>NW_027507791.1:17688341-18940408 GCF_037356315.1 Lithobates pipiens | reverse complement strand
ACCATTACAGCAGTTTTACAGGACAGGTTCACTCAGAACAGGCCTCGTCATGGTCGACCAAAGAAGTTGAGTGCACGCTGCTCAGCGTCATATCCAGAGGTTGTCTTTGGGAAATAGATGTATGAGTGCTGCCAGAATTGCTGCAAAGGTTGAAGGGGTGGGGGGGTCAGCCTGTCGGGGCTTAGACCATACACCGCACACTGCATCAAATTGGTCTGCATGGCTGTCGTCCCAGAAGGAAGCCTCTTCTAAAAAAAAGATGCACAAGAAAGCATGCAAACAGTTTGCTGAAGACAAGCAGACTGAGGACATGGATTACTGGAACCATGTCCTGTGGTCTGATGAGACCAAGATAAACTTCAGATGGTGTCAGGCGTGTGTGGCAGCAACCAGGTGAGGAGTACAAAGACAAGTGTGTCTTGCCTACAGACAAGCATGGTGGTGGAGTGTCATGGTCTGGGGCTGAATGAGTGCTGCCAGCACTGGGGAGCTACAGATCATTGAGGGAACCATGAATGCCAACATGTACTGTGACATACTGAAGCAGAGCATGATCCCTCCCTTCAGAGACTGGGCCGCAGGGCAGTATTCCAACATAACGACCCCAACACACCTCCAAGATGACCACTGCCTTGCTAAAGAAGCTGAGGGTAAAGGTGATGGACTGGCCAAGCATGTCTCCACATCTAAACCTTATTGAGCATCTGTGGGACATCCTCAAATGGAAGGTGGAGGAGCGCAAGGTCTCTAACATCCACCAGCTCTGTGATGTCATCATGGAGGAGGGGAAGAGGACTCCAGTGGCAACCTGTGAAGCTCTGGTGAACTCCATACCCAAGAGGGTTAAGGCAGTGCTGGAAAATAATGGTGGCCACACAAAATATTGACACTTTGGGCCAATTTGGACATTTTCTGTTTTAGGGGTGTACTCACTTTTTTGTTGCCAGCAGTTTAGACATTAATGGCTGTGTGTTGAGTTATTTTGAGGGGACAGCAAATTTACACTGTTATACAAGCTGTACACTCACTACTTTACATTGTAGCAAAGTGTCATTTCTTCAGTGTTGTCACATGAAAAGATAGAAGAATGTTTACAAAAATGTGAGGGGTGTACTTAATTTTGTGAGATACTGTATATAAAGTGTGTTCTGGTGGGGCAACATTAGAGTGTGAGCTTCAGTGGTATAGAGACTAATGTGAATGGCTTGGTGCTCTTTGTACGGCACTGCGGTATATGTCAGAGCTACATAAATATATTTGTCTTCTGTCTTTGTGTCTCAGATATGGAACGAGCGAGCCTTCGATGTGACGTACATAAAGGTAAGGGCAAAGATCGCATCGCACATGTGAGAAGGGAGTTTCTATTTGTGTGTTTCTGTGCTCCCGGCGTCTGCTCTGCCCTCTGCAACTCTGTGATGTGTGATCTGTGATCTCTGATGATGAAATAATGGTGAACATTAAAGCTGAACTCCTACCAAGCTTCACATTTGACTTACATTTTGAATTATCAGCCCTCCTCCTCCTCCTCCTCCTCCTCCTTCTTTTAATTGGTCTTCATGCTTCCTCTGCAGCACCTGGTTTCTGAAATATGTTAGTATGGTACATTGCAGTCCTGGAGGTCCTCCCTTTCTTTTTTTTTTTTTTTCTTTTTTTTCTCCCTGGTGAGAGAGTTGTGGGACGTTGATAAGAGTTGCTTTCAATCAAAGCCTTCAGTAGGGGAGAGGTGTTTTGGTATTCAGGGTTTGGGAGCAGTCGACACAAGTTCTGGTTGGAAGCGCACATGTAAGGCTGGCTACACTGGGGGGCTCGGGGGGAATCTTAGGAGGACACAGAGATTGTCTGTGCCCTCCTTCTGCGTCCTCTGTCTGTGCCCTCCTTCCGCGTCCTCTGTCTGCGCCCTCCTTCCGCGTCCTCTGTCTGCGCCCTCCTTCCGCGTCCTCTGTCTGCGCCCTCCTTCCCGGTCCTCTGTCTGCGCCCTCCTTCCGCGTCCTCTGTCTGCGCCCTCCTTCCGCGTCCTCTGTCTGCGCCTCCTTCCGCGTCCTCTGTCTGCGCCCTCCTTCCGCGTCCTCTGTCTGCGCCCTCCTTCCGCGTCCTCTGTCTGCGCCCTCCTTCCGCGTCCTCTGTCTGCGCCCTCCTTCCGCGTCCTCTGTCTGCGCCCTCCTTCCGCGTCCTCTGTCTGCGCCCTCCTTCCGCGTCCTCTGTCTGCGCCCTCCTTCCGCGTCCTCTGTCTGCGCCCTCCTTCCGCGTCCTCTGTCTGCGCCCTCCTTCCGCGTCCTCTGTCTGCGCCCTCCTTCCCGTCCCTCTGTCTGCGCCCTCCTTCCGCGGCGCCTTCCTGCGCCCTCCTTCCGCGGCGCCTTCCTGCGCCCCTCCTTCCGCGGCGCCTTCCTGCGCCCTCCTTCCCGCGTCCTCTGTCTGCGCCCTCCTTCCGCGTCCTCTGTCTGCGCCCTCCTTCCGCGTCCTCTGTCTGCGCCCTCCTTCCGCGTCCTCTGTCTGCGCCCTCCTTCCGCGTCCTCTGTCTGCGCCCTCCTTCCGCGGCGCCTTCCTGCGCCCTCCATCTGCCTTCCACTGTGCCTGTCCTCACCCTCCTTCCGCGGCGCCTGTCTGCGCCCTCCATCTGGTTTCCACGGTGCGTGTCTGCCTTCCACTATGCCTGTCTGTGCCCTTCGTCCGCGGAGCCTGTTCACACCCTTCTTCTGCCTTCTGTGGTGTGTGTGTCTGCCTTCCACTGTGCCTGTCCGCGCCGTCCTTCTGCCTTCCGTAGTGCATGTCTGCCTTCCACAGTGCCTGTCCACGCCCTCCTTCTGCGGTGCCTGTCCGGCCCTCCGTCTGCCTTATGCGGTGTGTGTCTGCCTTACCCTGTGCCTGTCTGCGCCCTCCTCACAACACAACACCTCACACAACACTCTGAGGTCCTGGTGGAGGGGGTGTTACAGTATGGTGGTAGTTTATTGTAGTTGATGTGTTGACTCTGTCCCTGAGGTTCTCCGCCGTACACTGGACAGGCTGGGTCTGGTCAACGTTGGCATCATCGCTTCGGACGGACAATGGGAAATAGCACACGCCATGGTAGTTGATCCCTATCTAAACGATGCCGTGCAGGTCATAGGGTAAGTGAATCCTAAGGATGGGAATGTCAATTTTAGTATCTGCACCAAAAAATTTCATAGATATATGGGACAGATATATTGTATATAATATTTCTAGTGTGGCGCTTGCATGTCCCGGGGTAGTCTGTAAATCATTCTCTGTGGAACCTCCAGAATCCTAGTTCTGTACAGAGGCTATGCTTATTTCTGATGTCTTATTAAGCCCCACCTCCTACTGCTAAGCCCCACCCCTGTGAAGTGTCAGTCTCTACTCAAACTGAAAGCAGACCTCCACCCTGAAGTGGAAGTTCCGCTCATCTGATCCCTCCGGTGCCACAATCGGCACCTTTCATAATCCAGGTATCTTCACCCACTTCCGGGACAAGCTAGCCGCAGATGCCCCACCGCTGGGTTCTGGGAAACACACAGTTCCCAGGACACAGCGGGGGACCAGTGGAGACGCGCAGCGCGACTCGCGTATGCGCAGTAGGGAACCGGGCAGTAAAGCCGCAATGCTTCACTTCCCGATTCCCTGACAGGATGGCGGCGGGGGCAGCGGAGAGATGAGCGATTGCTCGTCATCTGCCACCGACATCACTGGACCCTGGGACAGGTGAGTGTCAATTTATTAAAAGTCAGCAGCTGCAATATTTGTAGCTGCTGGCTTTTAATATTTTTTTTTTTTAAAGGTGCAGCTCCTCTTGAAGTCTTAATAGTTGACTGACAGGGGTGTGGCTGAGTGCTTTCAGGGGGAGAGCTTAAAGCTGATCTTCAGTTTTGCACAATGGTACCGGCTCCTCTCCTGGACTGAAATGGCTTCCTTTGATTTCACAGCACACTGTGAGCTTCTCACAATGTGCTTTAGAAGCTGCAGCAAGTCAGAGCCCACCTCGTTTGCTAGCTGGAGGACACCCACCATCATCTAGCGCTTTCCCCAACCCACCAGCCTGCCCACTCCTCCAGACGGACACCCATCCAACTAGGTATTTTTTATATTTGCATAACTCCTCCCAAGAGGCAGCCCACTACGCATCAGAATGGAGGAGCACTGAGGTCGGGTGCTGTAATGTTTTCAGGAAGCCATATACAGCACTCTGCCGGCCTCTCTCACAAGTCGCGATCTGCTTGCATTGCACAGAGACCTGGTGTTGACATCAATGAGTATAAAATAAGGCAGCCAATGAACTCTTTCCTTTTCACTTTGTTTTCCCCTTTTTTAAAATTTTTTTTTTGTATTTTTTCTTTCTTTCTTTTTTTTTTTTGTGGGGTTTTTCTTTTTATTTTTCTTTTTTTACATTTTTTCCTTTGTTCCCCCCTATTTCCTTTCTGCAACACATGCATTCTTAAGAAGCATATCTGTGTAAATCCTGCATTGTATAGAAGTGTTTGGGTGGAGTTGGAGTCACAGAACCCGGTATTCATGTCAGTAAATACAAATCTGAGCGGGGAAACCTGCTTTCAGGTGGAGATGAGCGATCCGGGACGGGGCGCAGAGACGCCGGTGGCTTGCATGCTTGCTTTCTAGCATGTTGGTGTTGGTGTTGGTGTTGGAGGGAGCTGGTGGTTCACAGGAAACCACAACAGTCACTGGGGAGGGGTAGGGACGAGAGCCAGGGAGTGTTCTCAGGTCGTCTCCAGCACTCTTCATATACAGAAATGTTTTCTGCAGAATTGTACACGCAGATTTAGAAATAGCGGTCAGGAGATTAAACAGATAATTTTCCTTTTTTAAAGTGTCTTCTTTCCTTCTTCTTTGTAAAGGTGAACTGACACCGGTCACCCTCCCCTGGGATTTGACACATTTACACATTGCAGGACTGTTGCCATGTGATGTAGTGACAGGGTGGATTTGATTTAAATCCCTAGTAAATTGGCTTGAATTAAACCATAATTTTAAAGAGCAACTGTCATCTCTGTCCCTCAGCGGCTCCTCCTCTGACCCGCTTTTGTCTCTCTGATAGCCTCATTCACTTTAATAGGACGGCTGGTGATGTGGCAGTGACAGAACAAGGTGAGGGACGTGGCGGCAGGTGGTGAGTGGATGCCCGCTAACAGGCGCTGCCATGATTGATGTAAAATGACAGGTGCTCTTTAAATGTAAGGACTTATTCTTGCTGGTAGTTGGGAAACCTTCATTTTGTTTGCAAATATTAAAGATTCTATTTAGAATAATAATTTGTCAGGTTAGTAAAACAGTGATATCAGAACTGATTCAATCATACAGTTTGTAGTGTACATAGATATGCAAAACAATGGGATAAAGGAATATTTCCGACCTTTGTTTTATCTCATGGTTACTGTAAAATTGTGTGAATGCATCAATGCAGTGCATGTTATCTCAGATTGCAGAGCTTGGATTCATTAAATGAGTTTACCAAAAAATTTAAATATTGCAGAATATAAAGCCACACACTACATAACTAAGCTCCATTTCATAATAAATAAACAAAATTATTAATGTATCTTAAATAGAAAACCATCTTTAGAAAGATATTATTATTTTTTTTATTTTTTTTTTTACTCCAAAAGCATTTTATTAAAATACATTTGATAAAACTTTTTTTTTTTTCATTGATTTTATCCATCCTGTGTGGTGACATACACAGGTTTTAGCACACATTGGGGAGATTTATTGAAACTGGAGCACTCAAAATATGGTAGCCAATCAGCTTCTAACTTCAGGTTGTTCAATTAAGCTTTGACAATAAAACCTGGAAGCTGATTGGTTACCATGCACAGCTACTCAGATTTTGTCTTCTTCTTCTTCTTCTTCTTCTCTTCTTCTTCTTCTTCTTCTTCTTCTTCTTCTTCTTCTTCTTTCTTCTTCTTCTCTTCTTCTTCTTCTTCTTCTTCTTCTTTCTTTCTTCTTCTTCTTCTTCTTCTTCTTCTTCTTCTTCTTCTTCTCTTCTTCTTCTTCTTCTTCTTCTTCTTCTTCTTCTTCTCTTCTTCTTTCTTCTTCTTCTTCTTCTTCTTCTTCTTCTTCTTCTTCTTCTTCTTCTTCTTCTTCTTCTTCTTCTTCTTCTTCTTCTTCTTCTTCTTCTTCTTCTTCTTCTTCTTCTTCTTCTCTTTCTTCTTCTTCTTCTTCTTCTTCTTCTTCTTTTCTTCTTCTTCTTCTTCTTCTTCTTCTTCTTCTTCTTCTTTTCTTCTTCTTCTTCTTCTTCTTCTTCTTCTCTTCTTCTTCTTCTTCTCTTCTTCTTCTTCTTCTTCTTTCTTCTTCTTTCTTCTTCTTCTTCTTCTTCTTCTTTTCTTCTTCTTCTTCTTCTTCTTCTTCTTCTTCTTCTTCTTCTTCTTCTTCTTCTTCTTCTTCTTCTCGTCTCTCCTCTTTCCAGCTGCAGAGTCATGCAATACAGAATAATGGCAAAAACTATCAACCGTCTCTATACTTTATTTTTATTATTTATATATATATTATATAATTTATTTTTTTTCTTTCTTTGTCATACCTCAGTGCTGCTGATCTTCTGCCACCCCTTTGCAGCTGCACCTCTCTACATGCATTCCAGCAATACCTTCATGGCATTTTCTCCGGGTTCCCTGATGGTGACAACAGTGGGCTATGTGTGTTTGAAATGGCCACTTACAGTGCCTTGAAAAAGTATTCACACCCCTTGAAATTTTCCAAATTTTCCGCATTTTGTCATGTTGCAACCAAAAACGTGAATCAATTTTATTGAGATTTTGTGATAGACCAACACAAAGTGGCACATAATTGTGAAGTGGAGGGAAAATGATAAATGGTTATCAACATTTGTTTTACAAATAAATGTGAAAAGTGTGGGGGCTTTGTATGGCGCCCCCCTGAGTCAATACTTTGTAGAACCTCCTTTCTCTGCAATTACAGCTGCAAGTCTTTTTTGGGATGTCTCTACCAGCTTTGCACATCTAGAGAGGGACATTTCTGCCCATTCTTCTTTGCAAAATAGCTCAAGCTGTGTCAGATTGGATGGAGAGGGTCTGTCAACAACAATTTTCAAGTCTTGTCACAGATTCTCAGTTGGATTTAGGTCTGGACTTTGACTGGGCCATTCTAACACATGAATATGCTTTGATCTAAACATTCCATTGTAGCTCTGGCTGTATGTTTAGGGTCGTTGTCCTGCTGGAAGGGGAACCTCCGCCCAGTCTCAAGTCTTTTGCAGAGTCTGACGGGTTTTCTTCTAAGATTGCCTTGTATTTGGCTCCATCCATCTTCCCATCAACTCTGACCAGCTTCCCTGTCCCTGCTGAAGAAAAGCATCCCCACCACATGATGCTGCCACCACCATGTTTCACGGTGGGGATGGTTGTTCAGGATGATGTGCAGTGTTAGTTTTCCACCACACATAACATTTTGCTTTAGGCCAAAAAGTTAAATTTTGGTCTTATCTGACCAGAGCACCTTCTTCCACATGTTTGCTGTGTCCTCCACATGGCTTCTCACAAACTGCAAATGGGACTTTTTATGGCTTTCTTTCAACAATGTCTTTCTTCTGATCACTCTTCCATAAAGGGCAGATTTGCGGAGAACACGACCAATTGTTGTCCTGTGGACAGATTCTCCCACCTGATCTGTGGATCTCTGCAGATCTTCCAGAGTTACCATGGGGCTCTTGGCTGCTTCTTTGATGAATGCTCTCCTTGCCCGGCCGTTCAGTTTAGGTGGATGGCCATGTCTTGGTAGGTTTGCAGTTGTGCCATACTTTTGCATTTTTCGGATGATGGATTGAACAGAGCTCCGTGAGATGTTCAAAGCTTGGGATATTATTATTTTTTTTTTTTTTTTTTTTTTTTTTTTTTTTTTTTTTAATGACCTAACCCTGCTTTAAACTTCTCCACACTTTATCCCTGACCTGTCTGGTGTGTTTCCTTAGCCTTCATAATGCTGTTTGTTCACTAAGGTTCTCTAACAATCCTATGAGGGCTTCACAGAACAGCTGTATGTATACTAAGATTAAATTACACACAGGTGGACTCTATTTACTAATTGGGTGACTTCTGAAGGCAATTGGTTCCACTAGATTTTAGTTAGGGGTATCAGAGTAAGGGTCCTTTCACACGGGCGGATTAGTTCTGATCCGCCCCGTGGATGTCCGTTTGCTCAGCGGGGATCACTCCGCCGATCCCCGCTGAGCAGGGAGATGACAGCTCCGTCTCTGCACACTGCGCAGGGACGGACCTGTCACAGCGCCGCTCTCCCCTATGGGAGATCGGATGACGACGGACCGCAGTGCCCCGTCGTCATCCGATCCGCAGACGGATGGAAAAATAGCTTTTTCCTCCGTTACACTTTTTCGGATCGGAGCGGGTCGGATGTCGGCGGACATGTCACCGCTGACATCCGACGCTCCATAGACCTCTATGGAGCACCCGTTCAGGTCCGCCTGAAAAACTGACAGGCGGGCCTGAACGGGACGTCAGTGTGAAAGAGGCCTAAAGGGGGCTGAATACAAATGTACCCCACATTTTTCACATATTTGTAAAACATTTAGAAAACCATTTATCATTTTCCTTCCACTTAACAACTTTGTGTTGGTCTATCACATAAAATACATTTTATGTTTGTTTGTAACATGACAAAATGGAAAATTTCAAGGGATAGGAATACTTTTTCAAGGCACTGTAGTCTTCATTGGAATCCCATTGATGGGTTGACAATACAGGAGCACTACTGGGAGAAGGGGGGGGGGGGGGGAGTGTCGCCCTGTAACAGGAAGTGTCTGAACAAGGGCGTTCATAGTGGGGATCCCCAGGAATTTTTTATTTTTTTCTATGCAAGCTGTAGATTTAAGAAAATTAAAGTGGTTCTAAAGGCAGAAGGTGTGTGTGTGTGTGTGTGTGTGTGTGTGTGTGTGTGTGTGTGTGTGTGTGTGTGTGTGTGTGTTTTTAAATTTATTTTGTTTACCTTAATGCATTCTATTAAAAAAAAAAAAATAATAATTCTGGGTGCCCCATTGGCTCCTCCTGTTGCCAGTCACAGCCATTGAACCACCCAGGAGAGAGCAAAGGGGAGGGCCAAGCCTCGCTTTGTGTGTGAATGGACAATGCTGTTGCTATTGGGGACACTGGCAGGGGGAGGAGCCAGGGAACCTATAAAGAAGAAGATGAGGGCTGCAGGTACAGGTAAGTATAAAATGTTTTAGTATTAAAAAAAAAAAATCACAACCTATTACAATCACTTTAAAAACATTTTTTGCAAATATTTTTATCATGTTAAAGCTGAACTCCAGGTAAACTGCTAAATGCACCAATAAAGTTCATACATGGTTCAAACTCATGCTACCACTTTATAATGCGTTTATAGCTTTTTTGTTTCCTTCATTTTCTTCCTTCCTTTTTTTTTTTTTTTTTTTTTTTTTATTATTATTTATTATTTATTAAATTTTTTTTGCTTTTACTTTTTTCTTTTCACCTGGTCATCCTGCTGGACAGTTCATTTTGGTTTTGAATAGAACAAGCTCTACTGCAAATGTATCGGTTACAGAGATGCGAAAAAACATTTGCCTGTGCTTTCAATGCTCAGCTTTTATTTATGTAAAACCTTTATCCCAAAGGGGGAAAAAAAAACAAAAAACGTTTGCTGTAACTAATTTATAAAGTGTGAGGCTAGTTTGGCTTCAATTTTTTTTTAGTGAGTTCAAATCTGATATTTTTATATTTAATGCTCTTCCCCACTTTAATAATACAAGTGGTGTGTTACTGGTCACATCACGGAGAGGAAAAAAAGAAAACGAATGCAGCCGCTACATCAAATGATTGGTAAACGGCATCAGTAGTTTTGGGATTAATACCGCTCTAATGGGTTCCCTGCAGTTTGCTATGGGGGCAGACACACAAGCATCCGCTGGGGACCCCAAAATAGTAGGAGGTTCAGGACAGCTCTGTGCAGAAAAGAGCAGGTAAGTATTAAAAAAAAAAAAAAAAAAAAAATTATATATATATATATATATATATATATATATATATATATATATATATATATAATATATGTATGTGTGTGTATATATATATATATATATATATATATATATATATATATATATATATATATATATATATATATATATATATATATATATATATATAGAAAATTTATTATTATAGTGTGTGTGTATGTATGGATATAGAGATGGATAGATTTTATCATACTTTTATTTACAAACACTATATAATAGTTTAGAAAATTATAATCATAAAAAGTAGTGAAGGGAAGAAGGAGAAAATTAGGGCTAACTATGGTAAACTATAAGCTAAGACATTTTTATTTAAAGCGGATCTTCACCGTACATAAAAACATTTTCCACTACCTTCTCCCCCTTTCACAATTTTTGTGTCAATTCGTGAGGAAGGGGCCTACCTCATATCTGAACAATGTTTTGTAAACGTATATATTCCTCCTACGTTCACACTAGATGCAGTACGAATTTGCTGCGGATTCGGCACTGCATCTGAATCGCAACCCCTCCATGCAAACCGTTTGCGGAGTGTAAGTTAATGGCACCTGTCAATCGGTTTGCAAAATGCAGTGCAATTTGCAGAATTGGCTTACACCCATGTGAGACGATTCTGGCACGGAGAAAAAAAAAAAGGGTCCTGCCGCCAGTTTGGTGCGAATGCAGTGTGTTTTGAGCCATACAAGTCAATGGCTCAAATCACACCCCGGGACACTGTGTGTCTTTTGTTTTTTTTGTTACAGCGGCAGCTTCTGTATTTACAGGGTAACTCCTAGCTGTCATTATGACACTCAAAAATTGCAAATGCATGCTGGGTAGGATGGGGGAGGGGTGTATTTTACGTGTCCTGTGTACTTCATGAAGTTTTTCAGGTATGTCCACATTTTGTAAACTGGCACATAAATGATTTATAGCGCTACATTATTTTGTATACGTTCCCTGGAGTTCAGCTTTAATGTATTTTTTATTTCCATTATAAGTAATTTATTGATTTTAATTTGCATATCCTTTTTATTTTTTTATTTTTTCTTAACTCCCCGCTATAGCATTTAATTCCCACGATCCCTTTTTGCTGCCTCACCTGCTTCATGCTGCTTTCCTGTTGCATGTTTTTTATTTAACTGATGGCGTGGTGCGTCTCTAACCTCTTGCTGGGACAGGTGAACTGCGCACTTCTTGTTTTTCACCCTACGCGCTTTTTTTTTTTTTTTTTTCCTTTCTCTTCTACAAGTTGCTGCGCTACACCCTGGATAAGTTTGGTTTGGAACGGGTGAGGATCGTTGCCAGTGATAATCTTTGGCAGCCAATCGCGTACGAGATGCTGCAGGACTTGGAACTCCTCAGGGCAATCGATGTGATAGGGTAGGCCATCATTCAGAAATATTAAAGCCCAACTCCAGCCAGAAGTTTAGTTTCGGGTAGTGTAGGGAAAGGCTACAGTCTCAAATGGATATTTGCTGCAGGGATTCTCACTTCCTTTTCTGTCTGATGCCTGTCATCTGGTACAAATCATGAGATGGGGAATGTTGGACCACCGGTTGTTTTTTTTATTTTTTTTAATTGTTATAATATTCTTTTAAGGAACACCACAGACAACTTGATGGTAAAAAAAAATGTTGAGCTTCCAATGACCAGTATGAGAGAGTGAGGGCGATAACACCAACTTTCACACACCTGCTCCCCATTCATACCTGGGGCCTTGTAACACCGGGGAGGGAAAATGGCTAATTGGGCCCAATTTGGACATTTTCCCTTAGGGCCGGTTCACACTGCGGGCGATGCGAGGCGACACCGACTTGCCTCGCCGCGACCTGCCGCGACCTCAGCGGCGACTTGCAAATGACTTCTGTATAGAAGTCAATGCAAGTCGCCCCGAGGTCGCCTAAAAGTAGTACAGGAACCTTTTTTCTGAGTCGGAGCGACTCGAGTCGCTCCTCTCAGAACGGTTCCATTGTACAGAACGGGGGCGACTTGTCAGATCGCGGCGAGGCAAGTCGTGTCGCCTCGCATCGCCCGCAGTGTGAACCAGCCCTAAGGGGTGTACTCACTTTTGTTTCCAGCGGTTTAGACATTAATGGCTGTGTGTTTCAGTTATTTTGAGGGGACAGCAAATTTACACTGTTATACAAGCTGTACACTCACTACTTTACATTGTAGCAAAGTGTCATTTCTTCAGTGTTGTCACATGAAAAGATAGAAGAATATTTACAAAAATGTTAGGGGTGTACTCACTTTTGTGACTGTACTGCATTCTTCTGAAAATATCATTGTATGTGTGAATGCTGTAATGATATATACTTGAGTGCAGTGCCCTCCAAATGCAGCCTACCAGTGCCTGGATCACGATTGCCCGCTTGGATTTGAATTGCCCACATGGACGACTGCAGTGACAACCCCTGGCTTCTATAATGCATGTCGCACTGATTTTAATTTGCCGGCATTGGATCAGTGTTACATCACAAGAGCAGGTCCAGGAGGCGGGACTTTTAGAACGACCGTCCGGGCATTTCAGATACAAGCAGAGGACTGCATGCTTGAGTTTCGGCGTCCACTAGCCTGGCGCACAAAGCCTTTGTTCCGCTTGCGTTGCCCTTGGTGGCACCGGTTTTGGGTGGCTTACCCCCCCCGCCAATGGTGCGCATACCACGGGTTGAGAAACACTGCAGTAGATGAACCAGAACACTTCTAGCTTCATTTTGAATTTTGTTTTGCATTAAATGTAAGTTTAAATCTCTGACAGCAATTTGGAATTTTTTGTGTGAACCACCTCATTGTCTGTTTGTAAGCAACATCATTGAAGGTCTTTATTCATCAAATGTCATTTATTGCCAATAAAAGGTGTACCTGTACTGGATTTTACTCTCTTACCCTCCTGACCAGTGTCTAAGCTCCCTCCCCTCCCCATTCCCAGCATTTTATCTGCTTCTGAATGACCGGTCCTCTTTGAAGCTAATCTGGAACAACTCCTCCTTCTCCTACAGAGCCCATTATCCCGGTACCCACGCGGTTCCTGATGCCATTTCCACGGGGAAGAAACTCTGGGCCTCGGAAGATTACAGCACTTTCAACAACGAGGTCGGTGGTGGATGCTGGGCACGAATCCTGAACCAGAACTATGTCAACGGGAATATGACATCGTGAGTTTTATAGCCTATTGTTTAATCTGTGTGTCCGGGTCACATAGTCCTAGAGATTAGCACTATATAAATGACTGATCCATAGGGACTCCAAGCAAAATCATTTCTTGTCCATTGAGGGCACAAGAAATCTTCAACCCTCAGGTTATACTGCCTCCTACAGGGTGATTGAACATTGTTAAGCCAAAAAACAAATACTCCCTACGACCAGCAGCTCTGTTTTTTGCAAGTGTCCTAGGAGCTAAAAATTGTAGGCCAGTCCAATAACCACCTCTACTACCAGCATGTCTGTTTGTTCCTAGTGTCCTAGGAGGATGGACGTGTGTGTGTGTGTGTGTGTGTGTGTGTGTGGGTTTATTTATGATAAAAAATAAAAATAAAAATAAAAAAAAATATATATATATATAAACATTTTAATTGTAAAAAAAAACCCCCCCCACACAGATGTCCATCTTAGGACACTAGCAACAAACAGAGGACAGCTTTTTATTTTATTTTTATCGAAAGTGAATATATATATATATATATATATATATATATATATATATATATATATATATATATATATATATATATATATATATATATATATATATATATGTATGTGTGTGTGTGTGTGTGTGTGTGTGTGTGTGTGTGTATATATATATATATATATATACATACATGCACACACATACATGCGCACACACACATACATACATACACACACACATACATATATATATATATATATATATATATATATATATATATATATAGCACAGGAGGCCTTGGAGCCTTTTGGGTTATACTGCCATCTATAGGAAACATTAACATTGCAGACCGTGCTATAGCCGAATGACCGCTACAGTGCAGCCGGCCAGTTCTGGAAGGGTGTCATATGACATCCTCCCACGATCGTGCCGGAGGAATGAGCCCTGCTGCAAAGCTTTGCATCAAATTGGCGTGCTCTGTGATCGTTGTGTGTCCTGGACACGGCTGATCACAGACCATGGTAAAGAGCCAACCAGCGGCTCTTTACCATGTGATCAACTGTGTCCAATCATGCAAGCCGGTTGTAAGCGCGTGGAGAGCCGATAGCCGACTTGTGTGAAAGGGACGTCTACACTGATTATCGGTGCCCCTCAAGTGATGCCTCATCAGCGAACATAAGTGAAGGGGAAAAATTTAGAGATTTGCAAAAACGATGAAAACCCTTTTTTCAACAAAAAAAAACTTTTTTTTTTTTTTTCAACAAAATATAAACCAAGCAGTGATTAAATACCACCAGAAGAAAGCTCTGTGTAAAAAAAACAAAAAGATAAAAATGTCAGAAGTACAGTGTTGCATGACTGCATAAGTGTCGTTCAAAGTGTGACCGCGCTGAAAGCTGAAAATTCGACCTTTTGCAGGAAGGGGGTGAAAGTGCCTGGTAGGTAAGTGGTTAAAAACAAGCTATAGGCCAAGCCAAAGTATAACTATCCCTAGTATATTAGCATGCCCCAGATTTATTAGTGTCCTAGGAGGATGGATTTGTTCAGCTCTTCTAACAAACTCTTCAACCTTTTGTATGAAGCACACCCACTGATGGCGCTGACGTCCTGTCATTGGCGTCCTCTTCGGCTCTGTCGGGTGTGGCTGCACCCTCTGCCCTCTCACCTCTTCTTGCTGCAATCATACAGGTTTTATGGTCCAAATTACTCAGCTGTTTTCTGACTGTGATTGCAGAAACCATAAAAAGAAGTCTATCATCCTCTCCAGCAGATTCTGTAATTTTACCTGGGCCCTTGGTGTCTTCTGAGCAATCGCCTGCTGAAATAGATTTTTGGTTATTCAAATTCCTGACTGATGAGCCCATCCCCTGGAAAGTTGTAGCCTTCTGTCATAACGCCAAAGTACTGGGTTGCTTTAATCCCTGTCTGATGAGCCTGCCTTGTCGCGGACTTAAAGAGGAAGTAAACCCTGATGGGTTTACTTCCTCTTTTTTTCCCTGCAAAGGTAAAACATAATGGACTACTATGCATCGCATAGTAGCCCATTATGTGTCACTTACCTGACACAGGAGCCAGCGAAGTCGCCGCTGTCCCCTGTAGTCCGCCGCATCCATCTTGCTGGTGGCGTCTCGCAGCTCCGCCGCTGTCATTCGGCGAAGCCGCGATGACGTCACTCCCGCGCATGCGCACGGGAGTCGACAAATGCGGCAGCTCCATTCTTGGAACTGCCGCGCTCAGTGCGCCTGCGCGCCGCTGTCTACGGCGCATGCGCCGTAGACAGCGGTGCCCGTTTTCGGGCAAATATCTCCTAAACCATATAGGTTTAGGAGATATTGCTTGGACCTACAGGTAAGCCTTAATCTAGGCTTACCTGTAGGTCAAAGTGGTTTGTAAGGGTTTACAACCACTTTAAAGGAGACCGTTTTGACCCTTATTGATGCAGTCCACCATTCCCTATATAAGGTTATCATCCATCGGGAAACTTCTTGGGGAGAGCATTTGTATGTTGGGGTGTGTGTGTGTGTGTTGTTTGTTTGTTTTTTTATATATTTTTATCCTCTAGGTTATATTTTTTGGGGTACCTAAAAAATAAAAAAGCCACCGTTTGAACCCATTGGAGACTTTTTTTTTTTTTTCCCTCAACTCTCTTCCACAAGATTTGCTATTTATTTTTTGTAGCCATTACCTCTGCAAGGTGAGTCTGAACTGGTGGCCTTATCTTGCATGGGAACCCTTTTTGGTGTTACATGGTGGTATGGAGGTCCAGAACGTCTTCCTTTTTGCATAAGGTAGCTTCTGCATTTCACCTAAACCAGGACATTGTTCTCCCGTCTCGCTCCAGTTCATTAGAAGGAAATTATCCCCCAATGTATGAACGTTTGTGAGTTTCCTCCCATCCCTGTTGTGTGTGTGTGTGTGTGTGTGTGTGTGTTTGTTTGTGTTTTTAGGAAGACCAATTCCCTTTTTCGTCTTTCCGGGTGGCTCTCCTTCGTTCAAGATAGGGTTCCACCCTCCCCTGCCAAGGCACACTTACTAGGTTTGTGAGTGCTTCTTGGGCTTTTTTTTTTATTTTTTGGATCCGGCAACTGCTTTTCCAGATTTGTAAGGCTGCCGCCTAGTCTTCTGTTTTTAGATGTTCTCCAAATTTCATCAGGTGGATGTTTCATCCTCCATCTGAGCCAGCTTTGGGCATAAGGTCCTTTTTTTAGGTGGCTTATTGAGCTGTAGGCAGCCCCCTGTTTGTATTTTAAGTCCGTTAGCAAATATTTGCTGTGTTGACCAGCCCTTGATTGAACTTCCTTTGGACATCCCAAAGATTAAGGCTTGCTATGCCCTTGAATGTACAAGAAGAATAAAATATATATAATTTTTATAATCTCCATAAAATCTTTCTAGGAGTCCATTGAAGAACTTGGGTCTCACCCATCTGTTTAGAATTCTGCTCTAGGCATTTGTGTGTCGAAACTGTGGCACGCTGGGAGGAAGATGGGTTATCCTGGCCTGAACTACAGCTTTGTTTGCCAGTGTCCGATCCTCATGTAGGTGGTAGTATAACCCAAGGGTTAATGTCTTTCTGTGTTCCTGAATAAACTCCAAAGAAAATGATTCTTTGGGGAGCACCAATATTTTATGTGTTCATTGCAGAGCTGACTGGGATCACAGCGAGAAGGGCACTTTCCTCTTGGCTGATTGTGTCACTGACTTGTGAATTTCCTGTGTTTTGCTTATGGAAGATGTACTGAGTGACTTCCTTTTTGGGTTTTTGTCATTTGCACCCTCCAGTAGACTCCAGTGGATGCCTAGAAATCGAAGTAGACGGTGGTGAGCGCAGAAACTTGGCTACAAATCCAGCCTCGGCTGCTGGGAGTCAAGGGAGCTCCTCAAAATAGGGACATGGACAGCAGTGAATATCCAGTAAAGCACACTTTCCCAACCTTTTCAACACAGAGGAACCCTTGAAAAAACTTTCCAGTCTCATGGAACCCCTAATAAGTGTTCCTATATCTACAACTCATGATACATTAATGTGATGGTCAGTGGGGAGAATGGTCCTTACACTTGTGGACATTTGGGAAGAATTACCCCCTTACAGATGGCTAAAAAGATCAATGGTGTCATTGGGAACTTATCTGAGAGGCAGAAATTGGTTATTGCTCGAGGAACCCCTAGCAACCTCTTGAGGAACCCTAGTTGAGAAACCTTGCATTAGTGTGATAGTCAGTGGGAAGAATGTTCCTTACATTGGGAAGAATGAACCCTTTACAGATAACTAAGATCAAGGGTGTCAGTGGGAACTCAAGGAACCCCTAGCAACCTCTAGAGGAATAAAAGAAGAAGGGGGCGCCTCTGGGTGTAGATTTTTTTTGAAAAGCGATTTATTGACAAATCATTCTAAAACAGAGATTTTGCACTCACATTTTCCATAAAATCAATGGGCATGTAGAATAAGAGGGGTCATCTGATTTGTCCGTCACTTCAAATCCGGTCCGCAAGTGTCCTGTTGTCCTCTCCTGGCGTTACCACTGGTTTGTTCAAGAAAAGCCGGCTTGGTGGACGCAGGGGATGTTTTTCCAAAACGAGGCTTGGTTTACTGTGACACGCGGGTCACGGAGTTGTGACGTCACGGCGGGCGACGCGTTTCCTGAGCGTTCGGGTCAAGATGGAGGGACGACCGCGCTCTTTCATCAGTCCTCTAGAGGAACCCTGATTGAGAAAGCCTGCAGTAAAGTATCTAATCCTACTACATCATTAACAGGGAATCTTGTTTTGGGTTGAGTTGTTCTTTAATCCTCCTTCCACTTGGCTATTCCACATTGCTGCAGCTTTGTTCTTTTCCTCTACCCTCAGAACGATCTCATGGAACCTCGTGGCCAGCTATTATGAGCAG
This sequence comes from Lithobates pipiens, assembly GCF_037356315.1. Classification (NCBI taxonomy): domain Eukaryota; kingdom Metazoa; phylum Chordata; class Amphibia; order Anura; family Ranidae; genus Lithobates; species Lithobates pipiens. Next base: position 18,922,393 of record NW_027507791.1, on the reverse strand, counting down.
CTTCCGTTCGGCCTGGAAGGACTGATGACCGCCAAAGAACCATGGAGTGGAAACTACGTGGTCTCCTCTCCTATATGGATCACAGGTAGGTACAACTCGCTCAGTAACTGCCTAGCAATAGTACACCGGCAGTAAAATTAGGGTTTTGGTTAACTGCGCTTCACAGAAATCCCATCTCGCCTGTTGGACTACAACCCCCTGTTTTATGGAGATGAGAAAAAATGGAGAAGTTCTGTAGTCTAGCAGGGGAGAGCTCAGGCAGGGTTGCCTGATATTTCTGTGCAGCGGAGTTTTTAGCTCACTGGATTCCTAACAGATCAGAAGGTATTTTTATGTGCTTGGAGCAATAATGTTATTAAACACTCAATGTGAAATTATAGCAGCACTTGCAGTGTTTGATATTTGCTTTCCTAGAAACCCCACCATAGTCAGCCTTATGTGCATGCATCAGCCTGGGGTGGGGCACACTCTTATTTTTTTTTAAAAGAGGTTTTAACCCTAAAGAAAAAAAACAAACCTCTTTGCTGACGTATATGTGCATCAGCTGGTCAGCAAGTGGTTAAAGCATGGTAAACCGCATAGTAATTTTGCTGTGTAACTTGTCCCCTTCTATGCCGTAAAATACCTGGTTGATCCTGTCTGTTCCTGTGTCCTCCTTAGTGTGCTGACTGCGGTAATAATGGCTAGTGATCCATGATACTATGGTCAGTTTATATGAATCCTTCATCCCGTTTATTAGTCTTTCCCTCCCTCCCTGCCTGTCAGTTCCTAGTGTGTGAGTGATCTCCAAACCTGCCCCTCCCCTACTGCCGCTATTTTGTGTGGCAGTAAAGTCAGTAAGTACCATTCCTGCCAGCCCCTCTGTTATAACAAGGTATAATACAGTGTCAGCCTGTGGGTTATTTTTATGTTTATATTTTTTTTTTAAATGCTGCTAACTACCTTATTTCAGACCGCCGCTGTGTGGTCACGTGACCTCCCACCAATCTCCTCCCCCGAACTAAGGGCTACAGTGGGGGTGACTGAGCAGACAGCACGGCGGTCACGTGACTTCCTGGCTGATGTCAGGGGAATCTGGCCCCCTCCCGCTGTAGTCCTTAGATTGGGGGAAGGAAAGTGGCGGGGAGGTCACATGATCGCACAGTGGCACTCTGAAATAAGCCAGCATTATTTAAAAAAACAAAACAAAAACATTGACACTGTGTATTATACCTTGTTATAACAGAGGGGCTGGCAGTAATGGTACTCACTGACTTTTTTTTTTTCTTCGGTCAACTCAGCGAGCTGAGTGGGGGGGGGGGGGGAAGTGATTGCTGTACTGACCAAGCGATGTTAGTGCAGCGATCTCTTCCGCTGTGCCTTTGTATTCTGAAAGGGCAACTGCCCCTTACCACCTTACCAACCCCTGCCAGAACACTCTCCAATCAGCAATCACAGCTATTGGCTGCGAGTGCTGATTGCTGGTTTTCCAGTGAGTCCCTTTCACAAAACGGTCCTTTAGACCTGCTGAACCGGCCACTATTGGGACCGTGTGTACCCAGTTTAGGACAGGTGTGCATGCACTTTCTTATGGCATTGGGGATGAAGGACAATGTACTCTGAATTTGGGTGGTCATGTGACTTCTAGAGTACGCACTTTTTAGATTGGGTTGTGCACATCATGACATGCTTTATCATGACATTCAGGGATAGGGACCATGTGGTCCAGACTGGGGTGCTCACCTGATGTTTACTGGTCTCGGAAGCAAGCACTGAAGTTCAGGGAAGCAGTACTGAGCCATAAGCAGTGAGTGACTGTTATGACAACGAATGGAAGACCTATTTTGAAAAGAAATACCTGATGGTGTGGGTTTCCTCGGTTGAAGTAAAGACTTAAAGCAGAGTTCCACCCAAAAGTAGAACTTCTACTTGTATGCTTCTTCCCCTTTACAGGTTCCCTTCCCCACCACTTCACCCCCCTCCTCCTTCCCTTGGCACGTATTAATCTTAAAAATAAAAAATAAATTAAAGGGGGGGGGGGGGGGTCTTTGGGTGTCATTGAAGGATGCCGAACACCATGAGTGAGGTTGCTGCATGATCCATTTATTTCTCTTCCAGCTCATACTACGCAGTTCACGGAGCCGGGCTGGCTCTACCTCCGTACGGTCGGCCACTTGGATAACGGTGGTAGCTATGTGGCTCTCACAGACAGGCTGGGGAATCTCACGATTATTATAGAGACTATGGTAAGACCCTGTCAGCTTTGCAGTTTCAGCATCTGCCTCTTGCATATTATTTCAGTCACCTTCCAGTGTTTGTTTGTTTTGTTTTTTTGTTTTTTTATCCCTTCCCTTTTTGCTTTTTAATCAAAAAAATAAAGAAAAACTCAATTGATTTAACAAGTATAGATTAGTAGTCAGATGAGTATTAAGGCTGAATTCCACAAATTCAGCAGCTGGCTGACACACCATGAGTTAAGTCTTGATCGCTGCCTGCCACATCATGGGCTTTTCTCTATTTATATCCGACAGGTTTATGGCTCTGCTGGGGAGTATACACTGCACACTCGAGTCTGTGAGATAGGAGAGAAACACAAGCATAGAGAGCAGCTTCAATATGCCTTCCCTTTCCATGTTGCTTCCCCTTCACCGAAGCCTTTGTATTGTGTGAATGAGTTCACATAATACAAAGGCTTCTGTGACTGGGCAGGAGGGAAGGTCACACAGGTCCCCTTTCCTTCTGCAATGCTAATCTGCATGAAGGCTCAATCATACACCACCAAAACTGTGGCAGCACGTGTCCCTGAAAGCTCCCAGTCACACATGGATGATCTGGGGGATATATATATAATCACGATTCTCGCAACGTAAAATCTTTCACATTATACAAAAAAAATTGCTAACTTTACTGGTTGTGTTTTTTTTTTTTTAATTCTTCAAAGCAATTGCATTTGAAAGACCACTGCACAAATACAGTGTGACAAAAAATATTGCAACAACCACCATTTTTATTCTCTCGGGTGTCTACTAAAAAAAATATATGTTTGGGGGTTCGAAGTAATTTTCTAGCGAAAAAATTATTTTTAACTTGAAACCAACAAATGTCTGAAAAAGGTTTAGCGTTTTAAGTGGTTAAACTTTTTCACTTCCAAGTCTATTCCATTGACAAATTGTTACAGTGTTTTTACTTAAAGAGGGATTCCACCAAAAAAAAAAATATTAAAAGCCAGCAGCTATAAATACTACAGCTGCTGACTTTTAATAAATGGACACTCACCTGTCCCGGGGTACAGCGATGCCGAGGCCGATCGCTCGGCTCTCGGCTGCTGTCGCCACCATTCTAGGTGAGGGAATCAGAAAGTGAAGCGAATCGGCTTCACTTCCCGGTTCCCTACTGCGCATGCGCGAGCCGCGCCGCGCAATAGGAAATCTCCGCGCTGTCACTGGGACCCGTGTGTGTCCCAGCAGACAGCGCGGCAGGGCAGGAAATGGCCTAGACTCCCATGGGAGTCTATGCCCGGAAGTGGGTGTAAATACCTGTCTTTGACAGGTATCTCCACCCCCCTCCCCCCTGAAAGGTGTCAATTGTGACACCGGAGGGGGGGAGGGATCCGATCAGCGGAGGTTCCGCTTTAGGGTGGAATCCCGTTTTTAAGTTCAACTGATATAGAATGTTTTGATTAGTTTTTCTCTTTCTTTCTTTTGATGGCTGTGGCTTCAGAAGAACAGAGCGAATTCTTTGCATAGAAAGAATTGTGAAACACTTTAGTCAAGATCGCGATAAAGACTCTTGACGATTAATTGTGCAGCTCTTACATATATTAATATAAAATGTATCTTTTTTTTTTTTTCTTTTTTTTTTTTTTATTGCGGTATGATACACAGATGCCAAGAGTGGTGAATTATAGTTTCCTTTTAAGGGAACATACTCCTCACTCCATAGTCAGGGGCATTGCTCCCAGAAAAAGAATACCACCAATGCTTCAATATAGTTTAAATCGAACACTCTCTTTAATATATAAAAATCATTTTATTCACATTTAAAATTCTTGACCAATATAATGTATTCAGAATCAATACAACTTGGAAAAACTAGTATCGCCCACTTCCAGTTTCGGTCTGTACTGGAAACTACGTCGCCCAGCTCCGTCCCATGCGTTGCGTCATTGATCGCATGACTTCCTCAAGGATTCACGGAAAAAGTCGTGATGAGTGACACAAAGATTCGGGTGAAGCTGGATGATGTCACTATTTACTTTTGTCACTCAGATTTGGGCAAACATTAGGGGTGTTAGATGCACTATTATTATTATTAATAATAATAATGAGATTAGTGGCAGTTCATGAGTTTTCTTGCTCTTCTAATCATGTAATCACTGTGATAGCCAATCCCAGGGATCACATGCTTGGGAAGCCTCCGGAGTTAGGTGTTTTTTTATGTTCCAATGGAAAGGGGTTAATAATTGATTATCCTGTATTATTTAAGCACACTTTTAATATCGCCCTGTATGTTCTCTTTTAGTCGCATGACCATTCTGTCTGTATCCGTCCTTTTCTGCCCGCATTTAACGTCTCCTCTCAGAACGCCACGTTCAAGCTCGATGGTCAATTTGTGAGTATTACATTCTTTTTTTAATTTCATTTTGGCTTCAGTTACACGTTTTCGTACATTTTAACTAATAAAAAAAAAAGAAGGTAGTGTATTGTAGACGTTGTATGATGGATGAACTGTAAAACATTTGTTTAGACTCTTGTATGTTCTTCTCTGGGTTGATGCAATCTAATGGTAAAGCATTTCTAAAGGCAAAGCTCTACTTTTTTAGTTTTGGATACACTATGAATGGGTTGGAGCCCTGTTGTGCTTTTCTTGTGTCTGTGTTCCATTGGGGAGATTTCCCTTTGCTTCCTGTCATAGAGACACAACAGGAAATGAGGGTGAAAAATCCCAGTTTAAACAGTTGGCCCTACTGAAAGATTTCCTTCGGTTCCAGTGACACCTGTAACCTTTTGGATTTTCTTTCATTGCTGCTTGGGATTTCAGTGTGTCCTTTTATTCCCCTGCTCCAATAATCATTCTCCCTTTTTAAAAGGGATGCCGGACATGTACAATTTGATTCATGCCCTTGAAAGGATTTAACATGGCTCCCATTTAAAAAATAAATAAAAATAATAATAATGTAGCTGGCAGGGCTAGTGTCAATCACCTACAGAGGTGTTGGTAGATGAAATCTACTGTAGGGTTTGCTAGGATCTGCCCTATGGTATGGTCACAGGTTGGGGGCTGGTCCGGGATGACTTGTGTTGCAGGATGCTGGCCATCAGACTGAGGACATCTATACATATAGTAGCAAAATGGAAAGGTACTGTGGAGGAAATATCTGTATTGATGCTGAAAATTGCAGCAAAAGCTGTTTTTTGCTTTTAACGGGCTATTCATTTTTTATCCTATTTTTGACTTTGTCTTAAATCGGCAACAAGAATTATAACTCCTCCTCCTTTCCTTCCCTTTCTGTAGAAGGATATAAAGACGTTGCAGGTCTGGCATTCCAAGCTTTGCACCAACACCACCGAACACACTTTGTTTCAGAAGATGTCGCCAATAACGGTCAGTGCTCGATTTTACTTATCATGACTTGCGTGTATAATAAGGAGCCTGTCTGTGGGAAATCCCATCTACACAAACCGCTCGGCCACAAGGGATTTTCACTTTTTATATATATATTTTTTTTTATCAGGTGTTTGCTAAATCAGAATGTTACACCATAAATTTGGCAGACCTCCACAGACATGGCTGAGTGTAAATCCTGCACCGCTGGATCAGCACTTTTGTGTCCGATACGGTTTATGTGAACTATTTGAAATCTATGATTGTGGGCCATACAATACAATGTGTGTTTGCTGATTCACTGTATTACCGTATATACTCGAGTATAAGCCGAGATTTTCAGCCTCTTTTTTGAGGCTGAAAGTGCCCCCCTCGGCTTATACTCGAGTCATTGCCGTCTGACTGCTCGATCAGCGTATCGAGCAGACAGACGGCGGACATTAAAATTCAAAAGCCGCGCCTCCTTCTCCGCCTCCGCCTGTGATAGGCAGAACACTGAATTTCCCAGCAGCCTGTGTTCCGCCTATCACGGACATCGTCTCATCCTCGTCCGTAGTACGAGGATGAGACGATGTCCGTGATAGGCGGAACACAGGCTGCTGGGAAATTCAGTGTTCCGCCTATCACAGGCGAAGGCGGAGGCGCGGCTTTTGAATTTTAGAATGGCCGCCGAGGCGCCGACGGGACGGGACGGAGGCAAGGCACGACACGGGACGGAGGCAAGGAGGCAAGGCACGGCACGGGACGGAGGCAAGGAGGCAAGGCACGGGACGGAGGCAAGGAGGCAAGGCACGGGACGGAGGCTCGGGACACAGGCTCGGGACACAGGTAGGCTGGACACACACACACACACACACACACACACACACACACACACACAGGGATGGATGGATGGAGACACACACACAAAGGGATGGATGGATGGATGGAGACACACACACACAGGGATGGATGGATGGATGGAGACACACACACACAGGGATGGATGGATGGATGGAGACACACACACACAGGGATGGATGGATGGATGGACACACACACACAGGGATGGATGGATGGATGGACACACACACACACAGGGATGGATGGATGGATGGACACACACACACACAGGGATGGATGGATGGATGGACACACACACACACAGGGATGGATGGATGGACGGACACACAGGGATGGACGGACACACAGGGACGGACACACACACAGGGATGGACAGGCATGTCTCACCCTCGGCTTATACACGAGTCAATAAGTTTGCCAGTTTTTTTGGGGGTAAATTGGGGGCCTCGGCTTATATTCGGGTCGGCCTATACTCGAGTATATACGGTAGTTGCCAAGTGGTTACGGTTTGGTAAAAGATGATGTCTATAGTTACAGTTCAACAATTACAGTATGGAAAATAGTTTTAATAGCACATTACAACAGATGGATGTACCAAGAACGGACTATAAAAAAAAAAAAAAATAGGTGCTTTGCCACCGAGCGTACGCAGATGTGTGTACTCGACTTTCGGGGGTTATACCAAGATTTCCAGCGATAACAACCGATGCTACTAAAAGCCGCTCGGCTGTTATACCAGAGGAGCGCCGCCCCCCCCGTTGCTCTTACCGGGCCTCCCGTTCAACCAGGAGCCCCGATCAACAATGCGATGCCTCCGGCGGCTAGGGACCGACTGGTATGAAGCCCTTATCGGCTTCATTCCAGTCTCCTAATTGTAAACACGGAAGCGACGTCATGACGTCACTTCCCGTTTACTCGCCATCGGTTTAAAAAAATAAAACCTGATGCATATCTCTGTGCAGCGATCTTACCAGGAAGTGGGTACCTGTCAAAACCAGCCCCTCCTCACCCCAAAAAAGTGCCAAATATGGCAGTGGAAGAGGGGAGCGTGCGCCTTTTGGGTGGCGCGCCGCTTTAATATCTATTTTATTAAAATAATAAAAGTATTTTATATAATATTTTATAGATTAATAACAATATTTATTAAATATTGTATCCAAGAATAGGAAAAAGGGGGGGGGCAGGGGATTTTTTTACGGTACACTATATAAAGAGACAGAGATTTCTTAAAAAAGAATTCATAGCTTTAATATTGGAAATATGTTAAAATTATTTTGGAAAAACCAAAATAGCAAAAATATAATAACAAATACACTTTTTATACAAAAGATTACATGACACAAAGTATAGGGGATCCTGAAAATGTTAGTTGCTGAGAATGATCATGTATCCTCCCGACATGTTTCGCGTTTTTGCTTCTTCAGGGGAGTATGCAACTAACATGAACATAAACACAAAAAAAGGTTTAAGAATACAGAAAATACATTTATGCCATACAATTAGATACACATAAATTTCAGAACATTAAGTATGAAATTGGTCTCAATTCGCTCAGTCCAAGGAGGTACAATGCTTACCCAGGTATAATCATTCCCGGCATCGCAACCCACGAGCCAATAGATGGTGAAATAGGTGGCAAGAATTAGGTGACAGGATCAAATGCTAAAAACAACCCAGCCCCATGCAGGGCATAGATGGAGGTAGACAAGCGCTACAAAGATCAAAAACAAAATCCAGAGATAAGTACCAAGTTTACAAATCCAGCACAGGTATTGAAAAATGTTAGTTTGTAACAGAAAGGGTAAATGATATCAATCCCTAAATTATAAGAGGGAATTGGGGCTGAAAAACATGCCTCCATAGTAGAACATGAGATGCTCATGATCAAAGGAATGAAACAATTGATTTTAATTACGCCTAATTAGTATAAGGGTTGTAAGAAGTGGCTGCTGGGGGTATACTACCAATATACTGTTAAAGAGAGTAAAAGGAATAAAAATTATTTTTACCTGCAGTTAGAGTCAAAGATGAAAGAATTAATTCCATATGATAATATTGGTGCAATACAAATGCAACAGATTACAAAGAAAGAATCAATTGATTCATTGTGGTGTTTTATAAATTACAGAGTGCAGCGGTATGCTGCCACTGCCAGGCTTGCTGAACCTACAAGCAAATAAAAAGAAGGATGAATAGATATGGGTATAGAAAGATGAGAAACGGTGTTGTAACAGTATGAAGTTCAACTAAAAAAGTATATTTACCAAAAGGAAGAGTCAGCGTGGCAGTAGTGTCTGTGCTGAACCTGCACTACAGATGAAGTGACAGCGCTGCCTTTTGTATCCCCCATCCATCGAGCCGGCGTCTGACGTCACCGGCTCGATGCGGACAGCCATAGGTGGAAGCAGTGAGCATGTGCAAAGCCTTCCGAGTCGGCATTTGAACTACCAACCCCATAATGCCTCAGTGCTGACACGAGGTTCATTTGGATAAATGCTGATGGAGATAGGGCTATGCTAGCTCTCCGCCCTTAAAGGGGCGGGAAGACACAAGCCTGCATAGAGGGCAGATGAAACGACGATTGTCATGGCTTTTAACCCTAGAGGGGATTACATGCTCCCTTCCACCTCAAATCGGGAGCCGCCTGGGGATATGACCCAGCGGCGCCCTTGGGTGTCCATATGCCCTTGCATACTTGGAGCAAGGGAAGATAAAAAACAGAGGATCCAGTCCCAAATCACAAAATAGTATGGCTTAGGAATGCGGTGTAGGGAAGGAGGGAAAAAGCAAAGCTCCTCAATGTGGGTGGGACTCATAGAGAGCAACAGAGATCCCCAAGTGTGCAAACCATGAAACCCACCTTGGGCCAAGCATAGCGAGACATTAAACGGTATATATTACCTGTACAGCGTTAATAGTAATTAGAAATGACATTTTTTGATGTACAGAGATATTTTTAAATATAACATAAACATATCAATAAAGAAAATAAAAATAAAAATAAAATAAAAAAATAAAAAACAAAAAGTTAGTTAGAAGTCACTTTCAGGACTCCTCAGGTGAAACTAAACCTAAATATCCAGGCACTTATTCATGCGGGCAATGTGACATGTGTCCCTATATATATAATTCTCGAAAGATCAGACTGCCAAATGGCAACCTGTTTGTTTCGAAATTCCACGTTACATGCTCCACTCCAGGCGTTGTATATTTGGCCCAATGCCGTTGTGGAGGATTTTACGTAGGTAAAACTAAAAGACTATTTTCTATCCGCATAAAAGACCACATCAAACCCATTCTCAATAAAAAAATTATTACAGCCATAAGTAGGCACATAGGCACCCATCATGCCTTTGACCCCAACTGGATACGATTTTCAGCCCTGGCCCATATACCTCTAAACTCAAGAGGTGGCTCAGTGGACAAGCTTCTCTTACAAACTGAAGCCAAGTGGATCTTTATCCTAAAAGCCACAAAATACCCTGGTTTCAATGAAAATATAAGCTACAGATCTTTTCTATAGCTAATCTCTGTTTGTTTCATGAACCCTCCTACCTCAGCTGTGAGCCCCCGTGGAGCCTGGCATGAAGAGAGAGAAGTGATATCCCTTTTTCCCCTTTTTGTTTATCTTTTCCCCTTCCCTCTTTTCCTCCTACCCCCTCCCCAATTTATTTGGTTTTCTTTTTGTTTTTTATTTTTTTATTTTATTTTTATTTTTATTTTCTTTATTGATATGTTTATGTTATATTTAAAAATATCTCTGTACATCAAAAAATGTCATTTCTAATTACTATTAACGCTGTACAGGTAATATATACCGTTTAATGTCTCGCTATGCTTGGCCCAAGGTGGGTTTCATGGTTTGCACACTTGGGGATCTCTGTTGCTCTCTATGAGTCCCACCCACATTGAGGAGCTTTGCTTTTTCCCTCCTTCCCTACACCGCATTCCTAAGCCATACTATTTTGTGATTTGGGACTGGATCCTCTGTTTTTTATCTTCCCTTGCTCCAAGTATGCAAGGGCATATGGACACCCAAGGGCGCCGCTGGGTCATATCCCCAGGCGGCTCCCGATTTGAGGTGGAAGGGAGCATGTAATCCCCTCTAGGGTTAAAAGCCATGACAATCGTCGTTTCATCTGCCCTCTATGCAGGCTTGTGTCTTCCCGCCCCTTTAAGGGCGGAGAGCTAGCGTAGCCCTATCTCCATCAGCATTTATCCAAATGAACCTCGTGTCAGCACTGAGGCATTATGGGGTTGGTAGTTCAAATGCCGACTCGGAAGGCTTTGCACATGCTCACTGCTTCCACCTATGGCTGTCCGCATCGAGCCGGTGACGTCAGACGCCGGCTCGATGGATGGGGGATACAAAAGGCAGCGCTGTCACTTCATCTGTAGTGCAGGTTCAGCACAGACACTACTGCCACGCTGACTCTTCCTTTTGGTAAATATATTTTTTTAGTTGAACTTCATACTGTTACAACACCGTTTCTCATCTTTCTATACCCATATCTATTCATCCTTCTTTTTATTTGCTTGTAGGTTCAGCAAGCCTGGCAGTGGCAGCATACCGCTGCACTCTGTAATTTATAAAACACCACAATGAATCAATTGATTCTTTCTTTGTAATCTGTTGCATTTGTATTGCACCAATATTATCATATGGAATTAATTCTTTCATCTTTGACTCTAACTGCAGGTAAAAATAATTTTTATTCCTTTTACTCTCTTTAACAGTATATTGGTAGTATACCCCCAGCAGCCACTTCTTACAACCCTTATACTAATTAGGCGTAATTAAAATCAATTGTTTCATTCCTTTGATAATGAGCATCTCATGTTCTACTATGGAGGCATGTTTTTCAGCCCCAATTCCCTCTTATATTTAGGGATTGATATCATTTACCCTTTCTGTTACAAACTAACATTTTTCAATACCTGTGCTGGATTTGTAAACTTGGTACTTATCTCTGGATTTTGTTTTTGATCTTTGTAGCGCTTGTCTACCTCCATCTATGCCCTGCATGGGGCTGGGTTGTTTTAGCATTTGATCCTGTCACCTAATTCTTGCCACCTATTTCACCATCTATTGGCTTGTGGGTTGCGATGCCGGGAATGATTATACCTGGGTAAGCATTGTACCTCCTTGGACTGAGCGAATTGAGACCAATTTCATACTTAATGTTCTGAAATTTATGTGTATCTAATTGTATGGCATAAATGTATTTTCTGTATTCTTAAAGTGGAAGTAAACCCACTTTTTTAACTTTTACCTACAGGAAAGCCTATAATAAGGCTTACCTGTAGGTAAAAAAAATATCTCCTAAACCTGTACGGTTTAGGAGATATTCCCCTCGGTATGCGCCGCTGACTGCAGCGGCGCATGCGCACAAGGGGGTTCTCTCCGCGAAAATCCGGCAGCGCTCGTCCGGCCGGATTTAAATCTCCCGCGCGCATGCGCGGGAGTGACGATATCGCGGCTCCGGCCACTCACAGCGCCGGAGCCGCGATACCCGGAAGAGACGCCGAGGGAGCATGTCGGCTTCCTCGGCGTGGATCGGGCGAGATGTCGGGGCCTCGTTCTAAGGTAAGTATTTCATAATGAGCTAGTATGCGGTGCATACTAGCTCATTATGCCTTTTGCTTTGCAGGTTTAAAAAAAAAAAAAAAAAAAAAAAATGCGGGTTTACTACCGCTTTAAACCTTTTTTTGTGTTTATGTTCATGTTAGTTGCATACTCCCCTGAAGAAGCAAAAACGCGAAACATGTCGGGAGGATACATGATCATTCTCAGCAACTAACATTTTCAGGATCCCCTATACTTTGTGTCATGTAATCTTTTGTATAAAAAGTGTATTTGTTATTATATTTTTGCTATTTTGGTTTTTCCAAAATAATTTTAACATATTTCCAATATTAAAGCTATGAATTCTTTTTTAAGAAATCTCTGTCTCTTTATATAGTGTACCGTAAAAAAATCCCCTGCCCCCCCCTTTTTCCTATTCTTGGATACAATATTTATAGAATTATTAGGGGATGAGGTACCTTTAACAGTAATGTGTCTCTGGGATAGCGTGGACCAACTTATTTCAACAATATTTATTGTTTTATATCATTTTTAATAGAATTTTACAATAGAATAATTTACCAGGAAATGCCTAAAAAACGTTTTTTCTTTTATATTGCCAGTTCTTGGTACATGTTTTAATAAAAATAATTAAACTTTGTGTGTGTGTGTGTATATGTATATGTGTGTGTGTGTGTGTATATATATATATATATATATATATATATATATATATATATATATATATATATATATATATATATATATATATATATATATATATATATATATATATATATATATATATATATATATATATTTTTTTTTTATTCTAGTTTAAATAGAATTTCACAATAGAATAATGTACCAAGAACTGGTTAAAAATAATTACATGACCAGTTCTTGGTACGTTATTCTATTATGAAGTGCTAGTAAAACTTTATTTATAGTAATATTATTACACCCCCCACTCCCCATTAAATTATACAGTACAACAAATACAACAGCCATACTAGTCTCTTAGTTTCAGTGTCTGTTTACAACAGGTTTATTGTAGGTGTAATATAGCTTATAATAGACCTTTTTAATGTGCTTCTTCTTGAGCCACTTGTCTTGTCATGTCTTTTTCAGGTTCGGAACGGTGCGTTCTCTCTGGAGCTGGGTGTGGATGAGGTGTACACTCTGACAACTCTTAAAAAGGGCAAGAAAGGGTCTTACCCCGAACCCCCCAAGCCTCAGCCCTTCCCCCGACAGTACAAGGATGACTTTAAAGTCCGTAAGTGTGCAGTATGTAGGTGTGACTGTTGGAAGTCACGTGGCTTTTGTTATTGAGCTCCTCCTAAAATGTATAATTTTAGCGGTCACTGGTAAGCTGGAGAACAAGCTGGCTTCTTTTCTTTTTTCTATATTTCACAATCTCCCCAACATGTTTCACAGTTCTTCTTGTTCCACGGCCATTACGAAGCTGAGTAATGGCACCACCCTCCATCATGGTTAATAAAATCTTTCAGTAGTCCAGGCTGTGATTCCAAGGCACATTCATTGTAGCTGTAAAGTGGGTGTAAAAAGGCTGAAAATATCGCACTGATATCCAAGTGATGCAAATCAGAGAGTGAAATGCCAGATTCAGGTGGAGATGAACCTTTAAATCTGACCTCCAGCCTTCCCGTCAGTTGTATCGGCTCCTCTCCTGTACTGAAATGGCTTACTCTGATTTCACTGCACACTGTGAGCTTCTCAGTGTGCATTAGAAGCTGCAGCAAGTCCTGGCTGGAGGACATCCAGCTTCATCTAGCCCTTTATTCCCAGTCTGACTGTCCCTGGCCTGCCCCTTTTTTCATTCATTCGTGGAACTTTAGCATCTTATGTGGGTGTGACTAGGGCAGTAGTGTGGAAATGCTATTTTTCAAAATGTTGAGATACGCAGTGGCATCTGAAGATTTGAAATACTACTCTGGATTGACCTTCATTCATAAATGGTTCTTGTGCCCAGGTAACCCTCCGTTCAGCGAGGCTCCATATTTCGCAGACCAATCTGGAGTTTTCGAATATTTCATAAACACCTCGGACCCTGGAGATCACACATTCACCTTCCGGCAGGTGCTCACTCAGCGTCCCATCACCTGGGCGTCTGATGCCCCTCAAGCCATAAGCGTCATTGGAGACTTCACATGGTGAGTGCCTGTCGCCTGGTCTTATTTTAATATATATTGTTTACATCTTGCTCCAGTTCGGTCAGGTGCTCCTTTGTCAGGGAGTAACTGCTGCAGGGGAGAGGAGAGAGTGCGCTTGACAATGGCTGTGAATTCCAGGCCTTGCACATAGCCTCCTATGGTCCGTCTGTTGTCGGTGCTCCCTCTTCTCCACTGCAGCTGCCACTGGCACCGGTTAGTCAGCATAGGTAGCAGGAGGGAGCATTTTTAAGACTAGTTTAGTAGGGATTATACTTAAGAGGGACACTAAACAATATATTCTCCAGAAATCTTTTATAAGTTTTGACTTCTTTAATGGCTCTGTAATCTTTTCTTCGTGACATTGTTTGTTTTCTTTGTGTGCTTTTCTGCCTCCTTGTAACGCCATTTGTGAGCTGCAGAACATCTATACACCCCCCCCCCCCACTTCCTTTTGATTGGAGTGAACAGTGCTCACTAGTTGGGGTAATGTGTATGGCTCTATATGTACACTGCAAATCCCATGGTCCATCTCAGGAGCTTGCAAGACATGTTGGCTACATTCCTACATACAGTGGGGCCAAGATGGGGCTGGCTACTTTGCTACCTACGGTGGGGCCAAGATGGGGCTGGCTACTTTGCTACCTACGGTGGGGCCAAGATGGGGCTGGCTACGTTGCTACCTTCGGTGGGGCCAAGATGGGGCTGGCTACGTTGCTACCTTCAGTGGGGCCAAGGTGGGGTGGCTAAGTTGCTACCTACAGTGGGGCCAAGCCGGTGTGGCTACGTTGCTACCTACAGTGGGGCCAAGGTGGGGTGGCTACGTTGCTACCTACAGTGGGGCCAAGGTGGGGTGGCTACGTTGCTACCTACAGTGGGGCCAAGGTGGGGTGGCTACGTTGCAGCCTACAGTGGGGCCAAGGTGGGGTGGCTACGTTGCAGCCTACAGTCGGGGCCAAGGTGGGGTGGCTACGTTGCTGCCTATAGCGGGGGGTGGCTACGTTGCTGCCTACAGCAGGGCGAAGGCAGGGTGGCTACGTTCCTACCTACAGTGGGGGCCAAGGTGGGGTGGCTACATTTCTATCTACGGGTGGGATAGGGTGGCTACGTTCATACCTACAGCGGGGGCCAAGGCGGGGTGGGGTGGCTACGTTCCTACCTACAACGGGGGCCAAGGCGGCGTGGCTACGTTCCTACATCTTTGTGTTAACTCTTTCCAGCCCAGCCCTGGCATCTCTGTAAATGGATCCTTATGATCGGGGGGGGGGGGGGGGTGAGAAGGACCAGCTGATCAGGTGACCACTTTGGTTGTCAGATGATTGGGAGCTGAGCCCACCAGCTCCAGAACATTACCAGTTGGTGGCTGTCTTGGAGAGCTCAGTCACCATGCTGGGAGCGTGCAATGAGCTTGTTGTCAGCACAAAGTTCTGCCGCCCTTGGACGTGTATATATGCAGAGTGTGGGTATTAAAGCCTTAAAGCAGGTCTTCACCCTCCAGGATCATTTCACTCTTGTCCGCGCCTCTTCTGAAATGGCGCTGTTTTTTTAATTGATTTTTCTAACCTTTTCTTTCTTTTTTTTTTTTTTTTTCCTTCTGCCATTATCACTTCTTTGTCTTTTGGGTTGTAGGTCCAATATTACTGTAACCTGTGACATTTACATTGAGACCCCGGACACGGGAGGAGTCTTCATTGCAGCCAGAGTGAATCAAGGTGGATCCGAGGCTTACGTGGCCAAAGGGATTTATTTCTGGGTGTTTGCTGACGGCACTTATAAGGTCACCGGAGATTTACGTAAGTGCGCATTTGGGGAGGAGCTCTGAGGAGGACGGTGCACTCATTGCTTAGAGAGGCGTGCCAGCCCATCCTACACTGTATTCTGACAAAACATAATTTGCTCTCTATTCTGTGCCAATCTACAAAATTAAAGAGGAAGTAAACCCTGATGAGTTTACTTCCTCTTTTTTTCCCTGCAAAGGTAAAGCATAATGGACTACTATGCATCGCATAGTAGCCCATTATGTGTCACTTACCTGACACAGGAGCAGCGAAGTCGCCGCTGTCCCCTGTAGTCCGCCGCATCCATCTTGCTGGTGGCGTCTCGCAGCTCCGCCGCTGTCATTCGGCGAAGCCGCGATGACGTCACTCCCGCGCATGCGCACGGGAGTCGACAAATGCGGCAGCTCCATTCTTGGAACTGCCGCGTTCAGTGCGCCTGCGCGCCGCTGTCTACGGCGCATGCGCCGTAGACAGCGGTGCCCGTTTTCG
The DNA here is from genome assembly GCF_037356315.1 of Lithobates pipiens. Lineage (NCBI taxonomy): Eukaryota > Metazoa > Chordata > Amphibia > Anura > Ranidae > Lithobates > Lithobates pipiens. The sequence continues at coordinate 18,905,963 of NW_027507791.1, read as the reverse complement.
GGCAAATATCTCCTAAACCATATAGGTTTAGGAGATATTGCTTGGACCTACAGGTAAGCCTTAATCTAGGCTTGCCTGTAGGTCAAAGTGGTTTGTAAGGGTTTACAACCACTTTAAGATATGAGAGGCCGTATATACCCGGATCCTATTTGTTACTGTTATCTGCAGCCTTGTTATTAGCACCCTACCTCCAGGGCCGGTGCTACCACTAGGCAAACTAGGCCCCCGCCTAGGGTGCCCGGCCACTGGTGTTCCTACTCTCCTCTCTCTGCAGCAAACAACTAAGTCTCGGCATCAACAGGCAGCCGCCGCTCCGTTCGCCCATAGTGTCAGAGGCGCAGCAGCGGTGGAGGACTGTCTGTGTCCCGACTCCCGAATGAATGGAAGTAAAGTAAACATTCGTTGATGGGCGCGGGTGAGACTGCATTTGATGGGCGCTTCAGTAAAAAAAAAGTGGGGTATACGTGGACAGGGCAAAGGGGGTGGAGTCGGGTGGAGCTGTCAGTAGGAAAGGCATGGATCCTGTGTTCCTGAAAAGCAGGGACATGGATTAGTTCCTTCCCATAATAAAAGAACCTTCCCTAAGTACACAAACACTGGCTAGGCACACTTAACCCTTTGATCTCCCCTGTTGTTAACCCCTTCCCAGCCAGTTGGATTAGTACAGTGATGGCGCATATTTTGCACTAATCCCTGTATTAGTGTCACCGGTTCCCAAAAAAGTGTCAGTGTCTTTACTCTCTCTGCCGCCATTACTAGTAAAAAAAAAAAAAAAATATTCCATAGTTTGTAGGCGCTATAACTTTTGTGCAAACCAATTAATATACACTTATTGAGATTTTTTTTTTTTTTTTTATTTACCAAAAATATTTAGCAGAATACATATGGGCCTAAATTGATAAAGACATTTCTTTTTTGATTTTTATTTTGATATTAAATTTATTTTTTCGCAGAAAGTAAGAAAAAGGGAAAAATATAAATATATAATTTTATATATGTTTTTTCAAAATTGTGGATCTTTTTGTTTATAACACAAAAAAAAAAAAAAAAAAAAAAAGGTGATCAAATACCACCAAAAGGAAGATGTGCACGAGAGCATCGGCTCTCCAGTGACTCCCTCCTCTTTGGCTGAGACAGCAGCAGGCGCCGATGTCTCTCCACAGGCAATGAGGGGAGAGAGGGGGCGGGACCAAGTCGTGGCACTGTGTGTGGACACGCAGAGCCGCAGCTCGGGAGCCCCCCCATTGCAAACTGCTTGCTGTGGGGGCACCCGACAGGAGGGAGGGGCCAGGAGTGCTGGCGGGGGACCTGAGAAGAGGATGATCTGGGCTGCTCTGTGCAAAACCATTACATAGAGCAGTTTTTTTTTTCTGCCATAAATATATATATATATATATATATATATATATATATATATATATATATATATATATTATATTATATTATATTATACACATTTTTAACCTCTTCCTGCCCTCTATGTAGCAGAATGATGGCTGGGAAGTGGTTGTATTCTGACTGGGTGTCATATGACGTCCAGCAGGATAGGACTCTTGCACGAGCATGGTGCTGCGATCGAACGTGTGGTGTGTTGCTCTGACACCTCACAACTCCCTGTAAAGAGCCTATGACGTAGGCTTGTTACCATGTGATGAGCTGTGTCCAATCATATGGTAACGGGGAAGTGTTGTTTATTGGCTTTTTCTCTATTCGAGCTGACAAGGTGTGAGTAATGCCGCGTACACACGCACGAGCGGACTGTATGGCGTACTTAGTCCGTCATACAATCCGACGGACAGTCCGTCGTACTTTCGACTGAATGGACTTGACCACACACGGATGCACAAACAGTCCGTCGAAAGCTTGCGCGATGACGTGTACAGCACGTACGACGGGACTAGAAATAGGAAGTCGAATACACAGCAATGCACCCTTCCGCCGTGTAAATCCTTTCTGGGCATGCGCCATTCTTAGTCCGTCGAACTAGCATACTGACGAGCGGATTGTCCGCTGAAACCAAAGTACGACGGACAGAATTTCGAAAAATTCGAAATTCTTAGTACGCCAGACTGCACGCTGAAAAAGTCAGCTGAAGCCCACACACGAGCGGACTGTCCGCTGAAATGTGTTTCGACGGACTAAGTACGCCATACAGTCCGCCCGTGTGTACGCGGCATAAGGGAGAGCTGCTCTCCTGACGGGGGAGGGGGTGGTCTATGCTGATAATCAGCAAATTGCTTGTTGGTGCAGACCCATCGAGGAGCCCACCAGGGATGCCTTAAACCAAGACGACGTATCAGTACTTCGCTTTGCCTACAGTGGCCGCTCGTTCACAGTACATTGCGGTGGTCACAAAGTGGTTAAAATGGTAGTAAGCTCTGCTTTGTGATGATATTTTAAAAAAATAATAATTTCCCCTATGGGTGAGATTTATCATAAGACTTACCTGTAGGTGAAATGAATATCTCCTAAACTTGCACTGTTTAGGAGGTATTGGCTCGTTTTGGCAGCCGGCGACTTCACCGACACATGCGCTCTGAAGGTATGGCATACTGGTGCTGTTCATTCAGAGCTGTGTGCCATGGGAGGGACATCCTCGTTGCTCGCCCATTCAAGCGGCCGTAGCCCATGGCGAAACTGGAAGGAAGACTGGGTGCAGGTGGAAGCCCCGTCAGCAGTGACAGCGTGCCGCGGCAGAGGTCTTTATTTCAAGGTAAGTCTTTCATAATGTGCTAATATGCGATGCACCCCACACATTACGATATGATTAGAACTTTGCAGGAGGAAATTTTTTTATTTTATAGTTTACTACCGCTTTAACTGAGAATTCCAGGTATGGACATTTTTACATGGTTATATTCATCCAGCTTGGATCCAATGTAACTATGTATGTACCATCTCTATGGGATCCCTCTGGAAATCACTGTAGTAGACCTCATTACTACTCCTCTACTCCAGTAATCTCCACTAGTTTCCGGGCCATGTTCCACGTGGCCGCTTTGCTGTATTGTGAACACAGGAGGTCGGCCGTTCGGCACAGGGGCCATTCAGAGGATGCTTTGCAGTTTCTTAGTGAATGCAAAGTCTTCTCTGATTGGATGAGGTGCAAGGAAAAGATTGCGCTGAACCACAAAAATAGAAAATAAAAAAAAGCTGCTGACGTTCAAAGTTAAACGTGAATAGTGAATCAAACAATGCAGCGCTAATATAGACAGTAAAGTGACGTATTACTCCTATCTTAATGTAAAATAATATATATCCTCAAGAAAAATAATGTTGAAACTCATAAAGTGCACAAAGCGATATGGGGTAACAGTCCATATAGGTGTGGAAGTGAAGAAATACTCTTCTTAATAGGGTGACACCAAACAGTTGAGAACAGCGAAACAACTTGTCTGTAGTCACTCTCAGCAGTGCTCCAAAAGTAAGTGAATGAACACTCTTACCGACTGGGGTGGACACGCGTGTCGTATGACAGTGGGTCAAACAGGCTTATAATCCTATGAGGGCTGAAGCTGGTACTGTACCTGGAGGATGTAAAACAGGTTTGCTAGTGGCTAGGAAATCGCATAAGGTGCCAGTGCCGAAAATTATTGTAAATAAATGCGTATATATAACTTTATACCATGTGCTAAATTGTGTAAATACGGTGAACACGTAAAATCATGTGACATACACAAAATCGTGTCAAAGAAAACAACACATAAGAAAAGGATCTCTGTAAAAATATTCTCAGTAAATGTGCACAGTGATTTAAAAAACTATATCAACCAATAGATAAAAAGATTGCACAATCACATATATCAGGTTTGTGTCCATTCAAGATGTGCGATAACTGGTGGCGATTATATTCAAAATCGCATGCAACAAAAAACGCATAAAGTGCTGGTATCAGATTTTTTGTGCACTGTAAAGTAACGTTGTAAACAGTGATGGTATTAGTGATGGTGACTGTATCCCACGTGGTCCTGTGTACTCAGGGTATAGATGTCCCCTTACCTTACAGCTGTAAGGTAACAGCGTTTGACATGTGTATCCTCAGGCTTCCTGGTGGTCTTTTATCCCTCGAGGTCCTATCCTTATGGCCCCAGAAACTGGCGTCTCCTGCCTATTACACCGTGTTGGTCTCCTTAAGTGGACGTTCAGCGGTACTCAGCATAGGGGGGGGGGGTTGTTAGGTTGCCTCAGCGGTGGTTGTTGTGTGAGGGTTAAGCAGATAAAAAGGGGAGCCCCATAGTGTAGTAATTTTGAACAAGATTTAAGTTTTATTTAAATATAGTGGATAAAATACTCACAAACATATAGAGATTTCTTTGCAATGTAAAAACGAGCCTCGAGCTCGATTACGTCACTTCCGGTAGCGTCCCTGGGATATATAGTGGATACAGGGACGCTACCGGAAGTGACGTAATCGAGCTCGAGGCTCGTTTTTACATTGCAAAGAAATCTCTATATGTTTGTGAGTATTTTATCCACTATATTTAAATAAAACTTAAATCTTGTTCAAAATTACTACACTATGGGGCTCCCCTTTTTATCTGCTTAACCCTCACACAACAACCACCGCTGAGGCAACCTAACAACCCCCCCCCCCTATGCTGAGTACCGCTGAACGTCCACTTAAGGAGACCAACACGGTGTAATAGGCAGGAGACGCCAGTTTCTGGGGCCATAAGGATAGGACCTCGAGGGATAAAAGACCACCAGGAAGCCTGAGGATACACATGTCAAACGCTGTTACCTTACAGCTGTAAGGTAAGGGGACATCTATACCCTGAGTACACAGGACCACGTGGGATACAGTCACCATCACTAATACCATCACTGTTTACAACGTTACTTTACAGTGCACAAAAAATCTGATACCAGCACTTTATGCGTTTTTTGTTGCATGCGATTTTGAATATAATCGCCACCAGTTATCGCACATCTTGAATGGACACAAACCTGATATATGTGATTGTGCAATCTTTTTATCTATTGGTTGATATAGTTTTTTAAATCACTGTGCACATTTACTGAGAATATTTTTACAGAGATCCTTTTCTTATGTGTTGTTTTCTTTGACACGATTTTGTGTATGTCACATGATTTTACGTGTTCACCGTATTTACACAATTTAGCACATGGTATAAAGTTATTTATACGCATTTATTTACAATAATTTTCGGCACTGGCACCTTATGCGATTTCCTAGCCACTAGCAAACCTGTTTTACATAATTCTTGTGTTTTTTAATGACTTTTCTATGCACATTGGTTTTTATTTATGGTGTAGTCGATATTTCTATAGATTTATTCACTATCTAGCACTGGCACTTCTTATGCGATTTTGTTAATCGCATTAAGAATCACTATTTATTTTGCTTACCATTGGATATACTATGCTATTCACATTGTGACGTAGAAGTCACCCACTTATATTTGTTCACACTTGAGCATCATTTTTTTCATATTATTTCGCCAATTTTAGCCGCCCATACATCCCCTTTTAGTCTGGGCGATAACACATCTAACTTTAATTATTGTGATGTGGACAGAATTTACTGACCTCTCAGGATAATATCACCCAACCCAGTACTGCGCAACACTACTTCTTATATATTTTTCCTGTAAAAAGGGTTCAAGTACCCCATTTCCAGTGTATGCAGCAGTACAAAATTAGATCCTTGTTCTCTTCCCTGATTAGGCGCAGGAATAACCCCTTAATACTTGTACCTGGAGGATGGTTCAACTGTGGCAATTTAAAACCCGGAGGATGGTTCAACTGGGGCAATTGAAGACAGTTTCTTTTTGAAACGCGTCGGGAAAGCATTTACTGCACCCCACATTACTTTTATTTGTCATTTTATCTTGTGATCACTCCATTTTGTCATATATGACATATTTTAATAAACCTCCCAGTTTGACCTGCACTACTTGGAGCCCTCTTTCCTTCTCGTTTTCCTATTCACATGTCCTTTTGGGGTCCATGAGGAGTTGCCTCGTAGCAATATCCATCCGCTGTTGGAACGGCCTGTGGAGCCTCGGAGCAGAGAGTTGGGGTTCCTATTTTGAATTCAGCGAACCATCCTCCGGGTACAGCACCAGCTTCAGCGGTGCACATGATGAAAGGCTACAAAACAGATCCCTCCAGCGTCGCACTGACAGGGATTCCATCTCCACCTAGTCTTCTTTCCATGTTTTCGTGCTCCGGCCGTTTGAATGGCTGAGCTGCAATGACATCATACGTGCTTGCTGGAGTCACGGCTGCAGCACAGCGTTCTCAATGGACAGCTTGGTGTCCAATGGGAGCGCAGTGTGTGCGTGCATTGGTGATGTCACTGGCTGCTAAACCTGCGACTCTCTCCTAATGGTGGACGTGCCTTATTGTAAGCTCACCTGTAGGTTAGAGCTGCACGATTCTTAAAAAAAAAAAAAGAGAGAGAATCACGATTTTTTTTTTTTTTTTTGATTTTATTTATTTTTTTGGCTTAGAATAAGGATCACGATTCTCGGCGTACCATCTTTCACATTATACAAACAAAATTGAGCTAACTTTACTGTTTTTGTTATTTTATTTTTTATTTTTTTCCAAAAACTTGTGTTTGTGTTTAACTTGTGTGCAGATTCAGGTTTCCTGTTCTGACATGATGAATGTTTTGGGTCTCTGATGGTGATCGTCTCTGGTGACGTTTGGGTGATATTTGCACATCGTAACTCCTGCGTTCTATTTACAGTTGGGAAGATCGTTCTACTGAAAGGACTTTCTGGTGTTCGTGCCCGGACATGGCACACACTGACCCTTCACGTTGAGGTATGTAGATGATCAATGTCAGGGGTCTCCAAACTTTCTAAACAAGAGGCTAGTTTACTGTCCTTCAAACTTTAGGGGGGGCGGACTGGACAGCCAGTGGGAGTAGAAAATGACCCGGTTTCGGTGCTAGTAAACTGTCCCCCATCCTTTGTGTCGGTGCTAGTAAACTGTCCCCCATCCTTTGTGTCGGTGCTAGTAAACTGTCCCCCATCCTTTGTGTCGGTGCTAGTAAACTGTCCCCCATCCTTTGTGTCGGTGCTAGTAAACTGTCCCCCATCCTTTGTGTCAGTGCTAGTAAACTGTCCCCCATCCTTTGTGTCGGTGCTAGTAAACTGTCCCCCATCCTTTGTGTCGGTGCTAGTAAACTGTCCCCCATCCTTTGTGTCGGTGCTAGTAAACTGTCCCCCATCCTTTGTGTCGGTGCTAGTAAACTGTCCCCCATCCTTTGTGTCGGTGCTAGTAAACTGTCCCCCATCCTTTGTGTCGGTGCTAGTAAACTGTCCCCCATCCTTTGTGTCGGTGCTAGTAAACTGTCCCCCATCCTTTGTGTCGGTGCTAATAAACTGTCCCCCATCCTTTGTGTCGGTGCTAGTAAACTGTCCCCCATCCTTTGTGTCGGTGCTAGTAAACTGTCCCCCATCCTTTGTGTCGGTGCTAGTAAACTGTCCCTCATCCTTTGTGTCGGTGCTAGTAAACTGTCCCCCATCCTTTGTGTCGGTGCTAGTAAACTGTCCCCCATCCTTTGTGTCGGTGCTAGTAAACTGTCCCCCATCCTTTGTGTCGGTGCTAGTAAACTGTCCCCCATCCTTTGTGTCGGTGCTAGTAAACTGTCCCCCATCCTTTGTGTCGGTGCTAGTAAACTGTCCCCCATCATTTGTGTCGGTGCTAGTAAACTGTCCCCCATCATTTGTGTCGGTGCTAGTAAACTGTCCCCCATCATTGGTGTCGGTGGGAGGAATAGTGCCCATCATTGGTGTCGGTGGGAGGAATAGAGTGGCAGCAACAGTGGAGGGAATAATGCCCCAAGGGCCGGATAAAAGTAAGCAAAGAGCCGCAGTTTGGAGACCACTGATCTCTGTGGACGGGCACTTTTACTGATGTGTGCTCACCCTGCCCCCCCCCCCCCCCCCCCTTTTTTTTTTTTTTTCAATCATGAAAGAATCCATTTTGCATGGTGCCTTAGGCTAGTCATACACGGAGCGAATTGGTTACAGAAAATAAATTCGCTAGATTCCCCCAGCAACACAGTCCGTGTTTGATGGAATCCCTCCTGCCGGGCCAATGTAATCTCCCCCTCGACGGGGGGGAAAGGGGGGGAGGAGGGGGAAGCTGTCCCCACCAAGAGAAGACAGTTATTGCTAGCGGCTATACCAGCCACTAGCAAATCAGCACAACCAGTAGGCTGTCTGTACCCAAATTGTTCGATCAACTTGGTACATTCAGCCTGCCCTTACACAGTTCAGACTTATTTTTTCTTTTTTTTCTTTGTAGTATAAGAAAGGGGGGGGGGGGTAAAAACATGGCTAAGCTGTGTGGCTTTTCTACCCCTACTTGCAGATGCCTTAGGCACACAGCAAGGGAGAGCTGCTGCAGTTTATTCATAAAATTTGGCCAAACATGTATTCTGCTACATTTCTTTAATGAAAATAACCCAAATCGGTGTATATTATTTAGTCTGTAAGAATATTTTATACAGTCCTCAATCAATCTTGATGTACAGACAGCCGATCTCATTTCTTGAGGCCCAAAAACGCAGGGGCAGTACAAATACCCCAAATGACCCCCCCCCTCCCCACAGTATACTATCGCCAGCAGGGGCGCTCACGTGCTGATTGGCCAGAGGGGGGGGCACGTGCGCTATCTGCGGGGTCTGGTGGAAGCAATGTCCGCTGTTACCAAAAACATGTAGCAGAATACATATTGGCCTAAATTTATGAAGAAATTAGATTTAAAAAAAAAAAACTGAATTATTGGATAGGTTTTTTTTTTGTTTTGTTTTTACACACACCGCTTATAACTGTGAATTTTACAGTTATAAGCAACCATTTTTTTTTTTTCTGAATGAAAACAATTCATTGTTTTTACTATTGTGATTCTCTGTACTTGGCCACAGCTAATCACGTGGTACCTGTAGGCTGTGATTGTCCTTTGTCTGTACCATGTGATCCCTGTGTCCAGTCAGAGCTCATCACAATAGCAGACAACAAAAGGCATGAAACCAAAAGCTTTGTGTTCAACTGGCATGTGATCTGCTGTGATTGGCTACAGTGATCACATGGTACTGGCAGCGGGCCAGTACAGTGATCTGTCAACGGCTGTGTCTGGGGGCACGGCACAATCTTGGGAGGACCTCCACCCAGGACAATAGGGTTCCCGCTTGGCCGTCGTATTACAATAGACCAGGCAGGAGGGGGGGGGGGGGGTAAGGAGTTCTGCTAAGCTTTATTTTCAGATCCTGTGGCCAGACATGGAATAACGCCGCTTCTCTCATCTCCCCTCCAGGGTTCCAGTGCCTACGGCCTCCTGAACGGCCTCTCTTTGTGGAAAGGCGAGATTACAGTGGGACCGTCTCACGGGTGGGCCGCCATTGGTACCGCCTCATTTGAGTTTGCGCAGTTTGACAACTTTATGGTCAAAGCCAAAGTTCTGTAAGCTCTGAACGACATCCGGCAGCCTGATTTGTAGTACTGATCATGGCGGACTATGGCTATACTGTTAACGGAGAGGGAAAGGGAGGGGTGCTGCTCACACACACTCCAATTGTTTGTATTGGGTATTGACTCTGGATGGTCAGCGCAAACTTGAACTCTGTTGCTTTCTATGACAGTGGTGGATATGGCGGTACGGCTAGGAGCCATTTACACTTTGCTATAAAGTGTGCGCAGACTTGAATCATGGTTTTTACAGATGCTTCAGTATTTTTTGCATTTAAAATTTAGTCCACTCTTCTTTACAGATCTTCTCTAAATCCTTAAGGTTTCTTGGCAGCTCCAAAGTTTCAGCTCCTTCCATACATTTTCTATAGGATTAAGGTCTGGAGACTGGCTAGGCCACTCCATGGCCTTAATGTGCTTCTTCTTTAGCCACTCCTTTGTTGCCTTGGCAGTATGTTTTGGGGCAGTGCCATGCTGGAAGACCCATCCATGACCCACATTCAGTGTTCTGTTTCTCATCCAACATTTTACAATACATGGTCCCATCCATTGGCCCCTCAATGTGGCAAAGTTGGTCTGTACCTTTAGCAGAGAAACATTCCCAAAGCATAATGTTTCCACCTCCGTGCTTGACTATAGGGATGGTGTTCTTAGGTTCATAGTCTGCATTTTTCTTCCTTCCTCCTTTCTACAATAGAGCAGCTAAGAATAGACGGGTAAACATAAGGAGAAACTGGGAGTGACACCTACTGGCTGGAAATGACAATACTAAATGTAACTTACACTGTACACCTACCCAATTATAAAACGTTTGCACCTTAAGTCCTGTAGGTAAAATCTATGCAATTGCCAGTATGCATTCCTTTTCCATTTTACATTTTCTACCTCCTTTTTCCACTCACTGCTATAAGGAACTGGAACAAAAAGAAATGAAGACTTTTTATTAATAAATATTATATTTATAACTTCCAGTGTGCCTTACTTTTTGTAAATTGATCATGATGATTAAAATTAAATTATTAAACTGAGCAATATTGTATTTCTTATTATTTATTGTCATCTTGATTATTAGTGTGTATGTGTGGAGAAGGGAGTGTTGGGCCGGGCAGACATTTAGTCCATCCCCTGCGCACTACCAGAGAGCATTAGAAAATGTCTATATGCCTGAGAACATTTCTTTATCCAACTAGAGTTGAACTTTCTTCCATGTCTGTAAGTACCTTTTGCAATAGGCTGTGGTCATTGATGGTGGCCAAAGTAAAGGTTGGCTGGAAACCGCAGCACTTTTTATTTTTTATTTTTTTTTCCCTCGTTTTCTTTAAGTGGGGAGAGTTAGAACCTTGGTTATGTTTTTGTTTCCATGTCCTTATTCCCCTCCGTTCCTGTCCCATTGATGAAGGGAAAGTCTTTGCAATTGGGACAAATCAACCAAAACCCAACAGAGGCTCTAACCCTTCCCCACTATCAAATCAAAAAAGATGATTGGCTGGAGTTCTGATTTTAAAGCTTGTTTGTTTTTAATTAGGGTTTTACTTACCTTGTCCTCCTTACCTCCCAGCAGCCAGGGTTCTCCTCTTCCTCCGAAGCTCCAGATTTATGGGAGGGCCCAATGCAGGAGTGCTTCCACCCCTGCTCTTTTGGTCACCTGGCAACGTCGGTATCGAGGTAAAGTCAAAAACACTACAATGATCATATTTGCATTGTGTGTAGATAGATGCAGCCTAAGGATTTCACTGTGGCCACACTCCCTAAAAGCACCTCAATATCCCGACAGGGGAGGGGGGGGGGTCCATGGACGTTCAACCTAGCTGCCAAGATCCAAGGCTATCCACCACCACGCTCGATGTGCAGATCCTAATGCGCATGCGCCAGGGTGCTGCTCTCGGAGGACACATGAGCAGGATACATAGGGGAAGAGAGTGAGGCCATCACACAGTTGCCATTACAACGCTTTTCAGACGGATCGCTTCCTTCCTTAGCCAATGCCTACTAAATCGTGGTAAGTTGCCAATTTATAGGGGAAGAAAGGCACTCATGGTGGCGCCTCCCCTGTCTCGATCAGGGCAGGCGTCACCGTGGGCATGTCTTTCATCCCATAACTAGTGGGCTGTGACCTTAGGAAGATGCCGTGCCTCCAAAATGCGTTGTCATGGCAACTCTGATGTCCTCACCCCCCCATCCTGTTTGTGTGTCCTTGGAGAGCAGCAACGGGCACATGTGCATTAAGATCTGCACGTAAAGCCTGGTGTTGGATAGCCTCAGGTGTGCGCTGCCAGGATCCGGGCAGCTAGGTTGGACGTCCCTGGCCCCCCCTCTCCTGTCAGGATCTTGAGGTGGTTTTAGGAGTGCCGCCACAGTGGAATTATGCTGTATCTATTTTCACACAATGTGAGTTTGACCATTGTAGTGTTTTTAACTTTACCATATAAAATCCAAGTGACACTAGGGTGGCTTTGTGCTCTTCTTTTGTCTAGACGTGTTCCTGCCACCCAGAGGATCCATAGAGAGCAACAGCAACCTTTTGACTTGTCTAATTATCAGCAATGGCCAGCTGGAGGGCTATACTAAACTGAGCAGCGCACCTGCTAGCGTTTTCTTTTGTGTGTATATTTTGTGGGTGAACCATGTTTGGGTTCAAACACGCTAGGTGTTTAGCCCCAGTGCCCGCATTTTGGTGCTTGTGGCAGACACAGGCGCACCATTCAGCCTCGTTGCCGGCAGCCTGTGCAGGCCAATGTGAAAAGCTTCTGCTGCTGGGCAGGGCTGGACTGTGCACTTAGGCAGTGATGGTGAACCTTGGCACCCCAGATGTTTTGGAACTACATTTCCCATGATGCTCAACTACACTGCAGAATGCATGAGCATTGTGGGAAATGTAGTTCCAAAACATCTGGGGTGCAAATGTTTGTCATTATTTACCATGGGGTACCAATGTTTAGGGCAGTATCTGCCCAGGGATGAACTCCTGGAATGCATGGGATCTACGTTTTTGGGTGTTTATTCCTGGGTGCATGCTACTGTTAAAGTTAGTACCACTTGGTGCACCATGAGCTGCAGCATTTTTCTGCTTCCCATAGTTTTACAGGCAGCTAGACTGGATGGTGCACCTGTGCCCTCCGCCCGTACCAGACCGCCCAACTCTTGCGTACTGGGGCTAAGCACTAAGTATGCTTGTGGTCTTTCTCAGCCTTTTGGTCCCTAAACTGTCTAAACAAAGAGCCCGTTTACTGCCCTTCAGACTTTAGGTGGGTGGTCCGTGACCACTGGGAGTGGTAAATGCCTCGGCGTCAGTGGGAGAAGACAGGGTTTCAGTCTTTGTGGTCAGTGGGAGTAAATAAATTACATCGCACCTGTGGTCAGTGTTAGAATATTGTCCCATCGTTGTGACCATTGGGAGGAATATTGCCCCATCGTTTGGGACCCTTGGAGAGGAATATTGCCCCAAGGATCAGATAATGGCAAGCAAAGGGCCACAGTTTGGAGTCCACTGGCCTTGAGGAACAATTGAAATTATTTTCAGGTGCCAGGGAACTCCTGTTAAAGCTGATTTTAGAGGGGGAGAATGCTCCCGACTCTTTAGTCAGGATACCCTCCTTTTGGAGATTGCAAAAAAGAATGTTATCATGCTATGGATGAATCCTAGTTGAGGATGGCTTCCTTAAAGGGAGATGATCAAAGTTCTTCTGGAGTCCAGTATGGCCAATTGAAACTGTACAGTACAGTTGGGCTACTTCCAAGCATACACAGAGGCTTGGTAAAGGTAGCCCCAATGCACCTCCTCGAAGAATCGGGGCACGTGTCATTGTTCTTGGGCTCAGCAGTATGGGAAATGTGTAGAGTAGGTTTGGGCTACTCCTAAGCAACAGGTGTCAAACTGGCGGCCCCCCAGCTGTTGTGGAACTACAATTCCCATGAGGCATTGCAAGACTGACAGTTACAAGCATGACTCCCACAGGCAGAGCTATGATGGGACTTGTAGTTCTTCAACAGCTGGAGGATGGTCAGTTTGACACCCCTGTAACCTAAGCATACTCAAAAGGCTTGGTAAAGGTAGCCCCAATGCACTTTATAGAAAAATTATGGCACGTCTTGTATCCTGGGCCAAGTAGTTTGACCAATTTAAAAGAGTAGGGTTGGGCTACTTCTAAGCATACCCAGAGGCTTGGTAAAGGTAGCCCCAATGCACGTGATAGAAGAATCGGGGCATGTGTCTTGAGCCCAGCAATTTGTAGAGTAGGGTTGGGCTACTCCTAAAGATACCTAGAGGCTTCGAGAGTTAGCCCCAATGCACCTGATATAAGAATCGGAGCATGTGTCTTGGGCCCAGCAGTGGGGGCAATGAGTAGAGTAGCGTTGGGCTACTCCCAAGCATACCCAGACACTTGGTAATGGTAGCCCCAATGCACCCGATAGAAGAATCAGGGCGCATGTCTGCCCACACTGCTGGGCCCAAATGTGTAGGGTTGGGCTACTCCTAAGCATAACCTGAAGCTTGGTAAAGGTAGCCCCAATGCACCGATAGATAAATTGGGGCACATGTCTTGAGTCACGGGCCAAGCAACCTCGCTAGTTTGCTGTGGGCTTTTCACAAACGGTGACCACTGCTCCTTGTTTTTCATCATTTGCTTGGTTGGAATTGGTGAGGAATGCGATGTACATACTCCAGAAAACCATGTCAACAATTTTATTGCCGCCCTTTCTACACTTTTCTTGTAGTAATGCCACCCAACCATCATCAAATAACACTTTCTACAAGCAGCCCATTCTTATCGAACCTGTTCTCTCTATACATGCAGTACCACAGCGAATGCCGCGTGCCGCTGAATGCGCTTGTAAACACAACGATGGCTCCTATGAAGACTATTTATTCTAAAACCACTTGAAAGCGCCCTCACCCCGTCCTCCCCCGCTTTACCAACAATCCCTGTACAAAAGCAACAAATGGCGTCTTCTTCTTTTATAGTGTTTTGTTGGACACAATCAATGACCTTTCCTCCCCACTCGTTGCTTGGCTTTTAATGGCGCCTTTCTGAATAGGCTTGTTTGTGGCAACGGCTTCAAGTGGGCGTTCGGATCCTCTGCACTTTATCTGAAGAAATAGCAGATGCTTTATGTGAAGAATGCGGCGGGTCCATGACGGGCGGGTGGAGAATGTGCTCAATGTGACGGAGATACTGAGAAAGTTTGTTCAACAACAACAACCTTGAAACTTGAATGTAACAGCGGTGGTGAATCAATGAAAGACGGCGGGGGAGGGGGGGGGGACTACTTCTGTTTTACAGAGGGGCTGCACTTTAGTCGTAGATGTGTTATACAGAAGCTTTGTGCAGAGAGATGCGGGTCATTGGTGCTGATGCTTTATAGTGTGGTGCTGGCAGGGCCAGGACAAGGAGTGGGCGGCTGCCCTGGGTGCAGGGGTATCATGTTGGGTGGGAGAATTTTGGGGGTTGCAAGGGGTTAAGGGGATATTGGGGGGGGGGGGGGGGTTGCTAGAAGTAATGATTCAAAAGGATTTGTGTTAGAAGAGGTAATATGGTGGAAGATGAATTGTGCTAGGAGAATTTTTTTTTTTTGGGGGGTGGGGGATTTGTGCTAGGAGTGGGATTTGGAGGGGGGCAGTTAGATTGTGTACTTGGAGGGGAAATATGAGGCAGATTTGTGCTAGGAGGGATCATTTTCTTTTTTTAGGAGGGAGCATTTGTGCTGGGGGGGGGCAAAGATTTATGCTGGGAGGGGGGATTTCAGCAGGACGGTGAATTTGTACTGGGAGGAGGGGGGGTGCTCCGGGAATAGGAATGCAGATTGGTGCACAATTTTTTTTTTTTTTTTTTTTTAGGTTGGGGGGGGGGGGGGGGGTGGCTTTCTGATACACAATGCTCATTTGTCTTGGGGGGGGGGGGGGGGCATGTTCACCCTGGGCTCTGGGTGACCTTATCCCAACACTGGCTGTGGCAACATTTTTGAATTAACAAAGGGCGTTCAATCCTATCACTCCACGAGCAAAATATTTTCATCATTCAGCACAAAAGCAAACATTTATTTAGAGCTGCAACTAACGATTAATTTGTCTGTCGACTAATCTATCGATTATTTTTTTTATTTTAATTTTTTTATGAATCTAGTGTTTTTTTTTTTTTGATTAGCTAATTAATTAATAACCTTGAGAGTATTGCATTGCAGAGTATTGTATTGGCGGGCAGAGTATTGTATTGGCTGGCAGAGTATTGGCGAGCAGAGTATTGTATTGGCGGGCAGAGTATTGTACTGTATTGTCTGGCAGAGTATTGGCGGGGCAGAGTATTGTACTGTATTGGATGGCAGAGTATTGGCGGGCAGAGTATTGTACTGTATTGGCTGGCAGAGTATTGGCGGGCAGAGTATTGTACTGTATTGGCTGGCAGAGTATGGGCGGGCAGAGTATTGTACTGTATTGGCGGGCAGAGTATTGTACTGTATTGTCTGGCAGAGTATTGGCGGGCAGAGTATTGTACTGTATTGGATGGCAGAGTATTGGCAGGCAGAGTATTGTACTGTATTGGCTGGCAGAGTATTGGCGGGCAGAGTATTGTACTGTATTGGCTGGCAGAGTATGGGCGGGCAGAGTATTGTACTGTATTGGCGGGCAGAGTATTGTACTGTATTGGCTGGCAGAGTATTGTATTGCAGAGGCTGGCAGAGTATCGGGCTGGCAGAGTATTGGCTGGGTATGGAGGGATGGCTGCTTCCATCCGACCTCTCCCCTCCACTGCACAGATCAGTACAGAGAGGGGAGAGAGAAACCAGCGTCATGTCATGACGCCGGTTTGTTTACAAGTGATCGCTCCGTCGGAGCGATCACATTGTAAATGCCTGGGTGTAGAAAGATGGCCGCCGCTTCGGAGCTAGGCCGAAGCCGCGGCCTCTCCTAAGGCCGAGACCGCGGAGCGCGGCATGTGCGCTCGGATCACGGATCAGTGACGATCCGTTGGCATCCCCAGGGATGGCGGCACGGAGGGGGAGAAGAGGGGGATGGCGGGACGGAGGGCAGCGCTAGATACTAAGCACTGCCACCACTGTGACGCATCGACGCCCAGAACGCACGTCAACGTATTTTCTTAGTCGATTACGTCGATGCGTCGCGGCAGCTCTACATTTATTACATTGCAGTTGACCAGTTCTTAGCCCTTGTACACACGGTCGGACATTCCGACAACAAAATCTGTCGGGATTTTGTCCGAGACTGGTGTTGCATACACGCAGTCGGACAAAGTTGTCGGAAAATCCGATTGTACATGACGGGACTACGTTCAGGCTAGTAGCCAATAACTTTGGTCTCGTAAGTTGATCTGAGCATGCGTGGCACTTTGTCCGATCGGAATTCTCTACACACAATTGGACAAGGTCCGATCGGATCATGTTGTTGGAAAATTTTATATCCCAGCTCTAAAACGTTGTCCGTTGGATATTGCGATGGAAACAGTCCGATGGAGCCCACACACAGTTGGATTTGTCCTATCGGACATGTTTCCAGTGAAATGTCCGACCGTGTGTACAAGGGCTTAGATGTGATGGCTGCATTCATTTTCTATTTTTAAGCTTTCTAGCTTCTATTTTCAACCAGCAAATCTATTGGTTCCCAAAGCACAATCTCTCCAGCAGAATGTATCGGTTTACATGGATGAGATGAACCACCTAACACTGATGGGTGCTTACAATAATCAGCTTTTATTCCTGCAAAACCTAGCTTCAATTTGTTAGTGTTTAAATCTGCTAATCCATCTAACAACCCCTCCCCCAACCCCCCCCCGTGCAAATGAAAATTTCATATGAAAAAAATACAGGATCCATAAACAATGAACATACAATACATGAGGTCACAATCATTTACTCCATTGCATATGGAACACATACGGGGAGTAGCCGACGCGTTTCGAGCGTTACTCTTCTTCAGGGGTGAATGCTTGAGACCAGCACGACAAAACATGTCTATAATTAGAGACAGTCATGACCACAAAGTGCAAAGGTAAGAAAAATGATAAATCACACCACCCGAGTTCATAGCATATTCAGATAAGTACTGACCATATAGTATTGCTTAACCGCTTCCCGACCGCCTCATGCAGATATACTGTGGCAGTAGGGCATGTACAGGCAGATTAATGTACCTGTACATTGCTCTTTAAGAGGCGGCTTGCGTGAGCATGATCGCGGGTCCCGCGGACTTGATGCCCGCAGAGATACCCGCGACCGTTTCACGGGGAGGAAGAACAAGGAAATGCTAATGTAAACAAGCATCTCCCCGTTCTGCCTAACGACAGTGTCACTGATCAGCGCTCCCTGTAATCGGGAGCAGAGATCAGTGTTGTGTCACACACAGCACCCACCCCGCAGTTAAAATCACTCCCTAGGACACACTTAACCCCTACAGCGCCACCTAGTGGTTAACCCCTTCACTGCCAGTCACATTTATACAGTAATCAATGCATTTTTAATTGCACTATATATAAATGACAATGGTCCCAAAATAACGCCAAAAGTGTCCGCTATAATGTCACAGTCCCCATAAAAATCACTGATCACCACCATTACTAGTAAAAAAAAAAAAAAAAAAAAAACAAGAAACTCATCGGTTACTCCCCATATGTGCTCCATATGCAACGGCGTAAATGATTGTAACCTCGTGTATTGTATTGCATGTTCATTGTTTATGGATCCTGTATTTTTTCATATACAAAATATACAGTGCAAATGAAAATTTCATATCTACATTTTTCTTAATATAAATAAATATCTTACACCTACATTTACCACAGCGTAGCCTTTCAAAGTCCCACAAGAGGAAAAAAATTCCCCATGCTAATACTTACCTGAGCCCCATCTCAATCCAGCAATGTTGCACGAGAGCCACGAAGTCCAGTGACTCTCCCACCTCATTGGCTGAGACAGCAGCCGGAACCTGTCAATCAAAGTCGGTGAGCCAATGAGGAGGGAGAGGGGGTGGAGCCGAGTCACGGCTCTGTGTCTGAATGGGGACACAGAGCAGCAGCTCGGCTCGGTTGCCCCCGTAGAAAGCTGTTAGCTGTGGGGGCAGGGGGAGGAGCCAGAAGCGCTAAAGAGGGACCCTAGAAGAGGAGGATCGGGGATGCTCTGTGCAAAACCATTACACAGAGGAGGCAAGTATGATGTTTTTTTAAAAAAACAATGACAACAAAAAACAACAACTTTAAAGCGGGTTCCACCCAGAATTATTTTTTTTTTTATTTTTTTTATGTAATCCGTTCTTTTACACTATATTAAAACTTAAATCCATGTCATTTAACATATCGCCGCTCAATTCCTGTTTTTTTTAAATTACATAGGCTTTATTTTTGCTCTGCAGAGCACTTCCATCTCTGCTGTGGGTATGTGAAGCCCACTAGCAGTCTTTTCGGGGATATGGTGATGCTGTATGCCCAGCATGTGCTTCTTGAAGCTTTGACCCGGTGTCCTGTCAGAAAGCCACTACCCATCAGAATATGCAACTGAAGTTACGTTGCATCGCGGCCCTCTTAGTACACCCGCACTAGTCCGCAGTAAGCCTAAAGTTAGAAGTCAGCAAGCGGACATCTTTATACACCCACCGAAAGTCTTGCTTTTCACAGTTATTTTTAACAGGAAACAGCTTATATATAAATAACTATGTAAAGCAAGACTTTCGGTGGGTGTATAAAGATGTCCGCTTGCCGACTTCTAACTCTAGCCACTTTCCAACCAGCTGCCGTCATAATCCCACAAGCCGTCGTAGCTATACATTGGCTCATGGGATAGGGATAGCAGGCGCGTGCACGCCCGATGAACAGCGCTGGTGCCGATGCTCATGACCGCCGGCCACGAGCGATCGCGGGCGTGAGAGGCAGAACAGAGATGTGTGTGTAAACACACTTCCCTGTTCTGTTCGTGACAGATCGTGGTTCCTAGCTAGCTCATAGGAAGAAGTCACAATCTGTCACTTCCTCTAGGTCAGTCTCCTCCCCCTACAATTAGAAATTCATCTAGGGAACACACTTAACCCCTTGATCACCCCCCTAGTGTTAACCCCTTCCCGGCCAGTGTCATTTTTACCGTAATCAGTGCATTTTTATTGTATTGATCGCTGTATAAACGACAGTGGACCTAAAAATGTGTCAATAGTGTCCGATGTGTCTATCATAATGTCGCAGTCCTGATAAAAATCGCAGATCACCGCCATTACTAGTAAAAAAAATAATAATAAAAATTCTATAACTCTATCCTCAATTTTGTAGACGCTATAACTTTTGCACAAACCAATCAATATACGCTTCTTCTTTTTTTTTTTTTACCAAAAATATGTAGAAGAATACATATCGGGCTAAACTGAGAAAAAATTCGCTTTCAAAAAATAAATAAAAAATGGGGATATTTATTTCAGCAAAAAGTAAAAAATATTGCGTTTATTTCCAAATTGTCGCTCTTTTTTTGTTTATAGCGCAAAAAATAAAAACCGCAGAGGGGATCAAATACCACCAAAAGAAAGCTCTATTTGTGGGGGAAAAAAAGGACATCAATTTTGATTGGGTGTGGCGTCACACGACCGCGCAATTGTCAAAGCGACGCAGTGCTGAATCGCAAAAAATGGCCTGGTCATTCAGCAGCCAAATCTTCCAGGGCTGAAGTGACTAGGCTTACTGCGGACGAGTGCGGCTGTACCAAGATTGGCCACAAACAACGTCACTTCAGTTGCACATTCTGATGGATTAACACCGGCGTTGCCCGTTATCTCCTGGGATTGATGACGTGCATAATCCCAGGAGACGTTGCAAATGAAATGACACGCGTGGCTGCGGCCGAGGAGGAGGAAGTAGGAATACTATGAAGAAATACAGCGGTAAGTGTTTAGAAAAAAATTAAAAAATGATGTGCCAAATTGCAATGAATGCACTCTTTACTGCTGGATGTTAAAAATGTGGATGGAACTCCGCTTTAATATCACTGTTTAGTAAATCAACCCCTCTGTAATGGTCCTAAACCACCACTAGATGTCAGCAACACAACACAGGAAAAAAAACTTCTAAATGGAACCGAATGCAAGTTGGAGGGTTTGGTGCTCTCTTTGCTTTTCATTCCTCCAAATTGACTATAATGCTGGGAGGAATAGTCTTTATTAATCCTCTGTAGAAATTCTTGCATTTAGAATAACAAATAAACACATAATTTGCCGTGGATCCTTTCCTTGGACAGAACCAATAAGTGCGTTCCCGCTCCATGTTAAGACCATTTATTATCAATGGGCTGCCATGGTACATTTTAGTGAACGCAGCATTTGCAGAGCACCTCTAGGATTTTTTATGCTATAACACATTATAAATGTTTCACGTGTGCAAAATCACTACTTGTGTTGTGCTGCCTAGATGCTTTGGGCGGGCATTCATAATGAAAGCCACACTGCTTTGCTTTGTGCATCATTGTGAGCGGACTCTTGTAATTCTGTCTTATAAAATGCAGCCTACATTTACCTGACACTAAGACCCCTTTCACATGGAGGCGATTTTCAGCCGTTTTAGCGCTCAAAATAGCCTCTAACTAGCGCCAGAAAGCCACCTCCCATTCATCGCAGTCTGTCTTTCCACACTGGGGCGGTGCTCTTGCGGGATGTTTCCTGTCCTGCAAGCAGCATCATTGGGGCGGTTTAGGAGCGCTGTATACTTCACTCCCAAAACCCCCTGCCCATTGAAATGAATAAGCAGCACCTGAAAAGCGATTTGGAAGAGCCACAACACGGGCGTTTTCAACCCCTTCTATGGGGTTCAAAGTGCTCCACTAGCGGCTGAAAAGCGCCCCTTAAAGTGGTTGTAAACTCTATACTTTCACTTTGGCTCATTCTAAAGCAGAGGAAATATTTTGTCTATCATGTAAAGAATAAGGCACCACATCCCTTAGAAATTATTTTAGAAAAAGGAAAGGGATAAATGGGATTTTTAAGGTGCCAAATTAGAACAACATTATTTGATAAAATGGAAATGTATTCAAACAATAAAAGCTGAGCATACAAAGAGTAAGTATTGATATTACAGTACTAATACCTGCGCTGAATGATCTCATCTCTACATGTTTCGCCTTGATATTGGCTTCTTCAGGAGATATAATTGGTATCGGGCACAATAATATATAATGCTTATTGTGCCTGATACCAATTATACCTCCTGAACAAGCCAATATCAAGGCGAAACATGTGGAGATGAGATTATTCAGCGCATGTATTAGTACTGTAATATCAATACTTACTCTCTTTATGCTCTGCTTTTATTGTTTGAATAAATTTCTATTTTTATAAAATAATTTTGTTCTAATTTGGCACCTTTAAAAAATCCCATTTATCCTTTTGCTTTTTCTAAAATAATTTAGCTTATTCTAACCTACAGTAATAAGAGGGATGATTGCCGCCTGTGAAATTTCACTTACTGTTATAGTCTCTTAGTCTATAGTCAATCTTTAATGATGTCACCGAGACGTGCGCAGTCCATAGTTTCGTTAACGGCACGCTATGTGCGCTGTTTCAATAGCCCCTGCATGCCAGGTTAATTCCTTCCACTAAGAACGGCACAGAGGAAGCCTCGCGATCGAGTGCCATCCTTCACACCTTCCTGGTTCTCCCCTTGTGACTGTATAAGACGTCGAACCAGAGTATCACACAGACGTCCATAAGAGCGTACCCGATTGTGCGATCGCACATGCGCAAGATTTAGCCAGGGAAAGAAAGGAAGGGCGGAAATGACGCCCCCACACAAGAGCCAGAAATCAGGAATAAAGATGGTGCAGACGATTCCCAGAAGAAGATCTATTTTATAAGAGCAAAAAAAAAAGGGTATCTTCCAAACTCGTTTTAATGACGTTTTCATATGGCAGGTAAAAGGACATGCTGCACTATACAAACTACTATTAACTTGTCTATTCCCATAGTTATCTAGTTTATACAACCCTGCTAAGCACACTGATATAAAGTTAGTTATGAAAACACACACACTGCTGCTAGTAAAACACTATCTTATTTATTTCCCAAGAGATTAGGAAAGCTAAAATAAAGTATTAAAATACATTATAATATCACAAAGCTTACAATCAGAACATATAATACAAGAATATATTTGACACATCCTATCAGCTGAGCCTTGTGGTGGAATAAGAGGTCCGGGCCCACATGGTTTAGGCCAGTGATGGCAAACATTGGCACCCCAGATGTTTTGGAACTACATTTCCCATGATGCTCATGCACTCTGCAGTGTAGTTGAGCATCATGGGAAATGTAGTTCCAAAACATCTGGAGTGCCAAGCTTTGCCATCACTGGTTTAGGCCCAAACCATCAGTCAGAGTGAAGTCCTAAGATGGCAGATAGACAACCTCATGGCAGGCATTGGCATGGCAGCGAACAGAGAGACATCTCTTTGTTTGCAACAATCTTTTTTGACAAACATTCACTCATCATTCATTCAAACTCCCCCCCATTGCCAGCCCCATTTTGATTTTGGACGAATCAGACAATTCCTGGGGCTTAGATCTCCTGTATCTCATATCTGTTAGTTAAGTTCTCTTTGAAGCTTGCTTGAATCGGGAATTCTCATAGACAGATCGGAGTCAGCATTGTCATGCAGAGTTAGGCTTAGCTGGCTACATTCCAATGTGGGGACCATATGCCAGTCTTACAGAGAGTGAAACCATGGCAGCCTGGCTGAGCTTGGCAATAGTAAACATGTGTATAAAATCCAGAAATGTGATTTTAATTCCAACAGAATGGATCTATATATATTGTTGATTTGATAATATGTAAAAGAAACAAAATGCAGGGTTTACTTCCTCTTTAAACAGCGCTAAAGTGCCGCTAAAAAGAGCGGTGCTTTAGCGCTAACGGTTGGCGCTCGCAGTGTGAAAGGGGTCAATATACTAAAGGAAATAGACTATGTACTTTACAAGAGCCGTTGTCTAGAGTTTAGTAAATGAGCCTAACCTCTGCTGACGTCCATCATCCAATCACATGCAAGCAAAAATGCTGTTTTTTCTTTACTTTCCTTGCATGTGATTGGGTATTCTTTGCCAAATTAAGCTTTACCTCATTTACTAAGCTCTGGAGCAACTGAACTTTGCAAAGTGCACAGTCTTTATTGTCTTTAGTAAATAAATCAACCAGAGAATCGCTTTCAGAGATGATATAAGATGCACTACCTCCTGTGGTGCTCTAGATGGCGCTGGGACTGCTTGAAAAGCAAATACTGATATTTTCCAGACAGAGATCATGTGAAGTGGCTGATGTGTTTGCTGTATTCATTGATATAGCGCTGACATATTCTGCAGCACTGTACAGAGCACAAAACTATTCAACAGGTTCCTGACGAGGAGGGATCAAAGAGGCCACTCTTGTGCCCATTGTGTGCGATGGCTAGACGAGACATCACAGGCCGGCGTCTGTGTGTATGTTGGAAGCTCACTTCTTTCCTGTGCAACAATTTTGTCTTTTGTGAATTCCTAAAACACTGAGCAATCACTGGCAACTGCTGGGATTTTATATGTAGCACAGAGCGCACAAAGCAAAGGGTTCACACAGCATAGAGAAAGTACTGTATAGTGCACTGAGCGCACACAGCATAGAGTGCACAAAATGTAAGCAGCATAGAGCGCACTCACAGCACAGAGCATTCACACATAGCATACCAAGTGTAACACAGAGCATACACAGCATAGCCTGCACAGAGCGCAAACAGCAGTGAGACGTGCATTGTTATTCAGCCCCCTTTACTTTGATACCCCTAACTAAAATCTAGTGGAACCAATTGACTTCAGAAGTCACCTAATTAGTAGAGTCCACCTGTGTGTAAGTTAATCTCAGTATAAATACAACTGTTCTGTGAAGCCCTCAGAGGTTTGTTAGAGAACCTTAGTGAATCAACTGCATCATGAAGGCCAAGGAACACACCAGACAGGTCAGGGATAAAGTTGTGACGTTTTTAGCATGGTTAGGTTATAAAAAAAATCTCCCAAGCTTTGAACATCTCACGGAGCTCTGTTCAATTCATCATCTGAAAATGGAAAGAGTATGGCACAACTGCAAACCTACCAAGACATGGCCGTCCACCTAAACTGACCGGCCGGGCAAGGAGAGCATTCATCAGAGAAGCAGCTAAGAGGCCCATGGTAACTCTGGAGGAGCTGCAGAGATCCACAGCTCAGGGGGGAGAATCTGTCCACAGGACAACTATTATGCCGCGTACACACGATCGAACTTTCCGGCAGACTTGGTCCGGCGGACCAGAATCCGTCAGACAATTCGATCGTGTGTGGGCTCTGTCTGACTTTTTCTTCCCAAAAGTCTGACGAACCTAGAAATAAAACATGTTTTAAATCTTGGTCCGCCGGACCAAGTTCCTATTGGGAAGCCCGTTCATCTGTATGCTGGTCCGACAAACCAAATACCACGCAAGGGCAGCTACAGCCCTTGCCCGCGAGAATGTTTCCAGCGAGATCCTATCGGCTACAGGGTACTGTACACCAGGCCCTTAGGTCTGGTATGGATTTTAAGGGGAACCCCCTACGCCGAAAAAACGGCGCAGGGTCCCCCAAAAATCCATACCAGACCCTTATCCGAGCACGCAGCCCAGCCAGTCAGGAAAGGGGGTAGGGACAAGCGAGCGCCCCCCCACCCTCCTTAACCGTACCAAGCCACATGCCCTCAACATGGGGGGGTGGGTGCTTTGGGGAAGAGGGGCGCATTGTGGCTCCCCTATCCCAAAGCACCTTGTCCCCAAGTTGATGAGGACAAGGGCCTCTTCCCGACAACCCTGGCCGTTGGTTGTCGGGGTCTGCGGGCGGGGGGCTTATCGAAATCCGGGAGCCCCCTTTAATAAGGGGGCCCCCAGATCCCGGCCCCCCACCCTATGTGAATGAGTATGGGGTACATTCACTTGGGGGGAAAAGTGTCAATAAAAAAAACACACTACACAGGTTTTTAAAGTAGTTTATTGGGCAGCTCTGGGGTCTTCTTCCGACTTCTCAGCGCTTTCTGGTTCTTCTCGCCGGGCTCCTCCGCTATCTTCTGCTCTTTGGCCGCTCTTTTGCTAGCGGTGGCCCAGCTTTCTCCTTCATTGTAGCCATCGCCGTCTTCTTCTTCCTTCTTCTGTTTTTACCGATGTTGACACTGTAATGCGGTGAGTGGTGACTTATATAGGCAAAAGGGGCGGGGTCACCTGGTGATGTCACCCGGTGACCCCACCCCTTATGACGACACAGACCTGGGGTATGCTGTGGGGCTTCAATAATGTGGAGAGCCAATGTACTCAACCCTCCCCCATACACGGACCACCAGCTTTAGGGGCACCTTGTGCTAATGTTGATATGATAATGAACCCTCTGTGCTATCTAGAATTATTGGGCCACAAGGACTCCTCTTCCAAGGTTGGGATGTCCATTTGGGGCCACCACATACAATCACTGAAGATATGTGCCCATAGTCTAACACCACCCCCTGCACCTGTTTCTAAAGCTTTAATGAAAATTAAATTTATAATGTAATATAAGCACAGCACTGCCACAAAAAGAATGTTCTTATAACTGACTTCCTTGCAGTCATATACAGGAGCTGTTTCGTCTTTCAACTCGTACAGTCCTGAGCCCTACCAGACAAAAGAGCCAGGATAGCAACCTGAACTTTGCCTGCTGCAATTAAGCAATACAGCCTGATCACATCTCTGCTGCGTTACAATCTGTCACCCGCTGTGTCCAACGGACAACACTGGATGACTGATCAGAGTATTTGGCCGGCCCTGGTACCATGTGATCACTGTGACCAATTGCAGTGATCACCTGACAGTTGTACACAATCAATAGCTTTCATTCACAGCCATTCATTATGTACTTTCCTGTTGATCTCTGTGATTGGTCAGCCTAATCACATGGTACAGACAGGGCTAATCGCAGTGCATCTGTATTAGGTGATTGCTGTGGCCAATCACAGCTTTCACAATAGTACACAGTGGGGGTTATTTACGAAAGGCAAATCCACTTTGCACTACAAGTGCAAAGTGCACTTGAAAGTGCAGTTGCTGTAGATCTGAGGGGTAGATCTGAAATCAGGGGAAGCTCTGCTGATTTTATGATCCAATCATATTCAAGCTAAAATGCTGTTTTTTTTTTTCCTTGCATGCCCCCCCCCTGGGATCCACAGCGACTGCACTTCAAAGTGCACTTGTAGTGCAAAGTGGATTTGCCTTTAGTAAATTGTAAATAACCCCCACTGAGTGAGCGGATAGCATTTATAAAAATGATTGCAATCATAGTGTAAAAACAAAATGTTGATCACCTCCCCAGAGCAGTATATTGTCACTATGTTAAATCTGCACTGATCTGGTCACAATAAAAAAAAGAAAAAAGGATTAAATTTTTTTTTTAAAACAAGTTATTATTATTATTATTATTTTTTTTACATACTGTCACCTTACAGTATCCTTGATCACTGCCACGCTGGTCATATGATGACCCTTTACTGCTTTGGTGGCAGTATGCAAAATAAAAAATGGGGAAAAAAATTACACATTTTATTTATTTTCTTAATTTTCCTAAAAATTTTGAAAAAAAAATTACAGCATCAAAAAACTCATCTTGCTAAATACCTTGGATGGTCTACCTTCCAAAAAAGGGGTAATTTGGGGGATATTTGTACTCTCCTGACATTTTCAAACCTCAAGAAATTAGGTAGGCCGTCAGTAGATCAGGATTAATCAATTTTCAGATATATACCATAGTATTACAGACTCTATAACTTTTCCTACAGATTAAATAATATACAGAGTTCAGTTTTTTTTTCACCAAAGAAATGTAGCAGAATACATTCTGGCCTAAATTTATGAAGAACAATTATTTTTTTGCAAACTGTTATAACAGAAACAAAAAAAAAGCTTGTTTTTATTTTTAATTTTTGTAATTTTTTTTAATTTTTTTTTAGCAAAAAATAAAAAAAACCCAGTGGTGATTAAATACAGTGACGAAATAAAGGTATTTGATCCCCTGCTGATTTTGCAAGGTTGCCCACTGACAAAAACATGATCAGTCTATCATTGTTATTATGTATAATATAATAATTAATTAATATTTTTTATTAATATTATTTTAGCAGAGAGACAGAATAACAACAAAAATATCCAGAAAAACACATTTCAAAAAAGTTATAAATTGATTTGCATTTTAATGAGTGAAATATTATAAGTATTTGACCCCTTCGCAAATCATGAGTTAGTACTTGGTGGCAAAACCCTTGTTGGTAATCACAGAGGTCAGACGTTTCCTGTAGTTGGCCACCAGGGTTGCACACATCTCAGGAGGGATTTTGTTCCACTCCACTTTGCAGATCCTTTTCAAGTCAATAAGGTTTTGAGGCTGACGTTTGGTAACTTGAACCTTCAGCTCCCTCCACATACTTTCTATGGGATTAAGGTCTGGAGACTGGTTAGGCCACTCCAGGGCCTTAATGTGCTCCTTCTTGAGCCACTCCTTTGCTGCCTTGGCTGTGTGTTTTGAGTCATTGTCATGCTGTAATACCCATCCATGACCCATTTTCAATGCCCTGGCTGAGGAAAGGAGGGTCTCACCCAAGATTTGACAGTACATGGCCTCGTCCATCGTCCCTTTGATGCGGTGAAGTTGTCCTGTCTCCTTAGCAGGAAAACACCTCAAAGTATAATGTTTCCACCTCCACGTTTGACGGGGATTGTGCTCTTGGGGTCATAGGCAGCATTCCTCCTCCTCCAAGCACGGTGAGTTAAGTTGATGCAGAAGAGCTCAATTTTGGTCTCATCTGACCACAACACTTTCTCCCATTTCCTCTCTGAATCATTCAGATGTTCATTAGCAAACTTCAGACAGGATTGTAGATGTGTGTTCTTGAGCAGGGGGACCTTGTGGACTCTGCAGGATTTCCTTCATGACGTGGTGTGTTATTAATTGTTTTCTTGGTGACTATGGTCCCACCTGCCTTGAGATCATTGACCAGATTCTCCCGTGTAGTTCTGGGCTGATTCCTCACCGTTCTCATGATCATTAAAACTTCACAAGGTGAGATCTTGCATGGAACCCCAGACCGAGGGAGACTGACAGTTATTTTTTTGTTTTTTCCATTTGCGAATAATCGCACCAACTGTGGTCACCCAATCACCAAGCTGCTTGGCGATGGTCTTGTAGCCCATTCCAGCCTTGTGTAATTCTACAATCTTGTCCCTGACATCGTTGGACAGCTCTTTGGTCTTGGCCATGGTGGAGAGATTGGAATCTGATTGATTGCTTCTGTGGACAGGTGTCCTTTATACAGGTAACAAGCTAAGATTAAGAGCACTCCTTTTAAGAGAGTGCTTTTATTCTCAGCTCGTTCTCTGTATAAAAGACACCTCGGAGCCAGAAATCTTGCTGATGGATAGGGGATCAAATACTTATTTCACTCATTAAAATGAGCTGAGTGTAGCTGTATAGCCACTTGCTTACTGGGCACTTAAACCCCCCTCAGTCCCAGACCAATTTTCAGCTTTCAGCGCTGATGCACTTTGAATGACAATTGCGCGGTCATACAATACTGTACCCAAATGAAATTTTTATCATTTTTTTCCCACAAATAGAGCTTTCTTTTGGTGGTATTTAATTACAGCTGGGAGTTTTATTTTTTGCTAAACAAACAAAAAAAGATGCAAAAAAAAAAAAATCATGTTTAATAGTTTGTTATAAAATTGTGCAAACAGGTCATTTTTCTCCTTCATTGAAGTGCGCTGATGAGGCGGCACTGATAGGCTGCACTGGTGGGCACTGATGGGCTGCATTGGTGGGCACTGATAGGCTGCATTGGTGGGCACTGATAGGCATAGTTAAGGCGGCACTAATAGGCACAGATAAGGCGGCACTGATGGGCACAGATAAGGCGGCAAAGATGGGCACAGATAAGATGGCACGGATGGGTGGCACAGATGGGTGGCACGGATGGGCACTGATAGGTACCACTGATAGATGGGACTGATGGGCACTGATAGGTGGCTCTGATAGGTGGCACTGCTGGGAACTGGTAGATGACACTGATGGGCACGGATATGTGGCACTGGGGTGCAGCACCTTTGTTGAGGCAGATTGTGGGCACTGCTGGGTGGCACTGCTGGGTGGCACTGTGGGCACTGCTGGGTGGCACTATGGGCACTGCTGGCTGGCACTGACGGGGGCCACTTACTTTTTATTAATGTGGCACTGGCAGGGGGCAGGTGGGCACTGGCAGGGGGCAGGTGGGCACTAGCAGGGCTGGCCGTGATCGGGACTGATGTCCCGATCACGGCCGCCGGTGATCGGCTTTTTTTTTTTCTCCTCGCGCTGACAGCGCGAGGAGGAATAATAGCCGATTACCGGCTCCATTATATCACATGATCAGCTGTCATTGGCTGACAGCTGATCACGTGATAAGGGGTCGGGATCGACCCCTTGCACGGATCGGTGATCAGGCGAGTCTCATAGACTCGCCGATCACAGAGCGCGCGCAGGCCGCTCGTGCACGGGACTACGTCAATAGACATAGTCCCGGAAAAGGAGATCCGCGCTGTAGCCGTCATTCGGCTATAGCGCGGGTCTCAAGTGGATAGAAAAAGTATAATGGACAGTACTCAATTTTCTCATTAAAATGCAAAATCAATTTATAACTTATTTTGAAATGCGCTTTTCTGGATATTTCTGTTAAAATAAACTGACCATTAAAATTATAGACTGATAATTTCTTTGTCAGTGGGCAAACATACAAAATCGTCAGGGGATCAAATACTTTTTTCCCTTAGTGTACCACCAGAAGAAAGCTCTATCTGTCTCAAAAAATTATAAAAATCTCATATGGGTACAGTGTAGCATGACTGAGTAATTGTCATTCAAATTGCGACAGCGCTGAAAGCTGAAAATCGGCCTGGGCAGGAAGGGGGTGAAAGTGTCCGGGATTGACGTGGATAATTAAACAGCAACATTCTGAATGATCCATCCAAGGAACGGACACATATTGCTGATATCGGTTACAATCTCGCTGTCTCCTTTAATCGTTGACTTCGGTGACTGTCGGCAACAACCTGCTCCGCTTTAGAGGTGAGGACAGCCGGATGTGGAGACCAATCCCTGAGGGAGCACCTGACAGACAGACGGGCAGCGAGCTGATCCCGGTCATGTGACCAACGAGGGATTGGCACAGAGCACGTCTGCATTATACGCATCTCCGGTGTGAGAATCGGCGGTAAATTGTTTTCTAAGCCTCTCTCAGAGTCGGGATGATTGGACTGGAAGCCGTCTCGGGGGTGACAGAAGAAAACGAGACACGGTAAGTTAGTAACGCTTTGTAGACCAGGTAATGGAACATGACATTCCGGATCTCACCCTGAGCCAGGTATGGAGGAGAAAACACTCTTTTAGTGCCGGTTTACATCTACGCTGCTTCAAAGTCGCAAGACAGCCGACATTCTGTGCGACTTCATTGCAGCTTGCTTGTGACAGGAGTCAATGCATGTCGCGATGACGTCGCCCCCCCCCCCCCCCAAAGTATGCAGGGACCTTTTTCTAAGTCCCTGCGACTTGAGTCGCACCGATTGGAATGGTTACATTGATGTTAAGGAGGTGCGAATTTGAACTCTCAGTGTGAACCGAAGTCTAAATGTCGAACTGTAAGTATTAAAGAGGAACTGTAGTCCACACCTCCCAACTTTTTGAGATGGGAATGAGGGACACCTAGCAGCAAGAGTATGCAGGCATAGAGCACGCCCCCTTGCCACGCCCACTTAAAAGGGGAATTGTATAAAAAAACAAGATTGGTTAAACCCACAAGTGCTTTTTTTACCACTACTATTCCTTTATATTGCCGTTTGAAATTTAAAAATGTAGCAATTTAGAAATCAGATGAAAGGTTTAGTGCTGGAAAACGCTTTTTGATAGATAAAAAGTGCATTTGGGCTGTGGCATTCCACCTAGGGTTGCCACCTGTCCGGGATTCAACCGGACAGTCCAGGTTTTTGAATCGTGTGTCCGGGTTTCAATCCCCCCGAAACCCGGACACATTATTCAGACATGAATGTAGCTTGGAACAGAGCCTGACAGTGGATGGGGGGCACTATGCGTGCTGCATTACTATTCTCTTTTACATGCCCAATGGTGTCCCGAGTCTGTTATCCTATAGTGTATACAATTTTTTTTTTTTAATCTTCTGCGGACTGCTAAAGTATTTGGCTTGAAGAAAAAGTGGCAACCCTAGTTCCACCACCATGAGGGGACCCCAAAACGACAGGAAGGTGGCCCACTGCAGGACCGTAATAAAGGGTCCAATGATGGAAGTAAAGGGCCCCAGGATCAGTGTTAATGGCCCTGGTCGGGGGCCAGGGGGGCCCTTCATGGTTTCTTGTACTGGGGCTAGGGTTTGGCTTAGTGTATCCAAAGCTGCTAGTCTATTTAACACTCCCCCCCCCCCCAGATTGACAATGCTGCTGTCCATAGGTGCCCCCTGTGCTCCTTCATCCAGAGTGGGGTCACTCTAATACAGGAGGCCTGTTACTGACCAGATCACTAGGTGAAAACCGAGCAAAATAAAGTCAAAGAAAAGAAAACGAATGCAGCCACCACATCCAATGATTGATGAGCCACATTTTTGTTTTTGGGTTTAAAACCGCTTTAATAAATACAGAGCCACGTTCATTTTATTCAGGTTCAGCTACAAAACATATTCGCATTTGGTTTTTCACTTTTTGAAAAAAAATTCATAGCCGTTCTTCTATCAAATCTGCATTTACATTTGTTTTGTGCGAATGAGGTAACAAAAATCTAATGTTCTCAGGCTATAGTCTCTGCATAACAAATGTGTGAATTGGGACAATACTGCATTATGGCCATTAGATGGCACTGATCGCTACAGGAAGTAAGTATGCTCCTCAGTGCCATCTAGTGACCATAATGCTGAATTGTCCCCATTCAAACATCCGTTATGCACAGAATCCTGTACTATATGTCAATTTGATTTTGAGGAGAGTTACATGTAAATTTCTGTACAGAAATTTGATTATTTTTTTGGGTTAAAATGGCACTTTAATTTAGGAAGATTGGATAATATGAACTGACTTATTCACCAAGGAGGGAATCGGGAAGTTGGCCAGGGCATTTCCAGGGACGAGCCTTGTGAGTCCAGGTCTGTCCATGGAAGCCGGGGGTGGCTCTCGAAGAAGCAGAACTCTATCACGTTGAGTTGGAGACCTCTAATCTCAGGAAAACCTTCTACTGAAGAAAAAAAAAAAAGACGCAGAATATCTCAGAAGTGACATTTTACAACTTAATTGCTAATTCTGCTTCCTTCTCTCCTTTTGTCAGATTTGCATTGCAGAGACACCGAGCCAATTAGTAATTTAATTTAATGTCATGGCTCAGTGCAATATATCTTCCCCCTCTCCTTCCCAGTGCAGAGAAAATGCGGTACGTCTTTAGCCACTCACCATAGTGTGATTGTATCTATTATATTCATTATTCTGTAACCTCCTGATGTCCATCATGTACCCCTCCCCCACACATCTACCCCCCTCTGATCACAGCCTGTACACCATGTACCTCACAACATCAGAGCATGTGCACCATGTACCCCCCATCATCAGAGCCTGTACACCATGTACCCCCAACATCAGCGGCTGTGCACCATATACCCCCCAACATCAGAGCCTGTGCACCATGTACCCCCGGTCATCAGAGTCTGTACACCATGTACCCCCGGTCATCAGAGTCTGTACACCATGTACCCCACTTCATCAGAGCCTGTGCACATGTACCCCCCTTCATCAGAGCCCATGCACCATGTACTCCCTGTCATCAGAGCCTGGGCACCATGTACTCCCCGTCATCAGAGCATGTACACCATGTACCCCCCGTCGTCAGAGCCTGTGCACCATGTACCCCCTATCATCAGAGCCTGTGTACCATGCCCCCCTGTCATCAGAGCCTTTTCCCCATATACCCCCTGTCATCAGAGGCTTTTCCTCATGCACCCCCTGTCATCAGAGCCTTTTCCCCATGTACCTCCCAGTCATCAGAGCCTGTGCACCATGTAGCCCCATCATCAGAGCCTGTGCACCATGTACCTCCCAGTCATCAGAGCCTGTGCACCATGTACTCACCGTCATCAGGGCCTATGCACCATGTAACCCCATCATCAGAGCCTGTGCCCCATGTACCTCCCACTCATCAGAGCCTGTGCACCATGTACTCACCGTCATCAGAGCCTGTGCACCATGTATCCCCATCATCAGAGCCTGTGCACCATGTATCCCCATCATCAGAGCCTGTGCACCATGTATCCCCGTCATCAGAGACTGTACACCATGTACCCACCATGCATCCATGTGATAGGGTGACAATGCAGGAGCATAATTGGGGAGATGGGAACAGACCGTTGTTGTCACCTTATAACAGGAAGTGCCTGGGCAAAGACTTTCACTGCAGTAAATATTTTAACCCTCTCCGCTCAGCCTCGTTGTCCCTTTACCTGGGCTATTACATCCCGGGGAGGTGGAAATGTCTTCCTGATCACGTGACCACTGTGGTCACAGTGGTCACATGATCGACCATTGGTCCCAGTGCCAGGACAAGGTCATCCAGTGCCCGGGGCAAAGAGACCAAACTGCGTCTCCCTGTTCACGATGTGAGAGCTTAGGGGATACTATGCCCAGCAGTGTCCTGCTTGTCAAAACCACTGCTGATGTCACACTACTCCTGTCCAGTGGCGGCCGGTGGATTTTTGGAAGGGGGGTGGCAAGCAGTATGCCCCCCCCCCCCCCGTCGGTCGGTCAGTCTGTCGGTGGGAAGGTCAGTCGCACTTACCCCATCGTGGCTTCCCATGCTCGGCAGCGGCCTCACGTTCCCCTGCTCTCCCCGGCGGCTTCTGTTTCCTCCCTCCTTCTTGGCAGCCAGTCAGGAGTCTTCTCTTTTCGGCCAATCAGAAATCTGATTTTGCCAGATTGAGGATCAGTGTTACGACAGCAAATATTAATTCGCTGTTGTCACACCTGGGTGGGTTCATGGCGCAATACTCTGCACCACGAGCCACCCTATTTTGAAGCCTATTAGAGCCTCTGGCTCAAATCAGGTGCTTAAAAAAAAAAAACACTCCTGCCACTGTAATTCAGGTGCCCGGCATCCTGAAAGGGGCCAGACGCCTGAATAGGGCGCAAATCTATCCATTATTCATATGGGGGGGGGGGGTGAGAATAGAGGGGGCAGCGCCTGGACGCCCCTAATGGATGGGCCGCCACTGTCAGCCTTGTAACAAATAGAAGGCACCCTCATCTCAACAGTAAACCATTGTGCCCAGGGCACCTTCCCGCCTGCCCACCCCTGGCTGGTCCTGCTGGCTCCTGGTTACTACTAGAAATGGGGAGCTGTTGGTCGCTGTGCCCGCTGCGCACAGAGAGCGTGCTCACAGCGCAGATAACCCGGCTGCCCTTGGACTCAAAATGTGCGGCCCACGGGTGTTAAAGCCCACCCTTTTTTCTGTGTCACGCGGGCAGCAAGAGGTTAACGAAAGCTGTAAATTTTTATAAAATGGAATTTCATTTTTGAAATGTCAATAACGCACTAAAAGCTCGGGTTTGCATCTACTGTCTTCCCGAAAAAAAAACGCCCCCCTTCGTTGTGCAGCGGGAAAGAGCCTTTCCCCCCCGCGGGTTGCTCCAACGTCACCTCTCCTCCGCTTTTCTCGCCCACCACCTGGCAAAAAAAAAGCGCCAATCTCGCACTTGGCATTCGTCTTCCCGCCCTCGTGTATAACAGCTTCTTAGCCTTGACTGCAAACAGATAAACAAGAGCGCCACAGCGGCGGTTCATTAAACAAACGCAGCAATCTTCTTCGCCACCCGTTGAATAAGTCAGAAGGGCGTAGCCTCATTCTTCAGCTTCAAAAAAAACTCATTACCGACCGCCTGATCTGCGCTGGGGGAAAAAAAAAACTAAATATAAAAATCCACAGAGGTATCACCGAGATTGGTTTTCCAAATGAAAAATAGAAGCAGAGCCTGACCCC
Source organism: Lithobates pipiens (assembly GCF_037356315.1). Taxonomy (NCBI): domain Eukaryota; kingdom Metazoa; phylum Chordata; class Amphibia; order Anura; family Ranidae; genus Lithobates; species Lithobates pipiens. The sequence continues at coordinate 18,870,457 of NW_027507791.1, read as the reverse complement.
CCTCGCCACATTTTTTATCTTTTACTGACAAGAGGGAGAGCAGCGCCGGCGCAGTGCCACAAGGGGGCAGCATCGTCACGCGGCAACAGCCCCCCCCCCCCCCCCCCATTTTACCTGTCAGGAGGGTTTCTTTTGTTTCTGCGGGAGAGTTGAGAATGGAGCACAATGGCTGAAATAAATGGAGGTCACCCGCTCCGAAGGTTCAATTCACAACGGAGACCGCTCCTTCTATAAAGAAAAAACATCTCTATTTACTATCGGCTCTAAACAGATCGGACGCAACAAAAGCCTTAAAGAGCCTCTTTTGCCTTTTACTTTTATACTTTAAAAAAAATAAATAAATTCTTCTCATCCTCCGCGCTTAAGGTCAAAGCCGCGGAGAGAACGGGGGAAAAAAAGAGTAAAGAAAAAGATTTTGCGAGCGCCAACAGTCTTCTGATTGAAATGCGCACTTCTGGGCAGCGGGCGCCGTCGCTGTTTATTTTTAATTAAAGCCATAATAGAGTTATTGACTCCTCCGAAGAGGAATTTTCTTTTCTCTCTTTACGCTCCGTCCGTCACGGGTGAACGAGACGCCGGAATCCGAAGCTGTGTCGAGATACGTCTCTCTTTTAGACGCAACTACAGAAAAAAAAAAAAAAAGACTGCGATGTCTGCTGCCGGTAAAACGTCTTCATTTTTTATTTTTTCCATCCATGCTATGGTAGCCGCAGCAGGCACTCTGACTGTCAGCCAGGGTGTAATTTCAGCTGGTGTGTAAAAGAGGGTGAGAAGTTACACCCACGGGCCACTTTATTAGGTACAGCTTGCTAGTGCCAATTTGGACCCCTTTTTTGCCTTCATTCTTGGTGGCATAGATACAAAAAGGTGTTGGAAACGTTCCTCAGAGATTTTGGTCCATAGTGACATGATGGCATCACTCAGTTGCTGCAGATTTGTTGGCTGCACATCCATGATGCCAATCATCTCCCATTCCACCACATCCCAAAGGTGCTCTATTGGATGAGATGTGGTGAGTGTGGAGGCCATTGGAGGACAGTGACCTCATTGTCCAGTGGTGAGATGATTGGAGATTTGTGACATGGGGCATTATCCTGCTGGAAGGAGCCATCAGAAGATGGGGACACTGTAGTCATAAAGGGATGGACATGGTCACCAACAATACTCAGGTAGGTTGTGGGGTTTAAACGATGTTCAATTGGTACTAAGGGGCCCAAAGTGTGCCAAGAAAATATCCCCCACACCATTTCACCACCACCACTACCAGCCTGAACCGGTGATACAAGGCAGGATGGATCCATGCGCCAAATTCTGACCCCACCATCTGAATGTTGCAGCTGAAATCCAGACTCCTCAGACCAGGCAGCGTTTTATTCCAATCTTCAATTGTCCAATTTTGGTGAGCCTGTGCGAATTGTAGCCTCAGTTTCCTATTCTTAGCTGACAGGAGTGGCACCCGGTGTGGTTATCTGCTGATGTAGCCCATCTGCCCCAAGGTTGGATGTGTTGTGCATTCAGAGATGGTATTCTGCATACCTTGGATGTAACAAGTGGTTATTTGAGTTACTGTTGCCTTTCTATCATCTCAAACCCCCTGCCCATTCTCCTCTGACCTCTGACATTAACAAGGCATTATCCTCCACACAACTGCCGCTCACTGGATATTTTCTCTTTTCCTCACCATTCTCTGTAAACCCGAGAGATGGTTGTGTGTGAAAATCCCAGTAGATCAGCAGTTTTTGAAATCCTTAGACCAGCCCGTCTGGCACCAACAAACATGCCACGTATAAAGTCACCTAAATCCCCTTTTTTCCCCATTCTGATGCTCGGTTTCAAATTCAGCAAGTCGTCTTCACCGCGTCTAGATGCCTAAATGAATTCAGTTGCTGCCATGTGATTGGCTGATTAGCAATTTGTGTTGCCAAGCATTTGAACAGGTGTACCTGTTGGCCGGTGGGTGTATGTTGAAACTAAAAGAGGGTGAGAATTTAATATAAAGAAGGATTCCGAGTTGAAAAGAATACATAGAATGTGCAATAAATCTTCAGAAATTGGTGAGGCTGGCCGGCACGTAACATTGTATTTTATTTATTGATCTATGTGAGATCAGCCCCTGACGCTCCTCAGAAGAGTAATCCATAGTTGATTCAGAAGGACAGCACCAACTTTATTCAGGCGTCACCGTCTACTTCCTGGACTGGCAAAGACACAAGCATGGTGACTGCACAGTACTTTGCTGTGTTCACAATTTCGCACATAGATGCTGCAACATCTTGATAGAAAGCTACATTGTTGCAAGGGGAGGTAAAAGGTGGAGCTTTTCTGAAAAAAATAAAATAAAAATTAACGCTGTAGCTGTATATTGTGACATGTCAGAAATGTATTCATGCAGATTTGAATAGGAAGTGCACAGAGCTCAATAGCATGCGGCTACGCCATCATACAGCCTATGACCTCTGCACACTTCCTTCTCAAGATATTCCTTTTCTGGTTTATTAATACAATCCATATCAAGGGCCCCAGCAATCAAATTGCAGCCCTGATGAAGGGAAGGTTTTGGCTCCCGAAATGCGTTAATGCCGTATTTCTACCAGTCATTGCACCATTATCAAGAATAATACAAAATAATTGGTGGGGCCACCAATACATCAGCGCCATGCATCTGCACCCATCGCATTGCGGCAGCTCCACGTTTGGGTGTGCAGTGCGTCATCTCGTTCGCTGGACCTGCTCGCGCATGCGCAAGCGCAGGCACGTACCATAGCCACGTTACGTATGGCGTTAGGGGTGTGGCCTAACGCTTCCGCTCTGGGATTTAGGTTGGGGGCTCTGACTTGGCGAACTCTCCTTTTTCTCCTCACTTGCATTGTCTTCTCACATGTGAGAGGTCCTACATAGGGGTAAGCACACCACAGACATCTACTATGTCACCCCACTTTACCTCATTGTACTTACACACAACGTCTGAGTTGTTACACTCATTATCAATTAGCAGGACACATTTCTTTACCGTTTTGTTTCTCTCCTTTATCCTAGTTTGTTTCTTTCACTCTTCTTATTTTTCCTATGTCTACCCTTGTCTGTGCTCTCGCTTCATTTCAGTTTACAACATGGACACTATAAAGATATTTACATTTTTATACCTTTATTCCACCATCGCGGTGATCATTTTTCGACCTATCTACATTTTACTTCCAATACTGTTGCTACGCTGTATATGGTTAATGAGGCACACCAAGGAACATATTCTTTTTTTCTTCTCTTTCTTTTCTTTCAGTTATTTTCCTGCCTTTTTTATTTTTATTTTTATTTCCATCTTCACAGTCTCACGCTCTTTAAACTTTCCTTTTTACTTCTTTCCTTTCCTGTTTGCATCCATGCCCACAAAGTCATGGATTTCACTATACAACAGTGATACTACGCTATTTATACTCCCAAGCTTTTATCAAGTTTATTGTTAATTGATTTAGATACATATACATTTTTTTTTTTTTTATTGCAGAAAAAAGTAGTATACAGAGCAGTACATCATAAATATATAAACACTCCCGACAATAGGGGAAATCGACATGCAATAGTAGCAATAAACCCGTATATGTCCATTTTCACACATTTTCATTTAGTTACAAATTCGTTTTTTTATGAATTTTGACAAATTTGTTAATTCCAAATTACCGAATTTTTCAATTTCCGAAATTTCCGAATTTCAAAGTTTCCGAAATTATGAATTTTTGGACTTCCGAACTTCCAATCTTCAGATTTCCGAATTTTCGATTTCCGAATTTCAAATTTTCGGATTTCCAAATTTTCTAATGTCCGAATTTTGGATTTCCGAATTTTCAAATTTCCGAAATTTTGGAAATTTGGAAATGAAAAAATTAGAAAATCTGAAAAAAAGAGAGAAAATCTGTTTAATTCTAAATAATAATAATAACAACAATTTAATAGTTATTATTTAGAATTAAACAGATTTTCTCTCTTTTCTCTGATTTTCAAATTTTCAGAATTTCCGAATTTCCAAAAATTCGGAAATCCGAAAATTCAAAAATCCGAAATTCAGAAATCCAAAAATTCGAAATTTGGAAATTTGGAAATCCAAAAATTCGAAATTCAGAAATCTGAAAAATGAAAATGTGAAAATTCCCATGATTTCCGAATTTTTGAATTTCTGAATTTTTCCATTTTCCAAATTTCCAAAAAAAGCAAAAATATAATAAAACGAAAATGAACACATTTTTTGTCAGTGCACATGTCTGCTTCTTAGGAGCCCCTCTAGCCTCAGGTCATTTTATACATCAGAATATCCACATTTATTGCTTTTTTCCACATCCCCAGCGTCAGTCGTTCACCATGTATCCACCGTCTAGCAATGATTTTCCTCACACCAAAAAACAGGATCCTGAGGAAAAGTTTTGTGTGCACATTAATCTCCTCTTCCTCAAAGATCCCAAGAAGACATCTCTAAGGAGAGCAGATATTTGGCATATGGAAGTGATCTGAAATAAATCGACTCACCTGTGACCACAGCGGTCTCACTTTTTCGCAGTCCCAAGTCATATGTAGAATAGTGCCTTCAGCCTCCCTGCATTTGGGGAAAATTGGCTTTTTCCTCCTTTTGCATCCGATAAAGTCTAGCTGGTGTATAATACTTTTGGTGAAGGTAACGAAACTGAATCATTTTGTCCGTGAAGGAGACGACAGACACCAGATATGTGTCCATTACCTCCTGCCACATCTCCTCAGACAACTCCGGGACAACCGCCACCCATCTCTTCCTGGGCCTAGTAGCTGAAGTGATTACCCCCGAGCCCACCGCTCCATAGTACCTAGAGATTCGCTTAGCCGGATCCGGATCAATCAGAACCTTCTCCAGGCCTGTGTTCTGAACCATAGTTTCACCAGCCACAAACTGTGCAATCACAGCATGACGCAGTTGCGCACATCGAAAAACCCAAGACTTTGGAACTCCAAACGTTTCCCTCAGTTGTGCAAAGGTACAGAGATGATTATCCTGGTATATTTGATGTAAGTATTTTATGCCATATTTAGCCCAGGTGTTCTGCCCATCTGGTAGCGTAAGGAACTCCCCTAGGGTTTTATTACACCACAGAGGACTATTTGGGGATAACCACAGGGGATCATCTTTCCTCCATTGTGAGCATAGGTGAAACACCCTCCCAGGCAATGCCATAATCGATCCCACCTTCCTCCCTGGGATCCCTTTCCTATACAACATATTTCGTAGAGTTTCCTATGAGGTGGCAATTGCAGCCTCCAGTAGAGTAGTGCCGTTTGGCGTTTGAAATGAAATAGGACCGTAAATCAGAAAGGGCCATCCCACCCAATCTAATTGGGAGCTTCAAAACTGCCAAAGATACCCTGAGCGCCCTGGAGCACCACAAAAAGTTCACAATAATGGAGTCAATTTGCTTAAAGATTCGCAGTGTCACATAAATCAGGGAGTTCGAGAGAATGTACAGAAATTTGGGGAGAAAAATCATCTTAAACAAATTTATCCGTCCCATCAAGGTGATCTGTAAATTCTGCCATCTCTGTACCTTCCCCCGAAAGTTTGTCATTATTGGCACTAAGTTTGTCTCAAGAAATTTAGAGATAGAGAGCTGAACCTCTATCCCCAAGTATTTAAAAGAGGTAGACAATGGGATAGGGCAGTCCGATGGAACCACCACTGCCTCATCAATAGGGAAGAGGGATGATTTTTTCCAATTAATTCAGAATCCGGAGTAGTTCCCAAACTCCTGAATCAATCGGAAGGCTTCAGAAAGCGATGGCCCAGGATCCTACAGATACAATAGCATGTCGTCCACATATAATGATACTCGTTCTTCGAACTCCCCCAATTGCAGACCATTTAACCCCTGAGTGGTCCTCAGCTTAATCGCTAGAGGTTCTATAGCCAGGGCAAACAGGAGGGGTGAATGTGGATACCCCTGCCTGGTGCCCCGAAATATAGGAAAGGAATCTGAAATAATACCATTAACCCTCAATCTGATCATCGGTTCTGTGTACAAGAGCCCCACCCAAGAGACAAAAACAGGACCAAAGCCATATGACTCGAGGAGGTGGAACAGAAACGACCACTCCACCAAGTCAAAGGCCTTTTTTGTATCCAAGGAGGCCACTATTCTAGTCCCGGAGCTATCATGAGCTGTCTGTAGATTCACAAAAAGTCTCCTAACATTCATCTGTACACATCTTCCCTGAATAAAGCCAGTTTGGCCAGGATCAACCAATCTAATGCCGCGTACACACGTAGCAGACTATCCAGCGGACTTAGTCTGGCGGACTTTCCAAACGAGCTACTTGCCCACACACGCCACTTTTTCAGCGGACTAATACGGCGTACTAAGTCCGCCGGACTATCCGCCGTACTTTTGAGATGAACGGACTCGCTCACACACGTGGAGGAAAGTCCACTCATTTTGAGCGCGTCTCCAGGTAGCCGGGGCCAGCAAAGGAGGCGTCGCTGGCCCCGTCACCTGGTATGGACTTAAAGGGGAATCCCTACGCCGAAAAATCGGCGTGGGGGTCCCCCCCAGGTCCATACCAGACCCTTATCCGAGCACGCAGCCCAGCCAGTCAGGAAAGGGGGTGGGGACGAGCGAGCGCCCCCCCCACCCTCCTGAACCGTACCAAGCCACATGCCCTTAACATGGGGGGGTGGGTGCTTTGGGGAAGAGGGGCGCATTGTGGCTCCCCTACCCCAAAGCACCTTGTCCCCATGTTGATGAGGACAAGGGCCTCTTCCAGACAACCCTGGCCGTTGGTTGTCGGGGTCTGCGGGCGGGGGGCTTAACATGGGGGGGTGGGTGCTTTGGGGAAGAGGGGCGCATTGTGGCTCCCCTACCCCAAAGCACCTTGTCCCCATGTTGATGAGGACAAGGGCCTCTTCCAGACAACCCTGGCCGTTGGTTGTCGGGGTCTGCGGGCGGGGGGCTTATCGGAATCCGGGAGCCCCCTTTAATAAGGGGGCCCCCGGATACCGCCCCCCACCCTATGTGAATGAGTATGGGGTACAATGTACCCCTACCCATTCACCTGTGAAAAAAAAAGTAAAAAAAAAACACAACACACAAGGGTTAAAATAGTTTATTGCACAGCTCCGGGGGTCTTCTTCCGTCTTCGGGGGTCTTCTCGTCGGACTCCTCTGCTATCTTCTGCTAGCTCTTTTACTAGCGGAGGAGCCCGGCTTTCTTCTTCGCCGCTGCCCTCTTCTTCTGACTTCGGGGGTCTTGTCCCCCCTCTTCGGTTCTTCTTGCCGGGCCACCGCGCCTTCTTCTAGCTCTTTTACAAGCGGTGGCTCGGTCTTCTTTCGCCGCTGTCTACTGGCCTTCTGTTCTTCTCTTCTGTTGGGATGCTGGGACTGTGACATCATAATGGGCGGGGACATCATCCGGCGATGTCCCTATATAAGTCACCCCATGCCGCTTCTCTGTCATTGTGACCGGAGAGAGCGACAAGGCAACATCTCCAGAAGAGAAGAACAGAAGAGAAGAAAAGAAGGCCAGAAGATAGCGGCGACAGAAGAGCGGGAGTAGTGGGTCTGAAAAAAGAACTCCAGAGTTCTCCCCTCCCAGACAGACAGCACAGTGAACATGACTTATAGAATAAAAAAGATCCCCTGTAAGTAGACAGAACGTGGACACTCTCAACCAAAAGCAGACATAAAATTCCCAACGTAAAAAAAACAACCCACCCTTCCGCACCCTACACCCAGCCCCAACATGCCAGGTATTTTATTCCCTAAACCTTAGTTCACTTAGGCAGCGAAGATGCGACTTAAACTGTCACATGGACCAGGTCACCTCGGTAACCGTGCCTCGCCGTGAATCCCAGCTCAGTTCTCCTGTCAAAAAAAACAACTGTTTTTCTCAAAATAATTTCCAGGTTTTTGCAGCAGCAAGAACAGTCCGCAGACTTTGTATATATTACAGGCGGAAGTCCATGGGAGTATCAATAATAAAGCAGGGACCTCTGCTGTTAGCTCCTGTCAAGGAAGGGTTGTCTGCCAGAAAAACATTAGAAAATAGCTATAGAACAGGCATTTAACTGCAAAGTCAACAGACACTTTTCTCCTTTCAGAACAAACTTTAACGGATGTAGGTGGCAAAAAAAAAAAATTCCAAATGGGCAGCAGAGGTAAATAATATAGCAAGGGAAGCTTCCAGGTATACTCCCTCTGTCAGCCCCAGTATTTCTCTCATCAAGTACTTGTTTCATCCATTGTATGTCAGGGCAGATGGGGAGAAGCGCCATCCCTGTGGCATCCGCGTGTGTTCAACCAGTCCAAGGCCTCAGTGGGATTGGTGAAAAAATAGGTTTTGCCATTTTCCACTATACGCAACTTGGCCGGGTATAGCATACTGTAGATCAGGCCGAGGTCCCTCAGTCTTTTCTTTACAGACAGGAAGAAGCGCTCTGCTTCTGGGTGGCAGCTGAGAAGTCAGGATAGACTGATAAATTCGATTTCTCTCAGCCATCAGCTCGGGGCCGGTTCTGGCCCGCGCAGGATATTCTCCCGGTTCCGGAAGTGAAGCACTTTGGCTATCATAGATCTGGGGGGGGCTCCCTTCTGAGGCACCCGACCTGGGATAAGATGTGCCCTTTCAATGGCAAACATGCCGGTGAAAGTCTCAGGTGCCATTTGCTCAGTCAGCCATTTCTCTAGGAATTCCTCTGGGTGCCTCCCTTCCACTCCCTCAGGGAACCCCGCCAGTCTTATATTGTTTATTCGCATTCTATCCTCCATGTCAGCCATCTTTAAAGTGTGTTCGGATAATGCTTTTTTTGTCACCTACACAGTGGTGTCTAATGGCCTGACAATATCTTCCAGGGAGGCAACGTGTAAGTGGTCTGTGCTTTCTCCCTCAGTGTCAGGTCACCTTGAGGCCAGGTGACAGATGCACACCGTAGGGATCAGGAGTGCACCGCAAGGTTGTGGATCCTACGGCTGACTGCTGCGGACGGGAGTCAAGGTGATAAGGAAGGCAGGACCGCTGGAACACCAAGACGGATCCCACCGGGGTTAGAGCGTAAGATTCCCTGGGGCGCGGAGTCTAAGAGCCAGCAGGTGTTCACCAGAGCCTCTAGTGGTGAGGATGGACTGGGCTGTAACTGGCTCCAGGTCGCGACCCCCAGGGTTCCCCAGCTCACACCCACAGTAGGCAACAGGAGGATAGGGATAGTGAGGGCTAAAGCCAAGGTCGGGGCCACAAGCAGACAGGAATAGTCAGGGAAATGCCAAAAGGTCAGGATCACAGGCAAACAGGGATAGTCAAGGACACGCCAAAGTCGGTAACAACAACAGAAGAGCACACTTCAGGTAACAGGAAGCCAAACACACAAAGGTTGATCAGCAGGGTTGGCTTGCAGTGCACAGGTTAATATAGAGTTCTCTGATAGGAGCTAGGGTGGAGCCATGCCAGAGGATGGATTACAAAAGCAGTCAGACGAGGGTCGGCTGGTCTCTAGAGATGAACACATGGAGACAGGTAAGCAGACAAACTCTATTGCATAACCATGACACTCAGCTTCTGCATATCATGCTTCATAAAAGAGAACTCCATTCTGAGCTCCTCAAAGTGGTCAATAAGCTTATTCTGACACCCCTATATGGCCGCCATTATCTGTGTCAGGGATGGCTCATCTCCCCCCTCCACTTCCTTGGCCCAGCGTTCTGTCAGCCTATCCAGGGATCTTCCTCTTCTCAGCTCTGTCTCCCTTTGGGGCTTAGGACTCACCCTGTCCTGTGCAGGAGATGCCCGCTGCGGGGCCTTCACAGATCTCTGCAGCGGCAGCCAGTCCTCCTCCTCCTGCGTGCCAGCACCGTTTTGGATGCCCCAGTCGAATTGCGCCAGCCATTCTCCGGTCAAATTAGGGGTGGTACTTTACCATCCCCAGAGGTGCCCTGGGGGTCCCAGTACACGTCCCCAGCAGCAGAGCCCAAAAACAATGTGCCACTCCCACAGGATCACTGCAGGATAGTCAGTCTGCAGATGGAGCTCAGGTCCTGGACTTCCTCACATGTTGTGCGCTGGCTCTGCCCCCACATATACAATTTTATTACAGCTGTCATGACATATGTGGCTAATGGGACATACCACATTTTCATCTTCCTTTTTCACCATGTCCGCCCTCCGCCAGGCCCCTTTTCGGTGCTGCGGGTCAGGCCTCTTCAGCTGCCGCCCGTGTAGATCAGTCCTATGGACCAATTGACCATAATGTAAGTATGGGGTGCCTCTTAGAGGCCATGTGCTTCTCTTCTAAACATAATCATCTTTGAATGCTATGTCTTACCAATACCTACTATTTTTTAGATATCCTGCATATACATCAACTCTTGAGGAAGCGATCAGAGCTCACGCAACGCGTCGAGTACAAAAGTTGTATCTGTATACAATGTATTTTCATTACAGTAACCAACATGTCAATGGTCAAGCCATGCTTCATGATGTTTTTATGCTCATTTATGATCATGTTTTTTGGAATTTCAATAAATCCTTATTAATTTACTATACTTATTATGACCTCTATGACCAACTCATTTAAAGTCCCATGGGATAACTCATTTTGTATTATAAGTATTACAGGGATAGAGTTGTGTTATATTAAGAGGCAGTACCCAGACCGCTCTCTTTTTCTCTCATTATCAAGAATAACGGTTTTATGGCCTTTTAAACGGATGATTTGGCACTCTGTTTCCACGGTTCACATGGCTACAGTGTACACCATTCTTCCCTAGGCAAAATCACGCGATTTCCCAACATGCAGAGAAATAGATTGCTTTTTATGGCAGATGTGCGGGCCCCTGCGCACACGCTGGGTAATCCGCATAAAAAGCACGTGGGAACACGAGCAAGGGGCAGTGCGAACCAAGCCCAAGAGAGGACAGGGTAAGTGTGAGATGATAGAAAGTGGAAGGGAAGGATGAAGGTCCACTTTAACCTCTTGCAGACCACCCACCCGGCAATGTGCTGGAGACTAGGTAAAATGACTTACCCATATGTCGCTGCCTACATCTGGGTTTAGGTTGTGCACGCTCCCCGGCTGGCCGCCTCGCTATGATTGTATACAGCGGCCCGTCCATTAAGGGCAGGCGCTGACTCCTTTAATGCCACCCCCTATATATAGCATGAATCTATCCATGGCTGCCGCGGATACCCCCTATTCAGGTGTCCGGCCCCTTTTTGATCGTTAGGCGCCTGAATTACAGCGGTGGGGGTGTTTTGTTTTTTTAAGCACCTGATTAGAGCCATAGAATGACTGAATGAATGATTAACTTGTATAGCGCTACATATGGGAACTAAATCGCCTCAAAATGCTTTTGCTGCCAGTGTCCGTCTGGGTTTTCAGAAGAGATGGGTCTTGAGCTTCTTCCTGAAGGCCAGATGGTTTTCCTCTGAGTGGATGTCCATGGGTGGAGCATTCCATAGCTGTGGTCCTTGTACTGCGAACCTTCGCTCACCTTTTAATTTGTAACGGATCTTGGGGATGTGGAGGAGGTTCTGGTTGGTTGACTGGAGAGTGCTACCTGGGGTGTAGTGCTTTATTTTGTTGCAGAGGTATTGCGGGGCTTTTCCTTGTGCACATTTGTGAGTGAGGCAGAGGGTCTTGAATATAACTCGATCCTTCACAGCTAGCCAATGGAGGGTCCTCAGGGATGGGGTGATTGATTCCCACAGTTTTTACCAGTTACCAGTCTGGCTGCTGTGTTCTGGATGGTTTGTAGACGAGAAATTTGATATTTTGGAAGTCCTAGGTAGAGGGAATTTGCGTAGTTGAGTCGGAAATTGATGATTGTTCCAACTACTGCTGCCGTATCTCCTTCCGGGATTAAGGGGATGAGTCTACGCAATAGGCGAAGAAGGTAGTGGGATCCAATGACTACTGATCCTATTTGTGCATCCATTGTCATGTATAAGTCAAAGATGGCTTTTGGCTTCAGTGCTTGGGGAGATGGGTTGTCCGAGGATGGTGAGTGGTGTGGACATCGTGCCAGGGTTTTTGTTTCGGTTTGCGTGAAGGAAGATAGGCTCTAATAGGCTTCAAAATAGGGTGCACTCAGAGCACAGAGCATTGCACTCGGAGCCCACCCAGGTGTGTTAGAAAAGCAAATTAATATTCGTTTTTTTCTAACACTGAACCGCCTCTCCGCCAATCAGGCTGAAAGGTAATGCGATCCTATTTGACCACTAGCAGGAAGAAAGAAGAGATGCACGGTGGAAGCATGAAGGAAACAGAAGCTGCCTCCCATCCCACAGCTCCCTGGGTGGTAGGTAGGGGTGAAGCCAATAGAAAGTGCTCAGAGGTGGGAGGGGGTGGAGACAAGGGGTGACTCAGAAGGGGGGAGTACCAGCTTTGAGGGCAGTGCTGGGTGGTAAGTAGGGGGGTGGAACCAAGAGACAGTGCTCGGAGGTGGAAGGGGGTGGAGACAAAGGGTGACTCAGATGGGGGGTACCAGACCCTATTCTCTGGTAGTAACTAATTAAGGTTGATGCTGTGATCCCCGGACATAGCCCGGGACAGAGTATAGAGAGGACTGGGGTCCAAGATCCAGGACTGTCCTGGCAAACCCAGGACAGTGGCCATGCATATTTCTGCACCTATTCAAGTTTTTGGCAGAAAAAAAAAAGTTGCCGTTGTGCGATTATCATCTCTAGAATTCTCTGTACAGCCAAAGAATCAGAAACAAGTTCCATCTAAAGGTGCAGCACAATAGAAGTCTGGCTTTAGATTATAAAGTGGTCGGAAGGAGGAGAGGTCGGATGAAGAGCATTATTCAGGACCTTGTATGGAAGGATTAGAAGTCTCTGAATTAAATCCTCGAAGAGCACTTCTCATCCCCCAAGATGGAAGATCCTCCAGACAAGTAAATACAATGTAGAGGTTATTAATCAGCGTTCTATGATCTTGGATAGAAAAAAAAAAAAAAATTGCAGATTGATGTTGAGAGCCAAATTCCCACAGAAGGCAATTTAATTCCATCACAAGTGGGAGAACGTGATGGATCTCCCCCACCAGCGTGTTGCATAGGTTTTGATTAATGCTCCCACCCAGCGCAGGGATGGGGTATATAAGGTGGCTGTTTATGTATCGTAATGTGTATCTATTTTATGGTGTCACCAGCTGAGAGCAGAGACATCGATAACCCGCTTATCCCATCACAAGGCGCACATTGCGACTCACCGCCGCCCCTCTGCTCCTTCATAGCAGCAGATTAAAAAAAAGAACATTGGATCTGCAAAATCTGATTTTCCGCCCGTTCCTTAACTGGCCATTCTTATAATTAGAGCAACAGAAACACACAGGCTTCCTCAATGATTGGAAATGGTGTATTTCATTTTTTTTTTTCAGATACAGACACTATATTGACAAAAGTATTGGGACACCTGCCTTTACACACACATGAACCTTAATGGCATCCCAGTCTTAGTCCATAGGGCTCAATATTAAGTTGGTCCACCCTTTGCAGCTATAACAGCTTCACCTCTTCTGGGAAGGCCGTCCACAAGGTTTAGGAGTGTGTCTATGGGAATGTTTGTCCATTCTTCCAGAAGCACATTTGTGAGGTCAGGCACTGATGTTGGACAAGAAGGCCTGGCTCACAGTCTCTTCTCTAATTCATCCCAAAGATGTTCTATCGGGTTGAGGTCAGCCAAGTTCCTCCACCCCAAATTTGCTCATCCATGTCTTTATGGACCTTGCTTTGTGCACTGGTCCAAATCATTTGGTGGAGGGATTATAGTGTGGGGTTGTTTTTCAGGGGTTGGGCTTGGCCCCTTAGTTCCAGCCAGTGAAGGGAACTCTTAAAGCGGAGTTCCACCCAAAAGTGGAACTTCCGCTTTAAGCACTCATCGCCATAAGCTGTGGATATATATAGAGATAGAGATATATATATAGAGATATAGATATAGAGATATAGAGATATAGATATAGAGATATAGAGATAGAGATATATAGATATATATAGAGATATAGAGATATAGAGATAGAGATAGAGAGAGAGATAAAGAGAGATAGATAGATAGATAGATAGATAGATAGATAGATAGATAGATAGATAGATAGATAGATAGATAGATTTTTTTTTTTTTTTTTTTTTAGCAGATCCTAGTGAATAAATTTTTTTTATGTCACACATTATTTGTGCAGCAGTTTTTCAAACCCAATTTTATGGTAAAATATAAACAATGATTTTATGTTAGTCCTCAGCTCCATCAAATATATTGATTTATATGCAAAATATTGCATTATGGCCACTAGATGGAACTGGGGATCACAGAAAATAAATATTTATTTCCTGAGGTCCTCAGCTCCATCTAGTCCTCAGCTCCATCAAATATATTGAGGGGAAAAAAGTATTTGATCCTCTGCTGATTTTGTATGTTTTCCCACTGACAAAGAAATGATCAGTCTATAATTTAATGGTCGGTTTATTTTAACAGTGAGAGACAGAATAACAACAAAAATATCCCGAAAAACGCATTTCAAAAAAGTTATAAATTGATTTGCATTTTAAATAATAAATAAATAAGTATTTGACCCTTTTGCAAAACATAAATTAGTACTTGGTGGCAAATCACAGAGGTCAGATGTTTCTTGTAGTTGGCCACCTGGTTTGCACACATCTCAGGAGGGATTTTGTCACACTCCTCTTTGCAGATCCTCTCCAAGTCATTAAGGTTTAGAGGCTGACATTGGGTAACTCGAACCTTCAGCTCCCTCCACATATTTTCTATGGTCTGGCGACTGTCTAATGATGAAGCACCAGTGAGAGTGGTGTGAAACGCGTTAGAAGTTTGTAATTTTATCCTGTCTATATGGACTGAATCTTCAATAAAGGAATTTCTTGGATTGCGGCTATCCGAATCCTACTCTGTTCATACACTCCAGGACCTTAATGTGCTTCTTCTTGAGCCACTCCTTTGTTGCCTTGGCCGTGTGTTTTGGGTCGTTGTCATGCTGGAATACCCATCCACGACCCATTTTTAATACCCTGGGGCTAAGGAAAGGAGGTTCTCTCCCAAAATTTGATGGTATGTGGCCCAGTCCATCGTCCCTTTGATGCGGTGAAGTTGTCCTATCCCCTTATCAGAAACTCAAAACACCCCCAAAGCATAATGTTTCCACCTCCATGTTTGATGGTGGGGATGGTGTTCTTGGGGTCATAGGCAGCATGTTTCCTCCTCCAAACACGGCGAGTTGAGATGATGTCAAAGAGCTCGATTTTAGTCTCATCTGACCACAGCACTTTCACCCAGTTCTCCTCTGAATCATTCAGATGTTCATGAGCAAACTTCAGACAGGCCTGTACATGTGCTTTTTTGAGCAGGGGGACCTTGCGGGCGCTGTGGGATTTCAGTCCTTCACGGCCTAGTGCGTTATCAACTGTTTTCCTGGTGACTATGGTCCCACCTGCCTTGAGATCATTGACAAGATTCTCCCATGCAGTGGCAGCTGGAAAAGTTTTAGGATGTTTGGGCACCAGACCCCGCCCTTCCCTGTTGACCCCTCCCACTTGGTGAAAATGGGCGTGGTTTCAGCAAAATAGTGGACGTGGCTCTAAGGTGGTGTGGTTAGCGTCTGAGATGAACGAGGGATGGAGGGAGAGGGAGGGACAGCAGGCCCAGATCCTACACAACAATATAAATATGTGTGTTCTAGAAATCAGCAGATAAAGACTCCAAACACCTTGTGCTAGCACTTCAATCATAATGGCACCATGGTTGTTATGGTGTCAGGAAGAGCATTATTTCTATTATTACATTGTAATATAAAATGCATCCATCCTTACATCAGGTGCCCTCAGCAGAGTCTGTCCTTACATCAGTTGCCCCCATCGGTATCTGTCCTTACGTCAGGTACCCCCAGCAGAGTCCGTCCTTACATCAGGTGCCCCCAGCAGAGTCCTTCCTTACATAAGGTGCCCCCAGCAGAGTCCCTCCTTACATCTCTATCCCCAGCGGAGCCCCTCCATACATTTGTGTCCCCAGCGGAAACCCTCCTTACATCTGTGTCCCCAGCGGAGTCCCTACTTACATCTGTGTCCCCAGCGCAATCCCTCCTTACATCTGTGTTACTAGCGGAGCCCCTCCTTACATCTGTGTCCCCATCGGAGTCCTTCCTTACATCTGTGTCCCTAGCGGAGCTCCTCCTTACATCTGTGTCCCCAGGGGAGTCCCTCCTTACATCTGTGCCCCAGCAGAGCCCCTCCTTACATCTGTGTACCCAGCGGAGTCCCTCCTTACATCTCTATCCCCAGCGGAGCCCCTCCATACATTTGTGTCCCCAGTGGAAACCCTCCTTACATCTGTGTCCCCAGCGGAGTCCCTCCTTACATCTGTGTCCCCAGCGCAATCCCTCCTTACATCTGTGTCCCTAGCAGAGCCCCTCCTTACATCTGTGTCCCCATCGGAGTCCTTCCTTACATCTGTGTCCCCAGCGGAGCTCCTCCTTACATCTGTGTCCCCAGTGCAATCCCTCCTTACATCTGTGTCCCTAGCAGAGCCCCTCCTTACATCTGTGTCCCCATCGGTGTCCTTCCTTACATCTGTGTCCCCAGCGGAGCTCCTCCTTACATCTGTGTCCCCAGGGGAGTCCCTCTTTACATCTGTGTCCCCAGCAGAGCCCCTCTTAACATCTGTGTCCCCAGCGGAGTCCCTCCTTACATCTGTGTCCCCATCAGCGGAGCAGCAGGGTCCTCCTCACATCTGTGTCCCCGGAAGCACAGCATTCCTTCAAGCCGTGTTTGTAGCTAGTTCCTGGCTTTCTCCGTGTGTTCAGTGGGGAGGGGAGGTGCCTCCCCTCTCCACTAAACACAAGGGGATTAGTCCTCATGGAGGCCATCTTTTTGTAGCCCGCCAGAAGTGACTCACACTGAGAACAAAGCACCTGGCCAGGCGCTAGGCGGATGCTGGTCAGCGCGGTGGATTGCACCACAAAGCAGCTCCAAACCCTGCCAACGAAGCACCACGTCTGAAATCTTGTGAGTTCCGGGCTGATTCCTCACTGTTCTCATAATCATTGAACTTTGACAGTTATTTTGTGTTTCTTCCATTTGCGAATAATCACACCAACTGTTGTCACCCTTTCACCAGCCTGATTGGCGATGGTCTTGTAGCCCATTACAGCCTTGTGTAGGTCTACAAACTTGTCCCTGACATCCTTAGACAGCTTTTTGGTCTTGGCCAAAGTGAAGAGATCGGAATCTCATTGATTGATCGCTTCTGTGGACAGGTGTCTTTTATACAAATGACAAGCTGAGATTAGGAACACTCCCTTTAAGAGAGTGCTCCTAATCTCAGTTTGTTACCTGTATAGAAGACACCTGGGAGGCAGAAATCTTGCTGATTGATAAGGGGTCAAATACTTATTTTACTCATTAAAATGCAAATCAATTTATCATTTTTTTTAAATGCATTTTTTTTTTGGATTTCTTTTTGTTATTCTGTATCTCACTGTTAAAAAACTAAAAATAAAAAAAATAAAAACATACCATTAAAATGGTAGACTGATCACTTCTTTGTCAGTGGACAAATGTACAAAGTCAGCAGGGGATCAAATACTTTTTTCCCTCAGTGTAGAAAGCTAAAATGTCACACTTTAATATTGTGCACGCTCGTATAATGATGACAAACTCCGGTACTTATAAATCTCCATAGGTGACGCTTTAACATTTTTTACAGGTTACCAGTAACAGAGGAGATCTAGCACTATAATTATTGCTCTCGTTCTGACGTTCGTGGTGATACCTCACATGTGTGGTGCAAACACCGTGTACATATGACATATAAGTCACCGCGTGATTTGCGTATGTATTTGTTTCTGCACGTGAGCGCAGAGGGAAGGGGGTGCCCTTTAAAAAATTTAAAAAAAAAATGTATCTGTGATCCTCAGCTCTATGAAATATATTGATTCATATGTAAAAGAAACAGCCAGGAAAATGCAGCATTATGGCCACTAGATGGAGCTGGGGATCACAGTATATAAGTATTTATTTCCTGAGGTCCTCAGCTCCATCTAATGGCCAGAATGAAGTATTTTCCTGGTTGTTTCTCTGCCTTATAAATCAATAACATTTGACCTGGAGAGAAAATAACATAGGATAGCAACAACAGTTTATGCATCACTTAACATACGGTTCATAGCAGTCCCCGCCCTCAAGGAGCTTGCAATCTAAGGTCCCTATCTCCCATACCAAGACCAAATAACCTACCAGCATGCAGGAGAAAACTGAGAGCCAAGCTCAATGCTGCAATGTCCTGGCTGCGATTTGAACCAAGTGCTGCAAGGGAGAAGCGCTAACCACTCCGCCACTGTGCCTGCTATCATTACAGGTCTGCAGAGAGCAGCATCTCCTATCTGCATCCGTCTCCTCTGCCTTGGTCAGTGAATTTCCTTCCTATACCAATCTCCCTGTCGGCGGATTAATGGTTGGACGTGACGCCGAAGGTGGGCATCCTCCCAAGACTGGCAGATAAACGGAGGGATTGCAATTCGTTTTAGTCCCGCAGATCTGATGAGCGGAGCAGGTCAGTGCTGGAGCCGGGGAGGCTTGTGAATTGGAAAGCAGAGAGGAACGAGATAAGACCTGGATCTCATTTCAGATTACACGAGGATTTTGTGTGGTCAGCGCACTTCCAAAGTTTTGCTTGAGCTCCTTCCAGAACTGACAGTTTTGATGCTCAAAGTGGACCTGTCATACGGCGTCGCTTTCATGTTAGGTGCAGCGTGCTCGGCAATGTGTCAGTGCAGAGCCACTGATCAGGCAGCACAACTGGCCCTCCTGTACTGGGCCCGGGCCCCATTAGTTCAAAAAGGGGGCACCTGTTGAGCAGGAGGATCAGCTATACTGTCTTATTGCAGACACCGATCCTCTTCTGTCTCTTACTGCCAGCTTCTCCTCCTCTCCCTCCCTCTGGCTGAGCTGCAGGGGGATTGCTTCTAGCACATGTGCCCCTTCCATCTGCTGTCTGGGCCCCTCCATGTGTCCCTTTCCCCCACAGCATTGCCAGCTTCCTTCCTCTCCTGCCAGCAGCTGTTGCGGGCACACAGGGAGACATCATTTACTAGCCCCTTGAATGAACACAGTGAGCGATCGGTATCAATCACTCCTGTGTTCATTCACCACTGAAGTATAGTAAACTGTTCACTATGCTTCAGTTTGCGAATGAACGGGAAGCCTCAGAGTGCTTCCTATTTATTCATCTGTGCAACTGAGGCTGCAGAGAAATAAAATAAATCTATGTCCTCAGTCACTTTCAGCCGGGGGCAGGGCTTGTCAGGTAGGCTGTATGGGCCCTCCTGATTCCTAACAGCAGCCCTGTGTCAGTGTGACACTTCCATGTACTTATTACCTCTAAATAGGGTGACACAGATACTAAGCATTCGCCCAAGTATCATTACTTTCTTTCAACTGTCAGCGGGATTCCCCCACTGACAGCTGGATTGTAAAAAGAAAAAGGCAGCAATTACTGGTTAAGGAGCCGGGCCACCGCATCCTTAAAGTGATTGTAAAGTCTCAATCATTGTGCTGCAGCTCCCCCAGAGCCCCCCCTTTTTTTTACCTGAGCCCGATCCAATCCAGGGATGTGCACAAGCTCAGCAGTTCCAAACGCTGTCTCTCTCCTAATTGGACAGATTGATAGCAGCGGGAGCTACTGGCTCCCGCTGCTGTCAATCAAATCCAGTGACACGGGTGGAGGGGGTGGGACCGAGTCAGTCCTGCTTTCTGTGTCTCAGTGGACTCGGAGTGAGACCGCACAGGTGCCCCCATGGAAAGCCGATGAAGAGGAGGGGCCAGGAGTACCGTCGGGGCACCCCCACAAAAAGAGGATGGGGCTGCTCTGTGCGAAACCCTTGCCCTGATCCAGTAAGTATAAGATGTTTTTTTACCTTTACAACCCCTTTAACAACTCATTCAGCTGTCCGGATTGTTCCCCCGTTGACAGCTGAAGTGTAAAGGAAGTCCCAGCAATTCACAGCTGTAAAAAATAAATAAATAAATAAAATAAAAAAACAAGCATCCTGACAATGTTTATCAACAGCATTGCTCAGCCACTGAAACAGAAAGATAAAAGAAACATTGTTTAATTTTGTATCCTTCTGTTTATTCATCAATAGGGATGGGCGAACAGTTGGGGTCGAACATTTGCCCCGTTCGGCCATTTGCCGAACACCTGAGTTTGAAGGGTGTTTGCCCTGATGAACACCCCGCAATGCGCTGAGTGTACGCTGGTTGTTAAAAAGCGGGGCCAAGAAGCCGGCCACAGTGTCCTTTACAACCAATGAGCCATCAGCTGTCAATGGGTTTTCCTGCTAACAGCTGAAACAATAAAAAAAAAGTTCTGGTTAAAAAATAACCAGGTCCTCACCCTGACAACCCTGGGCTGTGGTTGCCAGGGTCTGCAGGCAGGGTTCTTATTGGAACCTGGAAGCCCCCAGATCCCAGCCCCCCCCGTGAATGAGTACCCCTACCCATTCACCAAAAAAAGTGGCAAAAAGTAATAAACACAAGAGACAGTTTTTGACAAATACTTTTTTTTAAAATAAAAAAATAGTGTCCCTGGATGTAAATTAATCGTCAATCATGCCGCCCGCCGGACATGAAAAATAGAAAAACGCTCCCGCCTCCTGGGAGGCCTCCCGCTGACTTCCTTCTCTCTGCTTTGATATTTTTTTATATAGGTAAGGGGTGGGCCACCTAACTACATCACCTGATGGCCCCTCCCCTGCGTGATGTCACATGCCAATTAGCAGGACTGCCAGACTCGATGCCCGCTGGCCACAATCGTTCCCCGCAGTGACAGAACGGAGATCTGTCAAAGTAAACAAGGCAGATCTCCGTTCTGTCAGGGGAGATCACACAGATTCTGTCTTTCTGCTATGGAAGACGGATCTGTGTGTTGTCCCAGGCAGCCCCTCCCCCCCAAAGTTAGAACACAGATTGCGGGAACACATTTAACCCATTGATCTCCCCTGATGTTAACCCCTTCCCTGCCTGTGCCATTAGTACCATGTCAGTGCATATTTTTAGCACTGATCACTGTAACAATGTCACTGGTTCCCAAAATAGTCTAATAAATGTCAGTTAGGTGTCCAATCTGTCCACCGCAATGTTGCAGTCCCGCTAAAAATCACAGATCACCGCCATTACTAGTAAAATGTAAATAAATAATAAAAATGCCATAAATCTATCCCCTATTTTATTGGAATTTTTTTTACCAAAAATATGTAGCAGAATACATATTGGCCTAAACTGATGAAGAAATTTCGATTTTAATGTTTTTTTTTTTTTTTTTATTGGGTGTGTTTTATAGCAGAAAATAAAAAATGTTTTTTTCCAAAATTGTCGCTCTTTTTATAGCACCAAAGGTAATCAAATATCACCAAAAGAAAGCTCTATTTAAGTGAAAAAAAAGGACGTCAATTTTGTTTGGGTACAACGTCGCACGACCGCGCAATTGTCAGTTAAATCGACGCCGTGCCGAATCGCAAAAAATGGCCTTGTCAGGAAGGGGGTAAATCCTTCCAGAGCTGAAGTGGTTAAAGTGATTGATAAACCTATTTTTTTTTTTTTAAATAACAAATATTTTATACATAGTTGTTCTGTGTAATGGATTTGCACAGAGCAGCCCCGAGCCTCCTCTTGTCGGGTCCTCCGCTGTTAGTCTTGGCTCCTCCCCCTTGCCGACTGCCTCCATAGCAAGCTGCTTGCTCCCAGTCCCCGCCCCTTGCTTTCTGAAAGCTCAGACAAGTTTCATAAATGTTGGACTTTGAAGGGATGTAAAGAAGAGAAGACTGTAGATAGACAGGTACAACTTATGTAGATAGATTTGTTTCTCTGAGTATCACCTCTGGCCAGTCACTTCACTGAGTATATGTAACAACCACCACCAAGGAAAAAAAAATAAAAACTTCTGCCTTTAGAGCCACTTTAGCTGTTTCCCATTCACCGTATTGTAAAACGATGGTTGGGTGGGACTGCTCTTGTTCTGGGAGGATGTCAGATGACACAATTTGCGATAAAGAGGCAATGACGTAGGCTCTTTACCATGTGATCAGCTGTGTCCAATCGCAGCCAATCACATGTAAACAAATGCCGTTATCAGCATTTCCTTTCCTGAGCGCTGTCACTGCCTGAGGAAAAGAAAGCCAAAAACCGTCTGTCAGTGCTGGCTTAACCCTTCCTCCTCTGGACTGGCCGCTCAGCTGTCGGCTAATTGCCAGATCTCTTCTCTTTCCACAGTTACCAGCTGTTCCTGATGATGCTCGTCTGACCTGCCTATTTAAAGCCTTCCTGCTCACTTTTTCATTTGCCTTTGCCTTGGTCACATCACAGGGAACCATCTCCTGCTGTTTGTTTCAAGACTGGCTTGCTGACATCCCACCAGGCTTCATATCCTGCTTTCAGTTGCTCTCCTTGGATCCCCGACTTCTGGCCTGGCTGATTACCCGATCTGGTTTATGAACTTTGGACTGGCTGACTACCGAATCTGGCTACTGGACTCTGGCTATGCTTGACTATGCTTTTTTCTATTTACCTTTTTATTTTTATTAATAAACAAGTGTGATTTGATTGTACTTCTGTCTCAGTCTGTTACATGGTTTCTGACACCGGCTTTCCTGAGGTGACAGAGGCACTTACACTGATAATCAGGGCAGCAGCATATCGGTGCTATCAGTGCAGCAACAGTGTCAATCAGTGCACTTTATCAGTGCAGCCTCATCAGTTCCTCTTCATCAATGCCCTTCAGTGCCCATCAGTGCAGCCTCATCGGTGCCTCTTCTTCAGTGCCCATCAGTGCAGCCTCATTGGTGTCTCTTCTTCAGTGCCCATCAGTGCAGCCTCATCGGTGCCCTTCAGTGCAGCCTCATCGTGCCTCTTCATCAATGCCCTTCAGTGCCCATCAGTGCTGCCTCATCAGTGCCGCCTCATCAGTGCCCATCAGTGCCGCCTCATTAGTGCCTCTTCATCAGTGCCCTACAGTGCTGCCTCATCAGTGGGGATCAGTGCGGCGTCATCAGTGCTGCCTCATGAGTGCCCATCAGTGCTGCCTCATCAGTGCAACGTAATCAGTGCCTATCAGTGCAGCCCATGTTTGCCACCTTTTCCTCAAGCCAAACCCGAACACTTTAGTGGCACACAGCAGTTTTTGCTTTTTTAAGGGGGAACGCTGTGGACTCTGGTGTAAAATGGAACTCTAATGTAAAGGGATTTCCCCAAAGTGCCCACTTACATAAGAATTCTCAGCATCCCCCCTTAAATTATGGTTCCCAAAGCCCTCCTTACATCAGAGTCTGCAGAGCACCCCTTACCACAGTGCACTCATTTGCTCAGAGGCAAAAGAGAGAAGGGAGGTAGGCGGCCTATGCACTTGATTGGTTGTGGTATTTGGTTAGTTGGGAAGCATAGGTGTGTGCAACCCAGGCAGCAGAGGGAATCTGCACCACACTGGGTGATTAGGGTGTGCCCAGGCATGCCTAAGTTGGGGGGCCACAGTCCAATCTGAATAATGTGTCCAGGTTTCAGGGAGTCTGAATCCTGGACACATGAATCAAAACCTGGACTGTCTGGGTGAATCCTGGACGGGTGGCAACCCTAGTGCAGCCTCAGCAGTGCCCATCAGTGCAGCATCATCAGTGCAGCATCATCATTGCCTCCTCATCAGTGCCAATCAGTGCTGCCTCATCAGTGCCTGTCTGTGAGAAAGAAAAATTACTTTTACTTTACTATCACTTTTATTGCTGTCACAAGAAATGTAATCCCAAATCCCTCCTTTACACTTACACTTACATTACATTTTTACTAAGTGTAAGATCCCTTTCACACCGAGGGCGTTTTGCAGGTGCTAGAAATAGCGCCTGCAATCCGCCCTCAAACTGCTGCACCATTCATTCCAGTGTGAAAGCCCCGAGGGCTATAACACCGGAGCGGTGCGCTGGCAGGACATCAGGAAAAGTCCTGCCAGCAGCTTCTTTGGAGCGGTGAAGGAGCGGTGTGTTTACCGCTCCTCCACCGCTGCTCCCCTTTGAAATCAATGGGGCAGCGCAGCTATACCGCCGGCAAAATGCCGCTATTGTGGTGTATTGCGGGCGGTTTTAACCCTTTCTCGGGGGTAAAAGCGCCCCGCTAGCGGACGAAATGCGCCGCAAATCTGACGGTAAAGTGCCGCTAAAAAGACGCTATAGGCTCGGCGGTGTGAAAGGGGTCTAAAGGTGGAGATTTTTTTTAAAACAGTGCCATTGGAAACTGAGTAAACTGGAAGTGACGTCGTGCCAGCTGGTTGCTCGGGTCTTCCGGTGGGACGGGATACCTGGGCGGTGTGGCAGAAGACAACAGGACAGTGGGGACATCCCCTCCCACCTCTCGTAATAACGGCAGAGCGTCTGCTGGGTCGCATCAGTTGTTATCACCAGAAAGACGACCGCCAGCTCTAAAAATAACGGTCCCGTGGTGAAGCCTGCAGCTGCAAGCATCACCCCGGTACAACCACTTCCTCAAAGCGAGGTACAGGTACGTCATTTTTTAGGAGGTGGTTAAACAGATTATATCAGAAGACCCCTGAATCAGGTTTCTTAAAGCTGATGATATTAACATCTGCTCTGAGAATCACAATCTAAAGCAGCCATTGCTGGTTTTGGGTCAACATGGAGTGTTTTGGGGAGACATGGACTTGAATCAGAAACAAGACCACTCCAAGGGTCCTCCAGGCACACCTCCCAAGGAGTAATGTTCCCCTAAAAGCTAAGGCCAATAGACAGTAGGCAACAGGCCACCCTGCAGGTACAGATACGCCCCTTTAAATTTGCTGCCTTTCGAGAGTGCGTGCTCCCACTGCACACCGCAGGAGCGTACCAGCGGGCCCTGGAAACTCGATGTTCTCCGGCGGCCCATGATTGCGGTGTGGAGAGGTAGAACGATGAGATGCCTATGTAAACAAGGCATTTCCCCATTCTGCCTTGTGACATGACAGAGATCTACTGCTCCCTGTGATCGGGAGCGGTGATCGCTGTCATGTCTTAGGTAGCCCATCCCCCCCACAGTTAGAACACCTCCCTAGGACACACTTAATCCCTTGATCGCACCCTAGTGGTTAACCCTTTTCCTGCCAGTGTCATTTACACAGTAATCAGTGCACTTTCATAGCACTGATCGCTGTATAAATGACAATGGTCCCAAAACAGTGTCAAAAGTGTCTGCCATAATGTCAAAGTCCCAATAAAAAAATCGCAGATCGCCGCCATTACTAATAAAAAAAAATTATAATAAAAATGCCATTTTGTAGATGCTATAACTTTTGCGTAAACCAATAAAAAGATCATCATCAGCAATTAGAAAATTGCCTCGCTCTGATAGAAGACTGGATGACCACTAACTCCCTCAAACTCAACGAATCAAAAGCAGAGCTTCTCATCCTCCACACAAACCATAAGTCCCGAACCAAGATCCCTTGGACACCCCCCACCATTTTTGAACAGACCGCCATCCCAAAGACCAAGGCAAAGAGTCTCGGGGTCACCTTTGACTCACAAATGTCAATGGATGCCCAAATAGGAGCAGTAGTCAGTGGCTCTCACCATCTGCTCCGCCTGCTACGCAGACAAATCCCATTCATCCCACAGAAGGACAAACAAGTGGCAGTTGGAACAGTCATTAATTTGCGGCTTGATTACACAAACTCCCTTTACATAGGATTACCCCAATATCAACTTGCGTGCTTACAACTTATCCAAAACACGGCGGCAAGGCTGATAACAGGGAAAAACCCTGGGAATCCATCTCCCCTACCCTGAGGAGCCTACACTGGCTAACCGTAAAGAATCGAATCACATTCAAGACCCTCTGCCTCACCCACAAATGCATTCATGGAGACGCTCCTCAATACCTATTTGAGAAAATAAAATACTACACGCCCAACCGCAGTCTTCGATCCTCTAATCAAAACCTCCTCCTCGTTCCCAAATCTCAGTACAAATCTAAGGGGGAACGGAGATTCGCTATCCAAGGACCATGCTTTGAGCGCTATACAAATTATTCATTCATTCATTCAATAAATATATGCTTATTGCGATTTTTTTTTTCTTACCAAACATATGTAGAAGAATACATATCGGTCTAAACCGAGGAAAAAAAAGTTTTTTTTATATATTTTTGGGGGATATGTATTATAGCAAAATGTAAAAAATATTGCTTTTTTTTTCAAAATTGTCGCTGTTTTTTTGTTTATAATTAATACATATTGGCCTAAACTGATGAAGAAATTCTATATTAATGTTTTTTTTTTTTTTTATTGGGTGTGTTTTATAGCAGAAAAAAAAAATTTTTTTTTACAAAATTGTCGCTCTTTTTATAGCGCAAAAAATTAAAACCGCAGAGGTGATCAAATACCACCAAAAGAAAGCTCTATTTGTGGGAAAAGAAGGATGTCAATTTTGTTTGGGTACAACGTCTCACGACTGCGCAAATGTCAGTTGAAGCGACGCAGTGACCAATCGCAAAAAGTGCTTCCGGGGCAGAAGCGGTTAAGACATGGACCATCACTCTAAGGCCGCGTACACACGGGCGGATTGTCTGTCCAACTTAGTCCGCTGAACCGTGTTTCAGCGGACAATCCGCTCGTGTGTGGGCTTCAGCGGACTGTCTGACGAACAAAGTCTTACGGAATTTCCGTAATTTTGTCCGTTCAAACTTGGTTTCAGCGGACAGTCCGCTCGTGTGTAGGCAAGTTGGACAGACTAAGTATGGCGCATGCTCAGAAAGGATTTACACGGCCGAAGGTTGCATTGCAGTGTATAGGACGTCGTTTTTCTAGTCCCGTCGTACGTGCTGTACACGTCATCACGCACGCTTTCAGCGGACTGTCTGCTCATCGTGTGTGGTCAAGTCCGTTCATTCAAATTTTGAACGGACTGTCTGTCGGATTGTCTGACGAACTTAGTTGGGCAGACAATCCGCCCGTGTGTACGCGGCCTTACTGGAAGAAAAGAAAAAAAAAATCAGCTTTAAATTGTCCATGGTACGATTAGCTCAATCCTGTTTTATTAAAGAGGCTTAAAAGTGTCCATTCCACAGAGGACTGCACTTAACAGGTCCTCTTTAAATACATTTATTAAGACATCTTGAGATTCCCGGAGTGGCGCTTCTTTCCGCTCTCTCACTATACTTGATAAAACAAACTATAAAACTCTTCTCAGGCGATTCCTGTGACAGCTCTGCATTACTTTCCCTGCGCCCGGGTAAATCCGCAGCAACGATGTAAGTCATGTCAGTGGAGCTGCAAATTTACCTGTAACTTTGTGACTCTGCTTGGCGAGTACAGTAATGGCGCGCAGGCCGCACTCGTCTTGCCGTTGTCACCACCCCATAGGACACGGTCCCTGTCTGTTGGGCTCACACATGTGTAATCAGTTGGGAAAAACATTTATGACTCGGAGGCTGCTGGTGGATTTACGGTCTGTGCCGCCATAGAGGAGCAAACCACATGGCATGTCGAGGCCGGGAGCTCTCACACTGAGGTTACCTCGTAGGATGTCCCCGGGCCATTAACTCCATGCAAGCACCAGGCAAGATGTGGGGTGCAGTGCCGTGTGAAATTGGAAAAAGTTGCTAATATCTGAGCCTCATTGCCTGTACAGGAGTACACGGACATTAAACTGTCCCTTGGGGAGGTGGAAGCTTCTTCAGGCGCATGGAGAGCAGAATGCCCCCATATTGCCTTCTAAACAGGGGGGGGGAGCATCCCAGGTTCTCTTTTTAACCCTACTACTGCTGCAATACTTTACAGAATTCTGACTTGTGTGATATTGATTGTCCAAAATGTTTTATACGCAAGATCAGTGGTCTCCAAACTGTGAGATAGACGTGGCCCCTTGCTTTCCTTTATCTTGCCCTTGGGGCACTGTTCCTCCCTTTGAAATGAGGCACTGCAGTATTCCTCCCACTGACACCAACAATGGAGTATTATTCCTTCCACTGACACCAACAATTGGTTATTATTCCTTCTACTGACACCAACAATGGGGTATTATTCCTTCTACAGATACCAACAATGGGGCATTATTCCTTCCACTGACACCAACTATGGAGCATTATTCTTTCCACTGACACCAATGATGGGGCACTAGTCCTTCCGCTGACACCAATGAAAGGACACTGTTCCCTCTGACTGTTATAAAAGATGAGGGACTATTCATCTCACTAATACCAATGATGGGGTACAAAACCTCCCACTAATGCAAATGATGGGGCCCTCTTCCTTCTACTAATACAAATAATGGAGCACTATTCCTCCTACTGATACCAATTATGGGGTATATAATACCATTATTCTTCCCACTGACACCAATGATGGGGCACTTTTCCTTCCGCTGACACCAATGACAGGACACTGTTCCTCTGACTGATATAAAAGATGAGGCACTATTCCTCCCACTGATACCAATTATGGTGTACTATTCCTCCTATTAATATCAGTGATGGAGCACTATTCATCCTACTATTACCGATAAAAGAGCACTATCCATCCTACTAATACCAATGATGGGACACTATTCCTCTCACTAATACCAATGATGGGGTACAATTCCTCCTACTAATACCAATGATGGGACACTATTCCTCCCACCGATACCAATGATGGGACACTATTCCTCCTACTAATACCAATGATGGGACACTATTCCTCCTACTAATACCAATGATGGGGTACTATTTATCCTACTAATACCAATAATGGGGCACAAAACCTCCCACTAATACCAATGATGGGGTACTATTCCTCTTACTAATACCAATAATGGGGCACTATTCCTCCCACATTAGCATTAGGGTTATCGTTATTGCAAGCATTTGGGTTATTGTTGGGGTTAACATTAGGTTAATTGTACAGGTTCTTCAAACGTCAAATATCAAACATCATGTTCCCAGAAAACGAGATTTTTTTTGGTGCAAGAACCAGTTCATTATTATTAAAATGTAGAAATTGTATTTAAATTATAATTAAAAGCCTCCATAGCCACCAGGAACCTTTTGAAGTCAATTGCACCCTTTATTTTAGCCTTTCCCATTGACTCAAATAGATTCATCCGAAGTTTCTAATGTAGAACCCCCTGAGTACAAAGTAGGGACATTTAGTTTAGTCCCTCTGTAGGCAGAGGAGCCGGGGGTTAATGTTACCTCCCCCTGGCTTATGGAACTGCTGGAGGGTTCTAGAACTTAGAGGGCACAGAAGCAGAGATTAGGCCTGAATATTTATGGAGTCTCCTCCAATCCCTGGCAGAGGATGACCCAGAAGGTGAAGAGATGTACCATAAATGATCTGGATCCTGGCCATATGGGAGCAGAGTCCAGGGTCCAGTTTACTGAAGGGGACCCCTGTGCTGGACAGAAGGAAGGAGCCAGAGGAAGAGAGAGAGAGCAAAAACAGCTCAAGCCTCACACCCTTTCAGCTTCAGCTAGGTTTAGCTAAAGCCACCCTGATGGCCAAGCAGGAGGTCTGTTCAGAAGTTACTTGTGCTTCAGCGTTCACCTAAGAGACTGAGTGACTTCAACCACCACACCCAGAGCCCTATAGAGGAGAAGCAGCCACGTGCAATACCCAGATTGCTTACTACTAAAGGGACAGCTTTGAGCCACTTACAGCCACTATAGCAACCCTACACCTCTTGCTTAGGGAATTTATGGAACAGCCAGGTGCCAGTGCATTTTCTACAAGAGAGAGAGCATCTACAATCAGTGTTTGGAACATTTTTGCTAACAGCTGAAATGATCCACTGTAGCCCTCAGTTTGTATTTGAGATACAGTTCTGGGCATCACATACCTTGTCATCCCTATCCAAGTTCATTCCCTAATAAACGAAACACAAAATGAACCACCCTGGACTAATTCTTGACTACTGAGCAGGGGCAGCCCGTTTATTAAGGGCGCACGGAGCGCTGCCTCCCCTATCTTTGCCACTGCCATCCCCTATCCCTGCGTCAGGTCCCTTTAAGGATGGCGGGTGCATGAATTACAGTGACGGGGGTCTTTTTTTTTGAAGCACTGATTAGAGCCATAGGCTCTAACAGGCTTCAAAATACGGTGGAGTACGGGCACAGAGCTTTGCGCTCGGATCCCACCCAGGTGTGTTATGCCCTGTACACACGATCGGATTTTCCGACGGGAAATGTTGGATGTGTGCTTGTTGGTGGAAAGACTGACCGTGTGTATGCTCCACTGAATATTTGTTGTCGGACTTTCCGCCAACAAATGTTGGCTAGCATGTTCTCAAATTTTCTGCCAACGGACTTTCCGATCGTGTGTACACAAGTCCGTCTGACAAAAGTCCATGCATGCTCGGAATCAAGTACGAGCCCGAAGCACTCAGTCTTGTAAAACTAGCATTCATAATGGAGATATCACGTACGTCTTGTACGTCACTACATGCATAATTGTTGGCCAACATTTGTGTGACCGTGTGTATGCAAGACAAATTGGAGCCAACATCCTTTGAACAAAAATCCACGGTTTTGTTGTCGGAAAATCTGATCGTGTGTACGGGGCATTAGCATAGCGAATGAATATTCACTATTCTCACACTGAATCGCCTCTCTGCCCATCAGGAAGAGCAGGTCTGAGACACATTTCCCGATTAGCCAAAAGGAGAAGCATTGGCCTAGGAGGAGGAAGGAGGAGATGCATGGAGGAAATCGGCGTGATACAGAGAAGGAGAGCAGGGGAAGGGGAAGACGCTACAAGTTAGGAAGTGCTGCCCGGCATAAAGGGGAAGGAGAAGCCCAGTGATGCAGAGGAGGAGAGCAGAAGAATGGGGAAGCTGTTGGCCGTCGGAAAGCGCTGCTTGTCATAGATGGGGTAAGTGCCGGGCTACTAACTGACCGACCGGCCCGGGGGGGGGGGTTACCTGGTTGACACCCCTCCCAAAAAACTATTTGCCACCAGCCGCCACTGTAGTGAATGCTGGAGAACTCCTGTTGCCTGACTGTGGTAGGATCCAAAAATCCAGAGGCCCTTACAGGGGTAGAACTATAGTGATATGGCCCAAATTTTTGACAAAGTTTCTGCAAAGCGGAAAACAGCTTTTCTCATCCGAAGTCAGGAGATCATCATCTTTTTGGCACAGATTTGATGTCGGAGGAATACCTTTGGGGTGGTACAATTCAATGACATCATTGTAGATGGGGTGTGTAGTTGTGTCCTGTTCATATTCACATTCATCCTGCCTTCCCCAGGCCATCTGTCATGACCATTTATCTCCCTGGAAATTATGGTTTTGTGCACAACCCCATCTTGAGTTGCCAAGATCGGCTGTAGAGGCGTCTGTATGAATGTGCCATCAGCTAAAAGGTTTGTGCATGTTTATGCATCACTTTCTCTAAAGAGCTCTCTCATTCCGGCAGATCTCTGAGCCATCATCACTCTCACAAGATCGGAATGATATCTACAGAGGTCAGATCAATATCAATTTCACAGAACATTTCTAAGAACAAGGTTGAAACAATCAGAGCCAGGGACAGCTTTGCAGAGCTGGAATCAGAAGTTCTGTGAGCCAGGCCTGTCTTTAACCCTCTATCCATTCAACATGCAAACCGTTGCCCAAAGAAACCTTCACTACTTTAACCCTTTAATTTTCTATTCAATCACAAAATCTCACCCCTCCATTCTTCCCTAACCTGGATACTTTTCTCTACAGCAGCTCTCTCTCATGCTCCCCGGATACACGCGCTCCCCCATAGCTCCCAACTGTCTCTGATTTCGAGGGACTGTCCCTGATTTGGAGCAATGTCCCTCTGTCCCTCATTCCTCCTCATTTGTCCCTCATTTTGGTCTGATCTATATAGTTGTAAATAAAATGCAAATTTGTACATGTTAAAAGCCAATATAAAGGAATATTAGTGGTAAAAAAAAAGCATGTGGATTTAATTAACCTTTTTTTGGTTAATTCTGCTTTATGTATGGCAGGGGGCGTGTCCTAGGCCTACATACATTTGCTAGTAGGTGTCACTCATTCCCAGCTCAAAATGTTGGGAGGTATGGCTCCCCTACATTACACACAGACCCCTGACCACAGCTTCGACAAACAGATGACACCAGAAGTCTCAAAAGATATAGCCTCGCACTTGAGCGTTTGTGGGGTATATCTAAACCCCAGTGAAATTTCGCTGTGTGTAAATTTGCCCTCCAGTAATACAAATCCTGCCTTCACACTGCCAAACAGACCTATTTCGTCATTCTCATTAACACCCTCTCATGCAGTTCCTATCAGATATCTTCTAACTTCATCCTCTAACTCAGAGGTCTCCAAACTGCCAATGATGAGGCACTGTTTACTCCCATTGACACCAGGGCATGTTCTACTCACATTGGACACAGTCTAGTCCCCTTAAAGTTTGAAGGACTATAGATTGGCCCTTTGTTTAGAAGGTTTGGAAACCCCCTGCTCCAACTCACTCACTGCCAAGGAGATTGCCAATCATTTCAAAGACAAGATTGAAGCAATCTTGTGATGAAATCTCTACTATGCAGATATCTCCCCCACCTAATATGCCATGTCTACCACCACATTCAATACTTTCCTATTTTTACCTTGTTACTGTAGAGGGGGGTCACAAAATATTTTTCCTCACACCCACAGAACCACTTGCCTCATGGACCCCCCATTCCCTCACATTTACTACAGCCACCCTCTTGCTCTGTTCTGAGGTGTTTAAAGAGGAAGTAAACCCTGATGAATTTACTTCCTCTTTCATTCCCTGCAAAGGTAAAGCATAATGGATTACTATGCATCGCATAGTAGCCTATTATGTGTCACTTACCTGACACAGGAGCCAGCGATGTCACCGCTGTCCCCTGTAGTCCGGTGCATCCATCTTCTCAGTGGGTCTTCGCTGCTCCGCCGCTGTCATTCGGCAAAGCTGCGATGACGTCACTCCCGCGCATGCGCACGGGAGCCGCCACGCGTGGCATATTCACCGTTGACGGTGCCGCGCTCAGTGCGCCTGCGCGCCGCTGTCTACGGCGCATGCGCCGTAGACAGCGGTGCCCGTCTTTCGGTAAATATCTCCTAAACCGTGTAGGTTTAGGAGATATTTCTTGGACCTACAGGTAAGCCTTAATCTAGGCTTACCTGTAGGTCAAAGTGTGTTGTAAGGGTTTACAACCACTTTAACTCACATCTTTAATATCTACTTTTATACTGGTACCTTCCCCAACCTTCTAAAACATTCGCTGCCTCCCCAATGCTTAAAAAGCCCCTTCACTGGACACCACTAGTAGGAACAATCTCAGACCCATTTCCCCATTCCTGTTTATTGTGAAACTTTTAGAACACCTAGTCTACAACTGTTTGAGCTACCACCTCACTGATAGCAACTTTTTTGATCCCTTTGAGTCTGGCTTTCACTCACAAGACTGCACAGAAACTGCCCTTCTAAACCTCACTAACGACTTACTATCTGCTAAAACCTATGGCCGCTTTCCGCTGCCCTTTGGTGCAGTTGACCACCCTCTCCTCTTCAAAAAAACCAATTCCTTTGGCCTCTGAGACTCTGCTCTTTGCTGGTTCTCCTCTTACTTATCTCGTTGCACTTTCAATGCCACCTACAACTCTACCACCTCCTCTCCTTTTCCTCTTTCTGTAGGGGTCCTTCAAGGTTCTGTCCTTGGACCTCTAATATTCTCTATATATACCTCTTACCTAGGTCAGCCGATCCAATATCAGCTCCATGACGATGACACCCACTTCTCCCTACTCCTCTGCTCACCCTGTCAGTCTCCATGTGAATCATTAATTGACTAACTGGCACATCAGGATGGATGTCACAGCACTTCATAATAAAGTCTTCTTCCATGTCCCCCTCCCATGATTTTCAAGATCAATTTTACAACTATCAGTGAATAGCAAAACTCAGTTCCTCCACTCATGCTGAGGTGGTAGGTGCAATCTTGGACTCTAACCTTTATCCCAATCACTGTCCAAATCTTGCCTCTTTAACTTTCGTAACATCTCCAAAATGTGTCCCTTCTTAATCATGGACACCAAAAAGCTACAAACTCACTCCCTTATTATCTATTACCACAACTCTTAGGCCGCGTACACACGGGCGGATTGTCTGCCCAACTTAGTCTGCTGAACCGTGTTTCAGCGGACAATCCGCTCGTGTGTGGGCTTCAGCTGACTTTTTCAGCGGACAGTCTGACGGACTAAGTCTTTCGGAATTTCCGTAATTTTGTCCGTCCAAACTTGGTTTTGTCCGTCCAAACTTGGTTTCAGCGGACAGTCCGCTCGTGTGTAGGCAAGTTGGACGGACTAAGTATGGCGCATGCTCAGAAAGGATTTACACGGCCGAAGGTTGCATTGCAGTGTATTGGACGTCGTACGTGCTGTACACGTCATCGCGCAAGCTTTCAGCGGACTGTCTGTTCATCGTGTGTGGTCAAGTCCGTTCATTCAAATGTTGGACGGACTGTCTGTCGGATTGTCTGACGAACTTAGTTGGGCAGACAATCCGCCCGTGTGTACGCGGCCTTAGAAGTCCATCCTTGTTGGCCTACTATTATATAGGCTTTCCCCATCACATACCTTTACATAGGCTATCCCCATCATGAATGTTGAACTCATCGACCTTATCAACCACTTGGTGTCCTCCACCCCTTGCTGCCAATCCCTCTACTGGCTTCCAATCGACCAAAAAAATGCGAAATATTAACAACATGCAAAGCCATCCACAACTCTTCCCCGAGCTACAGAGCCAGCCTCATCTGAAAATATCACCCAAAACCTTCTCTCCAGGCCTCCCAAGACCTCCTACTCTGTAGCTTCTTTATCATCTCTTCCCTGCTCCCCTCTAGGACTTCTCCATAGCCTCTCCCATCCTCTGGAACTCCCTATCCCAATCTTTTCAGCTATCTCCTACTATCAGCCTTTAGGCGATCCCTGAAAACTCTCCTCATGGAAATGTACCCCAACTCCACCTAAAAAGTTCTCTGTCAGCTCACCTCCCCAGAGTTATGTAGCTCCCTCCTCTACAGTGCCTTGAAAAAGTATATATACTCCTTGATAATATTTTCCACATTTATCATGTTGCAACCCAAAATGTAAATGTATTTTATTTGGATTTTATGTGATAGACCATCACAAAGTGGCACATAATTGTGAAGTAGGATTCAGCCCCCCTGAGTCAATACTTTGTAGAACCGCCTTTCACAGCAATTACAGCTGCAAGTCTTTTTGGGGATGTCTCTACCAGCTTTGCACATCTAGAGAGTAAAATTTCTGCCTATTCTTCTTTGCAAAATATCTCAAGCTCTGTCAGATTGTATGGAGAGTGTCTGTGAACAGCAATTTTCAAGTCTTGCCACAGATTCCCAAATGAATTTAGGTCTGGACTATGACTGGACCATTCTAACATACGAATATGCTTTGATCTAAACCATTCCATTGTAGCTCTGGCTGTATGTTTAGGGTCGTTGTCCTGCTGGAAGGTGAACCTCCACCACAGTCTCAAGTCTTTTGCAGACTCTAATGCCGTGTACTCACGATCGGACTATCCTGCGGACTTATTCTTTGAAGTGGAGGTCCGCCGGACTTTTGAAATGAACGGACTTGCCCACACACAGAGGAAAGTCCGGAGGTATGGACTTAAAGGGGAAGCCCTACGCCGAAAAAATGGCGTGGGGGTCCCCTCCAAGTCCATATCAGACCCTTATCAGAGCATGCAGCAAGGCCGGTCAGGAAAGGGGGTGGGGACGAGCGAGCACCCCCCCTCCTGAGCCGTACCAGGCCGCATGCCCTCAACATGGAGGGTGCTTTGGGGAAGGGGGGGCCCTGGGGCTCCCCACCCCAAAGCACCTTGTCCCCATGTTGATGAGGACAAGGGCCTGTACCCGACAACCCTGGCCGTTGGTTGTTGGGGTGTGCGGGCAGGGAGCTTATCGGAATCCGGGAGCCCCCTTTCATAAGGGGGCCCCAAGATACCGGCCCCCCTCCCTATGTGAATGAGTATTGGGGTACCATGTACCCCTACCCATTCACCTGGTGAAAAAAGTGTAAAGAAAAAAACACAACACATAATATAAACATAATAATTTATTGCACAGTCCCGGTGGTGTTCCATCTTGGGGGGTCTTCTCGCCGGACTGGCGGCGGCGGCGAGGAAGAAGAAAGCCGGGCTCCTCCGCTAGTAAAAGAGCTAGCAGAAGATAGAGGAGGAGCCCGGCTTTCTTCTTCAGCACCGCCATCCGGGGGTCTTCTTCTCTTTTACTAGCGGTGGCCCGGTCTTCTGTCACCACCGCCGCCTCTTCTTCCGACTTCGGGGGTCTTGTCCCCCTATTCGGTTCTTCTTGCCGGGCCTCTGCTTTCTTCTTCCAGCTCTTTTACTAGCGGTGGCCCGGTCTTCTGTCGGCGCTGTCGCCGCCTTCTCTTCTTCTTCCTTGAGATGTTGACTCGACACTCTCTCTGGCTGCAATGAGAGGGAAGCGTTGTGCGGCGACTTATATAGGGACAATGGGCGGGGTCACCGGGTGATGTCACATGGTGGCCCCGCCCCCATATGATGTCACAGTCCCGGAAGATGCTGGGCCTCTTGGCTGCTTCTCTGATGAATGCTTTTATTGCCCGACCTGTCAGTTTAGGTGGACGGCCATGTCTTGGTAGGTTTGCAGTTGTGCTATACTCTTTCCATTTTCGGATGATGGATTGAAAAGAGCTCCGTGAGATGTTCAAAGCTTGGGATATTTTTTTATAACTTAACCCTGCTTTAAACTTCTCCACAACTTTATCCCAGACCTGGCCTTCCTTGGCCTTCATGATGCTGTTTGCTCACTAAGGTTCTCTGAGGGCTTCACAGAACAGCTGTATTTATATTGAGATTAAATTACATACAGGTGGGCTCTATTTACTAATTATGTGACTTTTGAATGCAATTAGTTCCACTAGATTTTAGTTAGGGGTATCAGAGTAAAGGGGGCTATCAAGGCATGCCACACTTTTCAGATTTTTTTTGTAAAACATTTTGAAAACCATTTCTCATTTTCCTTCCACTTTTACAATTATGTGCCACTTTCTGTTGGTCTATCACATAAAATCCCAATAAAATGTATGTTTTTGGTCGGAACATGACAAAATGTGGAAAATTTCAAGAGGGTATGAATACTTTTTCAAGGCACTGTATTTAGACTGCTTGGCAAAATTCGTTTTTGGTTCCATTGTAGTTAATGGAGCAGGGATTGATTGTTTTTGCCAGGTTTCTGAAGCTAGGTGTTTGATTTCTTCAACCTGCTACTGGAAAAAGCTTCCAGAATATAGGGCAGGGAGAATCAAATACCTGGTATGAATATGTATCATGCCCCAGCCAATCTCTGGAGGGAGATGCCCAGAAGGTGGCTGAGGAGGTGTTAAATGTTTAGGAGGCCTGAGCAGAATGATATTTTCCTCGTCATGGAGGGTTCCAGTTCCCCTGGGGCTCTTGCCTCTAGGAGAGGAAGCCCTGAGACAAGAGACTGAAGTCTGGGCCTCAGCAGCTGCTGGGCTGAGGGCCTGAAGAAGATCGCTAGAGGATTATTCTTGTTGGAGAACACTGTCTTTTAAGCCACGTACACACGTAGCCGTCTGTCCGACGGACTTAGTCTGGCGGACTTCCCGCCAGACTGTCCGTTGGACTTTCCGAACGGGCTACTTGCCCACACACGGCACTTTTTCAGCGGACTAATACAGCGTACTAAGTCCGCCATACTATCCGCCGTACTTTTGAAATGAACGGACTCGCCCACACACGCGGAGGAAAGTCCGCTCATTTCGAGCACGTCTCCAGGTAGGCGGGGCCCGCGAAGGATACGTCACTGGCCCCGCCGCCTGGTATGGACTTAAAGGGGAACCCCAACGCGGAAAAAAATTGGCGTGGGGGCCCCCCCAGGTCCACATCAGACCCTTGTCCGAGCACGCTACCCGGCCGGCCAGGAAAGGGGGGGACGAGCGAGCGCCCCCCCCTCCTGAGCCGTACCAGGCTGCGTGCCCTCAACATGGGGGGTGCCTTGGGGAAGGGGGGGCCGCGCGGCCCCCCCACCCCAAAGCACATTGTCCCCATGTTGATGAGGACAAGGGCCTCTTCCCGACAACCCTGGCCGTTGGTTGTCTGGGTCTGCGGGCGGGGGGCTTATCGGAATCCGGGAGCCCCCTTTAATAAGGGGGCCCCCAGATACCGGCCCCCCACCCTATGTGAATGAGTATGGGGTACAATGTACCCCTACCCATTCACCTGTAAAATAAAGTACAAAAAAAACACAACACACAAGATAAAATTGTTTATTGCACAGCTCCGGGGGTCTTCCGTCTTCGGGGGTCTTCTCGCCGGACTCCTCCGCTATCTTCTTGTAGCTCTTTTGCTAGCGGAGGAGCCCGGCTTTCTTCCTCGCCGCCGGCCTCTTCTTCCGACTTCAGGGGTCTTGTCCCCCTCTTCGGTTCTTCTGCCGGGCCACTGCGCCTTCTTCTAGCTCTTTTACAGGCGGTGGCCCGGTCTTCTGTCGCCGCTGCCGCTGTCGCCGCCGCTTCTGTTCTTCTGTTTTCCTCTTCTTCTTCTTCAGATGTTGCCTCGCCGAGTCCTCCGCTCACAATGACGGGGACCGGGCACGCGGCGACATATATAGGGACAAGGGGCGGGGTCTTCGGTTGATGTCACATGTGTTGATGTCACATGGGTTGATGTCACATGGCGACAGTCCCAGCATCCCCCGGGACTGTGACACCGTAAGGGGGTGGGGTCACCACGTGACATCAACCCATGTGACATCAACCGAAGACCCCGCCCCTTGTCCCTATATAAGTCGCCGCATGCCCGGTCCCCGTCATTGTGAGCGGAGGACTCGGCGAGGCAACATCTGAAGAAGAAGAAGAAAACAGAAGAACAGAAGAACAGAAGCGGCGGCGACAGCGGCAGCGGCGACAGAAGACCGGGCCACCGCCTGTAAAAGAGCTAGAAGAAGGCGCGGTGGCCCGGCAGAAGAACCGAAGAGGGGGACAAGACCCCCGAAGTCAGGAGAAGAGGCCGGCGGCGAGGAAGAAAGCCGGGCTCCTCCGCTAGCAAAAGAGCTACAAGAAGATAGCGGAGGAGTTCGGCGAGAAGACCCCCGGAGACGGAAGACCCCCGGAGCTGTGCAATAAACTATTTTATCTTGTGTGTTGTGTTTTTTTTGTACTTTATTTTACAGGTGAATGGGTAGGGGTACATTGTACCCCATACTCATTCACATAGGGTGGGGGCCGGTATCCGGGGGCCCCCTTATTAAAGGGGGCTCCCGGATTCCGATAAGCCCCCCGCCCGCAGACCCCGACAACCAACAGCCAGAGTTGTCGGGAAGAGGCCCTTGTCCTCATCAACATGGGGACAAGGTGCTTTGGGGTGGGGGGGCCGCGCGGCCCCCCCTTCCCCAGGGCACCCCCCATGTTGAGGGCACGCGGCCTGGTACGGCTCAGGAGGGGGGGGGGGCGCTCGCTCGTCCCTCCCTTTCCTGGCCGGCCGGGTAGCGTGCTCGGACAAGGGTCTGATGTGGACCTGGGGGGGCCCCCACGTCGATTTTTTTCCGCGTTGGGGTTCCCCTTTAAGTCCATACCAGGTGGCGGGGCCAGCGGCGTCTCCTTCGCGGGCCCCGCCTACCTGGAGACCCGCTCGAAATGAGAGGACTTTTCTCCGGGCGGGAAAAGTCCGCTCATTTCAAAAGTACGGTGGACTGGCACACACACGGCCAGATTGTCCGCCGAAATGCGAGTCCGGCGGGAAGATTGGAGTACAAAACTACTTTCTAAGTCCGCCGTACTTTCGTGTCAAAAAAGTATGCCGGAGGCTACACACGGGGGGATTGTCCGGCGTGTCCGGCGGACTTGAGTTTGCCGGACTTTTCTACCTGCTTGTTTGATCGTGTGTACGCGTCATAAGTCCTGCTCTGGAAAAGGATTCTGTTATCTCTCTCACTGAGGATCTACCTGTGGGTGCTGGGTGGCTCCTGGAATTGTGATTAAAGACCTTGCTGGGGATTATTATTAGAAGGACATTAAGTGCCAGAGGTTGCTATATGGACTGCTGCTGTTGTTTTCTAGATATACTAGCTATTCACTGCTACCTCCAGAAAAGCTGCTATTGGATGGTTAGAGAGATGTTTGTCCTCCTATTGCTGCTACCGATCGGTGTGGAGCATCTTGTGATCCTAAACCCCCCTCCTGTTGAAGTTCTAAAGAAATAAATACTAAAAAGTAGTGGTGCACCGAAATGAAAATTCTGGTGATGAAACCAAAACTGAAATGGACAGGGATGGAGATGACTCCTCTGGACCCTGGTCTGGGTGTGAGGATGGGAATGATACCTCTGGTCTGCAGGTCAGGATGGGAATGACTCCTCTGGTTTGGGTGTCAGGATGGGAATGACTCCTCTGGTTTGGGTGTCAGGATGGGGATGACTCCTCTGGTTTGTGTGTCAGGATAGGGATGACTCCTCTGGTTTGGGTGTCAGGATAGGGATGACTCCTCTGGTTTGGTTGTCAGGATGGGGATGACTCCTCTGGTTTGGTTGTCAGGATGGGGATGACTCCTATGGTTTGGGTGTCAGGATGGGGATGACTCCTATGGTTTGGGTGTCAGGATGGGAATGACTCCTCTGGACCCTGGTCTGGGTGTGAGGATGGGAATGATACCTCTGGTCTGCAGGTCAGGATGGGAATGACTCCTCTGGTTTGGGTGTCAGGATGGGAATGACTCCTCTGGTTTGGTTGTCAGGATGGGGATGACTCCTCTGGTTTGGTTGTCAGGATGGGGATGACTCCTATGGTTTGGGTGTCAGGATGGGGATGACTCCTATGGTTTGGGTGTCAGGATGGGAATGACTCCTCTGGACCCTGGTCTGGGTGTGAGGATGGGAATGATACCTCTGGTCTGCAGGTCAGGATGGGAATGACTCCTCTGGTTTGGGTGTCAGGATGGGAATGACTCCTCTGGTTTGGGTGTCAGGATGGGAATGACTCCTCTGGTTTGGGTGTCAAGATGGGGATGACTCCTCTGGTTTGGGTGTCAGGATGGGGATGACTCCTCTGGTTTGTGTGTCAGGATGGGGATGACTCCTCTGGTTTGGGTGTCAGGCTGGGGATGTCTCCTCTGGTTTGGGTGTCAGGATGGGGATGACTCCTCTGGTTTGGTTGTCAGGATGGGGAGGACTCCTATGGTTTGGGTGTCAGGATGGGGATGACTCCTATGGTTTGGGTGTCAGGATGGGGATGAATCCTCTGGTTTGGGTGTCAGGATAGGGATGACTCCTCTGGTTTGGTTGTCAGGATGGGGATGACTCCTCTGGTTTGGGTGTCAGGATGGGGATGACTCCTATGGTTTGGGTGTCAGGATGGGGATGACTCCTCTGGTTTGGGTGTCAGGATGGGGATGACTCCTCTGGTTTGGGTGTCAGGATGGGGATGACTCCTCTGGTTTGGGTGTCAGGATGGGGATGACTCCTCTGGTTTGGGTGTCAGGATAGGGATGACTCCTCTGGTTTGGGTGTCAGGATAGGGATGACTCCTCTGGTTTGGGTGTCAGGATGGGGATGACTCCTCTGGTTTGGGTGTCAGGATAGGGATGACTCCTCTGGTCTGCAGGTCAGGATGGGAATGACTCCTCTGGTTTGGGTGTCAGGATGGGAATGACTCCTCTGGTTTGGGTGTCAGGATGGGGATGACTCCTCTGGTTTGTGTGTCAGGATAGGGATGACTCCTCTGGTTTGGGTGTCAGGATAGGGATGACTCCTCTGGTTTGGTTGTCAGGATGGGGATGACTCCTCTGGTTTGGGTGTCAGGATGGGGAT
This sequence comes from Lithobates pipiens, assembly GCF_037356315.1. Classification (NCBI taxonomy): domain Eukaryota; kingdom Metazoa; phylum Chordata; class Amphibia; order Anura; family Ranidae; genus Lithobates; species Lithobates pipiens. Next base: position 18,828,606 of record NW_027507791.1, on the reverse strand, counting down.
GACTCCTATGGTTTGGGTGTCAGGATGGGGATGACTCCTCTGGTTTGGGTGTCAGGATGGGGATGACTCCTCTGGTTTGGGTGTCAGGATGGGGATGACTCCTCTGGTTTGGGTGTCAGGATGGGGATGACTCCTCTGGTTTGGGTGTCAGGATAGGGATGACTCCTCTGGTTTGGGTGTCAGGATAGGGATGACTCCTCTGGTTTGGGTGTCAGGATGGGGATGACTCCTCTGGTTTGGGTGTCAGGATAGGGATGACTCCTCTGGTCTGCAGGTCAGGATGGGAATGACTCCTCTGGTTTGGGTGTCAGGATGGGAATGACTCCTCTGGTTTGGGTGTCAGGATGGGGATGACTCCTCTGGTTTGGTTGTCAGGATGGGGATGACTCCTCTGGTTTGGTTGTCAGGATGGGGATGACTCCTATGGTTTGGGTGTCAGGATGGGGATGACTCCTCTGGTTTGTGTGTCAGGATAGGGATGACTCCTCTGGTTTGGGTGTCAGGATGGGGATGACTCCTCTGGTTTGTGTGTCAGGATAGGGATGACTCCTCTGGTTTGGGTGTCAGGATAGGGATGACTCCTCTGGTTTGGTTGTCAGGATGGGGATGACTCCTCTGGTTTGGTTGTCAGGATGGGGATGACTCCTATGGTTTGGGTGTCAGGATGGGGATGACTCCTATGGTTTGGGTGTCAGGATGGGAATGACTCCTCTGGACCCTGGTCTGGGTGTGAGGATGGGAATGATACCTCTGGTCTGCAGGTCAGGATGGGAATGACTCCTCTGGTTTGGGTGTCAGGATGGGAATGACTCCTCTGGTTTGGCTGTCAGGATGGGGATGACTCCTCTGGTTTGGTTGTCAGGATGGGGATGACTCCTATGGTTTGGGTGTCAGGATGGGGATGACTCCTATGGTTTGGGTGTCAGGATGGGAATGACTCCTCTGGACCCTGGTCTGGGTGTGAGGATGGGAATGATACCTCTGGTCTGCAGGTCAGGATGGGAATGACTCCTCTGGTTTGGGTGTCAGGATGGGAATGACTCCTCTGGTTTGGGTGTCAGGATGGGGATGACTCCTCTGGTTTGTGTGTCAGGATGGGGATGACTCCTCTGGTTTGGGTGTCAGGCTGGGGATGTCTCCTCTGGTTTGGGTGTCAGGATGGGGATGAATCCTCTGGTTTGGTTGTCAGGATGGGGAGGACTCCTATGGTTTGAGTGTCAGGATGGGGATGACTCCTATGGTTTGGGTGTCAGGATGGGGATGAATCCTCTGGTTTGGGTGTCAGGATAGGGATGACTCCTCTGGTTTGGTTGTCAGGATGGGGATGACTCCTCTGGTTTGGGTGTCAGGATGGGGATGACTCCTCTGGTTTGGGTGTCAGGATGGGGATGACTCCTCTGGTTTGGGTGTCAGGATGGGGATGACTCCTCTGGTTTGGGTGTCAGGATGGGGATGACTCCTCTGGTTTGGGTGTCAGGATAGGGATGACTCCTCTGGTTTGGGTGTCAGGATAGGGATGACTCCTCTGGTTTGGGTGTCAGGATGGGGATGACTCCTCTGGTTTGGGTGTCAGGATAGGGATGACTCCTCTGGTTTGGGTGTCAGGATAGGCATGACTCCTCTGGTTTGGGTGTCAGGATAGGGATGACTCCTCTGGTTTGGGTGTCAGGATAGGGATGACTCCTCTGGTTTGGGTGTCAGTTTGGGGATGACTCCTCTGGTAATGGTTTCAGGATGGGGATGACTGGTCTCTGGGCTCACTGTAGATGAAGCCCAGGGATAGCACAGCACACAAGCCACAAATGGGTGTCCAGTTCCACTCCCTCTCCCACCTCCCTCACTCACCATTCAGTGTCCTGGCAGAGCGTGGCACTCATCCCCAGCACAGTGCGGCCTCCTCCTCCACCCTCCGCTCGCCTTACCCCTTCTCACACCACAGGCGATCGCTAGGCCTGGTCAGAGCCCACCAGCTACCTTCATTGAGTGCTATGACACTATGAAGGCTGCATACTGGGCCAGATAATAGAAAGACAACAGTAACTCAAATAATCACTTGTTACAACCAAGGTATGCAGATTACCATCTCTGAATGCACAACACATCGAACCTTGAAGCAGATGGGCTACAGCAGCAGAAGACCACACCGGGTGCCACTTCTGTCAGCTAAGAACAGGAAACTGAGGCTATAATTCACACAGGATCATTGGACAATAGAAGATTGGAAAAACATTGCCTGGTCTGATGAGTCAGGGTTTCAGCTGCGACATTCAGATGGTGGGGTCAGAATTTGCCACATGGATCCATCCTGCCTTGTATCACCGGTTCAGGCTGGTGGTGGTGGTGTAATGGTGTGGGGGTATATTTTCTTGGCACACTTTGGGCCCCTTTGGGCTGTGGCGTTTAAACGCCACAGCCTACCTGAGTATTGTTGCTGACCATGTCCATCCCTTTATGACTACAGTGTCCCCATCTTCTGATGGCTCCTTCCAGCAGGATAATGCACCATGTCACAAAGCTCCAATCATCTCACCACTGGACAATGAGGTCACTGTCCTCCAATGGCCTCCACTCTCACCACATCTCATCCAATAGAGAACCTTTGGGATGTGGTGGAACTGGAGATGATTGGCATCATGAATGTGCAGCCGACAAATCTGCAGCAACTGGGTGATGCTATCATGTCACTATGGACCAAAATCTCTGAGGAACATTTCCAACACCCTGTTGTATCTATGCCACCAAGAATGAAGGCAAAAGGGGGGTCCAACCCGGTACTAGCAAAGTGTACATAAGAAAGTGGCCAGTGAATGTAAATACTCCTGTATAACATGGGGCGGCACGTCCATTTGGGGCCCTCCTCGCCACCCCCCCCCCCATATGCAATGGATAGATTCATGTACAGTGGTGTGAAAAAGTGTTTGCCCCCTTCCTCATTTCCTGTTCCTTTGCATGTTTGTCACACTAAGTGCCCGTTCACACTACCGCGACTTGTCAGGCGACTTAGCCGCCTGAAAAGTCGCGCTCCGTTCTGTACTATGGAACCGTTCTAATAGGAGCGACTCAAGTCGCTCCGACTTAGAAAAAGGTTCCTGTAGTATTTTCGGGGCGACTTCAGGCGACTTGCATTGACTTCTATACAGAAGTCATTTTGCAAGTCGCCGCTGAAGTCGTGTGCAGGTCGCGTCTGTGAGTCGCGCTGCAAGTCGCGTCGCCCCTGTGTGAACGGGCACTTAAGTGTTTCGGAACATCAAACCAATTTAAACAATAGTCAAGGACAACACAAGTAAACACAAAATGCAATTTGTAAATGAAGGTGTTTATTATTAAAGGTGAAAAAAAATCCAAACCATAATGGCCCTGTGTGAAAAAGTGATTGCCCCCCCTTGTTAAAACATACTATAACTGTGGTTGTCCACACCTGAGTTCAATTTCTCTAGCCACACCCAGGCCTGATTATTGCCACACCTGTTCACAATCAAGGCATCACTTAAATAGGAGCTGCTTGACACAGTAAGGTCCATCAGAAGATCCTTAAAAGCTACACATCATGCCGAGACCCAAAGAAATTCAGGAACAATTGAGAAAGAAAGTAATTGAGATCTATCAGTCTGGAAAGGGTTATAAAGCCATTTCCAAAGCTTTGGGAATCCAGCGAACCACAGTGAGAGCCATTATCCACAAATGGCGAAGACATGGAACAGTGGTGAACCTTCCCAGGAGTGGCCGGCCGCCCAAAATTACCCCAAGAGCGCAGCGACGACTCATCCAAGAGGTCACAAAAGACCCCACAACAACGTCCAAGGAACTGCAGGCCTCACTTGCCTCAGTTAAGGTCAGCGTTCATGCCTCCACCATCAGGAAAAGACTGGGCAAAAATGGCCTGCATGGCAGAGTTCCAAGGAGAAAACCACTGCTGAGCAAAAAGAACATCAAAGCTCGTCTCAATTTCTCCACAACACATCTTGATGATCCCCAAGACTTTTGGGACAACATTCTGTGGACCGATGAGACAAAAGTGGAACTCTTTGGAAGGTGTGTGTCCAAGTATATCTGGCGTAGAAGGAACACTGCATTTCATAAAAAGAACATTATACCAACAGTAAAATATGGTGGTGGTAGTGTGATGGTCTGGGGCTGTTTTGCTGCTTCAGGACCTGGAAGACTTGCCGTGATAAAAGGAACTATGAATTCTGCTGTCTACCAAGAGATCCTGAAGGAGAATGTCCGACCATCTGTTCGTGTACTCAAGCTGAAACGAACTTGGGTTCTGCAGCAGGACAATGATCCTAAACACACCAGCAAGTCCACCACCGAATGGCTGAAGAAAAACAAAATGAAGACTTTGGAGTGGCCTAGCCAAAGTCCTGACCTGAATCCTATTGAGATGTTGTGGTATGACCTTAAAAAGGCCGTTCATGCTCGAAAACCCTATGTAACTGAATTAGGACAATTCTGCAAAGATGAGTGGGCCAAAATTCCTCCAGGACGCTGTAAAAGCCTCATTGCACGTTATCGCAAACGCTTGGTTGCAGTTGTTGCTGCTAAGGGTGGCCCAACCAGTTATTAGGTTTAGGGGCAATCACTTTTTCACACAGGGCCATGATGGTTTGGATTTTTTTTTCACCTTTAATAATAAACACCTTCATTTACAAATTGCATTTTGTGTTTACTTGTGTTGTCCTTGACTATTGTTTAAATTGGTTTGATGTTCCGAAACACTTAAGTGTGACAAACATGCAAAGGAACAGGAAATGAGGAAGGGGGCAAACACTTTTTCACACCACTGTATAGCATGAATCTATCCATGGCCGCCACGGCCGCCCCCTTCTCATGCGCCTGGCCCCTTTCAGAGTGCATGAAGTACAGCGGCTGTTTTTTTTTAAGCACCTGATTAGAACCAGAGGCTCTAATAGACTTCAAAATAGGGTGGGCTCGCGTCGCAGAGGAAGCGCTCTGATCCCACCCAGGTGTGCAGGGCTGGTGCAAGGATTTTTGACACCCTAAGCGAAACCTCATTTTGTTGCCCCCTTTGGCTCCACCCCTGAATCCACCTCCTTTGCGCTGCCCATGTATACCCCACCTTTTTAATGAAGCGCCCATCAAATGCAGTCTCACCAGCGCCCATCAAATGCAGCCTCACCAGTGCCCATCAAATGCGGCCTCACCAGTGCCCATCAAATGCGGCCTCACCAGCGCCCATCAGTGAAGCCTCACCAACGCCCATCAAATGCAGCCTCGCCAGTGACCATCAAATGCGGCCTCACCAGTGCCCAAATGCAGCCTTACCAACTCCCATCAAATGCAGCTTACCAGCGCCCATCATGCAACCTCACCAGCACCCATCAATGCAGCCTCACCAGCGTCCATCAAATGCAGCCTTACCAACGCCCATCAAATGCAGCTTACCAGCGCCCATCAGTGCAGCCTCACCAACGCCCATCAATGCAACCTCACCAGCACCCATCAATGCAGCCTCACCAGCGCCCATAAATGCAGCCTCACCAGCGCCCATCAAATTCAGCCTCACCAGTGCCCATCAAATGCAGCCTTACCAACGCCCATCAAATGCAGCCTCACCAGCGTCCATCAAATGCAGCCTCACCAGTGCCCATCAAATGCAGCCTCACCAGTGCCCATCAAAAGCAACCTCACCAGTGCCCATCAAATGCAGCCTCACCAGCGCCCATCAAATGCAGCCTTACCAACGCCCATCAAATGCAGCTTACCAGCGCCCATCAGTGCAGCCTCACCAATGCCCATCAATGCAACCTCACCAGCGCCCATCAAATTCAGCCTCACCAGTGCCCATCAAATGCAGCCTCACCAGTGCCCATCAAATGCAGCCTTACCAACACCCATCAAATGCAGCCTTACCAGCACCCATTAATGCAGCCTCACCAGCGCCCATCAAATGCAGCCTCAATAGTGCCCATAAATGCAGCCTCACCAGTGCCCAACAAATGCAGCCTCACCAGTGCCCATCAATGAAAGTTTGCTTGCTTCCATTCATTTGGGAGTCGGGACACAACACAGTCCTCCGTCGCCGTTGCGCCGCTGACACTATGTGTGAACGTAGCGCCGGCTGCCTGCTGATGCTGAGACTTGCTTGCTGCAGAGAGAAGAAAATAGGAACATCAGAGGCCGGGCGCCCTAGGCAGCAGTGTGCCCTAGGCGGCTTCCTAGTTTGCCTAGTGGTATCACTGGCCCTGCAGGTGTGTCACAACAGCAAATGAATATTCGCTGTTGAAACACTGATCCTGAATCCGGCAAATCAGAAGCGGATGCGAGACCCGTTTTTCCGATTGCCCGAAAAGAGAAGACTCCTGATTGGCCACTGAGGAGGACTGAGGAAATGGAAGCCACCGCTGCCGTCACGGTGATGACCTGTGGAGAGCAGAATGGGAGGCCGCGGAAGCCGCCAGTCATGGGGTAAGTGCTACCGACCGACTGCGGGGGGGGGGGGGGGTGTCATACTGTTTGCCGCCCCCCAAGAAGAAATTTCATCAGCCACCACTGCTGTATAATATCATTTATATCTAGAGGGTTGAAGTGCAACTATTATAATATATAACATATCCAGAGAACAGTGATATCACTCCTAATAAAATACGACTTCTACTTGGAGAATCGTGCTTTCACCGAGATTTATATAAAAAAATAATATTGTTTGTCTCGGTGTAAATGTGTTCCACGAGGGAATTGATGGAAATGAATGCATTTTTTTGAGGTCATGTTGGGACCATTGGTTTGTTGAAAGCAGGTGGAGTATTGGCTACCCTTATCTGATCCAGTCCAAGCTCCGGTAGTCCCATAGGTGCGCTTGCTCTTATAAGCAGTGAAGCTGTGTACCGGGGTTGGTTGTGTTTGTCTTCTGGAAAGCTCCCGGCCTTTATCTAATGGAATCCTCTGGGCAGCACTAAGCTTTGCTCCTCTATCACACGAAATTCATAACGCTTAAGAAGCGATACATCTGACCTTTGACTCCGCCGGCTCGCACTCCTCGTCTCTTTGTAATCTGCACCCGGGGTGTTCACAGGTGACCCGACCGCAGCCCAAAATATGTAGATTGCCGCCGAAGTTAAGTAGTTTAGTGCAGTGACCTGCTCTGTTCCATTAAAAATAATTTATACCCGGGGGACCCAGCAGACTTGTACTTCATTAAACTTTCATTCCCGCTATAGTCTGCTGGAAGAAGACAGCCAGTTATGAACAAAAGCTGGTTTTGTTCTGAAGACGACCACATTTTTTTATCTGTCTGAATGCTAGAAGCTGGGATAAGAAAGGTGAAGCGGCACTTTGCATATTTTTTTGCTTGCCACAGTTCCTTGATGTGGGCAACAAAAATCTCTGATTCTTTTTAAAGGATACAAGAGAGCGAGTTAACGAAAAAGCCCGTCCGTAGACTTGTCGGGTGCCAGCAGTTCAATGTCTGTGGAGAAAATGCTCAGCGGCCAAGAAAGAGCGTGAAGACACATCATAATAAAATTACACCAGTCAGTCATAACTTTTTGACTACCCACCTAATATTGAGCAGGTCCCACTCTTGCTGCCAAAACAGCATCGACCCACCAAGTCCTGGGCTCCACTAGATCAAAGAAGTCCTGCTGTGGTATCTAGCACCAAGCCTTCAGCAGGCATGGACTGGCCATCGGGACTACTGGGAGCTTCCCGGTGGGCCGAATGGCTCAGTGGGCCTGTCAGGTGCAGTCCTGGAGCCCCTCCTCTCTGACAGTGAGTGATCGCGATTTCACTTCTGTTAGGAGGAGCAGCTCCGTCACTTGCTGGAGAGAGCATTAGGCGTTATGCTCCCTCTAGCCAGGGGGAGATAGACGGCTAGCAGACTTTCCTTCCTCTCTCCCCTTATCACTTGTCATCACATGACTGGGGAGAGGAACGAAAAGCTGCCTTCAAAACTGTGAGTACATGTGGGAGGGGGAGGAGAGGGAGGACACTCTGATGTGAAGGGGGCTTCTGGTGGGACTCTGATGTGAAAGGGGGCTTCTGATGGGGACTCTGATGTGAAGGGGGCTGCTGGTGGGGCCTCTGATGTGAAGGGGGCTGCTGGTGGGGACTCTGATGTGAAGGGGGCTGCAGGTGGGGACTCTGATGTGAAGGGGGCTGCTGGTGGGGACTTTGATGTGAAGGGGCTGCTAGTGGGGACTCTGATGTGAAGGGGGCTGCTGGTGGGGACTCTGATGTGAAGGGGGCTTCTGGTGGGGACTCCCTGATGTGAAGGGGGCTTCTGGTGGGGACTCTCTGTGAAGGGGGCTGGTGGCGATTCCTGATGGGGACTCTGATGTGAAGGGGGCTGCTGGTGGGGAATCCTGATGGGGACTCTGATGTGGAGGGGGGGGCTGCTGGTGGGTACTCTGATGTGAAGGGGGCTTCTAATGGGTACTCTGATGTGAATGGGGCTTCTGGTGGGGACTCCCTGATGTGAAGGGGGCTGCTGGTGGGGAATCCTGATGGGGACTCTAATGTGAAGGGGGCTTCTGGTGTGGACTCTGATGTGAAGGGGGCTTCTGATGGAGACTCTCTGATGTGAAGGGGGCTGTTGGTGGGGACTTTGATGTAAAGGGGGGCTGCTGGTGGGGACTTTGATGTGAAGGGGGCTTCTGGTGTGGACTCTGATGTGAAGGGGGCTGCTGGTGGGGACTCTGATGTGAAGGGGGCTTCTGGTGGGGACTCGCTGATGTGAAGGGGGCAGATGGTGGGGACTCTCTGATGTGAAGGGGGCAGATGGTGGGGCACACTCAAAGTTAAAGTGGGCCGGTCATGATGAAGTTCAGGGCCAAATTTTTGTCCCAGTCCAGCCCTGGCCTTCAGTAGCAGATCCTTTAGATACTGCAATGCCCCGTACACACAATCAGATTTTTGTTCGAAGTGTGTTGGCTCCAACTTGTCTTGCATACACACGGTCACACAAATATTGGCCAACAATTATGAACATGGTGACGTACAGGATGTATGGCGAGCCAATGTGATATCTCCATTACGAATGCTAGTTTTACAAGACTCGGCTCGTACTTGATTCCGAGCATGCGTGGACTTTTGTGCGACAGACTTGTGTACACATGATCGGAAAGTCCGACAACCAGAATTTGTTGGCGGAAAATTTGAGAACCTGCTAGCCAACATTTGTTGGTGGAAAGTCTGACAACAAATGTTCGATGGAGCATACACACGGTCGGACATTCCGCCAACAAGCTCACATCCAACATTTGTTGGGAGGTGGGGCCTCCATGAATCAGACTTATTTTTCCAGCACATCCCACAGATGCCCGATTGGTTTGCAAACTGGAGAATCTGGAGGCAAAGTCAACATCTCAAACTCCTTGTATTCCTCAAACTATTCCTGAACCATTTTTTGCAGTTTCCTAGGGCACAATTTCCTGCCATAAGAGGCCACTACCAATCATGGAAATATTGTTTCCATGAAGGGATGTACTTGGTCAGCAACAATGTTTAGGTAAGTGCATATAGAAAAATATTCCCCCATGTAATGAGACTTTCTAGGAAAATGTAACATTTAAAATAATAACATATTCTTTATTTCAAATGTGTTAACATTTTTTTACAAATTGCAATTCCCAGATGTGCCACAATAATATTGTTGCAAAAATGCGTACAATACAAAGAATACACAAAAAGGAGCAAACGGTAATATTATGCCAGTCTAGTGCCACATCCAGTATTCTCCTCATACAGCCCCGAAGAAGGAGAAAGATTGTACTCCGAAACGCGTTGGATACAAAGAGGATTTCATATGTGTTTACCAATATGATGACAATATCATAAACTCTTTAGACATTTCATATCCATATATTTACATTTTTAGTGACTATGCTTAACCATTAATAATTTTTTGCATCATAAATACTTTCACACTCTTTCAATTATACTAAGGGGATTTTTTTCTTTTTTGCAATACAAAAAAATACAGTACAAATTAGCAGAGACTCTGAGATACCCAACGCCATAGGCGTCGTTAATACTGGGCTATTGAGGCTGGAACCCCCGAAAGTGGGCTCAATAGTGGCCCAACACTGAGCACCAGTCACTTTAATCTGTTTGGAATTTTTCAAGATTTTGGTTTTGATTTAATGGACATTACCACAGGAATTGGATTCAACAGAGAATTATTATTAGTGTCTTTTTGCACCTGAGCACTAGCACTTTATATTGCACATAGCTGTGAATATCTTTTTTGCACATTGCTGTGACTATTATTGTTATAAAAATTGAACTTAATAGATGTTCATTTGCACTTGAGCACTAGCACTTTTAGTTCGCAATTTGCACATTTGATCAATTAATTAATATTGTGTAGATTTTAATTATGGTGAATTTTGCATTATAGTAGACAGATATATTCAGTTTTTTTTTAATTTTTTTTCATCAAACTGTGTCACATTACTTCATACCACCTACAATTTTTTGTTTAGGTAGAGCGCCACAGCTACCACTATTGTTTTATCGCTTTATTCCAACCCATCAGGCTGGTAATATTTGGTAGCGGCAGCCCCTTTCTCAATTATTACTCAATTTTCTCCATAGCGCAACCCTACCCCTTTTATTATATAGGATCCAGGGTTTTCCAGCAGAATATTGCCACAAGTCAAAGCATCACACTGCCTTCGCCAGCTTGTCTTCTTTCCATACCGCATCCTGGTGCCATATCTTCTATGGGTAAGTGACGCACACTCACCCGACCATCCACATGATCGAAAAGAAAATGCGATTCATCAGACCAGGCCACCAGTTCCAATGCTCACATGATTATTGTAGGTGTATTTGTTTTTATTCACTGAACCTGTCAGTGGTCAAAATGTTATGGCTGATCAGTGTAAATGTTTATCATTATCTATAAGTAACTATATATATATATATATATATATATATATATATATATATATATATATATATACACACAGAGAGAGAGAGTACCTGAAGGTGGCTGACGGTGGAGCCAACTGGTGGCTGCTTGAAGATGAAAGGGCACATGTGGGATCATGGGGACACACTGGAGTCACAGGGGCACACTCGGAATCACAGGAGTGATCAGAGTTCACAGGGATCATTAGAGACACAGGAGTCGATGGTAGATATGCACAATTTTTTTAGTTCAGAATTCTTTTTTGTTTACAAATTTGTTAATTCAGAAATGTCCAAATGTCCGAATTTTTACATTTCTGAAATTTTGAATTTCACAATTTCGAATTTCTGAATTTTCAAATTTCAGAATTTTCTAAAATTCAACACTTTGGAATTTCAGAAACTTGAAATTCAAGGAAATTGGAATTTCGGAAATTCGGAAATTGGAAATTCGGAAATTAGAAAATTGCAGAAATTCGAATCTCGGAAATTTGAAATTTTGGAAAGTCAAAAATTTTAAATGAGGAAATTCACAATTCGGAAATTGGAAAATTTCAGAAAGTGGAAAATTTTGGAAATTCAAAATTTCATAAATTCAAAATTTTGTCAATTCGGGAGTTCGGAAATTCGAAAATTTCAGAAATGGAAAATTTCAGAAATTCATAAATTCTAAAATTTGAAATTCGGAAATTTGAAAATTCGAAATTTTATAAATTCTAAAATTTGGAAATTTGAAAATCCAAAAATAAGAATGAATATTATACATTTCTGAATTTTCAAATTTCGAATTTTCAGATTCCTAAATTTCGAATTTCTGAAATTCACAATTCGGAAATTTGAAAATCTGAAAGTTCAAAATTCGGAAATTCAAAAATTTCGGAAATGTGAAAATAGGAATATTTGGTTTCCAAATTTCTGAATTTTTTAATTTCTGAATTTCCGAAAAAAGCAAAAAACTAATGAAACGAAAAAATTTTTTTGTCAGTGCACATGTCTAGTCGATGGAGACAGAGAAGCATACTTGGGTCACTGGAGACAGAAGAGTGCACTGGGGACAGGCACTGCGGACTGTAACAGACAGCATGGTTTAGGTGTACTAATGGGATGTGGGCCTTTAGGCTGGGTTCACATGTGAGAACACAGTGGTTCACAGCAGGAGTCCGGTACGTCTCCATTCACTGTTTCAGGTCCGATTTCAGCTCAAATTTTGGGCTGAATTTGGACCTGAAATGGACCAAATTACACAAATGACGCACAGGGCTCCTGTGCAATTCACACCAGAGCCGCTGTGGAGATGTGTGAACCGATTCCATAGAGAGCCAGTCACAATCTCCTGCTATGCAAATTGGATGCAGGAAAACCCGCATCCAATTCGCAATAGTGTGAACCCAGCCTTAAAGTGGTTGTAAATCTCAGACATGAAATATGAACAAAGCATGTCCCTCTATGGAGTGTACTTGTCTCAATTAAAAGCATGAAGTGTCATGTCTGTCTTCTGCTTCCTTCCGCTGCTATGAGCACCAGTCACTACTGTCAATTTTTCCTGACACCAAGAGAAAAATGGTGACGGGGGGAGTTCCAGCACACAGCCTGTTATTGACTGCCTCAGCTCTGGTCCTGTGAGCTGAGGCAGTGAGCTATGCAGAGTGTAACTTCAGCTCTTTGTCCCCTTTTTTCTGATCTCTCAGACAAGCTTATAAATTTAGCACTTTGGATGTAGAGAAGAGAAGACTGAAAATAAACAGGTACAACTTATGTAGGAGGTTTAGTTTCCTTTGGATTACCTGAGGATAGTCACTTCACTGGGTATATGGAAAGGGGTTTACATCCACTTTAAGTTCAGACCAGTCAGGTGAGTCCTTCCTAATTGGCCCTGGCACCTGTGCTATGGGTGAAACACAAAATGCCAGGGGCTGTGGGCAGGAAAGAGGAGCCAATGCTGGAATCCTAAAGAGGTGAGTACAACAAAAAGGTTGGCAAGTTTTTCATGAAGGGAGAAGACTCCCAGCATCTCTGCTTTTTCCTTTTAAAATAAATGTAAAGGTTATTGATTTTTTAGTTTTGAATAGAGTAGAAAAAGGGTTAGACCTTTTATCAAGTTTTCATGGTGGGGACACAATTCACCCCTCTGTTTGTCCTGCTGACTGTTGCCATCGGAACAGGAATTGCAAATTACTATCATTTAATCCCTTACAGGCCTGTCCCTGTCAAAGCATACCACTATTATCCCCACATGTGCCAGTATTAAAACCTTTCATTTCCTGCAGCATGCTATACACACCAATACTATTCTCTACATATTGCCGTATCTCCTGCATAAGGCTGGATATGGACATGTTCATGTCTCCTCAGGGAATCATCTGTTTACCATTAAGGGTCTGATTCCGGTAACCCCATCCTCTGCAACTCTGCCTGTCCCACAAAGAAGTTGCTTTGTTTTTCTTTTTTTGCATTAACAATCACCTCCAGTTCCCAGAAGTGATCTTATTGTGTGCCAAGCAACTGCGGTTTAATCAAGTCACTAGTCTAAGATTGTTAGGCCAACAACTTGAACAAGCCCTTCTATGTACAGTACACTTCGCAATTCCTATAGGCGGTCTATCCTGGTCCAGCATATTACCAAGCTTTGTTTTAAGTTTGAGAGGTGGAAGTGTTGAAAAGATCAACCTTTGGTGCCAGACATGCAAGCTACACTACTGCTCTTTACCATAATTCCTGATGAAGGGACCATTGGGTCCCCGAAACACATTGGCAACCTCTTTGACTTTTGATTGTAAAAAAAAATAAATGATCTCCTGGAGTTATAAAATACCTGTGGTGCTTTCATCTTTTTTACTATATCTCTTACTGCCATTCCGTGGACCCATTTGGCCCTACCAACTTTTAGTGCTGCCTTTCTCAACCCGTTTACCCCAGAGGCACCCCAAAATATTTTTCAGGTCTCAGGAAATCCTTACTTAAACCAGTTTATTGGGGGATAAATAGGAAAAATGCCCCTACACCGGGGTTGATCAGCAGGACGAACACTTACAGTGATGGACTGAATGTCACCTTTAGACAACTAAAAATATCATTGGTGACACACCTCTGGCTTTGCCAAGTAGCCTTGGCCCTGTATCTATGGAGGCACCATCAAATAGGGGGAAAAGCAACCACAACTCAAGGAACCCCCAGTGACCCCTAGAGGAGCCCTAGGATTCAATGGAACCCTGGTTGGAAAAGGATGAGCTAGAAAGCAGTCTCTTCTCCAGAACTGTAGACTATTCTTTTAAATTCGGGTCCAGTGATCCACAAACACTTCTGCATCTGTTCAACCTTGCTTTAGGGACATGTTAAACTTTATGCTGCACAGTTAATTTTTGTAGTAAGGACATGCATAGTTGATATTTGTGTTGGAAAGCTGAACATTCTGTTGGACGGTCGAACTTTGTGGCAAGCGCATGCACAATTGAACTTTGTGGTGAACACTGGACAGTTGAACTTTCTGTTGGATGGTTGAATTTCGTTGTAAAAACATACAGAGTTGAACTTTTTGGAAAGGACATGCACAGTTGATATTTGTATTGGACAGTTGACGGACTTGAATTTTGGGCCAAGGGCATGCACAGTTGATCTTTATTTTGGACCATTGAGCTTTCTGTTGGATCGTTGAACTTTGTGGTAAGAACATGCAGAGTTGAACTTTGGGACAGGGTCGTGCATGGAGAACTTTGAGGCAAGGACATACACAAGTTAATCTTTGTGTTGGACAGTTGAATTTTCTGTTGGAAGGTTGAATTTTGTGGTAAGAACATTCAAAGTTGAACTTTATTGCAAGGACATGCACGGTTGATATTTGTGTTGGACAGTTGAACTCTTTCTTGGCTGGTTGTACTTTGTGCTAAGAACATACAGAGTTGAACTTTGGGGTAAGGACATACACAATTGATATTTGTGTTGGACAGTTGAACTCTTTCTTGGCTGGTTGAACTTTGTGCTAAGAACATACAGAGTTGAACTTTGGGGCATGGACATGGACAATTGATATTTGTGTTGGACAGTTGAACTTTCTGCTGGGCAGTTGAACTTTGTTGTAAGAACATACAGAGTTGAACTTTGGGGCAAGGTCATGCACAGTTGATCTTTGTGTTGAACGGTTGGAGTGGTTGGAGGTTTGGTGTTCTAGGACCCCTATCTAATCAATAAAAAATTCTAACAGAACTGTGCAATATGTTACATTGCTGCTCAAATCGTTCTGTATTTTTCATATTTTATGAATGCCACCCTACCTGTCAGTTCAATATGTAGCAGGTGTTCCCTATCATGCTTGGTCCCCAAATCAAGCTAGGTCATCAAACCGAAGACATCAGTTTTTGTCATTCTCCGATATCTCTTTCCATTCCCTTCTGGTCACCACTGACTATGCAAATCTTTACCAATGCCTTGTGCCTCCTCTGCTACTCCTGATTTGCTATACAGTGTCCCTTAATTAGCTTTTGAGCTCTATGTTTCTTTGACCCCCTTCTTCCTTGCTAGGCCGGCATTGGCCCATCCTATCTCCTCTGCTGGTCAGTACGTTCAGTAACGTCTCTCTGTCACCCCACAGTAGGTAAATAAAGGGGACATTCTGATTTCAGTTCCACAGCTTTTCTTCCAAATGAGTACTGGAGGAAAATTACAGAACTGCCTTGTCGCAATCCTTCTCTTTTTATATATATATGTCTTTGGAGCTTGCTAGGGTTTACATCTCTTGATTCTAATAAAAACAAAGGCTTCGGCTTCATATTGAAAGATCTAGGACACTGGGGAAATTTCGGGAAGAAGTTGGTCTAGTTTCTCTGTGTTTTGGAACTTTTACATTATTAACTTTCGGCACTGACAAACCCACAGCGACAGCAACGAGCGGACGCGGCTGCCACAGACGGTAAAAAGAGACGGACGGAATAAAAGTTAGTTGTGTACAGGTGCCGGTTTTATGGGCCCGCGCCGTCGCCTCGAAACTGGTTGTGTGCCGGATGCTTTACAACCCAATTAGTAATTCATGAAATTCGCGGGATGTATTTCTGTGCCATAAAAACTGTATCTGATGACACAGGCGCTCAGGCTAAGGAAGAGCGAGCCTCTGCCGACCGGCGCTGTATAATTTGATGTGACTTAATTCTTTATACCTGAAGGAAAATCAAGTTTTTTTTACTCCTCCATCTTGCATGACAGTTCAACACTCAACCCCATGTCATGCTTATAGTATAACATTGCTTAAAGTAGAGTCGATATTAAAAAATGAAGGGATGTAAGTGAACACCACACAGGATTCAATGCTCAATCCAGTTCTTGACACCATGATATCATTTGTGCTTTTAGTCCACTCCTCTACAGCTGACACAACATACTTAGTGCGCTATAGGATGATCAGTGCACCATAGGAAGATCATTGCACCATAGGAGAATCAGTACGCCATAGGAAAATAAGTTTGCCATAGGTGACCAGTGCATCATGGGGTGTCAATGCACCATCGAAAAAGACCAGTACACCATAGGGGGCTCATTGTATATAAGGGAATCAGTGCACCATAGGGGGTTTAGTTCACCACAGGAAGATCAGTGAGCCATAGGGGATTAGTGTGCTATAGGAGGATCATTGGACCATAGGGAGATAAGTGCACTATAGAAGGTTTCATGCGCTATAGGGGGATCATTACACCACAGGGCATCAGTGCATCATAGGAAATTGAGTGCACTGTAGGAGGATCATTGTGCTATAGGGGGATCACTGCACCATTGAAGGATCATTGTGCCATAGACAGATCAGTGCCCCATAAGAGGATCATTGTCATAGGAAAATAAATGTGCCATAGGTGCTCAGTACACCAAAGGGGAGTCAGTGCAACATTGAAAGACCAGTATGTCATAGGGGAATCATTGTAGGGGATCAGTGCTTCATACCATAGGAGAATCAGTGCACCACAGGTGGATCAGTGTGCTTTAGAAGGATTATTGAACCATAGGGGATCAGTGCTCCATACCATAAGAGAATCAGTGCACCACAGGGGGATCAGTGCGCTATAGAAGGATCATTGGACCATAGGGGATCAGTGCACTATAGGAGGATTAGTGTCAGGGCCGGGCTCAGCCCTTCCTTCCTCTGAGCTTGCTGCTCAGCTGTCAGGTAATTGCCAGCTCTTATCTCTCCACAGTAACTCACCTGTTGATGATATCCTGCTCATCAGTCCTGCTTACTTAAGCCATCCAGCTCAGATGATCTCTGCCTTCACCTTGGTAAACATCACAGAGATGTTGACCAAGAAATCTCCTGCGTTCCTGTTAAAGATTTTCTTGGCTGACATCCCTTCTGCTGTTCCACTACGCTGATCCCTCGCTTCCTGACTTTCTGGCTTGTCTAAGACTATCCCTTTCGGTTACCAAACTTTGACTATGTTTTGACTATGTTTGCTCTATTTACTGTTATTATTATTATTATTATTATAACAAGTGTGATTTAACTGTACTTCTGTCTTGGTCTGATTCATGGTTTCTGACAATTAGTGCGCTATAGGGGGATCATTGCACCACAGAGGATCAGTGGATCATAGGAAATTTAGTGCACTATAGGGGGATCATTGCACCATAGGGGATCAGTGCACCCTAGGAGGATCAGTGTTCCACAGGAGGATCAGTGGGCCATAGAGGATCAGTGCATCCTAGGAAATTGAATGCACTATAGGGGGATCATTGCACCATAGGGGATCAGTGCACCCTAGGAGGATCAGTGTTCCACAGGAGGATCAGTGGGTCATAGGGGATCAATGCATCATACTGGGGTCAGTGTTCCATAGGGGGATCAGTGCACCACAGGAGGATCAGTGAGCCATAGGGAGATCAGTGTGCCATAGGAAGATCAGTGCAACACAGGAGGGTCAGTGAGCTATAGGGGGATCAGTGTGCCATAGGAAGGTCAGTGCACCATGGCACAATGGCAGGATCAGTGTGCAAAAGGATGATAAGTACACCATCAGAGCATTAGTGCACTATGGATCATTGCACCATACTGGGGTCAATACACCATCAGTATGCCACAGGGGATCCGTGCATTATAAGGAGGTCAGTATGACATAGGGCACCAATGCATCATAGGGGGATCAATGTGCCATTGGAAGATCAGTACACCATAGGAGGTATTATTGTGCCATAGGGGGAAAAGCGCACCAGAGGAGATCCATGCACCAGGGACAGTCAGGCTGACATCTCACTCTGGATAATAAATGATGACCTTGGGCAATGCTTGAACAAAGATGGCACCATCCTTCTGTAGAAAAAAAGCAAATTAAGGCATTGTCAGGGGGAGAACTGCGATCTCTGGGAGATCAATAAATGCCTTGAAGTGTTACACATTACTCAGAATGCTGTACTTACATGAAGAAATATATCTGATGACAGGTTCACTTTAAGCTCTATTGTTAATAACAGTTTGAAAATTTGGAACTGCTAAAGTGGGAAATATTTTGACGATGAAACAATGTTCCGTCTTTCCCAGCTGACGCACCCGCTGAAATTTGCAGAGCTCAGAGTTTGCAATAGTCGGATGAGAGCGAAACGCGTTATCTGGGCCTGTCTGATGGATGGTAGGTTTTTGATGAATACGGTTGGTTAGCATATGCAAATGAGGAATCAAAGGAGTGAAGATTCTGCAGGAAGGAAAGAAAAACCTTTTCTTCTTCTGTGGTTAGAAACTAAACTAGGAATGATTTTGACGGCATTAGCTCAGTCAGCAAAGGTTTTGTTTCACAAGTTTCTCTGCTGAGAAGAGAGACGATGAGGAGTCTCAAGGGTGAATTATGATTTGGTGAGCTGTGGAAGTCTTCACCGCAGGGCTGGTATAGAAGTAAGACCGAAAAGGTTAAATCTGAGCTCCAACCTTCCCTTCAGTCTTGCACAGTTGTACAGGCTTCTTTCTTGGAATGAAATGGCTTCTTTGTCCGAGACAGAGCCTTGTTGTGCACACAGCCCTGGTCAGTCTGGACCAGGGCCTTGAGTAGGTTTAGTCTTGGGAAAATGTTCTGCTCATATGTTGACCTGATGTACCATGATATCTGCAGCAAGTTATTGGTGAATGGCTGGAAAACTGACCCCTTCCTAGTCCTCTCTGGGGTCAAGCAAAGCTGCCCGCTCTCCCCTCTTCTTTTTTGTTGTATAGAGCTTTTCGCTGAATGCATCAGACGAAATCCAGAGATCAGAGGGATCACCACACTGGGTCCAGACAGAAGAAAGTCAAGTGCTCACTCTACCCCAGACGACGCAATGGTGTTCTGAGCTAACCAGCTATCCATCATCTCACTTATCCAGACCTGCAAGGACTTCGGCCAAGCTTCAGGGGCAAAAGTCAACCACGGGAAGTCAGAGGTCATGCTCTACGTAAAGTGGTTCCTGCCTTCCACTGCATCTGTCCCCTTCAATATCAGAGCAGATTTCATCAAAAGCCTTGCCTGGAGCTGAGGGTTCAGCCCTGAAGTCATTTGGAGCCTCAGAGAGCTCACCATCAAAGGAAAGACACTGGTAGTCAAGACCTTTTTTAAGGCAGGGCAAAAGGGACAGCTGCCCTGGGCCCTGTCATTGTTGTGGGGCCCAAAGCAGCTGCTTCATACTTGCCAACTATCCTGGTTTAAATTCCCTCTCCCCTTGAGGGTTTAGTCCTGTGCTGTGTCCCAATATCTCAGTTTGAAGTGCTGCTACTAATGCTGTCCAGCTCTGCCCTATTGTTGTGTACAGATGACTCACCTGCAGACCCTGTGTTTACATGTAAATTACTGGCATTCATATGTAAATAGAGGTGGCCGGCAGCATTGATATGTATATCATGCACAGTAATCTCTAACAACCAATCAACAAGCAGAAATCATGTGCTGTAACCTCTAGCAACTAACCAGTGAGCTGTAATGTGTTCTGTAACCTCTAGCAACCAGTCAGTGAGCGGTAATGATACACTGTAACCTCTGGCAACCAATCGCAATAGCTTCCTGATCTGATTCGGTAAACTGGTTTTGAGTCTAGCTGCTATTTATTGTATGTACCAGAGCAGGTGGAGAGTGAAACTGCATGTGGGGGGGGGGGGCAAGAAAAGTTTTGCCCAGGGTCCAATCAATATTAAAGACGGCCCTGCTGATAGTATACAGCATCTTCCCTCTGTTGCAGAACCTCGTCCAGGCCTGGCCCTGCCCACACAGATCAGCACTTGCAGCACCATCACCAGGGTGCTGTTTTAGTTTATCTGGGGCTCCAAGATGGACAGAGTAAAAGTCATGTTCAACGAGCCCCTAAAAGGGTGGTTGCAGTGTGCCCGATATTGCTACCTACAGTAGCTGAGGGTATTCTTTGCTTTGACTGACTGAACAGTGGACTCTCCTCTCTCATGGAAACTCCATGTCCCATTTTTTTCCTCTTGCCTCTTTAGTCGTTTCTTAAATGGGAAAAATGGGACAGTCCCATCCCCTATAATTATGACACTCCCTGGAATTACTTGGACACTTTTAAGTTTATTAGGGAGCAGGGGCTACACAAAGTCAAGCACGACTTGTGGAAACCAAAGACTGTCCATAAGTTTGTAGATGGAGTGCAGCATGGTACGGCGACAAAAAAATTACATAGGTGCAATGGAAAACTTGCAGTTTTCCATTGGGAAGGCTGCACAACAGTGTGCACTCAAGGTTTCCAGTAATGTGAAGAGAGTGGGTATTAGCCAAATTGACAGTGTCTGTGAAGAGATAGGAGTGTGACCTGGCTGTCTCATGCCCAAACGGGAGAAGTCCAAGAAGTAGCAACCCTACACTTTCCCTCCTCGTCAGGAACCTTCCCCTTACTACGGACACTGTGCCTAACAGGCTGAGTACATGTCCCTACTCTACCAACTTGCAAAAATGCATGCCAAATCTGGGAGCCCAGGCCTTAAATAAGCTCTGCTTGGCCCAAGATGGCTGATAGAGTCACATGGGGTGGCAGCATCCAATAGGATAGCTTCCCCAGCGACCCAGGAAACCATAGAGGAATATTGTTCATCTTTACTTCCTCCCCAACAACAGTGCCACTGTGGAAGAGCTCCACCTGCAGTAGAGAATGTAGACTGCCCACAATTTGCCTGCCAGTGTCATTTACACAGTAATCGGTGCATTTTTATAGCACTGATCGCTGTATAAATGACAATCGTCCCAAAGTAGTGTCAAAAGTGTCTCATGTGCCCACCCTAATGTCACAGTCCGATAAAAATCGCAGATCGCTGCCATTACTAATAAAAAAAAAAAAATTATAATAAAAATGCCATAAAACTATCCCCTATTTTGTAGACGCAACAACTTTTGTGCAAACCAATCAATATACGCTTATTGCAATTTTTTTACCAAAAATATGTAGAAGAATACACATCGGCCTAAACTGAAAAAAAAATTTTTTTTATATATTTTTGGGGATATGTGTTATAGCAAAAAGTAAAAAAGAATGCGTTTTTTTCCAAAATGCTTTTCCAAAAAGCACAAAAAATAAAAACCACAGAGGTGATCAAATACCACCAAAGGAAAGCTCCATTTGTGGGAAAGTCTCACAGAATCTCTGCATGTGGGTAATTGTTGAGCGTAGTTTGGTGTACATTCAGCGAAGGTAAGTTTGGTATTCGGTTACCCGTTCCCCGGCATTGGCACTACGTCTCACCATGTAAGCGGAGACGTTATATTTACTGTTTCCTATGAAGCAGCCGAGATCCGCGCACAGAGAACAGATTGAGACATTGGAAGAAGTGCCACAAACCTTTCAAACGAGTAATCCTGTCAGCTATGGATTTCCCATAAACCACCCAAACCGCATAAATTCACACAGAAAAAAAAACCCAGCAATTTATTGTTCTTTTTATTTGCGCAATTTATGGCCTGTTTCCTCTGCCAGTTGGGATACAAATCGCTGTGTTAATTGTCTTATTTTCATTCTCTGAGAAAATCCCGTAAATCTTCCCGAGGTCTGCAGACACGGTCTGACTGATGGTCCTGGTCGCCAGCGGTGTCGGGGATACCAAAATCTCTGTGCAGAACATAATCACAGACTATAATCTATTTTTTTTCTTCCAGGGCCAGTTCTATGATCTTCCTAAATTTATATATACAGTATTAATTGTAAAAAAAAAAAAGATGCGCGTGTGTGTATATATATATATATATATATATATATATAATCATGAAAAAAAATTATATATATAATTCTGCTCCCACGTGCCTCATACAAAGTCCCGCCTGTTGCTCTTTTCTTATATATATACTATATTACCAAAAGTATTGGGACACCTGCCTTTACACAACATGAACTTTAATGACATTCCAGTCTTAGTCTGTAGGGTTCAATATTGAGTTGGCCCACCCTTTGCAACTATAAGACCCCTTTCACACTAGCATTAGAAATAGCGCCTGCAAACCACCCTAAAACATCTGCTCCATTCACTCCAGTGTGAAAGCCTGAGGACTTTCACACTAGAGCGGTGTGCTGGCAGGACGTTAAAAAAACTCTGCAAGCAGCATCTTTGGAGCAGTGAAGGAGCTGTGTATACACCACTCCTTCACCGCTCCTACCCAATGAAATCAATGGGGCAGCGCAGCTATACCGCCGGCAAAGCGGTGCTGCGTCTGCGCTTTGTGGACGGTTTTTACCTTTTTTTGGCCACTAGTAGGGGTTAAACCCGACCCTGCTAATGACCAAATAGCGCTGCTAAAACGTATTTGTATTTGTAGGAGCAACTTCATAGTTAGATGCTGGGCTGATAGGTACATTTAGTTCTTTTTGGGCTCCTCTGTAATCAGTGAAGCAGTGACTGATTGTTTTGGACTGATGGGGGTCTCCCAGGCTGCAGGCTTCATTGCTTTTTTGGAATGCTCCATAACATAGGAATGGAGCAGGTTAAATAAGTAGCCTGAATATTTATGGAGTCTAAGCCAATCCCTGAAGAGGTGTGCCCAGTAGGTGGCTGCAGAGCACATAAATAGTCTGGACTCTGGAGCAGTCAGACTTTTGTCCAGGAGAAGAAGTTCCCAGCCTGGAGGGCATCCCAGATGAATTTTGCCTGTACTCACCAAGATCCCAGCTTGATCTGCTGCTTGCAAAGAACCTCTGAAGTGGAATTTCACCAATGATCCAGTCTGGAGAGTTCACTAAGTAAATATCTGCCTGATACTGGAAGGAGGCGTCCATAAATTCAGGGACTTTGTGAGTGCAGACCTGAGTGCACAATCTGAGTGACTGTTGCTGTTAGTCCTTGTGCACTAATCCTAAGGCTTGCCTGGCCTGTGACATCGCTCATGTCACCCCAGTGCTGTCCATTTCCTCAGGTACTGCTGAAGGGGCTGTTCAGAGAGGTAGCTGCAGAGTGAAAAAAAGTCCTATTACTGTTCAGCGTTCTGGAGTATCCCACTGCTCCTGGTACACTATCTAGGTTGTCCAGCAATAAATAAAAAGACAACCCTAGACTATTCACTAAGCCAGAAGGGTGAATATTGCTGTGTGCCTGGCTGCCACTACACCAGTGGAGGAGGAACCTGCTGCAAATCAGTGGGCCTATTAGGGGTGAAAACTACAATATATACTAATCAGCTGACAGAAAGGGTCGTCCGTCCATTAAGGCCTCCCCCCATCCATGCGTCCGGCCCCTAGCAGGATGCTGGGTGCATGGATTCCAATGGGGGGAAGGGGGGATTTTTTTAAGTACCTGATTAGAGCCAGAGGCTCTAATAAGCTTTAAAAGAGGGTGGGCATGGGGGGGGGGGGGGGGGTGGTGAATGCGAACTGGGCCCATCCAGTGAATGCAGTGGGGGGGGGGGGGGGAGCTTCAGTGAATGCGAACTGAGCCCATCCAGGTGTGTTACAATAGCGAATGGATATTTGCTATTGTAACACTAATCCTCCTCCTGGCCAATCAGGAAGTGGGTCTTAAAACCTGCCAACCGATTGGCCGAAAGGTCAGGCGATCCTATTGGATGCCTAGAAGGAGGAGAGGAGCTGCATGATGGAAGCTGCTGTGATGGAGGAGAGGACACAGGAGCTGCTACACCACCCCCCACCCGCCCACCTAGATGGGGTAAGGACCAGACCAACCAACAGAAAGCGAGTTGGGGAGGGGGATTAGCCACTGGCCACTCATGGGGTGGGGGGTGGTAAACTACCACCCCCCACCCAAAAAAAAAACAACACCAGCCACCACTGGCTGACACGTTTACTGAAAAAAACATTGATTATCTTGTTACAATGGCATCTGAAAGGGAGTCCCGTAGTAAAGAACAAAAGAAGATGGATGGACAGAGGGACGGCATGACAGGGCTAAACGGCACACAAGGGATAAGGTAGAGGTGTCCCCTTTAAGAAAGTGGGGGTTGTCTGGAGCCAGGAGACGCCAGGAGGAAGTATGTGAAGGAGAAGGGGGAAGTGATGTCAGTCTAGAGCGGAGGAGAAAGTGATTCCCACCCACCCTCCCGAAGTTTGGTTTTATTTAAGTGGGGGCAGCCAGGACAGCCCGGCAGTGGTGGGGTCTTTGTAAGAAGAGAAGATTGCTGTTATATATATATATTGGTTGGGACTCATCTGTGGTATGGGGTTCTCAGGTACCTTTAGGTTAACGAGAGTTTAACCAGGAAGGGGTAAAATGTAGGTCACTGCGAAGTTTGAGCACCGTCTCTGAGTCTGTGGCTTGTGACTGGAGGCCTAAAGTTAAAAGAAGTTGGTCACAGTGACCAAGTGGTGTTTAGTTGCCCTTGAAGACCCCCAAAGTATATAGAAAAGTTGGTTTATGGTTATATAAAATGTTATTTATTTAAATCACTTTAATTGTTAATAAAAAGGCCATTTTACTCCAAAAACATTGTCATGTCATTTGTGGGGGAAGTGGTAGGGGTTTAGAGATTATCTATAACAGGTTGGGAAAATAAACTGTAAGTATGTCCTTCATATGTCAGGTCAGTGGGATAAGTTAGGTAGCAACATGCTGTCCCTGAAATTGATGTGTTGAAAACATTGTCATTACAGTTTGTTGTGTATAGGGCTGTGTAGACACAGACCGGTCAGAATGTCCATGGTGACCGGTGTCCACAGCCAAAAGCTCCTATGATGGGCACATGAGCATCAGAACTGGACCAAGGAGCAATAAAAGAAGGTGGCCTGGTCTGATGGATCACGTTTTCTTTTACATCATGTGGATGGGCAGGTGTGTGTGCATCGCTTACCTGGGGAAGAGATGGCACCAGGATGAAGTATGGGAAGAAGACAAGCCGGCGGAGGCAGTGTGATGCTTTGGGCAATGTTCTGCTGGGAAACCTTGGGACTTGCCAATGTGGATGTTACTTGATACCGACCACCCACCTAAACATGGTTGGTGACCAAGTACTTCCCTTTATGGAAACAGTTTTCCCTGATGGCAGTGGCCTCTTTCAGCAGAACAATGCACCCAGCTACACTGCAAAAATGGTTCAAGAACGGTTTGAGGAATACATTAACGAGTTTCAGTTGTTGACTCAGCCTCCAAATTCTCCAGCTCTCAATCAATCCATAATCCATGGGATGTGCTAGAAAAAGAATAGTCTGATCCATGGAAGCCCCACTTCACAACTTACAGGACTTAAAGGATCTGCTACTGACGGCTTGGTGCCAGGTACCACAGCGTACCTTCAGAGGTCTAGTGGAGTCCATGCCTCAAAGGGTCAAGTCTGTTTTAGTGGTAAAAGGGGGACCTGCCCAATATTAAGAGGGTGGTCATAAAATCATGTATAATCAATTTATGTTACATAATGTATATATACAATGCTGTGAAAAATTATTTGCCCCCTTTCTGATTTTTTTTTTTTTATGCATATATGTCACACTTAAATGACTCAGATCACCAAAGGCATTTTATTATTACACAAAGATAACCCGAGTAAATACAAAATGCAGTTTTTAAATGATGGTTTCATTTATTAAGGAACAAAAGCTGTTTAAACCTGCCTGGCTTTATATGAAAAAGTAATTGCCCCCTAAACCCTTGGTGGCAACAACTGCAATCAAGCGTTTGCGATAACTGGCAATGAGTCTTTCACATGTGGAGCAATTTTGGCCCACTCTTTGCAGAATTGTTTTAATTCAGCCACATTGGAGGGTTTTACAGCATGAACGGACTGTGTCAGGTCATGATACAGCATCTCGATTGGATTTAAGTCCAGGCTTTTGCTAGGCCACTCCAAAAAGCTAAATTTTGCTTTGTTTGAACCATTTGGATGTCGACTGGCTATTGTGTTTCTGAT
Source organism: Lithobates pipiens (assembly GCF_037356315.1). Lineage (NCBI taxonomy): Eukaryota > Metazoa > Chordata > Amphibia > Anura > Ranidae > Lithobates > Lithobates pipiens. Next base: position 18,802,465 of record NW_027507791.1, on the reverse strand, counting down.
CATTGTCCTGCGGCATAACCCAAGTGCACTTAAGCTTGAGGTCACAAACTCCTTTAGGATTTTCTGGTAGAGCTCAGAATTCATGATTCCATCAATTATGGTAAATCGTCCAGGTCCTGAAGCTGCAAAGCAGCCCCAGACCATCACGCTACCACCACCATATCTGACTGTTGGTATGATGTAATCCTCTTATGAAATGCTGTATTTGTTTTATACCAGATGTAACGGCACACACACCTTCCAAAAAGTTACATTTTTTTCTCATCAGTCAACAGAATATTTGCCTAAAATTCTTGGGGATAATCAAGATTTTTTTTTGGTAAATGTGAGATGATGAGCCTTTGTTTTCTTTTTTGGTCAGCAGTGTCTTTGGCCTTGGAACTCTCCCATGGACGCCGTTTTTGCCCAGTCTCTTCCTTATTGTTGAATCATGAACACTGATCTTACCTGAGACAAGTAAGGCCTGCAGTTCTTTAGATGTTCTTCTGGGTTCTTTTATGACCGCCTGGATGAGTCGCCCTCATGCTCTTGGAGTAATTTTTGTAGGTCATCCACTCCTGGGAAGGTTCACCACTGTTCCATGTTATCTCCATTTGTGGATAATGTCTCTCCCCATGGTTCACTGGAGTTCCAAAGCCTTAGAAATGGCTTTGAATCCCTTCTTAGACCTGCTTATTACCCTGCTTAGCTTAGTATTGTACGCAAATACTGAGACTGAACTGTTTACCCCATCCTCCAAGTCGTTTTTTAGCCACTCTAATTTCACCCTTACATTTGTTGTTGCATTCTTTATAAAGTTTGAATGCTAGTGATGATCCCTCAGCCTTGTATTTTTTGAAGGCCTTCTCCTTTGCTTTTATATGCATTTTTACATTGGCGCTAAGCCATCCAGGACTTTTGTTCGCTCTTTTAAATTTATTACCCAATGGGATGCACTGGCTAATGCCCTTATTTAATATGCTGTTAAAGTGAACCCATCTCTCCTCCATGTTCTTTCTTCTTAAGATTTTATCCCAATTTATATCTTCTAGCAAGGTTGGTAGTTTAGGGAAGTTGGCTCTTTGGAAATTCAGTGTCTTTATATTTCCGTTATGTTTCCTATTTGTGTGATTTATACTGAAGTCAATTGACATGTGATCGCTGTTTCCTAAATTGCCCCATATTTCCACATCCATGATCAGGTCTGTATTGTTGGTAATCAGTAGATCTAGTAACACTTGATTTCTAGTCGGTTCGTCTACCATCTGACCCATGAAATTTTCCTGCAAGAAATTTAGGAACTGGCGAGCCCAATGTCACGTACACACAGTCGGACTTTCCAAAAGCAAATGTATGATCGGAGCTTGTTGTCGGAAATTCTAACCGTGTGTAGGCTCGTCCAGACAGTTTCTATCGGAAATTTCGATGGCACAAAATTTGAGATCTGGTTCTCAAATTTTTCGACAACAAAATCCGTTGTCGGAAATTCTAATCGTGTGTACACAATTCTAACACATAAAGTTCTACGCATTCGCAGAATTAAGCAGAAGAGCCACACTGGCTATTGAACTTCAATTTCCACGGCTCGTCGTACGTCACCACATTCTTGATGTTTGGAATTTCTGACAACATTGTGTGGCCGTGTGTATGCAAGACAAAATGACCCAACATCCGTCAGAAAAAATCCCATGGATTTTGTTGTCGTAATGTCCGATCGCGTGTACGCGGCATTAGACTAATGCGTGGTTCCCTACACCCAGTCTATGTCTGGATAATTAGAACCCTTCATTATAATACTTCCCATCCTTGCTGCTATTCCAAATTGTGATAGGAGGTCCACCTCCCCCTCCTCCCTCAGGCTAGGGGGCCTGTAGCATACTCCCAGTATTATTTTCACCTTAGCTTCATCCCTTTGGAGGTCTACCCATAAGGATTCCACCTCTTCCCTTGCTCCCTTAGTGATGTCATCTCTCATATTCTCATACCCCTCCCCCTTTTTTACCCTCTCTATCCCATTTCTCTGTCACTTCCTCAGGGCTCTAAGTTTCTTCATCTGACACAATGCACAATATCAATCATTTAGAATTACTTCTCCTAAAAGTAAGACATGGACATTCGTCCACAAAGTATTTAATAATGCTATCGGGGTTATTTTCTTAAGCTATAAAGTCCAAAATCTGGTGCAAATCTGCATAGAAACCAATTAGCTTCCAGTTTTTTTTTTGCCAAAGCTTAATTGAACAAGCTAAGGTTAGAAACTGATTGGCTACCAGCTGCACCAGATTCTGAGTCCTCCAATCTTAGTAAATCTCCCCCTATCTCCTGTGAGAAAGTGCCAATGTATCCAAAAAGGCTCTTATAGTCTCACAATAATAGGCCTCATTTTTTACTTTTTTCCTCATTCTGCTCACCTTTAAATAATAGGAGATAATGTGGGCTGTCCTTTGTCCACTGATAAGCTTTTTTAATAGGAATTACAGCTGTAGCCTCGTCTCAGAAATCTATCTCTCAAGAGGTCTGCCTACTTCTGGAAATCCAGGTCATTGGTGCAGTTTCTGCGAGGTCGCAGGTACCTTCCCACTGGTATTCTCCTTTTGACATGTCTAGGGTGGGCACTCTCAGCATGTAACAGAGAGTTACCAGTTGCTGGCTTTCTAAATAGACTTGTGGAGATTACTCCTTCACTTAATTTCATGATCAAAATATAAGGTGAATCTCAAGTTCAATTCATTATTATTTATACATTACACAAATTCCACTAACATCTCCTGTGGACTAGTCCAAAATATCAAGATGTCGTCAATGTATCTCCACCATAGCGCAACATGCCAGAGATAGCCCAACATCTCATTTGACCCAAAAATGAACCTCTCCCACTCCTCCAGGTACAGGTTGGTATATGATGGGGCATCATTCTGACCTGTTGATCCAATTTTGCCTCCCCATAGCCCAGATGGACTTGGTGATCCCACCTGGTATATGTTCTTATGTCAATGTGTTTATTTTAGGTCTTTATTTTTTCTTTCCCTCTCTGGTCTTTGGTGCACTTGTTCTATGAATTTCTCCCTATGCCCCACAGGATAGTGATATATGGGACCATATGCATTTTTCACATACATGCACACTCACCGGCCACATTATTAGGTACACCTAGCTAGTACCAGGTTGAACCCATTTTTGTCATCAGAGCTGCCTTCATTCTTCATGTCATAGATTCAACAAGGTTTTGGAAACATTCCTCAGAGATTTTGCTCCATAGAGACATGATAGCATCACGCAGTTGCTGAAGATTTGTCGGTTGCACATCCATAGTGCCACCTAATAAAGTGGTCGGTGAGTGTATACTTATATTCATAGATCTAAATTATTAATATTAGGCTTTGTGTCAGATGAAGAAACTTGGAGCCCTGAGGAAGCGTCTATGACTGCGAAACGCGTAGAATACACTTCAATTTTCCTGACTACTGCCTATATGGTTTTATATTTTTTGTGTTTAAATACCCTAGGGCAGTGGTTCTCAACTCTTGTCCTCAGGACCCACTAACAGGCCAGATTTGCAAGATAACTGAAATACATCACAGGTGATATCATTTGCTGCTCAGTGATTGCAGTATTCTAGTCTGCATCTCCCCAAGTTAATACTTAAAATCTGGCCTGTTAGTGGGTCCCGAGGACAGGAATTGAGAACCACCGCCACAGGGGTTGCTATCCAAACAATGTGTATATTTTTTGAGGTTTTATAATAAAATATGTACTTTTATATGGTATATGTAATTTTTCAGAATGTCATAATGAGCAGTCATTTTTGAACACCATTATTATCTCTATTGTTTGTGTCTTGGTTATATTTGTCTGGGCTGATGACCTCTCAGTATTAAGCTGGCTTAACTACCTTGGTTAGATTGCACTACTTCCTCCACACACTAGTCAACTAACTACAAGACACATAAAGGAAACGTTCTGCTCCATATTCCTCCTGCAACCGCTGAAAGTTTGCTTCTCCTCTTCTCCCTCCTGCAAACATTCAGTGGTTGCAGGAGGAAAATTTTCATTATGTTATTCAAAATAAACAAATTCAAAATGCTGAACCATTTAATTTCATTGTGGACCGTGACCAGTTACCAAATCACTTAGGTGGCCCTTGCATTTCAAAAGGTTGGGGACCCCTTCTCTAAATAAATAAAAAATAGACTTGATTGTTTATTTAATTTTCAAACATATTTTGCCGAAGCAGCTCAATGAGTAAAAAGAGAGAGTTTCCACTTCATGGTGAAATCAATTTCACCGAATGGTCTCGTTAATCCTTCTCATGCAAGGAGCTCTGTGAAATCTGTCGGCAGTGGATTAAAGGGACATCAGATAAAGTTTCCTCCTCTGTAAGTTTTCGAGAAATTATGAGCCATTCCGAATTCTCAGAGATAAATCCTTTCCAATTTAATGCAACTCCCAACTTGAACGGAGATACTTTCATGGTGGCCTTATGGAGGCGTCTTCACACAGACTTGGAGGTCTGTCGTTTTTTTGAAACATTTCTTTGCTGCCACCAAATGTCGAAGTTTTTTTAATTGGAGGTACTTAAGTTTCATTGAAATGCGGAGGGGAGAACGCACGCCGTCTACATAGAAATCAGTTCGGGCCGATGTCACTGAAAGCCGAGTGCGCCGGCTTTGATACGGTTTTAATTTCTAAACCATTACTAGAAGAACATCTCCTCGTTCTCCTTGGAGGGGAAAGTATGGCGTATTATCAGCGAGTGTCACAATGCTCTGAGCACAAAACTCTCATGATTAGACCAGACAGCGGAACAAAGGCGCGTGCAGCACGCGCCGCCCTGCTTTGAAAGGGACCCTACAGGCTGAGCCGACTATAATACAATCTGAAATACCTCATTGTCAAAAATATTTTCCTGCTACTCCACTTTAGGGAATATTCTTCAGAACTCTGGACCCGCTGAACCTTAGCAGGAGTGGTACCGTTATTAAGGCGTAGAGAGAGAGGAGGAAGAGTTAACCATTTCGCTTTCTGCTTGGGCACCAGCCGTAAAATGGTGTTGGTTGCAGAAAACTGTGTCAATTCCGAGAAGGCTTCATAAGAGAAGGTTTCAATAAGATCGGCTTCATGAGAGAACAGTTGGCCCACATTTTCCCCAATTTCTGACAGAGTTTCAAGACAGAAGCAAAAATCTTATCCTTCACCACAGCATGTTCAGTGCAAAGTCATGTAAAGGGAAGCTCTGATTTGTATGAGACTTTCTTGGGGAGTTTTACTTTTTTAATAAAGGACTCGTCCAACATGTGGGTGTCTTTATTTCTAGTTTTTTTTTTTTGTTGCTTTGTAAATGAGTAGGTGCACTGGTATCCAAGGGGCCCACTTGTTGTTAAAGCCCTGCAGACAGACCTCCACAACCTCAGGACCAGGGTTGTCGGGAAGAGGACCTTGTCTTCATCAACATTGGGAACAAGGTGCTTTGCTAGGAAGGGGGGGGGGGGTCCTTCCTGACATGAAACATTCTATGTTTAGGGCATGTGGCTTGGTAAGTTTAAATTTGGGGGAGCGCACACATACTCACCCCCTTTCCTGGCCAAATTGCAAATATACACCTGAAACAAGCATTCTGAATACTCAGCATTGCCGGCTGGTCACTGAGGATCATCTGTAGATCCATCTAAAGGTTGATCATCAGAGACAGACAATAGAAATGATTTAATTCTAAAGTTAATTATAAATCAGCATTAAGGTATTCAGAAACTAGCAGGGCTATAAAAGCTTGCTAGTATACATGCGCAGAAGACTATGGTTTCTCCAAAGGTTGTTAGGGGTTCCTTGGTCAATAAGCAATTTCTCTCTTCAAGATAAGCTACTTCTAATATCAATGATCTGTATGGGGAGCTTTCTTCTCCACTGACCCCCAATATAAGGATCATTCTTCCCACAGACCACCAATGTAAGGCTAAGTTTAGACTTGCATCTAAACTGCCACTCCTCTAAAAATTAATCCATGTTTGGTTCACTTTTCAAAGGCATTTGACAGGCATTGAGGAAGCATTGCAAAACCTATAAACACTCCCATTCTTCCCAATGGCCATTGGCCACCAATGTAAGGGGCATTCATCCCACTGGCCACCAATGTAAGGAGCATTCTTCCCACTGATCACCAATGTAAGGAGCATCTTCCCATTGACCCCCAATAAAAGGACCATTCTTCCCACTGATCACCAATGTAAGGACCATTATTTCCACTAACCACCAATGTAAGGAGCATTTTTCTCACTGACCACCAATGCAAGGAACATTATTTCCACTGACCTACAATGTAAGGAGCATTCATCCCACTGGCCACCAATGTAAGGAGAATTCTTCCCGTTGAACCCCAATGAAAGGAGCATTCTTCCCACTGACTACCAATGTAAGGAGCATTTTCCCACTGACCAGAAATGTAAGGAGCATTCTTTCAACTGACCATCAATGTAAGGAGCATTCTTACCAATTGCCATCAATGTACAAGGTCACTTCTCCGCTGACCGCCAATATGAGGGAGTACTACAATTTGTACTGTCTGTATTTCTTTTCTGGACAATATTTTTATATGTTTCATTTTGTTGGTATTACAAAAAATTACAAATTTACTAACAGATAAATTCGAGCTACTACCTACCTACCTGTGTAACTCCTTGTCCTCCTCAGGAACAAGCCTAGAAAGGGAAAGACTGGCACCACAAAAATGACTAAAACATTATTCTTTATTAATACTGGTAAAAAAACAACCTTAAAAAGCCAACGTGTTTCAGTCGTCAGGCCTTAATCATGTCTGAGCCTGAGGGTCCAAACACGTTGGATTTTTATGGCTGTTTTTTTCCCCGTATTAATAAGGAATAATGTTTCAGTCAATTTTCATGGCACCAGCCTTTCCCTTTCTACATTGAGTGTCAAATACACTAAGTACACCGCATTTCCTATTCTTCTATTTATTCTTCCATCCACAATTCTCTGTTCACGCTCTCTCTCCAGCTTTAGATATAATAATTATTAGCAGGGGTTCCGGGGACCTAAAAGCAATATCAAGGGTTCCTCTGTGTTAAAAATGATGGTGTACACTAATTTCAATACAGAACAGATCTGTAGGCACAATGGTGCTTCAAATATGAGACTCTTTTGGCATGTTTATAATGTGTATACATCCACAAACAAAGCCGCGGTGAGTATCGGAATCCTGCGCTCCATGGGGTGTTTTGGCGTTGACACAAAAGACAGCTTTGAAAAGGAGATGAGTCACAGAGCATAAATCTTAATGAAAGGCGCTCTGATAAACTTTCCCTGAACAAAACTCCAGTAAATGCAAGATAAGCACAACTGAGGATTAGACAAGGTTTCCCTGACAGCTCTGTCTTCAATAGAAGCATATGTCAGGTGTTTACAGAGCAGCGATATCCAGGGCAATACACTGCGGCTTGAGACGCACAGCACAGCGCTCCCTCTTGTGAACTGTGCGGTGGGTATATGATTGTGCGATGATAGCGGACGGACACGTGGCCATCTGCATCATATGTGCCTGGCTGCTGGGGGATAGATGGGATTTGCCTTTTCAGTTTGCTGCAATTTCCGAGAAAATTAAGACATTTCAGCAAAATTTCTCCATTCAGCATAATGTATTGGAGGCAATGAGGAAGGTTAAAATAAAGCAGAACTGCAGAAAAAAGAAATAGCAAGATATAAATGAATAGGCCATTAAAAGATACAATCTCTTTTCTTTTATTTTTTTTTTAAACATTGCAGTTATCATTTTCAACCTGTAGCTATTTCTTGCAGTACTTCTTTTCCACAACTAGATGTACTCAGCTTGTTGAATCATTTAAGCCAACGGTCAACAACTAGGGTTGCCATTTGGGGCAGCTCGTCTATTAAGGGCGTAGGGGCGCCTCCCTCCTTCTATCCATGCGTCCGGCCCCTTGCAGGACACTGGATTGATGAATTACAATGGTGGTGAGGGGGGTTTGAAGCACCTGATTAGAGCCAGAGGCTCTAATAGGCTTCAAAATTGGGTGGGCCCATCCATTAGGCCGCCCCTCTCTCCAGGCCACCCCTTATATGCAATGGATAGATTCATGAATAGCATGTGAAAAATGTTTTCTGATTTGCTGAAAAGAGAAGACTCCCAATTGGCCGCCGAGGAGGAGGGAGGAAACTGAAACCGCAGTCGCCATGATGACCCATGGAGAGCAGGAGAATGGGGGGCTTTGGGGTTGGCATTCTGTTTGCCGCCCCCCCCCCCCCAAAAAAAATTCCACCAGCCACCACTGTTTGCATCATTGGCTGCTAGGACCATCGGTGTCCTAGCAACTGATGACGCTTTTGCACAGCACACATTGGAATTTTCCGTTCCACCTCCCAGCTCCGCCCCCTAACTCTGGCCGGCTCGCAGCCTCCCACACACTTGCTTGCAGTTGGAGTGGCTGCAGAGGCCCTCCCACCGGTAAAGCATTATACAATCTTATAGAAGAGGGCAGGATGTGTTGTTATAAGGGGGTGGTCCCTCTCTGATGGAGGTCTCTAAAGGGGGGCACTAATATAAGGGCACTGTGAGCTAATGGGTGTCTCTAATGGGGGGATGCTGACTGCTGACCTAATGCTGAGCACCCCCTATTACAGACCCCCATCAGATCAGAGTCCCTTTCTATTAGCACCCCCCCTTAGAGACCCCCCATTTAGATCAGAGTCCCCTTGTATCAGCGACCCCAGTTAGAAACCAACGGTTGGTCTCTAAGGGGCATTGGCTGATATAAGGGGATCCCCAGCATAATGAGCTGTTGTACATTGCCATACAATTTGACATTGTGTGCTGCGATAAAATACAGAATGTCTGCATCTTATCCCATCATACTGCAGTGCAGCCATAGGCCCCTAATCCGCAAATCTGGTCCCGGGTGCCCGTAACCAATCAGCTTTTAACTTAAGCTTTTTCAATTAAGCTTTGACAATAAAACCTGGAAGCTGATTGGTTGCCAAGTAGAGCTGCACCAGATTCTGTGTGCAACAGTTTTAGTAAATCCCTCCCTTTGTATAGTCTATAATTATATATGTACATGGGAGGGGGGCGAAATTGTTCACCGTTGATTTGAATAGAAGTCGGCATCATCGTCTTAACTGATCTGACTTGTAGCAATGCGACTTGTGCTCTGAGGATTTTGAGGGGAACACTCACAAATCAAAATTGAAAAAACAAAACAAAAAAAAAACAGAGTGCCCCCCAGGTACGGATTCTGAGGGGAAACCCCACACCAAAATTGAAAAAATAAATAAATGGGGCAGGGTGAGTCTCATGGCAATGTCACCGGATGGCCATGCCTCATGGCTATATAGGAACTAACCGAACACAACAGCAGGAGCCAGCATCGGATGAGTACTGGTCGGCGAAGGAAGAAGTCAGTGGCGGACGGAGAAGAACCATGAGAAGGAGCATCAGGGAAGACCGGAGGAATAAGACACAGAGCTATGATGGGGGAAATGCTTAATTTTTAATAAAGGACTTTTCGAAAACCCTGTGAGACTTGTTATTTGATAGTACTACACTTTTTTTTGGTGAATGGGTAGGGGTAAAATGTACCCCATACTCATTTATATGGTGGGCGGGTGATATCCTGGGGGCCTTTTGTTGAAGGGGCTTCCAGATTCCGATAAGCCCCCCGCCCGCAGACCACCACAACCACCATCCAGGGTTTTCGGTAAGAGGCCTTTGTCCCCATCAACATGGTGACAAGGTACTTTGGGGTGGGGGGCACAGAGCACCCACCCTCCCACATTGAGGGCATGGGGCCTGGTATGGTCCAGGAGGGGGCGCGTTCTCATCCCCCCCTTTCTGGACCTGCTGGGCTGCATGCTCAGATCTGGTATAGATGGGGGGGGGTGCAAGTCGGATTTTTTTTGGAATGGGGTTTCCCCTCAGAATCCTTCGATCTGGTATGGTCTTGAGGGTGAAGGGGGCAATTGCGTTTTTTTTCAATTTTGGCATGGGATTCCCCCTCAAGATTCATGCTAGACTCAAAGGGCCTGATATGGTCAGATCAAAGTCGAATCCCTTTCATTGAAGTCACATGGAAGTCGGAGGGCAAAGTGGGAGCAGAAGTTGCACGACTTTTGTGTCAGATCAGTGGGAACCGGCCCTCATTCTGATTTACTTTTCTTAGTCCTTTGACATTCAGTTGTATTTGCAGTGGATGTGAAATGTTAAATGTGAAATATAATAATGAAAATATGAAACAGCAAGCAGATCAAGACAAAACCCGCACCTCCTGCACTTTTAACGTTGGCTCAGTCATGATTGGCGGGTGCTCAGAGGGTGACGCGCGGTGCCGATACTTTCAGATATTTATGTGTCCTCTTGCTGCCGAGTGCTTGATGGTTTTTTTTTCACCTTCGTGTTGTTCTTCTATTGTACAAACATTTGTCAAGCAGCGTGAGCGTTGTCTGCCAGACACATATTACATTGTGTTATCTTTCCACTCTCCCAATTACTCATGACACCGCCATCAGCACCGACACAGCCATCCTTCTCCCGCCGACCCGCGTTCCCACAATCTCACCGCGGCTGGGAAGACATATTTCGGGGCTTGTACTGCGCGGCAGGTGACGGCGGGATTCTGGGGTTAATGAGACGCAGCAGAAAAAAAATATGTCCTTGTTATGAGCTTCAAAAAATCTGATTCTGTGGAGTAGCTACGAAAATCCAGGGAAATGAATCCGAGATGGCATCAACACAGGCACAGGTGGGCAAGGGAAGGCAAAAGGAACATAGAAAGAAGGAAGAAACATAGGGGGGCATGAACATCATAAGCGATCTATAATATATAATGGCGCTCTTCGGTATGCAGCAGTTTTCTAGATGACTAAACATTTTTCTTCTGGGTGGCATGGACGTGGGCACAGGAGGGCACAGGATGGCACAGAAAAATGGAAGAAACATAAGTGTGTGGGAGGGGGGCATTAATGTTATCCAGGACCTATCACATATAATGGAGCTCTTGGGTATGCATGCAGCAGTTTGCTAGATACCTAAACATTTGTCTTCTGGGTAGCATGGACGTGGGCACAGGAGGGCACAGGAAGATGGAAGAAACATAAGTATGTGTGTGTGTGTGGGGGGGGGGGGGCCTTAACATTGCACAGGACCTATCACATATAATGGAGCTCTTGGGTATGCAACAGTTTACTAGATACCTAAACATCTCTCTTCTAGGTGGCACTGATGTGAACACAGGAGAACACCAGACAAAGAAAGAATCATAGGGGGTTGGAGGAGCATGAATATCACAGGGGACCCATTACATATAATAGATCCCTTCTGCATACAGCAGCTCTTTTGATACATAAACTAAACATTACTCTCCTGGATAGCATCAACCTGGGCACAGGAGGGCACATGAAGATGAAAATAACATCAGGGGGGTGTGGCAGGACGCTGAGCACGAGGGACGTGTGATCTCCCTGCTCTTTACGGACCTGCTCCAGCGAAGCTTCTAACTGGGACACAGCTTCACACCAATGGGCAGAAATTGAGCCATCAAATCACAGAAACAGGGGAGACCTCAGGACACCTTAATCCACAAGGTCCCCCCGATCCAGTCATACTTCTCCTTGCTCCTGGGATCCTCCAGAGGCTCTGGGCATGACATGTGCGACTATAGTGGGTCCCACGGACACTATCCAGAGCAGTGTGTCAACCCGCAGCAGACCCTCCATACCCACATCAACCTTGCCAGCTCTGCACGGCCCATCTCCACCACACATGGGGTAACAACAGCTGCCATTTTTCTGGCAGGACGTTGGGACACTTCCCACAACAGTCCCTCTCCTGTCCCCTCACCCTCTAATGGCCCTGGACTTGACTCACTCTCCCTTTGGGGCACCCCATCGGCCTTCCAACATTGGGGACTTCCACCCACATCCCAATCGGGCTGCTCACAATCCCTGTCATGCCTGCGGCCTATCTCTCCTGCAACCCAGACCCTATCTTCAGCCTCAGGCTCACCAAAGCCACAGAGACCGCTTCGCACCTGCGCACCCAGCACCACCTGCTTAACCGTGGTCAGCCCAGAGCTCCTGACTTCCCATGCTCCCCACCTGTCCCCCATCTGTCTCCAGCACCACCAATACAGTTGGAGGACCAGAGAGAATGGTTTGAACCGTGGACTTCACCCTTGCATGCTCTAGCCCACCATCAGGCTCTGCCCAGAATATCATCCATTCTTACAGAGGATGAACTGGTCTCCTGGCGGGAAACAACTGCACTCACTACCAGCCAAAGATGACATTAAGCTGTGGATCTCTGTGGTCAAAGAAGCCTGTCGTAGTGAGATGAAAACTCTGCAAGCGGACTTCCATCAGCTGCCCACTCAGGTGGAGGACCTAGATGAGGACCTGAAAGCCACTAAGTTCACTACCAATCGAGTCCAATCTCAACAGACAGACGACCGCTTTTTGCTCCGTGACATGTAATGCCACTTGGAAGTCTTGGAGATTTGCAACCGCCGCAACAATATCAGGATCCGGAGCCTCCCAGAGTCTTCTGGCCTGGAGGATCCTCCATATAATCTTCAACAACTTACTGGGAGTCCCTGCTTCCAGACACATTGAAATGGACAGAGCTTTGAAGCCTAAAGACCAAGCATCCAAACCTAGAGATGTAATCTGCAGAGTACACGCATTCACTTTAAAAGAGGACATCATGCACAAAGCCCGGGTGATTAAACCTATCCTTGTGGACGACACTCCAATCCAACTCTTTCCTGATCTATCCTGGATCACTCTACAGAAACGTAGACTACTTCAACCGCTCCTTCACTCCCTGCAGGATAACACCATCACCTACCGTTGGGGACACCCCTTCAGCCTGATGGCTACGCATGCCAGGAAGACGGCGACACTTCGAGTATTTGAGGACATTAGTTTCTTCTGTGAGTCTCTCAACATCCCCATCACAGTCCTCCCGGGTTGGGATACCATCCCCCCTCCTCCTCCTCCCCCATCAACTGTCTGGCAAAGGGTTTCTGTGAAGAGGAGGGGATGACCCCCTGACTCCCCCATAAGAATTCCAAACAACGGCCAGCCTGAGAACTGCCCTGGCTAATAATACCCTTCTTAATCTATCTTTACAGATGACAGGCCTAATCCTGGAGGAACACTCTGTTTTTGTACGGTTATCCAAAGTTGAAGTTCATATTTGCAATGACTGATTTATCTTTCCTCCCCAGGTTGTTGTCTCCTTCCCGCAGGGGATGGCCTTCGTTCCTCCTGGATGGCATGTCCTTGGGTGGGCTCACTGGCATCTGAGCTGTCTCGTCAGGGAGGTAGCTCTCTGGGCACTTGACCTGGATGCAGACGACACCGCGACAAGGCCTCTCATCACGCATCTTCCTGATTACATGTGCAAGTTGACTTAAGTTAATTGCTTAGATTTAGCTTGTAACTGCTTTGTTCTTTAGCAGGTCCCAGATCATAGGTACCATTTTAAGTTTGGTATCTGACACTACCCCCCCTAACTTGTTTAGTGATTTAAAGTTCCTTCCTAATCATCACATCCCCCTTGCCCCTGTTGGACGATGGTGGTAACATGGAACTATTGGTCTATTGATGGACCTTCTTTATCTGTTCTGAGAATTGTGTATTATCCTTACATGTTTTTGTTTTTTCTCCTTACTTCTCTATTACAGTATTATAGTCACCATCTCCATGCTCAAGTCTCGTCTTCCTGGACCTCTGGGTTTGATAAGTATACATACATACGTACTCATAACACCACCTGCTCACACCCCACCCTCAACATGGTACAGGTTTACTCACATAATGTTAATGGTTTCAATTCGTATTTTAGTAGGCAGTTGGCACCGAGGAGCTTCAGAGATTCTGGAGGGGAGGTAATATTTGTACAAGAAACACATTTTAACAAAACAGGCACTCTGACATTTGTGTCAAGGTTTTTTCCCATGGGGTTCTTAGCCTCTAATGCCGCGTACACAACCGTATTTTTCGACGGACTAGGTCCGACGGTCTTCCCGACGGTCTTCCCGACGGACTTTCGGCGGAGTTCCAACGGACTTGAACTTGAACGAATGAACTTGCAATTACACCAAAGTCCGACGGATTTGAACGTGATGACGTACGACCGCACTAGAATAAGGAAGTTCATAGCCAGTAGCCAATAGCTGCCCTAGCGTCAGCTTTTGTCTGTCGGACTAGCATACACACGAATGGATTTCTCGATAGGAACTGAGTCTGGCGGAGTTACGGCGGAAAATTTTGAAACATGTTCTATTTCTAAAGTCCGTCAGATTTTTGGACAGCAAAGGTCCGATGGAGCCCACACAGGATCGAATTGTCCGACAGATTCGGTCGGACCTTTGCTGTAGAAAAATCCGGTCGTGTGTACGCGGCATAACACTAAAAAGCAAACAGGGGTGGCCATCTTGATAAAAAAGGGATCCCCATTCAAACTCACATCTTCCTACTTTGACCTGTCGGTTTTTGATCCTTAGTGGCAGATGGCAACAATCTGAAATAACTTTCTGCAATATTTATGCACCAAATGTGAATCAGATGCCCTTTGTGACTAGGGTGTACAACCGCCTATTCAGAACCACATACTCCTTCTTAGTTGTAGGAGGGGATTTCAACCTCCCATTCTCCCCAACTCTGGATAGAACATCCCTCACCAAAAAAATCTCTTCTCCATGCCTCTCCAGACAATCCCGACAATTTTGTCAGGTCACTCGCAAGTTTGCCCTGTTTGACGCATGGCGTGTAGATCACCCAACAGAGCGTCAATACTCCCATTACGCCCACCCCTTTCTAGACTACTTTTTCATAAATGCCCGCTCCTTGCGGGTCCTTGTTCAAGTGGATATCCTGCCCATATCATAGTCAGACCATGCTCTGAACCTTTTGAAACTCAAACTAGAACCTTCCAAGGTCAAACGGTGCCTCTGGTGACTTAATGACTTCCTCTTGAAGGATGTCGCAAGTAGGACAGAGCTAGAAAACACTTTAAAACTATACTTTGTAGAGAATAGTGCCCCAGAGATTTCAGCGGGAACTTTCTGGGAGGCACACAAGACAGTGATACGAGGAGACAGTACAGTGACTACAGGACTTAGAATCTAGACTAATAACCTCATCCTCAATCCATCTTTTGATAGAAATTATACACCCCAACATCAGCGGTATAATGGTTAGAGGTCGCAAATTTAAAATCTCACTGTTTATGGATGATGTACTCCTAACCATAACATGACCGCACGTGACCCTCCCTAATCTCCATAAACTCCTGGAGGAATGTGGGTCCGTAACAGGATACAAGGTTTACTCCGCTAAATCATAAGCCCTCCAAATGAATTTACTTCCCTCGATTGTCCACCCCCTTCGGATAACTTTTTATACATGTGGAAATCCCATACCATTAAATATATGGGGGTGTACCTCACCCCCCGATATGAATCCCTATATGATGCAAACTTCAGACCCCTATTCGTGTCTATACTGTCCCTTCTGTCCAAATGGAGACATTACCTAATATCTTGGTTTGAACGCATTGCCTCAGTTAAAATGACTATATTCCCTAAACTCTTGTATTGCTTTCTGACTCTCCCAGTGCCTATCCCATCTGCTCACCTCAGAAAACTCCATACTGACCTAAATTGCACATGGATTTATAAACAACACTGAACAGCTCTCTCCATAATGTTTTCCCACTGAAATGATGGGGGTTTGGCCTTTCCACACCTCCATTACTACTATGCTGTCCAACTGAGAGCTATAGCATCCTGGGTTACCCTTCCAGCCTATAACTGCTGGACCCAAATAGACAAATTATGGCTAGCTCCCATCCACCCGAACAACCTATTATGGAACTCCAATACTACACACTATGAACTTGCTAAGAACCATTTGGAGACCACTAAACCACATATCCCCCCTACAATCTAAGGCCTCCTTAGTTACAGCTTTCCTCTACAACCCTAAACTACCCGACAGCTTAACCTTCCATATAATATCTCCATGGTTGCAGAGGAACCTCTTTGATTATGGACACTTGGTGAATTTGTGTCTAGGATCTTAATACCTTTTGACGAACTCTGAACTAAGCTTGAACTCCCCTGCAGTACCTTCCTTGGCTACCTTCAAATTTTACACTATGCACTACCATCACCCCAACCCTTCAATCCTCTAAGCCATCCCCATTCAAATGCTTAATCCTATCAGGCCCCACACAGAAAGGACTGACTTCAGATATATACAAACTCTTAAACTCCTATGATATGGTGTTTCAGGGGAAACATAGATACATGCGCAGATGGGAGGAATATCTCAAAGTAGAATTATTACTTGAACAATGGTCCAATATATGGTCTTGGGCAGCCAAAAGCTCTATGTGCACGCTCTATAAAGAGAACACATACAATGTGCTCTTCTACTGGTAACTAACACCCTCTCGCCTACACGCTATATATCCATCGGCCTTGGACCGCTGCTGGAGATGTCTCCAGGACTGGGACACGTTATTCCACATCTACTGGAGTTGCCCAGCCCTACAGCCGTACTGGCATTAGATCCAGGGACTGCTACATCAGCTGTTTGAGGTGCATATCTCTCTTGCTCCCAATTTTTTTTTTTTAATGGGCCCACCCCCATAAATTACCCAGTTTAGCCAAAAAATTGGCCACACATATATTAACGGCGGCTAGATATCTAGTGGCCCTTTAATGGAAACAACGAAATCCCCCTGACACAATCTGATCTTTATGCCAGAGTCACGGACATGGAGGTTATGGAGTCCATGTTGGCTAGACTAATTGACCGGGTAGACTGACATGGGATTCTTGGCATCAACAGATGGATCCCCCTAATTCCATGAGACCCCTCCCAACTCTGTATACTGTAAGCACTCGGATACCAGGAGAGACGAGCCAAACTGATTGGAGCTTTCCTATATCTCTTCACTTCCCGGGAAGGCAAAAGGAACACGGGAAGGTAGAAAAATCATAGGGGACTGAACATCATCATAAAGGATCCATCACATTCAATATAGAGGTTGGGCATGCAGCAGTTCACTAAATACATAAACAAAACATTTCTCTCCTGGATGGCATTGACCTGGGCATAGGTGGGCACGTGTAGATGAAAGGAATATAGGAAGACAGAAGACACATAAGGGTGCAGGGGGGAGTATGAATGTCAAATGGAGCCCATCACAAATAATAGAGCTCCTGGGTATGCAGCAGTTCACTAGATACTTAAAAAAATATTTATCTTCTGGATGGCATTGATGTGGGCACAGGAGGACACGGGAAGATGAAAGGAACATAGGAAGGTGGAAGAAACATAAAGCCGCGTACACATGGGCGGACTGTCTGGCCAACTAAGTCCGTCAGACAATCCGACAGACAGTCCGTCCTACTTTCGAATGAACGGACTTGACCACACACGATGAACAGACAGTCCGCTGAAAGCTTGCGCGATGACGTGTACAGCACGTACGACGGGACTAGAAATACGACGTCCAATACACTGCAATGCAACCTTCGGCCGTGTAAATCCTTTCTGAGCATGCGCCATACTTAGTCCGTCCAACTTGCCTACTCACGAGCGGACTGTCCGCTGAAACCAAAGTTGGACGGACAATATTACGGAAATTCCAAAATACTTAATCCGCCAGACTGTCCGCTGAAAAAGTCAGCTGAAGCCCACACATGAGCGGACTGTCCGCTGAAATGTGTTTCAGCGGACTAAGTTGGACAGACAGTCCGCCCGTGTGTACGCGGCTTTAGGTTTAAGGGGGGGGGGTATGACTGTCAAAGGGGGGCATCACAAATATTAGAGCTCCTGGGCATGCAGCAGTTCACTAGATACCTAAAATAAACATTTCTCTTCTGGATGGCATCAATGTGGTCATAGGAGGATGTGGGACAATGAAAGGAACATGCTGGGATGTAGAGGAGCATGAACATCATAGGGGCCCCTAACATATAACTGATCCCTTCTGCATACAACGTTAATTTGATACATAAACGAAACATTTTTGTCCTGAATGGCATTGATGCGGGCGCAGGAGGGCAAGGAAAGATGAAAGAAACCTAGAAGATGGAAGAAACAAAGGGGTGCAGGGGGGTACGTCAAAGGGGGCCTATAACAAAAAAAAAAAAAAAGAACTTTTGGGTATGCAGCAGTTTGCTGGATAAAAGTCCAAAATAAAATAAACATTTCTCTTCTGGATGGCATTGACGTGGGCACAGGATGGCATGGGAAGATGAAAGGAACATAGTAACACAGAAAAATTGCATGGGACTGAACATCGACATAAGGGACCCACCATATATAATAGAGCTGTTTGGCAGTTCTGTAGATACATAAAACGAACATTTCTCTTCTGGTTGGCATCGATGTAGTCACACAAGGGGGATACAGGACAAAGAAAGGAACATGGGGGAGTGTGAAGAAGCATGAACATCATAAGGGAACCCATACATATAACTGATCCCTTCTGCATACAGCAGCTCATTAGATACATAAACTAAACATTTCTGTCCTGAATGGCATTAACATGGGCACAGGAAGACAAAAGGAACATTAAAGTTAAGAAACATAATTGTGCAGGGGTGGGGGGGTATGAATGTCAAAGGGAAACCCATCACAAATAATAGAGCTCTTGGGTATGCAGCAGTTCACTAGATACTTCAAATAAACATTTCTCTTCTGGGTGGCATACACATGGGCACAGGAGGGCACAGAAGGGTGAAAGGAACAGAGGAACACCAAAAAATGCAGGGGAATAAACATTTTCATGGGGACCCACCATATATAAAATAGAGCTGTTGGGCATGCAGCAGTTCTGTAGATACATCAAATTAACATTTCTCTTCTGGTTGGCATCAACGTGGGCACAGTTGGGCATGGCATGAAGAAAGAAACATGGGGTTGGCGTGGAGGGTCAAAAAATATCATAGGGGACCCCTTATATATATTAGATCCTTTCTGTATACAGCAGATCATTAGATACATAAACATTTCTCTCCTGGATGGCATCAACCTAGGCACAGGAGGGCACAAGCCACATGAGGATGAAAGGAACATAGGAAGATTGAAGAAACATAGGGTGTATGGGGGAGGGGGGGGGGGGGTTATGAATGTCAAAGGGGAAAAATAGAGCCCTTGGACATGCAGCAGTTCAATAAAATAAACATTTCTATCTTTCTATCTATCTTCTAGATGTCATTGACGTGGGCACAGTATGGCACGGGCAGACGAAAGGAACATAGGAAGATGGAAGGGGGGGTATGAACCGCAAAGGGGGGCGATCACAAATAATAGAGTTCCTGGGCACCCAGCAGTGTACTAAATACATAGGATAAACATGTCTCTTCTGGATGGCATGAATGTTGGCACAGGAGGGCACAGGAAGATGAAAAGAGCAAAGGAAGACAGAAAAAACATAGGGGACTGAACATCATCATAGGGGACCCATCATATACAGGTATAAAAGAGCCGTTGGACATGCTCACTAGATACTAGAGCTGCACGATTAAAAGATCGTGATCTCGATTTAACCTCCCCATCATCTTAATCCAGCATTTCCACAATTCATGTAACAAGTGCAGAGCAAACCCCTGCTCACAGCTGTCATTAAAAAAAAAAAAACAGCCGGGAATGTTTATCAACAACATTGCTTAGCACTGAAAGAGAGCTAAAAAGAAACATCATATCTTTCTGTTCATTTACAGAGCAAAGGGATGAACTTTGGTCTGTAAATAAAGTCAGTTTGAAGCAAAGTTGTAGTAAAAATAAATATATATTTTTTTTACATTTTTATTAAAGGGTTCCTCTGTTTAACCCCTTATTAACCCGTGATTTACTCTAATCGGCCTTATTAACTCTTTATTCTCCTTCTCCATTTAATTATTATTCCTGCTCATTTTTAATTTATTTCGATTTTATAAACTATTACTAATTAAAACTTTTTTTTTGTTTGCTTTGTTTAATAATATTTTTACACCTTTAACATATATTTACATGTTGAAAAAAAGCAAAAAATGAAATAAAAAATGTATTTAATTTTTAAAATAACTTTTCAATGCTTTGTACGATTGCAGACAGCTGAAGTGTAAGAAAAAAAGTTACGGTAGGTGTCAGTGACGAGTACTAAAAAAAAAATATATAAAAAAGACCCTAGGCATGCGCACAGGGTGTGCCAGGTGTACCTGGGTACACCCTAATCACCCTGTGTGATGCAGCTATTCCCCCTGTTTAAACCCCTAATATTTCACCAAAGTCCCCCTAGCAGGGCTCCTACAAAATTTGTAAAAAATAATAAAAAATAAATTATATTGTAAAAATAATCAAAAAAAGAAATAAAAACTACTGATACCATCCACTGCCCTATTGACATCATCAGTATATATACACATACACGCATACATGTGTGTTTGAGCTTTGAGGTGCACGCCCTAATGCAATATCCTGCGCACACCTATGACCCTAATATTACTTTTTTTTTTTTTTTTTTTATCAAATAATTTTTATTTATTTTTTGTTATTATTACATTACATACAAATATTTGAAAATAATTAGTGGTAAATATAAGGGAATACTTATTAAGGTTACCAAAAGATATACGGTACTAGGTTAAAGGTCTAAGATAATATGCTTAGGCGTGCATTTCACTAAGTTCAGAATTAAGATGCAAGATGTTGACATATTAGGATGCATCTGTCTGCGGTAAGAGGTACAAAGCTAAGATAGGACTGGTTACGCAAGAATATGGTCAGTCAGCAGATGTTGAAATGACGAGATAACTATCAGAAGACTGTATTTCACCTTTGACTTAGATAATGTCATGAGTTTAAGAAAAATGTCGATGTATGTATGAATTACCTGATTGGTTAAACCACAGGGCTGTCCTTCTGTTCAAACTAAATAAAATTGTTGTGTGTGCTTCAATAGGCACATTCATTATTCACGTACAATAGCGTGTATGTGTAATGTTTTGTCCACCGGTGAAAGGGACCTCCGCCCTTCAATCCTAGCCTAGGCTACCAGGGGTTACTTACAGAAGCCGAGCAACCTAACAGTTTTGGTACCAGCAAAGTGGGGTTCGTCTCGTCTTGCGACAGGTAAGTCACTTTACTCTTTTTTACCTGATTGGTGAATGGTGTAAACACTTACTCTGTCCGGGCGGCCGCTACGAACTTAGTTTAAAATTAAAAGAAGTAACTGTGCCTTCGCGATGAACTAGGCTGGTTCCTCGGGAGGTTAAAAGGGCTCGCAAGGAATTTATAGGTTTAGGGGAGTCCGACTAGGTTGGTCTGACTTAAAACTATTGGTGATAGTATTTTTAACACGGGAAGTAGTAGATTACGCCCGTGACAAAGGGATTGGTGGAGTGGACGCCCATTTGAAAAATTTTTTTTTTTTTAAAAAAAGTGCACTATAAATTGATAAATGTATTGCAATACGGTTATTTCATGTCTTAAAGTATATTAAGAATATGTCTGTTTCTCTCTAGGTACACGTGTAAGTATATAGAGTATAAGTTTTAATATAGAGTATAAGGAAAATAATTGTTGTTGTTTAAATGAGTGCAGAATATGAGGAGCCCTCTTGTAGTGACATAGCATCCGCCTGCCCCCATTGCACGTTAGGTCTACTCTTCCTAAGAATAGATGACAAGTGGATTTGACTGACCACCAGACCAGGGGGGTTCTCTTGCAGACTTGGTGTAAGAGGGGTAAATACCGCCACCAGGAAAAATTTACCCTTCATCGTATATAAAGGGTAAATCTTCATAGTTTTATATAAGTCCATCTGCCCCAAAAAAGATCAGGGATCCTACTCCCAGACCAGAGACCGGATTGTTGGACAAACCGGGTGTTATCACCTGTGTCCTGCCACTAGACACACACTGCCCAGACTACTAGATGGGGAATACTGCAGCAACCCAAGCCATGGCCACCCCATCACCCTATGAATTTGTCAGTAATATGATCCCTGGCCCCCAGGTAGAACCATTTTGGACACAAGTCCGGGAAAGGTGTCAGCAATTGGGAATCCATGACCCAGGACCCCAAGGTCCTTGTTCAGAGGAAGACTGGCAAGAAGTCAGTAAAATTTGTCAGGTACATAAGCATTCTTATCCTCCCTGCAAAGGGGCTGACCCACAATACATGAAGGATTGTTTCTGTGCATGGAACAAATGCCTTGGAAAATATAGGCAATTGTGGACAGCAAGGACATTGGAAATCCCAGTGCCCTTATAGGACTGGACAGATTAGAGCAAGAGGCAGAGGCAGGGGATTTAACCCCCAGACCCGCCCACAGTATCCCCGTTATCTGCCATACCAGAACCCTCGTCAACCACTACCCCAATATCCTACACAGCCACAAATAATGCACCGAGGGAAACTCTGTTGGTATTAATGGGACACCTGTCACCCATCCCATCACTCCACCACTGACTGTAGCCACTC
Source organism: Lithobates pipiens (assembly GCF_037356315.1). Lineage (NCBI taxonomy): Eukaryota > Metazoa > Chordata > Amphibia > Anura > Ranidae > Lithobates > Lithobates pipiens. The sequence continues at coordinate 18,779,980 of NW_027507791.1, read as the reverse complement.
CAGAAGGACAGAAATTATGTACCCAAACTTTTGCCGTCTTGTCCTCATGCCCTGTGCCCCTTATGGGACGGGACCTCTTGGCACAACTGTGTATTACCATTAAGTTTAATAAAGAAGGTTCCCTTACCGCTAGTTCACCATTATGTGACTTACATGGCCCTAAGCGACATGCACACAGAGGGTTCCCAAAAAGACATGCACACAGGAGTTTCTTTCTAATGATACCTTCCTCCCTTGACCATCACACAATTTGGGCAGAAAACAAAGGTAGTGTGGGCTTTATTAATTGCACACCATATGCACCCCAAATGCGGTCAGATGCAGGGATACAATATCAAAAACAGTATCCCCTACCCCCAGAGAAAGTCAAAGGCATCTCCCCTCAAATTAATGATTACATATCAAAAGGTATCCTGAGACCAATCATCAGTCCCTGGAACACACCCATTTACCCTGTAAAGAAGGCCAGTGGCGAGTGGAGACTCGTCCAAGACCTCAGAGCAGTAAACAAACAAGTGATTCCCCTCCCACCCCTAGTCTCAGACATCACTTTTATTTTCTCATGCATACCGGCAGACTCTCTATGCTACACAGTAATTGATTTAGCGAATGCTTTCTTTAGCATTCCCATTGCAGAGGAAGCCCAACCTATGTTTGCTTTCTCCTGGGCCGGGGGCCAACTAACCTGGCAAGGGTATGTAGACAGTCCAGCCGCCTTCTCTATGGTACTCAACGAGACTGTCAAGTCTTGGACATCTGAGCGAGGGTCGGTACTGATACAGTATGTGGACGACTTGCTCCTGTGCAGTCGAACTGCTGAAGAATGTGCGGTCGATTCAACATCACTGTTACAACACCTAGCTCACGCCGGGCATCTAGCCTCAAGGAAGAAAATACAATGGTGCCAGCCACAGGTAGAATACCTAGGGTGCATTCTAAAGGAAGGGACAAGGCTAGTGTCCCCCAAACGTGCCGCAGCCCTTCGAGCTCTCAGTCCCCCAAAAGACAAGGCCGCCCTACTCTCATTTTTGGGTGCAATTGTATATTGCCGCCAATGGATCCCTGACTGTTCTCATTGTGATAGTATCCTAAGAGAGGCTACTGGCTCGACAGCCCCTAAATTAATAGATTGGACTGAAGACAGACTACAAGCTTTTCAAGCTCTATTAAACAGTCTGTCAAATGCTCCCGCCCTAGGGTTGGTAGACTATGGTAAAGCTTTTCAACTATACTGTGTAGTCTCGGGGACCTCTTTTGCCGCCGTGCTAACACAACAGCATGGAACAGGCTACCGCCCTGTCTCCTACCTATCTAAAAAAAAACTCCCCATCCAAGTACAGGGAATGCCATTCTGTCTCCAAAATCTTGCTGCCTGTGCAATGGCTGTACAAGATGCAAACAAATTAGTGCTAGGTCACCCATTGACTCTCTATACCACTCATTCAGTCACGCATCTTATTCAGAACATGAATACCCAACATATGACCTCGCAAAGACTTAGTGGTTATGAGATAACACTGATGAACACTGATAACCTCACACTCAAATATGTGCCTGCCAGCAACCCCGCTGTGCGCCTTTTGCATTCCATGTTGCGTTTACCACATGACCCAGACATTATACATGACTGTTCGGAAAAGGTTGCTGCTATTACCAGTCCCAGACCGGATCTCACTGACACCCCTATCTCAGGTGCAGAGGATGTTTTCGTTGACGGTAGCTGCTCACGTCCCTCTGACTCCACCTTTTTAACCGGTTATGCAGTTGTTCAACTACCAGACATCGTACTGGAGGCAAAATCATTACCTCCTTCTTCAGCCCAGGTAGCAGAGTTAGAAGCCCTCACTAGGGCCTGCATTCTATTCACCGGTAAAGAGGTGAACGTCTACACAGACAGTAGATATGCTTTTGGAGTGGTGCATGATTTTGGTGTGATATGGGCCAATAGAGGTTTTAAAACCGCAGACAACAAAATAATTGCCAACTCCACACAGATTAGTGCTCTCCTCCAAGCCATTCTTCTTCCAAAAAAGGTAGCCATAATTAAAGTAAAGGCACACTCCTCTGACAGCAGTCGTGTTTCAAAAGGGAATGCTCTTGCTGACAGAGAAGCTAAAAGAGCTGCTGCCTTTTCCCCTAACCCACCTGCCCCCACAACAATGTTTTTCAAGGAACACTTCGCAGCACCTAACTTTAAAACTGTTATAGCACAGATGCAATCAATGGCCACAGAAGATGATGTCCATTTTTGGACAAAGGAAGGATTGACCAAAGACCCTGAAGGTCTTTGGTCAAAAGAGGGGAAGAGACATATAGGGGCTGCACTCTCATATCTCCATGGTCCAGGACATATAGGGGCTGCCCCTTTGATCAATATATATATATGAAATCCTTTATCACCCACAAAGTGCAGGAGTAGTGGAAAGAATGAATAGGAATATCAAAGATAAACTAAAAAAGGCCACAGGAGGCACGTTGAAAGGATGGCTTGACCATCTGCCTGCTGTATTGTTCCAAATTAGGACCACACCACATGCAAGAACAAAACTATCACCCTTTGAGGTCCTCATGGGAATCCCCGCAAACATAGAATTACCCCCATTAGACCAAGACACTGATATTGACATTTATTCCCAACAGGAAATGTACGTGAAAAACCTGGTAAGTATGCTCCACGAAATAAACGAACAAGTTTCTGTCACCTTTTTTCCCTCTTCCCACAGAACCAACGCATCCCTTCATCCCTGGGGATAAAGTGCTGATCAAACAATTAGCACAAAGAAAGAGTATCGGACCGGCTTTCTCAGGACCATGGAAGGTGGAAAAGGTATCCAGGACCGCAGTGTTAACAGACCTAGGAAACACCTGGATCCACGCCAGCCGTCTTAAAAAGTGTCCCCAGCTTCCCTCGACTCCAGAGCCCCTGGCAGTGACAGAGAGCAGCAACTCCCAAGAACAAGATCTACAAGAAGTTCAGAGAGGCATAGAACAAATTTCCCTGGAAGATCCCACACCCCCTCAAAAGGACAAAACAGAGCCAACAACTGCCGGGATGAGAAACGAAGAAGAAGAACAGAACTCTTAGATAACAAATAATCAGAACTTTAAAAAAAGATGCTTTCTCCATCAGTGTCAGGGAAGGCTGTATGCCTTTGGGGTAGTCTGGTACTATTTGTATTCCTGCCCACATGGTTGATAGCTAACTGTATATATCATCCAGAAGATTTAGGTTTATTAAAAGGGATATGTGGACCACCTAAGATGAATAATACCCCCGGCCAAAGACATAGTAGAAGTATTGTACCCGTTAATGAGTCACCTAAGGGACTGACTAACAAGATGTTACTACTAAAATTCAAATATAGCTATGCTCAAAAATCTGGTTTTGAGAAATGCTGGATTTGCAGCAAGCTACATCCCAGTACAGCTAGAATCCCTCTCATGGCAGTCCCCTTGAATTTTACCCCCCTCCTTAATGGAACACCCCCTATCGTCCTAACGAATGTTACTAGGACCCGTCCAAATAAAACCCTCACTTTCCAAATTATAGGTAGAAGCCACTTCCCAGACTGGTGTTTCCGACTGGGAAACACCACAGATGGAGCCGAGGTTTGCAAACAAGCAAAACTTAACATTTCAATGACATCATTTAACAGTCCTTCTTTCTTCCATACTTCAGATCCCACCCTAAATGCCACCTTTTTAGACTTTCTTAGCTCCAGTACCAAGACTACAATACACCAATTAATGTCAATTCTGGTGCTCTCTGGCCTTTCTGATACTCTTAGGAACGTGTTCCATAAACGACCCCTAGCTCTAGGAAATACCATATATATATGCTGCGGCAAACTCTGTCACCCCTGGATCCCAACCAAACCCCAGGGGTGGTGTTACCTTGCAGCCCTGGTTCCTATTATGGGGGTATTAGGGGATAACAAGGGAAGTCACCTCCTTGAAGCCAGCATGCATCCTAGATATCCCCTTAGACACCGTAATAAACGAGAATTGTTTTTAGGAAAAGATATGGCCTGGGCATGGTTCCCTTCCTGGACAGGGTGGGGAATTGACCTAATGAAAAGATTAAATAATTACACTGGCATAATTGATGAGATTCTGGAGGAAAATTCTGATGACATAACCAAACTAAATCTAGAAACTAGGGCAATTAGGAAGCAACTAGAACTACATGAGTTGGCTATAGAAAGTATGAGTGCAGCCCTTACTGGCCTCTGTGAGACTACTGAGGATTATGAGTGCTGTACCTGGATTCATAATACCAGCATCGAAGTCCCAGACTACTATGACGTTATTGCCCAACACAGGGAAGAGGTAAATAAACTACAGAAAGAGGCAAGGAACATAGGAAAAAACTGGGATCCCTTCTCGAGCAGTTTTAGTTTTGGGGGATTAATATCTTGGCTCCGAAATGCTGCCATGACAATTGTCACTGTGATTCTCTTCATTCTATTTTTATATGCCTGTTATAAGATAATCAAATGTTTATGTAAAAAGGGAAACACGGTCGCTCCGAAGGATCTGAAACTCACTTCCATTGTTAAGGATCCAACGGTATGGTATAGAAACCAAGAGCACAAGGGTTCGGAGTATGAAGCCTGTGCTATTAAATTAGAAAAGGAATGATCATTATGTAAATCACAGAATGATCAAAGGAAGGATTATAAGGGAATACTTATTAAGGTTACCAAAAGATATACGGTACTAGGTTAAAGGTCTAAGATAATATGCTTAGGCGTGCATTTCACTAAGTTCAGAATTAAGATGCAAGATGTTGACATATTAGGATGCATCTGTCTGCGGTAAGAGGTACAAAGCTAAGATAGGACTGGTTACGCAAGAATATGGTCAGTCAGCAGATGTTGAAATGACGAGATAACTATCAGAAGACTGTATTTCACCTTTGACTTAGATAATGTCATGAGTTTAAGAAAAATGTCGATGTATGTATGAATTACCTGATTGGTTAAACCACAGGGCTGTCCTTCTGTTCAAACTAAATAAAATTGTTGTGTGTGCTTCAATAGGCACATTCATTATTCACGTACAATAGCGTGTATGTGTAATGTTTTGTCCACCGGTGAAAGGGACCTCCGCCCTTCAATCCTAGCCTAGGCTACCAGGGGTTACTTACAGAAGCCGAGCAACCTAACAGTAAACATACATTTTTAAGCATTGTAAGCATTTCAATTATTTTTTTTATTTTTTTTATTTCTTTACACATTACATTATTTTTCATTACATTTCTTTAAATTTGATTGAAGCAAAGAGTATTATGTCTTATTTTATGGCCATTTTGTTTGATAACCTATCAATCAGGGGTTTAAAATCTTTAAAAGAAAAAAAGTTCTTCAGAATTGTGAGAGAATCTTGATCTTTATTCTAAGCAAAAAAATAAAATAAAATGTGTGATTTTCATTTTATCCAGAATTGTGCAGCTCTGCTTGATACATAAAATAAAACATTTCTCGGGAAGATGAAAGGAGCATAGTAAGATCGAACATGGGAGAGGACCCATAAATTAGAAAGAGCTCTTAAAACCCCCAAAGAGTATATATTTTCTGAAACGAGAGACCCTCTAAAACAAAATGGTAGTTCCAGTTTATATATACACTATATTGTCAAAAGTATTGGGACGCCTGCCTTTACATGCACATTAAAGGGATTGTAAGGAGAATTTTTTTATTTTTTTTAAAATAACAAACATGATATACTTACCTCCACTGTGCAGCTCGTTTGGCACAGAGTGGCCCCGAACCTGCTCTTCTGGGGTCCCTCGGCGGCTGTCTCAGATTCCTCCCTCAGATGCTTCTCATGTTCATGCGAGCTCCCTCGCATTGGGGAGAAGCATCTGCGGGCGCGCTCCCGTGATACAGCCGGTGGCTATAGCCGCCTTTTTTTAGCGTTGTTTTTTTTTTTTTTTTACACTGTGGTTGCTTAGCAACCAGATATATACAGTGAAAAAAAAGAAAAAAAAACGCAAATCGTGACAAAACCGTGGCAAAAATGCGGTACTTGCGTTTTTGATGCAGGTCCATTGACTTCTATTACATGCAAGACGCTGCATTTTGATGAAAAAAAGTCCCCGATCCTTTCCAAATACGCAGAGGCACAAAAATGCATTGATGTGAACATGTTCCATAGGAACCCATGTTAAAAAATTTCCTTCCATTTCTGGAAAATGCAAAATGCATTAAAAAACGCGCTAGTGTGAATCGAGCCTTAGTGCGTAGGGTTCAATATGGAGTTAGCCCACCCTTTGCAGCTATAACAGCTTCAACTCTTCCGGAAAGGCTGTCCACAAGGTTTAGGAGTGTGTCTAGGGCAGTGATGGCGAATCTTGACACTCCAGATGTTTTGGAACTACATTTCCCATGATGCTCATGCACTCTGCAGTGTAGTGGAGCATCATGGGAAATGTAGTTCCAAAACATCTGGGGTGCCAAGGTTCGCCATCACTGGTCTATGGGAATGTTTGACCATTCTTTCAGAAGAGCATTTGTAAGGGTTAGGCACTGATATTGGACGAGAAGACCTGGCTCGCAGTCTGCGTCACCGGATGCACTTGCTTTCCCATCTCCATCGTAAATAGGAAGCACATCTCCATCCCACTCTGTCTGATGACTTCATAGCGGGGAGGAAACAAAACCTTGAAGGCCTGGCTCACAGTCTCCGCTCTAATTCCTCCCAAAGTTGTTCTATCGGGTTGAGATCAGGACTCTGTGCAGGCCAGTAAAGTTCCTCCACCCCAAACTCACTCATCCATGTCTTTATGTCTTGCTTTGTGCACTGGTGGGAAGTCACGTTGGAACAGGAAGGGACCATCACCAAACAGTTCCCACAAAGTTGGGAGCATGAAATTGTCCAAAATGTCTTGGTATGCTGACGCCTTAAGAGTTCCCTTCACTAGAACCAAGGAGCCAAGCCCAACCCCTGAAAAACAACCCCACACCATAATCCCCCCTCCACCAAATGATTTGGACCAGTAAACAAAGCAAGGTCCATAAAGACATGGATGAGCGAGTTTGAGGTGGTGGAACTTGAATGACCTGTGCAGAGTCCTGACCTCAACCCGACAGAACACCTTTGGGATGAATTAGAGCGGAGACTGCAAACCAGGCCTTCTCGTCCCACATCAGTGTCTGACCTCACAAATGCACTTCTAGAAGAATGGTCAAACATTCCCATAGACACACTCCTAAACCTTGTGGACAACCTTCCCAGAAGAGTTGAAGCTGTTATAGCTGCAAAGGGTGGGCCAACTCTACATTGAAATGCGCAACTGGAGAAATGTTGATTTATAATATGATGTGAGCAGTTTGTTCATGCAGACTTGTAGAATTACTGAAAGGTCCACTTTACTTATCCTATTGTAAAGAATCCCTCCCCAGATAGTAACATGCTTCTGTGCATCTAATGTTGCGTACACACAACTGGACTTTCCAGTAGACTAGCTCTGATGGAATCAGTCCGTCGGAACAATCCGATCATGTGTGGGCTAATCAGATTGTTTTTCATAAAAAAAAAAAAATCAGACAGACCTAGAAATAGAACATGTTTCAAATCTGACCGACAGACTGAATTCCTATCGGGAAAACGGTTCGTCTGTATGCTGGTCCGGCAGACCAAATACGACACAAGGGCAGCTATTGGCTACTGGTTATTGAACTTCCTTGTTTAGTCCCGTCTTACGTCATCACGTAGGGACTTAGGCCGCGTACACACGCGGGGACTGTTCGCCCAACTTTGTCCGTCAAACAGTTTTGGCAAACAGTCCGCTCAAACTTAGCATGGACGGACATGGCCTTACACGACGGACGAACAGTTTGCTGAAACCGTGCGCGATGACGTGAACGGCACGTACGACGGGACGAAAAATACGACGTCCTATACACTGCATTATAACTTTCGGCGTGTAAATCCTTTCTGAGCATGCGCGGAACTTAGTTTGACGAACAAGCCTACACACGAGCGGACAGTTTTTCGGAAATTCCGAAAAACCTTGTCCGTCAAACTGTCCGCTGAAACTGTCCGCTGAAAGCCCACACACGAGCGGACTGTCCGCCCAAACACTGTTCAGCGGACAAAGTTGGGCGAACAGTCCGCCCGTGTGTACGCGGCCTTAGTCCGTACGTGTGTGGGCAAGTCCGTTTGTTCGGAAAGTCAGTTGGAACTCTGCCGAAAGTCTGTCGGTAAGACCGTCGGACCTAGTCTGCTGGACAGTCCGGTCGTGTGTACGCGGCATTAGTGTTCCTTTCCCAGCTCTGCATTCAAGGTTTTCAATGGCCCGTCATGACTTCCATCTACAGGGCTGTCCAATGGGCCGATTTATAGCTGCGGCTGATTGTAGAATTGTATGACGGAATTGCCTCTGTCTCCTGCCGTACGGCTCATAGACACATCAGTGAGACGCGCGGCCTGAGATCACTGGTGGAGCGGCAGTGGTGATTCTCAGGAGCACCGCCTGGCACCACTGAAAAATCTTCCGGGTAGGAGACATCTTTTTCTTGTCAGACTAATTGCAGCGCTGGAGACTCTGCGGTGGAAAACGCTTAGATCGCTCTCGTATGTAGTTTGTGAAGGGGGGGGGGGGGGGGGTCAGCCTGTTAGTACCACCTGGGACAGTCGTATTCTGCCGCATTCTTTATAAAGCAATTGACGTTTTCCTTTCTTGTCTGCGTTCTGCACAAAGACTTTTATTATCTTTGCTTCGCCGTCACTGATTATCTACCTACAACAGATGTCTGACGGTGTTCTCCAAGATGCAGCTTAAACCCCCCCAGATGTCCGCCATTGCTTAGACCCCCCCCTTAGACATCCGCAGCTTAACCCCCACCCCCCCCCCAGATGCCCACCATACAAACTCCTCCGACAAACGCGATTTGAAAGGTTTTGTTTGCCCCCCACTATGAAGTCGTCGAGACAGAGTGGGATGGAGATGTGCTTCCTATTTACGATGGCGAGAGATGGGAAAGCAAGTGCATCCGGTGCCGCAGAGACTGCGTGCCAGGCCTTCTCGTCCAACATCAGACCTCACCTGACCTCACAAAAGTTCTTCTGGAAGAATGGTGAAACATTCCCATAGACACACTCCTAAACCTTGTGGATGGCCTTCCCAGAAGAGTGGAAGCTGTTATAGTTGAAAAGGGTGGGCCAACTCAATATTGAACCCTATGGACTAAGACTGAAATTCCATTAACCACTTATGGACTGCCCACTTTTATCAGCGGTGGGAGAGGCCCCCCCCTCCTGCCACGCTCCTGTGCCCTCTGCTGCTTACCGGAGCCATCGGCAGCAGCGGAGGCGATCACGTCCTGTCTCCTGTTAGGTATGGAGACGAGTGAGGGGAAGATGGCCCCCATCCGTCTCCATAACAATGCAGGGCGGAAGCGACATCAAAACGCCACTTCCGCCCACAGCTCTTAAAGGGGCATTTTTTTTAAATTTTTTTTTTAAATGATCTTTTTTTTTTATTGCATTTTAGTGTAAATATGAGATCTGAGGTCTTTTTAACCCCAGATCTCATATTTAAGAGTTCCTGTCATGCTTTATTTCTATTACAAGGGATGTTTACAATCCTTGCAATAGGAATAAAAGTATGTCAAAACAAAAAATAAAACATAAAAGATAAAATAAGGAAAAATATTTTTTCTTTAAACACGCCCCGTCTCGATGAACTCGCGTGCAGAAGCGAACGCATACGTGAGTAGCGCCCGCATATGAAAAAGGTGTTCAAACCACACATGTGAGGTATTGCCGCGATCGGTAGAGAGAGAGCAATAATTCTAGCCCTAGACCTCCTCTGTAACTCAAACCTGCAACCTGTAGAATTTTTTTAAATGTCGCCTATGGAGATTTTTAAGGGTAAAAGTTTGTCGCCATTCCACAAGTGGGCACAAATTTTGAAACGTGACAGGTTGGGTATTAATTTACTCGGCATAGCATTATCTTTCACACAAAAAAATAAAATTGGGCTAACTTCACTGATGTCTTCTTTTTTAATTTAAAAAAGTTTCTTTTTTTATAAGACCGCTGTGCAAATACGGTGTGACAGAAAGTATTGCAGTGACCGCAATTTTATTCTCTACGGTGTTAGAAATTTTTTTTTAATGTTTGGGGGTTCTAAGTAATTTTCTAGCAAACAAAAAAAACCTGTTTTTAATTTGTAAACAACAAATCTCAGAAAGAGGCTCGGTCCTTAAGTGGTTAAAGTTAAAGCAATTCGTTTAGTTCTGAATTAATTTTTTAACAAAATTCAACAAATTCGTTAATTCGGAAACATCCGAATTAACAAAAACCAGTTTAACAAATTTTACTGAATATTCATAAATTTGAATATTCGGAAATTCTAAAATTTGTAAATTCATAAATTTGAAAGCCTGTAAATTTGTAAATTCATAAATTCGTAAATTTGAAAATCCAAAAACCCGAAAATTCAAATATCTGCAATAATAAATAACTATTAAATTATAGGCATTGGAATTTCCTTTCAAATTTGGCTGTTAATGAATGTAACGAATGCGAATTTATTTTGAAGTTACGAATTATCCAAAATAACCAATGCCATGTCTGAACGAATGGCACGTAACAAATGAATAATAATAAATAACAATAATAATAACTTTTTATTATTTATATTTATTATTAATTCGTTCTGTTCCATTTGCTTAGATGCGGCATTCGTTATTTTGGAAAATTCATAACTTCGGATGTATTCGTTATGTTCACTAACAGCCAAATTTGAAGGGGAAATTCCAATACCTATAATTTAAAGTGGGATTCCACTCTTTTTTTTCTTTTTTTCTTACCTGTCTCACTGGTGGGCGAGTGCTACCTTCGATTGGCATCCACGTCCGGCGTTTATTTGACCCCCGGCGCGACAAATCTTTTCCTCAGGATGATTTATAAAAACCTGCTCTGGTGTTTTCCATTTTAACTGTGGGCGTCTGAAGCCCACAGGCATTTACTTTCTGGTATATGATGACGTCTGGCTCCCAGCATGCTCTGCTCCATCTTGCACATGCTCAGTGAGAGCAGTGACAAGGAAAGAAAAACTTTCATTGTCCCCCATGGATTCTTGGGAAATTTCCCAGGGACCATTGCGAGGACGATAGCCACGCCTACTCCCACGGGAGGACAACCCGGAAGTCAGCTGAAACATCAGAAATAAAAGGTAAGTAAATAATATTTTTTTTTTTCAGGGTTCGTTTAGGTAAGTATGCTATCTGTTGATTTTAATAACATGAACTTTCATTTTTAGGTACCAAACCACTTTAATAGTCAGTTATTTTTTTAGTTAGTAGGTTATAGTTATTATTAAAAATTTTGGGATTTTCGTTCTTTTGAATTTTCGGATTTTCTTTATTATTTTCGGATTTTTGGATTTTGGAATTTACGGATTTTGGAATTTACGAATTTTGGAATATATGAAATTACGAATTTTCTAATATACAAATTTTCTAATTTACGAATTGTGACCATAAAAATGACAAAAAAAAAAAAAGAAAAAACCAGTGTAAAGGCAGGTGTCCCAATACTTCTGGTAATGTAGCGTATATGTGCACAGCGCGCTCCCAGTGCAGAGGGTCTCACCGAGAGCCCCGAGTCACATATTAATGATCAGGGCCCGGGCACGGTCAGTTCTGGGTCACCTGATGGCTGTGATAGTCTCTGATTGGCTATCACAGTGATCAGTCACTGTGAGCCTGCCCCTCTGTTTATTTCATCTTCTGAATGAAGAGAAAGACACATTTTACTTCCCTCTTTTTGCAAGTTTGTAAAAAAATAAAATAAATAGAATAAAAAAAAAGCTAGCAGCATCTTTGGAGCGGTGAAGGAGCAGTGTATACACCGCTCCTGCCCATTGAAATCAATAGGGCAGCGCGGCTATACCGCCGGCAAAACGCTGCGTGGTTTTAACCCTTTCTCAGCCGCTAGCAGGGGGTAAAACCGCCCAAGCTAGCGGCTGAATACTTTCTCTAAAACGACGGTAAAGCAGCGCTAAAAATATTGCCGCTTTACTGCCGACACCGCTCCCGCCCCAGTGTGAAAGGGGCCTAAGTGAAAATGTCCAAATTGGGCCCAATTAGACATTTTCCCGACCCCAGGATCATGTGACTCATTAGTTTTACAAGGTCTCAGGTGTGAATGGGGAGCAGGTGTGTTAAATTTGGTGCTATCGCTCTCACTCTCATTCCTCCAGACTGACCTCTACCTATCAAAGCATTTTTAAATTTGCATAGCTCCTACCAAGAGCCATCAGATCCATGGGCTCTTGGGAGGAGCTATGCTAATTTAAAAATGCCTTGATAGGTAGAGGTCAGTCTGGAGGAATGGGCATTTCTATACAGGCTACATGTGCAGGCAACCTCCACATGTGTTTCTAAGCCTCTATGATTGACAGAACTGAAATCCAGGAAAAAAAAAAAAAGGAGGTGGACCAGGGACAACCAAACTGAGGAGGAAAGGGCTAGAAAATGGCGGACGTCCTCCAGCCAGGGAATGAAGTGGAGCTCTGTCTGACTTGCTGCAGCTTCTAAAGCACATAGTAAGAAGCTCACAGTGAGCAGTGTAATCAGAGTAAGCCATTTCAGTTCAGGAGAGGTAGCCGAAACAACTGTGTGGATGTAGGATCCATGGAATGAACATTGACACGGATTGCCACGAATCCTAAATCTGCACAGTGGTGCCGGCTCCTCTCCTGGACTGAAATGGCTTGCTCGGATTTCACTGCACACTGTGAGCTTCTCATAATGTGCACAGGAAGCTGCAGCAAACACAAGAGGGCGCCACAGCATAAGTGTAGCTAGCTTAATTAACTAGCTACACTTAGATGTTGGCGCCCCCTTGTGTTTGCTTATTTTGGTTTGTGCATTAGGTAAATTGGAAACCTGATTTCTGAGGAGCAGCAACTATCTCCTGCAGTGACTGTTAACCGTTTCAATACCTGTGACTTAACCCTAACAGTACCAAATGGGTCCACCAGGCCAGCAGTCTGACATCGACCTGTGATTTCTATGAGGAAAGATTGCAGATTTCCCCACTGCCTTTTCTCCCGCTTACCTTTAACTGGATTAAAATATTATTTATTTCCTTAAGCTACTTCCTGTGTATCGCCGCCATAAGAAGATGACTCACCGGTGTGCGTTCCGTGCGGTGAGCACTAAGTGAAAACATTCTCATTATATGATGTAAAGCCGCCATTCCTATTCATATCTCTAAAATTGCAAAAAAAAAAAAAACATATATCTACAAACGTGTTTCATCTCAGGAGGGGTCCGCGCTGCGATACGCAAACCAGAGAAACCCTACTAGGTGCATTTTAATGATCAGTTTATCAGTGGATTTAGACAGATGAATCAGGAATGATTAAACAGATTCATTGGGCTGAAAAATGCAGCAGGAATGTGTTCAAATGATTTATAAAACTCTTTAAATATGATCTTTTTTTAAAATTATAATAAAGTCTAAAACCAGTGTCAGTATGAAAAGTTGCATATTAATAGTATGCATGCTCCTTTTGAGCCAGTAGGTGGCACTGTTGGCTCACTTTCACAAGTTTCTCAGGCTCTCCATATTCTCTATAATGGAAAAAGGCTGGTTGAACTGAGTCATGGCCTGCCAGAAAAGATATGACTGCCGTACTATCTATAGAAAACCCACAGTGCTCTGGGAATCCTTTTATCATGGGAGATGCGATAACTTCTAAAAACTTTGATACTTTCTGTATATCGCCGCCATAAGAAGATGACTCACCGGCACGAGATCCATTCGGTGAGCACTAAGTGAAAACATTCTCATTATATGATGCAAAGCCATCATTCCTATTCATATATCGAGGTGGCGCTTTTGGCTCTCTTTCACAGGTTTCTCAGGCTCTCCATAGTCTCTATGATGGAAAAAAAGCTGGTTAAACTGAATAATGGCCTGCCAGAAAAGAGATGATGACCGCCGTGCTAGCTATAGAAAACCCACAGAGCTCGGGGAATCCTTTGTCATAGGAGATGAGATAACTTAAAAATAGGGCTGCGGAAATTAACGATTAATTGTTCGATTAATCGTTAATTTCTTTGATCGATCAAAATAATTTTAATCGAGGACGATCCGCGGAGTCAGTTCCGCGGTCTCGCCCATAGGAAAGGCCGCGGCTTCGGCCTAGCTCCGGAGCCGCGGCCATCTTGGTCCACCCGGCGGCGGCCTAGACGCGCGCGCTGACGTCATCATCGCCCGCCTGCTTGTGTCTACTCTGAGGATGGACGGGTCTGCCTACTGTCCATTCCAGACAGAGCAGACAATCATGAATATTAAGGTATGGGGGAGATGTGAGGAGATGTGGGCAGTACTTTATGGGGGGAGAAGTGGGCAGTACTTTATGGGGGGGGGGGGATGTGGACAATACAGCATGGGGGGAGATGTGGACAATACAGCATGGGGGGAGATGTGGACAATACAGCATGGGGGGAGATGTGGACAATACAGCATGGGGGGAGATGTGGACAATACAGCATGGGGGGAGATGTGGACATTACAGTTAAAGTTAAACTAACTTTCTACGTTTTTCTTAAAGTTTAATAAAAAAAAAATGTAAAAACCGTATGTACATTATAATTAATCGAAATTAGTCGATTAATCGATTAAAAAAAAAATCGATTAATCGAACAGGAAAATTTTAATCAGTAACAGCCCTACTTAAAAACGTTAATACTTTCTGTGTATCGCCGCCATAAGAAGATGACTCACCGGCATGCGTTCTGCGCGGTGAACACTAAGTGAAAACATTCTCATTATATGATGCAAAGCCGCCATTCCTATTCATATATATAAGTGGCGCTGTTGGTTCTCTTTCACGTTTCTCAGACTATCCATAGTCTCTTTGATGGAAAAAAACTGGTTGAACTGAGACAAGGCCTATCTATAGGAAACCCACAGTGCTCTGGAAATCCTTTGTCATGGGAGGTGAGATAACATCTAAAAACTTTGATTGCTTGTGGGTTGGGCTTAAACTCCTAAACCAATTGTCTGACACAGATCAGCCTCCTTAAAAGAGCAACCTCCCTCACTCAAAAGGAATGCTCTGGCATTGATGGACTACAGATCTCCAGCCAGTGCTGGCACAAGGTCATCTAGAGCCCGGGGGTGAACATGCCAAACTGCCCCGCCCCTTCAAGATGTATGAGCAATATGTGTCAGAAAAAATCCCCCACAAAAACACTGAGCACTAATCTGCATGCTTACCCCTTAAGTATAAATCCCCCTTCTTCCCAGTACAACCCCCCCCTTTGCTGAAATCCCCCCTCTCAGCACATATCTTCGCATGCCCGCGCCCAAAAATGTTTTTCCCCTACTAGTATACATCTCCCCCCTGCTCTAAACCCCCCTAGCACAGCTCCCCCCAATTCCCCCCTCCTACCACAAATCTTCTTCCCATCCCCCCTCCCAAGACACATCCCCCTTAATCCCAACTCTTGAAAAATAAAACACCCCAAGATTTGACCTCCTAGAACAATACATAACCCCTGTCAGCCCCCAAATTCCCCTTTGCAACACAAACTCCCTCCCCCCACCCAGGGGCGGATCCAGAGTCTAGTCTCGGGAGGGGCACTGCCAGAAAATAAGGCTGCTTTCACACTGGGGTGGGCGGGCGACGGCGGTAAAGGCCGCTAACGGGACGGTTTTATCTCATTTTTTTCTACTGAGACACACAGCCGCTATATCCCAATATGACATGTTGGTACGGGTACTGGAATAAACCCTGCATGCATTCTGGGATCCGCACGCATGACATACTGGGATATAGCGGCTGTGTGTCTCAGTATAAATAAATGGGATGCATGTAACACTTTATGCATCCCCAAGCCAGTAAAAGACAGCCCTGCATGTCAGACGCATGTCTGCCCTGTGTGAATGAAGCATAAAGATACAGATTTCTGTCATTCTATATCATCATTATTATCATGATAATCACACAATACAGGTGCTGTGGCTCAACGCACCTGTGCTTTGTGATTATCATGATGATAATGATGATGATTGGTAATTGTAATATGACACATGGAGGGGGGTTAATGTACTCACTGATGTATTACTGACCAGTGGCAATTAATTAACCCCTTTGTGCTGCATTAGTGGCAGTGTTTATAAACCCCTTCA
Source organism: Lithobates pipiens (assembly GCF_037356315.1). NCBI lineage: Eukaryota > Metazoa > Chordata > Amphibia > Anura > Ranidae > Lithobates > Lithobates pipiens. The sequence goes on along the minus strand of NW_027507791.1, from coordinate 18,763,816 downwards.
TGCTGTAGCATAAAAGGGGTTAATTAACATGGATGGTGCCACTGTCATTAATGCAGCACAAAGGGGTTAATTGTCACTGATCACAAATACATGAGTGAGTACATTAACCCCCTCCATGTGCCATATTACAATTACCAGTGTAAATTATTTCACCCCCCCCCCCCCCACCCCCAAAGCATTCACCACTTCACCCGTAAGACAAGGTGTTAACTAATTAACATAACAATGCCGCTCGTAGCTCATTAACATAACAATGCCGCTCGTAGCTCATTAACATAACAATGCCGCTCGTAGCTCATTAACACAACACTGCCTTAGCTAAGTAAGTGATCACTCACTTGCAGTGCACTGAGCTGGCTACAGTCCATCTTGTCTTCAATCCTGCGCGCCTCTGAATCGTGACGTCACACCAGCCGGGACTAGGAAGCTCCTGTCGGGTAGAGATCACTCCGCCTGACAGGGAAGTGAAGTGACACTCGTGCCGCTCTGCTGCAACTCTGCCAGCATGTAGCAGCAGCCCGTGTCACATCAATTACAGACCCCCATAGTGACCCACTGGCCCCTTCTAAATAAACTGATGGAAGCCAGGGGAAGCAGCAATAAAGTCCCAGCTGCATTTAGATGCCTCATGCAAATCTGGTGAGGTGGCGGAGGGAGAAAGCCTTGGAGTAAGTTCTATTTTCTCGGAGGGGGCAATTGTCCCGTTGCCCCCCCCTGGATCTGCCCCTGCCCCCACCCACCTTACATGATAACACAGTGCCCAGGGAAGCTGCCCTTGCTGCCTACCCCTTGTCTGCAGCTGATCCAATAGTGGCAAAAAACTTGCAGCTCCCCCTAGTGATGGGGTGGAAACACAAGAAAACAAGAACAGAGGGGACTCGGACTCTGAGGAGGAGGAGGGGATCTCCATCCAAAACGCGTCAGAAATTTCTGAGGGTCTTCTTGTGGTTGGGACTCGTTCAGTGGACCTGCTCATCTAGGACAATGTGGATATTGATGAGCTTTGGATTTTATGATGTTTGAGAGCACACATCTAATTTTGACTAAAATAAAAAGCTATCACAAAGGTAATGCGCAATGCTGGTGTGCCCCCTCTGTTCTTGTTTTCTACAGATCAGCCCCTGCTGCAGCCTCACCGCTTGTGACTTGCTGCAAAGTTACAATGCTGCAGTCTGACCACTGGGGGGGGACTGCAGAAATGCTTCCTCCTGCCTGCAGCAGACTGATGACATGATTTCAGCCTGGCAAAGTCGCTGACTGGAAAATAATGATGACTTTTTAATTAAAAAAAGTGGAGCTTTTCTGAATAATGATGCTGTTCCTGGATAACGTGACATGTCAGGAATTTATTGTGAAGTCACTGAAAGCTCAGCTTTAACCACGAAAGACAGCTACATCGCAGGTTCACATTGGCGGTCAGTGATCACGCTTCTCGCACGCCCTCTGCGGCACGCATCGACATGGACACAGCTGATCACAGATCGAGGTAAAGAGCCAATCACAGTGGTTCTTTGCCATGTGTTTCAATAACAGCTGATCACAGTGTAAACAGCATTTGCCGGTTATTGCTCTCCTCTCCTCACGCTGACAGCGCGTGAGGAGAGGAGAGCAGATAACCGGTAAATCCACACAGGGGGCATTTACACCATATCAGTGTCCAGATTATCAGTGCAGCCCCAACAGTGCTGCAAATCTGTGCCCATCTGTGATGTCTGTCAGTGCCCATCAGTGCAGCCTATCAGTGCCACATATCAGTGCCACCTCATCAGTGCCCATTAGTGCAGCCTACCAGTGCTCATCAGTGCCCATCAGTACAGCTTCATCAGTGCCTATTAGTACAGCCTCATCAGTGCCCATTAGTGCAGCCAATCAGTGCCCATCAGTGCAGCCTTATCAGTGCCCATTAGTGCCACCTCATCAGTGCCACCTTAGTGCCCATTAGTGCAGCCCAGTGGCAGCCTGTAATGCAGAGCGCAGGGGCACCGCCCCCTCTAATCCATATGACCAGCCCCCTAATCTACATGCGGGGCACCGGACACAAGGATTCCAATGGGTTTATTTTTTTATTTTTAAAAGCACAAGAAGCCTGAGGCTCTAATTGGCTTAAAAAAGGGTGGGCTTGGGGCACAGAGCATTGCGTCCTGAGCACACCCACTTGTGTGACAAAAGTGAATAAATATTTGCTATTGTCTTCCTGATTCTCCTCCTGGCCAATCAGGAAGCAGGCCCTGAGACCTGTCACTCGATTGGCCAAAAGGAGAGGTGATCCTATTGGCCACCTAGGAGGAGAAGGGAGAAGATGCAGGGGAAGCCGTGCCACTGTGAAGCTGAGGAAGGAGGAGACGCCGCCAAAAGCCTGTGACCTAGATAGGGTAAGTGCGGGGACTGATCAACCGACAGCCTCGGTGCAGCCTCATCAGTGCAGTTTCATCAGTGTCACCTCATCAGTGCACATCAATGAAGGAGAAAAATTACTTATTAAAAAATTTTTATAACAGAAACTAAGAAGAACTTTTTTCAAAATGTTCAGTAGTTTTCCGTTTGTATTGCCAAAAATAAAAAAAAACCCCGTGGTAATTAAATATGACCAAAAGAAAGCTCTATCTGTCTCAAAAATATTATAAAAATCTCATATGGGTACAGTGTAGCACAACCGCGCAATTGTCATTCGAAGTGTGACAGCGCTGAAAGCTGAAAATTGACCTGGGCAGGAAGGGGGTGAAAGTGCCAATTAGGCAAGTGGCTGAAATGTTCAGTTATAACTTGTTTTATTTGTCCTGGGCACCTCTATAGTATCCTGTACATTTGGTTAGGATAGCGGTTGTTAGGTTCCCGGGGTCTTGTTGTACGCGGTGTGCCGAGTGTCTGTCTGCAGTGATATTGATGTTTGTAGCTTCTATAGAAAGTTGTCATTGGTACAAAGATTGATTAGGCAGTTACCGGGATTATGCGAAGAGTAATCACCCTCCCATCTACCAATCATTGATCAGACGAGGTCCCCAATAAATGGCCATTTGTTAAAGGTCAGTTTCATGATAATTTGTCTCTGTAAAATATCAGCTGTTAAAGTGTTACTAAACCCACAACAGTAACATCAGTCTGTATATGCAGTAAAGCATGCTTCTTATACTCACTGTGGAATCTAAGGGGTTAACCCTTCTATTTCCCCCAATCTATCTTCTGATAAGACAGAGGCTAGGGGACAAGCTGCACATGCTCAGTTTGATGTGTATTGCTAGAGAGTTTCCTGTTTGTTTGTTTTTTGTTTTTTTAGGGGGGCGGGGTGCATGTGATCTGCACAGGGCCAATCATCACTGTCCAGACAGATAATGCTATATACTGCTGATGAGAAAAGGGAATTAGCAGTTTATATTTACTAAAATAATTGCATTTCCAGGTTCTGTGTACGCAGGAGATCAGATATAGTGATTGCAGGGTCCTGGGGAGACCAGATATAGTGAATGCAGGCTCCTGGGGAGACCAGATATAGTGATTGCAGGGTCCTGGGGAGATCAGATATAGTGAATGCAGAGTCCTGGGGAGACAAGCTATAGTGAATGCAGGGTCCTGGGGAGATCAGATATAGTGAATCCAGAGTCCTGGGGAGACCAGATATAGTGAATGCAGGGTCCTGGAGAGATCAGATATAGTGAATGCAGGGTCCTTGGGAGATCAGATATAGTGAATGCAGGGTCCTGGGGAGACCAGATATAGTGAATGCAGGGTCCTGGGGAGATCAGATATAGTGAATGCAGGGTCCTGGGGAGACCATATATAGTAAATGCAGGGTCCTGGGGAGACCAGATATAGTAAATGCAGACTCATGGGGAGACCAGATATAGTGAATGCAGGGTCCTGGGGAGACCAGATATAGTGAATGCAGGCTCCTGGGGAGACCAGATATAGTGAATGCAGGGTCCTGGGGAGACCAGATATAGTGAATGCAGACTCATAGGGAGACCAGATATAGTAAATTCAGGGTCCTGTGGAGACCAGATATAGTGAATGCAGGCTCCTGGGGAGACCAGATATAGTGAATGCAGGGTCCTGGGGAGACCAGATATAGTAAATTCAGGGTCCTGGGGAGACCAGATATAGTAAATTCAGGCTCCTGGGGAGACCAGATATAGTGAATGCAGGGTCCGGGGTTTTTGTTTAACTTTAACTACCTGAAGCTGAGCTTTGATCACAGCGCACATAGAAGCTCAATTTCCCAATCCGAAAATGCGTTCGTGTGTATGCAATTCCGACGCGCAAAAACTCACGCATGCTCAGATTCAACTACGAGACGGACGCTATTAGCTACTGGCTATTCAACTTCCTTTTTCTAGTCCCGTCGTACATGTTGTATGTCACTGCGTTCTTGATGGTCGGAATTTGGTGTGACCGTGTGTATGCAAGACTGCTTGAGCGAAATCCTGTCAGAATTCCGTCGGGAAAACCCATCAGAGCTTTTTCCGAACAAAATTCAGATTTTGTGTATGCGGCATTAGAATATGTTTCCAAGTAACCTGCACAAAGCAAGCTTAACCGCTTGCCGACCGCCGCACAGAGATGTACATCGGTAGAATGGCACAGGCAGGCAAATGGACGTATCTGTACATCCCTTTAAATGTGCCCCCTATCGGGCGTGCATGCGCCCACCGCACAACGCGGGTCCCGGAAACTCGATGTTCGCCAGCGGCCCCGCAATTGCAGTATGGAGAGGTAAAACGGGGAGATGCCTTTGTAAACAAAGCATTTCTCCGTTCTGCCTTGTGACATGACAAAGATCTACTGCTCCCTGTCATCGGGAGCAGTGATCGCTGTCATGTCAGTGGAAGCCCCTCCCCCCACAGTTAGAACACCTCCCTAGGACACACTTAATCCCTTTGTCGCCCCCTAGTGTTTAACCCCTTCCCTGCCAGTGACATTTACACAGTAATCAGTGCATTTTTATAGCACTGATTAGGATTGCGCAGTTCTCTTCTTTTTCTTTGTCTTTATATGTATATTACACTTTGGGTATATATTAGAATTGCTGCATCACACATTTTCGTTAAGCATACACTGTAGCGCAGATTTCCTCTTCCTTTTTTTCTCTGTCCTTTTCCAAATAATAATCTTGCGGCTTCAGCAGATAGGTTCAGTCCTACACTATGGATATCTTTGAATTTAGAAATAAGAGGGTGATAGACACGGCTGGGGTATTTGATTCTACACCCATATCTGCTGGTTCAGATATTAAAGGTGTATTCACCAGACTAAAAAATCTCACCACCTCTGAATTACATGCCCAGTGGGACATTGCTTTCTTTGAGACATATCTCAGAGAGGGCATGGTCCCCAGGAGTCTCAGGTGGGAGCTGAGCCCACACAGGGATGAGTCCGACATGGAAGGGTGGCAAAAGTTTTTTAATGATTCTGGGCTTTGTCTTTTACGTTTTCTAGCTCAAAAAAAGAGCGAGAAATTAGCCCGCCTTGATGAAGAAATCAAACTAATCAAGGAATCACTAGTCCCTCTGAGCACCACTGAAGAGTATAAGGAGTGTTCTAAGAACCTCCTCAAAACTCTTGAGAAAGAGGAGAAAGAGCAAAAGCTCAAGAAGAAAAAGAAATTCATCAGGGACAAAGAGGATTACCAGTCTGGGATCATCTTTCTATGGCAGAAGAAATTAGCCATGGAAAGAGAACAGATGGATACTCTTCCTCCCAATGCTCCTAATAATACTCAGAGGGGTCCTCCTGAGGCAGTCCCAAGGGACAACATAGTACATTATCCCACAGAATGGGTACAGGGTGTTAGAGTCACACCGAGTAATCAGGCCCATCTGGGCACAGGTCCATGGCAGACACGAGGTAATACCTCTTTGTCTCTGGCATCTCCAAGACCCCAGTGGGCTTCCCCAGGGAGGGGACCCGTAAATGGGAGATACAATAACAAAAACAAGAAAAAGAACAATAAGGGCCCTTATCAGGGTGGTCATCAGAGACCTACCCCAACTCAAGGACCTGGCAGTTATCCAGTATGGGACTCCATCCAAAGGTTTGATCAAGAGAGGTCGGTTTACTCCAATCGGAGAAATCAACCTTGGGAGGTTCCGACTCAAAACCGCTTCTTCCCGCTGGCAGACTTTGAAGCCCCATACATGGGGAGCCGGAGAGAGGATAATCTCCAGCAAGCATCATACCCGATCAGATCACGGGGGGTAGATCAAAGTGCAGTGTTTAGGCCCTCCCAACCCAGTCATGACTCCACCAATAATCATGGGTGGGATTTTCCCAGGGACCACAGAGGCCTGAAAAGGCCTATAGAACCAAGAGGGGAGTCAGAGGGGGGAGGCGGATACAAGCAGCTAAAACGAAAAAGGCACTAGGGGAGGGTATTTTTAACCTCAGCACCCAGGCACTTTCTGACCCCGAAAAACGGCTTTTGGATAAGGGTCTGAAATTTGCTCCACCAAGATGTCTGAGCAAATTTCAGACCTACATGGACATACACAAATTTGTACGCAGATTAAATATCAAGCGGTATATGTTGGGTAACCCCATTCAGGGGAATAATAGGTCAAGTCCGGTCTTTCAACATTCCGGCCTTGCCAATGCATCCCTTTTCAATCCCCCAGGGACACTGGCTCCTAGTATCAAAGTCTTTAGGGATCTAGTACTTAAGGATTTGGATGGGATGAAAATAAAAAAATGTAAACTTCGGGGTGACCTGCAGAAGGGTTTGGATTCCCTCTGCAACAATAAGTCCCTTGTCATCAGACCTGCAGATAAAGGGGGTGGCATTGCTATCCTGGACAGGTGCGACTATCTTAAAGAGTTGCATCGTATTACTGATGACAGGGAGACTTATTCCCTGCTTAGCAGGGATCCAGTGACGAAATACAAAAAGGAATTAACAGGGATTGTAGATGAGGGTTTCCGTAGAGGGATCCTTACGGACAAGGAAAAATCTTTCCTTATACCTATGGCCCCTAGAACCCCAGTTATCTATTATCTCCCGAAGCTACATAAGAGTACTACCTGCCCCCCTGGTCGCCCTATTGTCAGCGGCATAGATTCAGTGACGTCCAGGGTGGGCAGGTATATAGACTTTTTTCTTCAGCCGCTTGTGAAGAAAATCCCATCATACGTGAGGGATACCAAGCAAATCCTCAATATGTTAAACACCTACAAACCAACCCCAGGCTTATGGCTTGTGACAGCCGACGTCACATCTCTTTACACCATTATTCCCCACGAACTGGGATTTGAAGCCGCCAGGGTTTATTTGGAGTGAGACTCTGGTCTAACACAGATCCAGATTGATTTCATTTTGGCCCTTTTAGATTTTGCAGCCAAGCACAATTATTTCTGGTTCGATAACCAGTTTTATCGTCAAGACAAAGGGGTTGCCATGGGGGCCAAATATGCCCCCAGCTTGGCTAACTTATTTATGGCCAAATGGGAGGAGGATGTCATCGATTCTCCCAGACGACCGGAGATAGTGCTGTGGGCACGATATATTGATGACGTCCTCCTCCTTTGGGATGGTGACGAACATGAACTCCATGCCTTCATGGAAGGGCTAAATAACAACACGAGAGGCATCAAATTTAGCTATGAAGCCAGCCAGGAAGGTGTGAACTTTCTAGATTTAAACATCAAGGTTAATAGTGAGAGTTTTGTTACCTCCACCTTCTTTAAATCTACAGATAGGAATTCCTACATCCCTATGGGCAGCTGTCACTTGGACTCCTGGTTAAGGTCGGTCCCTTTGGGACAGTACCTACGCATTAGGAGAAACTGTTCTGATACCAACAAGTTTGATGAGCAAGCTAAGTTACTATCTCAGCGGTTTACGGAGAAAGGCTACGCAGCAGACCTGTTGACCGAGGCTTATACAAAAGCACGGGAGAGAGACAGATCTGCCTTGCTGGCAGATAGGGAGCGAGAGGTCGATGCGAATCAGTCTTTATTACCCTTCGTCACTACCTTCTCGATGCAACACCAGAAGGTTAAACAGCTTATCCGGAGACACTGGCATATTTTGACCAGTGACCAAACTCTTGGAACTATCCTACCGGAAGTCCCCAGAGTGATTTTTAAAGGAGTCTCTTCACTAGGTAATATGATTGCCCCTAGCGTACAGAACCCCCCTGTGAAAGACAGATGCTTTTTTCAGAACCTCAAAGGGTTCTACAGATGTAGGAATTGTCAGGTGTGTTCCTATAATAAGAACAAAAATTCCAAAATCCTTGAATTCGTCTCCACCAGCACCCAGAGAAGGTACACAGTGGAGCCGTTCATTACATGCTCGTCAGAAGCAGTGGTTTATCTCATCCAATGTCCTTGTGGGCTTCAGTACGTGGGGAGAACCAAGAGAGCCCTCAAGGTCAGATTGAATGAGCATATCGCTAACATTAAACGGGGTTTTGACAAACATCCCCTTTCTAGACACTATGACGAGAAACATGGAAGGGATCCGTCTAACACCTTGTACATGGGGATTGATAAGTACAAACCCCACTGGAGGGGGGGAGCTCTGGTCAGAGAGATCTCACGGTTGGAGATGTCTTGGATCCATAGACTAAAAACTTACACCCCTTACGGTATGAACACAGATACAGACGTTAATGCGTTTATTAATAATGCTTAGCGTGTTGTTTCTGTCAGTGTTCTAGGTATAGACGCTAAACAGTTATGACTTTTCCATCAGACATTGTGGGATCTGGATATCTGTGTATTTTTCTACCTTAATGGAGCGTCTGATGGTTTTTCTTGCAAGCTCCCAATTTTTCCATTTTGAGAGAGAAATATCTTTTATCTCATAATATATTGAGTTCCATAAAATACAGTTGTGTATGTCCCTTTTACTTTTTGTTGTGGGTGAACTTTGTAGCTGAGTCAATACCGCTATTTTATTATTACGAAATGTTTAACCACATAATGAGTTAGCCATGTATCATAAAGTGCCTTGCTTGTTTTATCCATTTTGATTATTAATTGTCAGTTAATAATTTTAAATTTTGTGGTTGGACCAGTCCCCTCCTCCCCTGTCTTAATTTAGTTTTATTTGAGGTATATATATTTTCCTCCTATATATACCTTCCTCCTTTGGGATAAGGAGGAAGATTTATTTGCTATGGAGGTCCGGAGCCATGAGTACACTGTATTGAAAGCGAGACGTGGCACCAGATGAAGCGCACACACTTCCCTGTAAGGGGTGACGTGCGCCGTTCATCCGCCCGCTACGTACGGTGTGTTGTCATCCGCTCGTTACGCCCATTATATTGAAAGCGAGACATGGTATCAGATGGAGCGCACACACTTCCTTGTAGTGGGTGATGTGCGTCGTCCATCCGCTCGCTACGTACGTCGCGTTGCTATCCGCTCGTGACCTACGATGTGGCGTCATCCGCTCGTTACGTACGGCGTGTTGTCACGCCGTCGTAAGGAGCGTCTTTGTGTCAGTCGTAAACAGAGAGGGGCGGGTGATTGCATGGATCACTTCCGCCGCCCTGGCCCCCTGATCTTGCACGTTATTGGAAACGGGAGCATCACTTCCGCCGCCTTGGCCATTTGACCTCGCACTCTATTGGATATGAGAGTGAGGCCTGGTCCTTTGATCCCGGAAGTGAAAGAGGCTCTCAGACGGTGGAGGAGGTGGCTTGTTCCAACATTCACTATATAATGGAGGCAATATGGCGTGTCACCCATACCCCAGACGACGTGAATTTTTCACGAAACGCGCTGGGTGGCGTGACACGCTGACTTGCCTCATGTGAACCGGTACCAGAAGGGATATCGATTGGTGTTCGCGATCGGCCGACGCTTGCCCAGTTTGATGATATGCCCGATTTTACACTATTTGGAGCATTTTTTCCTCCCTATGGTGAACCTTCCTTGATTCTACAATGCCACACATCTGAGTCCCGCTTTGAACAGCGTTTTCCCATGCTGGATGGTTTATGACTGGCGTATCTCCTAACCTGTCTTACGTTAAAGTGTTCCACTTGGAGGGCTCAAGTTTGATCCATCTTCAGACCCATTTTGTGATTAAGCGCTCCCTACCGGGACATCTGGTAAGGGGCTATGATTACTTGTCTGGTGGAGGTGCACCTGGTTTTTCTTCACGTTGATTGAAAAGTTTTATGATTGAATAGATCCCTTCCACACAGGGTGTCTCTCCAGTCGGACTTTTAATGGACTTTATGTTATCACATATATTTTCAGAACTGTTTGAGTTTACTTTACATGCTTCTTTTCTTTGAATCATTGACTTAGAATTGTAAATTTTTTTCCCTTTTGGTTCACAGCCTATGAGGGAACATATATGTTCACTGTATACAATTATAAGTAATGTCTTATGGTTTATTCAGTCATAAGTTTGGTGTGTTAGAGTTATAGATCACAAGATACACTTGGTTTAAATCCTAATAGAAATATTGGGGATTGCGCAGTTCTCTTCTTTTTCTTTGTCTTTATATGTATATTACACTTTGGGTATATATTAGAATTGCTGCATCACACATTTTCGTTAAGCATACACTGTAGCGCAGATTTCCTCTTCCTTTTTTTTCTCCATTTTTATAGCACTGATCGCTGTATAAATGACAATGGTCCCAAAAGTGTCCAATATGTCTGTCATAATTTCGCAGTCATGATAAAAATTGCAGATAGCCGCCATTACTAATAAAAAAAAATTATAATAAAATGCCATAAATATAGCCCCTATTTTGTAGATGCTATAACTTTTGCGCAAACCAATCAATATACACTTATTGCGATTTTTTTTTAACCAAAAATATGTAGAAGAATACGTATTGGCCTAAACTGAGGGAAAAAAAACAACTTTTTTTAGCTATTTTTGGGGGATATTTATTATAGCAAAAAAAAAATTGCCTTTTTTTCAAAATGGGCGCTCTTTTTTTGTTTATAGTGCAAAATAAAAAAAAATTCAGAAAACGGCAGAGGTGATCAAATAACACCAAAAGAAAGCTATATTTGAGAAAAAAAAGGACGTCAATTTTGTTTGGGTACAGTATCGCACGACTGCGCAATTGTCAGTTAAAACGACGCAGTGCCGAAAACGCAAAAAGTGCTCTGGTCAGGAAGGGGGTAAAATCTTCCGGGGCTGAAGTGGTTAAAACCTACGTCCTGGCTTTTCTTTATTTTTATATGCGCTGGTCTTTTGTGTCTGGCCTGGCTGCACTTATATTCAATCTGCTGTGCAATGCAATTTTTAATTTTTGCCACAAGATGTCCTCAGTCTTTGGGGGGTTGAATAGGGTCAAATTGATTACATTGCCCTCAGGTGGCAATCAGAACACCTAAATATGGGTGTGCCCCATCCTATGTAAACTAGAAATGCTAAATGGAGGAATAATGGACTTTGTAGGCACATATAAAAATATATATATACAAATTTGAATAATTCACATGAAATACATATGTATACAACACAACATTTACGTTAAAGCTATATAGGACACAGTGTTTGATCCCAAAGGTGGCACTACAAAAATACTTCCTGTGTGGCAATATGGTAAAAATAAATGCCCACACTACGATGTAGCTTCCCTCTTGGTACATCACGGGGTCCCCTTAGTCTGCCTGTAAAGTGGCGTATCTGTAGCATGCATAGAACATGCTGGAGCAGAAATTATATTTCTAAAGAAAAAAAACGAGTCAAATCACATTTAAATTGACCACGCTATTGAAAAAAATGGCGTGGGCCCCCCCCCCCCCCCCAAGACCCATACCAGACCCTTATCTGAGCAAGGACGCAAAGGGTCTTGTATAGTCTGGGGGGGAGGCCCACCTAGTTTAAAAAAAAAAAAATCCTATTACAAGTTTTTTTTATTATCATCATTTTCATTTTTATAATCACATTTCAATTGACTTGCAGTTGCAATTCACAGTCCTCATAGATTAAAAAGAATGCTCACTCTACATGTTTCGCGACCTGTTGTCGCTTCTTCAGGAGCTTCAGTAATACTATTTGAAGAAATATATTCAAGTTAAAAAGGTACACGATTACCATGGTAGTACAAGTGTGTGTATATACGCAACCTCACCAAAAATAAGGTGCTTAAAGATATTGTCTCAACATTCATCTACACCGGAGTGATGACCACTGAATAACCCCCTCCAATTGGATATGACCGCCAGGGGCTGCAGAACTAAACAGCAGCTACGTCGGAGGCACGGTGAATTAGGACGTAGGGATTAGGGTGGCCAAATTTCCAAGCTGCCATTTAGGGACACCCCAACCCTACCCCCGTCACAAAAAAAGATATACATCACGGGGTCCCCTTAGTCTGCCTGTAAAGTGGTGAATCTGTAGCATGCATAGAACATGCTGGAGCAAAAATTTAATTTCTAAAGAAAAAAAACGAGTCAAATCACATTTCAATTGACCACACTATCGAAAAAAAAAATAAGAATGGCGCGGGGTCCCCCCAAAGATCCATACGAGACCCTTATCTGAGCAAGGGCGCAAAGGGTCTAGTATAGACTGGGGGAGGCCCACGCCATTTAAAAAAAAAATCCTTTTACAAGATTTTTTTTATTATTCAGCTGTCAGTGGGGAAGCCCATTGATGGCTTCCTGGCCCCGCTCCTTAACAACTGGATTTTACTGTACCCCGATTGGGCAAAGCTTTGCCCAATCCAGGTGCAGAATGCACTGTGCAGGGTGGCTGTGTTAGTTTCATTCTGGAACACTGTATTGTCCCGGAATGAAGGTGCCTGGGAACCCGGGACAGACCTGCAAAATGTGGGACTGTCCCGGGCAATCCGGGACATGTGGTCACCCTAGTGGGGATGTATACATACAACTGGATATGGAAAATAATAATGCTATGTATTAATATAATCTGGTATAGATTACTTGAATTCTAACTAGGTTATGGTAACGATTCTTCACTGCTGTGTGTGTCACATTAAAACAGGAACTTGCCAGTCTGGGGGGGTTGAATGACAGCCAGCACCAGGGATAAGTTAACTCAGGAGACTGAGGATGTCTTGTGGTGAAAAAAGGAAATACCAGAGGGTGCCAACTAAGTGCAGTATATAGAAAAATCATGGACTCACAGGATGCACAAGGATAAGAGCATGTAATTCACCCAGCGCGGTTTGATGAGCCTCTTCAGGAGCCAGGAAGCAGATGCCACTGTCAGGAGCTGTGTAGGATGCCAGAAATTAAACCAGAAGTCCCAGAGCCACCCTGGAGCACATGGACTGTGCAGGACCAGAAGAGGCGTCACACCTAGGAGGGCCAAAACGTGGGGGACGTGGCTACATGCTTCAATACATAACTGCTCCTTTTTAAAACTTCCAGTCCTGCGCAGTCCATGTGTTCCAGGGTGGCTCTGGGACTTTTGGTTTAGTTTCTGGCATTCTACACAGTTCCTGACAATGGTATCTTATTCCTGGCTCCTGAAGACACACTTAGGCTCAACATCAAACAGCACTGGGTGGATTACATGCTCTTATCCTCATGCATCCTGTGAAATGTCATTTGTGATTTTTAATAAAGTATTTGCCTAAATACTGCACTTAGTTGGTGCCCTCTGCTGTTTACTTTAAATATTGCAGAGATTACTTCAGTCTAATGTAGTAGCTGCCATGGATATCTTCGGGACCCATTGACTTTTGGTATAAATCGACACCCCCGAAGGACATTCATGTGTATGATTATGTTGTAGCTCAGCTGTATCCCTACCTGCAAAATTCTAGACAATTCCTTGCACTGCAGTAAAAAAAAAGAGAGTCCATGGTCCCAAGGACCCTCCCCATGAATCCAAGTCCATGAGCAAGTGAAGAAAAATCTTCTCTATGGGATCCAGTTTTTGGCTTTGGACATAATTGTAGCTGGCAGAGTCTTCTCCAGCCGCATGGCCCTTGTCCCATTTCTCATTTTCTCCTTTATTCCTTTTAGTGATAACATCTTTACCGCTTTAGCATCTGACCTGCAAATATCTCCATTTCCCCTTCCTGGCATACAGCACTAATGTTGTCTTTTTCTGCATTCCTGCAATTTTATGTTATCAATAGTTCTGCTTTATGGTGTTTGCCAAGAGACAATAAACAGCAAATAAAAGCCGGCACTGCAGCAAAGATCATATCTGAAGGCCGATAAAGAGAACTGGGATAGAAGAAGTAAGTCAGGCCCTGTCCATAGGTGTCATCACGTCTCCTCAATTCTTCTAAAGTCATTCTCTGGGCTAAACTGAAAGATTTTCTGCTTACCTGCTGAGTGGATTTAATTGCTATTTTACATTTCATCTTGTACACCTGCTAGGTAAATCCCTATCAGCTTCTGGTATCATTCTCTCCTAAATCTGGTGTGTCCCCAGCTTCACCCTCTCTTAGATCCTGTTGTATGTATGTAGCACCCTCTAATGTAAGGGGCGCTCTGCAGACTCTGCTCTGCGGACTCTGATGTAAAGAGCGCTCTGTAGACTCTGATGTAAGGGGGAATCTGCCCACTCTGATGTAAGGGGGTTCTGTAGACTCTGATGTAAGGGGGGCCCTGCAGATTCTGATTTAAGGGGGTTCTGTAGACTCTGATGTAAGGGGAGCTCTGTGGACTCTGATGTAAGGAGAGCTCTGCGGACTAAGATTTAAGGGGGCTCAGCAGGCTATAATGTAAGTGGGATTTTCCAGATTCTTATGCTCTGCTGCAGACTCTGAAGTAAGGGGGCTCTGTGGACATTGATGTAAGAGGGTCTTTGTAGACACTGATGTAGGGGGGCCCTGCAGACTCTGGCGTAAGAGGCGCTCTGCAGACTCTGATTTAAGGGGTGCTCTGCAGACTCTGATGTAAAGGGTGCTCTGGGACCCCTGATTAAAGAGGAATGCTGGGGACTCTTATGTAAGAGAGGACTCTGAAAACACTGATGTAAGGGGGCTCTGGGAACCCTGATTAAAGGGGAATGCTGGGAACTCTAATGTAAGTGAGGGCTCTGTTACCCCGAGATCCCCTTATATTACAGTTTCCCTTTTCACCAGAGACTGCAGTGTTCCTATTTACATAAGAGTTTCCTCCTTACATCAGAGTTCCCAGTGTTCCCCCTAAATTAGAGTTAGAGTTCTCCCTTATATCAGAGTCTGCAGAGTTGCCCCTTACAGCGTAAGGGGACTCTGTGAGTTCAGATATAAGAAGAAACTATGCAAATTCAGATGTAAGGGGAACTCTGTGGATTTAAATGTAAAGGGGAATTCTGTGGATTCAGATGTAAGGGGAAACTCTGCGGATTCAAATGTAAAAGGCAACAGTACAGATTCAGATGTATGGGGCACTCTGTGGATTGAGATGTAAAGGGGAAACTCTGTGGACTCTGATGTAAAGGGGAACTCTTGAGATTAAATCCATATGATTAGAAATGTTATTTAATCACAAAATATATGCATAGTGAATACTACTACTACTACTACAAAAAAGGCCTGCTAGCATAGTGAGAAGAGTCCTCAGTTACTTCAGTTGCTTTGGGCTACCCCATGCTTCCTTCATCCCCATCCAAGTTTTATTCAGCAATAAATACCCCTAAACAGTTTTATTGAGCCAGAGAGAGAGAGAAGAACATACTTTGAGCATTAAGTGGGTAAATGGGACCAATCAAAACCAGTGGCTCTTTTTGGGGTTCACGACATTTACATGTTAGATATTAGTTCTTCCTCTTACATAGATTGGAGACCCTTTATAATGTACCACTTTTCCTGTAGAGACTCCCCATTGTGTCCTCAATGTATTTTGGGACAGAAGGATCTTATTTACATGCTCTGGATGTAGTGCCCCCCCCCCCCCAGTGACAGGTTGATAGTGAGTTCCCATACTGGGGCCAAGTATTCATTGATTCTAAATGTGGAGGATCCAAGACCCTGGTTCCATTGCTTCGGCTTCACAATCCTTGGTCTAAGGGCCACGTCAGGGCACACACTTTTTTTGCAAGGGGCCTCTTACATTTCAGTGGTTACAGGCAAGAGGATCCTATTCACTTTTTTTTTTGGATGTAGCGCCCCCTAGTGGCAGGTTCTCACAAATGAATTCCAACGCTGGGGCCTACTATTCATTGATTCTAAATATGGAGAATCCAAGACCCTGGCTCCATTGCTTCGGCTTCATACTCCTTGGTCTAAGGGTCACGTCAGGGCACACACTTTTTTTGCAAGGGGCCTCTTACATTACAGTGGTTACAGGCAAGAGGATCTTATTCACATGTTTTGGATGTAGCACCCCCTAGCGGCAGGTGCTCGCAAGTGAATTTCCACGCTGGGGGCCTACTATTCATTGATTCTAAATGTGGAGGATCCAAGATCTATCGCTTCGACTTCACACTCTTAAATCTAGGGGCCACGTCAGGCCACACACTTATTTGCAAGGGTTCCCCTTACATTTTAGTGGTTACAGGCAAGAGGATCTTATTCACTCATCTTATTTATACATCTAGATGTAGTGTCCCCTAGTGGTAGGTTTTCCATGCATGGGGCTCATTGAATGTCAAAACCACCAGAGAAAAACACACAAAAAATCTAGAATGTTTTTCTCTGGTGGTTTTGACATTCAATGAGCCCCATGCATCGGCATGCACACACATTGAGAGTTTGTTTCTTTCTCTCCTTTTTTTTTGTGTGTCTGCCGATGCGTGTGAAAATATATATTTTTTTACATACAAAATGAAAATTTTTTTTACTTATGTCATTTTTTATTTTTTTAGGTTATACCTATACCTCTTCACCTAAGGATAAGATTTATCATGTCGTTCATTTATTACCATTATGTATGCTTTCAACGTGTCAGCTTGATTTTGGTGTTTTAGGTGAAAAAGGCTTTTTCCTTTCATCCATTTAAAGCGGAGGTCCACCCTAAAGTGGACCTTCCGCTCATTGGAATCCTCCCCCCCTCCAGCGCCACAATTGGCACCTTTCAGGGGGGAGGGGGGTGCAGGTACCTGTACAGTACAGGTATCTGCACCCACTTCCAGCATAGCTATCTGCGGAAAGGGGCGTAGATTACGCCCCTTTCCGAAAGTCCCCCCCGCTGCCTGCTGGGAAACACACGGATCCCAGAGGCAGCGGGACCATCCTTATTTCGCAGCGCGACTCGCGCATGCGCAGTAGGGAACCGGGAAATGAAGCCGAAAGGCTCCACTTCCTGATTCCCATACCCAAGATGGCGGCGGCAGCACCCGAGAGACGATCGAGAGATCAGCTTCGGGTGCCGACATTGCGGGCACGCTGGGCGGGTAAGTGTCACTATTTTAAAAGTCAGCAGCTGCAGTATTTGTAGCTGCTGGCTTTTAAAAAAAAAAAAAAAATGGCGGAACTCCCGGCGGACTCCCGCTTTAAATGTTAATCTTCAGACTTTGGATGTTCACAGGTGTTTCCTTAATTGCTATCTTGTTATACACATATTTTATTCATTTGTCTAATTGCTTGTGTGTGTGTGTATATAGCTCTGTATGTATATTCTGCTCATTAGCTATGACTAAGCACCGTGTTCGGTGTGAAACATGTCAGCGGCTGTGCAGGTAGTCTGTTTACCAGCCTAGATGCTATGATTTTAATTACATTTTTTAAATAAAGTTGAATAATTCTGAGTGCGGCTATCCAGCTACATCTTTTCTACTTCAGTTCCTGTTGCAAACAGAGCCAGCACCCTGTGGGATTGTGGAGACAGCTGTTTTGGGAGAAGTCATTACCTTAGAGCGGTAATTCTTTGTATTTATAAGCAGGAGGAGCTTCTAGTCCTCTGCTGCTGGTAACATGCTCAAAATAAAAAATAGCCATTGAAATACAATGTAAACATAAATAAATAATATCAATAAACTGTTTTAAACTGTCATATAAATATATATTTGAAATCAAATATGTATTATTTTGTGGAAATAACATGGTATGGGTGGATTTCTGGCAGTCACGCCCCTCCACACACAATCGGGTTTTCCGACAACGAATGTTTGATGTGAGCTTGTTGGTGGAAAGTCCGTGTATATGCTCCATCAAACATTTCTTGAAGGACCTTCCACCAACAAATGTTGGCTAGCAGGTTCTCAAATTTTCCGCCAACAAATTTTGTTGTCAGACTTTCCAATCGTGTGTAAAGACCGACGTACAAAAGTCCACGCATGCTCGGAATCAAGGACGAGCCAGAAGCGTTCGGTGTTGTAAAACTAGAATTTGTAATGGAGATATCATGTACGTCTTTATTGTTGGCCAACATTTGTGTGACCGCGTGTATGCAAGACAAGTTAGAGCCAACATCCTTCGAACAAAAATCCACGGTTTTGTTGTCAGAAAGTCCGATCATGTGTAGGGGGCATTTAAATAACAGAGAGGCGAAGCCTTCATCGATCAAGATGTAATATCCCACCCCATTGTGTTTTAGCTGGTTAGTGGTCATGTCCTGTCATTTACCACTGTGCAGTGGCGTTGCTAGGGGCTGGCTTTTGGGGCTATAGCCCCGAATCTGGGGACAATAGCCCAGAGTCTCTGCAGGAATCCCCAAGGGGAGGGGAGGCTCTCTGGGGAACCTGATATATCGGAGGGGGGGGGGCACTCTGGGGACCCTGATGCAGGGGGAAGCTCTCTGGGGACCCTGATTTAAGGGGGAGGCTCTCTAGGGACCCTAATTTAAGAGGGAGGCTCTCTGGGGATATATATACCGGCATACACACACACTCACTATATACATGTGTATGCCCGCCCAAGCGTATGACTTTCTTTACTACGCTGCTATTGGCTCTAGCCCCACATCTTTTGAAGACCTAGCAATGCCCCTGCCACTGTGTATACACCCACATGTGTGACTTTATTGTCACACGGGCTTCTCAGATGTGATAGGGAGGTAATGCTCAGCGTAGACAAATAGGAAGGAGGGAGCAGCCACAATGCCACATCCGTAATGTATCAAGCGAAAACAAAGAAGATACCAAATAGATATCAACAGGTCGGACTTTTAAGGCATGAAAGCAAATAGGAAAGGAGAAAAAATATATATTTATTGTATTGAAAAATACAATATCATAACTGTATTCAAAACAATATAAAAATCATATGAGATGATATAATTTGTACATTGAGCCCTTGTGCGTCGTGTCAGCGTAGAAACTTACTGAAAACCAAGCATGTCCAGAGCTGCCAATGCTCTTTCCCTAGCTGAATTGGGGACATGGACAGAAGGGGGAGATAAAGAGCAACAGGATCAACCAGGTTTTTTTTTTGCAGAATACAGAAAAGGAATCTCTTAGTGACTAAGTATGAACAGCATGGAATACACCATTTTTTGAGAGTTTTTTATGGTGTGGGCTTAGTGACACTTTACATAGTTAGTAAGGTTGAATAAAGACACCAGTCCAACCTGAGTGAGTGTCTACAATTGTTCCTATACCTGTACATTTTACATTGCACACTTTTACACATTACATTGGTCCTACCCTCAAGGAGCCCACAATCCAAGGTCCCCATTCATATACTAGAGCCAATTTTGGACAGAAGCCAATTAAACTACCAACATATCTTTGGAGTGTGGGAGGAAACCAGAGTACCCGGAGGAAACCCACACCGACACAGGGAGAACATGCAAACTCCATGCAGGTAGTGTCGTGTTTGGGATTTTAACCAGCAACCCTTTTTACTGCTAGGTGAGAATGCTGCCCACTACACCACCGTGTATCTCCTATACAATTCAACTGTCATTGTAATCCTCATACAACCACACTGTATATTACATATCTGTAGTTCACGGTTGTGTTTTTATCAATTACATAACAAAAAGATTGGAAGCCGCCTTCTCTTATTCTTCTATTTTTCCATTTTCTGTTGTATGATACTTCAAAAAACTTTAAGAACTTGAATAAAGGATATCTTGCTTCTGAGAGCGCCACATTCAGCAGCCCTCCGCAGACACTTCCCATAGAGCATTGTCCCGCCATTCAGATACAAGGACAAACTCCCGCAAAGAAAATCTTTCTCCACCTCGCTCACCCAGACATTTCATAAGTTCTCCATCTGAGAACCCCCATACTTATAATAAAAATCTATACTGACATGCAATACATAAAATGAAGATCTCTGTGGTCTTGGGAAAGGCATGCTCCACCCTGCCATAGCATTGACCCGAATGTACTACACATTTAAATGTTATCTCTGTTGCCAAGTCCTGTGGAAGTACCTGTTTACAGATTATTATTATTATTATGCATACTTTATATGGGCTGCACCTGGGTTGTCACCTTTGTGTGCTGTGACCACCTATTACTATTGTGAAGTAAAAGTCAAATGTAACATAAGGAGAAAAGTTATTTTGCCTATCATCTAAAAGATATAGCACCACATCCTTTAGAAAATATTTAAGAAATTGGAAAGGGTATATGGGATTTTTAAGGTGCCAACTTAGAACAAAATACTTTTATAAAAGTAGAAATGTATTCAAACATTAAAAACAGACATACAAAGAAGAAATATTGATATTACAGTACTAATACATGTGCTGACTGACTTCATCTCTACATGTTTCGCCTTGATAATTGGCTTCTTCAGGAGATATAATTGGTATCAGGCGCAATAAGCACTAGAAGTAAACAGAATTTTTTGAAAAACAGAGCAATCAACAATTAGAAAAATATCACAATATATGAATATATACAATTTGGACAAACTGAAAAAACATTCATCGACTAAGAAAATGCAATTTTTCCAAATTGTATATATTCATATATTGTGATATTTTTGGAATTGTTGATTGCTCTGTTTTTCAAAAAATTCTGTTTACTTTTAGTGCGTATTCTGCCTGATACCAATTATATCTCCTGAAGAAGCCAATTATCAAGGCGAAACATGTAGAGATGAAATCAGTCAGCACATGTATTAGTACTGTAATATCAATATTTCTTCTTTGTATGTCTGTTTTTAATGTTTGAATCAATTTCTACTTTTAGAAAATTATTTTGTTCTAATTTGGCACCTTAAACATCCGATATACCCTTTCCAATTTCTTAAATATTGACACATAAGGGCCGAGCCTCTTTTTTACACTTGTTGTTTACAAGCTAAAATCTTTTTTTTTTTGCTAGAAAATTACTTAGAACCCCAAAACATTATATATATTTTTTTTTGTAGCAGACACCCTAGAGTATAAATGGAGATTGTTGCAATACTTTTTTCACACCGTATTAAAAATAAGACAACAGTAAAGTTAGCCCAGTTTTTTTCTATGATGTGAAAGATAATGTTATGCCGAGTAAATTGATACCTAACATGTCATGCTTAAAAATTGCGCCCGCTCGTGGAATGGTGACAAACTTCCGCTGTTCTGTCAAATTAGCAAACTTGTCAGAAACTCCAACCACGTCAGGTCCGGTTTCTTCAAACTATCAGTAATTGGAGATTTTGACTAATAGCTGTTTAGACACAACACCGGCAACCAAATAGAGTCCAGTTCAGGAAGATTTTGCTGTTTTGACATCACAGCGGCTAACGAGGACAAAGTTGTCACCTCCTCGGAGGCGGCCATTTTGGTGGCTAGTATCGGAGTTACAATCTCCGCTCCTAATGTCGTGCACCAAACTCTATTCGGTTGCCGGTGTTGTGTTCAAACAGCAATTTGTCAAAATTTCCAATTACTGATGGTTTAAAGAAAGCGGAAGTTAAGTAGTTGGAGTTTCTGACGAATTGGCTTTTTTGACAGAGCACCGGCCATGAATAAAAAAAAAAATGGGGTTATGGCATCTATCTTCTGCCCTAACAATGGTATTTAACGCCAAAGTAGAGACATATATCCATGGTGGGTGGTCCAGAAGTGGTTAAGTACATTTTATTAAAAACTGAATAGAGTTGGGAAAAGGGTTAGATTTCTGTCTATAATTTCCCCCATTGGGACAATTTCCTATCAATTCTTATCAGAGGTGTAACTAGAACCTTCAGGACCCCGATACAAGAAACCATGAAGGGTCCCCCTGACCCAAACTGCCAAGGTTTACTTTTCCTATTACCCACTTCAGCCCCGGAAGAATCTACCCCCTTCCCGACCAGAGCACTTTTTGCGATTTGGCACTGCGTCTCTTTAACTGACAATTGCGCGGTCGTGCGGTGTGGCTCCCAAACAAAACTGTCATCCTTTTTTTCCCACAAATAGAGCTTTCTTTTGGTGGTATTTGATCACCTCTGCGATTTTTATTTTTTGCACTATAAACAAAAAAAGAGCAACAATTTAAAAAAAAAACATTATTTTTTACATTTTGCTATAATAAATATCCCCCAAAAATATATAAAAAAACATTTTTTCTTGATCATACATCACGGGACACAGGAGCTTCATTACATAGTGGGTTATATAGGCACCTCTGGTGATTGGACACTGGTTGACCCCAATTAAGGAGAATTCCTCCCCTATATAACCCCTCCCATATGGGAGGCACCTCAGTTTTTTCGCCAGTGTCTATGGTGGTTGGTCACGTAAAACATTAGCTCTATGCAGGTCCCTGCGAGGGCCTAAGGGCTACAACAAACCGGATCCATACCTCGGGCCGATATTTTGACTCCCAAGATGGTATGGTACCCGGGCCTCGTCAGCCGAAGAAGCGAGGTTTTGCCTGTAAGTCCTCTCCATTGGAAGACTGGGCTCTGGGAAAACCAGACTTGGTGTACTGTTTATACAGAGCGCACGAAAGTTTCTGGCAGAGCTTTCTACATGGCCCAGGTAGGAGGTTCTTCCGAGAAAGAGCCCCAGATAAACCTGAAGGTTGGCTAACAATACCCACCGTGATGGGTGAAGGCTGGAATTTGTCTGGTTCAGCAATTCCTGCGGCGAGGACAGGTAAGGGAAGTTAATCCTGTATATCTATAATTATATGAATGGGTTTCTTCATTGTGAGTAGTTGTATGTCTTACCTGGTTTCCACCACTAGAGGGAGTAAGAGCAGCCCGATGCATACTTACATGCCTTTCAGTACACACGCTCAGTGAAGCCTGGTTCTCCAGCTGACTCACGTCTCCACTGCAATCCCTGCCACATCAAGGTAAACAGGGGTCCCACGTAGTCTGGGGGTCCCACGCAGCTCCGGTGGAGTTCTCCTTCCCCCCCCTGGATCCCACTGTCCTCATGCACGCGCGCGGGCATGTGCATGCGTGCCGGGTGCGTTCCCGGCCTAATGGAGGAGGGGGGAGTGTGGTTGTGAGCCGTGCATGTTGGTGTGCACGGCGCTGTAATGCACAGGCGCCAGGCGGCAGTTTTTAAAGAAGTCCAGAGCGTCAGGGGGCTGTAAGTGGAGACACAGGAGCTGTGGGCAGTAAGCATCCGTGGGATTGGATCCAGGCAAACCTAGACACCTACTCAGCATCAGGTTGTGCAGTTTAAGCATATATATTATTGTGAGACTTTAAGCACAACAGTGATTGCACTTGTACTAGTACCTCTGCTTTGTAGCTTAGGACTATGTCTCCTCGTAAGAGGGTTTCAGGGGGAGGTAGCAAAGGCACTGGTAAATCACCGCCTAGGTCCAGGGGTTCTAAAAGAGTGCCTGTAAGTTACCATCCCCCCCTGCAAGACTGGAGCCAGCCTCTCAAGACGAGTCAGTGCACCTGTCAGGTTTGCAGCCTCTCCTAATATGTCAGCCCCGGTTTATGTCACTGAGGCACTCCCTTAGGTCTACATTGGAGGGTTTTGAAGGGAAAATAATGAATTTTATTTCTGCTTCCCTGAAATATAGCAGGAAAAGGGATAGATCCCCTCCCTCTGCTGAAATTCCTCTCTCAGATGATTTTTCTGAAAATGAGGAGAGATCCCTATCTTGGGATGGGGATCATGAGCAGTCGGATGAGTCAGAGGAAGAGGAGAGAGTCCGCTCCTCCCAGGCACTCAGAAAACAGGTGCAGTATTATACTGAATTGGTGCGTACCACATTCAGAATGCCTGCTGCTGAAGTCGCTTTGTCCTCTGTTTCTTCCCTGGGAGTCAGGAAAGCCCCACAGACTGCCTATTCCTTTCCAATCCACCCCTTAATGGAGGGATTGTTGTATAAGGATTGGGGACATCCCGATAAAACTGTTTGCTCCTCCTAAAAAGGTTTTCTATGCATTATCCTCTGGAGGAAAGTTTCACCAAGAAGTGGGGGGTCCCATCTGTTGATGCGGCTGTTTCTGGCGTGAATGAAACCTGACTTTTCCCTTGGATATTGCGCAGGTATTTAAGGATCCAACTGATAAGAAGCTGGAAACCTTATTAAAAGCCTCCTTTTCCATGTCTGGCGCTGTGGTGCAACCTACAGTCGCAGCCGTGGGGTTGTCAGTTCCTCAAGGAACAGGTTAAGCAGATGCTTGGGATCCTTCCCAGTGAGGAAGTAGAAAATTATGCAGAACTGCCTCATATTCTGTGTTTTATGATTGATGCGATTTTGGATTCTGTCCAACAAGCATCTCGTTTGTCCCTCATGTTGGTACACATGCGAAGGGCCCTATGGCTAAAGGATTGGGCAGCTGAGCTGCCATGCAAGAAGCATTTGATTGGGTTCCCGTTTAAAGGGGAACGTTTGTTTGGAGAAGAATTAGACAAATCTACTCTCCTTCCAGTCAAAAGGAGCAAGCGTCCTTCATTTAGGCGTGCTCCCTCTCCCGGAGCATCAAGCTCTAAGCAGTGGCGACGGCCTTCTCAACCCTCCTCTACAGGAAAGGCTCAAGGCCGAGCCCAGGGACAGGAAAAGACTTGGGGGGCGAAAGCCTGCCAAGCAAAGCCCAAAAGCTTCCTTGTGAAGGGGCGCCCCCGCTCGGCCGAGTAGGGGGAAGGCTCCTGCGGTTTGCAGGAGCCTGGTGGAAGAGTTTAAGGAGATTCCACCTTCTCGCTTTCTAAGGTCAAGGATCCCCAGGGATCCAGTAAAGCAAAAAACGCTATTTCGGGCCTTAGATCACTTACTATCCCAGGGGGTGATAGTAGAAGTGAACCCAAAAGAACAGGGTTTTACTCAAATCTCTTCACCATTCCAAAGCCGAATGGTAGTGTCAGACCTATCTTAGATCTGAAGGATCTGAACCGGTTTTTACGCATCCGGTTCTTCCGAATGCAGTCAATCCGCACTGTGGTCTCCTCCCTGCAAGGGGGTGAATTTATGGCATCAATAGATATCAAAGATGCATATCTCCATGTGCCAAATTTTCCCGCACACCAAAATTTCTAAGGTCTGCGGTGGAGCGGCGCCATTTTCAATGTGTGGCCTTGCCGTTTGGGCTTGCTACGGCCCCTCGAGACTTCACAAAGATTCTGGACCCTCTCTAGGCAAACCTAAGAGCTCAGGGTATAGCCGTCATGGCTTATCTAGACGATTTGCGTCTCATGGAGAAAACAGCAGCGTTCCTGAATCGCAGCGTCACCAGAATGCTGGAACACCTGGAACGCCTAGGTTGGATCATAAACCTAGAAAGATCGTCCCTACAGCCTGACACCAGGTTTGAATACCTAGGTATGATCATCAACACCGCTCAGGGCAAGGTGTTTCTTCCAAGGCCAAAGGCCTTGGCCATTGGGGATCTGGTGCGCCTAATTTTGGGCAGAAGATCTTCCCCCATTCGGTTGTGCATGAGACTGTTAGGGAAAATGGTCACATCCTTCGAGACAGTCCCATTCGCCCAGTTCCACTCAAAGCCTCTGCAAAGATGCATCCTTGCGGCTTGGAACAGGAAGCCCCAAGCCTTGGATCTTCCTATGCGTCTATCCCCAGGGACACGCAAAGTATCGTCTGGTGGTTACAAACCAAGAATTTGCTGGAGGGCAAAACCTTTCTTCCTCTTCCATGGAAGATTATCACAACAAATGCCAGCCTGTCAGGCTGGGGAGCAGTATTGGAGGAGACGTGCTCGCAGGGGAATGGTCTGCGATCGAGAAGCTATTGCCCATAAATATCTTGGAGATCCGGGCAGTTTATATGGCTCTCATAAACTGGTCTTACAGACTACGAGGTCTCCCGGCTCGGTTCAGTCGGACAGTGCCACAGCAGTGGCTTATATCATTCACCAGGGCGGTACCAGGATCTAGTGGCCCAAAAAAGAGGTGAATCGCATACTTGTCTGGGCAGAAAAGCATGTCTGTGTCTTTCTGCAGTCTTCATTCCAGGAGTGGAAAATTGGCAGGCGGATTTTCTGAGCCGCCAGCAGTTGTGCCCAGGAAGGTGGGCTCTGCACCCCGACGTGTTTCGGAGCATATGTCACAGGTGGGGTACTCCAGACGTAGATCTGTTTGCATCCAGGTGCAACAGGAAACTGGACAATTTTGTGTCAAGGACAATAGATACACTTGCTCAGGGGTCAGATGCTCTGACAGTTCCCTGGGATCAGTACAATCTGATCCATGCCTTCCCCCCGAGCCCGCTTCTGTCGCGGTTCCTGGGAAGAGTCAAGAGGGAGACAAAGTCGGTCCTTTTGGTGGCCCCGGCTTGGCCCAGGCGACCATGGTACGCAGAGATCATGAAGTTGGCAATGGGCAGGCCATGGATCCTCCCTCTCCGGCCAGATCTGCTCTCTCAGGGTCCAATCTACCATCCTGCTTTACGCAGTCTGAATTTGACGATTTGGCTGCTGGGACCGTGGCCTTTAGGGGCCAGTCCTTTCTACTCTGGTCAATACCAGAAAGCCGGCCTCCAGGCTTATTTATTACAAAATCTGGAGGGCATATGTTTCCTGGTGTGAACTCAGGAAATGGCATCCTGGAAAGTATGTCATTAGCAGGATCTTGGCCTTTCTCCAGTCAGGCCTAGAGATGAATTTGGCCATAAGCACTATCAAGGTGCAGATTTCGGCCCTGTCAGTGTTTTTTCAAAAGCCACTTGCATCACATTCCCTGGTACGGGCCTTTATCCAGGGGGCCATGCAGATAAGACCGCCAGTCAAACCTCCGGTATGCCCTTGGGATCTGAATTTGGTTCTCTCGGCTTTGCAGGGGCAACCATTTGAACCTTTGCATCTGGCTTCATTAGCTCTCCTGACTAAATAATTGGTCTTCTTGATAGCCATATCCACGGCTAGAAGAGTATCAGAGCTGGCAGCTCTTTCCAGCAAGGAGCCGCATCTAATTATTCATAAGGACCGGGTGGTAATGCGTCCCAACAGGTCCTTTCTACCTAAGGTGGTTTCGGGATTCCATTTGAATCAAGATGTAATCCTACCATCCTTTTTTCCGGACCCACAGTCCGCAGAAGAAGAATCTTTGCACACTTTGGATGTGGTTAGAGCAATCAGTATTTATCTTCAAGCAACTACTCAGATAAGGAAACTGATTGCTTATTTATTTATTTATTTTGCCGGAAGGCCCTAGGAAGGGCCAGGCGGCGTCAAAATCCACTCTCTCAGGGTGGATTAGACAAGTTATTTCTCAGGCCTATAGTGTAAAGGGGAAGATTCCTCCTTTTCAGGTGAAAGCGCACTCTACTAGGGCTGTTAGTGCTTCTTGGGCAGTGCATCACCAGGCCTCCCTGGCTCAGATCTGTAAGGCTGCAACTTGGTCATCAGTCCACACATTCACCAGATTCTATTAGGTGGATGTCAGAGGGCAAGAGGATATCGCCTTCGGGCTCAGTGTACTGCAGGCTGCAGTTTAGGTCCTCCGGTCCCTGGCGGTCTATAATTATGATCTGTGTCTCCCTCCCCTCAATCTGAGCATTGCTATGGGACATCCCACTATGTAATGAAGCTCCTGTGTCCCGTGATGTATGATCAAGAAAATAGGATTTTTATATACAGCTTACCTGTAAAATCCTTTTCTTGAGAGTACATCACGGGACACAGGGCTCCCGCCCCTCTTGGGTTTTACGTGGTTTCTTATTGCTTTGCTACAAAACTGAGGTGCCTCCCATATGGGAGGGGTTATATAGGGGAGGAATTCTCCTTAATTGGGGTCAACCAGTGTCCAATCACCAGAGGTGCCTATATAACCCACTATGTAATGAAGCTCCTGTGTCCCGTGATGTACTCTCAAGAAAAGGATTTTACAGGTAAGCTGTATATAAAAATCCTATTTTCCCTCAGTTTAAGCCAATACATATTTTTGGTAAAAAAAAAACGCAATAAGCGATTATTGATTGGTTTGCACAAAAGTTATAGCGTTTACAAAATAGGGGATAGTTTTATGGCATTTTTATTAATAATTTTTTTTTTTTACTAGTAATGGTGGCGATCGGTGATTTTTATTGTGACTGAAACATTATGGCGGACACATCAGACATTTTTGACACATTTTTGGGACCATTGGCATTTATACAGCAATCAGTGCTATACAAATGCACTGATTCCTGTGTAAATGACACTGGCAGTGAAGGTGTTAACCACTAGGTGGCAGTGTAAGGGTTAAGTGTGTCCTGGGGCGTGTTTCTAACTGTGGGGGGGCGTGGCTACGTGTGACACATCACTGATCTCTGCTCCAATCACAGGGAGCAGAGATCAGTGACACTGTCAGTAGGCAGAACGGGGAAATGCTTGTTGAATCCCTGCGGTGATAGAGTCCGCGGGACCCGCAATAAGACTCACGGAGGTTCTGACTGGCAGCGCGCACGCGATGGCGCGGCGGAAAATTTAAAGGGACGTACCTGTATGCCCATTTGCCTGTCCGTGCCATTCTGCTGACGTACATCGGTGTACGCTGGTCGGCAAGTGGTTAACAAGCTGGTGATTGGTTGCTCGGACCGCCTAGCAACCAATCACCAGCTTGTTAATAGGAAAAGTTAACTTTGGCAGCTTCTGCTCCCCTGTCCAGTTCTGTGCTTCGCTGTAAGTCTCTCTGCATCCTAAAGCAGGGAAAGTGTCATATATTGGCTTTCATTTTTGTAATGCCATATTTAACTGCTTGCTGACCAGCTCACACAGCAGCAGGTTGGCATTTGATGATTTGCACAGATGCAGTAGCGGGCGGGTGCTAGGGTTGCCACCTGTCTAGGATTTACCCGGACAGTTCGGGTTTGGAATTATGCGTCCGGGTTTCAGACTGCCTGAAGCCCGGACACATTATTTAGACTGAACTATGGCTTCCCAGCAGGGTTGCTGGCTGCAGTAGTGTAAGCTGAGAGTGGGTGTTAAACTCTCTTTCACACTGCCCAAAGCCAGCACTAACAATTACCCCCCTACCCCCCCCCCCCCCACTCACACACACGCAGACACACTGGAGAGGAGAGAGGGCTCAATCTGCACCTCTTCCACCCGCCCCTAGCCCTCTGTGTCTGCCCACACTCCAATCCCTGGTGCTGGGGCTCAGAAAATGAAAGTGGGGGTGGGAAATTTGAAGTCCAGCAGCCTCAGATACGTCTGGATGAGAGGTGCTGACTGCCAAAGGGTGAGTGAGCTCACCATCCATCCCTGTCTGTTACTCAAGTTTTCTCTCCTGCCTCTGAGTGAGTACACTAAGGTAAATCAGGGTTCTCAGAGCACCCCTTAAGTCAGAGTCCCCAGAGTTCTCCCTTACATCAGAGTCTGCAGAGTCCCTCCTTACAGTGCAAGGAAACTCAGCGAATTCAGATGTAAAAAGGGGAACTCTGTGGACTCTGATGTAAAGGGGGACTCTTAGGATTAGAAATGTTATTTAATTGCAAAATGTATGTATAGGTTATGCTATAAAAAAATAAAATAAAAATGTAAAAAAGTGTGTACTGCTAAAGTGTTCGGGTTCTGACTTGAAGAAAAGGTGGCAATCCTAGCAGGCGCACGCCAACGCATTCTTGCTCCTGTGCCCGCTCACTCAATGTCCGCCGGCAACCCGTGATCGCCTATTATAGAGGCAGAACGGGGATCTGCCTGTGTTCTGAAAGGGGGACTTGTCAGAGATCTTTTGTTCCCAGTGATTGGGAACAGTAATCTCTGTCTTGTTCCTGGCAGCCCAGTTAGAACACGCCCAGGGAACACAGTTAACCCCTTGATCACCCCCTAGTGTTGACCCCTTCCCTGACAGTCACATTTACACAGTAATCAGTGCATTTTTATAGCACTGATTGCTGTATAAATGTCCCAAAAAAGTGTCAAAAGTGTCCAATCTGTCCGCTGCAATGTTGCAGGCCTGCTAAAAATCTCAGATCACCATCATTACTAGTAAAAAACAAAAAAATAACATAAAAGTCCCTAAGTCTATCCCTTAGTTGTAGACACAATAAATTTTGGTGCAAACCAATCAATATTTGCTTATTGCGATTTATTTATTTTTTTAACCAAAAATATGTAGCAGAATACTATACATATTGGCCTGAACTGATGAATACATTTGTTTCTTTATATATATTTTTGTTGGATATGTATTATAGCAGAAAGTAAAAAATATTGTTGTTTTTTTTTTCAAAATTTACACTCTTTTTTTCTTTATTGCGCAAAAAATAAATATCACCAAAAGAAAGCTCTATTTGTGGGGAAAAAAGGACATCAATTTTATTTGGGTACAGCGTCATACAATATAATAATCTTTTCTTTTTTAGGTTGTCATCATATTATAAGCTTTTTAAATGACCAAAAATGAATTAGAGTCCATTCACACAGGGCCAACTTTGGATCCGACTTAAAGTCGCCCCAAGTTGCCTCAAGTCACGCTACATGAAAAAATCAATGTAAGTGAATGGATCCGTCTTACTGCACACTACTGTAGCTGCTCCGACTTCAGAAAATTTTCCTGTACTACTTCAAACCGACTTCTAGGCGACTTGTACCCCAAAAAAACAATGGAAGTCTCCTCCAAGTCAGATCTCCATCTATATTGAACCGACTTTACAGGAAAAGTCACCTCTCTAATGATAAAAGCCGGCATGGGTTCCCCTCCAGTGGTAATCCAGGCCTTTAGGTCTGGTATGGATTTTAAGGGGAACCCCCCTACACTGAAAAAACGGTGTGGGGATCCCCCTTAAAATCCATACCAGACCCCTATCCGAGCACGCAGCCCGGCTGGTCAGGAAAGGCGGTGGGCACGAGCGAGCACCCCCCCCTCCTGAACCATATCAGGGCGCATGCCCTCAACATGGGGGGGGTGCTTTGGGGAAGGAGGGTGCCCTGCGGCCCCCCTACCCCAAAGCACCTTGTCCCCATGTTAATGAGGACAAGGTGCTTCGGAGTGGGGGGGGGGCGCAGGGCGCCCCCCCTTCCCCAAAGCACCCACCCCCCCATGTTGAGGCCTCTTCCCGACAACCCTGGCCGTTGGTTGTTGGGGTCTGTAGGCAGGGGGCTTATTGGATTCTGGGAGCCCCCTTTAATAAGGGGGCCCCCAGATCCTGGCTCCCCACCCTATGTGAATGAGTATATCGTACCCCTACCCATTCACCCGAGGGAAAAAAGTGCCAATAAAAAAACACACTACACAGGTCTTCTTCCGACTTTTCCATACTCATTCACATAGGGGCCCAGGGGCGGGATCTGGGGGCCCCCTTATTAAAGGGGGTGCCCGATTCCGATAAGCCCCCCGCCGCACACCCCAACATCCAACGGCCAGGGTTGTTTGGGGTGGGGGGCTGCAGGGCACCCCCCTTCCCCAAAGCACCCACCCCCCCATGTTGAGGGCATGTGGCCTGGTACGGTTCAGGGGGGGGGCGCTCGCTCATCCCTACCCCCTTTCCTGACTGGCCGGGCTATGTGCTCGGATAAGGATCTGGTATGGATTTTGGGGGACCCCCACACCATTTTTTTGGTGTAGGGGGTTCCCTTAAAATCCATACCAGACCTAAGGGCCTGGTATGCTCTTGGAGGGGAACCCATGCCGGTTCTTTATTTAAAATTTGGCGTGGAGTTCCCCCTCGAGAGCTGATTATTCTGTGATTGGCCACAGCCAAAGTCGCCTGGCTTGGGGGCGATTTGAAGTCGTGTTGTAAGTTGCCCCAAGTGGTGTTGAAGTCGCGCTGTGATTCATAATCAAGTCGTTTCCAAATTGCCTCCCAAAGTCGCGCTGCAAGTCGTGTTGCCCCTGTGTGAATGGACTCTTGGTGTAAAAACTGGTGTAAATGGACTCTTGGTGTAAAAAAAATGTAAACTAATGTTACATTTTGATAACAAAATAAATAAATAGAAGGACTGAGTAGATAAATGATACAATATTTCAAAACTGTATCATGCATAGAATGTATCATGTTCAGATCTCAAAGGAGACCCGAGGCACTCAGTAGAAGATCTGGGGCATGTGTACCGGGTATCTAGATCTAGCAATTTTTTTTTTTTTTTTACATGTAAAATATGTGCATTTTATAATTTTTCAAATAAACATAAAAAAGTGTAAATAAATTTAAAAAAATAAAACCTAAAAAAGGTAAAAAGTTCTGGTATTGAAACAGTTAAAGATGCTCAGAGCTCAGAAACTCTCACAGCAAAAAAAAAAAAAACTGCACGGGCCTGATATATATTTAACAACGGCCTATATATAAATTCTGTCATTCGCTGCTTGTACTTTTCCACCGTCCCGTTTTTTTCCTTCAAGCAGCGAGTACAAGGCGACGTCTCGTAATAGTATGTTTCACCACACTGTCATTAGCTGTTACTGATACCAATAGACATTGATGTATTTTAAATAATTATGCAAATTTTTTGCCTGCCTTCTATTTAAATTCACATTTTCTTGGCTATTAAAAGGAGACTTTACTTGCTGAGAAAGCAATACCTAGCTGTTTACATTAAACTTATCACAATGTGCAATAAAAATGTGATTTTGCATCCAAGCTGTCTTTGTATCAATGTTAAATGAACTTTCATAGGCATTCAGTAAATTGCACACTTATAAATTACTTATTTACAACAGCTGGGATATGACAGATCAACGCTCAGCTTCACTTTGGAAGCAGAAAGGAGACAATATTATTATTTTTTCTTCTTGTAATTTTTTTATTTTTTATTTTATTTATTTTTTTAGAAGAGTTAAATGACCCTGAACCTACAGATGCTACGTACATTTCAAATTTGCATTTCAGCACTTAGCTGAGTTTTTCACCCTCATTTTCCACCAACTAGAGCTGCTGCTATCATACAAATGACTTTACTAATCCTTTATTGCTTCATTTTGAATTGTGTTTCTACATGGACATTTGGGAATTTGGCATAAATAAAAAAAGAAAAAAAAAATCTAAATATAATGATGTGTATCTCATATCACAAAGGCTCTTTTGGGTGAATGGGCTCAAATTCTTACAAATAGGGATGGCCTCGCAGTTCGCCCGGCAGTCGGTTCGCGGCGAATTTTGCGTGTTCACGATTCGCCAAACCGGCGGACTTCTGGTGCTGTTCGCGCGGCGGACATATGCGTTTACATTGTGAAAGAACTTTGACCCATGATGACACATCCATCATGGGGTACAGGACAGCCAATTGAAATATTTCAGCACATGGACAATTGGACATTCCCCCTACCTTATAAATAGACCTGATCTGGCGGCCATTTTACATTCTATCTTTTGTCAGTGTAGGGAGAGGTTGCTGTGTGGAGCAGGGACAGACTGTAGTGACACAAATCACTACCTATTAGGTCCAACAAAAGTCCTTTTAAGGATTGGTATAGGTGTACAGTATATAGGGTTCTGGTGCACTGCTGCTGACTGCTGTGCTGCTGATTGCTGAGTGCACTGCTGACCGATTCTGCGGCTGTCTTTTGTCAGTGTAGGGACAGGACACTGTGTGGAGCAGGGACAGTCAATTTAATCACTAGCTATTACTATTAGGTCCACAAAGGTCCTTTTAAAGACTGGTATAGGTGTACAGTATATAGGGTTGTACACATATAATATACTTTCTTTCAAATATAGAAAGCCTATTATACTTGACTGCTGACCGATTCTGCAGCTGTCTTTTATCAGTGTAGGGACTGAGGGACAGTCTGCAAATCACCAGCTACTAGGTCCACAAAGGTCCTTTTAAGGACTGGTATAGGTGTACTATTTGGTGTGCAGTATATAGGGGTGTAATACATGTATAAAATACTTGCACATATAGAAAGCATAGTATAGTGCATTTCCACTGTGCAGCATTGTGACTTCTGAGCAGTTCTGCAGCGATACTACAAAGAGAGACAAACACAATTAAAAAAAAAGTATTATAACTGGTGTGATAGACCAGTGGCCCCCAAAAACGACAGATTGAAGAGGGGTGTTATATACCTTCTTCCACATACATACTGCACTTCTCTAGAGACTTTTGTCACAGGGTCATTTAAAAAATGCTGGTGTGGTCTCAATGCTCTCTATCACGGTGCTGGTGTGGTGTCAGTGCTCTCTATCGCGGTGCTGGTGTGGTCTCAGTGCTCTCTATCACGGTGCTGGTGTAGTGTCAGTGCTCTCTATCTCAGTGCTGGTGTCAGTGCTCGCTATCTCGGTGCTGGTGTCAGTGCTCTCTATCTCGGTGCTGGTGTCAGTGCTCTCTATCATGGTGCTGGTGTCAGTGCACACTATCACGGTGCTGGTGTCAGTGCTCTCTATATCGGTGCTGGTGTCAGTGCTCAGTCTCTATAACGGTGCTGGTGTCAGTGCTCAGTCTCTATCGCGGTGCTGGTTTCAGACAGTGAGGGAGATAGCAGTGGAGAAGCCAATCAGCAGGCAGTGCCAGCACCATGGCTGAGGATCAGCACTGGACTGGCACCTCCGGACCACCGCAGTGGAGCCCTGCATAGGTGGGGGTAAGGGCCGAGCAGAGGGAGGGGCTCAAGCACAGGTTGGCACACTGGGACACTGGCACAGGACTGCACTGCCCTGACTGTGACACTGATCATCTCCTGCACCCGTTCATAGCCTGCCCTGACCTTGCCTCTCCTCCATGGCCTTCATGCGCTCCTGAATTGTCAAAATTTCACAGATAAAAAAAGAATGCTTGCCGTTGTCAATCCCAGATTCACTTCATACATTTGTTATGTCAGTGTCCATGTGGTGGGACTATGTGTGCACAGCTAGTAAATATTTTGTGGCTGAAAATATGACCTGTAGGTTTTTAAGGTTTGCCTGCCGTTAAAGTCAATGGGGTCCGCCGCGAACTTTGCAGTTCGCAAACTTTTGGCTGAGTTTGCGGTTTGCGTTTGCGAAACGTCCCGTCGGAAGTTCGTCCATCACTACTTACAAGCACATGCCAAACTCTTACAGAACGCCTTCCCAGAAGAGTGGACACTATTGTAGCCACAGAGTGTAGTGTAGTGTACATCAGCCATTCTCAACCTGAGTTCCATGGGACCTTGGGGTTCTAGGGGGTTCCATCAACAATGGACAATTTATGTCTCTCGGATAAGTAACCACTGATGCAATGATCTTTTTAGTTATCTGTAAGGGGGGGGGGGGATTCTTCCCAAAGACCACAAATGTAAGGAACATCTTTCCCAATACTCATATACCTAGCTTTAGATATAGCAGTAATTAAGAGGGGTTCCCTGTGACTGGAACATTACTTCAAAAGTTCCATTATCTTAAAAGTGTTGGGGACAGACAGACAGACAAATTGATCTAGGGTATTTTTCGGTAGAAGCCGAAGGGTTGTAGTTGTGTAGAACATATTTATAGATAAAGGATTGGCTTGTGGTTTAGAATGCAAGACAGAGTTTAAAGTGATTCTAAAGGAAAGAATAATAATAAAAAAATAACAAACATGTTCTACTGAGCTGCTCTATGTAATGCTTTTGCACAGAGCAGCCCCGATCTTCTTCTTCTTCCTTTCGGGCCTCTGGCCATCAGCTCTGCCCCCTAAAGTGACCCCAATAGCAAGTATACTTCTGTCCTGTTGCTTCCAAGCCATGCTCTGTATGTCCATTGAGACCCAGATGGGGGCTCGGCCTCGTCCCCGCACTCTCCCCATTGGTTGCGATTGACAAATGGCTTGGCTGATTGCCATTTGTGTGAGCCAATGATGAGAGAGAGAGACCCAGGAGAGTTACTGGATCGAGAAGGGGCTCATTGGGTGAGACCATCACAGCCAGTAAGCCAATGAGGAGATAGAGAGGGCGGGAGTGAGCTGCAGCTCCGTGTCTCTCATGAGCGCACCTGCTTGGGTGCCAGATACTTGCTGTGGGGGCACTCGACAGGCGGGAGGGGTCAGAAGCACCAGCGGGAAACCTGAGAAGAGGATTTTTTGGAGTTTGTTTTTTCTTTTTTTAACAGCCCATAAACTCCCCTCTATGTTATCCTATGTGTCCATGCACAAATGGACATTTTTGAACTTTTATCAGCAGTGGAGTTTATGAACGCCATAACATCATGTTCAGGAGTTGTTTTTCTGACCACAAAAAAAACGCCAAACTCTCATAAACACTGATAAACATTGATAAATGCTCAAACATGTGTCTCACCAGTGTTTTTTAATGTTTTTGATCCATTGAAAATAAATAAATAAATAAATAAAAATGTAGAAAAAAACGCTAATAAACGCTATTGCAAAAACGTTAAAAAAAATGTTGAAAGACTCACTGCAAAGCTACTGGTGTTTTTATAACGTTATTTTAACATCCAGTGTGCATGGAGCCTAAAGCCTAAATGTATGATGACAGGCTGTTCGACCATGTGTATGCTCCATTGGACAATTGTTGGCAGATTTTCCGCCAACAAATGTTGGCTAGGGGGTTTTCGAATTTTCCGCCCACAAATTTCTGTTGTTGGATTTTCAGATTGTGTGTACACAAGTTTGTCGGACAAAAGTCCAAAGTACAAACACGCATGCTCGGAAGCAAGGACGAGCCGGAAGCAGTTGGTCTTGTAAACTAGCGTTCGTAATGGAGAATTAACATTCATGACGTGGTAAATTATGAAAAAATGCAGCGCACAATTCTCTTCTTCTTTAATGGGATAATAATGAAGCTGCTTTGCTGGTGATACTGATGGAGTTATTGCAAACTAATTTTCAAAGGCTTTTTTTTTCTAGTGATATCAAGAATAATATTATTATGTTTTTTATTTTTGGGTTACCGCAACACCATTATCCCGTAGTTTTTAAAATCAAAGATACAACTATGTTGGTGTCCCTTGTCAATCTTACATTGTATTTTTTTAAATGTAACTGCCTACTCCCAAACTGTCATTTGAAGTAAAACACATAGCCAAGTATTATTCTACACATTTTTTTTTATCATGCATTAATAAAAAAAAAAAAAAAAATAGACATGCTATCTGCCAATAGAACGTAATCAAAAAGTGCATTCTAATGCCCCATACACACGGTCGGACATTGCGACAACAAAGACCATCGGATTTTTTTCAACGGATGTTGGCTCAAACTTGTGTTGCATACACACTGTTTCACAAAGTTGTTGAAAAATCCGACCGTTCTGAGCACGGTGACATAGAACACGTACGACGGGACTATAAACGGGCCAGTAGTCAATAGCTTTCATCTGGTAATTTATTCTGAGCACGCGTAGCACTTTATCCATCGGAGTTGTCTACACAATTTTAGATCCTGCTCTAACTTTGTGTGTTGGAAATTCCGACGGAAAAAGTCAGATGGAGCCCACACACAATCGGATTTTCCACTACCACGATCCAATCTCACATTTTCCATCGGAAAGTCCAACCGTGTGTACAGGGCATATGCATCCAAAAATATAGAAAATATACCAAATCAAATCATTATTATTCAACCAAAAAAAATAATGTCAAGGCAATAACTCCAAGGCCAATAATAAATAACACGTTATCTCCTCCGATTCCACAACATGGCTGGTTGACGAACGACCGTTCAGAAACAGACTGAAAGGCACGAAATGAAAAGTGCGAAATAAAAAGCGCAAAATAAAAAATGAAAAGCACAAAATGAAAAGCCCAAAATGAAACGTGCTAAATGAAAAGTGTGAAATGAAAAATGCTAAATGAAATGTGCGAAATGAAAATGGCTAAATGAAAAACGCTAAATGAAAAGCGTGAAATGAAAAGTGTGAAATGAAAAGCGTGAAATAAAAAATGTGAAATGAAAAATGCTAAATGAAATGTGCGAAATGAAAAGTGCGAAATGAAAAGTGCGAAATGAAAAGTGCGAAATAAAAAATGCTAAATGGAAAGCGTGAAATGTAAAGTGCGAAATGAAAAGCGTGAAATGTAAAGTGCGAAATGAAAAGCGTGAAATGTAAAGCGTGAAATGTAAAGCGTGAAATGAAAAGCGTGAAATGTAAAGCGTGAAATGTAAAGTGCGAAATGAAAAGCGTGAAATGTAAAGCGTGAAATGTAAAGCGTGAAATGAAAAGCGCGAAATGAAAAATGCTAAATGAAAAGTGCAAAATGAAAAGCGTGAAATAAAAAATGTGAAATGAAAAATGCTAAATGAAAAGTGCGAAATGAAAAGCGTGAAATAAAAAATGTGAAATGAAAAATGCTAAATGAAATGTGCGAAATGAAAAGTGCGAAATGAAAAGCGTGAAATGTAAAGTGCGAAATGAAAAGCTTGAGAAATGAAAAACGCTAAATGAAAAGTATGAAATGAAAAGTACGAAATGAAAAGCATGAAATGAAAAATGCTAAATGAAAAGCGTGAAATTAAAAAATGTTAAATGAAAAGTGCGAAATGAAAAGTGTGAAATAAAAAGCGCAAAATTAAAAGCGCGAAATGAAAAGCGTGAAATAAAAAGCGCAAAATGAAAAGCGTGAAATAAAAAATGTGAAATGAAAAATGCTAAATGAAATGTGCGAAATGAAAAGTGCTAAATGGAAAGCGCAAAATTAAAAGTGTGAAATGAAAAGTGCGAAATAAAAAGCGCGAATCAATACTCACCAAACATCTACTAACATGTAATTTGCAGAAGGAGCCCAAAGGGTGGCGCTAAAGAGCTGAAAAACCACACAGTATGTCTAGTACGTCACTACGTTCGTATTTGTTGGCCAACAATTGTGTGACCGTGTGTATACAAGACAAATTTGGGAAAACGCCCTTCGGACAAAATTCCACGGTTTTGTTGGCCAACAATCCGATCGCGTGTACGAGGCTTTAGTCTTGTTCGGAGCGTCATTTTCCTTTGAGCAGTAGTAAAATTAGTGCAATGCTCTGTCCCGATCCCATCCGTTCAGCAAAGTAATAATCTGCAGACAGCCTAGCCCTGCTCTGAAAAATGGATATGATCATAGAAAACATCTGCCGCGACTTTGTTTTAATTTAGCGGTTCCATTTTTTTTTTTCTGGCGACAAGGCACAGGTGTTGACGGTTACCGACAGCCCAACAATAAAATAAAAACATCTTTTTAGCCGCGTGAATTATCTCTTCTCTCTCCTGTGCCTATTGCTATTCACGTCATAATTGGGGCTGTTTTTCTCGCTGACATTTTGATTTATGGGGTGCTAACAAATCAGGACACATGGCAGCAGGCTGCTCCCGGGATAGAATGGTTTTAGAGCGTTGTAAATCTAAGACTTCAAACTCTCACCATGCAGCTGACCTGGGGACGCTGCTGCGGATTCCTTCTCGTTGGAGGAAACTTCAGGCAATTCATTCTATTCGTTTTCACATTGAGCGCAGAGAAACGTATTATATTTAAAATGACTTCCCATTGAGGATTTAGAGGGGAAGAATAAAATAGCAATTTTGCCGAAGGAAGATTTGTTTCTGTAGTGCTAAACTTACAACAACATTGATAGGCACGGCACCAGTGGGGACAATTTATTCCGCACAAACTTACCTATTATACGCAAGTTTGACCTGAAGGTTGGTGTCCCGCCATTCTTGGCGAGTGAAGAAACAAATCTTGCTAAGTTTCATAACAAGTATCTGTAAACTGAATTCATAAAACCTAAAATAAGCTTTAAAGCTCAATTCAAGCATCCTACAGTATCTCACAAAAGTCAGTACACCCCTCACATTTTTGTAAATATTTTCTTCTATTTTTTCATGTGACAACACTGAAGAAATGATACTTTGCTACAATGTAAAGTAGTGAGTGTACAGCTTGTATAACAGTGTAGATTTGCTGTCCCCTCAAAATAACTCAACACACAGCCATTAATGTCTAAACCGCTGGCAACAAAAGTGAGTACACCCCTAAGTGAAAATGTCCAAATTGGGCCCAATTAACCATTTTCCCTTCCCGGTGTCATGTGACTTGTTGGTGTTATAAGGTCTCAGGTGTGAATGGGGAGCAGGTGTGTTCAATTTGGTGTTATCACTCTCACTCTCTCATACTGGTCACTGGAAGTTCAACATGGCACCTCATGGAAAAGAACTCTCTGAGGATCTGAGAAAAAGAATCGTTGCTCTACATAAAGATGGCCTAGGCTATAAGAAGATTGTCAAGACCCTGAAACTGAGCTGCAGCACGGTGGCCAGGACCATACAGCGGTTTAACAGGACAGGTTCCACTCAGAACAGGCTTCGCCATTGGTCGACCAAAGAAGTTAAGTACACGTGCTCAGCGTCATATCCAGAGGTTGTCTTTGGGAAATAGACATATGAGTGCTGCCAGCATTGCTGAAGAGGTTGAAGGGGTGGGGGGGGGGGGGGTCAGCCTGTCAGTGCTCAGACCATACGTTGCACACTGCATCAAATTGGTCTGCATGGCCATCGTCTCAGAAGGAAGCCTCTTCTAAAGATGATGCACAAGAAAGCCCACAAACAGTTTGCTGAAAACAAGCAGACTAAGGACATGGATTACTGGAACCATGTCTTGTGGTCTGATGAGACCAAGATAAACGTATTTGGTTCAGATGGTGTCAAGCGTGTGTGGCGGCAACCAGGGGAGGAGTACAAAGACAAGTGTGTCTTACCTACAGACAAGCATGGTGGTGGGAGTGTCATGGTCTGGGGCTGCATGAGTGCTGCCGGTGTCCTATCATATATGGTCCCCCATCGGATAGTGTCCGCTGTGTACTGCGCATGCGCAGTACACAGCACACACAGATTCCGAAAATAGCCGAGGATGAACGGCGCCGGCGCCGTGAGTCCAGCTTCTATCCCCACCATCCAAGTGGGGCCCTCTAATTTTCACAACCCTATGTCCGCTTGGATGGTGGGGCTACCACCTCCACTCACGGCGCAGGCGCCGTTCATCTTCGGAAATGTTTCCGAAGCTTCTTCTGCCCCGTACTGCGCATGCGGACCCTATATGATGGCAGGACACTATCTGTCAGAACACCGGCACTGGGGAGCTACAGTTCATTGAGGAACCATTAATGCCAACATGTACTGTGACACACCTAAGCAGAGCATGGTCTCCTCCACCCCCACCCTTCAGAGACTGGGCTGCAGGGCAGTATTCAAACATAACTCCAAACACACCTCTAAGACGACCACTGCCTTGCTAAATAAGCTGAAGGTAAAGGTGATGGACTGGCCAATCATTTCTCGAGACCTAAACCCTATTGACCATTTGTGGGGCATCCTCAATGGAAGGTGAAGGAGCGCAAGGTCTCTAACATCCACCAGCTCTGTGATGTCATCATGGAGGAGTGGAAGAGGACTTCAGTGACTAGTTGTGAAGCTCTGGTGAACTCCATGCCCAAGAGGGTTAAGGCAGTGCTGGAAAATAATGGCGGCCACACAAAATATTGACACTTTGGGCCCAATTCGGACATTTTCACTTAGGGGTGTACTCACTTTTGTTGCCAGTGGTTTAGACATTAATGGCTGTGTTGAGTTATTTTGAAGGGACAGCAAATTTACACCGTTATACAAGCTGTACACTCACTACTTTACATTGTAGACAAGTGTCATTTCTTCAGTGTTGTCACATGAAAAGATTTACAAAAATGTGACTGAGGGGTGTACTCACTTTTGTGAGTTACTGTATATTGTGTTCTTGATTCCCTTAAAGATGTAATTTCTGACAAAACTGTAGGACACGGCACATGATGGGATCACTGCTTGTCAGAATACAATGTGCTCTTTCTTTGCTGCATTATTGTGAGTATATTATATTTGCAATAAACTTGAATAATTTTATTGGATTACACTATTCCTGGAGGTGAAGAATACACAAACTTGAGGCTCTGAAGGATCAATTACACTCACACATGAACTTCAATGGCATCCCAGTCTTAGCCCGTAGGGTTTAATATAGAATTGGCCCACCCTTTGCAGCTATAACAGCTTCAACTCTTCTGGGAAGGCCGTCCACAAGGTTTAGGAGTGTTTCTATGGGAATGTTTGACCATTCTTCCAGAAGAACATTTGTGAGGTCAGGGACTGATGTTAGAAAGAAGGCCTGGCTCGCAATCTCCTCTCTAATTCACCCCAAAGGTATTCTATTGGGTTCAGGTCAGGACCCTGCGCAGGCCAGTCATGTTCCTCCACCCCAAACTCTCACATTTGAATGGGCTGCTAACCGCAACGGACCACAGGAAAAGTAGTGCAAGCACTACT
Organism: Lithobates pipiens; assembly: GCF_037356315.1. Lineage (NCBI taxonomy): Eukaryota > Metazoa > Chordata > Amphibia > Anura > Ranidae > Lithobates > Lithobates pipiens. Next base: position 18,721,627 of record NW_027507791.1, on the reverse strand, counting down.
TTTAGAGAATGCACTGCACCAAACATGGTACTGTGCTAAAATGCGTTTGGTGACTGAAAATGTGCTGTGTTTGCCAGATGCATTTGAGGGGCTAGTAACAATTCATTGGCACCTGCATGTCTCTCACAAGGGCAGCAAATTCATCTGCAGTGTGGGAAATGTGCATGGAATGAGCCTTTCTTGCACCACTTTTTGGTGTGATCGGGTCCTAAAGGCTGGTTCACACCAGTGCATTTAAACATATCCGGAACACATGTACAGTAATTGCCATGTATTCCAATGGCTGTAACATTTTGTATCTTAATCTTGAATCCTGACATTTGTAGAGTTCATACACATAGGGGACTCTGTTGTGCTGGGAGGGATAGGGGGAATCTTTTGTGCTGGGGATAGGGGGACTCTGTTATGATGGGGGGGGGATAGGGGGACTCTGTTATGATGGGGGGGATAGGGGGACTCTGTTGTGCTGGGGGGATAGAGGGACTTATTTGTGCTGGGGATAGGGGGACTCTGTTATGATGGGGGGATAGGGGGACTCTGTTGTGCTGGGGATAGAGGGACTCTGTTGTGTTGGGGGGATAGAGGGACTCTGTTGTGCTTGGGGGATAGGGGGACTCTGTTGTGCTGGGGGGATAGAGGGAATCCGTTGTGCTTGGGGGATAGAGGGACTCTGTTGTGCTGAGGGGGATAGCGGGACTCTATTGTGCTTAGGGGATAGAGGGACTCTGTTATGCTGGGGGGGGTAGGAGGACTCTGTTGTCCTGAGGGAGTAGAGGGACTCTGTTGTGCTTAGGGGATAGGGGGACTCTGTTATGCTGGTGAGGATATGGTGATTCTGTTGTGCTGAGGGGATAGAGGGACTCTGTTGTGCTGGGGGGATAGGGGGACTCTGTTGTGCTGGGGGGATAAGGGGACTCTGTTGTGCTGGGGAGATAGGGGGACTCTGTTGTGCTGGGGGGATAGGGGGGACTCTGTTGTGCTGGGGGGATAGGGGGGACTCTGTTGTGCTGGGGAGGATATGGTGATTCTGCTGTGCTGGGGGGATAGGGGGACTCTGTTGTGCTGGGGGATAGGGGGACTCTGTTGTGCTGAGGAGATAGGGGCACTCTGTTGTTCTGGGAGGATAGGGGGACTTTGTTGTTCTGGGAGGATAGGGAGACTCTGTTGTGCTGGTGGAATAGGGAGACTCTGTTGTGATAGAGTCAGGCCCCACTGTGATAAGAGGATACTCTGTTGTGAAGAGGGGGGGGGGACTTCTGTGATAGAGTCAGACTCTGTTGTGATAGTAAATACTCTGTTGTGATGGAATGACTCTATTTTGATGGGGGGCTATGTTGTTATGGGGAGGCGGGAGGATGGGGTCTGTTATGGGGGACTCTGATGGAATGGGGGTGACTCTGATTTGAAGGAGGCGATGTAATGGGGGGGGGGGGGTCATTGATGTAAAGGGGGCAGAACTCCTGCATGCGGCACACAGGAGTGGGTGACATCATCATCCAGTGCAAATGTCAGTGTCCTCCAGCCCAACAATTACAGATCAGGACTGGGGTGTCTTAGAATTTTGCATAATTTTGAAGGGCACCATGACTAAAAAAAAAAAAAATGAGAGGAGAGGCAAGGAAAGAAGAATAGAAGCAGTGGCGGCCCGTTCATTAGGCGTGCAGGGGTGCTGCTCCCCCTAATCCATGCGCTCGGCCCGTAATCTAGACGCAGAGCACCGAATGCATGGATTTCAATGGAGTTTTTTTTAAGCACATAATTAGAGCCTGAGGTTTTAAATGGCGTCAAAAAAGGGTGGGCTTGGGGTGCAGAGTACTGTGCCCTGTGCCCACCCAGTTGTGTGACAATAGCAAATTAATATTTGCTAATGTCTTCCTGCTTCTCCTCCCGGCCATCCAGGAAGCGGATCCTGAGACCCAATTGGCCAGGGAGTCTTAAGATTTCTTGGCCAATCGGGTCTCAGGATCTACTTCCTGTTTGGGCGGGAGGAGAAGCAACGCCCAATAGCCACTTCTTGGAGCCCTACCCCGGATTCAGCTCGCCATTGGTCTCCTCCCTTTACCTGTACTACTGCAGCATGGCAGCATAAAGTAAGGGTGCTGGGGGGGGGGGGGGCGAGCCAATCATCACATTCTCAATCAGTCATGCACGGGGGGGGGGTGTGTGCATGAGTGAATCGCTGATTGTGGGGGGGGGGGGTGTAGTGCCACCCCCCACAATATTGAGAACCAGCCACCACTGGATAGAAGAGGAGAAGAGAGAAAGAGAGGAGAGGCTACTAGAGGAGAGAAAGAGAGATGAGAAGGAGAGGAGCAAAAGAAAGAAGATGAGAGATGGAGAGAAGGGGGTTGGAGAGGAGAGGGGAGCTGAGATGGAGATGAGAGGGTTGGAGGGGGGGGGGGAGATGGAGAGAAGAAGGTTGGGGAGGAGAGATGGGAGGAGAGGGGAGGAGAGATGGAGAGAAAAGAGTTGGAGAGGGTTGGAGAGGAGAGGGGAGGTGAGATGGAGAGGAGAGGGTTGGAGGGAAAAGGGGAGGAAATATGGAGAGAATAGGGTTGGAAAGGAGAGGGGAGGTGAAATGGAGAGATGGAGAGAAGAGGGTTGGAGAGGAGAGACAAGGAGAAATGTAGAGAAGAAGAGGGTTGGAGAGGAAAGGAGAGGGGGGGAGAGATGGAGAGAAGAGGGTTGGAGAGGAGAGGGGAAGAGAGAAGCAGAGAAGAGGGTCGGAGATGAAAGTAGAGGGGAGGAGATATGGAGAGAAGAGGGTTGGAGAGGAGAGGGGAGGAGAGATGGAGAGAAAAGGGTTGGAGAGGAGAGATGAAGAGAAGATGGTTGGAGAGGAGCGGGGAAGAGAAATGGAGAAAATAAGGTTGCAGAGGAGAGATGGAGAGAAGAGGGCTGGGGAGGAGAGGGGAGGAGAGAAGCAGAGAAGAGGGTCGGAGATGAGAGGGGAGGAGAGATGGAGAGAAGAAGGTTGGAGAGGAGAGGTGGAGACAAGAGGGTTGGAGAGGAGAGGGGAGGAGAGATGTAGAGAAGAAGAGGGTTGGAGAGAAAAGGAGAGGGGGAGGAGAGATGTAGAGAAGAAGAGGGTTGGAGAGAAAAGGAGAGGGGAGGAGAGATGGAGAAAAGAAGGTTGGAGAGGAGAGATGGAGAGAAGAGGGTTGGTGGGGAGAGGGGAGGTGAGATGGAGATGAGAGGGTTGGAGAGGAGAAGGGAGGCGAGATGGAAAGGAGAAGGCTGGAGAGGAAAGATGGAGAGAAGAGGGTTGGAGAGAAGAGATGGAGAGCAGAGGGTTGGAGAGGAGAGATGGATAGAAGAGGATTGGAGAGGACAGATGGAGCGAAGAGGGTTGGAGAGGAGAGGGGAGGAGAGATGTAGAGAAGAAGATGGTTAGAGAGGAAAGGAGAGGGGAAGAGAGATGGACAAAAGAGGGTTGGAGAGCAGAGATGGAGAGAAGAGGGTTGGAGAGAAGAGATGGAGAGCAGAGGGTTGGAGAGGAGAGATGGAGAGAAGAGGATTGGAGAGGACAGATGGAGAGAAGAGGGTTGGAGAGGAGAGGGGAGGAGAGATGTAGAGAAGAAGATGGTTGGAGAGGAAAGGAGAGGCGAAGAGAGATGGAGAAATGAAGGTTGGAGAAGAGAGGTGGGGAGAAGAGGGTTGGAGGGGAGAGGGAAGGAGAGAAGCAGAGAAGAGGGTTGGAGAGGAAAGGAGAATGGAGGAGAGATGGAGAGAAGGGGGGTTGGAGAGGAGAGGGGAGTTGAGATGGAGATGAGAGGGTTGGAGAGGAGGGGGGGTGGAGAGACAAGGGTTGGAGAGGAGAGATGGAGAGAAGAAGGTTGGAGAGAAGAGATGGAGAGAAGAGGGTTGGAAAGAAGAGGGGAGGAGAGATGGAGAGAAGAGAGTTGGAGAAGAGGGGGGGGGGGAGAGATGGAGAGAAGAGGGTTGGAGAGGAGAGGGGAGGAGAGATGGCGAGGAGTGGGTTGCAAAGGAGAGATGGAGAGAAGAGGGTTGGAAAGGAGAGAGTTTGAGAGATGTAGAGAATAGGATTAGAGAAGAGAGGGCAGGGGAGATGGAGAGAAGAGGGTTTGAGAGGAGAGGGGACTAGAGATGGAGAGCAGTGGGTTGGAAAGGAGAGATAAAGAGAAGAGGGTTGAAGAGGAGAGGAGAGATGTAGAGAAGAGAATTGGAGAGGAGAAGGGAGGTGAGATGGAGAAAGGAGGGTTGGAGAGGAGAGATGGAGAGAAGAGGATTGGTGAGGAGAGGGGAGGGGAGATGGAGAGGAGAGGGTTGGAAAGCAGAGGTGAGGTGAGATGGAGAGGAGGGGGTTGGAGAGGAGAGATGGAGAGGAGTGGGCTGGAGAGGAGAGGGGAGCTGAGATGGAGATGAGAGGGTTGGAGAGGAGAAAAAGCAAGTGTGTTAACATTATGCTCCCTTGATTTTTTTGCTGCCCCCCGGATCAGACAGGCTGGACTCATCCCGGATTGGATACATGTATATTCTAGAATGCTTCCTCTTTATGAACATTCATCTTCTATTCTTCCCCTTTAAATGTTTCTTTCTCTTGATTTCCTCCCTTTAGACCGGATCTCAGAGAATTTCTAAGAAGCAGAAACCAGGCGCCGTGCAGAATGGAATTCTTTTATTGCGCTGCATTTGCTGGAGCTGAAAGATGTTAACAGGTTCATCTTCCTACAGTGCCATTGCAGAAAGTATGAAAATATTTTATTTCGGAATACATTTGCTGGGTCATGTAGCCGTCCTCCACGAGTCCTTGAAGTCACAAAGCCATTCAGCAGGAAGCCCTGTACAACACCGGCTGCTTTCTGATAAATGAAGCCATAGAAGCTCGCAGTTAAAAGGGCATTTTATGGCAACTGCAGTCTTTTAACAGTTTTCTTTTAAATACACATACAAGTTTAAAAAAAATGTATATAATGAAAAATTAAAGTAGAATGTAAACTCCAATGGAAGAAGATTAAGCTTGCACTGTGCACTGTGTATCATAAGCAATTGCCATTTGTTCACAAATAAAAGACTTGTTTCCTCCCTTTTTTATGCTTTGTTACAGCTCAATTCTGCTAATCTCCTGCAGCCTCCTTGCATCCACTTTCTTTCTACATGCACTCCAGTGATGGCTGCACAATATTTATCAGGGATGGTGACAGCAGTGGGCCAGGCCTGTGTAATTTGTATTACACTGGACACTTGCAGTGGCGGCTGGTGCTCAAAATTTTTTGGGGGGCACAAACAAACTGAAAAATTCAGAAAAAAAAACCCCATCAATTGCAGCCTCACTGTACCATCAATCACTGCCACTGTGCCCATCAATTGCAGCCACTGTGCCATCAAATGCAGCCATTGTGCCCATCAATTGCCACCACTGTACCATCAAACGCAGCCACTGTGCCCATCAAACGCAGCCACTGTGCCCATCAAATGCAGCCACTGTGCCCATCAATAGCAGCTCTCAAATGCAGCCACTGTGCCCATCAATTGCCGCCTTTGTTCCATCAAATTCAGCCACTGTGCCCATCAATTGCTGCCACTGTGCCCATCAAAGCAGCCACTGTGCCCATCAATAGCAGCCACTGTGCCATATCAAATGCTCTCAATGTGTCCCATCAAATGCTCCCACTGTGCCATATCAAATGCTGCCACTGTGCCATTTCAAATGCTCTCAATGTGTCCCATCAAATGCTCCCACTGTGCCATATCAAATGCTGCCACTGTGCCATATCAAATGCTGCCAGTGTGCCCCCCGCCCACCATCTGCACTTACCCTGTCTCAGTAGGACAGCTCCTCAATGCTTCCCGCTAGAAGACTACAATGATGACAAGGCATGGATCACAGGATCACTTTAGATATCGCATACAACTGAAAAGTCCATCCAAATTTCTCATCATATTGCAATAACATCAGTTTTCTTCCATTGATCAGTTTCCTTTTTTATGTTTTTTTTGTTTTGTTTTTTAAAGCTGTAAATTTAACAATATTGAAAATTACTTTTGTATGTTCTCCTCCTGACCACAATCCAGGGGAGCACACCTGAAAAATGTACCTATAGAAAATGTAGGTGTTTGTTTCCTAATTAAAGATGCTTTTATTTTAATGGTTAAAACTATTGGAAAATATCCCTCATCAAGGCTATAATAAAAAAAAACAAAAAAAAAAAAACAACAAAAAAAAACAACAAAAAAAAAACAAATACACACTATCAGATTTATAAAAGGTACAAAAACTGAAAGTTTATATCAATACTTACCGTAATTTTCCTTTCCTGATGGACTCCATGGCAGCCTACGTATGGGTTAATCCCGCCTGTCATACCTCATAGGACCCCACTCCCATGAATCTTTGCTTCTAGACAGAGACCACATTCCGTAACTTAGCCTACTCCAGCAAATGGGAGGGAATTCCTGCTGCCATGGAGTCCATCAGGAAAGGAAAATTACGGTAAGTATTTGATATAAATTTTCCATTTTCCTGACAGACTCCATGGCAGCCTACGTATGGGAAATAACTAGCCATACACACCCGGGTGGGCAATTGCTGGCTAAAGAAAAAAAGGATTAATTGGCACCGTCAACAGATAAGACATTCAAGCCAAAATTAACCGAAGACAAAGACGACAGTTCTACACAATAGTGCATCATAAATGTATTAATTGACGACCATGAGGCCGCCTTACAAACCACTTCTGGAGAAACATGACGGGCAGCCACCCACGATGTAGAAACGTTCCTAGTAGAGTGAGTAGTCACCGCTTCCGGAGGAGCCAAACCCCTAGCCTTATAAGCCCCTTGGATGGCCTGAACAATCCAAGCTGCAATAGTTCTGGAAGTGGCACGTAAACCCTTATTCTTCCCATGGAAATAGATGAACAGATGATCGGACTTCCAGAAAGCAGCTGTGGCTTCTAAGTATCGCTTTAAAACTTCCCCAACATCCAGAGGAGGAATACTGAAGTCTTCAGATGACTGAAAAATTGGAAGTACAATTTCTTGATTTTCATGAAACATGGTTGATACCTTTGGATTTGGTCCTAACATAAGAATCAAAACTGCCCGGTCAGGAAAGAAAGTGAGAAATGGCTCCTTGCAGCCTAGAGAACTGATCTCGGAAACCATCTTAGCTGATGTTATAGCTACTAGAAAGGCAGTTTTAAGAGAGAGTTCTTTAATAGATACTTGTTCCACATGTTGTAATTCTTTCTCTGAGAAGAAATCCAGGATAAACGGGAGATCCCACTTGGAAAACCTCGGTTTCCTCTGAGGTCTGAGCCTCACTGCTCCTTTGAAGAACTGCCTAGTGAGAGGATGCCTGGCCCAGGAAACGCCTGAAAAGGCAGATATTGCAGAAACCTGAACCCGCAAGGAACTCACTGATAAGGACAAGTCCAGACCTGTTTGCAGAAAATCTATAACATCGTTTATCTTCGGATCTTTACACGAACTGCTGGATGAAGACACATAGTCTGTAAATTTCAACCAAATTCTATGATAAACCCTGTTGGTACCTGGTCTTCTAGCATTCAGTAAAGTAGCAATTGCTGTATCAGGACAGCCTAACGCTTCCAGCCTTTCCCTCTTAAAAACAGGCCATCAGATGGAGCTGGGATGGGCATGGATGAAGAGCTGTTCCCTGTAATAAGAGATCCGGACTGGAAGGAAGAGGAACTGGATCCTGGAAACTGAGCTGCAACAGGAGTGGGAACCACGGCCTGTTGGGCCAGTATGGAAGAACCACTATTATTTCGACTTCTTACCACCTGAGCTTCGACAGAAATCAGAGAATGACCGGAACTGGGGGAAAGGCATAAGCCTTGTGGAACCTCCACTGGTCTGTCAGGGCATCCACTCTGAAGGCCTGAGGACAACGACACCTCATGTAATATTTCTTTAGTTTGAAATTCCAGAGACAGAATCCAGTCAAATACTTCGTTGTGGAGAGACCATTCGTTGTTGTCCAGGGAGAATCTTGAGAGAAAATCTGCTTGGACATTTTGAATTCCTGGAAGATAGACTGCCGTCAGATTCATCAGATTTGACTGGGCCCAGGACATGATCGGGTTTACTTCCTTCAGTAAGGAGAGACTGCGAGTGCCCTCTGTCTTTTGATGTAAGACACAGCTGTCGTATTGTCCACTCCGAAGGATAACCGAAGCTCCTGAAGTCAGGTGGAGAAAGGCTGGCAGAGCCTGAAAAGCGGCCCGTAGCTCCAGCACATTTGAGACCACGCTTCGGACAGGGAAATTCCAATTGCCCTGGGCGACCTCCGTCAAGCAGAGAGCACCCCAACCTCTGCTGCTGGTATCCGTTGTCACTGTGACCCAGGAGACAGGTGCCATGGAATGGCAATGAAGAAGATTTTTCCGCTGTAGCCACCAAGGGAGACTCTCCCGCATGGAAGGGGTTATCCGGACAAGATGGTCTCGAGCCCCTGGATCCCACTGTTGGAGAAAACCCTTCTGAAAGGATTGCATCTTCCATTGTGCCCACTTTACCATAGGAGCTGTGGCTACCATGGTGCCGATTATCTTTTGACATTGAGAGACTCTGAGAAGGGATGATGACATTGCAAGGTGAATCCTGCTTCGGATCACCGGAATTTTCTCTAGGGGCAAGGAAATGGTGCTCATTACCATGTCGAACTGGGCTCCGAGAAAGATTAGAGACTGCGTTGGCTCTAGATGGCTCTTCTCCCTGTTCAAAAGCCAGCCGAACTCTGTTAGGGTAGAGATAACCTGCTCCCGATGAGGCAGCAGTTGCTCCTTGTCTTGAGAAAGTAGGAGTAGATCGTCCAAATAGTGATGCAACCGGATGCGTCTGATCCTGATTAAAGCTACGACCACCAGTAAGAGTTTCGAAAATACCTGAGGCGATGTTGAAAGCCCGAATGGGAGACATGTAAATTGAAGATGTATCTGATCTACCGCAAACCTGAGACACTTCTGCAATCGGTAAGTGGAAATAGACGTCTTTGAGATCTATTGAAATAAGCCAGTTGCCTAGTTGAATAGCCTGACGTATTGTTAGTAGAGACTCCATTTTTAATTTTTCCTTTTTGATGAAGGAGTTTAGATGTGTCAAATCGATGACTGGTCTCCAGGAGCCATTCTTTTTGAGGACCATAAAAAGGGGGGAGTAAACCCCTCGAAATCTTTCCTCGGTTGGAACTGGAAGGGCGACTCCTTGAGCCATCAGGGACTCTGTGTATGATAGAAGAATCTGTTTCTTTTCCTCTAAGTGTGGAAGAACTGTCGGACCAAACCTGTGAGTGGACGGATTGTTGAAAACCCAAGAATTTCATGAGGAGACCGTTTTGACGGTCCAATAGTCCTGAATTGAGGCTGCCCAGACGTGTTGAAAATGGAGTAAATGAGCCCCGACTTGCTCCGTCTGGACAGACGCCGTATCAATAGGACTTCAAAGCCTCTCGACCACCAGAAGAGGATGCTTTTGAAGATTTTTGGCCGGAAGGCTGACTTCTTTTCCAGTTATTTCTGAATTCGCCGCCAGGTCTGTAACGACGTGCATCCCTAGAACATTCTGGTTCTTGTCTGGGATGAACTCTTCTCTGACCCAGAAGACGGCAGTCCTGGGGTAGAAAACCTGATTTCCCCCCGGTAGTACGGGTAATAGTTGAGTCAAGTTTATTCCCAAAAGGGAAGAACCTTCAAAAGGAATTTTACACCATGCCTGCATAGAGGCAGGATGCGCAACCCATGGACGCAACCACAAGGCGCGTTTGGCTGTGACCGAAGAGAGCATTACACGAGCTACCAGGCGAATCACATCCAGGGATGCTTCACCCAGGAAAGCCGAGGCCATCTTCAGTTCATGCACTGGCGAGCTCTTGACCAACTCATCAGAAATGCTTCCTAAAGTCGCACCCACATCATCCGTCCAGGATTCCATGGCTTTAGATAATGCTGCAAGAGCTAGGGCTGGTTTACAAGCCATGCCTGCAGTAATATAGATACGCTTAAGATCCATATCGATCTTCCTTTCAAAACCATCTTTGAAGGAAACGGAATCTTCAGGATCGACTACATCAGTAACTAGGGCTGGAAGAGAAGGAGGATTGAAAGTATGGCTGGAATCTGGCTTGTTCATGGATTCTTGAATCGCCTTCCTGGCCAGAGCCTCAATGTGCTGGTCCTCAGATCCGCTTTCTTTCATAGCCTGAGAATAACACAACTCACAGAGAGATTTAACCTCTGGAACCTGAGCTTTACATCCCCAGCAAGCTTTTTCCATAGAACGGCTGGAATGGCGTTAAGAATGGTGTCCAGATCCAGACTTTGAACCTTCCTTCCGATGTCTGGAGGACAATCTAGTATGTCTAGTACTTGAAGATGAAGGATGGTGCTGTGACCTAGATTTGTTCCTGTCTCCACGTGCCAAAACTTGAGGTTCAGACATAGAAGGGCTGAGGGAAAGAAAAGGGTTAACTTGCTCCTGAAACCCAAATAAAAACAGGCAGAGGGAAAAGAATTCCATCCTACCTGTGGCATAAGGGTTGGCCATTAGGGGGTGGTGACACATCCATCGCAGCAGAGATTCAAATGACTAAAATAGACCATAACTCACTATAACCATACAAAGGCAAGACCATCTACATAACAATATTATGCAACAGTACCAAGCAGTAATACCCCCCCCCCCCCCCCACCTTGATGAAAACCTTCCAAAGAATAGCTGTCCCTGACAGCTATTTAAATCTGCCACCACGATGAGGTCATCACGCTTGCAGCATGCCTGCGCTGTATCCAACACCGTTCCTATGGCGCCCACGCGCATATGCGTCCGCAGCCATCTAGCCCAAACTGCGCACGTGCTAGCCAAGCCTCCATCCAAATTGAGACTTCACAGCTGCGCAGTAGAGACGAAAAGCGGTGGACTGGAACGCAGATGCTTTCCAGCCACCATGGCTGCACCGAAACAAGCAAGACAAACAAACACACATAAACAGGCTGCCATGAAAAATCATACATCACCACGAATGAAGCAGACACAATCCATCCTGGGACTGGGAGGATCAATACACTCACTGCACGATCGGCACATCAATAAAGGGGGGCTCCCGCTAATAGCTGGGACGATTGGCCATGATACAACTTGTCAACCAATGGATGACTAAAAGATCTTCACAGCATCGCTCTTCAGTGCCTGTGTCTTCCCTGCTAATAGCTGGGAAAGCTGGACTCCAAGAAGAAACTGCCATCGTCATCAACGTGCAAACCACCAGGACTGGATTAAATCTTCTTAGCCCTTGTACACACGGTCGGACATTCTGACAACCAAATCCGTTGGATTTAGTCCGACGGATTTTGTCTGAAACTGTTGCATACACACGGTCAGACAAAGTTGTCGGAAAATTCGATTGTACATAACGTGATGACGTTATTTCATTACGACGGGACTACGTTCAGGCTGGTAGCCAATAGCTTTTGTCTAGTAATTTGATCTGAGCATGTGTGGCACTTTGTCCGTCGGAGTAGGCTACACATGATCGGAGTATGTCCGATCGGAGCATTTTGTTGGAAAAATTTTCCGACAAGTTGGAAAAGTTGGTCCGTCGGATATTCTGACGGAAACAGTCCGATGGAGACCACACACAGGCGGAATATCCGACAAAGCGGTCCGATAGGACACATTCCATCGGAATCTCCGACCGTGTGTACAAGGGCTAAAAGGTAAGAATATACCTTGGTCCTAGGAGGAGGACAAAAAAGGAATGTGGTCTCTGTCTAGAAGCAAAGATTTATGGGAGTGGGGTCCTATGAGGTATGAGAGGCGGGATTAACCCATACGTAGGCTGCCATGGAGTCTGTTAGGAAAAGAAAATTATTAAAAGAGTGTTGATACCAATAAAATATAAATAACTGATATATCTCTATGTATACTAAAAATGTAGGTCACATGGTCCCATGAACTATGTTTTTACTACTATATGTTAAGACAGTTGTATACTGTATATCCCATTTATAAGTGGCACACTTGCAGAACCTTCTGATTTTGTATTTTTACATTTTAAGCACATTACCTACATCCCTGTATGGACTTTGGGTTGCATTAAGTTTTCTCTTTCACGAGGACTTACATTGTAGAAGCTATGTCAAAAAAAGTGAAGCAGGTGACAAAGGACTGCCACTGGGCTCCCTGCTGCTGATCGAGCTCTGCACTCTTTGCATGGTGGCAGCCATCTTGGTAGAGGCAGGGCTTTATTCATCATTTTAGAGCTGTCCCCTTGATGGCTGGTGATCTGATGACTGGTGGGAGGACTAGGTGGAGAAATCACAGATCCACAGAATGGATAAAGCAGAAGTAAGGGGGTCCTTGCACTGCAGATCCTCAGGAAATGCATCCTCTCCAGCAAGGAGAACAGTGAATGGCACAGTAGTGACATCTTAAGATGACTGGTGGGAAAATGATGAAAGTAGAACAAACACAGATCCACAGAATGGCAGAATGGATGAAGCCGAAGTAGGGGGTCCTTGCACTGTGGGTCCTCAAGTAAAGCTTCCTCTCCAGCAAGGAAAACAGAGAACAGCAAAGTGGTGGCATCATCAAGTGGCTGGCAGGGTAATGATTAAAGTAGAACAAACCCAGATCCACCGAATGGATGAAAAAGAAGCAGGGAGATCCTTGCACTGCAGGTCCTCAGGTACAGCTTCCTCTCCAGCAAGGAAAAGATTGAACCGCACAGTATTGGCATCATTTAATGACTGGTGGAGTAATGATTGAAGTAGAGGCAACACAGATCCACAGAATGAATGAAGCAGAGCCAGGGAAATCTTTGCACTGCAGGTCCTCAGGAAATGCTTCCTCTCCAGCAAGGAAAAAAGTGAACAGTGCAGTAGAGGCATCATCAGATGACTGATGTGGTAATGATAAAAGTAGAACAAACAGTGATCTACAGAATGGCAGAATGGACGAAACAGATGTAGGGGGTCCTTGCACGACACGTCCTCAGGTACAGCTTCCTCTCCAGCAAGGAAAACAGAGAACAACACAGTAGTATCATCATCAGGTGCCTGGCGGGGTAATGATTGAAGTAGAACAAACACAGATCCACAGAATGGATGAAGCAGAAGTAGGGGGCTCATTGCACTGCAGGTCCTCAGGTACAGCTTCCTCTCCAGCAAGGAAAACAGTGAACAGCACAGTATTAGCATCATCTGATGACTGGTGGGGTAATGATTAACCACTACAGATCCGCGCTATTGCCAAATGACGGCATCAGCGCGGACCTACATTTCCGGGACGACGTCTATTGATGTCGTCCCGGATACGAGCGGCCTGCGCGCCCCCTGAGGGGCGCGCGCGGCGCGCTCTGTGATCGGCGAGTCCGTGAGACTCGCCTGATCACCGATCCGTGCAAGGGGTCGATCCCGACCTCTTATCACGTGATCAGCTGTCAGCCAATGACAGCTGATCATGTGATAGAACGGAGCCGGTAATCGGCTATTATTCCTCCTCGCGCTGACAGCGCGAGGAGAGAAAAAAAAAGCCGATCACCGGCGGCCGTGATCGGGACTGATGTAAATACAGCTGACCACCTGCCCCCTGCCAGTGCCCACCTGCCCACCGCCGTGCCATCCTGAATAAAAGTAAGTGCCCCCCATCAGTGCCCATAGTGCCCACAGTGCCACCTACAGTGCCACCCACAATGCCACCCACAGTGCCATCCAGCAGTGCCACCAACAGTGCCACCCACAGTGCCCACAATCTGCCTCAAAGGTGCTGCGACCCAGTGCCGCCCATCAGTGCCCAGCAGTGCCGCCCATCAGTGCCCAGCAGTGCCGCCCATCAGTGCCCAGCAGTGCCACCTATCAGAGCCACCTATCAGTGCCACCTATCAGTGCCCATCAGTCCCATCTATCAGTGGTACCTATCAGTGCCCATCCGTGCCACCCATCCGTGCCACTTATCCGTGCCACCCATCCATGCCATCTTATCTGTGCCCATCTTTGCCCATCAGTGCCGCCTTATCTGTGCCCATCGGTGCCGCCTTATCTGTGCCTATTAGTGCCGCCTTAACTATGCCTATCAGTGCCCACCAGTGCAGCCCATCAGTGCCCACCAATGCAGCCCATCAGTGCCCACCAATGCAGCCCATCAGTGCCCACCAATGCAGCCATCAGTGCCGCCTAATCAGCGCACTTCAATGAAGGAGAAAAATGACCCGTTTGCAAAATTTTATAACAAACTATTAAAACATGATTTTTTTTTTTTTTTTTGCATCTTTTTTTGTTTGTTTAGCAAAAAATAAAACTCCGAGCTGTAACTAAATACCACCAAAAGAAAGCTCTATTTGTGGGAAAAAAATTATAAAAATTTCATTTGGGTACAGTGTTGTATGCCCGCGCAATTGTCATTCAAAGTGCATCAGCGCTGAAAGCTGAAAATTGGTCTGGGACTGAGGGGGGTTTAAGTGCCCAGTAAGCAAGTGGTTAAAGTAGGGAAAACACAGATCCACAGAATGAAAAAAACACAGAGGCGATCAAATACCACCAAAAGAAAGCTCTATTTGTGTGCAAAAAACATCATTTATGTTTGGGTACAGCGCCGCACGACCACGTAATTGTCAGTTAAAGCAACGCAGTGCCGTATCGCAAAAAATGGCCTGGTCATAAAGGGGGAAAACCTTCCGGTCCTTAAGTGGTTAAGAGAAAAGGTAAGTCTTTGAGGGTGCTTCTTAGGGACAATTAGTAGAACAAATCCCTACCTTTTGAAATCAGAATCACTTTTATTTGTGAGCATGTGGCAACACAGCATTACTACCATTGTAAAAGCCACAAGGATCAATATGCAATGAATTATACTTTTATTACGTAACCCAAATCTATTCACTATATCTATTTAACAATGCATTGTGTTGAACCCTCAATGCCTATAATAAATGTGCTAGTTAAATAAAAATATACCGATCTTCCATTGAACATCTGTGGTTAAACCACATCCTGCAAATTAGCCCGTTATTACAACAAAAAATACAATGAAATTATCCCCAGCAAGATGCAGCTACACACACCGCCATATAGTTGGCCGTTATTGCTATTACCGAGCAGCACCCGGCTAATTGTCCAGGACCCCGGCACTATAACTTACCAAGGCTTTTTAAAATTCCACATTAGAACTAGATATTGTGTAAATAAGAAGGAGAAAGTTAAAAGCCATTACGGGTAATGGGCGCTAGTGTTTTACCCGTAAAGATGACATTTTTATGAAGGCAGTCAGGTTCCTCTGCATGTTTTTGCATACCTTTGGCAATCTGGTCGTTCTGTTCTCTTTTAATTGCTTTTATTGGCTCAATAAATAGTCTCTAAATTGCTAATTTCCCCCATCCAATCTCCACTGTGATTCTTCTGCATGATGGATGTGATTCCAAAGGTCATGTTTAGCACTGCAGCACACCCAGACCTTGCAACTGGGCTGAATGGAGAGCCACACGCTGCCATGTTAATCTGTAAAGCATGAATGGCCCATCACCATTTGACGGGCCTGATCCGTGCAGTGCATGGTCAACGAGTGATGCGTGTTGTAATGTTGAGCTTTATGTTTTCTGTGGTGCCTTGACTTTTGACTCTGTAAAGCTGAACTCCAGGCAAACCACCAAATACCCTGGAGTTGACTTCCTGCCTGAAAGTCTTGTTTTTCTATCCATCCAACCCTGAGATTTACAAAGTTCTGTCATACAGCACAATCATGCCATACAGAGGAGGCCTGATCCTTTTGTATATCACGTCCACTTTCAAGTCCCCTCCCTACCCCCCATCCTACATTGGCACAGATACTGCACACATATGTTGGCATGAATGCCAAGAAATCTAAACTGAAAATTGGCACCAAAAGGTTTGGCAATGAATCAAACTCATCCATGTGTTATATGATTAGATAATCCAAATTTGAGAGACTTGGCCACAGATATGGGAGGCCCTAGTCTAGATTAGTGATGAATGATGCAGCGGCACCCTGGGGAATCTAGAACACTACATCACAGAAAGCAAAAATAGGGCACACCAGCCTAGTGCATTACCAATGCCACCATTTATTAGAATAAAATTAGTAAGCCCTTATACTCACAAATGCAGATGAGTGTTAGGTTCATTTGGGGCTTTTTTGTTATCAGTGGGGTAATGTATTTCCAGCACTTCCAGCACATAATTTATGTAATGACAAGGGGAACTAGAGTGTGTTGGAGGGTCTATTGAGGCTGGATGCTAGGGGATCTCTTCTGGTCACTGGCAGGATCTCTTTTTGTATTTGGGGGAGCTGTCTAATTTTGCTGGTGGGGAATCTGTTGTTGCTGGATTGGTCAATTTTTGTTGGGAGAGACCTACAGTTGAAGAAGGGGTCTATTGTAGCTGGCTGCTGGGAGATCTATTGTTGCTTGTTGGGTTCTATTGTTGCTGTTGCTTTATTATTAGTATCAAATTCCATACAAATTACTTGGTTCTGTATTCTCTAAAAGGAGTGGTACTGGAAAGTGGAAAGAGGGTGGAACCAAAGGACGGTGCTTGGAGGTGGGTAGGGGGTGCATACAAGGGGCCATGCAGAAGGTGGGAGCACCTGCATTTATTTCCCAAGAAAAAAAAAGCCCTGGGGTCATAATATACAACAGAAGGAACTTCAACTGTAGCCACAGCCTCTAGCCCTAGACAGGTACAGGTGACACTCAATTGTGTGTAGCAGTGTAACTGCTAAATGATGCATTGGTAATGCACTAGGTTGGTGTGTCCTTTTTCTTTTTTTTTCTGCATTTCCCTTTTGTGATGCAGTGTTCCAGATTCCTGTCTGAAAGGGACAGCAAGGCCTAGGAGACATTGGGTGACCTTGGAAGACCTAAGCCTATTGGAGGTCCACTAGTGCAAGGCATAGGAGGCTTTGGATGACCTTGGAAACCAGTGCAAATTGGAAAATGATTTACATTCACCATATCCACTACACCTGAGCACTGAAAAAGTTTTTTTGTTTAGAGGTTCCCTGGGGCCCAGAAAAGCAATGAGGGCCCATCACAGGTTTGAGAACTAGGCAAGCAGTACATTGACAACTACTGTAAAGGCATTGTCATTATACTTGTATCCTGGTCTGAAACCCCTTTAACTGAAGATGTCTCTATTGACTGCGAGCCTGGGACTAGGACCTGCAACCAGACAAAGGGGAGAGGAGAGGAGGGTCCTTTGCTGAGGGGACTTGTGCAAAGAGACAATGGGGGTTATTTACGAAAGGCTAATTAATTTTGCACTACAAGTGCAAACTACAAGTGCAAAGTGCGCTTGAAATTGCACTGAAAGTGCACTTGGAAGTGCAGTCCCTGTGTATCCGAGGGGGACATGCAAGGAAAATAAAAAACAGCATTTTAGCTTGCACATGATTGGATGATAAAATCAGCTGGAATGGTGATAGGCCTCCATACATTTCTTCCTGTTAACATCTGAAATTACAAATACTCCCTGTTGGGAGTGAACGCTAAGACCGAAGACCCAGGACCCAAATGCTGACTGACTAGGTTTAGTACCACTGGCCAATGGTTTAGGCTCTTTGGTGTTGCTTATTATCTAAGTTATGTAATTAAAATGGAAAGGTTTAGTTTTACTGCTACAAGGCATCACCTGTGACCTGCATTACATATGTATACATGAGCCATACACTTTGGGGGAATGAGCTCGCTTCATCCGTGGAAGCCGATTCGCGGGTGCAGGGTACCCAACATCCTCTGGCACCTGCCGATCGTTAGGCAGGCACTGCGATCTGCCTATGTAAATAAGGCAGATCGCCAGGAGGGAAGGGATGGGATTTGTGTCCCTGCAAAGCAGGTAAAAGGTAGCGGGTAAAAGAACCTCCCACACTGTACACATAAACACTGGCTAGGCACACAGCGCTTTGATCACCCCTGATGTTAACCCCTTCCTGGCCAGTGTCATTAGTACAGTGACAGTGCATCATTTTAGCACTGATCGCTGTATTAGTGTTACTGGTCCCCAAAAAGTGTAAGTTAGTGTCAGAATGTTCGCCACAATACTGACAGCCACCATTACCAGTAGAAAAAAAAATCCCATAGTTTGTAGACGCAATAAATTTTGCGTAAACCAATCAATTTATGCTTAATGGGATTTTTTTTTTTACTCAAAATATGTAGCAGAATATATAAAAAAATATTGTTTTTTTGTTTTGTTTTTTTCAAATTGTCTGTCTTTTTTTGTATATAGTGCAAAAATGTTTTCAAAAAAATGCAGAGGTGATCAAATACCACCAAATGAAAGCTCTATTTGTGGGGAAAAAAAAGGACTTCAACTTTATTTGTGTACAACGTCGCACAACTTTGCAATTGTCAGTTAAAATAACGCTGTGTCGTATCACAAAAAATGGCCTGGTCATAAAGGGGGTAAATCCTCCGGAGGTCAAGTGACATAGCATGTTGATGGGGGAGAGGGGAGGAACCAGGGAAGGCAAAGCAGATTCAGCTTTAACCTCTTTACCTCTCAAAACTGCAACCTGCAGTGCAAGCAGCACATCCAGCAATAGGCATATAACTTGATTTTTACTGGGCTGTGCTTTCCCGGAAGATTAACTCGAGTTAGAGTTCTGGCGACGGGCTTAATGAAATAATTCATGGGATTCATGAATTCAGGATGAGCTGCTTAATACAGGGAGTAACTGCCTGACAAGGGGAATATATGAACAAACGACTTGTTCTTCACGATAGTAATAATGGGCCACAACAGGGGACAATGCAGAGACTCCGCTCATCAAGATACCAGAGAGGAATGGTAGCAGAGTCATCTGTCCTTAAAGTGGTTGTAAACCCGTTTTAAGATATCCCAAAAAAAAAAACCCGCCAAGATAAAGGCATAATGAGCTAGTATGCATAGCATACTAGCTCATCATGAATGACTTACTTACCTGAGATCGAAGCCCCCCGCAGTGGTCCTTCTTCTTCTTCACCGCTCCGGCGGCCAACATCTCCCTGGGGACTTACTTCCAGGTATCACGGCTCCGACGCTGTGATTGCCCGG
Source organism: Lithobates pipiens (assembly GCF_037356315.1). Classification (NCBI taxonomy): domain Eukaryota; kingdom Metazoa; phylum Chordata; class Amphibia; order Anura; family Ranidae; genus Lithobates; species Lithobates pipiens. The sequence continues at coordinate 18,702,602 of NW_027507791.1, read as the reverse complement.
AACCGCAATGACGTCACTCCCGCACTTGCGTGCGGGGGCCGCCGGGAACAGCACAGTACAACATGGCACATGTAAATACAGGGATATCTCCTAAACCATATCCAGCTACGGGTAAGCCTAAATATAGGCTTGCCTGTAGTTTAAAGTGGTTGTAAAGGGTTTACACATCTTTACTGATGGCCGCACATTCTTGCATTTGTCAGAATTTGTGGGGTTATTTTGTTCACTTGCCTCTTGAGGGTTGACCTCAAGTTCTCCATGGGATGAAGGTCTGGGGAGTTTCCTGGCCATGGACCCAACATTTCTATGTTTTGTTCCCCAAGCCACTTAGTTATCACTTTTGCCTTTATGGCAAGGTGCTCCATCATGCCGGAAAAGGAACTGTTCTTGGATGGTTGGGAGAAGCTGCTCTTGAAGGATGTTTTTGTACCCTTCTTTATTCATGGCCGTGTTCTTAGGCAAAATTGTGAGTGAGCCCACTCCCTTGGCTGGGAAGCAACCCCACCCATGAATGGTCTCAGGTAGCTTTATTTTTGGCATGTTACAGGACTGATGGTAGCGCTCACCTTTTTGTCTCTGGACAAGGTTTATTCTGGATCGCCAAACAATCGGAAAGAGGATTCATCAGATAAAATTACTTTCCCCCAGTCCTCAGAAGTCCAATCTCTGTACCTTTTGCAGAATATCAGCCTATCCCAGATGTTTTTCCTGGAGAAAAGTGGCTTCTTTGCTGCCCTTCTTGACACCAGACCATCCTCCAAAAGTCTTCCCCTCACTGTGTGTGCCGAATCTGCCGATGTCCTCACACCTGCCTGCTGCCATTCCTGAGCAAGCTCTGCACTGGTGGTGCCCCGATCCCACAGCTGAATCAACTGTAGGAGACAGTTCTGGTGCTTGCTGGACTTTCTTGGGGGTGGAAATGTTTTATTTTATGGGATAACATTTATTTTCATGGCAAAGAGGGACATTGCAATTTATCTAATCACTCTTCATAACATGGAGTATATGCAAATTGCCCTCATAAAAACTGAGGCAGCAGAGTTTGTGAAAATTAATATTTGTGGCATTCTCAAAACTATTCGCCATGGCTGTACTACTTCACATGTAAACCAAACTCTTAAAATCCCATCTAAGCTTTAACATGTGAAAATAATAATTAAAATAATATTTATTTTAAATCTGCATCTTTCAAAAAGCTGAACTCTGTGCATTAGGCAAAATAAATTCTTAGAGTGGGGCCCCCCCTGCATTGAAAGGGTTAACAGCTTGTCTGGGGTGCACCAATAAAGATCAATACTTTCATTATTCTGCACTCCAGCAGGCTCTGTTGATCTATGCAATCAGTCTTGTGAAGCCTGCTCTCTGAGGTGCTCTCGGCCGTGGTTGCATGCCTACATCTTTCATGTGCAATGCAGGGTTATTAACCTATTGCAGCCCTGGGTGGGGGTTAACGTAGCCTCTTCCTGTGCCCAATAGAATCCAACTCTGTGAATTAGGTGAAATGTACCCTTGCAGTGGGCACGCCACCGCTCCCAGCATTGCAAGGGCACATTTTGCCTAATTCCTGGAGTTCAGCTTTAAAGCTTTTATATAACATCTAAATCTATTGCCCATGTGTATTCTTTTTGAATCTTTTTTTAAACGCAAAACAGATTTATATCCTTTATGGCTATTGAGGAATATATTTAAATTAATGTTTTAGTAGATGAAGTTTAGCTTTAAAGGGGTTGTAAACCCTCATGGTTTTTTCACCTTAATGCATTCTATGCATTAAGGTGAAAAACCTTCTCTCATGCCCCAGTGCCCCCGTTTTACTTACCTGAACCCGGTCTTTTTCTTCCCGGGGACAAGCACACCAGCTCTAGCTGGTGTCTTGAGTCCTGATTGGATAGATTGATAGCAGTGCAGACTTTGGCTCCCGCTGCTGTCAATCAAATCAAATGACGCGGGCGCCAGGGGTGGGGCCGAGTCCTGCTTTCCGTGTCAATAAACACAGAGGCAGCACTCGGGAGTATGCCCACATGGGTGTCCCGAAGGAGAGCGCTTCTCCGAGAGGGGCACTCGAGAAGAGGAGGAGCTACCAGTGCCACTGAGGGACCCCAGAAGAGGAGGATCAGGGCCACTCTGTGCTTAACCAACTGCACAGTGGAGGTAAGCATGATATATATATATATATATATATATATATATATATATATTTTTTTTTTTTTTTTTTAACTAACCTTTAGTAACCCTTTGAGATAATCCCTACTGATCTTGTCCTCGTTCAGGCACTTCCTGTTAAAAGGAGACAATTGTCTCCCAATTGCACTCTTGTGTTGTCACCCTGCCACATGTGCCCCTGGTGTAGACTACAAGCGGCCATACAAACTCAAATTGCTCAAGCATGGTCCACCTTTGCCACCATCAGAAAGCCAATCCAGAGCAATAATGTGCTTGACTGAGTGCATGTTGACAGAAAGTGGCTGAAGGAGGCCACAAGAGATCAGCAGTACTAAGATGCAACAAAAGATGAAATGTTCCAAAAAAAAAGCAATGTTTTTGTGATGCACAGGGCACATACAGTAGCAAACTAAATGTCGCTTCCATTCTCACCTTAGAAGACATGGAAGATAAACTCAGTCATAAGTGACCCCAGAGCTGAAGCTTTATTGAAGTTTGAAAAAAATCATAAAAAAGGTTCAAAACATGACCCGTAGAGGATTCTTCACTTCTACATACAATTTAAACATAAAGACATGGTGTTCAATGCGTCAAAGGGAGGAGCCTCAGTGGGGTCATGTTTTGAGTTCAAGCTTCAATAAGGCTTTACCTATGGGATCACTTCTGGAGCGAACGGGGCTTTCATTTCTTTCATGGTCAGATAGTGATGTTGGCTTTGGACAACACCATTTGAAGGCCTTTACCCTGCATCAAAAGCGTTGGGAAGACTTGGGCTTTGAGCAAAACTTTTTGGAATGCAGCCTCGGATTTATAGTCATCCAATTAGCGCTAACATCTACTTTAATGCTAATCTGAGTATGGAGGTTTGCTGGCTGATCAAACTACTTTATGCATAGGGGTTAGTTGGGGTTGTCGCTACAGAGAAACAATACCATGTCAAAGACCTAACATTCTGAAACTTTCCATAGCATTATGTCTACCTTTCAAATTCTGCATCCAAAATCAAAGACCTTACTTCCCATGTGCGCATTACTATTTATCCAGTGTAGATGTTATGACAAATTAGAGCCGGAACCCTACTGTGAAATAGCATCTTGATGTTGGTGTTCAGATTTCCCATATATTTGTAACTGTATGCAAACTGTGACCTCTGATTTTTAAAAAAATTATTAAACACAGGTTTTGATTAGGATTCCTTCGCTAGCTAACAAGACCGATTGCTGTTGACAGCGCTAATCCTAATCAAAGAGCAGACACAATTTAACAGTTTTTATCTTTCCATACCAGCAACAATTTTCCATCTCGCTTGCAGATCGTAAACTAGAATAATGATTTCATTCAACTTTGAGCTATTGTTCTAAAATGATGAGAAGTTGAAACAAGTAAAAATAATCCGTTTACACTTTTACTTCCAGCCTTGTCATATGTGAGTAGTTGAGATGAGCAGAGTGATTGTTTTCCTTTTTTTTGTGTATTAGATATTTTTGTATCAATTTATTATTATTTTTTACTTTTTTTTACCTGAAAAAAGAAATTGAGACCAGTGAGGGGCCTTTTTTATTACTCAAGAACAGGTCCAATATAGATGAAAAACGCTTCCGTACCGCTCAAAAGTGCTGAAAAGCCCCTGCTTAAGCCCAATTTAAAACACCATTGACAGAGGATACAGCTTCAGCAAAATGGACAGAAGACTCACGCTAGAGACAAAGGATACAGCCTATGGACCCGTGGACAGAGGACACTACCTCAATGAAATAGACAAAGGAACCAGCCTCAACACCATGCACAGAGGGCACCACATCAGTGAAATACACAGAGAAACCAGCCTCAACAACATATAAAGAGGAACCAGCCTCAACAACATAGACATTAGACAGAGGAAACCCCCTCAGTGAATTGGAAAAAAAGGAACCAGCCTCAACATCACGGACAGAGGACACCGCCTCAGTGAAATGGAAAAAGGAACAAACCTCAACTCCATGGACAGAAGACACCACCTCTGAAATAGTCAGAGGAACCAGCTTCAACACAATGGACAAAAGGACACCACCTCAGTGAAATGGACAAAGGAAACAGCCTCAACACCGTGGACAGAGGGCACCACCTCAGTGAAATGGAAAACGGAACCAGCCTCAACACCATGGACAGAGGGCACCACCTCAGTGAAATGGACAAAGGAACCAGCCTCAACACCGTGGACAGAGGGCCCCACCTCAGTGAAATGGACAAAGGAACCAGCCTCAACAACATAGACAGAGGAAACCACCCCAGTGAAATGGATAAAGGAACCAGGCTCAACATCATGGACAGATGATATCATCTCAGTGAAATGGAAAAAGGAACCAGCCTCAACTCTATGGACAGAAGACACCGCCTCAATGAAATGGCCAAAAGAACCAGCTTCAACACCATGGACAGAGGATACCACCTCAGTGGAATGGAAAAAGGAACCAACCTCAACACCATGGACAGAGGGCACCACCTCATTGAAATGGACAGAGGCAACAGACTCAACACCATGAACAGAAGACACAATTTCAGTGCAATTGACAGAGGGGTTGGAGGTTGGCCTAAACACCATGGGCAGAGAACACCATGGGTTGGCCGACATGCTGATAAAGATATGTCTGGGTTTCTAGCTGAGTGTGAGCTTAAACCGGGGGGGGGGGGGGGGGCGGGGGGGGGGGCAACCTAAAAAAACTACCAAACTAGATAAATTTTGCTTTTCTCTTTTACACCAATGCAACTTGCAGAAGTGGCCAACCAGAATGCAGTCAAGACCCTGACCCTCATGGGCTGTGCGCTTATGACTCCCCATTATACTGGTCAACAACTCATTCATACAAGACAGTATTTAGGTGCATACCTCTACCTTGTGGGCTCTCATCTTTTTTTATCGATCCAGATCTAGTAAACTTTGCCATGCTAGGGAAACATCTATCACATTCAGAACCCAAGTTTCTAATTCCTGCATGGGAGGATTTTATATATATATATATATATATATATATATATATTCCATATTCCATACAGGTGTGGTGAATAGCACATTGGTGTTGTTTCAATGCAAAGCAATCAGACCAACCCAAAGGTCATATATAGAAGTCAATTAGGGATTGCACTTAAAATGTATTATAAATCCATTGACCTGAAGAAGGACGTTAAACACTTTGCCCAAAACTGTTGTATTTGGAACATTACATGTACATTTTTGTATTTTTATGGATTTATAATAAAAGTGCAACAATCCCAGATTGACTATGGGGGTTATTTACTAAAGGAAAATCCACTTTGCACTGCAAGTGCACTTGAAAGTGCACTTTGAAGTAAAGTCGCTGTAGATCTGAGGGGGACATGCAAGGAGAATAAAAAACAGCATTTTAGCTTGCACGTGATTGGATGATAAAATCAGCAGAGCTTCCACTCATTTCAGATCTACCCCTTAGATTTAGAGAGACTGCACTTCCAAGTGCACTTTCAAGTGCACTTGCATTGCAAAGTGGATTTGCCTTTCGCAAATAACCCCCTATGTCTATATATAATATATAGGGACACCATAAAAAATGTTTTTCACTAAAACAGCAACCATATATTACATGTTGTTTTATATTGCGTTTAACAGTTATGCAACCTGATCATTCGTTCAAAAAACTCAGTGAAGTTCTCTAAATGGTCTTGGAAAAATAAATCAAGGTTTGGAGTGTGAGGTCAACATACAGGGTAAGTGCAGGCTCTCACATTAATTTCCAACTAAAATGATGTTTCTCCACTCTAAAAAAGGAGTATATATAATATTTAGAGCTCAAAGAGATGAGCAAATTTCAAAAACAGACTTTGCAAGGTCAAATCATATTCTCTTCAATAAAAGTATGATCAGAACAAACACATCTCCTGAAACCAACTGATGGATACCTCTAATGTAGAGCACTGCAGAGTGCCTCTTGTAGCATGAAATGGCTGAAAGTAACAGGCTGTACTTAGTGCCTTGGTAAAGGTTATACTACCAATGTTTTTTTTTCTGTACTGGTATGGTAACGTGAACATATATATTTTTGCAAATAACTTTAAAGGTTATTTTGCACAAGGACAACTTGCCTATCAACTGTACTGCTAAGCAGTTTATTACAGCAGTTAGTCCATCACCTACAGATAATTTTGATGATGACAATAATAGTCTCTTTCTCACTGATATTCATATTGATTAACTTTCCATGCTGAAGTTGTCTCCTCTGTCCATAGTGCTGAGATGGTGTCCTTTGTCTATAGTGGTGAGGCTGGGTCCTCTCCCCATGGTGCTGAGCATATGATTTGACAACTTTTCTGGCTATGGTGCTACCACTATGCCGTCTGTCAATATTGTTGAAGCTGTGCCCTCTGTATATAGGTGGTAAGGCTTTGCCCTATCTCCATGGTGGTGAGGCTGTGACTTTTGTCAATTATCTCTGTCCCTGTAACTATAGTTGTTTCCTCTGTCCATGGTGCTGAAGCGATGTCCTCTGTAAATGGTACCAAAGCCATGCCCACTGCCCATGGTGCTGATCATATGCTTTGACACCATTTCTGGCTATGGTGCTGTAACTATGCTGTCTGTCAATATTGTTGAAGTTGTGCCCTCTGTTCACGGTGTTGAAAGTGTGTCCTCTGTACATAGTTTTGAAGGTGTGCCCTCTGTATATGGTGGTGAGGCTGTGCACTAACTCCATGATGGTGAGGCTGTGCTCTATCTCTATGGTGCTGACGTTGTGTCCCCTGCCCATGTAACTGTAGTGGTTTCCTCTGTCCATGGTGCTGAAGCCGTGTTCATGGTACTAAAGCCATGCACTTTGCCCATGGTGCTGAGCATATGATTTGACACCATTTCTGGTCATGAGGCTGTCCAAGGCGCTGAAGTTGTGCCCCCTGTCCATGGTGCTAAATCTGTATCTGCTGTCCATGGTGCTGGAGTTGTGTCTTCTGTCCATGTAACTGTAGTTGTTTCCTCTGTCCATGGTGCTGAATCTGTGTCCACAGTACTAAGGCAATGCACTTTGCCCATAGTACTGAGCATATGATTTGACAACATTTCTGGTTATGAGGCTGCAACTATGCCATCTGTCAATATTGCTGAAGTTGTGAACTCTGTTCATGGTGTTGAAGCTGTGTCCTCTGTTCATAGTTATGAAGCTTTGTCTTCTGTATATGGTGGTGAGACTGTGCCCTATCTCCATGGTGGTGAGCCTGTGCCTTTTGTCAATGGTACTTAGTGTTGTCTGTTTATAATGCTGAAGCTGTGTCCTCTGTCCATGGTGCTGAAGTTGTATCCCCTGTCCATGGTGCTGAAATTGTATCCCCTGTCCATGGTGCTGAAGTTGTATCCCCTGTCCATGGTGCTGAAGTTGTATCCCCTGTCCATGGTGCTGAAGTTGTATCCCCTGTCCATGGTGCTGAAATTGTATCCCCTGTCCATGGTGCTGAAATTGTATCCCCTGTCCATGGTGCTGAAATTGTATCCCCTGTCCATGGTGCTGAAGTTGTATGCCCTGTCCATGGTGCTGAAATTGTATCCCCTGTCCATGGTGCTGAAGCTGTGTCCCCTGTCCATGGTGCTGAAGCTGTGTCCCCTGTCTATGGTGCTGGAGTTGTGTCTTCTGTCCATGTAACTGTAGTTGTTTCCTCTGTTCATGGTGCTAAAGCCATGTCCACGGTGCTAAAGCCATGCACTTTGCCCATGGTGCTGAGCATATGATCTGACACCAATTCTGGTTATGAGGCTGCAACTATGCCATCTGTCAATATTGCTGAAGTTGTGCCCTCTGTTCATGGTGTTGAAGCTGTGTCCTCTGTTCATCATTCTGAAGGTGTGCCTTCTGTATATGGCGGTGAGACTGTGCCATTTTTCAATGGTGCTTAGGCAGTGTTGTCTGTTCATAGTGCTGAAGTTGTGTCCCCTGTCCATGGTGTTGAATGTGTGTCCTCTATCAAGGGCGCTAAAGCTATGTACTGTATGTGGCAAACAGAACAAATCACTGTTGAGTCTTCTGGATGGTTGCCTGGCCAGTGGTGAGAATCAGCACAAAGAAAGGCCTGTGCTGCATGTAAGACATAACTCTTACATCCCACACAGCAATCACTGACTCATATCAAGGACTTGTATGACCTCTATATCATGCCCTAAATAAGATGACCTGTGTGCCTTTGAAATGTGTCAGAGATTGCTGGTTGCAGTAAAAGACCAATGTTTTACGTAGCATGCTGAATCTTCTTCACGATGAGGGCAAACAGAACAACTCACTGTTGAGTCTTCTGGATGAGTGCCCTTTGGTGATGAACATTTTTTTTTTATACTTCTCCAATTTATTATGCATATTCTTATCACAAAGCTCAAGTTTATCAGCACTAGTCCCGGGTGACAATGGAGGATATCTTCATTGTAAATATTATCATAAAACCGGTGTCTGCACATGGGATCCGTGGCAGCTTATTTGCCGTATTCATCTGGCCTTATCTGTCTTCTGCTAATTAGGGTCTGCCTGGCAATGCTGTGTAATGTAAAGACAGGTCCTTGGGGAAATTGTAGGATTTCCTCAGCTTACCTGTCTATGTCTCCTCTCTCCATGCTGATTAGAAGACTTGACCGAGTTTAAAATATCAAAGGATGGAAAAACTTCAGTCGGATAAGTAGAGAACGATTTCCTGTTAGAGTCAAACCATACAAGGCATTTTTGGCTGATGCACTTGGAGAAGTTTTAAAAAGAAGAGATTTAATTTTACAAATAGGTCATTGGGCCATTTTGGAGCGAGGCTTTAAGGATATCCACTAAAAAGCAATACATTAAATGTTATATAAATATAATCAGCAGGAGACGGTAAATCCAAGCATGAAATGGGCTGTCTGAGGAAGGGCGTGCTGATCAAAGCTATCTACAGGAAGAAATACACTTGCTAGTCTGTAAAACAAGATTCAAAATTTCCATGCTGTGCTACAAACATAAAAAAGAAGAGGATGGTTGGTTTCTAGAAAGTGTAAGAACAATTCTCGAAAATTCCTGCTAATAGACGGATGATGGAAAAGTTATTGTCTCTTACTAGTCAATAATGAAGCACATAATTGGGGACAGACGATTATATATAACAATGCAATTTATGCCATTTATATGCAATTTGGGGGTCCTAGTGCCCATCTCCCATTCATTCCTTTCTGTTTCCTGACCCAGAAATATACAGCAAATCTCCAACTTACAACCCAACTCCAGACTCTGCCCTCCCCGTCCCCCAGTGCCCCTCCTCCCTCGCAGGCCATCCATTGACTGTACTGTTACCTTCCCTGTTTCCCCTAAAATAAGACCTAGCGTGATTGTCGACGATGGCTGCAATATAAGCCCTACCCCCCAAATAAGCCCTAGTTAAAGTCCTTCTATGTCTTATTCTCAGGGTAGGGCTTATTTTTGGGAAAAGAGGATGGGGTTTATTTGGGGGGTAGGGCTTATATTGCAGTCATCACCGACACTCATGCTAGGTCTTATTTTAGGGGAAACAGGGTTATTTTTATGCTTACCTTTCTCTGAAGTCGTCAAGACCTATCACCAGATGTGCAGGGCCTCCTTTGGATCTTCTCCCGCCAGTGGATAGTTCTCAGTAATTCAGAAAGCAGCCCTGAGATGTGCAGGAAGGGGGCTGCGGTGATACTCCCCTTAGGGGACATCATTCAACTCGAAAGACTGAGTACATCTTATGGTGGAGATTGGAGAAGAAGCAAAGAACTGCAGGGGATGGCACTGGAAAGAAGCATAGAGATGCGGAGAAGAGACAACCAGTGATCCAGGTCATTTTGGAATGGAGGAAGACACCACAGAACCCTTCACCTTTCTCATCCCCTACTCCTGTTATGAATTAACAGGCAGCAAAGAGTTATTGCCTCCATTTTTCTACCTTTGACTTGATTCCCTTAATCATAGAAACTGTTAGGTATAAATCAAGGCTTTGCTGAGGAGCACAAGAATGGTTTTCTGTGTTCTTATGGTACCCACCTTCGGGACAGTGGATAACCAACCCTTGAAACTCAAGGTTTCTTTACATGTTTATTTCTTACTATTGTTATCCTCCATAAAAATAAATAAATAACAGAATGATGGCTTCTGCCAGGGCCACCATTAAAAATTGCAGCGTCCCATACTGTCTGATATCCTTTGTGTAGGGATAAGCCAGGAGAAGAAATTCTCAACAACTAAGTTGAAGTTCTGCCCTGCCCCGGGTCGAGTGATATAGAAGAAGAGGAAAGAACTTCTCCCCTCTCTTTGGCCCCGGCTCTTGCTGCTGAACTTTTGGGACCTGGGGAACATGTATTTAATATCTGGGAGCCATAGCCCATGTATGCCCTTAAAAGTATTTAATGAGTCCCCTCTCTGTCCCTGGGACTCCCGCTGACCTGGCAGGATCCAGGTCATGTACTGGAGAGCCAGCTCTACCTTCTTATCAGTGGCCCTGACTTTTTCACTTGGAAGGGTCTCTATGAGTGCCTTGGGTTGTAATAGGAATCAGTGAACTTGAAACTGAAGGGCCACATTCAAATCTAAATACGAGTTTATTCCATTGACAGGTTTTTATGAAGACAACACATTTTGGGGTCTGTAGCTCTATCCTTTTTATCTGGGCTTGAGAAAACAAAACTCCAAAAACACATTTATCAGGGAAATACTGCATCATGGCCAATAGATGGAGCTGACAATCATAGGAAATGATCATGTTAGACAAAATATTCAGCCAATTCTTTATATATATACACTTACCGGCCAATTTATTAGGTGCACCTTGCTAGCACCAGGTTGGACCCTCTTTTGCCCTCAGAACTGCCTTAATTCATTGTGGCATAGATTCAACAAGGTGTTGGAAACATTTCTCAGAGATTTTAGTCCATATTGACATAATAGCATCACGCAGTTGCTTCAGATTTGTCGACTGCCCATCCTAGACTCAATCTCCTGTTCCACCACATCCCAAAGGTGCTCTATTGGATTGAGATCTGGTGACTGTGGAGGCCATTTGGAGTACAGTGACCTCATTGCTTTGTGCACTGGTCCAAATCATTTGGTAGAGGAGGGAATAAGGTGTGGGGTCATTTTTCAGGGGTTGGGCTTGGCCCCTTAGTTCCAGTGAAGAGAACTCTTAAGGCGTCAGCATACCAAGACATTTTGGACAATTTCATGCTCCCAAATTTGTGGGAAGAGTTTGAGGATGGCCCCTTCCATGTTCCAACATGACTGCACACCAGTGCACAAAACAAGGTCCATAAAGAAATGGATGAGTCCTGACCTCAACCCAAAAGAACACCTTTGGGATAAATTAGAGCGGAGACTGCGAGCCAGATCTTCTCACCCAACATCAGTGCCTGACCTCACAAATGCGCTTCTGGAAGAATGGTCAAACATTCCCATAGACACACTCCTAAACCTTGTGGACAGTCTTCCCAGAAGAGTTGAATCTGTTATAGCTGCAAAGGGTAGGCCAACTCAATACTGAACCCTGTGGACTAAGACTGGATTCACACCTATGCAGTTTTAGTGCTTTTTGCATTTTTCAGATTTGCACTGCAGAGCATTTAACATGGTTTTCTATGGAACATGTTCTGTAGGGCAAATCTGCAAAATGCAAAAAAGCACTAAAAATGCATAGGTGTGAATCCAGCCTAATTCCACGTACACATAATCGGACATTCCGACAACAAAATCCATGGGATTTTTTCTGACGGATGTTGGCTCAAACTTGTTTTGCATGCACACGGTCACACAATGTTGTCGGAAATTCCGAACGTCAAGAACGCGGTGATGTACGACGAGCCGAGAAAATTGAAGTTAAATAGCCAGTGCGGCTCTTCTGCCTGATTCCGAGCATGCGTGGCACTTTGTGCGTCGGAATTGTGTACACGCGATCGGAATTTTCCGACAACGGATTTTGTTGTTGGAAAATTTGAGATCCGGATCTCAAATTTTGTGTGTCGGAAATTCCGATGGAAAATGTCCGATGGAGCCTACACACGGTCAAAATTGCCGACAAAAAGCTCCCATCGAACATTTTCTGTCCGAAAATCCGGCCGTGTGTACGCGGCATAAGACTGGGATGCCATTAAAGCTCATCTGCGTGTAAAGGAAGGCGTCCCAATACTTTTGACAATAAAGTGTATGTAACTGCATGACATCAATGCTTTTATTTCATTTTTTTTTTTTTTAAATCAGAATTTTCCCTTTAGCAATTGTTTATGAAAGCCACTATTTGCCAACCCATCAGACGTTTAGCTTCTCCTTACCTGAATTTTTTGGAGAACGAGTCCCTTTATGACTATGAATATTAGATACTTAGGAATACTACTTTATTCTTTATTGTGGATTATTTGTTTCTATGCTATATTATGCTGAGAAAACCCTGTCACTACATTATACTGTGTTATGTTACTTTTATTACTATATATTATTTTTTTTTGTTTTGTAACCCTTGTTGTAACTAACTCTGCTAAAAATCTCAATAAAAACATTTGAAAAAGAAAAGGAACACAATTACCTTTGAACTTCACCTTATGTCCCTTTCAATAAAAAAAAAAAGAAAAAAATCTGAATTTTTCTCTGAATTTCTACATTTGAGAAAAGGGATATTACCTGGTGAACACAAGTGATGCAGCTGTGCTTTTTTATTTATTTATTTATTTTTTTAAATCAAAAAAGGTGTTTATTGAAGTTACAGGTATACAACAATTTCCAGTGCACAGTTACATCCGCTTGATACACAATTGCCAATGTACAGACAGGCAATACATCAGCCCAGGACTTCCTCCCTTTTAGATTTTTTTTTATATATTTTTTTAATATTTAAAAAAAAAAAATTATAATTTTTTTTAATAATTTTTTTTATAATTTTTATTTTTTATTTTTTAGAAATGTTTTTTTTTTTTTTTCCTTTAGCTTTTGTTTATGAAAGCCGATGTCTGGCAACCCACTAGGAATGCGGCTTCATAAAACCCTCATTTTATTAACTAGATAAATCAGTTGAATGACCCTTTCTCATACAGATATATTCTTCTTTTGTACTAAATCAGTACAATCGAGTGAGGGAAATAATTGGGCAGCATTATAAAATTGCCTGGGAATTTTAATGTCCGGCGGCTCTGAAAAAAAAAAAAAAAATGACGCACGTTTTAATCCATTTGGGGTCCATGTTAGTCATTAACCAGCCATGGAGCAAATAGCAGCTCTTTTGCAGGCACCTTGCACTGTACAACATGATTACCGGCGAGCAGTCGCAGAGTCGCCCGCACTTGTAAACATGACCCGATTAGGCGATTTTCTGTGTTTGTCGGAGCTCATTACCATGCTAATGCACCCCCCCCCCCCCCCCACTCCAGTTCATCAGATATGACCATTAGGATCACCCTCCCCCCCCCATCACTTATAGAAAATGAATTTCACTGACTGCGGTTTCTTCGCCTTAATGGTGGCTAAATATACACCGGGCCTAATGTGTCATCCATCAATGCATTATATAATGAGCGCGGGGCACGCCGGAGGACGGAGATTGGTGCCGCGCTCCATCATAGAAGTGCATCGGAGCGTTACTATCGCAAAGCGCCGCTCCCTGGCTTTTCATATTTGCAAAGAGCTGGAGGTTAATCGCAGCTGATAGGGGAAAAAAAAAATATGCAGCTGTACTGTTAATAAACAGGTTTTGCGAAGAGAGGTTCGCCGACAAGATGAGGCGTAAATGTATGTATTAATCGCAGAGGAAATTCACAGAGGAACGAGATAAACGACAAATAAATGATTTCATTAATTGGACAAGTAACTTTCTATTGTCCTTACACTCTAATGCGATAACGAAATGCAACGCAGCGAAGCGAAGGCAGCTCTACAGACAACTGGAAACATTGGGGACTATTTACGAAAAAGGAAAATACACTTTGCACTACAACGTGCAAAGTGCACTTGGAAGTTCAGTCGCTGTAAATCTGAAATGAGGGGAAGCTCTGCTGATTTTATTATCCAATCATATTCAAGCTAAAATTCCGTTTTTTTTTTTTTTCCTTGCATGCCTGCCCCCCCTCGGACTACGCTTCCAGTGAAATTTCAAGTGCACTTTGCACTCGTAGTTTGCACTTATAGTGCAAAGTGGATTTGCCTTTAGTAAATAACCCCCTCTTGTATCATGTTGGGCCAAGAAAGCTTATGCCCCATACACACGGTCGGATTTTCTGATGGAAAATGTGCGATCGGATGTTGTTGTCAGAAAATCTGACCGTGTGTGGGCTCCATCTGACTTTTTCCGTCGGATCTTCCGACGCACAAAGTTTGAGAGCAGGATCTAAAATTTTCCGACAAGAAAATCCGATTGTTTAAATTCCGATTGTGTCTAGACCAGTGATGGAGAACCTTGGCACCCCAGATGTTTTGAAACTACATTTCCCATGATGCTCCACTACACTGCACAGTGCATGAGCATCATGGGAAATGTAGTTCCAAAACATCTGGGGTGCCAAGGTTCGCCATCATTGGTCTAGACAATTCCGATGGACAAAGTGGCACGCATTGCTCAGAATAGACTAAGCTCACGTACACACGGTCGGAGATTTTGCCAACCAAATCCGTCGGATTTTGCCCGTCGGATTTAGTCCGACGGATTGTGTCCGAAACTGTTGCATACACACGGTCGGGCCAAGTTGGCGAAAAATCCGATCTTTCAGAACGTGATGACGTAATTTCGTTACGATGGGACTACATTCAGGCTAGTAGCCAATAGCTTTGATGTAGGAATTTGATCTGAGCATGCGTGGCACTTGGTCCGATGAAAATGCTCTACACATGATCGGATTAGGTCCGTCCGGCCCAGTTGGTCGGGAAATATTTCCAACATGTTGGAAAATTGGGTTGGACGGAGATTCGGACGGAATCAGTCCGATGCATACCACACACAGTCGGATTATCTGACGACACGGTCCGATAAGACTCATTCCGAAAGATTCTCCGACCGTGTGTACAAGGGCTAAGAGATTAAAGCTATTGGCTACTACCTCTTTATAGTCCCGTCGTACGTGTTCTACGTTACCGCGTTCTGAACGATTGGATTTTCCGGCAACTTTGTGCGACCGTGTGTATGCAACCAAAATCCGTCAGAAAAGATCAGACGGATTTTATGGTCGGAATGTCTGACCGTGTGCATGGGGCATTAGATGTGAAACCCCTGCTTCACACCGCTGCGACTTGTCATTTGACTTGACAGTTCAAAGTCGCATGACAAGTTTTACTCCCCCCATTTACGGCAATGGAACTAAAGTTGCAGAAAAAGGATCCTGCAATATTTCTGTGCGGTTTCAATGAGACTAGCACTGGCATCTATTAACTACTTACAGACTGGAAGATTCCCCCCCCAACCCCCCTGGCGGTATGATTATTTCATATTTTTGATGCTGAAAGCGGTGCAATTATTTTGCATGGAAATTTGGCGTTTTATATTGTAGGCCTGTAATTCTCATGCGGCGTACACACGACCGGACTTTCCAGCAGACTAGGTCTGACGGTCTTCCCGGCAGACTTTTGGATTTCCGAACGAACGGACTTGGCCACACAGGACCGGACTTTCCGGCAGACTAGGTCCGACGGTTTTCCCGACGGACTTTCGGGCAGAGTTCCAACGGACCTTCTGAATGAACAGACTTGGCCACACACAAAGTCCATTCGAAAGTCCATTCATTTTGAACGTGATGACATAAGACGGGACCAGAAAAGGAAGTTCAATAGCCAGTTGCCAATAGCTGCCCTTGCGTCGTATTTGGTCAGTCGGACCAGAAGACATACAAACAGTTTTCCCGATAGGAATTGATTCCATCAGACAGATTTGAAACGTTCTATTTTTAGGTCCCTCTGATTTTTTAAAATAAAAAACGATCGGATTAGCCCTCACATGATCGCATTGTCCGACGAAAAACTGATTCCCTTGGACCTATTCTGCCGGAAAGTCCAGTCGTGTGTATGCGGCATAAGGAATAACTCACTTAAATCTGTCCAAACAAGAGTCTAATAGACATGTCAGGTATGATATAGTTTTAAAAACAAAATCATAAATTGAAAGAATAAATAACTATAAATAATTATAACAAAAAAATAATATAATAATAATAAAAATTATTCAATAATGTAATCAAATCAAAAACGCAGACATTTTCTCAGTGGCAGAATTGTCTCTGTCATTAGATTTAGTGTTTGATGACGGATCTCCCCACAAATCGATATCGCTCAATTCTGCGAGTGATTCTAATTTACTATCGCTGTTTTCTAGCTGGTCTAAAACCACTTTTGATGTAAAGGGACACTTTTTAGTTGCTATGGACAATCTCCAGTTTCCAGGCAGAAAGAACAGTGTATAAAATATAAAACTACATGCAGGGCATTGGAGAAACCACTGGGGACAAATAGAGCTTTCTTTTGGTGGTATTTGATCCCCTCTGTGGTTTTGATTTTTTGCGTTATGAACCAAAAAAGCACGACAATTTAAAAAAAAAAAAAAAAACTATATTTTTTAATTTTTGCTATAATAAATATCCCAAAATTATATATATATATATATATATATATATATATGTATATAAAATGTCTTCATCAGTTTAGGCCGATATGTATTCTTCTGCATAGTTTTGGTAAAAAAAATAGAGCTTTCTTTTGGTGGGATTTGATCCCCTGTGCGGTTTTTATTTTTTGCGCTATAAACAAAAAAAGAGCGACAATTTTGAAAAAAAAATACAATATTTTAAATTTTTTCCTATAATAAATATCCCAAGATTTTTTTTTTAAAACAAATTTCTTCATCGGTTTCGGCCGATATGTACATAGTTTAGGTAAAAAATATAGCTTTCTTTTGGTGGTATTTGTTCTTTTCTGTGGTTGTGATTTTTTGTGCTATAAACAAAAAAAAAAGAGCGACAATTAAAAAAAAAAAACTATATTTTTTAATTTTTGCTATAATAAATATCCCAAAATTATATATATATATATATATATATATATATATATATATATATATATATATATATATAAAATATATAAAATGTCTTCATCAGTTTAGGCCGATATGTATTCCTCTGCATAGTTTTGGTAAAAAAAATAGAGCTTTCTTTTGGTGGGATTTGATCCCCTGTGCGTTTTTTTTTTTTTGCGCTATAAGCAAAAAAAGAGCGACAATATGAAAAAAAAATACAATATTTTTTATTTTTTTCCTGTAATAAATATGCCAAGATTTTTTTTACAAAACACATTTCTTCATCAGTTTAGGCCGATATGTATTCTTCTATATAGTTTTGGTAAAAAAAAAAAATAGAGCTTTCTTTTGGTGGTATTTGATCCCCTGTGCGGTTTTTATTTTTTGCGCTATAAACAAAAAAAGAGCGACAATTTTGAAAAAAAAATACAATATTTAAAAATTTTTCCTATAATAAATATCCCAAGATTTTTTTTAAAAAACAAATTTCTTCATTGGTTTAGGCCGATATGTACATAGTTTAGGTAAAAAATAGAGCTTTCTTTTGGTTGTATTTGTTCACTTCTGTGGTTGTGATTTTTTGCGCTATAAACAAAAAAAAAGAGCGACAATTTAAAAAAAATAAAAAACACTATATTTTTTAATTTTTGCTATAATAAATACCCCAAAATTATATATATATATATATATATATATATATATATATATATATATATATATATATATATATATATATATATATAATGTCTTCATCAGTTTAGGCCGATATGTATTCTTCTGCATAGTTTTGGTAAAAAAAATAGAGCTTTCTTTTGGTGGGATTTGATCCCCTGTGCGTTTTTTATTTTTTGCGCTATAAGCAAAAAAAGAGCGACAATATGAAAAAAAAATACAATATTTTTTATTTTTTCCTATAATAAATATGCCAAGATTTTTTTTTACAAAACAAATTTCTTCATCAGTTTAGGCCGATATGTATTCTTCTATATAGTTTTGGTAAAAAAAATAGAGCTTTCTTTTGGTGGTATTTGATCCCGTGCGGTTTTTATTTTTTTGCGCTATAAACAAAAAAAACACGTGACAATTTTGAAAAAAAAAAATACAATATTTAAATTTTTTTCCTATAATAAATATGGCAAGATTTTTTTTACAAAACAAATTTCTTCATCAGTTTAGGCCGATATGTATTCTTCTACATAGTTTTGGTAAAAAATAGAGCTTTCTTTTGGTGATATATGTTCACTTCTGAAGTTGTGATTTTTTGCGCTATAAACAAAAAAAAAGAGCGACAATTTTGAAAAAAAAAATACAATATTTTTTATTTTTTCCTATAAGAAATATGCCAAGATTAAAAAAAACAAAAAAAACAAAACAAATTTCTTCATCAGTTTAAGCCAATATGTATTCTTCTATATAGTTTTGGTAAAAAAAAATAGAGCTTTCTTTTCGTGGTATTTGATACCCTGTACGGTTATGATTTTTTGTGCTATAAACAAAAAAATAGCAACAATTTTGAAAAAAAAATTACAATATTTTAAATTTTTTCCTATAATAAATATCCCAAGATTTTTTAGGCCGATATGTGTTCTTCTACATAGTTTAGGTAAAAAAATAGAGCTTTCTTTTGGTGGTATTTGTTCACTTCTGTGGTTATGATTTTTTGCGCTATAAACAAAAAAAAAAGAGCGACAATTTTGAAAAAAAAATACAATATTTTTTATTTTTTACTATAATAAATATCCCAAGATTATTTTTTTTAAAACAATTTTCTTCATCAGTTAAGGCCAATGCGTATTCTTCTAAATATTTTTTGTAAAAAAAATAAAATAAAATCGCAGTAAGGGTTTATTGATTGGCTTGCGCAAAAGTTAGAACATCTACAAAATAGGGGATAGATTTGTGGCATTATTATTATTATTTATTTATTTTATTTTTTAAAAATAATTTTTATTCCGTTTTTCAAGAGCAAGAAAGCAAGAATAGAAACACAGTGCGTTAACACAATAACATATGTGTAGGAAGTAATAGCAACGGTTACAGTCTAACAGTCCATTTTGAGGGTTACATACTAGTAATGGCGGTGATCATCCGGCGGCTGGTAGGCAAGCGGTTAAATGAAGTCGCACAGACGACAGCAAGAAGCACATGGAATCGCACTGATCGTCGGCTTTAGCCCTCACATTGGAGTGACTTGTCATGCGATTCGACAGGAAAAGGAGCTTCTTTTTGGGGCGAGGAATGCGCATTGGGCGGCATATAAAGGCCCCATTACCCCCTTCGCGATTTAGAAATGTAAAATCACATGGCAGTCACATGCAAACACACAATGCGTGTTTGGGTGCCATTCATTCTTAATGGCAGCCCAAATGCGAAGCAATTGTGGCATTATTATTGTGCGACAGAATGAAGCGGCAATTGTGGCAAAACGCACGTTTACAAATTATGCAAAGCATTCCCCCCCCCCCCCCCCCAAAAGAGGCTCCTTTTGAGCGACAGGCGAACATTGGGCAGCCTATTAAATCGAACGGCCTTCCCTATGACACGTGGAAACGCATCCAAGGCCCCACTCATCTTATCGCGTCGTGATATCGAGCATTCCCGATATGTGGCTTTGACATTGGAATTTTCCCCGCAAATTCTGCGTACCTCCTCGTGCAGCCCAATCACTTGAATGGGATGCCCTATGTGTGTTTGTCACCCCCAAAAGAAGCCCTTGCTTCTTTTTTTGGGATACAAATGATTTGTGCAGGCACGGTTTGCCTATCACATTGTGTTTGGGGTGCCATTAAAGGATAATGGCACCCAAAATCGCACAACTTGCGACTAACACAAGATATGAGATCCCAAATCACGAGATGTGAAAGGGACCTAAATTGCTTTTTAAAATTTGCAAGTGGGAACAGTCGTTCACACCAAGCGGCAGCTGAATGTTTTTTTATTGGTACAGAATGTAGTGAATTGGCAATATACCAGATTATGGCCACTAGATGGTGCTGGCGATCATAGTAAATGAATATTAATATTCTACAACCATGAGCTCCATCTAATGGCCATAAATTAATCATAGTAAATTAATCATAGTAGATTAATATTTATACTCTACAACTATGAGCTCCATCTAATGACCATATAGCATTTTGTTTTCTTTTTATATACTTTTGTTGTGATTTTTACTATAAATGAATTATAGTAATTTAATCATAGTAGATTAATATTTATATTCTACAACCATGAGCTCTAGATAATGGCCATGAACATTTTTTAGATATTTTTATTGAGATTTGTATCATAAAAATTTACAGAAAGACATTTTTATAGATTAATATCCTGAAAATTTACAGAAAGAAAAAAAAAGAAAAAGCTGTTTTTTTTAAATATATTTTTATTGAGATTTTGACTATAAATTAATTATAGTAATTTAATCATAGTAGATTGATATTTATACTCTACAACTATGAGCTCCATCTAATGGCCATAAAGTATTTTTTTATATATTTTTATTGAGATTTTTATCACAGAAAATTACAGAAAGGAAAAAAAATAAAAAGCTGTTGTTTATATATATATATATATATATTTATTGAGATTTTTTACTATAAATTAATCATAGTAAATTAATCATAGTAGATTAATATTTATACTCTACAACTATGAGCTCCATCTAATGACCATACAGCATTTTTTTTCTTTTTATATATTTTTATTGAGATTTTTACTATAAATTAATCATAGTAAATTAATCATAGTAGATTAATATTTATATTCTACAACAATGAGCTCCATCTAATGGCCATACAGCATTTTTTTATTTTTATATATTTTTATTGAGATTCTGACTGTAAATTAATCATAGTTGGTTAATATTTATATTTTACAACCATGAGCTCTATATAATGGCCATAAAGCATTTTTTAAATATATTTTTTATTGAGATTTTTATCATAAAAATTTACAGAAATACATTTTTATATATTTTTATTGAGATTTTTATCATAAATATGTACAGAAAAAAAAAGAAATATATATATATATATATTACATTTCTTTTGAGATTTTTAGTATAAATGAATCATAGTAAATTAATCACAGTAGATTAATATTTATATTCTACAACCATGAGCTTTATATAATGGCCATAAAGCATTTTTTTTATATATTTTTATTGAGATTTTTATCACACAAATTTACAGAAATAATTTTTTATATATTTTTATTGAGATTTTTATCCTAAAAATTCACAGAAAGAAAAAGAAATATATATATATATATATATATATATATATATATATATATATATATTGAGATTTTTTACTATAAACTATTCATAGTAAATTAATCATAGTAGATTCATATTTATATTCTACAACTATGAGCTCCATCTAATGACCATACAGCATTTTTTTTCTTTAGATATTTTTATTGAGATTTTTACTATAAATGAATCAGATTAAATTAATCATAGTAGATTAATATTTATAATCTACAACCATGAGCTCCATCTAATGGCCATAAAGCATTTTTTAAATATATTTTTATTGAGATTTTTATCACAAAAAATTACAGAAAGGAAAAAAAAGAAAAAGCTGTTGTTTTTATATATATATATATATATTTATTGAGATTTTTTACTATAAATTAATCATAGTAAATTAATCATAGTAGATTAATATTTATACTCTACAACTATGAGCTCCATCTAATGACAATACAGCATTTTTTTTCTTTTTATATATTTTTATTGAGATTTTTACTATAAATTAATCATAGTAAATTAATCATAGTAGATTAATATTTATTTTCTACAACAATGAGCTCCATCTAATGGCCATACAGCATTTTTTTTATTTTTATATATTTTTATTGAGATTCTGACTGTAAATTAATCATAGTTGGTTAATATTTATATTTTACAACCATGAGCTCTATATAATGGCCATAAAGCATTTTTTAAATATATTTTTTATTGAGATTTTTATCACACAAATTTACAGAAATAATTTTTTATATATTTTTATTGAGATTTTTATCCTAAAAATTTACAGAAAGAAAAATAAATATATATATATATATATATATATATATATATATATATTTTTTTTTTTTGAGATTTTTTACTATAAACTATTCATAGTAAATTAATCATAGTAGATTCATATTTATATTCTACAACTATGAGCTCCATCTAATGACCATACAGCATTTTTTTTCTTTAGATATTTTTATTGAGATTTTTACTATAAATGAATCAGATTAAATTAATCATAGTAGATTAATATTTATAATCTACAACCATGAGCTCCATCTAATGGCCATAAAGCATTTTTTAAATATATTTTTATTGAGATTTTTATCATAAAAATTCACAGAAAGAAAAAAAAAAAAGAAAAAAAGCTTAGGTAAGTCACCATAGGTGCAAAAAAAATAATAAAAAATAAAATCAAAATTAAAAATTAACAACATGGATATGGTTGTTAAAAAAAAATATATATATATATATATATATATATAAATAAATAAATAAATATATATATATATATATATATATATATATATATATATATATATATATATATATATATATATATATACATTTTCTTTTCTTTTTTTTTTCTTTTTTTTTCTGTGAATTTGGTTACTTACCTAAGCTTTTTTAAACTTTTTTTTTCTTTCTGTAAATGTTTGTGATAAAATCTCAATAAAAATATATAAAAAATTATTTCTGTAAATTTGTGTGATAAAAATCTCAATAAAAATATGTAAATATTAATCTACTATATTTTTATTGAGATTTTTATCACAAAAATGTACAGAAAGAAAAAACAAGCTTAGGTAAGTAACCATAGCTGCTACAAAAATAAAAACAATTAAATACAATTAAATAAAAAGAATACAATTAACAACGTGGATATGGTTGTTAAATATATATATATATATATATATATATATATATATATATATATATTAGATACCAAAATCAAAATTAAATTAAATAATTAGCATGGGGGCTCACGAGGGAAGGACAAAGAAAAAAAAAAGTAGAAAGGCAGAAAGCATTTTTTCTTAATTTACTCTATTCTGTATGAAGAAGAATAACATTCAACCTGGAAAGAAAATGTTATCTCCAATATTTTTTTTTTTTCATTCTTTTGCTGCATCTCAGTTCTGCTGATCTCCTGCGGCCACTTTTCAGCCACGTTCTGCCTACATACACTCCAGAGGTGCCTGCGTGGCATTTCTAAGGGGGGTGGGTTTCCTGATGATGACAATAGCAGACCATTGCCTGAGATATGTGTGTTGAGACACCCTCTTGTGGTCTCCATGGGGAAGCCTGTGTGTCGGGGTGACAACCCAAAAGAACAATTGGGAGAGAAGGAAAGAGCGTTGTCATCTTATAACAGGATTCTACCTGGAACAGTATGTGAGAAGAACAGAAAAAGCAATAGAAGCCTTCCCCTCACTCCTCCTCTACTGACCCCGTGACACCCTTGCAGGATACGGCATGGATGGGCACTGATAGGTGACACGGATGGGCACTGATAGGTGGTACGGATGGGCGTAGATGTGCACTAATAGGTGGCACTGATGTACACTAATGTACACTAATAGATGGTACTGATGGATGCCAATCAGTGCCAAACAAAAAATGCCTGCCCATCAGTGATGCCCATTGTGGGCACTGATTGGCATTCATTGTGGGCACTGATGAGGTGGTACTGATGGGCACTGATGAGGTGGCACTGATGGGCACTGATCAGGTGGTACTGATCAGGTGGCACTGGTGGCACTGATGAGGTGGCACTGATAGGCACTGATCAGGTGGCACTGATGGGCACTAATAAGTTGTACTGTGCCCTGGTTATCAGTGTAAATGGGCCCTATCAGAATTGCTGGTTACTAGCTCTCCTTTCCTCAGGCTGTGACAGCACACGAGGAAAGGAATGCCAATAAACGGCAAGTTTGTTTATAAGTGATCGGCTGTGATTGGACACAGCTGAACACAAGGCAAAGGGCAGCTGTGATTGGCCCTTTACTGCGATCACAGAGTGCGCTGGAAAGTGCCCCCTGCGGATGTACGCCCTCCCAGAACCTGGACGCTGTTCTGTAGCCGTATTTTGGCTATAGCGCGGTCGGAAGTAGGTAATCTATGTATATTTTGCCTTCATTGAATCCTCCCTCCCCTCTCATCAAGATGAAAACAAATTCTTTCCATTTTCATTACTTATTTTAGATTCAGCGATATCATCTCCGAGTCTCTGTGCCTCTCTATGCCATGCAGGCAGATCATGCTTGGTGGGAGGGGCCAGCAGGGCACTGAACATGGCTTCCTGAAAACATCACAGCACCCAACCTCAGTGCTCCCTTCAAAAGCCGTCCACTCTGATGCAAGCAGTGGGCTGGCTCTTGGGAGGAGTTATGCAAATATCAAAATACCTTGATGGGTGGATGTCAGTCTGGAGGAGTGGGCGTTTCTAGGAAGACCACAGGCAGGGGCGGACTGACAACTCATGGGGCCCCCGAGCAATAGGAGATTATGGGGCCCTGGGCAATCAGAGATTGTGGGGCCACACAGTAGACAAAAACACACACACACAGTATACAATCACACAGTATACACAGGCATGTTTCTATTGGCTGAGAAGGTACTGAAGAGGTGGGGCAGCTATAATCTTAGGATTTTTAGACCAAAAGGATGTCGGTAAGAGACATTTCAGAGACAGATGTAAAAAAAAACACAGATTTTTACATACTGTCCCTGGTTTTACTGAGGCTGGCAACCTTGAGTGCAGTGCCCGAGTGGCCCAATGGTCAGTCCACCCCTGACCACAGGCAACACCCACATGCGATGCTGAGACTTTGTGAATCCAATGAATGAAAGGGGCGGGCCTTGGACAGTCAGGCTGTGGAGAAAAGGGCTAGAAGGTCCTCCAGACAGAAAATTAGACGGGCTCTATCTGACTTGACACTTCCAATGCACATTGTGAAAAGCTCACAGTGTGCAGTGATGTATATCTAGAAAGAATTAAAAATATATATATATTTTTAAAGTTTATAGCTCCCCCTCATCCTACGAAGACAATAGCTATTTGTTTAAAAAGATGTTAAGCGAAGGACTTTAAAAACGTATGTGACACACTTCATATATATTGTACTCTTGTTTATTATCTTTAAATTATATGTGTATACTTATAAATATATATATATATTTTAACACTGGATGTTATAGTTTTCCAAGCACTGCATATTTGTTTTTTAATATGCTATTTTATTTTTATTTTCTATTTCTTTTTTTATTTCTTTTTTTATTTCAATTTTTTTAACTTTTATTTTTATATATATATATATATATATATATATATATATATATATATATATATACACACACATACAGTATCTCACAAAAGTGAGTACACCCCTCACATATTTGTAAATATTTTCTTCTATCTTTTCATGTGACAACACTGAAGAAATGACACTTGTCTACAATATAAAGTAGTGAGTGTACAGCTTGTATAACAGTGGAAATTTGCTGTCCCCTCAAAATAACTCAACACACAGCCATTAATGTCTAAACTGCTGGCAACAAAAGTGTGTGCACCCCTAAGTGAAAATGTCCAAATTGGGCCCATTTATCCATTTTCCCTCCCTGGTGTCATTTGACTCGTTAGTGTTACAATGTCTCAGGTGTAAATGTGGAGCAGGTGTGTTAAATTTGGTGTTATCGCTCTCACTCTCTCATACTGGTCACTGGAAGTTCAACATGGCACCTTATGGCAAAAAACTCTCTGAGGATCTGAAAAAAAGAATTGTTGCTCTACATAGAGATGGCCTAAACTATAATAGGATTGCCAAGACCCTGAAACTGAGCTGCAGCACGGTGGCCAAGACCATACAGCGGTTTAACAGGACAGGTTCCACTCAGAACAGGCCTCGCCATGGTCCACCAAAGACGTTATGTTATGTACACATGCTCAGCGTCATATCCAGAGGTTGTCTTTGGGAAATAGATGTATGAGTGCTGCCAGCATTGCTGCAGAGGTTGAAGGGGTGGGGGGTCAGCCTGTCAGTGCTCAGACCATATATCGCACACTGCATGAAATTGGTCTGCATGGCTGTCATCCCAGAAGGAAGCCTCTTCTAAAGATGATGCACAAGAAAGCCCGAAAACAGTTTGCTGAAGACAAGCAGACTAAGGACATGGATTACTGGTACCATGTCCTGTGGTCTGAGACCAAGATAAATGTATTTGGTTCAGATGGTGTCAAGTGTGTGTGGCGGCAACCAGGTGAGGAGTACAAAGACAAGTGTGTTTTGCCTACAGTGAAGCATGGTGGTGGGAGTGTCATGGTCTGGGGCTGCATGAGTGCTGCCGGCACTGGGGAGCTACAGATCATTGAGGGAACCATGAATGCCAACATGTACTGTGACATACTGAAGCAGAGCATGATCCCCTCCCTTCAGAGTCCGGGCCGCAGGGCAGTATTCCAACATGGTAACTACCCCAAACACACCTCCAAGATGACCACTGCCTTGCTAAAGAAGCTGAGGGTAAAGGTGATGGACTGGCCAAGCATGTCTCCAGACCTAAACCCTATTGAGACTCTGTGAGGCATCCTCAAACGGAGGAGTGCAAGGTCTCTAACATCCACCAGCTCTGTGATGTCAGCATGGAGGAGGGGAAGAGGACTCCAGTGACAACTTGTGAAGCTCTGGTGATCTCCATGTCCAAGAGGGTTAAGGCAGTGCTGGAAAATAATGGTGGCCACACAAAATATTGATACTTTGAACCCAATTCGGACATTTTCACTTAGGGGTGTACTCACTTTTGTTGCTAGCGGTTTAGACATTAATGGCTGTATGTTGAGTTATTTTGAGGGGACAACAAATTTACACTGTTATACAAGCTGTACACTCACTACTTTACATTGTAGCAAAGTGTCATTTCTTCAGTGTTGTCACATGAAAAGATAGAAGAAAATATTTACAGAAATGTGAGGGGTGTACTCAGCTTTGTGAGATACTGTGTATGTATATATATATATATCGTTTTTTTATTATTTTTAATTATTTATTTAAATATTCAGTTTTTTTATTAAAAAAAGACGTTTGCCTGTTAAACTGCTTTGGAACAGGAATCTCTCTGGATCGGGGGCCAAAAAACCTCCAAGCTGGTCTCCTTCCTGCCGATCACTCCGGAGATATTCGCCAAAAACCTTTTCTCCCATTTCACTCCTGTGTTTGTTTTCTTTTTCTGTGGCTTCCAGCCGTCCATTGCCAGGAGATGGCAGCAAAGATTGCCGAAGCCGACCCGTCATAACTCGTCAGGACGAGAACACCCTCAAGATGCTATCATGAAAGAAGATCTTCGGAATGTTTCCTCTACAACATATTGATTTCATTCTCCTCTATTACATTAATAAATAGCGGGATTATATTTACAAATTGATTTCCATGGCCTCGCTCCAGATATATATATATATATATATATCTTTTTTTGTTTGTGGGGAAAAAAGATATTGTAAAGAAATCTCGGCATCTTAGCATTTCCAAATGTCTGGGCGCCCAGCCAGCCGACGAAGAATACGTTCATTTATTTCTGATGTATTATTAAAAAACCCGCCATCGTTATGGTAAAGATAATTACAACCATGCACGGCTCCGAGGGATGGGAGGAAACTTTTTTTCTTGATTTTCCAAAGAAAACTTTGTTTAGTCCACCTGTGGCACCCAAACTTGGAACGGTCGACCAAAAGCTGAATGTTTCCAGTTCAGCATCTGAAATGGGAGAGAAGATTCGAAGGCAAAACGTTTTCTTTTAGTTTTGGATAGAGTGGAGGGGGTTGGAACCCCTGCCAGTTTTTCCTTGCCGTCTGTGCCCCCCCGTTAACCACCTGAGGTCTGGAAGATTTTACCCCCCCTTCATGAATGGTAAATTTTTTGCTATTCGGCGTGGCTCTACTTTAACCACTTCCTGCCCGCGCTATAGCCGAACAATGGCTACAACACGGGCTTACTTTGCCGGGAGATCATCGTATGATGTCCTCCTGTGATCTCGCAGGACTCAGCTGATCACAGATGGAGGTAAAGGGGCAATCACTGTGGCCCTTGACCATGTGATCAGCTGTGTCCAATGACAGCTAATCATGATGTAAACAGAAGCAGGTTATCAGCACTCCTTTCCTCATGCTGACAGCATGAGGAGAGGAGAGGAGAGGAGAGCTGATAACTGGCTTCTGTTAAAGAGAGATCTACACTGATAATCAGGGCAGTCCCAACAGTGCCTACCAGTGCTGCTTATCAGTGCCCATCAGTGCCTCCTCATCATTGTCACCTATCAGTGCCGCCTACCAGTGCCACCTATTAGTACCCATCAGTGCACATCAGTGTCACCTATCAGTGCCGCCTATCAGTGACACTTATCGGTTCCGTTCAGTGCTGCCTATCTGTGCCCTTCAGTGCTGCCTATCAGTGCCGCCTCATCAGTGCCCACCAGTGCCACCTATCAGTGCCGCCTATCAGTGCACAACAGTGTCACCTATCAGTGCCCATCAGTGCCTCCTATCAGTTCCACCTATTAGTGCCCATTAGTACCCATCACTGTCATCTATCAGTGCCCACCAGTGCCACATATCAGAGTCCACCAGTACTGCCTCATCAGTGCACATCAGTGCCACATATCAGTACACATCAGTGCCACATATCAGTGCCCCCTATCAGTGCCCATTAGTGCCCATCAGTGCCGCCTCATCAGTGCCCACCAGTGCCACCTATCAGTGCCGCCTATCAGTACACAACAGTGCCACCTATCAGTGCCCATCGGTGCCTCCTATCAGTTCCATCTATTAGGGCCCATTAGTACCCACCAGTGCCATCTACCAGTCCCCCCGGTGCCACATATCAGTGCCCACCAGTACCGCCTCATCAGTGCACAACAGTACCACATATCAGTGCCCATCAATGATGCCTATCAGTGCCACCTATCAGTGCCCATTAGTGCCCATCAGTGCCCCCTCATCAGTGCTCACCAGCGCCACATAGTGCCCATCAGTGCCACCTATCAGTGCTCATAAGTGGCACCTATCAATGCCATCTCTCAGTCCCCATCAGTGCAGCCTATCAGTGCCCATTAGTGCAGCCTCATCGGTGCACATCAGTGAAGGAGAAAAATTACCTGTTTGTAAAATGTTATAACAAACAATTAAAAATGTTTTAGTTTTTTTTTAAATGTTCAGTCTTTTTTCGTTTGTTTAGCAAAAAAAAAAAAAAACAGTGGTAATTAAATACCATGAAAAGAAAGCTCTATTTGAAATTTGATTTGTGAAAAAAATGATACAAATTTTTATATGGGTACAGTTTAGCATGACCGCACAATTGTCATTCAAATTGTGAGAGCGCTGAAAACTGAAAATTGGCCTGGGCAGGAAGGGGGTGAAAGTGCCTGGTATTGAATTGGTCAAAGTGGTTCTAAAGGCTGAAGGTTTTTTACCTTTATGCATTCTATACACAAAGGTAAAAAACCTTCAGTGTGCTGCTGACCACACCCGGGTGACACTTGCCAGAGGGGTGACACCATCAAGTAGGAAGTGATATTCAACTGCGATGGTGTCATCCCCATCCGTGACAGAGAATGTGACAGTGAATGGATTGGCGCCGCTCCAGGCGGCATCATTTACAGGGGCCAGGTTGAGGTGCGCATATAACCGTGTGCTGCCAAGCCTGCCACACATCCTGCAGGGCACTGTGGCAGCCCAGGCTAGAAAGTCCGAGCCTGATGGGGAGGGATGGCACGGCACCAGGTGACATTACCCCTAGTGACGCCACTGATGTAGACATGATTTAGAGGTTAAGGGCTCCTTTAGACTTGCAGTTGGAAAACAAAGGGATGAGATGCATTTTGTTGTCCCCCCACCCCCTCCCCCTTAAGCTACAAAGGCAGCAGACAAAGGTATTCACATTCCCATATCCATGGCAAATATATTCCTCCTGTTCCATCTGGCAGCCAGTAGCACTGCCAAATGTGACCCATTAAAATAAATGGTGCTGTAGTGCAACCATTGCACTATTTTCAAATAATAAAGTGGAACTAAAGGTGGCTTATAAAAGCAGGACTTTTTCTGAATGGAAACCAGTGGCATCATTATGGGGGTGCAGGGGGCATGGACCTCACCCATGTGACACCATCTAGTAAGAAGTGATATCTGCCCATGATGGTGTCACCACCATCGGTGATGGTAAACGAATTGGAGCCGGTGTCTTGTAAAATAGGGTCCTCCATCAGATGCTGTCCTCTGCGTACTGCGCATGCGCAGTACACAGGAGCACAGATTCCGAAAATTGCCGAGGACGAACGGCGCCTGCGCCGTGAGTCCAGGTTCTATCCCCACTATCCAAGTGGACATAGAGTTAGAATAAAAAAGAGCCGAGCGCAGCGAGGCCGAGCCCGAAGCGTGGCGAGCGAAGCTCGCCCGCGAGGGGCCCTCTAAAATTCTAAACCCTATGTCCGCTTGGATAGTGGGGCTACCTCCTCCACTCACGGCGCAGGCGCCGTTCAGCTTCGGAGATTTTCCGAAGCTTCGTCTGCTCCGTACTGCGCATGCGCAGTACGGAACGGACACATATCGATGGTCGGACTCAATTGGGCAGAACACCGGCACTGACCGCATCATTTACAAGTTCCTGTTTGGCTAGACAGGACAGAGCCTGATGGGGGGGTAGGGGCGACACAATTTTTTACTGCACTAGGTGCCAACCTTAGTGACGCCACTGATGGAGACAAAATTCACTGATGGCCCCTAATCTACATGCGGGGCACCAGACGCATGGTTTCCACTGTTTTTTTTTTTAAGGAGCACATGATTAGAGCTTGAGGCTCTAATTGGCTTTAAAAAGGGTGGACTCGGGGCACAGAGCACTGTGCCCTGAGCCCACCTAGTTGTTTCAGGAGTCCTAAGACCTGATTGGCCATGAGTCCTAAGTCCTGAGTGGCCGGGAGGAGAAGCGACCGCCGGGACTTGGGAGGATATGCAGGGGGAAACCACCGAAACTACAACCTGGTATGGGTAAGTGTGGGTCTGGCGGGGGGCCTGGCGGGCGACTGATGTGATGATCAGGCGGAGGGAAGCGGTGAACGATCGAACGAGCGTCTGGGGGTGGGTGTGGGATTCATGGTTGGCTGGCTGGGGGTTGCGGGTGGCTGTCTGGGGGACCGCCCCTCCCAAAGAAAATTGAGAACCGGCCGCCACTGTGATCCACTAAAATAGATTGTGCCCTGATGCAACCGTTGCACCATTTCCAAGTGTTGCTAAAGGTATCTTATAATAAAACTGCGAGCTGGCAGGTCTTTATTGTGGAAGAGTCATGCGATGTTGGGGTGGGCAAGAAGGCATTTAGATGGAGCTGCATGCTCTCATTTGGTAGGTCGCATGGCAGGAACAACAAGGGGGGGGGAACCTTATGCCAAAATATTTAGATTTTAGATAACATGTAATTTTGATACTTATTCCAGGGTGCTACAGTTCAGGACCCCTTAATTACTAAAACCTCCTTTAAATATCAAAGAAGGGTTTTTTTTTGGGAAGGAATTTTTTAACAAAAAAAATTAAGAAGAAAATATTATTATTATTATTATTATTATTAATAATAATAATAATAATAATAATAATAATAATAATAGAGGTGGCTAAGGACCCTTTATCTACCCGAGCCCCCACTTTACATCAATGTAGGGGGCATTTTGGGGAAGGAATGTTTTAACAAAAAGAAATAATATATGGACAATAATAATATTCACATTAATAATAATAATGCAAATAGAAGTGCCACAGGACCCTGTAACTACCCAAGCCCTCACTCTTCATTAATGTAGGGTTCTTTTTGGGGAAAGGATGTTTTAACATCTGTGAGCAGATAATAATAATAACAATAATAAAAATACAATAATAATATTAATAATAAAATATTAATTATAGAGGTGCCTCGGGACCCTTTAACTACCAACCCCCCCCCCCCCCCATATCAAAGTAGAGGTCTTTTTGGGGGAAGGATTTTTTTAACAAGAAAGGTAAGAAGATAATAATAATAATAAGAATTATAATAATAATAATAGGGGTGGCTATGGACCCTTTACCTACCCAAGCTCCGAATCTAAATCTGTAAAGTAGGGGTCTTTTGGGGGAAGGAATGTTTTAACAAACAAAAGAAGATAATTTTATTATTAATAATAATAATAATAATAATAATAATAATAATTATAATAATAATGATAATAATAATAATAGAGATAGCTAAGGATCCTTTACCTACCCAAGCCCCCACTCTACAGCAACGTAGGGAGCTTTTTGGAGAAGGATATTTTTAACAAAAATAAATAATGTAAGGAATAATAATAATATAAAGAATAAGAATAATACCAACAGAGGTGTCTCAGGATCCTTTATCTACCCAAGACCTCACTCTTGTTTTAACAAAAAAATATGCGAAGATAATAACAATAATACAAATACAAATAATAATAATAATATTAATAATAAAATATTAATTAGAGAGCTCCCAATCTACTTTAATGTAGGGATCTTTTGGGGGGGGGGATTTTTTTTAACAAAACAATAAAAAAATGTAAGAAGATAATAATAATAATAATAATAATAATAATAATAATAATGACAAAGATAATAATAATATAGGTAACTAAGGACTCTTTAATTACCCAAGCTTCCACTTTACAGCTATGTGGGGGGCTTCTTAGGGAATGATATTTTTAACAAAAAGAAATAATGTAAGAAGATAATAATAGTAATATAAAGAATAAGAATAATACCAATAGGGGTGCCTTAAGACCTTTTAACTACCAAAGCGCTCACTCTGCATCAATGAAGGGGTGTTTTTGGGGAAGGAATGTTTTAACAAAAAAATGTGAAGAGATAATAACAATAATAAAAATACAAATAATAATAATAATATTAATAATAAAATATTAATTATAGAAATGCCTCAGGACCCTTTACCTACCTAAGCTCCCAAACTACTTAAAAGTAGGGGTCTTTTGCGGGGGGAAGGATTTTTTAACAACAAAAAAGTAAGAAGATAATAATAATAATAATAATAATAATAACGATAATAATAATCGAGGTAGGTAAGGACCCTTTAACTACCCAGGCCCCTGCTCTACAGCAATGTAGGGGGATTTTTGGAGAAGGATATTTTTAACACAAATAAATAATGTAAGAAATAATAATAATAATAATAGAGAAAAGAATAAGAATAATACCAATAGAGATGTCTCAGGATCCTTTAACTACCCAAGGCCCCACTCTACATCAATGCAGTGGTCTTTTTTGGGGAAGGAATGAGGAAAGGTGGAGAGGTAAGAAAGGTGCCTCAGGACCCTTTACCTATATAAGCTCCCAATCTACTTTAAAATAGGGGTCTTTGGGGGGGGGGGGGGATTTTATTTAACAAAATAAAAAATGTAAGAAGATAATATTTAATAAAAACAAAGATAATAATAAGGTGGATAACGACCCTTTAACTACCCAAGCCCCCCTCCACAGCAATGTAGGGGGCTTCTTAGGGAATGATTTTTTATCAAAAAGAAATAATCTACGAATATAATAATAATAATAATAATAATAATAATAATAATAAGGATAATAATAATAGAGGTAGATAATGACCCTTTAACTACCCAAGCCTCCACTCTACAGCAATGTAGGGGGCTTTTTGAAGAAGGATATTTTTATCAAAAATAAAAAATGTAAGGAATAATAATGTAAAGAATAAGAATAATACCAATAGAGAGTCTCTTTGGGGAAGGAATGTTTTAACAAAAAAAGAGGAGAAAATAATAACAACAATAAAAATACAAATAATAATAATATTAATAATAACATATTAATTATAGAGGTGCCTCAGGACCCTTTACCTACCTAAGTTCCCAATCTACTTTAACGTAGCGGTCTTTTGGGAGGGAAGGATTTTTTAATAAAAAAAAAAATGTAAGAAGATAATAATAATAGTAACAAAGATAATAATAATAGAGGTAGCTAAGGACCCTTTAACTACCCAAGCTCACACTTTACAGCAATGTAGGGGGCTTCTTGGGGAATTATATTTTTAACAAAAAGAAATAATGTAAGAAGGTAATAATAATAATGATAATAATAATAATAATAATAATATAAAGAAAAAAATAATACCAATAGAGGTGCCTTAGGACCTTTTAACTACCCAAGTACTCACTCTGCATCAATGTAGGGGTATTTTTGGAGAAGGAATGTTTTAACAAAAAAAAGAGAAGATTATAACAATAACAAAAATACAAATAATAATAGTAATATTAATAATAAAATATTAATTATAGAGGTGCCTTAGGACCCTTTACCTACCTAAGTTTCCAATCTACTTTAAAGTAGGGGTCTTTTGGGGGGGGGGATTTTTTTGTAACAAAAAAATGTAAGAAGAAGATAATAATAATAATAATAATAATAATAATAATAATAATAATAATAATAACAAAGATAATAATAATAGAGGTGGCTAAGGACCCTTTAACTACCCAAGCTCAAACTATACAGCAGAGTAGGGGGCTTCTTGGGGAATGATATTTTTAAGAAAAGTAAATAATGTAAGAAGATAATAATAATAATAATAATAATAATAATAATAATAATAATATAAGAATAAGAATAATACCTATAGGACCTTTTATCTACATCAGTGAAGGGGTGTTTTTGAGGAGTGACTTTTTTAACAATAAAAAAATAACGTAAGAAGTGAATAATATTATTAGAAATAATAATATTATGGTAATAATATTAATAATAGGGCTGCCTCATTTTCTGCTCTTTCGCCCCAGCATGGTGTCATCCTCCCGCAGGCAGCGAAAGTGACATTTCCCCTCTTTAATATGCATGTGGTTTGGATAACTTTGATCTTTGTCTTAAAATGCGTTGCCCCGCTAATCTTATTGTGATTGTATTATCGTCGCTCTGGCTCTTTGTTACCAGGGAAACCATATTCTTTGTGATGGAATAAAAAAAAGAAAAAAGAAAAAAAAAAAGGAAAAGACCACTTGGCACCTAAAAGCTCCTTGTTGGCACACAAAGTAACTGAGTCGCCGGCACAGAAAACTCTCGTCTTGGCGGCCGATGCGGGGTCACTGCGTCTGTCACATGACAAGCTGTGACTGTCGTATCATTTAACATTACTCAGCAGACAAGTCTGAGCCAAATGTAGTCTCATCAGAGGCAGGCAGAGCCTCTAATCTCGCGCTGCATTGATTTACATCACCAAACAGCTATCATTAGAATGTTGGGCTGTGTGTGGCTGGAAAGGAGCGGAGGACAGATCAGGGCTGGGGATGGGAACCGGAGGTGAGCAGTTGAAGTATCCATCCACCTAGAACTGAGATTTTTATTGTTTTATTACATCTTGTTAAGTTAAATTGGACCTGTCAAATTTGAACCACTTGCCAAACACATTGCTCTTCTGTGCCAGATCAAGTGCTTAGTATGTGAGGTGGCACTTCCAGGCTTCCCGCTGGCGGGCACCGCTTCTTCCCACAGCATAAGCCGATCAGCCGGTGATTGCGACTAGATGTCCGCCGGCACCCGCCGATCATCAGGAAGACACATAGAATGGAGCACAAGGCAGAACTTGGTTCTGACCGGTGGCACAGGGGCGCCCCCCACCCCCAATCCATGCCAACATGTGGGGGGGCACCGGATACATGGATTCCAATGGGCTTTTTATTTATGAAGCACATGACTGGAGCCAGAGACTCTAATTGCTTCAAAAAGTGTGCGCCAACACTTGTGTGACAATTAATATTGGCTATTGTCTTCCTGCTTCTCCTCCTGACCAATCAGGACCAATCAAGGGCGAGAGGAGAAGCAATCATATCGGCCGGCTGGGAGCAGAAACGGGGAGGGGCACCACAGGGGGAAGCCGCCGAAGCTGCCCGCGACCTGGAAGGGGTAAGTGGGCGAGTGATGGGGGCTTTGTTTGCAGAGGAGGGGGGTTTGATCAAATGATGGGCAGACCAAATGGGGGGGGGGGGGGTTGGGTTGTGTTGTTTCCTGTCCCGCCACAAAAAAATGGAGCAGCAATCACTGATACCGACAGGGGGGAAGGGATGGGTTTTCTTTCCCTGCAAAGAAAGAGAATCCATCCCTTCCCCAGAATAAAAGCAACTCACATAGTACACACAAACACTGGCTAGGCACACAGTTAACCCTTTGATTGGTCCAAGCTGTATAACCCTTTCCCAGCCAGTGTCATTAGTACAGTGACAGTGCATATTTTCAGCACTGATCACTGTATTAGTGTCAAAAGTGTCAGTTGGTGTCCGATTGTCTGCCACAATATCGCAGTCCTGCTATAAATTGCTGATCGCCACCATTACTAGTATAAAAAAAAGTAAAATAAAATAAAAAATTCCAGTATATATCCCATAGTTTGTAGATGCTATAACTTTTGCGCAAACCAACCAATATACGCTTATTGGGATTTTTTTTTAGTAAAAATATGTAGCAGAATATGCATATTGGAGATTTGTGGGGTTTTTAAAGAGGAGCTGCACAAAAAAAAAAAAATATTAAAAGCCAGCAGCTACTAATATTGCAGCTGCTGACTTTTAATAATATCACACTTACCTGTCCCAGGTTCCAGCGATGTCGGCGGCAGATGACGAGCGATCGCTCGTCTCGCTGCAGCCATCGCCGCCATCCTCTGTCAGGGAATCGGGAAGTGAAGCAAGAGGGCTTCACTGCCCGGTTCCCTACTGCGCATGCGCGAGTCGCGCTGCGCTGGTTCCCCGCTGTGTCTCTGGGAACTGTGTGTTTCCCAGAACACAACGGGGGGGGGGGGGGGGGGGGCGGAGCCATGCGGCGGTGGGTGGAGCCATGCGGCGGTGGGTGGAGCCATGCGGCGGTCTGGCCGGAAGTGGGTGCAGTTACCTGGATTATCCAGGTAACTGCACCCCCCTCCCCCCCTAAAGGTGCCGATTGTGGCACCGGAGGGGGGGAGGGATAATACTAGCGGAACTTCCCCTTTAGGGTGAAGAACCGCTTTAAGGTGAATATTAAATCAATAGAAAAAAATATATATAGCAGAATCTATATTGGCCTAAATTTATTAGATATTATAGCAGAAAATAGACATGTTTTTTTTTTTTTTTTTATTGGTGGCCTTTTTTTTTTTATAGTGCAAAAAAAGTAATGCAGCGGTGATTAAATACCCCCAAAAGAAAGCTCTATTTGTGGGCAAAGAAAGTGACATCAATTTTATTTGGGTACAGGGCTAGGACACCCTTAGGTAGTTGTAGATTTAATTGGCAGACTCCGAGACTTCAATAGGAGGACAGCCGTGCAGTGAAAGGCCCCAACAAGGCGCTACTTCTGCACATGAAGGAATGCTGTCTCCTATGGCAACAGTCCTTTAACAGTTCCTAACTCAAACATAACAGTTCTTTTAGTTCCACTACAACTGCCTTTTGTAGTTCTTCAACACTGAGCTCCCAGTCTCTTACTAGACCTACTGATTCACTGACTCTGAATCCCATGAGCTCCTCCAAAGTTGGCGGCTGTATCTCCCTCACGCGTCACCCACGTTCACTGCTGGGTCCCTAGCTTGGCACTCCAGATACTTCTCAAGCTTCACCCC
The DNA here is from genome assembly GCF_037356315.1 of Lithobates pipiens. Taxonomy (NCBI): domain Eukaryota; kingdom Metazoa; phylum Chordata; class Amphibia; order Anura; family Ranidae; genus Lithobates; species Lithobates pipiens. The sequence continues at coordinate 18,664,793 of NW_027507791.1, read as the reverse complement.
TGCTATCCGGCGAGGTCCCTGGCTTGACTCACAAGGCTGCGCTGCAAGCGTCTCCTCCATGGGTTGGGTCCCTGACTTGATCACCGCCTGAAGTCCACTGGCAGGGATGATGGTATAGCACAGGGTGTCCCAGGTCCTAGCAGCACATCTGCTAGCACCACACCACTAGCTGTAGACTGTAGCCGGCAAATTTCTCTGCTCGATCTGCTGCAGCAGAAAAAAAATACACTCCCTGCCACCCACATGCCCAGCGTCTGAAAGCAAGCTTGTCAAAGCTGTTGGCTCTCTACCCTCTTTCAGCCTGGTCAGACTGGTGGATTCTGCCCCCTTCCGTGAATTTGCGCGATGTGCTGTACCACAATGGCAGGTTCCCAGTCGCTACTACTTTTCACATAAGGCCATTCCCTCTCTCTACCATTACGTGGAAGGGAATGTTCTGGCATCATTGGGCAAGGCAGTCAGCTGTAAAATCCACCTTACTGCTGACTCCACATTACACGTGGTCCAGCAAGCATTGTCAGGGACGATATATTTAGTTCACAGCACACTTGGTAACGCTGCTTGCAACTCAAAAGGATGCAGGACAGGGCTTGGTGCTGCAGCTTGTTGTGCCCCCCCCCATGTCTCCATACAGCTGATGGTGATGATGCCAGACCTGTGAGCAGTATCCCCTCATCCTCCTCCTCCTCTGCCACCTCCATGCTCTCCTCTGCAAAATTGTCCTATGAACATCAGGTAGGGACAGGCCTAGAGGTGGTTCACAGCACGCCAGCTGGAGCCAGGAATGGTGGTGTCCGATAATGGCTCAAACCTCCTGTCTTGCCTTAGACTGGGAAAGTTGACAGGGAAAGTTGACACATGTGCCATGCCTGGTACATAACCTCAATTTGGTGGTGCAGCATTTCCTAAGTACTCAGTGACTCTACATGGCATTATGGACAGGGCACTGGAGTCAGAGTAACAGGAGGAAGAGGAGGACTTCCTTTCCTCTCAAGACCCCCTTTATCCAGACACAATCATTCCTATGTCACAGAACACACAGGAGGAGAGAGGGGAGGAGGATGAGGAGGAGGATTCTGGCACTTTCATAGGCTTCGAAGAAAATTAAGTCCAACCCTAGCACCCATGGGAGTAGTACATGCCTGGGAGGAAGAAGTTCCAGATGCTGTCATCCTGGTGACCCCGAGGAGTCTGTTTCTCAAGCCTTGGCAAATTTGAGGTGCATGGGCAACCTCATGCTTCAAAGCCTGCGAAAGGACCCAAGAATACATGGCATAAAGGAAAAGGATGATTACTGGTTGGGAACCCTCCTTGACCACCGTTTTAAGGGGAAGGTCTCAGAACTCAGCTCATCCCCACAGAGAGTGCAGAAGATAAAATCTCATGTGGAAACGTTAAAGAGGATTTTATTGAACGTTTTTCCTGACTACAGTAGGTTACAGTGTGGTGGAAAACGCTGTTTTGAATCTACTGTTGGTCAAGAGAGGAGCATTGGAGAAGGCATCCACCTAAGTAGGTATTTCAGAATTTTTTTAGTCCTCGTCGTCCAGGGCTGTCAGATTCCACATCCCATTGGCAGCGTCTGCATCATATGGTGGATGATTACCTCTGGGTCAAAACAGAGATGGAGAACTTTCCAGTTGACGATCCACTGACTTACTGGGTCATGAGAATAGACCACTGGTCAGAACTTGCCCAGTATGCTATTGAGTGGTTGGGTTTCCCTGCATCCAGCGTGCTTTCAGAATGGGCATTCAGTGCTGCAGGAGGTCTTATTACTGATCATAGAACGCGTCTGTCCACATATTCAATGGACCATTTGACTTTTATAAAAATGAATCAGTCCTGGATTACCAGATATGAAGCCCCTGATGCCGATCTCACTGATTGTAGTGATTGTAAGGGTAATTAAAGTAAACAAAAAAAACAAACATATCATACTTACCTCCACTGTGCAGCTAATTTTGCACAGAATGGCCCCGAATCTGCTCTTCTGGTGCCCCCCCGGTGGCTCTCACGGCTCCTCGATGCATCAGATAACCCCCAGGCGTGCTCCCGAGTCCAGCATTTGGCATCCATAGAGGCTGAATGCAGGTCTCTGTCCCACTCGCCCGGGTCTCACGTCATTGGATTTGATTGATAGCAGCGGGAGCCAATGGTTGCCCTGCTATCAATCTATCCATTTAGGAGCCAAGAACCCCAGGCAGAGATACAGCGTGTCCCAGCCGGGTCAAGTTTCAGGGCTCAGGTAGGTAAAATGGGGGGGCTGGGGGGCCGGTGACTGCCAGGTCCCCTTTTAAGTCTTTTTGGGATGTGGAATCTCTGCAGGACTTCAACTAGCTTTGAGGGTGTTCAATCATTTCATCTGGGAGAATGTTTTTGGTGTAGGTTTCATGGGCACAATTAACACCCAAAGACCAATTTTTCTGCACCTGTTTGACAGGTGCATATCATTGCAATTTTTTACAGCAAGTCCAATTCTTGCTTTCATCAAGAGTACCTCTATAGAGTTACGGTGGGAAGGAGTCACCAACACCCAAAGACCAATTTTTACTCACCCGTTACTTCTATCCAAAGTCAAGGTGACCCCAGAATGTATCCAAAAAATCTCTAATCTGGTTCCCAGTGCACTACATTGTGGCCTAATCATGCACAGTGGCTCCCCATCTGTTGCTGGGCAAAATAAAGGCAGCTTGCAAGAAAAAATTAATTTTCTTGGGGGTTTATAAATGCAATTATTGCTGCAGCATATTCTAGACATGGTACAGATCTGCCACTTTACAGGTAAAGTAAGGGGACCCCCCAGGCACTATATTGGAAGGAATTTTTCATTTTTATGCTTTCACTCTAAAAAATCACTGCTCATTTAAAAATTCAGTTTTTCATAAACTTTTTTTTGATTGATACATGTGCCCCAGGGCAGGACCCAGACCCCTATAACCATTTTGCCCAATTACTTGCATATAAGCTTTCAAAATGGGCACTTTTGATTTTTGACATTTGGGTCCCATTGACTTTAAAGAGGAAGTAAACTCTCCCACTCTAATGCTTCTTTTCATTTAGTCCATTATAATGAGTAAATATCAAACTATAGCCACTGTAATCCAGCCCAAATCGCATATTACTTACTGCCTAAAGAAACTTTAAAAAACTTGTTTCCAGGGGTTAGGCAACGCCATCTTAAGTATTGTTTTCTGAGTCCACAGTGTATTTCTGCCCTTACATTGAGCACTTCCTGTACTGTTAACCAAGCCTCCTTCTCAATCCAACGTTTCTATGGCAACCCTGCTTCCTTGTTCATAGCTGACTTGTTTTATTTCATAGTATTTACTTGTGCTGATTGTCTAATGTTTGCCTGTGTGAGTCTTTTCAGCTTCAGCTGATAAGACTGCAGTAATGGCCAGGTTTACACTGCATGTGATGTCACATGGTCACATGGGGTGTAGGAGGAAGCTCTGAGTGATTATGAAGTCTCCTGGGATATCAGTGTTGTGCCATAGGAAGTCCTGATAACATATAGACAAGCACATAGAGAGCGTGCCGTAAATCAGGGGAGATCTGGGCATGCTCAGTGACGTCATTCTAAAGAACAAAAAGGATTACAACAATACTAAGCAAGTAAGGAGATATCTACAAGCAGTGTTCATTAGGGTTTTTGATGCTGATTTACATGGGACAAAGTTGTAGGGGAGAGATTACAACCACTTTAATGGGGTTCGTTATTCAGGTCCAAACTTTGTCAGTGCTTGAAAGTTCTGGTGCGAACCAAACAGGGGTCAGTTCGGCCCATTCCTATTAACAAGCAGCACATACGCTTCAAAGGACAACTGTAGTTTTATACTAAAAATCCATTATTCCACTTCCCCCCCGTACTAATCTGCACTAAACCACCCTTCTTACTTACCCCATTACCTGCCCTCCCATGTAAAGTTTTCTTCTCCTGTAGTAGAAATCCTCTTTGATGTCAGTGCTGACAGACTTTTTTGGACCTTTCCTAGGAAGCAGCTTCAGTATATGGGACAGTCCTATTCAAGTCTATGGGGGCTCAGGCCATAGCCTGGCCGAAGTACAGGAGGGATGAAGAGGGGGTTCATTAGAAAGGTTTAGTATAAAATCAAAGTTGTCCTTTAAAAAAAGGCCCTCACTGATCTCTGTTATTGCAGGCACTATGGAGTAATTCATCCTCAAACCTGAACTCCTGGAATGATCTTTATTGCATGGTTAATTTGGTCACCATTCACAGAATGCCTTGTATTTATTTTTATTTTTTTCAATGAATACAAGCCATGCTCTGATTGAACAGATTGAGAATACAGCACTTTGCCACTAGATGGTGCTATGATACTTGAGGCCAAATGGGGTATTTTCAATTTTGAAACAATGAAAAACATTCAAATAGCACAGGAAATAGTCTGGTAACATTCATTTTTGGCACAGAACAATTGTACACGCACTTTAATGCATTGCTGTGCAAATTGTTTATAAATACATTCCAAAGTGTTACATTGTTTCAAGTTAATGAGCCTAATTCATTCCTTACAATTCTTTATGGCTTGTTGGCTGTAGGGTGACAGTTAAAGTCTAATGCCCTTTTTTTACAGTTCCAAGGACAAAACTAGATTCCCAGTGTAGCTTTCCAAACTGTATAATGCCTGCAGGCAATCTTGGGACAATCTGAGCCCCAGGTCCTGGACCAGTCCGCATCTATTCCAGGAAAACATATCACATTCCATGCAGGATCTGGTGACTGGCACCAAAAGTGACTGCCTGAAGGTCAGAGGAAATGTAATTGAAAGAGTGATGAAGCGTGGACACGGGAGCTGTTGATTTTTTTCTTTATTTGGAGAATAATTTCAGCTCTAAACAAGTAATGGCTTTGTGACAGGAGCCGGTTCCAGCATCCTCAGAGACTGGCTGAGCCAGGGACCCCAGAGTTCTCATGTATCCAGAATGGGATAAAATCAAGGAGCATTGGAATTGTATCATGTTTATTGTATACATTTATATAGCTCTGACATATTGCACAGTGTAGTACAGAGTGTGGTCACATTGCTCTCTACACCAGAGGAGCTTACACTCTAATATCCTGACCACAGTCACCCATTATTATAATACATTTATACAGCTCTGACCTATACCACGGTGCTGTACAATAAACAGTGAGCCAGTCACATTATTCTCTGCACCAGGGGAGCTTCTCCACCAAGTGGTGCTGTTCTACAGGGTGCTGTTGGCTCACTCTGCTGTGATCTCAGCTGAGAGCAGCAGTATGCCTGGGGCCTGTCCTGCAGGCTTTTCTAAGGCAAGCATTGACCATGTTGGGGGAGATGAAGGTGGAGGCTCACCAGAGGCACTGAGGCCTACACCATGTGCTTGTGCTGCATTGGATCCTGAGCCTGTCTCTATGCAAGAGGAATCCTTACCAGTCCTCCAGGATAGAGTGGTAAACAGACTTCGCCGCATTGCTAAAGAGGAAAAGAAACTTTCTGTCATGAAAGAAGATCTCAGGAAAAAGAAATCCCTGCATATTAAAGCGGGGTTCCACGCTAAATTGGAACTTCCGCTGATCGGAACCCTCCCCCCCTCCGGTGTCACAATTGACACCTTTCAGGGGGGAGGGGGGTGCAGATACCTGTCAAAGACAGGTATTTACACCCACTTCCGGGCATAGACTCCCTTGGGAGTCTATGCCATTTCCTGTCCTGCCGCGCTGTCTGCTGGGACACACACGGGTCCCAGTGACAGAGCGGACAATTCCTATTGCGCTGCGCGACTCGCGCATGCGCAGTAGGGAACCGGGAAGTGAAGCCGATTCACTTCACTTCCTGATTCCCTCACCTAGAATGGTGGCGGCAGCAGCCGAGAGCCGATCGATCGATCGGCCTCGGCTGCCGGCATCGCTGGAACCCGGGACAGGTGAGTGTCCATTTATTAAAAGTCAGCAGCTGTAGTATTTGTAGCTGCTGGCTTTTAATATTTTTTTCCGCAGTACAGTCTCGCTTTAAGTCTGAAAACAGTAAGAGGGAAGTCTCCAAGCTGAAGTCTCTGGAAGAGGCACTGAAAAAGCAGGAGAAGTTGGTCGCCTCTCTGAAGGAAAGCAGTGGTGTGTTCAGAGAAAAGTGTGAAAATGAGGAAAGATGCCAACAGATGAAGGAAAGTGCCTGTGCCAGTACCAGCCAGAGGGTGGATGCCACAGCAACTGTGACAGTATGGATGGGGGTAAGGAAGTGGCTTCACATGGTGGCCCCAGTACTACCCCTGTCTCAGGATCTGTTTCACCTGAGTCAGTATCTGCCCCCCTCCCTCCCCAGCGGCCTGGGTCATCTCAGGAGGAGGTTGAGGAATATAGCAGATTGCTGTAGGCCATTACAGAAATAGAATCTCACTTCAGTGGCACCGAATCATCAGATGAAGATCATGGGAATGCAGGAAGAGGTGACATGTATCCAGACAGAGAAGTCTCTGCTGACTGTGAGGAGTGCCTCATGGATAGAGCAGGAATGTCGCATGAACATTGAAACTGCAGAGCAGGAATGTCGCATAAACATTGAAACTGCAGCACAGGAGGGCCATATGAAAGCTGAAACAGCTGATGTTTTTTTCTAAACAGAAGACTTTACTTGATGATGGGACTGCTGGTAACTGTGGTACTTCTGGAACTATGGTGAGCGGGACTGTTGTGCTGGAGGGGAGGAGGGAGGATCAAGCAGTGGGTAAGTTACCAAACCAGATTTCAGAGGTTTCTATGCAGCCAATTACTGTAATATTCCTATGCAACCAGTTAATGTGTCATCGGTCCCAGTTAGGAGTTATGCTAAGGCCATGTCGGGACAAAGTCATGCTACTGGTGGTGGAAGGGAGCCAGTTGTGCGACTTTCATCTAACGCACCTTCCATTAAATGCAGTGTGTGGTACAGCTCAGGTGGGAAGGAGGAGATATTCCACCTATCAGGAGGGAGGTTGTGGATAAGATCCTAGCCATGGGATTTAAGGCAGAGGATATTTATGCTCTCATCACTCCGGCTGGTTCCTATGACTATGATTTATCATTTGTGCGTCCAGAATTGCTGGATCTGTTTTGGGGAGCAGTATGAGCATGCATATGGGGGCCAGCCGGACTGCAAGGGGCTTGTCCCTAAAGTTGTCTCAAGTCAGCCCTTTATAAAAAATGTGACTATCCTGACAAGGAATGAGTCTATACCCCCTGAGGATTTATGGGTCTGGTTGAGGACGTTTGGGGAAATGTTGTGTCCCCTAAAAAGGATTTGTGGATGATAGAGGAATCTGATCGGGTGGGTGGTTAGTGTCAATAAGGTTGAGTGTGTGTGAAAAATGGTCAAGCAATTGCCCTCCTCTGCCTTGACATGTGAAGGACCTAACCCACAGTCACTTCAGCCACCCGTTAAACATAATATTTAACCCCTCCAAATCCCCCCACAAATGACATGACGAGATTTTGGAGTAAATGGCCTTGACGGCCTTTTATTAACAATTAAATAAATAACATTTTAAATAACTCTTAACCAACTTTTATATACTATTAGGGTCTTTTGAGGGAAACACCCACCACTGGTCACTGCGCCAAACTTCTTTTAACTTTAGGCCTCCAACTTTCGCAGTGACCTACCCCTTCCTGGTTAACCCCTCGTTAACCGGAAGGTACCTGATAACCCCCATCCACAGATGGGTACCACCCATGTCAACCCCATACCACAGATGGGTACCAACCATGTTAACCCCCATCCCACAGATGGGTACCAACCATGTTAACCCCCATCCCACAGATGGGTACCAACCATGTTAACCCCCATCCCACAGATGGGTACCAACCATGTTAACCCCCATCCCACAGATGGGTACCAACCATGTTAACCCCATACCACAGATGGGTACCAACCATGTTATATCTGCATATAACATCCATATTCTCCTCCTCCAAAGCCCCAACCACTGCACAAGCTGTCCTTACTGCCCCTATTATAATTAACCATACTCGGGAGGGTTGGTGGGAATCTTCTCCTCTGCCGCTCACTAATGACGTCACTCCCCTTCCTTCCTCATAGCTTCCTAACTCGAGCGCCTCCCCTGCTTCGGCCACTCCCCCTTTCTTAAAGGGGACAACTTTTTCTCTGAAAATCATGACTGTGATTGTCCACACCTGTCATGCCGTCCCTACGCCAATCCTTTCCTCTCCTTCTGCTCCGGGACTCTCTTTATTGGTAGAGATAGAATTACCGTCTTCTACCCTGGTCAACCTAAGCTGTGCCATAAATATGGAGTCAAGGGACATTTCTCCTCTAAATGTCCAGAACAGAAGTGCATCTGGTGAGGGACTGAAACATCTTTAAATGTAACCTATGTGATAAGGTTGGTCCCCCTTATTGGCAGTGCCCTGAGGCTTTGCACAATAAGCCAGAGCTGGTGGAGGAATTCTTCTGTCTGGATAAAGAAGAGTCTTGGTTGGCGGAGGTTGTACTAGGGGATCCTAGTGTCTCTGTCCCATCAGAATCTGTGTCTGTGAGGCCCTCTGTGGTGTCAGTCCCCCCCCCCCCCCCCCAGTCTGTGGTCTCCCAGTCAGTGTCAGAAAGTGTGGTTGTCAAGTCTGTGTCTGCACCTATTGTTTCTGCTAGTGTAGTGAAGGCAGTGGAGGGTGCTGGACCAGAATGTATGGTGGTGCCAACCCCTCCTCCTCTTCGGGGGGCCAAAGTGCGGAAGGAGGTGAGCAGACACCAAGGGGTGGAGTGAGGGATGGATTGGATCATGAGGGCGGAGGAGGTGGGAAGGGAATGAGGGTGGCTGGTGCAGAATGCCAGGTGAATGATGTGGGGGGAGGGGTTAATGGGGGGGGTTCTGGAACCGCATCCTGATGGTGATTAAATCTCAAAATGTTTCCTAGCCTGGATTGTGTTTAAGTTGAGGTTCGGGGTTTGTAATCTCTATTTTGTTGTCATTAAAATATGTTTCTTAACCGCTTCAGCCCCAGAAGATTTTACCCCCTTCCTGACCAGAGCACTTTTTGAGATTCGTCACTGTGTCGCTTTAACTGACAATTGCGCGGTTGTGCGATGTTGCACCCAAAAAAATTACGTCCTTTTTTTCCCACAAATAGAGTTTTCTTTTGGTGGTATTTGATCAACTTTCCGGTTTTTATTTTTTGCGCTATAAACAAAAAATAGCGACAATTTTGAAAAAAAAAAAAAACGCATTATTATTTACTTTTTGCTATAATAAATATCCCCCAAAAATATATAAAAAACATATTTTTTCCTCAGTTTAGACTGATATGTATTCTTCTACATATTTTTGGTAAAAAAAATAAAAAAATCTCAATAAACGTTTATTGATTGGTTTTCGCAAAAGTTATAGCGTCTACAAAATAGGGGATAGTTTTATGGCATTTTTATTATTCTTTTTTTTTTTTACTAGTAATGGCGGCAATCTGTGATTTTTATCGGGACTGTGACATTATGGCGGACATGTCAGACAATTTTGACACATTTTTGGGACCATTGGCATTTATACAGTGATCAGTGCTATAAAAATGCACTGATTACTGTAAAAATGTCACTGGCAGGGAAGGGGTTAACACTAGGGGGCGATCACGTGGTTAATGTGTTTCCTAGTGTGTGTTCTAACTGAAGGGAGAAGGGGACTGTGTAGGGGAGATGACAGATCGCTCTTCATACTCTGTATGAACAGACGAGATTCCCCTCAGACATCCCGGTTCTCGTGTGCCCCGATTGATCATGGGAGCCCGGTGGTGATCACGACCACAGGGCACTCGCATCAGCTCCGTGGGCGTGCAGGCGTGGGCGTGTTTTTGTTTAGTTGTTGTTTAAAGAGGAAGTAAACCCTTCCAAACAACTTGGACCTATAGGTAAGCCTAGATTAAGGCTTACCTGTAGGTCCAAGCAATATCTCCTAAACCTATATGGTTTAGGAGATATTTGCCCGAAAATGGGCACCGCTGTCTACGGCGCATGCGCCGTAGACAGCGGCGCGCATGCGCACTAAATGCGGCAAATCCAAGAATGGATTTGCCAAATTTGTCGACTCCCGTGCGCATGCGCGGGAGTGACGTCATCGCGGCCTCGCCGTATGACAGCGGCGGAGCTGCGAGGCGCGACTCCCGTGCGCATGCGCGGGAGTGACGTCATCGCGGCTTCGCCGCTGTCATTCGGCGGAGCTGCGAGACGCCACCAGCAAGATAGACGCGGCGGACTACAGGGATCAGCGGCGACTTCGCTGGCTCCTGTGTCAGGTAAGTGACACATAATGGGCTACTATGCGATGCATAGTAGTCCATTATGCTTTACCTTTGCAGGGAAAAAAAGAGGAAGTAAACCCATCAGGGTTTACTTCCTCTTTAATAAAATAATGTACACTCTAATGACCCACCACAGTCACACACTATTATTATTTTACATTTATATTATAAGCTGTAGTGCTGTACAGAGAACACAGAGCCAGTCACATGAAACTCACATGCATAACATTTCTCCCGCCATACAATGTACATATTTGTATGTATGTGGTCATCCTCCTTATGCCCTGGAGTTACTGTATGTAATACTGTTGCGATATTTTACAAAGACTTACACCTAATACATAATTGTACCTTTGACAATTTTCATTGCTAAGAAGAACACAATTTAGATGTAAAGTGCTGTGTAAATTGATAGCAGTATATAAGTACGTGAAATAATAATATTAATAATAATATTCATAATAATAATAATAATAATAATAATTTAGAGGTTTTCTTTTAGTCACATCTCATGCACGCAGTGCTAATTCTGACCACTAGATGGGGACATCACAGCAGAACCTGCAGGTACCTCCTGTATTTTTATTTTTGGAAAGTTTCTTCACCAAATAGCTGGCTGTAGAATGGCACTTGCTATTGTGTTGCTCATGGTGAATAGATTCCAAGCAGCTCCTTTATTTATAATCAAATTTTAACCAGCAGTTTGGTACAATTCAGGGGGCGGGGGGCAGAACTCTATAGGGGGGCAGAACTCTATAGGGAGGGGACAGAATTCTATAGGCGCAGAACTCTATAGGGTGGGGGCAGAACTCTATAGGGGGCAGAACTCTATAGGGTGGCGGCAGAACTCTATAGGGGGCAGAACTCTATGGGGGGACAGAACTCTATAGGGGCAGAACTATATAGGGGGCAGAACTCTATAGTGCAGAGGCAGAACTCTATGGGGGGGCATAACTCTATAGGGGGCAGAACTCTATGGGGGCAGAACTCTATAGGGGGGGGCAGAATTCTATAGGGGGGCAGAACTCTATGGGGGCAGAACTCTATAGGGAGGCAGAACTCTATAGGGCGCAGAACTCTATAGGGGGGCAGAACTCTATGGGGGGCAGGACTCTGTAGGGGGCAGAACTCTATGGGGGGAAGGACTCTATAGGGGGGCAGAACTCTATAGGGCGGGGCAGAACTCTATAGGGGGGCAGAACTCTATGGGGAGCAGGACTCTATAGGGGGCAGAACTCTATAGGGCAGGGGCAGAACTCTATAGGGGGCAGAACTATAGGGCAGGGGCAGAACTCTATGGGGGCAGAACTCTATAGGGGCAGAACTCTATAGGGCGGGGCAGAACTCTATAGGGGGCAGAACTCTATAGGGGGCTGAAGTCTATAGGTGCAGACATATTTTTACCATCTAGCAAAATGCACCCAAGTAACAATTTAATTATCAGTAATAAGCACAAGTCTGAATTTTGTGTGTGAAAATAAATGCAAATGTCACATCTTGATTTAAAGCCGACCTTCAGTCATTTATTTCATCTTTCCATCTATTAAATCTTCTGCCCTTGTTGTTGTTTTAACTTTGGATAGTAAAACATTCTTTTTCTGCCAGTAAATCCCCTATACTTCCTGTTTCTTGTCTGGTCATTAGCCTAGGGCTTATGACATCATGCACAGCTCTCTCTTTTACTCTCATTTCTGCAGCATATTTGGCAAGTACAGAATCACAGTATATATAAAATAATATGCAAAGTGGTTGGAGGGAAGCTTCAGAATGGCAAAGATGTTTTTATTACAAATTATGTGAGCAGACTGTTTATAAACAATGTTACTTTGTATCGCTCTCTCTCCCATATGAACAATATTTATAAACAACGTTACTTTGTATCGCTCTATCTTCTGTATAAACAATGTTACTTGGTTTCTCTCTATCTCCTATCTGAACAATGTTTATAAACAATGTTACTTTGTATCTCTATATCTCCTATCTGAACAATTTTTTAGAAACAATGTTAGCTTGTATCTCCTGTTTAAACAATGTTTCTAAACAACGGTACTCTGTATCTCCTGTTTGAACAATATTTATTAACAATGTTACTCTGTATCTCTCTAGCTCCCATATGAACGATGTTTATAAACAATGTTACTTTGTATCGCTCTATCTCCTATCTGAACAATATTTATAAACAATGTTACTTTGTATCTTTCTATCTCCCGTATGGACAATGTTTATAAACAATATTACTTTGTATCGCTCTAGCTTCTGTCTAAACAATGCTACTTTGTATCTCTATATCTCCTATCTGAAAAATATTTATAAACAATGTTACTTTGTACCTTTCTATCTCCTATCTGAACAATGTTTATAAAAAATGTTACCTTGTCTTTCTCTATCTCCTGTCTGAACAATGTTTATAAACAATGTTACATTGTATCGTTCTATCTCCTATCTGAACAATGTTTATAAACAATGTTACTTTGTGTCACTCTATCTCCCATAGAGCAATGTATATAAACAATGTTACTTTGTGTCTTTCTAGCTCCTATCTCTGCAATGTTTATAAACAATGTTACTTTGTGTCTCTCTATCTCCCATATGAGCAATGTTTATAAACAATGTTACTTTGTATCTCTCTAGCTCCTATCTCTGCAAAGTTCATAAACAATGCTACTTTGTATCTCTCGATCTCCTATCTGGACGATATTTATAAACAATGTTACTCTCTATCTCCCATATAAACAATGTTTATAAACAATGTTACTTTGTATCTCTTTATCTACTGTCTAATCAATGTTTATAAAACAATGTTACTTTGTATCTCTCGATCTCCTGTCTGAAAGATATTTATAAACAATGTTACTCTCTATCTCCCATATGAACAATGTTTATAAACAATGTTACTTTGTATCTCTTTATCTGCTGTCTAATCAATGTTTATAAACAATGTTACTTTGTATCTCTCGATCTCCTGTCTGAAAGATATTTATAAATAATGTTACTCTCTATCTCCCATATGAACAATGTTTATAAACAATGTTACTTTCTATCTCTTTATCTCCTGTCTGATCAATGTTTATAAACATTGAATTGCCAGCCAGTGGGTGGGTGGGGGAGGGCAGAACGTCAGGGTGTACTTCATACATCCTGTATACTGTTATAAAGTATGTCAGGGCCTGTGTAGCACACACAATGTCTAGAACTGGTTCAAGAAGAACTCTGAACAATAACGTTTCTGAATGTTGAAATGACGGGCAGCGGCTTTATCTCTAAATATGAGTTATGAATCATTTTGCACGTCTGAAGCCGATACCCAAAGTTATTTGTTGGTTGCCCCCGGCCATGCTATGAGATCCCGGGGAGTCAGCCATTGGTGTGCCATGTCTGTGCCCGGCTCCTTCTCGTTGACGTGCCAGGGAGGCGAAGCGGCCATACACGGCTTCTTATATGTTCAGTTCTTCTACATACAGTATACACTATATAATTGTTAGAAATATGGGGGTGGCAGCTTTGATGAAAGCACCCGTGTAAAAGTACATTGAGTGACAATACAAGCGAGGAGCACAGCTATACAAAAGGACAAGACTTGCCGAAGATAAACGTCTGCCGAGGAAAATCTACAATGCGGCTCATTCATTCCCTCATTTGTTCCATTCCGCTTTGCACATCGGAGGAACAATCGACTAAGTGACTATTTTACAGGTAAATAGCTGTACAAAGAGACAACTTTCCCATCCGTCATACGGATTTATCAAATAATATTCAATATGCAGCTCATCAATTTATATTAGCAAAAAAAAAACTGTTTCATGGGAGGTGCAATGCACTGCAAATGACTTTATAAAGGTACACGAATATGTGAGAAGAGAATTTAACCACTTGAGCTCCGGACGGTTTTACCCCCTTCATGACCAGGCCATTTTTTTGCTATTCAGCACTGCGTTTCTTCAACCTGCCTGTGATGGTCGGCAAGCAGGTTGAAGAAACGCAGTGCCATTCTGCTGCAGTTTTACTGTGGCAGAATGGCACGGCTGGGCGAAACGATGTTACCTTGAGTCGCTTCACCTTTTGGCCACTAGGGGCCGCAGCGTGTGCCCGGCGGGCTCCCGCGATCGCTCGTGACACAGCAAGAACCAGGATCTGTGTGTCTAAACACATAGATCCCAGTTCTTTCAAGGGAGAGGAGACTGGCCGTGTGTTCATACTAAGTATGAACACCAATCTCTCTCTGCTCCTACACAATCCCCTCCCCCCCACAGTTAGGCCGCGTACACACGGGCGGACTGTTCGCCCAACCTTGTCCGCTGAACAGTGTTTGGGCGGACAGTCCGCTCGTGTGTGGGCTTTCAGCGGACAGTTTCAGCGGACAGTTGGACGGACAAAGTCTTTCGGAAATTCCGAAAAACTGTCCGCTGAAACTGTGTTTGAGCGAACAGTCCGCCCGTGTGTGGGCCTGTCCGCTGTACTTTCGAAATGAGCGGACTGTTCCCGCTCGGAAAGTCCGCCCATTTCGAGCGCGTGTACAGGTAGGCGGGGCCCGCGAAGGAGACGTCGCGGGCTCCGCCGCCTGGAATGGGCTTAAAGGGGAACCCCAACGCCGAAAAAAATCGGCGTGGGGGTTCCCCCCAAGTCCACACCAGACCCTTGTCCGAGCACGCTACCCGGCCGGCCAGGAAAGGGGGGCGAGCGAGCGCGCCCCCCCTCCTAAGCCGTACCAGGCCGCGTGCCCTCAACATGGGGGGTGCCTTGGGGAAGGGGGGGCCGCGCGGCCCCCCACCCCAAAGCACCTTGTCCCCATGTTGATGAGGACAAGGGCCTCTTCCCGACAACCCTGGCCGTTGGTTGTCGGGGTCTGCGGGCGGGGGGCTTATCGGAATCCGGGAGCCCCCTTTAAGAAGGGGGCCCCGGATACCGGCCCCCCACCCTATGTGAATGAGTATGGGGTACAATGTACCCCTACCCATTCACCTGTGAAATAAAGTACAAAAAAAAACACAACACAGGGAAAAAATATTTTATTGCACAGCTCCGGGGGTCTTCTCGCCGGACTCCTCCGCTATGTGTGTGTAGCTCTTTTGCTAGCGGAGGAGTCCGGCTTTCTTCCTCCCCGCCGCCGGCCTCTTCTCCCGACTTCGGGGGTCTTGTCCCCCTCTTCGGTTCTTCTGCCGGGCCACCGCGCCTGGTCCGGTGGCCCGGTCTTCTGTCGCCGTCTTCCGTTCTTCTGTCGCCGCCTTCGGTTCTTCTGCCGGGCCACCGCGCCTTCTTGTAGCTCTTTTACAGGCGGTGGCCCGGTCTTCTGTCGCCGCTGTCGTCGCCGCCGCCGCCGCCGCCTTCCGTTCTTGTTCTTCTTCTTGTTCTTCTTCTTCTCCTGGAGATGTTGACTCGACGAGCTCTCCGGCCGGAATGCCAGGGACACGCTCCGCTGCCACTTATATAGTGACAATGGGGCGGTGTCACATGGTATATGTCACATGGGTTGGTCACATGGGTTGATGTCACATGGGGACTATGACATCGTAAGGGGGCGGGGTCACCATGTGACCAACCCATGTGACATATACCATGTGACACCGCCCCATTGTCACTATATAAGTGACCGCACAGCGCGGCTCTGGCATTCTGGCCGGAGAGCTCGTCGAGTCAACATCTCCAGGAGAAGAAGAAGAACAAGAAGAAGAACAAGAACGGAAGGCGGCGGCGGCGGCGACGACAGCGGCGACAGAAGACCGGGCCACCGCCTGTAAAAGAGCTACAAGAAGGCGCGGTGGCCCGGCAGAAGAACCGAAGGCGGCGACAGAAGAACGGAAGACGGCGACAGAAGACCGGGCCACCGGACCAGGCGCGGTGGCCCGGCAGAAGAACCGAAGAGGGGGACAAGACCCCCGAAGTCGGGAGAAGAGGCCGGCGGCGGGGAGGAAGAAAGCCGGACTCCTCCGCTAGCAAAAGAGCTACACACACATAGCGGAGGAGTCCGGCGAGAAGACCCCCGAAGACCCCCGGAGCTGTGCAATAAAATATTTTTTCTCTGTGTTGTGTTTTTTATTGTACTTTAGTTCACAGGTGAATGGGTAGGGGTACATTGTACCCCATACTCATTCACATAGGGTGGGAGGCCGGTATCCGGGGCCCCCTTCTTAAAGGGGGCTCCCGGATTCCGATAAGCCCCCCGCCCGCAGACCCCGACAACCAACGGCCAGGGTTGTCGGGAAGAGGCCCTTGTCCTCATCAACATGGGGACAAGGTGCTTTGGGGTGGGGGGCCGCGCGGCCCCCCCTTCCCCAAGGCACCCCCCATGTTGAGGGCACGCGGCCTGGTACGGCTCAGGAGGGGGGGGCGCGCTCGCTCGCCCCCCTTTCCTGGCCGGCCGGGTAGCGTACTCGAACAAGGGTCTGGTGTGGACTTGGGGGAAACCCCCACGCCGATTTTTTTCGGCGTTGGGGTTCCCCTTTAAGCCCATTCCAGGCGGCGGAGCCCGCGACGTCTCCTTCGCGGGCCCCGCCTACCTGTACACGCGCTCGAAATGGGCGGATTTGCCTCCGCCTTACGTGGGCGAGTCCGTTCATTTCAAAAGTTGAGCGAACTGTTTGCCCAACCTTGTTCGTCAAACAGTCCGCTCGTGTGTGGGCAAGTCCGCTCATGCAAATTTTGAGCGGACTGTTTGATGAAACTGTTTGCCGAACAAGGTTGGGCGAACAGTCCGCCCGTGTGTACGCGGCCTTAGAAACACACCTAGGGAACACAATTAAAGAGGAAGTAAACCCTGATGGGGTTACTTCCTCTTTGATTCCCTGCAAAGGCAAAGCATAATGGACTACTATGCATCGCATAGTAGTCCATTATGTGTCACTTACCTGACACAGGAGCCAGCGAAGTCACTGCTGTCCCTTGTAGTCCGCTGCATCCATGTTGTCGGTGGGGTCTCGCAGCTCCGCCGCTGTCATTCGGCGAAGCTGCGATGACGTCACTCCCGCGCATGCGCACGGGAGCCGACACGTGCGGCAGCTCCGTCGCTTAAAATGCCGCGCTCAGTGCGCCTGCGTGCCGCTGTCTACAGCGCATGCGCCATAGACAGCGGTGCCTGTATTCGTGCAAATATCTCCTAAACCGTGTAGGTTTAGGAGATATTTCTTGGACCTACAGGTAAGCCTTAATCTAGGCTTACCTGTAGGTCAAAGTGCGTTGTAAGGGTTTACAACCACTTTAACCCCTTGATCGCCCCCTAGTGTTAACCCCCTTCCCTGCCAGTGACATTTACACAGTAATCAGTGCATTTTTATAGCACTGATCGCTGTATAATTGTCAATGGTATCAAAAATGTGTCAAAAGTGTCCGATGTGTCCGCCATAATGTCACAGTCCCGATAAAAATCGCAGATCGCCGCCATTACTAGTAAAAAAATAAATAAATAAAAATACCATAAATCTATCCCTTATTTTGTAGACGCTATAACTTTTGCGCAAACCGATCTATATACACTTATTGCGATTTTTTTTAACCAAAAACATATAGGAGAATACATATCGGCCTAAAGTGAGGAAAAAATTATTTTTTTTGATAAAAAAAATGTGGTATATTTATTATAGCAAAAAGTAAAAGCTATTGGGGGTTATTTCCGAAAGGCAAATCCACTTTGCACTACAAGTGCAAAGTGCGCCTGAAATTTTGCTGAAAGTGCACATGGAAGTTCAGTGGCTGTAAATCTGATGGGTCTGAAATGAGGGGAAGCTCTGCTGATTTTATCATCCAATCATGTGCAAGCTAAAATGCTCTTTTTTTATTTTCCTTGCATGTCCCCCTCGGATCTACAGCGACTGCACTTCCAATTGTAGTGCAAAGTGGATTTGCCTTTCGTAAACCCCCATTGTGTTTTTGTCAAAATTGTCGCTCTTCTTTTGTTCATAGCGCAAAAAATAAAAAACGCAGATGCGATCAAATGCCATCAAAAGAAAGCTCTATTTGTGGGGGAAAAAAGGACATCAATTTTGAGTGACTGCGCAATTGTCAGTTAAAACGACGCAGTGTCGAAACGCAAAAAATGGCCTGGTCATTCAGCAGCCAAATCTTCCAGGGCTGAAGCGGTTAACTGGTAAATGCGCGGCCATACAACACTGCACCCAAATGACATTTTTATCTTTTTTTTTTCACACAAATAGAGCTTTCTTTTGGTGGTATTTAATCACTGCTGAGGTTTTAAATTTTTATTATATAAACTAAAAAATTATGAAACTTTCTGATATAAAACATATTCAGTAAAAAAGAAAACAAAAAAATATAATTTCTGCATATATTTAGGCCAAAATATATTCTTCTACATGTCTTTGTTAAAAAAAAAAAATCCCAATTAGTGTATATTGGTTGGTTTGCATGAAAGCACGGCTGGACTGGCCTACCGGGATACCCAGAAATTTCCTGGGTAGCATGCAAGGCCGTCTGACCTGGGACCGCTTTGAGGGCAGTGGCGCCTGTAAAAAATATGGCTGCGGGCCTGGGCCGTCATGTCAACTGCGCATGCAATGCCGCCACTCAGGAAAGCCCATACAAGCGTGGCCATATTCGGGCAGGCAGGCGCATGTGCAGTGATGTAATGGCACCAGACAGTGCCATTTTTAAATGTAAGCCAGCAGTGTCACCTCTGTGAGGTCTTGACGGTGGCACGTGCCTCTCATGACCAGACCCCTCCGCAGCCTCTGACTACCTCCTATTATTGCTCTCCTGCACAATGTCCACAGCCTCTGACATCTCCTCCTGCACCATGTCCGCAGCCTCTGACATCTTCTCCTGTACCATGTCTGCATCCTCTGAAATCTCCTCCTGTACCATGTCCGCAGCCTCTGACATCTCCTCTTGTACCATGTCTGCATCCTCTGACATCTTCTCCTGTACCATGTCTGCATCCTCTGACATCTTCTCCTGTACCATGTCTGCATCCTCTGACATCTTCTCCTGTACCATGTCTGCAACCTCTGACATCTTCTCCTGTACCATGTCTGCATCCTCTGAAATCTCCTCCTGCACCATGTCCGCAGCCTCTGACATCTCCTCTTGTACCATGTCTGCATCCTCTGACATCTTCTCCTGTACCATGTCTGCATCCTCTGACATCTTTTCGTGTACCATGTCCGCAGCCTCAGCCTCTGACATCTCCTCCTTTACCATGTCCGCATCCTCTGACATCTTCTCCTGTGCCATGTCCGCAGCCTCTGACACCTCCTCCTGCACCAGGTCCGCAGCCTCTGACATCTCCTCCTGCACCATGTCTGCAGCCTCTGACATCTCCTCCTGTACCATGTCCACAGCCTCTGACCATCTCCTGCTGTATCATGTCCACAGCCTCTGACATCTCCTCCTGTACCATGTCCACAGCCTCTGACCATCTCCTGCTGTATCATGTCCACAGCCTCTGACATCTCCTCCTGTACCATGTATGCAGCCTCTGACATCTCCTCCTGTACCATGTACGCAGCCTCTGACATCTCCTCCTGTACCATGTACGCAGCCTCTGACATCTCCTCCTGCACCATGTCCGCAGCCTCTGACATCTCCTTTTGTACCATGTCCGCATCCTCTGACATCTTCTCCTGTGCCATGTCCGCAGCCTCTGACATCTCCTCCTGCACCAGGTCCGCAGCCTCTGACATCTCCTCCTGCACCATGTCTGCAGCCTCTGACATCTTCTCCTGTACCATGTCCATAGCCTCTGACCATCTCCTGCTGTATCATGTCCACAGCCTCTGACATCTCCTCCTGTACCATGTCCACAGCCTCTGACCATCTCCTGCTGTATCATGTCCACAGCCTCTGACATCTCCTCCTGTACCATGTATGCAGCCTCTGACATCTCCTCCTGTACCATGTACGCAGCCTCTGACATCTCCTCCTGCACCATGTCCGCAGCCTCTGACATCTCCTTTTGTACCATGTCCGCAGCCTCTGACATCTTCTCCTGTACCATGTCCGCATCCTCTGACATCTCCTCCTGCACCATGTCCGCAGCCTCTGACATCTCCTCCTGTACCATGTACGCAGCCTCTGACATCTCTTCCTGCACCATGTCCGCAGCCTCTGACATCTCCTCCTGCACCATGTCCACAGCCTCTGACATCTCCTCCTGCACCATGTCTACAGCCTCTGACATCTTCTCCTGTACCATGTCCACAGCCTCTGACCATCTCCTGCTGTATCTTGTCCACAGCCTCTGACATCTCCTCCTGTACCATGTCCACAGCCTCTGACCATCTCCTGCTGTATCATGTCCACAGCCTCTGACCACTCCTCCTGTACCATGTCCACAGCCTCTGACCATCTCCTGCTGTACCATGTCTGCAGCCTCTGACATCTCCTCCTGCACTGTGTCCGCAGCCTTTGACATCTCCTCCTGTACCATGTCCGGAGCCTTTGACAATCTCCTCCTGTACCATGTCCACAGCCTCTAACATCTCCTCATGCCCCATGTTTGATGTCAGTGGAAGGAATAGTGCCTCGTCACTGGTATCAGTAGGAGGAATACTGCCCCATCATTGGTGTCAGTGGGAGGAATTGTGTCCCTTTGTTGATGTCAGTGGGAGAAATTATGCCCCATCATTGGTATCAGTGGGAGAAATAGTGTCCCATCATTTGTGTCAGTGGGAGAAATAATGCCTCGTCATTGGTGTCAGTGGAAGACATAGTGCCTTATCGTTGGTGTCAGTGGAAGACATAGTGCCTCATAGTTGGTGTCAGTTGAGGGAATAGTGCCCCATTATTTGTGTCAGTGGGAGGAATAGTGCCCCATCATTGGTATCAGTGGGAGGAATAGCGCCTCATCATTAGTGTCAGTGGGAGGAATAGTGCCCCATGATTGGTGTCAGTGGGAGCAATACTGCCCCATCACTGGTGTCAGTGGGTGGAATTGTATATCATCATTGTGTCAATGGGAGGAACTGTGCCCCATTGTTGGTGTCGGTGGCAGGAATTATTTTCCATTCAGTGGATGGAATCAGTAGTGTACTTAGGTTTTGTGCTGCCCTAGGCCTGACTAAATTTGTGCACCCTCTAATTTAAATATGACCCACCCCTTCCTGTCAAGACCACGCCCATTGCTATTTAAGACCCGCCCTGAAAATTTTGAGTGGGGACACTAGTTCTGAGGGCCTGGGGGGGGGGGCAATAGATTCCCTTAATTTGCATAGATTTCTTCTCACTTCCTACATTTGGCTATGGAGCAGGAAGTGAAGGGAAATCTCTGCCCCCCTGCAAAGTGCTGGGAATTGCCGGCCTAGGCCAGGATACACCGTTGGATGAAAAAGTGCTCCAAGGGCCAGATAAAAAGCATGCAAAGGGCCGCATCCGGCCCCCCGGTCACAGTTTGGAAACCACAGATTTATAACAACCAAAAATAAAGTGTAAATAGATTGGAATATTTAATACAAATGCATAAAAACAAATTCTCTGACACTGAATTTTGCCAACAAGCGAATTTAAAGCCTGCTTCTAAAATGTAATATCATTTGATTTTGTTGTATATATTTGTAAATATATTGGGAAGAAAGGCGCAATCCCCACACAGCTCCGGCTCACATCTGTACAGGACTTGTTAAGCATCTCCGGTGACTGCGGAGGCAATGACGAGACGCGGCGGTCACAGCAGCAAATTTCCGCAGATTTATGAGCCTCTCGGAACCGCGCTGTGACTGGTGACAGCTGGATAAAAGGCTCTTCAATATTATTCACTGGAAATGGAAGGACGGAGAATGGAAATAGAGGCTTTCATTATCCGCTCCTCCATGTGTGGTCGCGGGTGCTCTGAGCACGCACAAACATCACCCAGGGAGGCACTTACCCACCAAGCGGTCACTTCCAAACCATTTTGCTTCATTCGACCTCTATCTTGGAATAGCACGTTTGGGACGAAGATGCTTTTTTTCCCCCCATAAATGAGAATAGTAATGCAGAATAGTAATGCAGTTTTCATGTCTCCGCAGAGCTGAACTAGGAGGCCATTATCGCGGTTTTCCATTTGGATGACGATGCTTGAGGTGTATTTTATAGTGGCTTATTAATTTTGGATGCAGCCAGGATAATAAGCATTTAAAGGTGTCACCGGCCTGAGTGTTTGCAGCGGTGGGGTGCTTGTCCTTTAGGTCTTTGAACACGACAGGCAGGTTGATACTTAAGAGATACGATGGGAGAGATTTACATGACTCCCATACAGCGGCATTATATTTCTGTCTTGGTTGATTTACTTAAGGCAAATAGGCTGTTCACTTTGCAAGAGAAATTGCACTGTGCATGTATTTTTTTTCCAGGGCTTAGTGAATGAGGTAAAACTCTAACGACTTCAATCGTCCAATCATGTGCAAGCAAAAATGCTGTTTTTTTTGTTTTTTCTTGTACAGGATTGGGTATCCTCTGCAAAATGAAATTTCACCACATTCACTAAGCACTGAGGAAAATTCCCTTGCTCAGGAAAATTTCCCTTGCAAAGTGACCAATCTATTTGCCTTTAGTAAATACAGAAAATATATGTTTTCTGGACATTATTGGGTTGATTTATGAAAGGAAAAATAGCCTATTCAGTTTGCAAGGGAATTTTCCCCAGAGATTAAAGTGGTTCTAAAGGTGGAGGATTTCAGTGTGCACAATGGTGGCCCATCAATAGGGGGCGCACGGGTGACGCCTCCCCAAGCTTTTCACAAAAAAAAGCGTCACTTTAAGTGTGTCCAGGCGCCAGATTATGGGAAGATTTCCCAGCTGATTGCATCTGGGAAGCCGATTTGCCAGTGTTTAGGGAGTGTTCTGGGCGCAAGCGATGCGCCTGCAAACACTCCCTCTCTACAATGATTTGTCTCTGGCTCCTGTCCTTTTCCTTTATTGGTGAGGACCAGAGGACGACTGGACACAACAACGTCACTTCTAGTTTCCAGGCTAGCTCACTGTGCTGTGGAGTGGACGGACGTGTGGTGGAAGCCGGCCTGAGCTGAGTGGTGTGGTAACGGTAGGTAAAGCTAATGGCCTTGCGGGCCTCAGGCTCAGTTTCCCTCTTCTCTCCTCTGAGTCCTAGCTGAGTAAGCTAAGTGTCTGACAGCCGTGAGCTGCCCCTCCGATCTGCACACACTTCCCTGCACTTCCCTGCTGGATGAGGTTTCCCCACTCAGTGAGTGCAGACTGGGCCCAGGCCAGGGCAGATGTCCTGGCAGTGGACATTGGATGAGGATAGCGATGACACCAGGTGTATTATACAATGGGATGATAATGAGTGTGTTTTACAATGATGAAGATAGCAATGATGGGTGTATTATACAATGATGAGGATTATAATGATCATCATCATCCTCATATATACCCTAAACTGTAATGCTGAGTTATATATGCTGAGTATTATACCCTGATCTGTAAAGCTGAGCTGTATATCCTGATCTGTGAGGCTGAGCTGTATACCCTGATCTGTGAGGTTGAGCTATATACCCTGATTTGTAATGCTGAGCTTTATATCCTGATCTGTAATGCTGAGTATTATACCCTGATCTGATCTGTAATGCTGAGCTGTATACCCTGATCTGTAATGTTGAGCTGTATACCCTGAGCTGTGAGGCTGAGCTTTATACCCTGATCTGTGAGGCTGAGCTATATACCTTGATATGTGAGGCTGAGATATATACCCTGATCTGTGAAGCTGAGTTATATACCCTGATCTGTGAGGCTGAGCTGTATACCCTGATCTGTGATGCTGATCTATATACCCTGCTCTATGAGACTGAACTGTATACCCTTATCTGTGAAGCTAAGCTATATACTCTGATCTTTGAGGCTGATCTATATACCCTGCTCTATGATACTGAACTGTATAAACTGATCTGTGAGGCTGAGCTGTATACCCTGATTTGCGAGGATGAACTGTATACCCTGATCTGTGAGGCTGAGATATATATCCTGATCTGTGAGGCTGATCTATATACCCTGCTCTATAATACTGAACTGTATACCCTGATTTGCGAGGATGAACTGTATACCCTGATCTGTGAGGCTGAGATATATATCCTGATCTGTGAGGCTGATCTATATACCCTGCTCTATAATTCTGAACTGTATACCCTGATCTGTGAGGCTGAGCTGTATACCCTGATTTGCGAGGATGAGCTGTATACCCTGATCTGTGAGGCTGAGATATATATCCTGATCTGTGTGGCTGATCTATATACCCTGCTCTATGAGACTGAACTGTATACCCTGATCTGTGAGGCTGAGCTGTATACCCTGATTTGCGAGGATTAGCTGTATACCCTGATCTGGGAGGCTGAGATATATATCCTGATCTGTGTGGCTGATCTATATACCCTGCTCTATGAGACTGAACTGTATACCCTGATCTGTGAGGCTGAGCTGTATACCCTG
The DNA here is from genome assembly GCF_037356315.1 of Lithobates pipiens. Lineage (NCBI taxonomy): Eukaryota > Metazoa > Chordata > Amphibia > Anura > Ranidae > Lithobates > Lithobates pipiens. The sequence goes on along the minus strand of NW_027507791.1, from coordinate 18,640,165 downwards.
ATCTGTGAGGCTGAGCTGTATACCCTGATTTGCGAGGATTAGCTGTATACCCTGATCTGTGAGGCTGAGCTGTATACCCTGATCTGTGAGGCTGAGCTGTATACCCTGATTTGCGAGGATTAGCTGTATACCCTGATCTGTGAGGCTGAGATATATATCCTGATCTGTGTGGCTGATCTATATACCCTGCTCTATGAGACTGAACTGTATACCCTGATCTGTGAGGCTGAGCTGTATACCCTGATTTGCGAGGATGAGCTGTATACCCTGATCTGTGAGGCTGAGATATATATCCTGATCTGTGTGGCTGATCTATATACCCTGCTCTATGAGACTGAACTGTATACCCTGATCTGTGAGGCTGAGCTGTATACCCTGATCTGTGAGGCTGAGTTATTATTTCCCTTGCGTGAGATTGGGTATTCTTTGCAAAGTAAAATTTCACCACATTCACTGAACTCTCTTGCAAAGTGACCAGCCTATTTGCCTTTAGTAAATCAATCCCAGAGAGACAGATGTTTTTGTTTGGACTCAACAGGGTTAGTTTACTAAAGGTAAGTAGACTTTTTTTTACTTTGTAAGGGAATTAGCCCCAGAGCTCAGTTAATAAGGTGAAGCTTGACTTCCATCATCCAATCATGTGCAAGCAAAAATGTTGTTTTTGTTTTAATTTTCTTGTGATTGATTATTCTTTACACAGTAAAGTTTCACCTCATTCAATAAACCCTGGGGAAAATCCCCTTGCAAAGTGAACAGTCTATTTGCTTTAGTCATTCATTCCTATGAAAGAGCATCAGATGACAAACAAACTGCTCAATCCTATTACCTTTGTCAATATGTAATAATCCTTGTTATCCTCTAATAGGTGAGAGAGAATAGAGGGTAACAGTAGAGGACACCAATGATTATTATATATTGACAAAGGAACCGCGATCGCTCTGTAGAGTTTTTTTTTTTGCAGTCATGCCATTGTTTGTCTTAAAAAAAAACCTTTGCCACCACGCAATCTCGACCTAGCAACCGGCCACCTGTTGAAACCCTTGCAACCATGCAAATCATCTCAGCAGCCTGACACCCTTGTTAAGAGCCTTGCAAAACGCAACATTGTCTCAGCAACCTCTCAATCAAAAATAAAAAAATAAAAATAAAATTATATATATATGTGTGTATATTTATATATGTGTGTGTGTGTGTATATATATATATATATATATATATATATATATATATGTATATGTATATATATATATATATATATATATATATATATATATATATATATATATATGTATATATGTATGTATATATATATATATATATATATATATATTGTAGACATGTCACTGGAGAAGTGATCGAGGGGGTGTACATCTCACTTAGGTTGCTACAGAGTGTGAGATGGTAAATCCAGGATGGATCAGTTTCTCAGCAGCGATATGCTGCTGAGTTGTTATTTAATTTTGCCGGGCCTGGGTTTATATGGAATGGCAGGTAGGTTTGGTAGAGGGACCTGTCATTCCACATCCCCCGATCCAGTTCTGGGTTTGGGATCAGGTGAGCTTGGATCCTAATTAGCCTGGGAAGCTAAAGGCTCTGCAGGGTCTGCAGGTGATGGCTTCTCAGCCAGGGAATGAACAATCTGTGTGTTGAAGGAAGCTGCAAGCACTGCCACTGCTGGAGCTAAAACTCACCCTGCGATATCCAGGTGAAAGACGCTGTGTTTGTAAGTGTCAGATAGGTGAGCAGAACCTGTTAGTAAGCGCCCAGCCGGGCTAGGACTTTTATTTTTGTTGTACTTAGAAAGCACGGTGTTGCTGTATATTTTGTTTGCTGGACTGTTTGTACCACGAATAAACGCCAAGATCTGCTTTATCAAATTCCAAGTCTGCTGTGAACTGTGTCCAAACACACCCTACCCCGGGAAGATCCCTTACAATTGGTGTTCGAATGCGGGCAAAGTCGGTTGCTAGGGGCAACGGTGTGGACAGACTTGGCTACAGCTGCTTATGTCTTGGGTGAAAGCTGCAATGACACTCCAGGAACAGTCCAGCAACATGGAGGAGATGCTGAAGCAGTTTATGCAAGTGAGTTTGCAACAACAGCAACGACATGAACAGTCCATGGCTGCACAACAGCAGGCTCAGATAGAGGCCAATAGACGACATGAACAGTCCATGGCTGCACAACAACAACTTATCGAGCACCTGATAGCAAATCGAGAGGCACCTGTGGTGATGGGAGCCGCTCCAGAGATTTTTTCTGGGAGAAGGACTGTGCAGAAAGCGCTGCAAAAGATGACTGCTGAGGACGATGTTGAGGCCTATCTAACAGTATTTGAGCGCGTGGCTGAGCGAGAGAAGTTACCAGCCGCTGAGTGGGCAGAGGTAATTGCGCCCTATTTAACAGGTGAACCCCAAAAGGCCTACTATGACCTCAGTGAGCAAGAGGTTAAGGACTATACTCGGCTAAAAGAGGAGATACTTGCCCGACTAGGAGTTACTACTGCAGTCCGTGCCCGGAGGGTACGCAACTGGAGCTACAGTCTGGACAAATCAGCGAGGTCCCAGATGTATGACCTAATCCATTTGGCAAGAAAGTGGTTGGAGCCAGACACTTCTACTCCTGCACAAATCCTAGAGAAGGTCGTGATGGATCGCTACCTCCGAGCCCTTCCTACTGACTTGCAACGCTGGGTGGGACAAGGTGATCCTAAGAATGCAAACGAACTTGTCAACCTTGTGGAGAGGTTCCAGGCGACTGAGGACTACCTCCGTGATGTTCCTGCAGCATCTTCACCTCCCCGGAGCGCCAGATCTGTGCCGTCGGCTGGTAAGAGACTTCCATCTATTGGGGGAGTGTGGAGGGGTGCTGATGGGGGGAAAAGGGCTCAAGTGGTGTCTCAGGGACAAAAGACTGGTGATGGTCCCGGGTGGCTAAGGGGCTCTCGAAAAGACTCCTTGCCAAAGAGACCAGGCCCTATCCAGTGTTGGAGATGCCATGAGGCGGGACACGTGTCGGCCCATTGCCCTCTTACCTCTGAACCCATGGAATGTGACGCTAGCCGGCGTCAGTCGCTATTTGCGGAACCATCTTGTGCTGCAGTTCCTGGACTAGAGACTGAACCGCAAATCTGCGATATTACAATCAATGACTTTCCTGTTAAAGCGTTAATGGACTCAGGAAGCCTTGTAACCTTGGTGCATGCTAGCCTGGTGACTGGGGACTTAGAGTCTAAAAAGCATATGAGCGTTGTGTGTATACATGGTGATACAAAAGTGTACCCTATAGTGCTGGCTAAAGTTGGGACTGAACAAGGCACAGTACAATATGAAGTGGGTGTGGTTAAAAACCTCATGCATAATGTAATATTGGGGCGCGATTTTCCTTTATTCTGGGCTCTCTGGGAAAAAAGAAAAATCCCCAAAAGGAGTGAGGATACCTCTAAGGTGGTTGCCTTGTCCACTGTGAATGATAAAAGTGTGCAGGATGAAAATGATTGTTTTCCTTTGCAGGTCCTGGCTGGGGAGGAGGAGGCTCCTCCCACTGAGCAAAATATACTAGACTTAGAGGTGTCTAGCGATAATTTTGGGACTGCACAATTACAGGACCCCACTCTCAAAAATGCGAGAGAGCAGGTTGCTGTTATGAACGGGGTACCTCAGGAACCAGATGCTGAAAAAAGATTTCCACATTTTTCGGTGACTAATGATCTTTTCTATAGAGTTAATAAGGTTAAGGATGAGATTGTGGAACAGCTTCTGGTACCTAAGCCGTACCGGCGTCAGGTGCTTGACATGGCACATAACCATGTTCTTGGGGGACACTTGGGGACTGACAAAACGCGAGAGAGGGTTCTCCAGAGGTTTTTTTGGCCGGCCATATATGATGACATTAAAAAATACTGTGAGTCGTGCCCCACATGTCAGGTTAGTGCCCCAGTGTCACATTTTCGCAGTCCTTTGGTTTCGCTCCCTATTATAGAGGTGCCTTTTGAGCGTATTGCCATGGATTTAGTGGGTCCCATTGTAAAGTCAGCTAGAGGACACCAGTATATTTTGGTAGTCCTGGATTATGCGACCCGCTATCCTGAGGCTGTACCCTTAAGAAACACTGCATCTAAAACAATTGCACGTGAGTTGTTTTATATGTTCTCTAGGACTGGGATCCCCAAAGAAATCCTAACTGACCAAGGTACGCCATTTATGTCGAAAGTAATGAAGGAATTATGCAGACTATTTAAAATCTCACACATCCGTACCTCTGTGTACCACCCCCAGACGGACGGATTGGTGGAGAGATTTAATAAAACTTTGAAACATATGTTGAAGAAAGTGGTGGCAAAAGATGGTCGTGACTGGGATCATTTATTACCCTACCTCATGTTTGCTATTAGGGAGGTGCCCCAAGCGTCCACAGGGTTCTCACCATTCGAGTTGGTCTATGGTCATCACCCTAGGGGTCTACTAGACATTGCAAAAGAGACATGGGAGAATGAGTCCACCCCATACAAGAGTGTTATTGAGCATGTAGCACAAATGCAGGACCGTATAGCCACTGTAATGCCCCTGGTAAGGGAACACCTCCAGAGGGCTCAAGAGGCCCAAAGTAGAATTTACAACCGGTCCGCAAGAATCAGGACATTCAACCCAGGCGATAGGGTCCTTATACTAGTCCCCACTGTTGAGAGTAAATTCTTGGCGAAGTGGCAAGGTCCCTATGAAATTGTTGAAAAGGTCAGTGAGGTGAACTACAAGGTGCACCAACCAGGTAGAAGGAAGCCTTTCCAAGTTTATCACATAAACTTGATCAAGCCCTGGAAAGACAGGGAATCCTTGGTGGCGACAAATACTGTTAATAATTTGTCACCACCAATCCCTCCAGTCAAGGTAGGTGATACTCTATCAGTGTCACAGAAACAGGAGGTTCAGGAATTTTTACAGAAAAACAAAAACAAGTTCTCTGACCTCCCAGGGCGTACACACCTCATCCATCATCACATTGAAACTGAGCCTAGAAGCAGAGTAAACCTTAAGCCCTATAGGATACCCGAGGCACGTAGGGAAGCCGTATCTGCCGAGGTAAAACGTATGCTTGATCTGGGGGTAATTGAGGTGTCCCAGAGTGAATGGTCCAGCCCAATTGTGCTAATCCCAAAGCCCAATGGAACTTGGAGGTTCTGTAACGATTTCAGAAAGTTGAATGAGATCTCCAAGTTCGATGCGTATCCTATGCCCAGGGTAGATGAGTTGATTGAGAAGTTGGGTAACGCCAGGTACATAACCACCCTCGATCTCACAAAGGGCTACTGGCAGATTCCACTTTCTGGTGAGGCTAAAGAGAAAACTGCATTCTCCACCCCTGATGGGCTATTCCAGTATGTAGTGATGCCATTCGGGTTACATGGAGCGCCTGCAACTTTCCAGAGGTTGATGGACTTGATTCTGCGACCACATCGTGATTACTCAGCTGCCTACCTCGATGATGTGGTCATTTTTAGCCCTGATTGGGAAAGTCACCTCTGTAAGGTACAGGCCGTGTTGGATGCCATAAGTGATGCGGGGTTGACCATAAATGCCGAGAAGTGTGCTCTAGCCCTAGAAGAGGCCAAATATCTAGGCTACATTATTGGGAGAGGGTTGATTAAGCCACAGCTAAATAAAATTGAGGCAATACAGAATTGGCCTAGACCCCTGACAAGGAAACAGGTTAGAGCTTTCCTGGGTATTACGGGGTATTACCGTAGATTTGTGCCGAACTTTGCCTCAGTTGCTGCTCCACTAACTGACTTGACAAAGGGCGGAAAGACAGCAATGGTCACGTGGACCCCAGAGGCCGAGAAGGCTTTCCAAAGCCTTAAGTCGGCCTTGTGCCAACCACCTGTCTTAGTTACCCCCGATTTCAGGCGAGAATTTCTGGTCCAGACAGATGCCTCTAGCACAGGCTTAGGTGCAGTACTCTCACAAGTAGTGAATGGTGAGGAGCATCCGGTGACGTACTTGAGTAGAAAACTAACCCCGGCCGAGAAAAATTATGCCATTGTGGAGCGAGAATGTTTGGCAGTGAAGTGGGCCCTAGAATCTTTAAAGTATTACTTGCTAGGCAGGAAATTCAAGTTGGTGACAGACCATGCCCCCCTAACATGGATGAAGTTAAACAAGGAGAGAAATGCAAGAGTGACTAGATGGTTTCTCTCCCTACAAAACTTTAATTTCACTGTGGAACACAGGCCAGGGAAATTACAGGCAAATGCTGACGCATTGTCAAGGGTAAGTTGTCTGTGGGGACAAAAGGCTCAGCCCTCCGGTCTGAAAAAGAGGGGGGGGATATGTAGACATGTCACTGGAGAAGTGATCGAGGGGGTGTACATCTCACTTAGGTTGCTACACAGTGTGAGATGGTAAATCCAGGATGGATCAGTTTCTCAGCAGCGATATGCTGCTGAGTTGTTATTTAATTTTGCCGGGCCTGGGTTTATATGGAATGGCAGGTAGGTTTGGTAGAGGGACCTGTCATTCCACATCCCCCGATCCAGTTCTGGGTTTGGGATCAGGTGAGCTTGGATCCTAATTAGCCTGGGAAGCTAAAGGCTCTGTAGGGTCTGCAGGTGATTGCTTCTCAGCCAGGGAATGAACAATCTGTGTGTTGAAGGAAGCTGCAAGCACAGCCACTGCTGGAGCTAAAACTCACCCTGCGACATCCAGGCGAAAGACGCTGTGTTTGTAAGTGTCAGATAGGTGAGCAGAACCTGTTAGTAAGCGCCCAGCCGGGCTAGGACTTTTATTTTTGTTGTACTTAGAAAGCACGGTGTTGCTGTATATTTTGTTTGCTGGACTGTTTGTACCACGAATAAACGCCAAGATCTGCTTTATAAATTCCAAGTCTGCTGTGAACTGTGTCCAAACACACCCTACCCCGGGAAGATCCCTTACAATATATATATATATATATATATATATATATGTATATATGTATATGTATGTTTATATATATATATATATATATATATATATATATATATATATATATATATATATATATATATATGTATGCAATCTCGGCCAGCAATCTGACATCTGTTGAGACCCTTGCAACCAGGCAAAATTGTCTCAGCAGCCTGACACTCTTGTTGAGACCCTTGTAAAGGCAATACCGTCTCAGCAGCCTAACACTCATCGAGACCCTTGCAACCACGCAATACTGTCTTGAGCGGCCTCCCACTCATTAAGACCTTTGTGACCACGTAGTCAAATAGTTTCCAAAATTTCCAAGCAATTTGCTGAAGTGTATGTCACAGACCAAAATATTTGTGTGCATGAATCCCTTCTCCACTTTACTGGCCAGCTGCAGTTCAAACAGTAGCTTCTCAGGCCCAGATACAGGTTGAAACGGAAAAAGCTTTTTCTATAGAGCCACTGGATATGTATCCGTATTTATGAAGGCAAAGACTCCCAGCTCCAGCCTAGGGTTGCCACCTGTCCAGGATTCACCCTAACAGTTCGGGTTTGGAATCATGTGTCTGGGTTTCAGACCGCCTGAAACCCGGACACATTATTTAGACTAGACTATGTCTTTCCAGCAAGGTTGCTGGCTGCAGTTGTCTAAGCTGAGAGTGTCTGTTACACTCTTTAACACTGCCCAAAGCCAGCATTATCAAACACGCACACACATGAAAGAGGGCGTGATTTTCGCCTCTTCCCACCCCTACCCCTCTGTGTCTGCCCACACTCCAATCCCTGGCACTGTGCCTCAATAGGAAAGTAAGTTGGGGCCAGAAATTTGAAGTCCAGCAGCCTCGGATACAGCTGGATGAGAGGTGCTACCTGCCAAAAGGTGAATGAGCTCACCATCCATCCCTGTCTGTGACTGAAGTCTCCAACCTTCTCTCTCCTGCCTCTGAGTAAGTACACTAAGCCCTTGTACACACAGTCGGACATTCCGACAACCAAATCCGACGGATTTTGTCCGACTGATTTTTTCCGAAACTGTTGCATACACACAGTCGGACAAAGTTGTCAGAAAATCCGATCGTATTTATGTTATTTCGTTAGGACGGGACTACGTTCAGGCTAGTAGCCAATAGCTTTGGTTTAGGAATTTGATCTGAGCATGCGTGGCACTTTGTCCGATCGGAATTCTCTACACACAATCGGACAAAGTCCGATCGGATCATGTTGTCGGAAAATTTTATAGCCCAGCTGGAAAACTTGGTCCGTCGGATACTCCGATGGAAACAGTCCGATGGAGCCCACACACCGTCGGATTATCCGGCAACACGGTCCTATCGGATATTGTCCATCGGAATGTCCGACCGTGTGTACAAGGGCTAAGTCAAATTGGGGTTCTCAGAGCACCCCTTACATCAGATTTCCCCTTTACACCAGAGGCAACAGTGTTTCCCCTTATATCAGAGTCCTCTCAGTACATCAGAGTTCTCAGTGTTCCCCCTTTAAATCAGGGTTCCCAAAGGATCCCTTATGTTAGTGTTCTCCCTTACATCAAAGTCTGCAGAGTCCCCTCTTACAGTGAAAGGGAACTCGGTGAGTTCAAATGTAAAAGGAGAACTCTGTGGACTCTGATGTAAAGGGGAACTCTTGTTCTTAACTTCATATGATTAGAAATGTTATTTAATAGCAAAATGTATGTATAGTTTATACTATAAAATAAATTGCCATGCGCCGCTAAAGTGTTTGGGTTTCTTTTGAATAAAGGGTGGCAACCCTACTCCAGCCCCCTGAGTGCCCCACATATATTGGTACCAGTGGGAAAATTTTCATGGAGCTAGCATACCCCCTGTTCAAAAAAAGGATATAATTTATATTATGGACAATTATTCAAAAAATAAACCCTGGCCTGCAGTACCTTCAGAAAAAAACGTAAGGGCCTCCCCCAAAATTTATTGACAAAAAGGCTGCAAAATGGGGGAATCCGCTTTTTTGAGGAATGAGGAAGTATTGGGCATGAAGTGGAGGGACAAGAAAGATGTTCACATCCTCTCTACCATCCACAATGACACCTTGGTGGAGATTCAGAGAAGATGCAGCTCCATTGTAAAGCCTCAATGTCTCCACAATTATAATCTGTTGTGGAGACATGGGGGGGGGGGGGGGGGGGGGGAATGGGAGTCCCGTTACTGGCATAAAAAATATTTAATCTCTTTCATATGGCCATGTATAATTCGTAAGTCTGCTACGAAAAAATCAACCGAAAACCAACCCATCACCTACCTCAAATATATTGAAGACCTGGTCACTGCCCTGATTTACCAGCAAGGACCCGACCCAGGAAGCATTCGCTCTGATAGTGTGAGTGGATTTCATTAACAACAGTTTCCCTATAATATTCCCCCCACAGAATCAAGAAGAAGACGCCAAAAGAAATGTTGTGTATGCAGCAGATATGTAGCAGTATACATTTTAAAATGATTTATTTGCAAAATTTTACAATAGAAACAGAAAAAAAAAATGTCCTCAAAATTTTCACACTTTTTTGCTTATATCACAAAAAAAAAACAAAAAAAAAACAGCGATTATTAAATACAACCAAAAGAAAGCTCTATTTGTGTGAAAAAAATGATAAAAGTTTTGTTTGGGTACAGTGTGGCATGACTGAGTAATTGTCATTCAAAGTGCGACAGCGCTGAAAGCTGAAAATTGGTCTGGGCAGGCAGATGTATAAGTGCCGGTATTGAAGTGGTTAAAAATACACCTATGATAACAATTATAGACTCTCCATTTCTTTGTAAGTGGGCAAACTTACAAAATCTGCAGGGGATCAAATACTTATTTTCCCCTCTCTCTCTCTCTCTCTATATATAGATATCTCTATCTATCTATCTATCTATATATATATATATATATATATATATATATATAGATATATTTATATATATATATATATCTGTAGATATATATCTATATATACAGTATCTCACAAAAGTGAGTACACCCCTCACATTTTTGTAAATATTTTATTCTTTTTTTCATGTGACAACACTGAAGAAATGACACTTGTCTACAATGTAAAGTAGTGAGTGTTAGGGTTGCCACCTGTCCGGTTTTGACCCGGACAGTACGGGTTTAGGAGGCTGTGCCCGGGTTTCCCTCTGCCTCACACCCGGACAGCTGACAGGGGTACCATGGGGCCTCCTTTTACAAGCCCCAGCACACAGGGGGACCTGGACAGCAGGGGCATCGGAGCGGCGGGCGGGGGGAGCAATTACAGAGCAATCAAAACATATGGGAGAGAGAGGCGACAGACAGCTGCTGGTGCGGAAGGTTTTAATAAAATAAATGCTTAAAAGCAAACAATCCACTCACTCTCCATGTCAGAGCTGTATATGTCAGTCTGTGAAGTTGGACGTCCCATCCCCCCCTCCGATCCACGCTGAGGATACAGAGCTGCGGGGAGACTGCAGTGAGCTGCCAGCCTGGGATGCTGTGACCAATCGGAGCATTCCAGAGGCTTAACCACGCCTCCATCATCACAGGCTGACAGTTCACATGAGTTCACATGAGTTTCCCGATTCAGTGATAAGAGCAGCGTGGAGCGGAGGGGAGGATGGGACAGCCAACTTCACAGACTGACATATACAGCTCTGACATGCAGAGTGAGTGGATTGCTTTTAAGCATTTATTTTATTAAAAACTTCTGCACCAGCAGCTGCCTGTCGCCTCTCTCTCCCTTTATGTTTTGACCCTTCTGTGTTTGCCACCCCCTCTGTAACTGCCCCCCCTCCTCTGTAATTTCCCCTCTCCTCTGTATTTGCACCCCTTTCATCTGTAATTGTCGCTCATTTCTCTGTAATTGCACCCCTCCTCTGTATTTGCACGGGTCCCTCCTGTCACACCGCACCCCCTCCTGTCACACCGCACCCCCTCCTGTCACTCTGCACCCCCTCCTGTCACTCTGCACCCCCTCCTGTCACACTCTGCACCCCCTCCTGTCACACTCTGCACCCCATCCTGTCACATCGCACCCCCTCCTGTCACACTCTGCACCACCTCCTGTCACACTCTGCACCCCCTCCTGTCACACTCTGCACCACCTCCTGTCACACTCTGCACCACCTCCTGTCACACTCTGCACCACCTCCTGTCACTCTGCACCACCTCCTGTCACACCGCATCCCCTCCTGTCACACCGCATCCCCTCCTGTCACACCGCAGCACCACCTCCTGTCACACCGCAGCACCACCTCCTGTCACACCGCAGCACCACCTCCTGTCACACCGCACCCCCTCTTGTCACACCGCACCGCACTGCCCTACTGACACCATTTACTGCTCTACTGACACTGTCAACTGCTCTACTGACACAATTTACTACCCTACTGACACAATTTAGTGCCCTACTGACACTGTCCACTGCCCTACTGACACTGTCCACTGCCCTACTGACACCATTTACTGCTTTACTGACACTGTCCACTGCCCTACTGACACCATTTACTGCTCTACTGACACTGTCCACTGCTCTACTGACACCATTTACTGCTCTACTGACACCATTTACTGCCCTACTGACACCATGTACTGCCCTACTGACACCATGTACTGCCCTACTGACACCATGTACTACCCTACTGACACTGTCCACTGCCCTACTGATACCATTTACTGCTCTACTGACACTGTCCACTGCCCTACTGACACCATTTACTGCCCTACTGACACAATTTACTGCTCTACTGACACTGTACACTGCCCTACTGACACTGTCCACTGCTCTACTGACACCATTTACTGCTCTACTGACACCATTTACTGCCCTACTGACACCATTTACTGCCCTACTGACACCATGTACTGCCCTACTGACACCATGTACTGCCCTACTGACACCATGTACTGCCCTACTGACACTGTCCACTGCCCTACTGATACCATTTACTGCTCTACTGACACTGTCCACTGCCCTACTGATACCATTTACTGCCCTACTGACACAATTTACTGCTCTACTGACACTGTACACTGCCCTACTGACACTGTCCACTGCTCTACTGACACCATTTACTGCCCTACTGACACCATTTACTGCCATACTGACACCATTTACTGCTCTACTGACACTGTCCACTGATCTACTGACACAATTTACTACCCTACTGACACCATTTACTGCTCTACTGACACTGTCCACTGATCTACTGACACCATTTACTGCCCTAATGACACAATTTACTGCCCTAATGACACCATGTACTGCCCTACTGACACTGTCCACTGCCCTACTGACACTGTCCTACTGACACTGTACACTGTCCTACTGACACCATTTACTGCTCTACTGACACCATTTACTGCCCTACTGACACTGTCCACTGCCCTGCTGGCTGACAGTGTCCAATTTTAAGGTAGGCTATTGTCACTGACATTTCTTTTATTAATCGAATCATATTTTATGGGTACACTAAATGCTTTTGTTTTATTTAATCATGCCCATTTAAGTCCCTCCACTGTTAATGCAATTTGGCTATAGCAACTGTTCTGTGTAGCACACTTCATTACTACTCTTTTTGGGTAACCCAAGGTATTTTACAATCCTATAGCATGTACTACAAAAAAATTGCCGTGCGCCGTGAAAATGTTCGGGTTTGGCTTGAAGAAAAGGTGGCAACCCTAGTGAGTGTACAGCTTGTATAACAGTGTAAATTTGCTGTCCCTTCAAAATAACTCAACACACAGCCATTAATGTCTAAACTACTGGCAACAAACATGCGTACACCCCTCTATCATACAGTATTCTCAATTTCTCAAGTGAAAATGTCCAAATTGGGCTCAGTTAGCCATTTTCCCTCCCTGGTGTCATGTGACTCGTTAGTGTTACAAGGTCTCAGGTGTGAATGGGGAGCAGGTGTGTTAAATTTGGTGTTTTTGCTCTCACTCTCTCATACTGGTCACTGGAAGTTCAACATGGCACCTCATGGCAAAGAACTCTCTGAGGATCTGAAAAAAATAATTATTGCTCTACATAAAGATGGCCTAGGCTATAAGAAGATTGCCAAGACCCTGAAACTGAGCTGCAGCACGGTGGCCAAGACCATACAGAGGTTTAACAGGACAGGTTCCACTCAGAACAGGCCTCGCCATGGTCCACCAAAGAAGCTGAGTGCACGTGCTCAGCGTCATATCCAGAGTGTCTTTGGGAAATAGACGTATGAGTGCTGCCAGCATTGCTGCAGAGGTTGAAGGGGTGGGGGGTCAGCCTGTCAGCGCTCAGACCATACGCCGCACACTGCATCAAATTGTTCTGCGTGACTGTCATCCCAGAAGGAAACCTTTTCTAAAGATGATACAAGAAAGCCTGCAAACAGTTTGCTGTAGACAAGCAGATTAAGGACATGGATTACTGGAACCATGTCCTGTACTCACTTCTGTTGCCAGTGGTTTAGACATTAATGGCTGTGTGTTGAGTTATTTTGAGGGGACAGCAAATTTACACTGTTATACAAGCTGTACACTCACTACTTTACATTGTAGCAAAGTGTCATTTCATCAGTGTTGTCACATGAAAAGATAGAATAAAATATTTACAAAAATGTGAGGGGTGTACTCACTTTTGTGAGATACACTATATATATATAAAATCAATCATTGTTTTGTGAGTGCATTTTACATCCCTCCAGCTCTGGCTCCTGTCTTCTCTATCCTCCGTCCTTCTCCGTGAACCTTGGTGGCCCTCATCGCTGCATGTTCCTGGCTCCTTGCAGCAGAAATATGTTTTATGACTTGAGAACTGCTGGCTGGCTCTTATTTGGCAGCTTCAGGAATAAGACGGTGACAGATGAGTTTTTAAGGATTTGCTGATCACTCATCTAAACTAACTTAATAGTAGGAGCCTGATTGCAGAAAACAGAGCTTGATTAATGGAGGTGCTGGCACCGGGCAAATTTGCTGTATATTTCATCCCTTCTATCCCGCTTTATAATTATCCAGGAGAACAGAAAAAAAAGAAGAAACAGAGCACCAGGAAGGGAGAGACTCCGCCACCAACCGGGGGACAAGGGAATGATGGGTCTTAAAGAAGAACCCTGCTCTGAGAATCAAATGGCTAATAAACTGGAGATGAGTGGAGTGACATTTCTCTTTTTTTCTATTTTGTTTTTTTATTTTATATTTATTAAATTATTTTACAAATTTTTTTTTGTCCAACAAATATGGACATATAACATCATGGACCCCAGTACACTGCATATTTCAAACATTACACCTTCAAACCTAACCTTTCTCCTGGTACATAAAAAATGGGGAAAAGTCCTGTACAATGAATTATTCCAATATTCCAGTGGTCTCCAAACTGTAGCATAGGGGCCAGATGCGTCCCTTTGTTTTCCTTGGTGAACTATGGGCACCATTCTTCTCACTGACACCAACAATGACGGGGCACCATTCCTTCCACTGGACACCGTCAGTGGAGCACCATTCCTCCCACTGACACCCCTGATGAGGCACCATTCATCTCACTGACACCAATGATGGGGCACTATTCTTTTCACTGACACCATCAATGGGGCTCTATTCCTCCAACTGACACCAATAATGGGGGCACCATTCTTCTCACTGACACCAACAATTGGGCTATATTCCTGCCACTGACACCAATGATGGGGCACCATTCCTCCCACTGACACCAATGATGGGGCACCATTCCTCCCACTGACACCAATGATGGGGCACCATTCCTCCAACTGACACTATCAATGGGGCTCTCTTCCTCCAACTGACACCAATGATGAGACACCAATGATGAGACACCAATGATGGGGCACCATTCTTCCGATTGACACCATCGATAAAGCTCTATTCTTCCAACTGACACCAGGGATTGGGCACCATTCCTCCCACTGATACCATTGTTAAGACACTATTTCTCCAACTGGCACCAATGATGGGGCACCATTCCTCCCTATAAAATCAATAATGAATCATAACTTACTGACACCAGAGATGTTTCTACTCCCACAGTCCGGCCCCCCTAAAGTCTAAAGGACAGCAAACTGGCTCTTTGTTTAGAAAGTTTGAAGACCTCTGTTCCAGAGGTTGCAACCTCTACCATACAGTATTCTCACCAAGTGTTTAGAACCATTTCATCCAAAACTTTTGAAATGTATTTTGGGGTCCCCGAAATTACATACATAGTTACATAGTAGGTGGGGTTGAAAAAAGACACAAGTCCATCAAGTGTGTATGTGTTTGATTATATGTCAGTATTACATTGTATATCCCTATATGTTGCGCTTGTTCAGGTGCTTATCTAATAGTTTTTTTGAAACTATCAATGCAACCCCCCCCCCCCCCCCCGCTGAGGCCACCACCTGTGGAAGGGAATTCCACATCCTTGCAGCTCTTACAGTAGAACCCTCTACGTAGTTTAAGGTTAAGCCTATTTTTTTCTAATTTTAATGAGTGGCCACGCAGAAAAGTTTAATCCCTATTGTGGGGTCACCAGTACGGTATTTGTAAATTGAAATCATATCCCCTCTCAAGCGTCTCTTCTCCAGAGAGAATAAGTTCAGTTCTTGCAACCTTTCCTCATAATTAATATCCTCCAGACCCTTTATCAGCTTTGTTGCCCTTCTTTGTACTCGCTCCATTTCCAGTACATCCTTCCTGAGGACTGGTGCCCAGAACTGGACAGCATATTCCAGGTGCGGCCGGACCAGAGTCTTTTAGGGCGGGAGAATTATCGTTTTATCTCTGGAGTTGATCCCTTTTTAATACATGCCAATATTCTGTTTGCTTTGTTAGCAGCAGCTTGGCATTGAATGTCATTGCTGAGCCTATCATCCACTAGGACCCCCAGGTCCTTTTCCATCCTAGATTCCCCCAGAGGTTCTCCCCCCCAGTGTATAGATTGCATTCATATTTTTGCAACCCAAATGCATTATTTTAAATTTTTACACATTAAACCTCATTTGCCACGTAGATGCCCACCCCATTAATTTGTTCAGATCTTCTTGCAAGGTTTTCACATCCTGCGGAGAAGTTATTGCCCTGCTTAGCTTAGTATTGTCCACAAATATAGAGATTGAACTGTTTACTCCATCCTTCAGGTCGTTTAGGAACAAAATAAACAGGATTAGACCTAGCACAGAACCCTGGGGGACCCCACTACCCACCTCGGACCATTTGGGAAATAAATTTGGGTGTAATTTGGGAAATAAAACATTAGCTGGTTTTGTTGGCTTTCAATGGTGAAATGTGCTTTAAATGGCTCCTGATTTTTTTTTTTCCTTATTTGTGTACACATTTTATGTGACTATTTATCACAGAAAGCAAAAAGATGGTGTACAGATAATGAAATAGAAAAATACGGTGTACCATTGTTTTTTTTTTTCCCTTTTGAGCCATTTGCCAACTATCTGTAAAAAAATTCAAAAAAATATCAATAGAAATAAAAAATACAACATGGAAAGCTTTTTTTTTAATATGCAATTTTTCTTAAGCAAACAATTTAAAAAATACAAGCTCGTTATTTTGTTGAAATTGCCTCAGTGGCTAAATTGGGAGTTTTGCGGTAAAATCGGTTTTGCCCAAATCACTCTGCTCCATACATAAAACAAAGTGTCAAGGAAAATTTGGGATTTCTACCATCCATTTTGTAAATACATGATAAAGATCTCACTTTTATGGACCCCCCTCTATACCTTTGGCTGCCAGGTACATGCAGGGTGAGATGTACATTCTGGTGCAGCGGTGCATGGTAGCCAATCAACTTCTAACTTCAACTTGTTCTGGTACAATCATTTTTATTGAGTAAGACAAGGCGAAAATACAGGCCTGAAGAAAAGAAAGACAAAATGGTCCCACACAGGGCAACAAAACATAACTTTTCAAATAAATACAAATAAAATAGTTTTACAAAATGTAAAGGCAAAAAGTAGAAGCAGCCGGCGACATCGCCAGAAGTGGAAATGACTAACTGGATGCGGAGGTCCAAGACATGGTAAGGCCGCGTACACACGGGCGGACTGTTCGTCCAACTTTGTCCGCTGAACAGTGTTTCAGCGGACAGTCCGCTCGTGTGTGGGCTTCAGCGGACAGTTTCAGCGGACAGTCTGACGAACAAAGTTTTTCGGAATTTCCGTAAGACTGTCCGCTGAAACTTGGTTTGAGCGGACAGTCCGCTCATGTGTAGGCTTGTTCGTCAAACTAAGTTCCGCGCATGCTCAGAAAGGATTTACACGCTGAAGGTTGCATTGCAGTGTATAGGACTTCGAATCTCTCGTCCCGTCGTACGTGTCGTTCACGTCATCACGCAAGTTTTCAGCGGACTGTTCGTTCGTCGTGTGTGGTCAAGTCCGTTCATGCTAATTTTGAACGGACTGTTTGTCAAACTGTTTGACGAACCTAGTTGGGCGGACAGTCCGCCCGTGTGTACGCGGCCTTAGACTAACAAACAAATCAAGATGAACAAACAAACAAAAAAAAAAGGGGGGGGGATGGGGGGGGGGTGGGATACGAAGGGACAGGGTGGGGGAGGGTGAAATGGGGAGAGCAAAAGTGAAAAAACGAAAGAGAGAAAGGAGATGTAGAATTAGTCCAGAAGGGAGAAAGAGAAACCAATAAGACAAGAACGGAAAAGGAGGAGGTGTAGATTTAGACAGGGAAAGAGCACGGGGACTGCGGGTTGGGTGGTATAGTAGAACAGTCCAGAATACCTAAGCTGGCTGGGGGCAGGGTGGGGAGAGCATTATGGATACACCGGTCATCTTCTCATGTAGCATGAGGGTGGTCAAAATGCTCTTCACCTCTGCAATACCAACCGAGGGCTTCAGCCAAGATAGCGCGTTTTGCGGCAATGAAGAGGTACAGTAGGTGACCAGATTTTTGTTGGTAGGAGAAGAGGACCGGGAGGGGGCAGTGGAGTAGTGCATGCCGGACGTCATTGTGGAAGGGTACACAAAAAAAGGTTTGAAAGGAGGCCATAGACCTTAGACCAGAATCCTACCAATCATGGGCAGGGCCACCCAATGTGACTAACTTCAGCTTGTTCAATTAAGCTTTGCCAAGAAAACCTGGAAGCTGATTGGTTGCTATGCAGAGCTGCACCAGTTTTAGTAAATCAACCCCTCTATTTGCCTTTAGTAAATCCACCCCATTGTCTACTCCCACTGGCACTGAAGCATTTTCTATTCCCCCCTCGCCAGCCCCCTCCCCCAAGTCTGAGGACAGTAAACTGACCCTTTGTTTAGAAAAGATGTCTGCAGTAAAGAAAAGGATGATTTTCCAGAAATACCCAGATAATGAACAATATATTCTTGGTGTTGGGTGGTCTGGTACACTTCATCCATGCCTGGGGACCCTCTGAACCTGCATGTCAGTATGGCGGTCCTTGTATGCATTTCAGGTTTCCATTTGCTAATGTGTAAAAGTCCCGGGGTGTGCAAACTCTCACTACTTTTTTTATTTTTTTTGCAATATTTCAGACAAATGAACCTCCTGGAGAGGCATATTAACGAAGCTCCCCTTTGTTCCCGGCACATAACGACATCAGCCAGGAATTTATACCTAACCGTAACTTCTGTGCGGTTCTAACAACTTATGAATCACCTCCGCCAGACAAGTTGGGAAACTTTCTGCGGGAAACAAGCAAGTTAAACAAAAATCATTGTAATCGTTCGGAGAGAATAACATCATCATTTTCACCTTTAATAAGCCTTCAGTATACTTTATCACCACTCTGTCTAATTTTCTGCTTCTCCTATTAATTATTGGAGTTACTGACATTGAGCAGGCAGAGCAGTCAATTTTTGGGACAGCAAACATAGCAAAGCCACTTGTTAGCAAAATTGTTTTGTGCCAGGAAAAATTACACTTAAACCCAATCGCTGAGATCTCATAGAATCTTTAACACGTGAATGGCATATTCGAAAGGCCTTTTCAATGCAATCTTCATTAACCACTTCAATACCGGGCACTTATACACCTTCCTGCCCAGGCCAATTTTCATTTTCAGCGCTGTCACACTTTTAGACCCCTTTCACACCAGGGCGTTTTACAGGCGCTATAGCGTTAGAAATAGCTCATGCAAAACGCCCTAAAGAAGCTGCACCATTGTTTCTAGTGTGAAAGCCCAGAGGGCTTTCACACTACAGCGGTGCGCTGGCAGGACGTCAGAAAAAAGTCCTGCCAGCAGCTTCTTTGGAGCGGTGAAGGAGCGGTGTGTTTACCGCTCCTCCACCGCTGCTCCCCATTGAAATCAATGGGGCAGCGCTGTAATCCCGCCGGCAAAACGCCGCTATTGCGGCATATTGCCGGCGGTTTTAACCCTTTCGCGGCCGCTAGCGGGGGGTAAAAGTGCCCCGCTAGCGGCCGAAATGCGCCGCAAATCCGGCGGTAAAACGCCGCTAAAAATAGCGGCGTTTTACCGCCCACACTATCAGCGGTGTGGTGTGAAAGGGGTCTTAATGACAATTGTGCGGTCATGATACACTGTACCCAAATGAAATATTTATCATTTTGTTCCCACAAATAGAGCTTTCTTTTGGTGGTATTTGATCACCTCTGGGATTTTTATTTTCTGCTATAAAAATAAAAAAAATGACCGAAAATTTTGAAAAAAAAAGTTGTTGTTTTTTTTGTTTCTGTTACAAAATGTTGTAAATAAGTATGTTTTGCCCTTCACTGATGAGCACTGATGAGGTGGCACTGACGGGCACTGATGAAGGGCACTAATATGCAGCACTGATGGGGCACTGATAGGCGGCACTGATGGGGCACTGATAGGCGGCACTGATGGGCACTGATATACAGCACTGATGAGTAAACATAGGTGGCACTGATGGGCACTGAAAGGCAGTACTGATGGGCACTGATAGGCAGCATGGATGGGCACTGATCAGCGGCATGGATGGGCACTGATAGGTGGCACTGATGTACATTAATAAATTTTACTGATGGATGCCAATCAGTGCCAAACAATAATGCCTGCCAATCAGTGATGCCCATTGTGGGCACTGATTGGTCTGAGTGGTCCAGTGTGGGCATCCTCGGGGGGCTACACTGATAATCAATCAGCACAGACCTCCCCGTCAGAAGAGCAGCTGATTAGCGATCCTCTACTCGCGGCTTCCTGTTTACATCACGATCAGCCGTGATTGGACACGGCTGATCGGAGTTGCAGTGTGTCAGATTGACACACCGCAACAACGATCTCCGCAATGCATGTATCCTGAAAGACGTTATATGATCATGGTCAGGATATCGTAACCAGTTTGCCAACGTCATATTGCTATATGGCGGGCAACAAGTGGTTAAATTATCCCTGTTGATCCCGCCATGAAGTTTTTTGTCCTGGAACTTGAGGCCCATAGCCCTGAGTCTCTGCAGAGGTCCCCAAGGGGAGAGTAGGCTCTCTGGGGACCCTGATGTAAGTGGGGGGCTCTCTGGGGACCCTGATGCAAGACGGAGACTCTCTGTGGACCCTGATTTAAGGGGGAGACTCTCTGGGGACCCTGATGTAAGGGGGGGCTCTCCGGGGACCCTGATGCAAGGGGGGGCTCTCTGGGGACTCTGATGTAAGGGGGGCTCTCTGGGGACCCTGATATAAGTGAGGGCCCTCTGGGAATACACACACACGTATATTACTGTGTATATACATGTGTATGCCCGCCCAAGCATATGACTTTCTTTAATACGCTGCTATGGGCTCTTTTGTAGACCTACCAATGCCCCTGGTGACAATGCTCTGTCCCTGTCTTCAAATGGTGACCCTGCGTTGTCACTCTGTCATGTGAGTTTCCAATGTAGACTACGAGAGGCCATTTCAACACACAGGCGTGGTCCACTGTTGTCACCATCAGGAAACCTGCCCTGAGAAATGCCAAGGAGCCATCAATGGAGTTTATGTAGACAGGCACCAGGCTGCAGGAGATCAGCAGGAGCTAAGAGAGGAAACATGGTGCTTCCAACTTTTTACAGGCATTTTGCAAAATGCGTTCATTGACATTTTGGGGTTCGTTTACTAAAAGGCTTCTCACATTGCATGGAAAGTTGCACTCTGAAAAGTGAAATTCTACCACATTCACTAAGCTCTGTCTAGAGCAGGGGTGCCCAATCTTTTAAAGAGCGAGGGCCACTTAAGCGACTTAGTAACCAGTCGCGGGCCACAATGAGTGGAGTGGGCGGATAACAGGTCCATGTCCACCCTGCATATGCAGAGCAGACACTGACATGGCTCGCTCTAATCTATGGGCCTTCTGATCTGATCTGCTATGATGGAATGGGACGGAACCCCCTTCTGTTTTTTTTAGTGGACCGGATTGGAGGTAGGTGGATGTATACAGCCACAAGTCTATTTACATCTGTAGCTCAATAGAGGTGAATGGAGGGTCCGATTGGGTCGGCCCGATCATGCCAAAGGGGCCTAATGCTGCTTTCACACTGACGCGCTGTGGTTTACCTGTACTGCAAGTGCAGTGCAGTACACCTGTGTCTTTCCTGTGGGTTAGCTGCACTTTGCCATAGACTTCTATTATATCTTGCAGGTGTGATACACTTTCTGAAAACTCCCCACACCTGCAGGTAATAACAGAAGTCTATGGCTCTGTACAGGTAACCTACAGGTGTTCTGCGCTGCACCTGCGGATGAGTTTGAAAGTAGCCCAGTAACCACTGCAGAAGAGCTATGCCCATATATACACTTGACTTGATTTTAGTAATAAACTTACCTTTAACCCCCCTAGCGGTAATACCGAGTCTGGCTCGGGTTAGGAATTTACTGATAGGAGCGGTAACCCCCGAGCCAGACTCGAGATCGCATCGCTGGATACAGGGAGGACACAGTGAAAGTTACTTACCTTGTCCCCTGGATCCAGTGATGTCCTCCGCGCTGTGTGATGGAGCCGTCCTCCGCTCAATTCACAGTGCCGAATGCCGCCGAGCTCCGTTCCCTGCGGCGTTACGGCGCACGGGAGCGGAGAACGGCGGCAAATTCAAAAAAGTAAAAGTACACAAAACACACACAGCACTGTAATCTGTAAGATTACAGTGCTGTATTACAAAATTACACATCCCGTTTGTCCTTAGTGGTCTGTGCAGTGCCCTGCATGCACTTTTATATTATAAATACTGTTTTTTCTGCCTGGAATTTGGAGATTGTCCATAGAAACCAAAAAGTGTCCCTTTTTCAGTGTTTTTGGATTTAATTACATTATTGAATATTTTTTATTATTCTTTATTATATTATAAACTTTATCATACCCGGGATGTCTGCTAGACTCTGGTTTGAACATATTTAAGAGAGTTATTCCTAAGAATTACAGGACTACAATATAAGATGCCAAATTTCCATGCAAAATAATTGTACCGCTTTCAGTACCTAAATCCAGACTGAATCATACCGCCAGGGAGGTTAATAACAGTCTTCCATTCATTTATCGCCGGCTGTTGATGTCCCCACCAGAGTGCATTTGGTATCACTCCTTTACCAGGAGGCAGCACTGATGCTCTGGGTTGGCGGGTCGGCAACCCACAATATGTGCTTGCCAACCTGCCATCAGAGAGCAGGAGGTCGAGGGCCACATCAGAGGGCTCCACGGGCCACATGTGGCCCCCGGGCCACTGGTTGGGCACCCCTGGTCTAGAGGAAGGTCCCCTGCAAAGGGACCAGGCTATTTTGTCTTTAGTAAATCAAACCCATTGGGGTTGATTAAATAAAGGCAAATAGACTGTACAATTTTGCCAATGCAGTTGCTCCAGAGCTTAGTAAATGAGGGGAAGTTCTGCTGACTTCCATCATCCAATCACATGGAAGCAAAAATGCTGTTTTTTTTTGTTTTTTTTTCCCTGCCTGTGATTGGGTGTTTTTTTGCAAAGTGAAGCTTTACCTCATTTACTAAGCTCTGGTGCAACTGCATTTTTCAAAAGTGTCTATTTGAATTTAATAAATCAATCCCAGACTGTGCTCTCTGCAAGTGCAGTTACTTCAGAGCTTAATAAATGAGGTAAAGCTTCCTTTTTTCAAAGATACCCAATCACATGCAAGGAACATTTTAAAAATCTGCATTTTTGCTTGCACGTGATTGTTGATGGATGATTGAAGTCAACAGAGCTTCTGCTCATTTACTAAGCTCTGGAGCAACTGCACTTTTTCCTTTAGTAAATCAACCCCAAAGCACTTGTGGTCAGTAGGAGGAATAGTGCACTATTATGGGTGTCAGTGGGAAGAATAGTGCCCCATCATTGGTATTAATGGACGTATTAGTGCCCCATCATTGGTATTAATGGAAGGAATAGTGCCCCATTATTGGTGTCAGTTGGAAGGAATAGTGCCCCATCATTGGTGTCAGTTGGAAGGAATAGTGCTCCATCATTGGTGTTAGTGGGAGCAATAATACCCCATCATTGGTGTCAGTAGGAGGAATAGTGCCCCATCATTGGCGTCATTGGGAGGAATAGTGCCCCATCATTGGTGTCAATGGGATGAATAGTGCCCCATCATTGGTATCAGTGGAAGGAATAGTGCCCCATCATTGGTATCAGTGGAAGGAATAGTGCCCCATCATTGGTGTCAGTGGGAGGAATAGTGCCCCATCATTGGTATCAGTGGAAGGAATAGTGCCCCATCATTGGTATCAGTGGAAGGAATAGTGCCCCATCATTGGTGTCAGTGGGAGGAATAGTGCCCCATCATTGGTATCAGTGGAAGGAATAGTGCCCCATCATTGGTGTCAGTGGGAGGAATAATGCTCCATCATTGGTGCCAGTGAGAAGAATAATGCCCCATCATTGGTGTCAGTGGGATGAATAGTGCCCCATCATTGATGTCAGTGGGATGAATAGTGCCCCATCATTGATGTCAGTGAGAGGAATAGTGCCCCATCATTGGTGTCAGTGGGAAGAATAGTGCCCCACCCATCATTGGAGCACAGGTGTGTCAGGTGGAAGGTGTCTCTGGAGCTCCTCCAGCTGATCGGTGTGAGAGGGGAGTGGTGAGGAAATCTATCCCAGCTCTCCTGGCCCCTTTCTGGGGAAGCCATGGAGGCCAGCAGGGCCTCTCCTGCTGAAAGTTCTCAGCCTTTTCCTGGGCCGTCGGGTGACATGCCTTCCTGTGGACAAGCGGATCTCTCTGCCCCTGGTGAGGACGAAGGCTCGCAAGCCATTCGGGAGCGAGTGGTGGCCGGGATAAAGGTCCTGAATCGGGAGAGGGATAAGCTTTACAAGCTACAAGCGGAGCTAAAGCGTCTGAGAAGGCAACGTGAGGGCTTACACAGCCAGAAGTGAGGATCCATGGATCCAGAGATCCAATTGGCCAAAGTCCGTGTGGAACATCAGGAGACCATCGTGGCCATGATGGAAGGCAGAGATGGGCCCTTCAAGGAGAAGTTTGGTAACCACAGGAGGTTTGGAAGGGTGACAAAGATGGAGGTGGAGGAGGAGACCCCCAATTCCGCCCCCCTGCCCCCCCCAGGGAGAAGTAAGCAGCCCCATGCCTTCCCAGGACTCAGGAGACATGCTGAGGGCCATCCAGGTAATGGAGTCTCCTATGCGGGGGGATCAGTTGGTATTCAATGAGGAGGACATTACAGATAATGTTCCTGATAAAGTGAAGCCGGCAGTCCCATGTTGAGGACAAGACTGTTTTTGTGCCTTTCACTGATAATGACAATGTGCCTGATAACAGTCAGTCTGCTAATGCTGTGTGCAGCTATGTTGTGCCAGATGATGATGCTGCAATGCAGCAAAACTTACATTTAAAAAGTGTCATTTCTGTGGAGGAACTACAGGTGTCAGCTGAGTCCATTAACCCTTCTTTAGCAGAGTCCAAAGCTGTTTGCCCCACTGCTGCTGAGGACTCTACAGCGCAGCATCAGGAGACAGCTGGTACCGCAGCAGCAAATGTGACCATTCCTCATGGGAGCATTTCTGTGACTGATAACAATCACCCCAGCACCAGTGTGATGGACAATCGTCCGGCTGCGGATTCTGCTAACTCACTTCAAACTGTTGATAATGCTAATAATGTAAAGACTAATGTGACTTCAGTGTGGGGCCTTGCCCCTGATAAACCTACATTTGCTCAGGTGGTACGCTCTGCTCCTGGTAGCTCCGCTCCCAAGCGGAGTTTTCCCCTACAGCCTACCACTTTGGGCACCCCAGGATCTGGTCTTGGGTCTCTGGCTTCTGCTGGGGGTCCCAGACGTAATGTAGTTATTCTGAAATGGGAAGGTGGTGCAGTCCCTCCAGCGTGGCGTGCGGTGGTGGATCTGATTTTAGAAATGGGTTTTGGGGCAAATGACTTGTATGCCTTTATACATGTGTCTGGGACAAGGGATTATACAGTTAGCTTCACCAGGCCAGAGGGTCTTGACCTGTTCTGGGAGTGATATGAGGCTCGGTGCAGGTCAAGACCTGAATGGGAAGGTCTGGCCCCAGTTGCAATCTCTCAGAGGTCAACAGTAAATAAAATCACAATCATTTTGACTAATGAGAGCGTCCCTGCTCTGGATTTAGAGGTTTGGTTGCGGAACTATGGGGAGGTTTTGATTAAGCCCAGCAAAATCCTTGATGAGCGTAACATCTGGACTGGGGGTTGGTCAGTAACAGTCAGGTTGGCCAGGGATGGGAATGTTGTCCGTCACCTGCCCTCCTCAGCTTTTATAGGGAGGGATAGGATGACTATTTTCTACCCTGGTCAGCCAAAGCTGTGTCACCGCTGTGGAGAAAAGGGGCATTTGAGCTCCTCCTGTTCCACCTTGATATGTTCAGTGTGTTGGGGTCAGGGTCACATGGCCAAGGACTGCACCGATATGATCAGGTGCAACCTGTGCCTGCGCCTTGGCCATCCCTACAGCAGATGTCCCGAAGCCTGCCACAATATGGAGAAGGAGGTAATGGATGACTTGTCAAGGCTGGACGGGATGGAGGGAGAGGCCCCTGGTGTACCATCCTCCTCTGCGGTGACTGACTCTCCTGGTCCTGCTCAGGATCCCTCTCCAGTTCCTGTGGCCACCCCTCTTGTGTCTGTAAGCATTCCTTCTGTATCTGTCTCTGTGTCCCCCCAGCCTACTGTATCCTCTCCTCTTGTGTCAGAACCTTCCAAGTCTGTGCCCCCCGGGTCAGTTACCCCCCAGGTGTCTACCCCTTCTAAGTCTGTCTCAAAGGGAACACCACCCCCACCAGGAGTGGTAGCAGGTATTAAAAAGGTCGCTTCTTTCTCTATAAAGGAGTCTTTTGTGAAGACTCCAAAGAAAAAAGCAAGAGATGATGGCATCTCTGAAGCTGACCTGCAGTACCTGAGGAGAGAAGGAAGGTTGGGAAGCGGAAGCGGAAGCAGGCGGTGAGGACGGAACGAGTTCCAGTGCCTGTCTCCAACCGTCATAGGACCTCTGAATGGTATATTTCTTCATCTGGAGCTTCTTCTGAGCGAAGTTCCAATTCTGGAATGGAGTTTGAGGCTGCCTCAAGAAAGAGAGAGTCTTCTGGTGATGAGCAGCAGAGGGGAGCTAAAAAGCAATCCACCCAATAACCCAAATGGCGGTTCCCCCTCCGTTAAAAGTGGTGACAATAAATGTTGCCAGCATTAAGTCAGTAAGAGCTTGTTCCACGGCCTTCTTTTTGTTCAGTCAATTAGACGCTGAAATTTTATTTTTTGCAAGAGACTAGGCTCACCTCCTTGGCAGATATTCATATGGCCAAGAGAGAGTAGAGGTATGGTCCATCTTACTGGTCTCTTGCAGCCGAGCCTTACGGCGGTGTGGCGGTGTTGTTTAAAACCGGCATGGTAAATGTCCGACGGGTTATTGAGGTGGAGATTGGGAGATGTATGGTCTTAGACGTCCTTGTGGGGGGGCAGGACCTGCGCCTAATTAATGTTTATGGGCCGCACACAAAGTGGGACAGGAAATGCCTCTTTACAAGGATCAAGCCATTTCTTTTTACATCCCGGGAAGTGGTCTTTGGAGGTGACTTTAATACAATAACTAGGCCCAAGGACAGGAAGGACTTCAAGGACAGGCTGGGATATGATAGTGTTTTTTTAAATAGTATGGTTAGGGATGCTGGTCTTGTGGATGTGCACATTAAGCACCTCCTGGATGACACCGGATTCACCTTTCATCGAGGTAGTAGTCAGAGTAGGATAGATAGTTTTTTTTTTGAAGGAGACCTCTGCTTTCTCACCCCCAGTGGTGCAGGCAGTAGAGTTCTCTGATCACTGTATGCTATCTGTGGTCCTGAATGCTTCATATGCCCCCCAGAGGGGCAAGGGCATCTTGAGATTGAATTCGACTCTACTCAAGGAAGAACATGTTAGACAATCCTTTGAGGAATTCCTTTAGGCTCAGGTGACCATCCTGGACTTTTGTAGCAGCAAGGCTGAGTGGTGGGAGCTGACCAAAAAGAGGATCGCTGGATTCTTCAGGGGCCTAGCCAATAGAAAGCAGTTTAATAAATAAATGACCTACCAACGTTTACGGAGGAAGCTGGATATTCTTGTCTCGAGATGGAGGAGATCCTGGGGCAATCTCCGAAGTGAAACTGCTTCTCAGGAAGTGTCAATATGACCTGCATGCCTCTTTGGTTCTAGAGAGGGACTATGGGAAGTACCACTCGCCTGACCCTTACCAGAACTGCAAACAAGGTGTAGCTGTTAAAACGGTTGTTGGCCTTAAGGACAGTACAGGTTCCTTGACAAAGTCCAGGTCAAGGATCCTGGAGGTCGTGAGGTCCTTTTATGCTGACTTTCTTGGGAAGAAAGAGCTTGACTGTGACAAGATGGACAGCTTTTTGGACTCTACTCCAGGTCTAAATGGTGGAGATGTTCCATTGATGAATTCGACAGAGGAGATCACAGTTGAAGAGGTGATGAGGGCAATTGATCAGCTTGCCATCACCTGGACCGGATGATTGAGAATTGGCGCCCCATCAGCCTTCTTAATGTCGATAGAAAGATACTGGCAAAGATTCTTTTCTGGCCCCTATCGTCAGTAGCAGAATCTTTGCTTTCTCGCCATCAGCACTGTTCGGTCCAGTGTAGAAACACCTTCACAGCGGTTTTAGCTGTCCGGGAGGCCTTGGAGCGGTGCAGGGCTGCAGGCTGGGGAAAGTATTTGCTGACATTGGATCAGGCAAAGGCTTTTCATAGTTTCATAGTTAGTTAGGTTGAATAAAGACACCAGTCCATCAAGTTCAACCTGAGTGTCTACAATTGTCCCTATCCCTGTACATTGCACACTCACATAGGTCCCTACCCTTAAGGAGCCCACAATCCAAGCTCCCCATTCATATACTATGGCCAATTTTTTTTTTTTTTGACTGAAGCCAATTAACCTACCTGCATGTCTTTGGATTGTGGGAGGAAACCGGAGTACCCGGAGGAAACCCAGGCAGGCACAGGGAGAACATGCAAACTCCAGGCAGGTAGTGTCGTGGTTGGGATTCGAACCAGCGACCCTTCTTACTGCTAGGTGAGAGTGCTAACCACTACACCACTGTGCTGCTTTTGATCGTGTTAACCATGAGTACCTGTGGTTGCTCCTTAGTAAGTACGGTCTGCCGGGTGGTTTTGTCGATTGGTTAAAAGTCTTGCATAAGGGGGCAGAAAGCTTTCCTCTTGTTAATGGTTGGGTTGGGCAGTCCTTTGAGGTTGGCTCCGGGGTGAGCCAGGGTTGTCCTCTGAGTCCCTTGCTCTATGTGTTTGCAATCGACCCCTTCATCAGGAGGCTAGAGAGCGGCATGTTGTGTGGGGTGCCAGTGGGGCTCCCGGATGAGCCACCTTTGAGGGTTGATGCCTATGCGGACGATGTGTCGGTGATTGTCACTGGGGCAGATAAAGCAAAGGAGCTGGTCTCTCTGACATCACGGTATTCTGAAGCATCAGGCTCCAAGATCAATCAGGAAAAGAGTGACGTTTTTTGGATGGGAAAGGAAGGTGAGGGGTTTGATCTCCCGGACACCTTTCCAGTGCCCCAGGAAAGAATTAAGATTCTAGGCATTGAATTTGGACCCGGCGATTATGGCCTCAAAAACTGGGAAGGCAGACTGGAAATTGGCAATACTAAGGTGGTCAGCTGGAAGAGATGGAAGTTATCTCTGAGGGAAAGGGTTGATCTGATTAAGACTTACCTGATTCCGATCTTCTTGTATGTCAGCTTTGTCTGCATCTTGCCAGTGTCTCTCTATGCTAGGGTCAGTAGTGTGTTCTTCCAGATGCTGTGGGGGAACAGACTGAACCCCATCAAGAGGAATGTCACCTATCTATCCAGGAGGGAGGGTGGCTTAGGTATGGTCAACCCAGTTCTTTTCTTTTCACTGCTATTTCTCTAATTTAACATTGGTAATATGCTTGCAGTGGAACCTCCTGGATGGGTAGGCATATTTAGATCTTGGTTTAGACCTTTTCTACGACTTTGGGAAGAAGGTGGCCAAGTGAAGAATCTCAGGGGTCATCGTGGTCAGCTACCAGCCTATGTTGCTCCGTGCCTGAAGTTACTGTGGCAGTGGCGATTGTCGGCTGAAGATCTCAGATCGGTTCCGAAGAAAGTCCTTATCAGTCGAGTCTTGAGCGAAGTCTTTCATGACCCACTGTACTTAAGGGATTGCCCAGGCCCAGTTTTGAGAGTGGGGTTAAGATTGATTAATTTGGACAGAGTACCCCCTAAATTTAGGGATCTGGCCTGGTTGTGGGAGGCTCTATGTTCGGGGCAATTTGAAATTCCGCAGTGGGGTGGATCGTAGCTGTCCTCGGGAGGAGTGTGCAGATGAGGAGGAGACTATGGATCATTTTCTGCTTCATTGCCCCTTTAACATAGAGGTGGGGCGGGCCCTCTGTGTTCCTTTCCTCTCCAGGCTGGGTTATGCTGAGTGGGCGTACAGAGAATACAATACTGGTGGGGTTTTTGTTTGGATACACTTTTTCTAGTTAGCCTAGTAGTCCGTTATTTCACCTGGAACGCACGGTGTCAGGTCAGCATTCGGCATAAAATCCTTCCTGTTGAGGTGGTAGTGTATGACATTCTGCATGAGGTGGAGAAGATTCGGGTGCTTGAGAGGGACAAGCGGAGTCAGGGGGCTTGGTTGAAGGCGTGGAGGGGTTTCAAGCCTCCCTGACTGCCAGGAGTCTCTTTCCCGGGTGTGGCTGTCTGTCTCTTATCACCCGAGATTTTATAACTTATGATTCATTTTTGATAAATGGCTGCGTACATAGGTGATGGGTTGTGCCTCTTAGGCCCTCTCTGCTGCTTTATGTAAATAGTTTTCTAAACATGTTTTGCTAATGGACTATGTATATATTGTATATATTCTGAACATGGATGTGTATTTCTTTGTTTTATAATATGGTTTTGTTTTTTACTTTTGTATAAAATTGGTCGCTTGATTTTTTTTAATAAAAGATCAATAGTGCTTCATTGGCAAAAAAAATTTACAGGGGAAAAAAAAGAAAGTGATGAGAAATAATAATAATAATAAATAAAAAAAAGAAGCAAACCTTAACATATACCAATAATAATTTCTAAATCAAGAAAGTAAAAAAAAAACAAATAAAAAAAACAAGACTAAAAAATTACAATGGACAACGCATAAAAAACTGCAAGATCAAACATAAGGGGATATACATATATATCAATTTATTATATATATTCATTTTCTGTACTTGAATGCAATGTTTATTCTCTTTATAGAGTTTCCCTGTGAGGAGCGGCTTCTATAGAAGAAGAGTTCTGAGTGGAGCACATGGATGTTTTATTTGGGGATCGGCGGAGCGCCGGTCTCTTTGTAATAAGGAACTGGCCTTGCGGAAACACATTGCTGGGATCACTCACCTGAGACTTTTTGATAAATCCAGTTTTTGCGGCTCAGCGATTCAGACGGAGTCACCGGGGCAGCCAATCCGCTCCCTCCCCGGGCCGCGTCTGACATTGAGAACGACCCCAAGTTTGTTCAGCGAAGAGAGAAGATAACATTTCCCGCGGTCACTCGTTGCTTTTAGCATCAACTTGGTTTTTAAACATCTCCGGAAACTTTGAGCAACTCGGCAATGTCTCACAAAGCTGAAGATATGAAAGATGCACATTCTGTATTCATCAATGCGTCAGTAAATGTATAAATGTATAAGTACCTTAATCTGGCCTGGTATTAACCTCTTGCAGCCCCTGTGCAGCAGAGCTTAGGGTGGGAGAGGGAGAAGCAGCATAAGTAGCCGATCAGTCTTACTGTAGTAATCACATGCTAATAAGGGGTAGACATGCTAATCATGTGTGCACTGACAAAAAATTTGTTCATTTTTGTTTCATTCGTTTTTCTTTGCTTTTTTCACAAATTCGGAAATTCGAAAATTCGGAAAATAGAAAATTCTGAATTTCAGAATTTTCAAAATTTCCAAATTTAGAATTTTCGAATACCGTATATACTCGAGTATAAGCCGAGATTTTCAGCCTCTTTTTTGAGGCTGAAAGTGCCCCCCTCGGCTTATACTCGAGTCATCGCCGTCTGTCTGCCCGAACAGCGTGTCGAGCAGACAGACAGCGGCCATTCTAACTTTCAAAAGCCGCGCCTCCCTGTCTGTGATAGGCGGAACACAATTTCCCAGCAGTCTGTGTTCCGCCTATCACGGACATCCGCTCATCATCATACTACGGACGAGGATAAGAGGATGTCCGTGATAGGCGGAACACAGACTGCTGGGAAATTGTGTTCCGCCTATCACAGACAGGGAGGCGCGGCATTTGAACAGGGGAATGGGCGCCGACGAAGAGCGGTGATCCTGGGACGGGACCGGACGGAGGCTCGGCTCGGGACGGGACGGGACCGGACGGAGTCTCGGGACGGGACGGGACCGGACGGAGTCTCGGGACGGGACGGGACCGGACGGAGGCTCGGGACGGGACGGGACCGGACGGAGGCTCGGGACGGGATGGGACCGGACGGAGGCTCGGGACCGGACGGAGGCTCGGGACACAGGTAGGCTGGACACACAAGGCCACACACACACATTATGTGCCATCTGCATACTTTGATCACTACCACACCTGTTTGGCAAGTGCTGCTGACATTCCTACTTCCTCCAGTTCCACAGTCCACTGCCTTAATGTCCCAGGAACTCTCAACTTCATGCATCCTCCCCCTATGCAATGCTTTATTTGCATGTTCTCTCTTTTAGGGAATGTAGAAAATGTACACACACACACACACACACACACACACACACACACACACACACACACACACACACACACACACACACACACACACACACAGGGATGGATGGATGGACACACACACAGGGATGGATGGATGGATGGACACACACACACACAGGGATGGATGGATGGATGGACACACACACACACAGGGATGGATGGACACACACACACACAGGGATGGATGGATGGATGGACACACACACACAGGGATGGACAGGCATATCTCACCCTCGGCTTATACACGAGTCAATAGGTTTCCCAGTTTTTTGGGGGTAAATTGGGGGCCTCGGCTTATACTCGGGTCGGCCTATACTCGAGTATATACGGTATACGAATTTTTGAATTTTTCCAATTTAAAATTTCCGAATTTAGAATTTTCGGATTTCCAAATTTTCAAATTTCAAACTTCCGTATTTTGAATTTCCGAATTTTGAATTTTCAAATTCTGAATTTCCGAATGATCAAATGTCCAAATTTTTGGATTTTTGGAATTCGAAAATTTGGAAATTCAGAAATTGGAGAATATGAAAATATGAAAAAAGGAAAATAAATCAGTACAACTCTAAATAATAACTAACTAATAATAACTAACTATTAAATTACGGGTATTGAAATTTCCGCTCAAATTTGGCTGTTTGTGAACATAACGAATACAAATTTATCTGAAGTTAAGAATTATCCGAAATAACGTATGCTGCATTTAAACAAATGGAATGGAACAAATTAATAATAAATAATAATAATAAAACAAGGTTTTATTATTATTATTATTATTATTTATTATTATTAGATCGTTGCGTTCCATTCATTTAGATACGGCATTCATTATTTCAGATAATTCGTAAATTTGGATACATTCGTTCTCTTTACATTCACTCACAGACAAATTTGAAAGGAAATTCCAATACCTATAATTTAACATTATTTCAGATTTTCGGGTTTTCGATTTTTCAGATTTTCATTCTTTTGAATGTTCAGATTTTCAGTCTTCTTTTTGGATTTTCAAAGTTCTAAATTTTAGAATTTTAGAAT
Organism: Lithobates pipiens; assembly: GCF_037356315.1. NCBI lineage: Eukaryota > Metazoa > Chordata > Amphibia > Anura > Ranidae > Lithobates > Lithobates pipiens. The sequence continues at coordinate 18,606,987 of NW_027507791.1, read as the reverse complement.
TTCCTATTTTTGACTTTTAGAATTTAGAATTTAGAAATCTGGATTTTAGAATTTAGAAAATTGGATTTGGAAATTTAGAATTTCCGAAATTCCCAATTTCCGAATTGCGAATTTCCAAAATGTAGAATTTCGAATTTCAAAATTTTTTTAAAAACTAATTCGTAACTAAACGAATTGCATGCACATGTCTAATATGGGGCATGCTGACCAAAGGAGAGATCAGAGTGGCAGAAAGAGGAGCTCATCAGTCTGTTGCTTCTCATTTGATTCTGACTTAGTATCAGCCTCCTGTAGTCCCTATACAGTAGAGCTCAAACTGGGAGAGGAAGAAGCAGCACAAGGAGCCAATCAGTTTTACTGCGGTGCTCATATGCTGATAAGAGACTTGCTGTTTGGATTAGAATGACAGAAAAATCAGTTTATCAATCTGCTGCTTCTCCTTCGAATATAACCAGGTATCACCCTGTTGCAGCCCCTGCACAACAGATCTCTGAGTGGGAGAGGGAGAAGCAGCACAAGGAGCCAATCAGATTCACTGCAATGCTCATACGCTAATAAGGGGCATGCTGATCGGAGGAGAGATCAGAGTGAAGGAGGAATGAGTTTATGGGGTTTATTTCTACAAGTGCAGTTGCTTCAGAGCTTTGTAAATAAGGGGACGCTCTGCTGACTTCCATCAGCAGAGCTGATGTTTGTGGCCGGCGGTCGTGGTGACTGGCGGACACGAGCGATCGCGGGCACGAGAGGCAGAACACGGAAGTGTGCGTGTAAACATACAAATCCCTGTTCTGTTCTGCAAGGCATGACAGATCGTGAGTTTCTAATAGCTAGGAATCACGATCTGTCATTTTCTCTAGGTTAGTCCCCTCCCCCTACAGTTAGAAACACACTAGGGAACATAATTAACCCCTTGATCGCCCCCTATGTTAACCTCTTCCCTGCCAGTGACATTTTTACAGTAATCAGTGAATTTTTATAGCACTGATCGCTGAATGACAGTGGTCCCAAAAATGTGTCAAAATTGTCCAATGTGTCTGCAATAATGTCGCAGTCACGATAAAAATCGCAGATCGCTGTCATTACTCAAAAATATTGTGTTTTTTTTATAAATTGTCGCTCTTTTTTTGTTTATAGCGCAAAAAATAAAAACTGCAGAGGCAATCAAATACCACCAAAAGAAAGCTCTATTTGTGGGAAAAAAAGGTTGTCAATTTTGTTTGGGTGCAGTGCAATTGTCAGTTAAAGCGATGCAGTGCCGAATCGCAAAAAATGGCCCCGGTCATTCAGCAGCCAAATCTTTTCTGGGGCTGAAGTGGTTAAGCACCTGATTAGAGCCAGAGGTTCTAATAGTCTTCAAACCATGGCGGGCTTGGGTCAGAGAGAATATTTGCTGTTGAAACACTGATCCTCAATCTGAGCAATCAGAAGTGGGTGTGAGACCTATTTTGCTATTGGTTTAAAAGAGAGGACTCCCGAGGGGCCGCCGAGGAGGAGGGAGGAAACGGAAGCCGCCACCACCGTGTAGACACGTGGAGAGCAGGGGAACAGGGAAGCTGATGCTGCCAAGCAGGGTAGCCACTGAGGATCTGGTAAGTGGTTCCTACCGACCATACTGTTTGCTGCCCCCCCCCCCAATTTTTTTCCACTGCCCGCCACTGAAGGAATAGTATCCCATCATTGATATCAATGGAAGAAATAGTGCCCCCTTGATGGTGTCAGTGGGAGGAATACTGTAGTGCTGCAAGGGCCAGATAAAGGCTAGTAAAGGGTCAGATCTGAAACAAACTAAAGGTGTGTTGCGCTACAGTGATTGATATAAAAAAATACTGAAAAAAATATTATAAATAAATAAACAGTCCATAAAATTCAGTCTCTCAAATGGACCACAATGGTCAAATAGCAAACAGCACCATCCAACTGTGGATAAAGTTATCCAATCCCTTCGCCAAGTGACCACGCCACCACCACAATAGGTTGGACTCTTACCATAGAACCTGGACCCTATATTACGAAGGGTCAAACAGGCTTGAATGGCCCTGGGGCCGCAGTTTGGAGACCCCCGCTCTAAGGCTAGACTGTAACTCAATAGCTTTTCATAAAAGTTTGGCCAAACCTCCACTGATTAAACTTTTCCAGAAGTTTGCTGGTCTGCACATGGCGGTTGGCGGTATGAGGACGCTATAGAAATAAGTGGGAACATGCATACCATGAGATCAGAGGAGGATGAGGCGATTTCAGACACCCGAGCCTCAGATCTAAATCACAACACAAGCCCAGTCACGTCATTTGCTGGATTGGTAACATAATGTCTCCGTACATGCCATTGTGCTCAGGCAGCGTGCTGGGCCAATTATCACCTCGGCGGTGTCGCAGGACCTGCCAGGATTATGAAACCTCCTGCTAATATTTCATCTTATCTAACAATAAACAAAAAAAAAATGGAATGGCAGTCAGGACGGCGGCAGTGCCGCGCTCACAGCTGTAGAATGAAAGAGACTTGACACGACAACTTGTGCTTAAAATATGATGAGAGATGAGCGAATCAAACCACCAAGATTGAGACCCTGATCAAAAATCGCAAACATGGACTGATCTGCTGCCTATCCACCTAGAGGTGATAAAGTCAATTTTTTTCTGTGTTTCCACTTTTTCTAATTTTCCTTTTTTTTAAATACCATCTCCAATACAATACAATGAAAGGGAAATTAAATAGACAGGTCTTTAGCAACGATAGATAGATAGATAGATAGATAGATAGATAGATAGATAGATAGATAGATAGATAGATAGATAGATAGATAGATAGATAGATAGATAGATAGACTACATTTCCAAAAGTATTGAGACACCTGCCTTTACACGCACATGAACTTTAATGGCATCCCAGGCTTAGTCCGTAGGGTTCAATATTGAGTTGGTCCACTCTTTGCAACTATAACAGCTTCAACTCTTCTGGGAAGGCCGTCCACAAGGTGTAGAAGTGTGCCTATGGGAATGTTTGACCATTCTTCCAGAAGGGCATTTGTGAGGTCAGGCACTAACAAGAAGGCCTGGCTCACAGTTTCTGCTTTAATTCATCCCAAAGGTGTTCTATCGGGTTGAAGGTAGGACAGTCAAGTTCCTCCACACAAAACGCTCTTCCGTGTCTTTATGGACCTTGCTTTGTGCACAGTCATGTTGGAACAGGAAGAGGCCGTCCCAAAATTGTTCCCAAAAAGTTGGGAGCATGAAGTTGTCCTAAATATCTTGGTATGCTGACACCTTAAGATTTCCCTTCACTGCAACTAAGGGGCCAAGCCCAACCCCTGAAAAACAACCCCCCACCATAATCCCCCCCCCCCCTTCCACCTACTGATTTGGACCAGTGCACAAAGAAAGGTCCATAAAGACATGGATGAGTGAGTTTTGGGAGGAGGAACTTGCCTGGCCTGCACAGAGTCCTGATCTCAACCCGATAGAACACCTTTGGGATGAATTAGAGCGGAGACTGCGAGCCAGGCCTTCTTGTCCAACATCAGTGCCTGGCGTTACAAATACGCTTCTGGAAGAACGGTCAAACAATCCCATAGACACACTCCTAAACCTTGTGGACAGCCTTCCCAGAAGAGTTGAAGCTGTTATAGCTGCAAAGGGTGGGTCAACTCCTCAATATTCAACCCTACGGACTAACACTGGGGTGACCCAATACTTTTGAAAATATAGTGTAGATAGATAGATAGATAGATAGATAAATAGATAGATAGATAGATAGAGCCGTTTGGGTTCCCCCAGGTTTCTATGAGCATGGGACCCAGTCTGTTCTGGATCAGTTTCATGAGCTGCCATGGTGCGGGCGACTCATGACAGCTGTCCTGCTCTCATTATGGCAGCACATGCCACTGATCCAGTGTAAGCGACTTGTAGGGCCACTCTCAGCATTCAGAAGAGGAAGGAAGGTAGGGCTCTGCTGTGAATAGGGGACTGTATGAGTCAGGGTGCTTTGTAATGGGGGAACCTATGACTTGGGTACTGTGGGAGTGGAGGACTCTGTAACTGGCGGGCTTTGTGATGGGGGATTGCGTGATTGTGAGCTCTGTGATGGAGGGGCCCTAAGAAGGATTGACTATGTAATTGGGGGCTTTGTTATGGGGGTCTCTGTTGGGAGCACTGCATTAGTGGGGGGGAGGCTATGTAATTGGGAACTGTGTGATTGGTGGGACTTTGTGTGACGATAGGGGGACTCCAATGTAAGGGAGAAACTCTGATGTGAAGAGAGGACTTTAATGTGATGAGAGACTCTCATGTATAGGGGAGCCTCTGATTTGTAGGAACAAGATATACCTGTGCTCAATCTCATCTGAATTTGTCTGATTTATAGGTCCTTGATGTGATGGGGCTTTAATGTATGTGGGGGTCTCTAATTGATAGGTGAAATCTGATGTGATGGGGGACCTCTGATTTTATGGAGGACCTCTGGTGTGGTGAGTGGACATCTGATTTTAAGAGAGGACCTCTGATGTGATAGGATAATCTCTGATTTGATGGAGGACCTCTGATGTGATGAGATGACCTCTGATGTGATGGGAGGACCTCTAATTTGACTAGAGGACTTCTGTTGTGATGATGTGACCTCTAATGTAGTGTGAGGACTCATTTGATGAGAGCACCTTGGATGTGATCAGAGGACTTCTGATTTGATAAAAAACCTCTGATGTAATGAGAGGACCTCTGATGTGATGGAAAGACATCATCTGATGTGATGGGAGGAACTCTGATTTGATGAGAGAAACTCGGATGTGATGAGGGGACCCGGGATGTGATGAGAGGACTTCTGTTGTGATGAGAGGACCTCTGCTGTTATGGGAGGACCTCTGATGTGATGGGGGGACCTATAATGTAATGGGGGGGGGGCTCTAATGCGCTAGGGAGGACTGCTGACGCCATGAGAAGACATCTGCTGTGATGGGGAGAACCTCGGATGTGATGGGGTCTCTGATGTGATAGGGAGAACTTCTGATGTAATGGGAGGACCTCTGATGTGATGAGAGCTCATCTGATGTAACATGAAGACCTCTGTTGTGATGGGGGACCTCTGATGTTATGGGAGAACCTCTGATGTGGTGGGAGGACCTTCCGATATGATGGGAAGAACCTCTGATGTGATGGGGGGCTCTGAAGTGATAGGAGGGCCTCTGATGTGATGAGAGGACCTCTGATTTGATGAGGGAACCTCTGCTATAATGGGGGACCTCTGATGTGATGGGGGACCTCTGATGTGATGGGGGAACCTCTGATATTAAGGGGGAGGGCCTCTGATGTGATGGGGGACCTCTGTGATGGGAGGACCTCTGATATGTTGGGGGGACCTTTAATGTTATGGAAGAACCTCTGATGTGGAAAGAGGATCTCTGATATGATGGGAAGAACCTCTGATGTGATGGGAGGGCTCTGAAGTGATAGAAGTGCCTCTGATGTGATGGGAGGACTTCTGAATTGATGGGGGGACCTCTGCTATGATGGGGGACCTGTAATGTGATGGGGGAACCTCTGATATTTTTTTTTTTTTTTTTCAAAAGATTTTTATTTTCAATATAACAAGGTACAGAGCATTACACTCTCATGACGTACATTTTGTATAACAGAGGGATAAACACTTAGCTTACTATTTTCTCCAATACTACACAGTTCAGATATAACATGTAATCGGCTCGATAAGGTTCAGTGTATGTAAAGTAGAGTACAAGTAAACAGGAGAGTAAAAAAAAAAAAAAAAACAGGTATAGTCATAACTATGAACGAAGTACAAGCTCTAATGATATACATATTGAGAACGATATCTTGTTGTATTAAAGTGGATAAATTCCCTATATAACGTAGCTACATGAGAGGTATATATGAAAGAGGGGACACATAGAAGTTTAGGGATTGAAACAGGGAATGGGACGGGGATACGGGTAAAAACTCCGCCACTCGCCGAGAACAAAGACTATTTCGCGTGAGGGAGCCGTCTATAGAGCTCTGCATAGGGTCAAGAATGTCAGTTACAGATATGCGAACTGGGTTTTGATATGAGTCTAAAAAAGGGTATACCGGAAGGTGATGTATCTAAACATTATTGATATGCAGATTGTGAAATTTTGGTTATCATCGTGTTAAGTCCTGAAAGGTAACAGAGGTTATGAATAATTGCCAAGGAGTCCACTTCGAACCAAATTTGGACGGTGTGTCTTTATTGACATGAATCAGTTTTTCCATAGTTGCAATTTTGTCAACTCTATGTAACCATTCTTTGATGGATGGAGTAGTAGAAGACTTCCAATGGATCGGAATGCACTGCTTGGCTGCACTGATGAGGTGAAGTATTAATGATTTACGATAAGAGGATGTTAGGGAAGTGTTATGATGTAAAAGGTATTGGGCCGGGGTAAAGGGAATGACCAAATTTGTTATCTCGTTGATAAGATCATGCACTTTCTGCCAAAATGGTTGTATGGCTGGGCAGGACCACCACAAGTGTAGAAGAGTGCCGCGGTGGCTGTGACATCTCCAACAAGTATTCGGAGTCTGAGGGTCCCAGGTGTGAAGTAAAACTGGGGTCCGATACCAGCGACATTGAATTTTGTACCCATTTTCCTGTGTGGAGACGTTTAGCGTGCCTTTATGAATGTTAAGCAGTATATTCTCCCATTCTTCACGGGAGAAGGATGTTTCTAGATCTTTTTCCCAAGCCTTGCAAGCTAAAGAGTTTGTGGAGTCATGTCCTTGAAATAGAAGAGAGTGTGTTAAGGAAATAAGATGAGTCATGGGTGTTGTGGAGGAGCAAAGTGTCTCGAAGGGGGTCAGTGGTCTAGAATAGTCTGTGTGATGTGCCGAGTGTTTCAGGAAGTGCTGAATTTGTTGATAGGTCCACATGGGTATAGGTGGTGACTTCATAGCTATAGCTAATTGGTCAGCTGTGATCATACGTCCATGTTTGTAGAAAGATTTAACCAATAATGGTTCCTGTGACCAGTGTTTAACGAGAAATGACTTACGCATGCCAGGTGGGAAATTTGGATTCATTTTCAGTGGGGTCAAAGGTCCCGAAATGGAAGAAATGTTATTTTGTATGCATGAAGTATGGAAACAGTGTATAGTGGGAGCGACCAATGGATGAGATTTAACTGCGGGCATCCTATTAGCGTTTCGTATCCAAGGTAAAGATCGTAGTGGATAAGCTATAAATGAGGCTTCTAAAGCCACCCAATCTTTGTAGGGCGAGTGAATGTTCCAATCTATTATCCTGGTTAAGTGAGTGGCTTTATAATAATTACTGAGGTCTGGAAGGCCTATACCTCCTTTGTCTTTAGGGAGGGAGAGTTGGGAGAAGCTGATTCTGGGTCTGCGCATATTCCAAAGAAAGCTGGTGCATGTCTGCTTGTAAGATTTAAAGAAGGCTAAAGGAAGTCTTATTGGCATGGCTTGTAAAAGATATAAAATGCGAGGCAAAATATTCATTTTTAGAATGGATGCTCTACCAAACCAAGAGAAAATTGGTTTATTCCACTTTTTCAGATCCATTATGATCTTATGTAGGATAGGTAAATAATTTTTTGCATATAGATCGTCTAAATTTTTTGTGATTTGAACTCCTAGGTATGTTATGGCATCGTCGGTCCACTGGAAGGGGAAGTTGAGTTTACATTGCTCTACCTCTATAGAAGGCAAAGAGATGTTGAGGGCGTAAGATTTTCCAAAGTTGATTTTAAGGTTGGAAAGAGTATTAAAGGAACGGAATTCTTTCAATAGGGAGGGGATCGTAATATGCGGGTTAGTAAGGAACATTAAAATATCATCCGCATACGCGGCAATTTTAAATTCTTTCACACTGGATTGGACACCCTGAATGTCTGGGTTCGCTCTTAAGCTATTTAGAAAGGGCTCTAGAGTTAAAATGTACAATATTGGGGACAGAGGGCAGCCTTGTCGGGTCCCGTTGTGTATGGAGAAGGCACTCGATAGGGTGTTATTTACTCTAATTCTCGCTTTTGGTTGTGTATATAATGAGTCTACGAATCTAAGAAATTGGGGCCCCAATCCAATGGTCTGGAGAACGCATTGCATGTAGTCCCATGCCACCCTATCGAATGCCTTCTCGGCGTCAAGTGAAAGAAAGAAACCTTTTTGACCAGTGGACTTGAGCAGGTGATGGATATTGATTGCTTTAAGCGTATTGTCCCTTGCCTCTCGGCCGGGGACAAAACCCACTTGGTCGGGAGAGATTAGTCTGGGAATGAGTGGGAGAAGTCTGTTAGCGATGATTTTTGAGAATATTTTCAAGTCTACGTTGAGGAGGGAAATAGGTCTATAATTTTCAGTCTTGGTCGGGTCTTTGTCACCTTTTGGTATCACCACTATGTGGGCCTCAAGCATGTCAGGATGAAGAGGCATAGTGTCAGATATGGAATTAAAGGCTCTTCTGAATGGTTCTTGCAGGATCTCTGAGAAAGTTTTATAGTAGACTGCGGGTAGGCCATCTGGGCCAGGGCTTTTGCCACTCTTAGTTTGTTTAAGGGCATTTGTCCATTCTAGCAGGGAGATAGGATTATCCAGGTCTGACACTATGTCTGGGTCATTGATTTTGGGACAGAATTTTCCCAAGAATTCTAGTATTTTGTGTTTCCTAAGAGGAGTAGTGGAAGGGGACGGATTAACTTGATTAATGTTATATAGGTTAGAATAAAAGGATTCAAACTCCTTGGCTATGTCTTTATTAGAAGTAAGTTTTTTACCTGTGGAGGTATGAATGGCGTGGACAGTGTTTTTAGATTGTTTGGTCTTCAGTGCCTGAGCTAGAAGGTGACCACATTTATTGCCAAATTCATAGAACTGACGTTGAGCAAGTATGTATTTCTTTTGAATGGTTTTCCCTAGCTCCTCTCGAATGGAGGTACGGACGAGTTGAAGATCGTGTAAAGTGTGGGAGGCTTGTGTACGTTTGTGAGTTGCTTCGAGTACCTTAAGTTTCGCATATAAAGCCGATAAACGTTGTTTCCGATCTCTGTTTAATTTGGCAGTGATAGAAATAAATTTCCCCCTTATCACACTTTTATGTGCGGCCCATTGGGTAATAAAGGTGGTGTCTGGCGTGTTGTTATTCGTGAAGTAATCCTGTAAGCATTCTTGTATTTGTGAGGATAGTTCGCTATCGGTCAGAATGATAGGGTCCATTTTCCATGTATGCGTACGGTCTTGAAATGCCGGCAACGCCAATGTTATTGAAATGGGGTGGTGGTCTGATAGGATCATAGGCTCTATCGTGGCCCGCTGAAGGTATGGAAGATCAGGTTGAGTCAGTAGTAGGTAATCGATTCTAGAGTATCGGTCATGGGGATTGGAGTAGAACGTGTAGTCTTTTTCGGTCGGGTGGAGGGTCCTCCAGGTGTCATGAAGTAGAAGTTTTTGGAGCGATAGTTTGATTTGTTTAAGTGCTCTATAAGGGAGGTGAGAGGTACCTTTAGATGTATCCACAAGAGGGTCTAGGGGGAGATTAAAATCGCCACCCAAGACTAATATACCAGATTGAAAGGCCGCTAAATGGTTTGCAATTGATCTAAAAAAGGGGACCTGTGTCGTGTTGGGGCTATATATGTTAGCCAGTGTGATGGGCTTGTTGTGCAGAACACCCTTGATGAAAACGTATCGGCCCTGGTCATCTATAGCGGAGTCAGTCAATTGAAAAGGGGTATGCTTGGCAATCAGGATGGAAACACCCTTCGTCTTGGAGTTAGGGGTAGTCGAGTGATAACCGTGTGGGTAGTGGTAATTTGATAATTTAGGTGTCGCTTGGGAGCTGAAGTGAGTCTCTTGAACGAAGACGACATCAGCTTTCAAAGATTTCATATGTGCTAAGAGGCGAGACCGTTTTTCTGGTGTGTTCAACCCTTTAGCGTTTATAGAGACTATCTTTAGTGAGCTGGAGTTTAGCATCTTAGTATGTGTGCTATGGTGCATATTGGGGAAGAAAAGTTTAATACAGTAGGTTTGCAGACGGCGAGTGGCGGAGTTCCAGATGAGGAGGGGGAGGGGGTATAATAGGGAGAGATAAAGGGATGAGAAAGCAAGGTCAAAGTATAGTCAGATATGAGAATGAAGGAATAAGGCACTAACCAATAGAGTGATTATTGGCGTAAAAGTAAGGGAACAGACTGGGGTCGGGAAATATATTTAAGGTTTTCCCGACGTAAACCAAAACCAGTATAGGTCAGGATAATCTCACAGAGACTTCCGATGTGGAGAGTGATCAGTGGCCGAGACAAGATGAATGGGAACTCATGGTTCCTTGAGGTCATAGAAAGAGGAGTGGGGGATACCAACTATAAGGGATGATCATGAGCTCTGGGGAGGATAGCAGGATAGACAGGTTTTAAAATGGAAGTGCATGTGGAGCATGCTTGACCTAGTTGTGGGATCATGTTTAAATGGTAAAGGTAGGTGGAGGAATATCTAGTGCATATGTGGAAGTATAGGACTTAGATAATATCCTAGAACTCAGGTGAATAGATGTCACTCATCCAAGTATAGGAACAGACTAAACAAGAAATCAGAGGAAGCTTAGTAATATGGATAGGGATAATCGTGATCTGGGGACAATATTGCAACAGAACGTTTCGCCTACTGTGTATGCAGTGTGTAACGGCCAATCTGATGATCAGTTGAAAACCATACCGAAGGGTATTATTAATTAGATAATAATTACAAAAAAAAAAAAAAAAAAAATCATAGGACTCTAATAGCAGCGAATTTGCATGAAAAAAGGACTATTTAAATATACAGTAGCTCGTCACATGAATAGGAATAGGCAAAGCGCAACTTTTTGTCAGCAGGTAAGTGTAGAAGAAAAGATAGTGGGTATACTCAACACAAAGGGTGTGTGTTCTCAGTTATAGTGTTAAATAATTAAGTATTGTGAGTGTACCCTTTGCTCTATTCCTGCGCAAATAAATTTAACTATAAGAGGTGATAACACTTGAATGGGACAACCTCTATATACTAACAACCTATAAAACAAGTGGCAACGAACGATCTAGCAGAGTAAGTTATCAACAAAGCAATTTAACCTAAGGCTATTGCAGATACTAGTACCGTACTGTCTGAGCGGCAATCAAGGCATTAGCAAGTGTCTTTCTCCCATGAGTTACAAGGCAACGTTGGACGGCAGCATCTGAGGGATATCTTCTCCCTGTAATAGGGTAACGATAACTTGCCTGAACATCTGAACTGGAAGTGTCCTGTGTGTCAGAGCAGCGTGCAATCATATCGAAGCGGCTTAAAGCTAGTATGCTCGGTCTGTGTCATCTGCGCTGTCATGTCACTATCAAAGAGTAAGTTGTGTAAACCTTGGAGTACAGATATTCTTGTAGACAGTAGTAGACTCCGAAGGGAAGGGTGAAGAAAGACATGCTATTCACAGAAGTGCTCTTGAGCCGGAATAGAGTAACAACAGGTAATCAAAACCACGGGTGAAAGAAAAAAGAACTAGGTAAGGGCATATAAGGAACCCAAAGGTGAAAGGAATTAGGATCTTCGTGGCTTTCTGTGATCCGGTGAGGCAGTAGGGCTGTGATTTCTAAGGTTACCTCGAGCTTTTGGAGAAGAAGGAGGGGGGTGAGCCCTCCTGCGTCTGCTGACATTGTAGTTTCCAGCCTCCGATATCCCATCCATGGAATCCACTCTCCGTAATGTCGGCAAGCGAAAATCACTGTACCAGTCAGGTACCTCTATGTTTGGTAGATTAAGCGTGCTGCAAAAATGATCCAAGTCCTCTGGTACTCTTAGATTAACGGTATGGCCGTTATGCGTGACTGAGAGACATAGAGGGAACTTCCAGCGGTAGGGGATGGCGCGGGCCCGCAGCACATCCAGAATAGGTTTCAGCTCCCTTCTCCTCTGTAACGTGATGGCGGAAAGGTCCTGAAAAATCTTTATTTCGGCACCATGGTGATGCAGCCGTTCCCCATTTCTGGCCTTTCTCATAATTTCTTCTTTCAAAAGAAAATCGGTGAGGCAACAAATAACATCCCTGGGGGGATCAGTCTCTCTACCCCTGGGTCTCAGGGCCCTATGTATTCTTTCAAGGGCAATGGGCGCGTCAGGAGGCCTCTCCAGGAGGCCATTAAATATAGCTGTAACAGAGCGGGACAATTGGGACGGTTCAATAGACTCAGGTAGGCCTCTCACCCGTATGTTATGCCTCCGTCCGCGGTTGTCAAGATCCTCCAAGTGACGATTCATATCTCGGAGGTGGATCGCATGAGATTCAGATACTTGTTGTACTCTGCATAGGGTGACATCATGGCGGGCTTGCGTCTCTTCTACCTCCTCCACTCTCAGAACCATGGACTGAAAGTCCGCACGTAGTTCAGCAACTGCCGCCGATAGCGCTCCTTTGATGTCTGCTGACATTGCTTTCAAGTCTGCTAGATTAAGAGCCTGGGTCGGTAGCGGGTCAGGCGATGCAGCTTGCGGGCTTCTGCTCCTGGATCTGTTAGATCTCTGTCTATGAGGGGACGCCTCGTGTAGAGCGGTCTGAGCGTCTGTCGCCTGTCCTCTAGGCCGCGCTCGGAAAATCTCCGGTATCTGGTGATTGCTCTGGGTGTCTTGGCTCCTGGAAGAGCGGGAGGACATCCCGGATGGATTCTGCGGCGTGCTCCCCATTTGTATCGTATGAGGGGTATCCGAATGTAAAAAAGCAGGACCTCTAGGAGTTAGAGCTCAGCAACTAACGTCCATCTTCCTCGGACACCAAGCCACGCCCCCGAACCTCTGATATTAAGGGGGGGCTCTAAAGTGATGGGCAACCTCTGTGATGGGAGGACCTCTGATGTGATGGGAGGACCTCTGATGTTATGGGAGAACCTCTGATGTGGAAAGAGGATCTCTGATATGATGGGAAGAACCTCTGATGTGATGGGAGGGCTCTGAAGTGATAGGAGGGCCTCTGATGGTGATGAGAGGACCTCTGATTTGATGGGGGGACCTTTGCTATGATGGGGGACCTCTGATGTGATGGGGGGACCTCTGATACTAAGGGGGAGGGCTCTTGTGTGATGGGGGACCTCTGTGATGGGAGGACCTCTGATGTGATGGGAGAACCTCTGATGCGATTAGAGTATCTCTGATATTATGAAAGAACCTTGGATGTGATGAGAGGACCTGTGAAGGGAGAACTCGAATGTAATGGGGGGCTCTGGTGTGTTAGGGAGGACCACTGATGTGATATGAATAAATCTGATATGATGGGGAGAACCTCTGATATAATGGGAGGACCTCTGATGTGATAGGGAGAACTTCTGATGCGATGGGAGGACCTCTGATGTGGTGAGAGGTTGTCTGATATGATGGGAAGACTTTTAATGTGATGGGGGGGACCTCTGATGTGGTGAGAGGTCGTCTGATGTGATGGGGAGACCTCTGATGAGATGGGGGACCTCTGATGAGATGGAGGGACCTCTGATGAGATGGGGGACCTCTGATGTTATGAGAAAACCTCTGATATGGTGGGAGGACCTCTGATGTGATAGGGAAAACCTTTGATGTAATGGGGTCTCTGAAGGAATAGGAGGACCTCTGATGTGATGAGAGGACCTCTGATTTGATGGGGGGACCTCTGCTGTGATGGGGGGATCTCTGATGTGAAGGTGGGGGGGGGGTCTCTGATGTGATGGGGGAATCTTTGATGTGAAGGGGAGCCTCTGATGTGAAGGTGGGGGGGGGGGGTCTCTGATGTGATGGGGGAACCTTTGATGTGAAGGGGAGCCTCTGATGTGAAGGTGGGGGGGGGGGGGGGGTCTCTGATGTGATGGGGGAACCTTTGATGTGAAGGGGGGCCTCTGATGTGATGTTAATTTCATCAAGGTGGTTGTGTGCATTGCCCCAGTCTCAATTTGCCCATGATAACATTTACATTTTTTACATTTCAGACTGGGGGAGCCTTGAGATGTTATCATTTGTAAAGCCGATACTCTAGTTTCTAGTTTCTAGTTTCTAGTTTCTGAGTATTATTTAAAAAAATAGAAAATAAATCTTTCAGATCTGAAAATCAACCTTCAGATCGCACTCATCTAGCCTGCCCAACCCCCGCATCACACTGTATTTTCTGCAGAGTGGCAACAAGAATCATTTGCATTTAAATCAAGCTCATAAATTTTTGGTTAGGCACCTGAGCTCACATATGAGCCAACGCCTGACCTTGGAGAGTCTCTTTCCTCGGTGTACATGGCGTCATTCCTCCGAACCTCCGAGAACCCGAACTGATCTTCCTCTCAGGAGGCTTTATAAAGTAGAACTACCACTAGATATATCTTTTCAGGTAAAGTGCAGCATTCCGAGTAATGTGTCAGTGTAACCCTTCCTGGGTTCCCTCTCATAGAGATCACAGAACTCACCACAACAATGTCCTTATCTACTTTTCTCTCCAGAAGGAAGGCGCCATCTTTGTTCAGACATCATTCAGGATCACCATCTACTTCCTGGACTGAGATGCCAGCTCAGATCCTAGCGCCTGTGTGGTTCCCATCTGTGTTCATAAATGTCTGACACAGACCAGCCCGTTACTGTCTTTTGCTACGAAGTAACAATGGTACAGTCTGATCACAGGGGGGAGGGGAGACTGATACAATTCTTCCTCCTGCCTGCAGCAAACAGATGACATCCTCTCACCCTAGACAACGTCTCTGACTGGAGCTCAAGGGTGGCTTTTTAATGTTAAAAGGTAAAAAAATAATACTGTTGCTGTATATTGTGACATGTCAGACATGTTTTCTACATTCACATTTGTGCACTACGGGAATTTGGAAATGTGATGCCCTTTAGCTTTTCTAACATGCTCAGAAACGCGTTGCTCTTTATCTTTCCTTACACACTCAGAAACGCGTTGCCCTTTAGCTTTTCCAACACTCAAAAACACGTTGCCTTTTAGCTTTCCTAACACTCAGAAACGCGTTGCCCTTTAGCTTTCTAACACTCAGTAACGTGTTGCCCTTTAGCTTTCCTAACTCTTAGAAATGCGTTGCCCTTTAGCTTTCCTAACACACTCAGAAACGCGTTGCCCTTTAGCTTTCCTAACACACTCAGAAACGCGTTGCCCTTTAGCTTTCCTAACACTCAGAAACACATTGCCCTTTAGCTTTCTAACACACTCAGAAACGCGTTGCCCTTTAGCTTTTCTAACACACTCAGAAACGCGTTGCCCTTTAGCTTTCCTAACACTCAGAAACACATTGCCCTTTAGCTTTCTAACACACTCAGAAACGTGTTGCCCTTTAGCTTTCCTAAAACACTCAGAAAAATACTGCCCTTTTTGCTCCCCTATCACTAAAACACTCAGAAATGTTTGCCCTTTAGCAAACGTGCAGCGGGGCCATTGGTTCCTAACCACTTGGTGCCCACGCTATAGCCAATAGATGGCTACAGCGCAGGCTTAAATTGCTGGGAGGGCATACATGGACATCCTCCCATGCTTGTGCTGCCCACGTGCCCACGGTAATCACCGGCTTCTGTAAAAGGGACATCAGTCACACACAGTAACCACCAGTGCTACTAACCAGTGCCCACCAGTGCTCCTAACCAGTGCCCACCAGTGCTCCTAACCAGTGCCCACCAGGGCCACCTACAAGTGCTCATCAGCACTGCTGCTAACCATTGCCCTTCAGTGCCACCTATCAGTGCTGCCAATCAATGTCCATCAGTGCCTCATCATCAGTGCCACCTACCAGTGCCTATCAGTACTCATCAGTGCCACCTATAAGTACCCATAAGTACCACCTATCAATACCACTTCTCAGTGCCCTTCAGTGCCACCTATCAGTGCCCATCAGTGCTGCCTCATCAGTACCCACCAGTGTTACCTCATTAGTGCCCATCAGTGCCACTTATAAGTGCCCATCAGTGCAGCCTCATCAGCACACATCAGTGAAGGAGAAACATTACCTGTTTGCAAAATTTTATAACAAACTATGAAACCTGTTTTGTTTGAATATTGGCCTGGGCAGGAAAGGGGTGAAAGTGCCCGATAAGCAACTGGTTAAAAATGGTTAGGGACGTCTTTTCAGCATTTCTCACACCTAAAATGAAAAGGCTGCCCTACACGCAACACGCGGGAACACGGGAACACCCATGCATGTGAACGAAGCCTTTCTTCATGTAGACTTGTAAAGTTACTAACAGGTCCACTTCAAACACTTGCCAACCTCCGCACGCCAATATACGTTGGCACAATGGCAGCGGTGGGCAAATTGGCGTACCTGTACGTCACCTTTAATTTGCGGGGCTAGTGGGCGCGTGCCTGCTGTGTACAACGTGACCGTGTCCATGGGTCTCACGTACCCGATGTCCACCGGTGTCCCTGCGATCGCGTCACGGAGCCGCAGAACGGAGAGATGCCTATGTAAACAAAGCATTTCCCCTTTCTGTCTTGTGATATGACAGAGATCACCCCTCCCTGTCATCGGGAGCAGTGATCGCTGTTGTGTCAGTGGTAGTCCACCTCCCCCCCCCCCCACAGTTAGAATCACTCCCTAGGACACACTTAACCCCTAGATCGTTCTCTATTGTTTAACCCCTTCCCTGCCAGTGTCATTTACACAGTAATCAGTGCATTTTTATAGCACTGATCGCTGTATAAATGACAATGGTCCAAAAAATGTGTCAAAATTGTCCAATGTGACCGCCATAATGTCGCAGTCACGATAAAAATTACTCAAAATATTGCGTTTTTTTCAAAATTGACGCTCTTTTTTTTGTTTATAGCGCAAAAAAAAAAAACCGCAGAGGCGATCAAATGCCACCAAAAGAAAGCTCTATTTGTGGGAAAAAAAGATCGTCCGACATGTCCGCCATAATGTCGCAGTCACAATAAAAAAATCGCAGATCGGCGCCATTACTAATAGAAAATAATAATAATAAAAAATACATAATTCTATCCCCTATTTTGTAGACGCTATTACTTTTGCGCAAACCAATCAATAAATGCTTATTGCGTTTTTTTTTTTAATCAAAAATATGTAGAAGAATACGTATGAGGAAATGAGGAAAATAATATTTTTTATATATTTGTTGGGGATATTTATTATAGCAAAAAGTAAAAAATATTGCTTTTCTTTTCAAAATTGTCGCAATTTTTTTGTTTATAGCGCAAAAAATAAAAACCGCAGAGGTGATCAAATACCACCAAAAGAAAGCTCTATTTGTGGGGGGAAAAAACAATGTCGATTTTGTTTTGGTGTAACATCGCACGACCGCGCAATTGTCAGTTACAGCGACGCAGTGCCGAATCGCAAAAATTGCTCTGGTCAGGAAGGGGGGTAAGTCCTTCCGGGGCTGAAGTGGTTAAAGGATCCAAGATAATTACGGATATTTAGAGATAACAAGCGAGGTGCTACTACTGTGCGGATTTACAACCTATCGAGCGATACGAAAAAAGAAAAAGAAAAAGGGACAGCTGTCAGAAAGGCATGCTGGGATCCGGACCGCGAGCCAAGATGGCTGACGCGATGACAACATGTTGAAGTGTTGCTCAGATTGCGTTCTTTTCGACAATGTCCAAAACACATTCTTATTCCTCGATCAAAGCTGTGAGCTCCGCCATCTGTGCCAGCCGCCAGATAACGCATATAGACAGCGCCTACCGCCAGCTTGTTCTTCCCGCAGCCAAACCAAAGCCGCGTGTAGGACAACGGCGAGCCAATAAGGCAGCGGAGCGAGTTAGAGAAACAGAAAATCACGTATCTACAACGCCGCAAATCAGGATTTCAGGATCTCGTCCAGATCAGAGGCGCGCTCCGCTGCTTATTGTGTTCCAGAATGGGAAATAATCGCACATGGCGGCCTTTCTTCAAGAAAGAAAAACGCTGATCATAGCAGAAGACATTTCTGTGTGCGGACCGTACTTCCATGTCTTCTATCATATCTTAAAGCTTAAAGAGGTACTACATTGTTCAGACAGGAGATATAGAGATACAAAGTAACATTGTTTATAAACATTGTTCATATGGGAGATAGAGAGATACACAGTAACATTGTTAATAAATATTGTTCAGACAGGAGATACAAAGTAACATTGTTTATAAACATTGTTTAGACAGGAGATACAATGTAACATTGTTTATAAACATTGTTCAGATAGGAGATAGAAAGATACAAAGTAACATTGTTCATAAACATTGTTCAGATAAGAGATACAGAGATACAAATTAACATTGTTTAGACAGAAGATAGAGCGATACAAAGTAACATTGTTTATAAACATTTTTCATATGGGAGATAGAGAGATACAGAGTAAGTTAGTTAAAATTGTTCAGACAGGAGATATAAAGTAACATTGTTTATAAACATTGTTCAGATAGGAGATAGATTCAAAGTAACATTGTTTATAAACATTGTTCAGATAGGAGCTAGAGAGATACAAAGTAACATTGTTTATAAAAAGAATTCATATGGGAGATAGAGAGATACAGAGTAAGTTTGTTAAAATTGTTCAGACAGGAGATACGAAGTAACATTGTTTATAAACATTGTTCAGATAGGAGATAGATTCAAAGTAACATTGTTTATAAACATTGTTCAGATAGGAGCTAGAGAGATACAAAGTAACGTTGTTTAGACAGAAGATAGAGCGATACAAAGTAGCATTGTTTATAAACATTGCTCAGATAGGAGATAGAGAGATATAACATAACATTGTTTATAAACATTGTTTAGACAGGAGATAGAGCGATACAAAATAACATTGTTTATAAACATTTTCCATATGAGAGATACAGAGATACAGAGTAAGTTTGTTAATATTGTTCAGACAGGAGATACAACGTAACATTGTTTATAAACATTGTTTAGACAGGAGATACAAGGTAACATTGTTTATAAACATTGTTCAGACTGGAAATAGAAAGATACAAAGTAACATTGTTCATAAACATAGTTCAGATAAAAAGTAACATTGCTACTCACATAATTTGTAATAAAACATCTTTGCCATTCTGAAGCTTCCCTCCAACCACTTTGCATATTATTTTATATATACTGTGATTCTGCACTTGCCAAATATGCTGCAGAAATCTCTTTCCACTGAGTCTGGCTGCAGCAATTGTAAGGCTCCATGCACACTGAAGCTGATAAACTGCAGTTTATTGGAGTTTGGGCGTTTTTTGTAAAAGCCCATAAACTCCACTCTATGTTAGCCTATGTGTCCATGCACACATGGACGTTTTTCAGCTTTAATGAGCAGTGGAGTTTATGGGCTTTTTTCTGAACGCCAGAAATTCGCGTTCAAAGTGCCGTTTTTCAGCGCCAAAAAACGACAAACGCTGATAAACGCTCATTAACGCTCGTTCATTAGTGTTCGGCATTCTATTTTTCAATGCATTGTGGGATTTTTGGAGTGTCCTCTGTGTATTTTTATAAAAAACGCCCATTAACGCTAACGCTGTAAAACGCTCATAAATGCTCATAAACGCTAGTATAAAACGCTGTTAAAAGCAGGTTTTTCAACCAGCGTTTTCTGCCAGCAATCTGGCGTCCAGAAATAGCTTTTTTGAGCTTCAGTGTGCATGGAGCCTAACTGTGGACAGCTGAAGCTGCTGCCTGTTCACTTCCTGGATTTACACAGAGGCACAGAGGCACACCTCCAGCTCTGCAGCTCTGATTGATCCTTTTATGACTCATCCCCCCTCCCCCTCCCTTCCTGGCAAACTCTCAGGAGAGTGAGAGAGAGAGAGCTGTGTATGATGTCATAAGCCTAGACTAATGACCAGACAAGAAACAGGAAGTGGGCTGTATAAGGGATTTACTGACAGAATAAAATAAATGTTTTACTGTCCAAAACAAAAAGGGCAGAAGATTTAATAGATGGAAAGATGAAAAAAAAAAGACTGACTTTCCGCTTTAAGCTTAATCCTCTTATATTTTAACTTCCCTGGTTCCCCCCCCCCCCCCCCCCCCCCAACTATCAATATGCTAATATCTCTTTCAACCACTTGCCCCCGGGAAGATTTTCCTCATAACCAGGCCATTTTTTGCGACACGGCACTGCGTTACTTTAACCGCTTCCCAATCAGCCGCTGCAGTTATACTGTGGCAAGGTGGCTGGATAGCAACTGAGGTGTACCACAGTTCGTGCTATGTGATATGTCAAGACATGGAATCCGCCTTGTTTACATAGGCAGATCACCGTTCTGCATTGTGGCCACAGGGTGAAGCGACGTTACGTAACGTCGCTTCGCTCAGCTGTGCCACTCTGCCGCAGTAAAACTACGGTGGCTGGTCGGCAAGTGCTAAAGCACCTGATTAGAGCCGGAGGCTTCAAAACAGGGTGGGCTCGGGTCGCAGAAGGATGAGCTCCGATCCCACCCAGGTGTGTTGCAACAGCGAACGAAT
This sequence comes from Lithobates pipiens, assembly GCF_037356315.1. Taxonomy (NCBI): domain Eukaryota; kingdom Metazoa; phylum Chordata; class Amphibia; order Anura; family Ranidae; genus Lithobates; species Lithobates pipiens. The sequence goes on along the minus strand of NW_027507791.1, from coordinate 18,586,596 downwards.
ATATAAATATTCACTGTTCCAACACTGATCCTCCTCCCTGGCCAATCGGGAAGCAGGTATGAAACCCATTTCCCGATTGGAAAAAAAGATTCAGGTAATCCTATTGGACACCTAGAGCCGGCAGGAGCAGAGAGGAGACGCGCCGCAGGAAGCTGCTCCAGGAGAGGACACCGGAGCAGCTTTTCTCCACGCTTAAAGAACTGACCACACAACAGATGGGAGGGGGGGGGGTTCTGGGCGACGGGGGGCAGTGCCGTGCCACGCAGGGGGCGTGGAGGGGGTGTTTGCGCAGAGGGGAGGGGGTAAGAGCAGTTGTGCTAGTGCCGCTCCATCTGGCGGCCCAGGAGGGCCCTCCCAAAAGAACCCCACCAGTCGCCACTGGCGGAAAGTGGTTAATAACGTATAAAGGATTACAGAGCTGCAATCATTTGAGCCTTTGATATCTACCTGGCGTTCAGCTTTAAGGTCGGAATTATTCCCGGCTCTCGGCATTATATTTTTTTGGAATAGGCCCCCGCCGCGCCCAGACATACAGTCAGATCCGCGTCTCATAAAGGGAGGCGATACGTGATGCGACGCGCCCGGGGGTTGCTCAAAAGACGGTTAAAAAGCCCACAAAGGTTTATAGTTAAAGATTAAATCAAACGGCCCCCCGAAGACGTATCACAATTAAAAGCCCGACTGATTCCGCAGCAAACCTGCGAACCGCTGCTATTGCCGCCATTAGCATATAAATGGTGATCGCCATCGTCTATCGATGTAATTATGAAATATTTTGCCATCCCGCTGTGAAATATGGCGGCGCCTGGGGCCCCATAACAACTACCCGATCGGTAACATTGTATTTTCCTCCTCGTCTGGCAGACTCCTAATGCCACAGGTAATTGTTTCCAAAGTGTTATTTGCATCCATAATGAACTTTAAACGGGTTCTAAATGTTTCCGCCAATGTAAAGGGTCTTTTTTTTTTTCTTTTCTTTTTTCCTCTCTCTTTTTAACGGCGATTATTCAATCACTTTTCAAAATCAATCTTTATTCGTAACGAGAGACGTGAAAATGTATGGAAGAGAAAAAAAAAATTTCTGGCGTCCCGGGTTATGAATGCGCGGCGAACCTGCCAATGCGTTGAGAAAAACGCGCGCACCACTCGGGCTCGTCCTAATGAATTTGAGTCATCGGATGACTTTGAAAACTTAGATAAGGGGCCGACGCGGGGACAATCATTAATTCTGAATAATTCCTCTTTCGGGCTGTTTTGCATATTATTTTTGAAGTCGGGGAATAACATTTCTATGCAGAGGGTCAGATTCGTCACCGACTTCACAAACAATTATTTTCTGTTGGCGTGCTCTGAGCCGCCGCTAAATAAATTATGCAATTTAATTGTAATGAAGCTCAGGGAGGGGAAGGTCTAACGCTTTTCGCTGTCATTTTAACGGTTCACCAAAGTATTATGTTTGTCACCGCCGTTGCCCAGAATTCCTTGCTGCAGCGGCTGCTCTATTAAAGTTGAATATTTTAGCGGTTGATGCGGCTTTTCTATTAAATGGTCCTAAATGACTGAAAAAATGGTCCCATGTAAATTAACCTACAACCTTCTCACATAAACACTAATATGGAACTGATTTAAAAATACATTTGCCCAGTGAAAGTGAACACATTCACCCTATGCGAATGGGGCAAAAAAACAAAACAAAAAAAAAAATGAATGTAGGTAGAATATATCCTATGCTGTTCCAGTGTAAATGATTTTAAATGGAAAATGTATAATTTGGCCACTAGATGGAGCAAAGTATCATAGTAATTTCCTATAATACTTGACTCCACCTAGTGGCCAAATATAGTATTTGCCAAGACATTCACCCTATGCGAAAGGGGCAAAAAACAAATGTAGGTAGAATATATGCTATGCTGTTCCAGTGTAAATTATTTTAAATGGAAAATGTATAATTTGGCCACTAGATGGAGCAAGGTATCATAGTCATTTCCTATAATACTTGACTCCACCTAGTGGCCAAATATAGTATTTGCCAAGACATTCACCCTATGCGAATGGGGCAAAAAACAAATGTAGGTAGAATATATGCTATGCTGTTCCAGTGTAAATGATTTTAAATGGAAAATGTATAATTTGGCCACTAGATGGAGCAAAGTATCATAGTCATTTCCTATAATACTTGACTCCACCTAGTGGCCAAATATATGTAATGGAAATTTGTAGGTTCTGTATATAATTGTATTCTATTTTATATGTATTGCACACTGCCCTCACTGTGCACACGGCACTAATAATGTTTTCAGTACATGTTTTGCATTCTTTCGAGTTCTGTTAAGAATAAGCCTGCCTATGTAACGCCCCTTGTTACCATAAACGTACAATTGTAATATTAATGTGATACCTACGTAATCATGTGTATAAAAGCCTTCAAATGCGTCATAATAAAGGAGAACGGTTATTTGGAAAGATGCTGAGCGTATCTTTTGTGTCTGTTCCCTACTGCAGTAGTTATTAATTTGGAACCACTAATCAATATGAGGATAGGAGTTGCCTATCATCAAAATATCCATTTCAGGTGGCGAGCCAGCCAGGAGGGGTTATCAGGTGACCCTGAGTATCCAAAACGAGGAGCTTGAGACGATCCGGGAATTTCTGATAATCAGCCGGCTGAGGTAAGCCTTTGAGTTATCAGACTTCCTTGATCGGTAAGGCATTTTCGACACAAAGGGTACCTATTTTACTCCCCTTAATCGAACTGTATTGATTAGTGGTTATATGTTATGTTGTCACTGTCTACTGTCCATCAGAGTGTTATAGAGAAAGGGAAGAATAGTGCTGTTCACAGGTATATGTAGTACATCTGCTAGATAAAGTAGTTTAGAGGCAAAAGGGTATAGACACACGTAGAGAAGACTGGCCAGTCATTATGGGCATTAAATTAAGTAAGGGAATGATGGGTAAGAGACCCTCAAAAATGCCCAGCGCAAGAGGTGCGCTATATATGAACCGAAGGTGCAGTTCCGCCTATACTGAGCCCCTAGATTAATGGTTAAAGTGGACAGGGATCCACAAAGGGTAACTGGGTTACCACCAAAGTCCACAGGGACAAAGAATCATGCAGAGTATACAGCTAGAGAAACGGATATTTATGTGAGGAGGATGGATCAAGAGTGACATTAACACTAGACAGAAAGGGACTTTTTGATGTTAAGTTGTGGGATGAATTTGGGGTCAGGCACTACAACTGGTAAAGTCAAGAAACAGTAAAGAGAGTTAAAACAGAATGATTTATATGTTGTCAGAGAGGGAAGATGGGATGAGCACTATAGCTACCCGTCTGATCATAGAAGGTACAGTATGTGAAGTATGGAATTAAAATACATTGGATGCAAAGGATATCAGAACAAAATAAAGAAAGCAGAAATTTAAGCAAGAAAGTAATAAAAAGCGTTAAAAGAAAGTGAGAGAATGATATGCATATGTTGTGTACAAATGGGAATAATGTAAGCAATTTTAGAGTGATACTTGTGTATGTTTGTGAATGCTGGAACCTGTAGTTCTATCGCTTGTGTCATGCACAGCAAATATATAACTAACTAAGTGTTTGTCTAATGAAAGGTTCAAAATATGAATTTGTTTTGTGTGTTTATGTACAAATCTAACAATGAAAAATGTGTACATTTGAATCCAGCCACCTTATTGCCTCTATTGGAGGAGGCTGGAGACAAAGAAAAAACACATGTGTTAAATTGATGACGTGGGAATCAGCTGCTGTGAGCCCAGTGCAGGACACACTCCCTGAAGACCCGAGTATTTACTTTTTTGTAGTGTTATTCCTGGTTTTATACCGAGGATGAAGTTTATCACCCAGAAGGATACTCTGTATTCAGAGTCATTGGATCCTTTTTCCCCAGCTCAAGAAGCAGAGCTCCATGTTTTAGAAAAGCCTGTGAGCTATAAAAAGAGTATATATTTATATAGATAGTCAAGATATAGAGAGCTTTTGGTTCCATTTGAAGGGCCAGAAGTTTGTTTTTACTTCGACAGGTAAACCAATCAAGCATGCCAAGTTAATTTGATCGGCTGTTTTCAGCCTTCCAGGTTCTTGCTGAGGTAGCCATACTAACAGTAAAACTCACATATGGAAGCAGACCAGGCGACTCTAAAGATGCTACATTTACAGCCCCGGACACTTGCTGGGTCTGTGCAACTCACAGATTCCACCCTAGTTCTGGCCCAGTATAGCTGGGATTAATAATTCAACTTTAAGGACCCCAGAACGAGAAGCACAAGTGGTCCACAGAGGGCAACTTCTTACGAAACAAGACTTTGGAAAAGGTGATCATTTATGTTTGCAGACACTCTTTTCCCTCCAGCTTGACACATGGACCGTGTCATCAGTCACAAGTAGTTATGGCTGCCTTAGTAAATGAGCGTGGGATAGAGCCAGGGTTCTCCACAGTTGTTTTTATAACATACCACTTCTTGTTTTACCTGTTACCAAAGGTGTTACCAAAAGCTGAACATCCCTTCCAGAGATAACAAAAAGATATATCCAAATGCCCAAGTCAGGATGTTACGAGTATGTATTTTGTTTGTATGGACATGTTTTCTGGATGTCCAGTGGCAAATGCTACTGCAACAGCCACAGTAAAAAAGTGTTATCAGAAGTAGTTTTTAAGTACAGAGTGCAGAATCTACAGAGAGTAACAGAGGAAATAATTTTTATAGGAGAGTCCTTACTAGAAGTTTTCAGGTTTTATTTTTACACCCCCTACTGTCTACAATGTAGCGGACAAAGTAGAGTAAGACACTAGAAAACTTTTGCCTGAATGTTTTATTATATTTTATCAAGCCCGTAAGGGGATGTTGGACTCTCTCCCTATGGGATTTGGTTTGGGAGTGTGTTACTCACTTGCTTATATTTTGTCTCAGCAGCTAAAGTCCTCCATTCGGATCTCACAGAGAATGTTGCTGATCTTTTAAGGTTTTTGACAAACTCATTTATGTGTTTTCTCCCCAATTCCAGATCCTAAAAGTTTGGAAGGATCTAAAACTAAAGCCAGTTGACTTGTGGATTGTTAAGAGACATTTATATATAAGGAGATGTTTGGAGACTCAATACAGCATCTATTTCATGTACAGTTTTGCAAAACTTGAAGGAAAAGTGACCTGGATCCTCACCAGACACTGCAAAAATGACTAAATGAAAGAAATCTCTGTGTTTGATTTGTTTCCCTCTTGCGATCACAGTCTAGGGTATTTTTTTGATTCAATTACTTTAATTGTAAGGGATATATATATTTGAAAAGTAGTTTAGCCATGTTGAAGTCATATTTGTCTTTTGTACCTCTTCCATTGTATGTAGAATTGTCTGTGTTTACATATGCTGATAAGTCAGCATACCAACAATTAAGCTAGAAGGCCATTCTGGCCACAGGAGTGTACAGCCAGTACTTTGTAAATATGTCTTATCAATCATTTGTTTTTCACAGTGAAAAGTCATTTTGTAATGAAAAAAGCTGCTCAGCTATTATTTTCTCCACAATGGAGTTTTTGCCTCTTTGGCCAGGACTACCTCCACCTAAGCGTGTGGAGGTTCCAGGTTAAAGGTAATAGCAGGTATGGTTAGTGATCAAAATATTGATCAAAAGAGAGGAGACTGTAATGGAAATTTGTAGGTTCTGTATATAATTGTATTCTATTTTATATGTATTGCACAATGCCCTCACTGTGCACACGGCACTAATAATGTTTTCAGTACATGTTTTGCATTCTTTCGAGTTCTGTTAAGAATAAGCCTGCCTATGTAACGCCCCTTGTTACCATAAACGTACAATTGTAATATTAATGTGATACCTACGTAATCATGTGTATAAAAGCCTTCAAATGCGTCATAATAAAGGAGAACGGTTATTTGGAAAGATGCTGAGCGTATCTTTTGTGTCTGTTCCCTACTGCAGTAGTTATTAATTTGGAACCACTAATCAATATGAGGATAGGAGTTGCCTATCATCAAAATATCCATTTCATATAGTATTTGCCAAGACATTCACCCTATGCGAATGGGGCAAAAAACAATTGTAGGTAGAATATATGCTATGCTGTTCCAGTGTAAATGATTTTAAATGGAAAATGTATAATTTGGCCACTAGATGGAGCAAAGTATCATAGTCATTTCCTATAATACTTGACTCCACCTAGTGGCCAAATATAGTATTTGCCAAGACATTCACCCTATGCGAATGGGGCAAAAAACAAATGTAGGTAGAATATATGCTATGCTGTTCCACTGTAAATGATTTTAAATGGAAAATGTATAATTTGGCCACTAGATGGAGCAAAGTATCATAGTCATTTCCTATAATACTTGACTCCACCTAGAGGCCAAATATAGTATTTGCCAAGACATTCACCCTATGCAAATGGGGCAAAAAACAAATGTAGGTAGAATATATGCTATGCTGTTCCAGTGTAAATGATTTTAAATGGAAAATGCATCCTTATAACAGATACACGATTTCACATAACTTAGGAAGGGATTACATTCTCTTTTACAGGGGTCTTAAAAAAAAAAATTTCGGTTTGTTTTTCTTCCCCCGGCATTGTTGGTAAGTTCCATGCACATTTTTTTAATACATTTATTTTATTTTTAGTTTTTTATTTGGATTGTGCCCCTCTTTTTCCTCTGCTTCCTCTCCTTCACTCTCCCCACTTCTCCTCCCTTTTAAATTATTTATTGTATGGGGGAGTTTTAGGTTGGTTGGGTTTTGTTTAGTTTTTATTTATTTATTTATTTATTTATGTATTTATTGTTTGGATGAGGTGGGGATGGTGAGTTCTAAATATTGTATAGAAGGGTTTATTAGATAAACAATATAATTGAGAAAAGTGATTTCAGGTAGAAGAGCAAAGATAAAAGTGTATATATACAGTCCTTTTTTTTTTTTTGTTTTTACATATCTTTTTGTACAGTGTTGTATGGTTTGTCCTAAATGTAAAAAACTGTAATAAAAATTGAATTATAAAAAAAAAAATGGAAAATGCATAATTTGGCCACTAGATGGAGAAAAGTATCATAGTCATTTCCTATAATACTTGACTCCATCTAGTGGCCAAATATTGTATTTGCCAACACATTCACCCTATGCAAATGGGGCAAAAAAAACAAATGTAGGAAGAATATATCCTATGCCAGTGTTTCTCAACTCCAGTCCTCACGGCGCCCCAAAAAGTCATTTTTTCAGGCTTTCCATTATTTTGCACAGGCGATTTTATCAGTAATTACCACAGCTGCTTCATCTGAGGGAAATCCTGAAAACATGACCTGTTGGGACGCCTTGAGGACTGGAGTTCAGAAACACTGTCCTATGCTGTTCCAGTCGAAATGATTTTTAAATGGAAAATGTATCATTTGGCCACTAGATGGAGCTAAGTATCATAGGAATCTCCTATAATACTTGACTCCTTCTAGTGGCCAAATATGGTATTTGCCAACAGATTCACCCTATGACAGTGTTTCTCAACTCAAGTCCTCAAGACACCCCAACAGGTCATGTTTCCAGGATTTCCCTCAGATGAAACAGCTGTGGTAATTACTAAGGCAATGAAATCAATGATCAAATCACAAAATGTGAAAAATAATGGAAAGCCTGAAAACATGACCTGTTGGGGCACTTTGAGGACTGGCGTTTAGAAACATTGGCATAGGATATATTTTACCTACATTTGTTTTTTCCCCTATTCACATAGGGTGAATGTGTTGGCAAATACCATATTTGGCCACTAGATGGACATAAGTATTATAGGAAATTACTATGATACTTTGCTCCATCTAGTGGCCAAATGATGCATTTTCCATTTAAAATCATTTACACTGGAACAGCATAGGGATATATCCTACCTACATTTGTTTTTTTTGCCCCATTCACATTTGGCAGGGTTTCTCAACTCCAGTCCTCAAGGCGCCCCAACAGGTCATGTTTTCAGGCTTGCCATTTCTTTGCACAGGTGATTTGATCAGTTTCACTGCCCTAGTAATTACCACAGCTGTTTCATCTGAGGGAAATCCTGAAAACATGACCTGTTGGGGCACCTTGAGGACTGGAACTGAGAAAAACTGTCCTATGTTTCAGTGTAAATGATTTTAAATGGAAACGGTATCCTTTGTCCTATGCTGGTCCAGTGTAATTGATTTTAAATGGAAAATGCATCATTTGGCCACAAGATGGAGCTAAGTATCATAGAAATCTCCTATAATACTTGACTCCTTCTAGTGACCAAATATGATATTTTCCAATTAATTATTATTATTCCAACAGCTTTGTGTCCCAATAGAAATGAATGGGATGCTGGCACAGGGATGCATGCAACACCTGTACACCCCCTTACCTGGAAAACATGGACTGGCACTGTGCCTGCAGTAAAGATCTCCATGTGAGCGAGCCCTTCTGTGTGTTGGCAACCCATTCAAAATGAATAGGCTGACTTAATGCAATGAACCCGAATTGCCCTTTTCATACCTCTATGACAACAAACAACCTGGAAAGGGGTCAGGACAGGGTAAACAGCTATCTATTGGCATTGCAACTACAGACAGGGAATACTAAATCTGCATCACGTGAGCCATAAGTGATGATTTCTACACTGCACATATGTAATCACCAGAGATCACAAACTGCTAGAAGCAGCCATCCCCTGATTCAATTTATCTTAGCCAAGCCTATCACCTTCTACATGTGGGCAGCCCTTCTGTGACTTAAGCTACAGTGTAGAGAGAACATACAGTGGGGTGGATTTACTAAAACTGGAGCACTCAGAATCTGGTGCAGCTCTGCATGGTAGTCGATCAGCTTCTAACTTCAGATTGTTCAGTTAAGCTTTGACAATTAAACCTGGAAGCTGATTGGTTTCTATGCAGAACTGCACTAGATTTTGCACTCTCCAGTTTTAGTAAATCCCCCCCCCCCCAGGGCTGTGAACGAGGAAGGTATCGATGATCCCTCTAGATCAGTGGTTGTCAATGTATGAGCTAAAGGGGACCTCAAATGCGACCCCTGACATCACCAAAGGGCTGCACATAATGTTCAATATATGTAACGCTTAAGACTGTCAGAGACTGAAGACCCAATAGAGAAAATGAGGGTCAGAGAGTGAGGATACATTGTTGGCTGGGGATCTGCTGCAGAAGACAATACAAACTTAAGACCATGCAGAATTGCGAACATATCCCAAAAAATGTTAAGGACTCTTTTTTGCAGACAGTGTAGGCAGAGCAGTATGTTAATTAGGGGTATGGCTTTTATTTTTATGGGTGTGTGTGGTGTTTAAAAATGCAGTCTCATCAGTGCAGCCTCATCGGTGCAGTCTTATCAGTGCAGCCTCATGAGTGGCATCTCATAAGAGCAGTCTCATCAGAGAAATCTCAGTCTATCAGAGCAGTCTATCAAAGCAGTCTCATCAGTGCAACCTATCGGTGCAGTCTCATCAGTGCATATCAGTGCAGCCCCATGAGTGCTGTCTCATAAGAACAGTCTCATCAGAGCAGCCTCTGCAGTGCAGTCTCATCAGTGCAGTCTATCAGAGCAATCTCATGAGTGCAGTCTCATCAAAGCAGCCTTATCAGAGCAGCCTGATCAGAGCAGCCTCTTCAGTGCAGTCTCATTAGTGCAGTCTATAAGAGCAGTCTCATCAGTGCAGTCTGTCAAAGCAGTCTCATCAGAGCAGCCTCATCAGTGTAGCCTATGGGTGCAGACTCATTAGTGCATATCAGTGCAGCCTCAAGAGTGCGGTCTCATAAGAGCAGCCTCATCAGAGCAGTCTCTTCAGTGCAGCCTCATCAGTGCAGCCTATAACAGCAGTCTCATCAGAGCAGTCTTATGAGTGCAGTCTCATCGGAGCAGCCTCATCAGTGCAGTCTATAAGAGCAGTCTCATCTGTGTCATCTATAGGAGCAGTCTCATCAGAGCAGCCTCATCAGAGCAGTCTCATGAAAGCAGCCTCATCAGTGCAGCCTATCAGAGCAGTCTATAGGAGCAGCCTCATGAGTGCCATCTAAAGGAGCAGTCTCATCAGAGCAGCCTCATCAGAGCAGTCTCATCAGCGCAGTCTCATCAGCGCAGTCTATAAGAGCAACCTCATCAGTACTACTTAGTGGGGAGGATCTACCTGGTCCTGGCCATGCCAGCCGAGCTCCGCTCACCATCCACAGGCTCCCCAACAAGTGCTGCCAACCCCCCCTCTGACATCAGCCAGGCTGCCTTTCCACATGCTCCTGCCCGCATGAATGAGCCACCACACTCCCGGGACTCCATCACGTCTCGATGTCTGTGACCGAGGTGGATTTTGGGGACAGGCTCAGAACAGGACATCAGAACGGGACATCGGTCTAATTTTCTGGAATGTCCCGGGCGAATTGGCACTGTTGGCAACTATGAACATGTTACATGAGACTAGTAGAGATCAATGTTATTGCCCTAATCAATGTTTCCACTACAGACTACTGAAGTCCAAGGGCCGCATGCAGCACTTTGGTGTATGGTGTGCAGCCCTTGGACTTCAGTAGTGGGTCACAGGTTGGGCCTTCTGATTCCAATAGTCACATCATATATAGCAGGTTAATAGACAGGGCTTAGCCAATCATATGCAGGGACTGCCTGCTTCTAGCAGCTGGTGTTCTCCACCGCCAGGGAATTCCTTGTCAATTTTTGATGAATACAAGGAGTTCTCTGATTGATAACGGGGGAGGAGGTAATGTTATAATCAATGTAAGCATGCAATAAAGAGTTCAGTTTTAGGGATGAATTATTCCATAGTGCCCACAGCTACAGAGAACAGTTAGGGCTTGTTCTAACCCTTTTACAAGCATGGCTGTACAGTGCCTCATACCCAGGGGCGTACCTAGAGCATTTGGCACCCGGGGCGGATCCTATATCTGGCACCCCCCCACCATAAAATGTAAAAACACCCACCGTGTCCCCTGCATACCTCTGCATCCTTCAATATCTTTTTGTCACTACTGTGTATCCCCCCTCTCCACAACTGCACCTCTGGACCCCTTTAAATTACACAGCACCCTGCACCTCTGGACCCCTTTACATTACACAGGACCTTGCACCTAAGGACCTCTTTACATTACACAGCAGCCTACACCTCTGGACCCCTTTACATTACACAGCAGCCTACACCTCAGGACCCCTTTACATTACACAGCAGCCTGCACCTCTGGACCCCTTTACATTACACAGCAGCCTGCACCTCTGGACCCCTTTACATTACACAGCAGCCTGCACCTCTGGACCCCTTTACATTACACAGCTCTTGTACCTCTGGACCCCTTTACATAACATAGCACCCTGAACCTCCTGACCCCTTTACATTACACAGCGCCCTGCACCTCTGGACCCCTTTACATTACACAGCACCCTGTACCTCTGGACCCCTTTACATTACACAGGACCTTGCACCTAAGGACCTCTTTACATTACACAGCAGCCTGCACCTCTGGACCCCTTTACATTACACAGCTCTTGTACCTCTGGACCCCTTTACATAACATAGCACCCTGAACCTCCTGACCCCTTTACATTACACAGCCCTTGTACCTATGGATCTCTTTACATTACACAGCACCCTGAACCTCTGGACCCCTTTACATTACACAGCCCTTGTACCTCTGGACCCCTTTACATTACACAGCACCCTGCACCCCTTTACATTACACAGCCCCTCACAGCTCTGGACCCTCTGCATGTAACACAGATCCCCTACAGTGCAGACCCCCCTCCCTACCATACAGACCCCCATCTACAGTGTAGACCCCCCTACAGTACAGAATCCTCCCCTACAGTGCAGACCCTCCTACAGTACAGACCCCTCCACCCTATAGCGCAGACCCCCCCCTACAGTGCAGACCCTCCTACAGTACAGACCCCTCCCCCTACAGCGCAGACCCCCCTACAGTACAGACTCCCCTACAGACCCCCCTACAGTGCCGAATCTTCCTCTACAGTACAGACCCCCCCTACAGTGCAGGACCCCTTCTACAGTGCAGGACCCCCTACAGTGCAGGACCCCCCTGCAGTGCAGGACCCCCCTACAGTGCAGAACCCCCCTACAGTGCAGGACCCCTTCTACAGTGCAGGACCTCCCTACAGTGCAGGATCCCCCTACAGTGCAGGACCCCCCCTACAGTGCAGGACCCCCCTACAGTGCAGGACCCCTTCTACAGTGCAGACCCCCTACAGTGCAGGACCCCCTACAGTGCAGGACCCCCCCTACAATGCAGACCCCCTACAGTGCAGGACCCCCCTACAGTGCAGGACCCCCCTACAGTGCAGAACCCCCTACAGTGCAGGACCCCTTCTACAGTGCAGGACCTCCCTACAGTGCAGGACCCCCCTACAGTGCAGGACCCCCCCTACAGTGCAGGACCCCCCCTACAGTGCAGGGCCCCCTACAGTGCAGGACCCCCCCCCCCCTACAGTGCAGACCCCCTACCGTGCAGACCCCCTACAGTGCAGGACCCCCCTACAGTGCAGAACCCCCCTACAGTGCAGGACCCCTTCTACAGTGCAGGACCTCCCTACAGTGCAGGACCCCCCTACAGTGCAGGACCCCTTTACAGTGCAGGACCCCCCCCCACAGTGCAGGACCCCCCCTACAGTGCAGGACCCCTTCTACAGTGCAGGACCCCCTCTACAGTGCAGGACCCCCTACAGTGCAGGACCCCCCCTACAGTGCAGACCCCCCTACAGTGCAGGACCCACCACAGTAAAGAACCCCCCTACAGTGCACAGCCTCCCCTAAGGACCCATAGTGTACCTCGAGCCCAAGGCAGCGGCATTGCAGGGGGGAGGTGTGGGCAGCACCCGAGTGAAGTATCACCTGTCGGCTCAGTGATCCGGGACCCGGCGCAATAATCCCCTTCTCTCTGTGGTCACGCGCCGTTCTGATCAGTCTCGGGCAGCGGCTGTCACTCACAGCCGAGCAGAGTGAAGCCGCCTCCCCCTCCTTGTCTACACAGTGCTGTGCATAGAGGAGGGGGAGGCGGCTTCACTCTGCTCGGCTGTGAGTGACAGCCGCTGCCCGAGACTGATCAGAACGGCCGCGCGACGCGACCACAGAGAGAAGGGGATTATTGTGCCGGGTCACTGAGCCAGCTGATGTCACTCCACTCGGGTGCTGCTCGCACCCCCCCCCCCCTGCAATGCCGCCCACTGCCAGTGCCTCGGGCTCTCTCTGTGTGGGCTGCGAACCCGAGGCACGGTGCTGTCTGACACTTCAGTTGGGGGGGGGCGCTGGCCTGACACCCCCCCCAGTGTGTGGCACCCGGGGCGGCACGCCCCCCACCCCCCCACTTAGTACGCCCCTGCTCATACCACTTGACATTTTCCACATTTCGGCACCTTACAAACAAAAACGTAAATGTATTTTATTGGGATTTCATGTGATAGACCAACACAAAGAGACACATAATTGTGAAGTGAAAGGAAAATGGTAAATGATTTTCAATTTTTTTTTTTACAAATAAATATGTGAAAAGTCTGGGGGGCATTTGTATTTAACCCCCTTTACTCTGATACCCCTAACTAAATCTAGTGGAACCAATTGCCTTCAGAAGTCACACAATTGGTAAATAGAGCCCACCTGTGTGTAATTTCATCTCAGTATGAATACAGCTGTTCTGTGAAGCCCTCAGAGGTGTTAGAGAACCTTAGTGAGCAAACAGCATCATGAAGGCCAAGGAACACACCAGACAGGTCAGGGATAAAGTTGTGAAGAAGTTTTAAGTGGGTTAGGTTTAAAAAAAAATATCCCAAGCTTTGAACATCTCACAGAGCTCTGTTCAATCCATCATCCAAAAATGGAAAGAATATAGCACAACAGCAAACCTACCAAGACATGGCCGTCCACCTAAACTGACAGGCAAGGAGAGCAGCCAAGAGGCCCATGGTAACTCTGGAGGAGCTGCAGAGAACCACAGCTCAGGTGGGAGAATCTGTCCACAGGACAACTATTAGTCGTGCTCTCCACAAATCTGACCTTATGGAAGAGTGACAAGAAGAAAGACATTGATGAAAGAAAGCCATAAAAAGTCCCATTTGAAATTTGTGAGAAGCCATGTGGGGGACACAGCAAACATGTGAAGAAGGTGCTCTGGTCAGATGAGACCAAAATTGAAAACGCCACGTGTGGCAGAAAACTAACACTACACATCACCCTGAACACACCATCCCCGCCGTAAAACATGGTGGTGGCAGCATCATGTGGTGGGGATGCTTTTCTTTAGCAGGGACAGGGAAGCTGGTCAGAGTTGATGGATAGTTAATTCGTTGATGGAGTTAAGAAGATGGATGGAGCCAAATACAGGGCAAACCTAGAAGAAAAAAAGAGTCTGCAAAAGACTTGAGACTGGGGTGGAGGTTCACCTTCCAGCAGGACAACGACCCTAAACATACAGCCAGAGCTACAATGGAATGGTTTAGATCAAAGCATATTCATGTGTTAGAATGGCCCAGTCACAGTCCAGACCTAAATCCAATTGAGAATCTGTGGCAAGACCTGAAAATTGCTATTCACAGACGCTCTCCATCCAATCTGACAGAGCTTGAGATATTTTGCTAAGAAGAATGGGCAAAAATGTCCCTCCCTAGATGTGCAAAGCTGGTAGAGACATCCCCAAAAAGACTTGAAGCTGTAATTGCAGTGAAAGGCGGTTCTACAAAGTATTGACTCAGGGGGGCGCCATACAAATGTACCCTACACTTTTCACATATTTATTTGTAAAAAAGTTTGAAAACCATTTATAATTTTCCTTCCACTTCACAATTATGTGCCACTTTGTGTTGGTCTATCACATAAAATCCCAATAAAATACATTTATGTTTTTGGTTGTAGCATGACAAAATGTGGAAAATTTTTAAGGTATGAATACTTTTTCAAGGCATAACTGCATAACTTATGGGGGGGGGGGGGGGGGTACCTTACCTTTCAGAAAATATGTAATGTTTTGGGGGTTTTATGTAATCTTCAGGCATTGAAATTATTTTTTAAACGTTTGTGCAAAAAAAAAAAAAAGGGAAAAAAGAGCCTGGCAGCGAAAAGGTTAATAGTAGGTGCCTTCAGTGATTGTCACGCTATGATGTGTTATATATTAATGGAAACGTCTTCTCCCAGCTGAAGGGTCTCCTATTATAGGCGTCACTTGTAAACTTGTAATTGCTACATTGTAACCATGTGAGAAGCATTAGAGGAGAGGAGGAATATTGAGATTAATCTCTGAATTACTGCTGTATTAATGCTATTAATGTCTCTTTCACCTGTGTGTTCCAATGTATCTGGAACACAGAAAATTATAAAATGAAATGAGATACTTTAATATCGGGTCGGCCGCACTTCCTCTGTCCTGTACATGATGCTATCGCCTCCTCTCATTATAATTAGGCAGCTCCAGCAATTAACGGCATCCAGAGACACTGACACATGATATAAATTGCTGTATTTTATGGACCGTATAATGCCCCTCCCCCATTAGCGGATTGTGGCAGAGGCCTAGCGCATCTTTCAGTATATTAAGCTCAGTCTTCTGTAACCAAATATAATGGGATTTCTACAATGAATTATGGGCAGTGCGGTTTACGGAACAACTTTCAAACTTTTAACGTTTGTAGATAGCGGTGGGCGAAGAGCAGAGTGAATGAGAGGAAAACCGCGGGCGATATCATTCTGCGTGGAAGTGTCCATCGGACATGGTAACAGACACGCCACCATCATTAACCACTTCCGTACCGCCGCACGACGATATACATCCTAACTTTGTGTGAATTAGAGGAAAACCGCAGGCGATATCGTTCTGCGTGGAAGTGTCCATCGGACATCTTAACGGACACGCCGCCATCATTAACCACTTCCGTACCGCCGCACGCCCATATACATCCTAACTTTGTGTGAATTAGAGGAAAACCGCGGGCGATATCGTTCTGCATGGAAGTGTCCATCGGACATGGTAACAGACACGCCGCCATCATTAACCACTTCCGTACCGCCGCATGCCAATATACATCCTAACTTTGTGTGAATTAGAGGAAAACTGCAGGCGATATCGTTCTGCATGGAAGTGTCCATCGGACATGGTAACAGACACGCTGCCATCATTAACCACTTCCATACCGCCGCATTCCAATATACATCCTAACTATTATGGCAGCAGCTAGCTGTCATAACCCTGGTATCTTGTTCTTCGGCCAGCGGGCCAAGTTTCTGATAATAGTGGTTTCTGCGGCAGAATCGCCACAAGATCATTTTTATCGGCGGCGGGAGAGGGCCCCCTCCCTCTCCTGCCACACTCCGGTGCCCTCCCCCACTTACCGGAGCCGTCGGCAGCAAAGGAGGCGATTGGGTCCTTCTACTGGCTGGGTATGGAGATGAGCGAGAGGAAGATGGGCCCCCACCCGTCTCCATACCATTGCAGGGTGGAAGCGATGTCAAAACGCCACTTCCGCCCATAGCTCTTAGCCCTTGTACACACAGTCGGACATTCCGACAACTGGTGTTGCATACACACGGTCGGACAAAGTTGTCAGAAAATCCAATCGTTCGAAAAGTGATGACGTTCGTTCGTTACGTTCAGGCTAGTAGCCAATAGATTTAGTCTCGTAATTTGATCTGAGCATGCGTGGCACTTTGTCCGATTGGAATTCTCTACAAACGATCGGACAAAGTCCGATTGGATCATGTTGTCGGAAAATTTTATATCCAGCTCTCAAACTTTGTTGGTCAAACATTCCGACGGAAAATGTCCGATGGAGCCCACACCCGGTCGGATTATCTGACAACACGGTCCGATCGGACATTTTCCGTTGGAATTTCTGACCGTGTGTACAAGGGCTTAAAGGGCCATTTTTTTTTATTGCATTTTAGTGTAAGTATGAGAGCTGGGGTGTTTTTGACCCCCGAGCTCATATTTAAGAGGTCCTGTTATGGTTTTTTTCTATTACAAGGGATGTTTACATTCCTCATAATAGGAATAAAAGTGACACCATTTTTTTTAAAGAACAGTGTAAAAATAAAAAATAAAAGGTAAAATAAATAAGAATTTTTTTTTTTTATACGTGCCTCGTCCCGCCGAGTTTGCATGCAGAAGCGAACACATACGTGAGTAGCGCCCACACATAAAAAAAAACACATATGTGAGGTATTGCTGTGATTACAGTAGTAGTGCAAGAGCAATAATTCTAGCCCTAGACCTCCTCTGTAACTCATGCAACCTGTAGAATTTTTTTAAACATCGCCTATGGAAATTTTTAAGGGTAAAATATTGTCGCCATTCCACGAGCGGGCGAAATTTTTAAGCGTGACATGTTGGGTATCAATTTACTCTGCATAACATTATCTTTCACACTATCAAAAACAATTGGGCTAGATCACTGCATTCCCATCCGTCTCCCATAGGGGGGGGGGGGGATGGTGGTCGATCGCCACATTCCTATCCATCTCCCATTGGGGAGGGTTTGGAGGTTAGCTTTCTGCACCCCCCCCCAAAAAATATTGAGCACCGATTGCCACTGAATAGTACCCCATCGTTTGTGCCAAGGGGAGGAATAGTACCCTATCACTGGTGTCAGTGGGAGGAATAGTGCCCCATGATTGGTGTCAGTGGCAGTAATAGTGCCCCATAACTGGTGTTGGTGGGAGGAATATGGCCACATCACTGATGTAAGTAGGAGGAATAGTACCCCATCATTGGTGTCATTGGGAGGAATAGTGTCCCATCACTGGTGTCAGTGGGAGGAATAGTGGTCCATTGTTGGCCTCAGTGGCAGAAATGATGCCCCATTGTTGTTGTCAGGGGGGGAAATAGTGTCTTTTATCAGAGGGAAGAATAGTGCCCCAAGGGCCGGATAAAGACAAGCAAAGAGCCATATCCGGCCCTCGGGCCACAGTTTATGATCACTGTCCTATAGCATATGTACCTAAACAAAGACCTCCATGGCAGGGTTACCAGGTACAGTAAAACCTTGGATTACGAGCACAATTCGTTCCGGAAACAAGCTTGTAATCCAAAGCACTTGTACATCAAAGCAAATTTCCCCATAAGAAATAATGGAAACTCAAATGATTCATTCCACAACCATTTATTGATAGGTCTTTCAGTTTATAGTCCATATAAAAAGATTATAGCAATGCGATTTTGGTTGTGTTACCATAAAACGTCCATTCACAAATGGAAACCTCCACAAGGGGATTAGAAGCAAAATCCAGCAGGAGCTCCAGAGTATAAAAGAGAAGAGAGGTGCCTCTAATGCCGCGTACACACGAGCGGACTTTTCAACATCCAAAGTCCGAAGGACTGAGTCCGTCAGACTATCCGATCGTGTGTGGGCTGCAACGGACTTTTGACTCGCCAAAGTCCGAAGGACTTTAGAATATGGAACATGCTTCAAATTTTCCCGAAGGAACTCCGCCGGACCCGGTCCCCTTCGAAAACTCCGCTCGTGTGTATGCTACTCCGACGGACTAAAACCGACGCTAGGGCAGCTATTGGCTACTGGCTATGAACTTCCTTATTCGAGTCGGGTCGTACGTCATCACGTTCGAATCCGTCGGAGTTTAGTGTGATTGTGTGTGGCCAAGTCCGTTCAGCCGAAAAGTCTGTCAGAACTCCGTCGGAATTCCAGCAGAACTCCGACGGAACTCCTTTGGAAGTCTGTCGGACATAAGTCCGCTCGTGTGTACGGGGCTTTAGTGTAGCAATATGTTGCTAAATGTTGTACCTTCATTAAATGTAACCATATTGCTACACTTAGAGGAGCCTCTCTTCTCTTACTACTCAGTTGGGACATGACGCTACTTGTATATCAAGACATCGCTTGTATGTCAAGTCAAAATTTGTTTGAAAATGTTGCTCGTCTTGCAAAACGCTCTCAAACCAGGTTTTTCTGTATTGTTTTATTGAAACATGCAGATTTAGCATATCTGTCATTTTGAAATTCCATTAACATGTTAGATCCTATATGAGATTTCAGCTATTCAGTTTAGGTCTGCTTTAATTTGAAATATGAATACCATATTCGATTAGGCAACAGAACTTTAGATTTTCTAAATTCATGATTTTCTTGCTCACTGTTGGATCTCCCTTCTTGATGTCATTTATTAGATGCATTTCCCTGCCCTCTTCTCAGTTCCAGGGTGTATCTTTGTGTTTTGAACCGGCACCCAAACGGCACATTCTGAATGTGGGTTGTAGTATTACTTTGTAGAATCGGACGCTTATGCCTTTTTCTTTTTTGAATCTCTGCGTCTTTCAACACAATAAAGCAATAAAGTGTCTCCCTAGCTTTAGAAGCTGCAGGTTGATGCTGCACGCTGTTATCGGCACTGCATGCCGGGACGGGGCCTGTGACACTCTCCCGCAAGTGCGACATCATCTTGTCATTTACTGTATATTAAACGTAGAAAAGAAAATTCATTGGAAAGCAATTTACTTCAAAATCGCAACAAAAGACACAAGAGCAGATAGAATAAAAAAGCTGTAAAAAAAAAAAAAAAAAAAGGTTCTTCACTGTTAGAGCTTTGAAGATCTGGAGTCACGCGGATTTTGGTGGATGTGGATTCTATCTGAAAGGTGTTTGATGCTCTCCTAAAAGAACAAAATACAAAAGAATTTCTTATATTCATAGAAAATATTCCGTAACATGTTCATCCGGAAATCTTTCTAGAGACGGAACGTTTTTTTTTTCTTTTTTAAGGCAAAGTGGATCATAAAATGCATAGACAAATGCATATACCTACATGCGGAGGAGAGGGAAACCTATAGTCATGGCAGAATGTGCGACTGCTATGGGCAGTTCCAGGACAAGGTAATTTAGAGCCCAGGGCAAACATACCAAACTGCGCCCCCCCCCCTCAAAAAAAAAAAGAACTGAGGACTAATCTGCATACTTACCCCCTAAGCATAAATTCCCCTCCTCCCCGTACAAATCTGCCCTTCCACTGAACCCCCCTCCAGAAGAAAAGTTTGCACCACCCCCTCATCTTTCCTCCTCTGATAACCTCTTATAGCACAAATCCCCCCCCCCCCCCACCATATGACCTCTTCTAGCACAAACACCTAAAATATTCCTTCTAGCACAAATCCTCCTCCCCCACTCCCCTCCTAACACAAATCCCCCAAATCACCACTCCTAGCACCCCCTCTCAAATTTACCCACCCAACACAAATCCCCTCCCCCCCAATCTCCTTGCAGCACCCCCCACCTCATATGAAATCACAGTGCCACCCCCTCCTGTCCACCCCTTGTCCCTGTCCTGGCCATGGTCCCCTGTCTGGCTACACAGGGGTTACAATGTTCTATATCAAATAAATTTGGATATCAAAAAAGTAAATATTTGGGGGAACTTCTAAATGCTTGATATGGAAGGAAATAGTATTCTGCATCAATGAAGGGCTTGCCTTTGAAATAGGGGCCAATGGTTTTATCATGGGACCCCATCACATATAGTTACAAATCTGATGACAAAGTCTACATTTTTTTTTAATCTCAAATAGAGCAGAGGTCCCCAACCCATGGACCATGGATCAGTGCCTGCCTGTGGCCTGCTAGGGGCCCAGGTTGCACAGGAGGGGATGGGGGGCACAATCCCTTCCCTCTCACGTTGGCGACACGTGGGAAGAAGAGCAATAGAGAATAGGAGATACTTCTTACTGCTCACTGAACGCACTGCCATTACATACTGCTCACTGATCGCAACGGCCACTACATATTGCTCACTGACCACACTGCCCCTACATACTGCTCACTGACTGCACTGCCACTACATACTGCTCACTGACTGCACTTCCACTACATACTGCTCACTGACTGCACTTCCACAACATACTGCTCGCTGACGGCACTGCCACAACATACTGCTCACTGACTGCACTGTCACTACATACTGCTCACTGATTACACTGCCACTATATACTGCTTACTGACGGCACTGCCCCTACATACTGCTCACTGACTACACTGCCACTACATACTGCTCACTGATTACACTGCCACTATATACTGCTCACTGACGGCACTGCCCCTACATACTGCTCACTGACTGCACTGCCACTACATACTACTCACTGACCACACTGCCACTACATACTGCTCTCTGACCGCACTGCCACTATATACTGCTCACTGACCGCACTGCCACTACATACTGGTCACTGATTACACTGCCACTACATACTGCTCGCTGACCGCACTGCCACTACATACTGCTCCCTAACCGCACTGCCCCTGCATACTGTTCACTGATTGCACTACCCATACATACTGCACACTGACCGCACTGCCACTACATACTGCTCACTGACCGCAGTGCCACTACATACTGTTCACTGACTGTAGCGCCACTACATACTGTTCACTGACCGTAGTGCCACTACATACAGCTCACTGACTGCACTGCCACAACATACTGCTCACTGACCGCACTGCCACTACATACTGCTCACTGACTGCACTGCCACTACATACTGCTCGCTGACTGCACTGCCACAACATACTGCTCACTGACTGCACTGCCACTACATACTGCTCACTGATTACACTGCCACTATATACTGCTCACTGATGGCACTGCCCCAACATACTGCTCACTGACTGCACTGCCACTACATACTACTCACTGATTACACTGCCACTACATACTACTCACTGACCACACTGCCACTACATACTGCTCACTGACTGCACTGCCACTACATACTGCTCTCTGACCGCACTGCCACTACATACTGCTCACTGACCGCACTGCCACTACATACTGCTCACTGATTACACTGCAACTACATACTGCTTGCTGACCGCACTGCCACTACATACTACTCCCTAACCACACTGCCCCTGCATACTGTTCACTGATTGCACTACCCATACATACTGCACACTGACCGCACTGCCACTACATACTGCTTACTGACCGCAGTGCCACTACATACTGTTCACTGACCGTAGTGCCACTACATACTGTTCACTGACCGTAGTGCCACTACATACTGCTCATTGATTACACTGCCACTACATACTGCACACTCTCTGCCCTGGCACTAGGTACTGGTCACCGACTTGAACATTGTACAAGTACATAGCAGCTCTACATCACAACCAACACTGGTTTGCTTATTTGATTCATTGTTACAATATTCTAAGCCAGGTTAGGCCAGATAAAATAAAGGCAATGTTCTGTGTAAAGGAGGTGATGCTGGCAGAGGGCGGCGGGCGCTCCTTTGGGTGCCAGTGGATATATGCTTATAGGTTTTATTGGTGGAAATCAAACCCTGCCAGAGAGGTACAGGGCTGTGTCTAATGCCTGTCTAGAGCCTGGCATCACAAGCCCATTGAGAATATATAATGTATTGCTCTATTCACAGCTCTCCATCTGCTGCCCTATTATAATATAGAGAGAAATTGTTTCGTCAGATTTCACGCCGCAGATATCCCCCTGGAAAGCCAGAAAATAAAACGTTGAAAGGATTAGCATGGGACTTCCCATTCTGCGCTCCAACCACAAGCTCAACCATCAGAAATAACCAAATAAAACCCTCATAAGTCTCTGAGAGCCGACCGGGGAGTCGGCAGTGCGGGGGCTGATTAGCTGCATATCACCGAGGGTTAATCCCGGCCGCTGACCAATGGAGCGTCTCCTCTTTTGACAGATAGAAAGTCAATTATTTTGAAATTCATTTCTACTTCCTCTTGTCTTATCGTTAGATGTAAACTGCTCCTGGATTATGGAAATCCCAAGTGTCTGCCTGCAAATTATGGCTGAGGCTGATGAAAGGAACGATGCATTATGATTGGCTGCTCAGGTATTACTGTGAACATCACTTTTTTTTTTTAAAGCGCAAATGAATTCAAATAGAAAAAGTTTATATATGACAGCTTACCAATGCTTAGGCTAGGTTCACACCATGTGCATGTTAGAAATGCATGCAAAAAAGGGTGCTTTCCTGACACTCACCCGTGCCCTTTAGCAGACGCATGGAGGTGCCATCAATTGTTAATGGCATCCCCTCGTATCTTCATGCACCTGTTTCTGTGCACAACAAAGTACTTCATGCCAGCAGTGTTTTTGAAAAAGGGTCAGGGACTTCTTTTCTGCTTTTCTCACGGGTAGGACAATGCAGTGAAATTAATGAGCTGTTCTACATGCGGCACATGGAAAATGCATGGAAATCACTTGAAAATGTGCCAGTGCTTTGTTGCACCTGTATGGTAGAAATGGATCCTTAGATGTGATGGCTGCATTAGCTTTTCTTTACCTTTATTATCACCTGATGATCCTGCCAGAAACAAACTTCCTGTCCTAGGGTGACAACACTGCACTTTATCTGTGTAGCCCCCTCTAGTGTATGCTAGAACCATACTCTGACTCAAGCTGTAAATTTGTGGGTCTGCAATTGGGTAAGGGTTATTAGAGTTTAGGGCTGGGTGACTCATCTCAGCATCTCTCTGGTGCCTCCTCCTGTTTCAAAAGTGTTGGAGAACGTTCTGGAAGATAGTGGGTGGAGACTAGGAGGTTCTGCTCAGCATATTTGGAGGTCCCTGGACCTAGAAGATTGCTGGCAGGAAGGGGCCGCTTAGAGTGAAAGGAGGAGTCGCCTAGGCAGCCGACAAGAGGAAGGAGGAAGTTGGACAGGAAGTTCCACTAAAAAAAGGTACCCACTCCCCCCCCCCCCAAAAAAAAATTACATGGCAAATGTGGCATGCTTAAAACGGAAGTTCCACTTTTGGGTGGTACGCCGCTTTTACCGGGTCCTTTTGAGGTAGCACTTCATATACTTTCACATGTGACTACTGAGCACCGACCCACTAAATTGGATTTACTATGTCATGCCAAGTGACTCCGGAAGGTATGTGGATGTAATGTGACTGTTATGCCTTTGCCTGAGTACCATCAGTAAAGGGGCAGTGCATGTGTGGGGACATTCCTTTCTTGGGATATAAAGGTCAATGACCGAGCATGTTGAGTGGAGGCCTATGGCACGGAGTGCGGCACAATAGAGTGGCAGAGGGTTCGGCCTCAGCAGGAAGGGGCAGTGTTCTAGCAGGATAGGAATAGGGGCAGGGATTGTGCTCTTGGCACCATTATTAGTTGAGCACAAAGCCACTCTTACACGCTGGTTGCTGGCAAAATATAGACCCAAGGTTGGATGCTTAATTCCACCCAAGTGTTATGAGTAGCGAAAAAAACTTCCAAAACTTCCTCATAATGCATCTTGCAGGAAGCAGCAAGTGCTCAGACCTAATTCCCAGATGCAGCCAATCTGATTGTATGGCTTCAGTATGGCGTCACGTATCCCACATGCAGGCATCCAGCAAGGGTGATCAAATCAGTTGGCTGCACTTAAAGGAATCAGGACCAGATGAATACGTGAAAATATATATTTATTAAAGATAATGACACGCTTGAAAACCAACACCAGGAGACCATAAACAAGTACTGTAAGTGAAAAGTAATTGAATACAGAAAACCTAATATAACACCTAACTAACTATCTATATATAAGTGAAGGGAACACACATAAGCAAAACAAGACATGGACAAGTGAAAAGGAAGCTGGGTAATGGGAGCGTAAGGCCAGTAAAGGGAGCAGGAAGCAGGTTCCAAGGGACAGGTCTCTGTATCTGGATTCAGGACAAGAGACGGGGACAGGTCAGCCTCAGGCAAGGGACACGGCTTGCAGGGAAAATACTGAAGCACTGAGAAAGGAAATGGCATTTCTATTAATGAGGGAGAGATTTCCCTATGGGGTTTTATTGCCAGCAAGACACAAGGTTAAAGAAAAATGTCTCTTTATATCAAAAAGGTATTTAATTGATAAAAAGTGGTACAAAATGCAACAAGGACATTTAATGTATTAAAACATGAGCTTTAAAAGACTAAAACATACACATGCCACATACATACACATGATAATACAGCCAGTGAGTACATATGAACAAATATAGCGTGATATAAACAAATCATGTAATCATACTATGCTCCCCAACCCGGACATGTTTTGACCTTAGAATTAGGGGTCTTCTTCTGGGGGAATACAGAGGGGAAAAACTCTATAAAAAATATATTCTAACAATGAGATCATTTAAAACACAAACGATACTTTCAGAGACAATATATATTTTTGATAAGAAACATGTTCAATATATAATTGAAGTATGTTTGTATTTATCACTGATGACTGCAGAGAATGCTCCTAGTCAACGTGCCCAGAAACTGCCAGAGGATCCAACCAACGCAGCGAACATTCCTGCCCCGGCGCGTAAAATGGCAGAGACACACACATAGGGTAAAAAGGACCACCCCTAAGGCCCTCAAGAGGTAGCGCTCAACTCCCAATAGCCGAGGAAGGAAATGGGAACGGACAAAAAATCCAAAGGGGAGCCGGACCTCAAATCAGTATACTCTATAGATATAAAACAAATACTAATATTAAAAAATGTGTAAAAAAATATATATAAATAAATATGCAAAAGTTAAGGAACCCCTGACAATTTTTATAATTGTAATTTATAAATATTTCGGTGTTTGGATCAGCAATTTCATTTTAATCTATCAAATAACTGAAGGACACAGTAATATTTCAGTAGTGAAATGAGGTTTATTGGATTAACAGAAAATGCGCAATATGCATCAAAACGAAATTAGACAGAGATCGTTCCTAGCACCTTCAAACAAGGCATCGTCAAACCTCTGCTAAAGAAACCTAACCTCGACCCTCAGGACAACCGTAGGCCAATTACTAGCCTTAACACCATTTCCAAGATCATGGAGAAAGCTGTAGTACAACAGTCACAACTCCACCTGGATACTCACAAACTCCTTAAATACCTTTTCTCATGATTGGGTGCACTTGTCTATGAAGTTCAAGGCTTAATGAGCTCACCAAACCAATTGTGTGCTCCAATTATTCAGTGCTAAGTAGTTACAGGTATTCAAATCAACAAAATGACAAGGGTTCCCAAATTTATGCACCAGTCTAATTTCATTTTGATGCATATTGCACATTTTCTGTTAATCCAATAAACCTCACTTCACTACTGAAATATTACTGTGTCCTTCCGTCATTTGATAGATCAAAATGAAATTGCTGATCCAAACACCCAAATATTTATAAATGACAATCATGGAAATTGTCAGGGGTTCCTAAACTTTTGCATAAGACTGTATATATATATATATATATATATATATATATATATATATATATATATATATATATATATATATATATAGCCATTAATAAGATAAGAAGCATGTGAAAAGTGAAAAAAGAGACAAAGGGGATAAAAGGGGAAAAAGGGGTGATGAAAGTGCGATCTGCATAGGTGAGAACCTTGGATGACACCAGACTCTAAGTCTTTACTGTTCTAATTACTGATCTGCTCGGAGGGCTTTTTATTTCTTTAGTTCCTTCTCACCATAACCTGTATAGTTATACTGTTTTTTTTTTTTTTTACTAAGCCAATATTGGAGTTTGTAGAATTTCATCACACAAAGCACAGTTCCAGTTCTCTTTTCCATTGGAGAATATGTAACATAATTGCAGTAGAAGGGAATGCAACAGTCAGATCCAGCACTGTGATTATTCCCGGTGTCTGAGCTTCCCTTGTGGATAACTGCTATTACCTGACCCGCTCCAGTCAATTCTGACAGCCAAGGAAGATTTTCTGCAGACACTGATCCATCAACACAGACAGTTCTGCCTTGGAAAGATGACATCTTAGTTTGAGCAGAGTCTGTCAGCCCCCTCATCAGCCAAGATCCTTTTTCTGTGCTCTTTCCACATGAGTGATGCAGGCTCCGGGGACCGGCCTATGCAGATTGCACTTGTCATTGTTCTCTTTGAGCTACACACCTCGCTGATCTGCCCTGTTATGTGCCTGACTGACAGTTTACTCATCCGGGGCCCTGGCTGGGGGCAATGCACCATCACTCCGTGTCTGTGTTGTGCAAACAACTTTATAATCGTCTTTTTCTCCCTTAACCCGCAGGAAGCCTCATGTGCCATGGGCTATGCTGCTTGAGTGAAGCAAACTCCAAAAAGAGAAATGCTTCATCTGAGGTCTTTATTTAGGACCAGTGTAAAACTACCCCTGAAGGAGCCACTGAATTGTGATGAAGCCTGTGGAGCTTGTGCCCTTGGAGTGGCAGTCCAGGGGTGCCATAATAATTCACTTTAGGGCCAACTCACAGTGTTCTTAGTATGGCTCAGCACTCTTGCATGCTTTTTACTGGAAGAATTCCTCACTGGAGGAATTTTTATACCACCTAGAAGGCCATTTTTTTTGTTGCATTTTTTTTTTGCGCAGCACTTATGCACTTTACTCACTCCCAAATAGTAGGGTGTAGGTCCTCGGACTTGCCTGAAAGTCTTGGGGGAGGGAACGTGGCCTTAATGTCCGGCTCTTACCCTCCCATGGAGCCTCTATTCAAGGGAGCATCACCTAGTACTTAGCTGGACCTTTCATCAGCAGCCATGTGTTCTAAGCAGGAAAAGTCTCCTGCAGCTTTCCTCCAGAGTCTCAGGCATATCTTGCCCAGGCACAGTTCTTTCTCTGTCCAGTCTCCCTGGACACTGCACAAAATCTGAGAGTTCTTGTCTGTTAAGCACACAGCAGCTCTTGCAATCCCCATGTGGTTCTTGGCTGCTCTCTCCGTTGCTCCAAGACAGATGGGAGGGTCTGTCTCCTTGGCTGCAGTGGTGACTAATAAAAGTCCTCCTGATCAATTGCTAGAGGTGAGCTTTCTCTTCAGCCGCTGTAGCAACCAACCAGTGCCTTTTCTGGCTCCCCTTTTCCTGTGGCCATCCATAAAGTAGGGAGGGGAGCAACAAGCTGTACTGTCAGGGAGCAATGCTTTTCTAGGCAGCTTAAAGGGGCCACTAACCCCTTTTTAATGCAGGTTTTTGCAATACACTGGAGTCTAGTGTTCTGTGGTGCTTTTTCATTTAAATTGAACCCCAGTGCACTAAACCAATGTACCTCTAATGCACTTTCATTGCTTCGCACCAAAATGCATGGTAAGGCACTTCCATGCCTTGTGTTTTGCTGAGTTAAACGTAATGGCTGCAGGGGGCTGTGGTGACCTTCTTTCAGTCCATGAAGCCCTTTGTCCACAGTTTGTTCTTAGTCTTCTAGGTTGCTTGACATTAGATAATACACACAGAAGACTTAAGCCTTGTACACACGTTCGGAGAATCCGTCGGAATGTGTCCTATCGGACTGTGTTGTCGGATAATCCGACTGTGTGTGGTATGCATCGGAATGTTTCCGTCGGAATATCCGTCAGACCCAAATTTCCAACTTGTTGGAAATATTTCCCGACCAACTGGTTCGACCGGACATACTCCAATCATGTGTAGAGAATTTTGATTGGACCAAGTGCCACGCATGCTCAGATCAAATTCCTACATCAAAGCTATTGGCTACTAGCCTGAATGTAGTCCCATCGTAACGAAATTCCGTCATCACGTTCTGAAAGATCGGATTTTTCGACAACTTAGTCCGACCGTGTGTATGCAACAGT
Source organism: Lithobates pipiens (assembly GCF_037356315.1). Taxonomy (NCBI): domain Eukaryota; kingdom Metazoa; phylum Chordata; class Amphibia; order Anura; family Ranidae; genus Lithobates; species Lithobates pipiens. The sequence continues at coordinate 18,558,024 of NW_027507791.1, read as the reverse complement.
TTCGGACAAGATCCGACGGACAAAATCCGACGGGCAAAATCCAACGGATTTGGTTGTCGAAATCTCCGACCGTGTGTACAGGGGCTTAAAGTCATCTTGTGACAGAATTAAATCACTGGTGAGGAAGTGAGTATTACAGCCAAAGGTGCCTATGCATTTTATTAAATAACAAAAAATTCCTTCCAGTAGTGTTGATATTCAAATCAGGGTTTAACTTAAATTCAACCAGAATCTTCTGAGTTTGAATTTGAATCTGAAATTTCCTTTGAATGGAGGGTGCATTTTAGATGGTCACTTTTGGCTCTATGGAGGGCTGTAAGGTAAGTTGTTGTCTTCCAAATGGAATGTAAAACCCTCCACTGAGTGTTCTGTTGTTTGATTTAGGTGGATATGCCTGTGAAGGTTCTCATGTATCCAGGCCATGGTATATCTAGTAGTAGTTGCTCACATTCAATTGCACTTGTTCTGTAATTTCAAAAATGTTTTGTAGCTTCTCCAAGCTGAAGTGAAGAAGTGACTTGGAAAAGCTACAAAACATCTTCAACATTATGGAACAATTCCAGTTGGAAGAACTGAATTGAAGAAGCGACTTGGAGAAGCTACAAGACATCTTAAACATGATGTAAATAAGTCAAATTGGAAGCATTGAAGTGAAGAGGTGACTTGAATAAGCTACATAACATCTTCAACATTATGGAAAGAGTCCAGTAGGATGAACTGAACCAAAGAAGGGACTTGGAGAAGCTACAAAATGTCTTCAACATTTTGGAACAAGTCCAGTTGGAAGGATTGAAGTGAAGAAGTGATAGCTACATAACATCTTCAACATTATGGAAGGAGTAAAGTTGGAAGAATTGCAGTGAAAAAGTGACTTGAAGAAGCTACAAAACATCTTAAAAATTATGGAATGAGTCCAGCTGGATGAACTGAACTGAAGAAATGACTTGGAGAAGCTACAAAATGCCTTCATCTTTATGGAACAAGTTGGAAGAACTGAACTGAAGAAGTGACTTGGAGAAGCAACAAAACATTTTCAACATTATGGAATAAGTCCAGTTGGGAGAATTGAATTGAAGAAGTGACTTGAAGAAGCTACACAACATCTTCAACATGAGGGGACGAGTCCAGGTGAAAGAATTGCAGTGGAGAAGTGACTTGTAGAAGCTACAAAACATCTTCAACATTATGGAATGAGTCCAGCTGCAAGAACTGAACTAAAGAAGAGACTGGAAATAGCTACAAAACGCTTTCATCTTTATGGAACAAGTCAAGTTGGAAGAATTGAAGTGAAGAAGTGACTTGAAGAAGTTACAGAACGTCTTAAACATTATGGAATAAGTCCAGATGCAAGAACTGCGCTGAAGAAGTGACTTGAATAAGATACAAAACATCTTCATCATAATGGAATGAATCCAGCTGGAGGAACTGAACTGAAGAAGTGACTTGGAAATGCTACAAAACATCTTTAACATTATGGAACAAGTCCAGTTGAAAGAATTGAAGTGAAGAAGTGACTTGGAGAAGCTACAAAACATCTTCAACATTATGGAATGAGTCTAGTTGGATATAATCAACCTGTTTTAGGTGGAGTTTGTTGTTACTTAAACAATACCAAAAATACCAAAGCACACGGGGCAAACAATAAAAATGGTATTTTGTTGATTTTGATACGATTTGTGTTCAGCAGGTTTTTATATTTTTAATTAGTTGATTTTGAGTTAAACAGAATTTGGCTGGTTTTCTCATCTCCACTTGCCAGGGAAAGACAGAGTAGAAGACAGTAGTGAGAAAAAATAATGACCCTCGGTGTGATCACCGAGGACACAGTGCTCAATTTAACAGCACCTGGATGGGTAAAGTAAGAGAAATTTAGTGAGGGAAACCTGTCCCAGCGGTAGAATGGCCACTGGGGGGAAATAATTGGTTGCCAGATTTCCACCGACAACATGATAATCAATGCAACCAATGAATAGAACCAATGGAGAGAAAAAAATAACATTGACAAACTGATCATTTTTAAGAGTTGCTGAATAGTGAGGTTATTATTTTGGTCTAAGCCCCTGTACACACGGTCGGAGATTTCGACAACCAAATCCGTCGGATTTTGTCCGTCGGATCTTGTCCGAAACTGTTGCATACACACGGTCGGACTAAGTTGTCAAAAAATCCGATCTTTCAGAACGTGATGACGTAATTTCGTTACGATGGGACTACATTCAGGCTAGTAGCCAATAGCTTTGATGTAGGAATTTGATCTGAACATACGTGGCACTTTGTCCGATCAAAATTCTCTACACATGATCGGAGTATGTCTGATCGAACCAGTTGGTCAAGTTGGAAAATTGGGTCCGACGGATATTCCGACGGAATCAGTCCGATGCATACCACACACAGTCGGATTATCCGACAACACGGTCCGATAGGACACATTCCGACGGATTCTCCGACCGTGTGTACAAGGCTTAAGACTGTTCTCTACACCACACCCCATAAATATAATATTTAATTCCAATCAGAACATTTTGGGGTTTTTATGGTGTCAAAAACAAGATTTTTCTTTTTTTTTCTTTCTTTAACCACTTCAGCCCCAGAAGGTTTCAACCCCTTCATGACCAGGCCATTTTTTGCGATATGGCACTGCGTTTCTTTAACTAACAATTGCGCAGTCATGCATCGCTGTTCCTAAACAAAATTTATGTTCTTTTTTTCCCGTCAAGTAGAGCTTTCTTTTGGTGGTATTTGATCACTTATGCGGTTTTTATTTTTTGCGCTACAAACAAAAAAAGACAGCGTATAAGCGTATATATTGATTGGTTTGCGCAAAGTTACCACATCTACAAACTATGGGATATTTTTATGCCATTTTTATTTTCAATTTTTACTAGTAATGGTGGCGAACACCGATTTTTAGTGGGACTGCGTCATTGTGGCCAACAAATCAGACACTAAGTGACACTTTTTGGGGACCAGTGACACTAATACAGTGATAAAAAAATGCAATCTCGCTGTACTAATGACAAAGACAGGGGAGGGGTTAACATCAGGGACAATCAAAGGGTTAAGTGTGCTCTTAGGGTGTGCTTTCTAACTGTGTGGGGGATAGCTTAACTGAAGGAAAACAGTTCCATGTTTCTGCTTAGAAACACAAGATCTCCATTTTCCTCTATTACAGAACGACGGTCTGACTTGTTTAATGGGCAGACCGCTTTCTGCCTCTCTTGTCAATGATCGGTGGATCCCGGGGGACATTGCCTCTGCTGGACCCGCTGACTGGCTCCCGCTGTGGACCTGGAAGAAGAGACAATGTACAGGTATTTTTTTTTTTCCAGTAAATGTGCAGTGGGCAGTCTGGAAGTGGTTAAAAAATATATGTTTTATTTTACACACATTTAAAACATATTAAAATTCAATTATCCATATACAGAAAAATGTTACAATAGGTTGTTTCTTCCATATAGGCTACACTGTTTCCTCGACATGTTTCCCTGAAATGGCTTCTTCTGGGGGAGTGCTGCCCAATTCCTTTTACATTTATATAAGCTGTATACAAACATATATACATAAGAAATCATCATATAATAACATATACAATTGTATATAACATTTTGTTTAAAAAAACAGAATGCTATTGTAAAGTAATGCTCACCCTGGTCCTTATTTCTGAACAAAAGTCCTTAATTCTATTTAATGTTTGTTGCTATTGACTGTATGATCCTTTGGATTCCAAGATGGTACTTAAGGGGAGAAGGGTCTTAGTCAGGGAGGTGACCAAGAACCCGAAGGTCACTCTGACAGAGCTCCATCGTTTCACTGTGGAGGGTGGAGAACCTTCCAGAAGAACAACCATCTTTGCAGCATTCCACTAATCACGCCTGAATGGTAGAGTGACCAGACGGAAGCCACTCCTCAGTAAAAAGGCACCTGGAGTTTGCCAAAAGGCACCCGTAGGACTCTCAGACCATGAGAAACAAAATTTGCTGGTCTGAGGAAACAGAGATTGAACCTTTAGGGTCGGAATGGCAACTGTCATTTCAGGAAGAAACCAGGCACCACTGAACATCTGGCCAATACCATCCCTGCAGTGAAGCATGATGGTGGCAATGTCCTGCTGTGAGAATGTTTTTCAGTGGCAGGAACTGGGAGACTAGTCAGGATGGAAGGAAAGATGAATGCAGCAATGTACAGAGACATCCTTGATGAAAACCTGCCCTACAGTGCTCTGGACCTCAGACTGGGGTGAAGGTCCATCTTCCAACAGGACAATGACTCTAAACACAGCCAAGATAACAAAAGAGTGGCTAGGGGTGAACTCTGTGAATGTCTGTCACGTACCTGGTGGTTGAGCCCACGGATGCTGGGAGCGGCTACTCGTATTCCTCCGGCTCAGGAACTCCTGGTAGAGGATACAGAGGTTCTAGAGCGCGGAAGGGGCACAAGTGCCAAGCAGGACACAGGTGTAAAGCTCCGGGTGCAGGAGAGGAGCAGATGCAGCAGAAACAGCGACCAGCAGGCGATGAGATCGGCAGAAGACGCACACGCTGGAGCAGCGGGGAAGGTGTTCTGTAGTACGGCTCCTCACGACAGACCCGTAAGCAGGTAAGGCAGGATACCGGAAGACTGGCACCGTAGAGGGACAGCAGACTGGATAACGTGGTGAACAAGCCGGGTCAGGAACAGGCAGGCAGGTAGGTACCGAATCAGCAGGCAGAAGAATCGTCAGACAAGCCGGGGTCGGAGGCAGGCAGCAAACAAGGGGTCATCAGGATAAGCCGGGTCACAGGAACGAGCAAGTAGTAAGCAGGAGCAGAGGGGTCACGACAGGAACGCTGTAGACCGGACAGCAAGGAGGCAAGGCAACAGGTCCCCTTAAGTAACCCCTTTGGCGCCAAGGGCCGTCACGGCGCGCACCAAGGGCCCACCTGCGTTAACGCGCACCCGCGTGCGCCGACAGACATTCATAACAGGGGCTTTGCAGCCCGAACCTTCAGTAGCGGACAGATGGCTGGGCTGACCTTCTTGACATTGCCCCCCCCCAAGGGGCAGCCCCCGGATGCCCAACTGGGCCAGCTTAGCTGGGTGCGCTCTCTTGAAGGCCCGGATGAGCTTTTCAGCATGAATATTACTTTCCGGCTCCCAAGAATTATCTTCAGGACCGTATCCCTTCCATTTCACCAGGTACTGGACCTGTCCCCGTCTCTTCCTGCAGTCCAGAATCGACTCTACTTCGAATTCGACTTCTCCGTCGATCAGGACAGGTTCAGGTGGACCAACGTCTCTGCCAACGAAGGGATCTGGGACAGCGGGTTTAAGAAGAGCCACATGGAAAACCGGATGGACCCGGAAAGACTCTGGTAGTTGCAACTCGTACGCCACGCTGTTGATCTTCCTCGTAACCGGAAAAGGACCAATGAACTTTGGACCCAGTTTCCTGGAGGGACATGCCAGCTTTAGGTTCAGGGTTGACAGCCAAACTTGATCCCCAGGCTCCAGGCTAAGTTCCCCTCTCCTCTTTTTATCAAAGATCCGTTTGTAATATTCCTGAGTTCTGGACATTGTTTCCCGAAGAAGCTTGTTGTTGTTGCTGAAGAAGGTCAAAGTTTCCTGAACGGCAGGTACCGAACATTCCGGGAGATTATTTGTTAGAAACAGGGGGTGAAATCCGTAATTTGCAAAGAAAGGGGTTTGTTTGGTGGTGGAGTGGACAGAATTATTGTAGGCAAACTCAGCGAGAGGTAAGAGGGAGACCCAATCATCTTGAGAGAAAGATGAGAAGCAACGTAAGTACTGTTCCAAAGTTTGATTTGTTCTTTCCGTCTGGCCATTAGTCTGCGGATGATAAGCAGAGGAAAAGGAAAGGTTGATCTCCAGGGAACCACATAACGCCCTCCAGAACCTTGAAGTAAACTGTACCCCCCGATCAGAGACAATGTCCACAGGGATCCCATGAAGCCTCACAATTTCTCTAACAAATATCTTAGCAGTCTCAGCAGCGGAGGGGGTACCTTTCATGGGAAGGAAGTGCGCCATCTTTGAGAGCCTGTCCACAACTACGAAGATGGTAGAATGGTCTTCAGAAAGAGGCAGTTCAACAATAAAATCCATGGAGATCATCCTCCATGGTCTTTCAGGGACAGGCAGAGGTTTCAGCAGACCCCAGACCTTGGATCTGCTGCCCTTGTTTCTCGAGCAGACCGTGCAGGATTCCACATAATTCTTGCAGTCCTTTGCCAGTTGTGGCCACCAAAAGGTCCGCTGCAGGAGTTCAAGTGATTTGATTACCCCGAAATGACCGGCCAACTTATGGTCATGGCAGGCGCTGAGAACAGCTACCCGTACCCCCTGGGGTACAAAGATCTTGTCCAGATGCCACAAAAGATTGTCTCTTGCCTGCAGAGTGACACCAGAAGGAGGAGAGGCATGGAGTGAGGCCCGTTTAATCTGGTCCAACAGGTCTTCCTGAAGTAAAAGGAAATTCCCGGAAGATAGGATAGTATCCGGGGGAGAAGAGGCTTCAGGTCCGCAAAACATCCTCGAGAGGGCATCCGGCTTGGTATTTTTTGACCCAGGTCTGTAGGTTATATGAAAAGAAAATCGAGTAAAAAAGAGTGCCCACCTGGCCTGACGTGGTTTTAGCCTCTTAGCGACCTTCAGGTACTCGAGATTCTTGTGATCCGTAAAAATGAGGATGGGGTGTGCTGCTCCTTCCAGAAGGTGCCTCCATTCCTCGAGTGCCGATTTGATAGCCAACAGCTCCCGATCTCCCACATCATAATTCCTTTCAGCTTCCGAAAGCTTGCGGGAGAAGAATGCCACCGGATGCAGGAGGGCCTTGGAACCTTGCCTCTGTGAAAGAACAGCCCCAACCGCAATTTCAGAAGCGTCGACCTCTAAGATGTAGGGTAGAGCTGGATCAGGGTGCTTCAGGATTGATGCCGAGGTGAACAGCTTCTTGAGGGCCACAAAAGCCTCCTGGGCTTCGGATGTCCAGTGGAACCGATAGCCCTGCTTCGTGAGCTTCGTGATGGGGGAGATGATGGTAGAGAACCCCCTGATGAATTTCCGGTAAAAGTTGGCAAAGCCCACGAAACGTTGAACGCCCTTCTTATCAGAGGGAGCAGGCCAATCCAGAATGGCGGAAACCTTTTGTGGGTCCATTTGAATGCCTTCCACAGAGATAATCAAGCCCAGAAACTGAATACTCTGCTGTTCAAACACACATTTTTCTGGTTTTGCGTAAAGGCCATGACAACGTAATCTGATTAACACCTTCTTGACGTGCTCACGGTGCTCGGACAGAGAAGAGGAAAAGATCAAGATGTCATCAAGGTAAATTATAACAAACAAGTCAAGATAGTCCCTGAAGATGTCATTCACGAAGTGCTGGAATGTAGCAGGTGCATTGCATAGTCCAAAGGGCATGACCAGGTACTCAAAATGCCCGAACCGGGTGCGAAAGGCAGTCTTCCACTCATCGCCGCTTCGGATACGAATCAAGTTATAGGCCCCGCGGAGATCCAGCTTAGTAAATACCGCCGCCGTCCCTAGTCTCTGGAATAGTTCAGGTACCAGAGGTAGAGGGTACCGATTCTTGATAGTTATTTTATTCAGTTCCCGATAATCAACACAGGGGCGCAGAGAGTGGTCTTTCTTCTCTACAAAGAAGATTCCGGCTCCCGCGGGGGAGGTAGAAGGTCGGATGAATCCCCTTTCCAAGTTCTCGTCAATATACGTCTTCAAGGTGCCCAACTCCAGCTCAGTTAGAGGAAAGATCCTTCCGAAAGGGATTTCGGCCCCCGGAAGGAGCTCAATCGGACAATCGTAAGGTCTATGTGGCGGGAGAGTTTCGGCACCTTTCTTGTTGAAAACGTCCAAAAACTCGTGGTAGGCCTCAGGAACAGATTGGAGAATCTCCTTGTCAGCTTCCAGGCACAACAAAGAAGGGGAAATATCGGTAGGCTTAATCAAGCAATGCTGGTTGCAATAGGGAGAGGAGAAGTTAATCTTCCCGGTGCACCAGTCCACTTGAGGGTTATGGGCCTTCAGCCAGGGCATGCCAAGGATGATTGGGAATAAGGGAGAATCAATAATGTCCAGGCATAAAAGTTCTTGATGGTTCTCCAAGATGGTGGTCAACAGGGGTCTTGTTTCCTGTGTAACTGGCCCGGACTTAAGAAAAGATCCGTCGGCCAAGTGTACTGAAAGTCCCTTCGCCCGTGGACCCAGGGGAACGTGGTTCTTGATGGCAAAGGTCAGGTCCATGAAGCCACTGCAAGCTCCAGAATCAATAATTGCGGTGGCCCGAATACTCCTTCCTGGAAGCTGTAAGAGAGCGGAAACAGCCAGATGAGAAGCATAATCAGGTAAGGTGGATACAGGTACAGGGGTAGTGGCTTGGCACTTACGGAGCTTGGCTGGGCAGGTCCTTACATAGTGTCCTGGTTCCCCGCAGTACAGGCATAGATTATTAGTCCTCCTACGCAGACGTTCTTCCGGCGTGAGAGAGGGCCGTAGGAGACCAAGTTGCATAGGTTCGGAAGAATCGGAGGAAGAAGACACCGGAGCAGAAGAAGCTGGCTGAGGGTAACTGGGGACTCGTGGAAGCATCCAAACAGGACGGGAAGGACCGGCAGAGCGTTCTGATCTCCGTTCTCTTAATCTCCTGTCGATCTGTATGGAGAGGTTAATGAGAGCTTCTAAAGTCTCTGGGATGCCCACACGGGCCAGCTCGTCCTTTAAGTTTTCAGAGAGACCTGCACGAAATTGGAAGCGCAGGGCGGCGTCGTTCCAGTTGGTGTCGGCACTCCATCGCCTGAACTCAGTTACATAGTCCTCTACAGGTCTTCGGCCCTGCTGTAAGGAGTGCAAGGCCGCTTCTGCGGTAGCTGTCAACTGAGGGTCCTCATAAAGCTGGGACATTGCCTGGAAGAAGGAGTCCAAGTTATCAAGAGAGGCATGCTTCTGCTCGAGAAGACGGTGGGCCCAAGACTGAGGTTCCCCTAGTAACAAGGAAATGACGAACCCCACCTTGGTGGCTTCAAGAGAGAAAGTCCGGGGTTGCAGGGCAAAGAATAAACTGCAGGCGTTACGGAATGCCCTGAATTTGCTTCGATCCCCTGAGAACCTCTCAGGCGTGGGGACCCTTGGTTCGGGTGGCATCATTACCATGGACGGAGTGGGAGCTGGACCTGATGAAGGTGGTGAAGATGCCGACAAAGCCTGAACTTGGCCCTCCAGAGGGTTGTACCCTTCTTGTAGGTTCTTCACAGCCTGAGTGAGACTGGCAAGGTGGCGGCAAAGTTCATCCATCGGGAAGGCTCCCGACGTGGGCTCGGACATGGCTGTCCGGTACTGTCACGTACCTGGTGGTTGAGCCCACGGATGCTGGGAGCGGCTACTCGTAATCCTCCGGCTCAGGAACTCCTGGTAGAGGATACAGAGGTTCTAGAGCACGGAAGGGGCACAAGTGCCAAGCAGGACACAGGTGTAAAGCTCCGGGTGCAGGAGAGGAGCAGATGCAGCAGGAACAGCGACCAGCAGGCGATGAGATCGGCAGAAGACGCACACGCTGGAGCAGCGGGGAAGGTGTTCTGTAGTACGGCTCCTCACGACAGACCCGTAAGCAGGTAAGGCAGGATACCGGAAGACTGGCACCGTAGAGGGACAGCAGACTGGATAACGTGGTGAACAAGCCGGGTCAGGAACAGGCAGGCAGGTAGGTACCGAATCAGCAGGCAGAAGAATCGTCAGACAAGCCGGGGTCGGAGGCAGGCAGCAAACAAGGGGTCGTCAGGATAAGCCGGGTCACAGGAACGAGCAAGTAGTAAGCAGGAGCAGAGGGGTCACGACAGGAACGCTGTAGACCGGACAGCAAGGAGGCAAGGCAACAGGTCCCCTTAAGTAACCCCTTTGGCGCCAAGGGCCGTCACGGCGCGCTCCCGCACGCCCGCGCGTGCACGCGCGCGCTACCGCGGATCCGCGGACCCGCGAGCGCCCAGCAACACCAGCGCGCACCCGCGTGCACCCAATAGCACTAACGCGCACCTGCGTGCGCCCATCAGGACATCTGCGCACCCGCGTGCGCCCACCAGGACATCTGCGCACCCGCGTGCGCCCACCTATGTTAGCGCGCACCCGCGTGCGCCCACCTGCGTTGGCGCGCACCCGCGTGCGCCCACCTGCGTTAACGCGCACCCGCGTGCGCCGACAGACATTCATAACAGGGGCTTTGCAGCCCGAACCTTCAGTAGCGGACAGATGGCTGGGCTGACCTTCTTGACAATGTCCTTGAGTGGCCCAGCCAGAGCCCAGACTGAACAATCCTTGGCTTAGAGCATGCTTTATGTACTGGTCCAAATCATTTGGTGGAGGGGGGATTATGGTGTGGGGTTGTTTTTTAGGAGTTGGGCTTGGCCCCCTAGTTCCAGTGAAGGGAACTCTTAAGGCGTCCCAAGACATTTTAGACAATTTCAACTTTGTGGGAACAGTTTGGGGAAGGCCCCTTCCTGTTCCAACATGACTGCGTGCCAGTGCACAAAGCAAGGTCCATAAAAACATGGAGAAGCGAGTTTGGGGTGGAGGAAATTGACTGGTCTGCACAGAGTCCTAACCTCAACCCAATAGAACACCTTTTGGATGAATTAGAGCAGAGACTGTGAGCCAAGCCTTCTTGTCCAACATTAAAGCCTGACTTCACAAATGCGCTTCTGGAAGAATGGTCAAACATTCCCATAGACAAACTCCTAAGCCTTGTGGACGGCCTTCCCAGAAGAGTTGAAGTTGTTAAAGCTGCAAAGGGTGGGCCAACTCCATATTGAACTCCAGGGACTAAGTCACTGTACACTATATTACCTAAAGTATTGGGACACCTGCCTTTACACACACATGAACTTTGATGGCATCCCAGTCTTATGCCCTGTACACACGGTCGGGCATTCCGACAACAAAATCCGTCTAATATTTTCCAATGGATTTTGTCCGAAACTGGTGTTGCATACACACGGTCGAACAAAGTTGTCGGAAAATCCGATCGTTCGGAAAGTGATGACGGGACTATGTTGCGGCTAGTAGCCAATAGCTTTGGTCTCGTAATTTGATCTGAGCATGCGTGGCACTTTGTCCGATCGGAATTCTCTACAAACGATCAAAATAAGTCCGATCGGATTTTGTTGTCGATCCTGCTCTCAAATTTCTTCCGTCGGAAATTCCGATGGAAAAAGTCAGATAGAGTCCACACACAATTGGATTTTCCGCTAATATAATCCAATCGGACCTTTTCAGTCGGAATTTCCGACCGTGTGTACAGGGCATAAGACTGGGATGCCATCAAAGTTCATGTGTGTGTAAAGGCAGGTGTCCCAATACTTTAGGTAATATAGTGTACAGTGACTGCCGGCAGTTATAGCCACCAGCATTTATCATTGGGTTCTGCCGGCAGCAAAGGCTCTCCGCTGGCAGAACACAAAAGCACTGCGGAAGGGATTCCTCCATCAACACAGTCGGGTGGAAGGAAAGAAAATTTCATAATCTATGGGCTGTTTTAGAGCTTATGAGGTGTAAGGTTGAGCGAGTTAAACAGCAGCAACTTAGGGGACCTCTTAGCCCTTGTACACACGGTCGGACATTCCGACAACCAAATCCGTCGCATAAATTCCGACGGATTTAGTCCAGAAGTGGTCCGGCAGTGGTGTTGCATACACACGGTCGGACTCAGTTGTCGAAATTTCCGGTTGCCAAGAACACAGTGACGTAAGCCGCGTATGACGGCACTAGAAAAGGGAAGTTCAGCACCACGTCCGGCACCCTTTGGGCTACTTCTGCTGATCTTGTGTTTATCGCGTGTTAGTAGAAGTTTGGTGAGAGACGATTCACGCTTTTCAGATTTGTGCTTCAGTTTGTTACTGCTCTTCAGTTTGTGCTTGTGGGTGCGTATCTGATAATCAGTGCATGCAGTCAGTAAGTATTTGTTGCTCATTGTGGACTATATCTTGGTATAGTACGCTTTGATTTGCATTGCTTATTGTCTGCTCGTTTCTGCTTTTCAGATCGTTCTTTCAGGTATTGCTGTTTATCGGTGCTTTTTGTTTTCCGTTCTGACCAGCCGACCGTTTTAAACCATGTTTCGTGTACGTACTCGTCGTAGAGTTTGTGCTGTGCAGGGGCTTGGTGTTGAACTTTTAGCTTTGACACAAGCCCGGTCCATGAACAGGGCGAGGAGGAGTTTGTGGACCAAGAATTGGTTGCGCCAGCGTGACCAGTTCTCGCACATGCCTTTGCTCCTGATGATTTCAGGAATTATCTCTGGATGACGGACCCCATTTTTCACCGTCTGCTGGCTTTGCTGTCCCCTTATATCACCAGGCAGGATACCTGCATGCGGCAAGCCATCACTCCGGAGCAGAGGCTCATCTCCACGTTCCGCTACTTGGCGACAGGGAGAAGCCTTCAGGACCTGAAGTTCTCCATAGGCATCTCCCCCCAGGCTCTGGGGATCATTATTCCAGAGACCTGTTCTGCCATTATTCAGGTCCTGCAGAAGGACTATATGAAGGTAAGTTTTCTCCTTTAACATCACATTCTATGTATTTAATGATTGCTAATGCATTGGATTTCTTTCCTCATTCCCTAATTACCATGATTGCAATATGCTCTAATTCATATGCTGTGCCCCTTTGTCCTCATGCATGCTGGAAGCTTTTCAAGTTCCTTTTTTGTCCTTCATGCATATTTGCCTTCACTAACTTCCCCAGCATGCTCTTCTGGGCCCATAAACCTATAGTCTAGTCACTTAGCAATGTATTTTGTCAGCTCCATAGTATTGCTTTCCCCTAAACACCCCCTAAAATGTCTACAAATGTTATGTGTGTGCTTAAATTCATGCAGAGTGCCATTTTTTTTTTTGGTTGGGCCAAACTCATTAGGAACCCCCCTCCCCCCCAACTGCTAGGTCAGCTGATAGCAATCCCCTATCCGCTGACTTTGCCAAACCCAATACCCACTCTACCTACCTTTTTCCTGGTCAGATTTATGGACGAATTCACCAAAGCATGTAGTGCAAGGGCCTGCCTCAATACTTTCAAACGCTACAGTTTGAAGTTTTTTTTCTCCTATTATTATCTTGATAGGTAATAGCAGAATGTCAAAATGTGCTTCCATTTTTATAAATTTTTTTGGTATTATGACACTTCTTACCTGTCCGGTGGGCTGTAAGTAAGGAGGGTCTGGCCAAAGTATCACACATTATTTCTGCATTCAGCTCTCAATGAAGTGGAGAGGGTTACCTGTCCAAAACACCCCCCCCTCATTTTTTGCAATGGGCCATCAGATGGGGGGGATGGGGGGTGATGACTCTGATAAGGGGACCTTATACTTTAGGCTTTAAATAATAATTTCCCAAAATGTTATACTGATCTTGGCCAAAAATGTTTGTGTCTAATCTGCTTGCAATGTTGATGTGCAAAATTACAATTTTTTTTTCTTGTTTCACTCCACAGTTTCCTTCAACGCCACAGGAATGGCAGACTGTGGCCTCCCACTTTGCCAGCCGTTGGGACTTTCGCAATTGTGGAGGTGCAATTGATGGGCAACACGTCCGCATCGTCCCACCCCCCAACTCGGGGTCATACTATTATAAATACAAGGAGTTTAATAGTATTGTGATGTTGGCGGTGGTGTCAGTGACCTATGACTTCCTTTATGTGGATGTGGGGCAAAATGGCCGGATGTCGGATGGTGGAGTGTTCGCACAGACGGAATTCTACTGGCGTCTCCAGAGTGGCAGTCTGGGCTTGCCACCCCCAGAGGAGAATGTAGAAGAACTCCCGTTCGTTTTTGACGTGGATGAGGCGTTTGCCCTGGCAAACCACCTGATGTGGCCTTTCCCGATGAGGACCCTCACCCCGGATTAGAGGATCTTTAATTTCCAGCTGGCCAGAGCCAGAAGAGTCGTGGAGAACACTTTTGGCGTTTTTGTGTAAACAGGCATGTATCAAAGCATAACATTAACATAACAGTACACAAGAACTTACAAAGTTCAACTTTGAAAAGTAAAGACAATATCAGACATGAGTATGTACAAACTGTGCTGATATTGCCGTCATCGGATGGGGTGTCACCCCTGGAAAAGCCAAATTTGGAAGATGCACACACTGAGAATCCAAAAGTGGCCATTTTCCTCCTGATCCCATGCCTAATGTCAACATGTGCTATCTCCCATCATGGGGTATCAATGTACATGTTTTGGGGGTGCAGCCCCTTCATCTCAGCCACTTGCCACAAAACACGTACATTGATCCCCCATGATGGGAGATAGTACATGTTGACACACTGTGTGCATCTTCCAAATTTGGCTTTTGGAAAAATATAAAAGTTTTTTGAAAAAATAAAAAACTATGCTAGCTAGTTTGGGGTGTTTCAGACACTTCCCAAAACATCAATGATGTTCTTCATTTTCTGTTGAACATCATTGATGTTTTTCTGTATATTTTCTAAATTGCGATTGCACCCCATTATCTCCCCAATGAGGATCTGGGCACTTTCACTGGTAAAATGCGATTTTTCTTCCACATCACCTAAAAAACAAAAATAAACACACCATGTATTATAAATATGCAGACATACATTGATTAGCTTACCAGAAGCTGTGGTCTTCGACACTTACCTGTTGTGGTGACAATTTGTCCAACTTCAACAATCTCTCCTTCCTCCTCCTCCTCTGCTTCTGGTGTTGGAATTTCCCCTTCTTTGGGAGGTGTGGGATCCCTGGTGTCCTCAGACGTCCCGAGTCTTCTCTCCCCTATGAGAATGTAAAAAAGGAATACTTAGCACACAGGGGGCAGAAATAGGAATATGAAACATTGCTTGGAAGTGTTGTACAATTGTGTTTTTTGGCAGAGTTCAAAGGTGAGAACATTATTTTGGGCACTTTCTAAAGCAGGAATACTTACCTGCAGTGTGAACAAATGTAGTGAAGAGTAATTTGGCAAAACATTGTTTTGGGAGTGGGCTAACGAACGATGTTTAGTACGAACGATTGAACCCATGAACTTGAAAGTGGCCATTTTAAACTGTACAACATTAAACCAAAGCTCATGGAGCAGTATGCAAGCAATAATAATAATATGAACACACGACAACTACTTACTTTTTTGAAGAACTCGCTTGATCCTTCTGTACTGATCGTGCTCCCTCAGTTTCAGGTCTGACCAGCGTTTTCTCAGTTGATCCTTGAATCGTCGTACCCCAAAATTCTTCTGAAGACTCTTCACAACTTTAGTCATGATCTTGGCCTTTCTGATATTTGGGTTTGGGTAAGGTCCATACTTCCCATCATAGTTAGTCCTCTTCAATATGTCCACCATCTCCAACATCTCTCCAAAAGACTTTGTTGAGGCCTTAAATCTTCTCCCCCGGGATCAGGATGTTTTAGGCTCCGGGCTTTCCTCACCCTCCTCCTCGTTAGTGGAACTATGATTGCGCACCTGCGTTGTCTCCGCCATGTGCTCTCCCCACTGCGCCGAAAGAGAAGGGGCGGGGAATAGTCTAGAAAGAAAGTCAGGGGCGGGCGGAGTTTCACGCATGCGCACTGTATATATAACGCAACACGCGTGTGTCATATGTACGATCTGTGAACAGAGGGAGAAGCTGACGCGACGATCGTGCAAACGAAGGTACAATTTTTTACTTCGTACATCACTAGCCTATACTGCTTCTAGATTGAGGCCTGTATTGGGACAAGATTTAGTCGAGTTTAGCTTGACATTAGGGTTTGTCTTGTGTTGTGTCTTGCAGAGATTATGGACGGGTTTAATAACCACAGTTTCCTCCCTCTGTTTATTGATAAGTACAGGGAGCTGCCCTGCCTGTGGCAAGCTATGCATTCACATTACAGTAACAGACTAAAGAGGCAGGCAGCGATGGAGAAACTGGCTGAGTTTGTGAAGCGGGTGGTCCCCAGGGCAGACATCAACTATTTAAAAGTGAAAATTGGTGGCCTCAGGAGTACATATCTGAGGGAGCTGAAGAAGGTGCTGGAGTCCATGCAAACTGGAGCTGCAGCAGATGACTTTTATGTCCCCAGGCTGTGGTATTATGACAGGATGCAGTTTCTGTCAGACCAGGCTGATGTCAGGGAATCACTCTCTACCCTTCTTTCCACGCGCCCTTCTATGCTACATTCCACACCTGCTGAGTCTTCCGATGCCCAACCTGGGCCTTCCACTCAGGAAGAACTGGGGGAGACCAGCTTGAGCCAGATATAGTATTGTTGTACATATTTTGGGAGTAAAAATTAATGATGTTAACTTGATTTTTGCTCTCTAATTGCTGATTTTAGAAAGTGTTTCACATATCAATAGACAGTAGTGGCCAAAACCTTTAGGCCAAGAATGAAAAATGCTGGGCTCAGAATGATAGTCTTTTCTATTTGTTAACAATTTGCAACAGTCTTGATGTGAATATTGTGTGTGTTTGATGATCCAAAAACTAAAACTATGTCCCTTTTTCATACACAGGAAGACATCAGCCAGGAGGAGGGTGTGGAATGCAGCAGCCAGGAGGTGGCTGTGGAAAGTGGCAGCCAGGAGGAGGCAGGGGTAAGCGGCAGCCAATCGGTGGGCGGGCGGAGGAGCTTGACTCAATCACAGGTCCCTCCCCTCCGCCTTCCAGGCAAAAGGGCCAGAAAGGGGGGGAATGTGGAGGAGTCGGCTCTGAAGCTGATCGGGGAGGCTTCAGCGGCCCTCAAAGCCACCTCCACATACCAAGAGGCCTTTGCCGCCTTTGCTGCCTGCAAACTCCAGCAAATGGAGGAGGGGCAACAGATCTTGTGTGAGGAGCTAATTATCCACACCCTCAACAAGGGGCTGTTGGGCCAAATCACACAAGCAACACACTTGTGTGATTTGGCCCATGCCCCTCCTCCTCCTCCTCCTTCTGCCACACCTCCAGCACCACAGCCACAGCCTAGAAGGAAGCGTGGAAGGAAGACCAGAGTGTGATAACCTGCGTTCAGTCTGGTCTGATGCAGATGCAGATGCAGCCTCTTTTAGGACCACAGCCTGGGAACATAGATTTCATCTGCTACTGTTCCGGGTTTCTTGGACCTCAGTACCAGACTTCTCTCCCTCAGACATGTACTCCTCAGGCCACCAATTTTTGCATTTAAATAGTTGATGTGTGCCCTGGGGGCCAAAGTTTCCAGTTTCTCCAGCGCTGCCTCCCTCTTTATTTGTTACTGACATCTAAATAAAGGTTTTTTTGGTTGAAGAAATACTTGCGTATGTGCTTTACTTCAAAAAGGACAGTTTATTTGTGAGTAGGCCAGGTACATTTCAAAAATACAAAGTCAAATGAATAACAAGGGGCGCCAACACCAAATAACCTCCTGTAGATTTAAAAATAAAAAAATAAAATAAAAAGACAATAATGGTGTTGTGGTAAGCTGACACACAAAACACACCAACTGTCCAAAAAGGAGATGCTGATTAAAAAAAACAACCACAAAATAAAAAAAATTAAAAAAAGATTGGGTAGATGTGACAAATTAAAATATTGTATTGCTAAAATTAGTAAAAAGAATAAAGAAATACGTTTGGGAGAAGTGTGTGTGACTATGAGCATCAAAACAACTTCATTCTTGTAGCATTGTAAAGAAAAAGAGAATGCGCTGCATTAAAGAATTTTTAACATGGGGGGGGGGGGGCATGTCCGGATGTGATACAGGGAGGACGTGTTCTGTTACAATCCTGTGCAATCCTCTCTGCTGAAGGACCCAGAGATGCTGAAAGGCTTCCCTCCTCACCCCAGGACATCCCAGGGACCGGCCAGGCCTGTTATTCCGGAGATTGGGGGTACTCTGCGGGCCCGTTTGGTTGCGGCCTAGCTGGATGGTTGTGACCAGCCACCATCTTTGAGGCCTGGTGGCTGGGGGGAGTGCGGTTGAGCTTGGCCACAGTCTATTTTACCATCCCTGCTTGCTCCCCCTGTGTGTATATGGCTGGACACTTTTAAAGGGGAATACCCTGCTCACTCCACATACTGCCGGACTGTGTCTGCTCTCTTTCAAGCCCTACTGTAGCATTTTGCCACCAGGGAACTATTAGTGCTGAGCCCTCAGTCATCCTTGCTGATTACTTTGTCATCCTGTGGCTGGACACTTTTAAAGGGGAATACCTTGCTCACTCTACATGCTGCCGGACTGTGTCTGCTCTCTTTCAAGCCCTCCAGTAGCATTTTGCCACCAGGGATCTATTAGTGCTGAGACCTCAGTCATCCTTGCTGATTACTTTGTCATCCTGTAGCTGGACACTTTTAAAGGGGAATACCTTGCTCACTCTACATACTACCGGACTGTGTTTGCTCCCTTTCTAGTCCTTCAGTAGCAGTTTGCCACCAGGGAAACATTAGAGCTGTGCCCTCAGTCATCCCTGCTGATTGTTTTGTCATCCTGTGCCTGGAAACTTTTAAAGGGGTACACTTCCCTGCCCACTTCCCACCTTGCACAAGCTTGGCCTGCTTGTATAACCCCTCATGCCCTCCAAAGGCAAGTCTGCCGCTAAGAAGGCTTCGCCGCAGCCTGCGCAGTGTCCAAGTGACTTTTTGAATCAATTTAAGGCGCTGATGGCGGACATGGAGCAGGCGGCGGCGCAGGCGATGGCTCCGCCCGTGCTGGCAAACCCTCCAGCGAATGATACTGCTGTTATCCTAGCGGCAATTGAGCAAAGCAGAACCTCATTGCTGGTCCGCATAGACCATCTGGCGGAGGAATGCAATCTCATAAGAGCAGACTTGGACAAGTTTAGGGGCAGACTTTCTGAAACTGAATCGCGCATCTCAGCGGCAGAGGACGTTACTCACCGCCATGATGAAGCCATCCACAATCTACAACGTACTGTTCAAA
Source organism: Lithobates pipiens (assembly GCF_037356315.1). Lineage (NCBI taxonomy): Eukaryota > Metazoa > Chordata > Amphibia > Anura > Ranidae > Lithobates > Lithobates pipiens. The sequence goes on along the minus strand of NW_027507791.1, from coordinate 18,539,132 downwards.
ATCTGGTGGCTAAATCACATGACGCAGAAAATCGCCTAAGGAGGAACAATGTCAGGGTCCTGGGCCTTCCAGAGGGGGCGGAGGGGGAGCAACCGGCTGAATTTGCGGAGGGCTTCTTTAAGACACTCCTTCACTTGACTGAGGTTCCACCAACCTATGCGGTGGAAAGGGCTCACAGGGTCCCAACTAGCCGGGGTCCTCCCGGGGCTCCTCCTAGGCCTTTCCTTGTACGGTTCCTGAATTATAGGGACCGGGACCTTATCCTGCGGGAGGCTCGCAAACACCAGACCCTGCCCTTCGAGAATACGGCGGTGCATCTTTACCCTGATTTCTCGGCTGACCTGCAGAGACGACGCAAGACCTTTACAGACATCAGAAGAAGGCTCCGGGAAAGGGATCTGAAGTACTCCATGCTTTATCCTAGTCGGCTGCGGGTACAACATGAGGGTTCGGTGAAGTTCTTTGATTCCCCTGCAGAAGCAGATGCCTGGCTACGTTCGCTATGATAGGCAAGATAAGGCATACTTGGTTGCTCTAGGGCGGGTTTGAAGTCCTTATTCTCTCCTTTTTGCCCTTTTTCTTTCTTTTTTTTTTTTTGTTTTCCTCGGCTGCTTGCCGGAGTTTGGCTATTTTAGCTCCTGCGGGCTGAGTCTTACCCGTTATGCCGCTGTCGAGTTCCACCTGCTGATGGAGCCTGGTCCCCTTGGTTGGGGGTGGGAAAGTTTGGTGGCTGGTGCCCCTTCTTCCTACCTACGTGTCTGTGGGCACCCTGATGTTGGGCTGTACCGCCCTCTGTTGCATCCTATGTCCCTATATGTCACTGGGCGCAGCCGATGGTGGGGACTGAGGAGGGGTACGGACTGTCTGGCTACCTACAGCAAGGACTGACGGGTCGGAAGCGGAGTTGGAGCTCCGGGCACACAGATGTTTTATCGTTAGCAACTACAGCAACTACAGTTAGTTTTTGTTTTTCTACACCTTTTTGATTCAAATTTTTGTTTTTTGTCTGAAGGTCCTTCTGGCCTCACCGGTCATGCCTTCCAGGACTTTTTTTTGGACAAGGTTTGGGGATAAGCTGCGTGTGCCTGTTTTGTTGGTTTGCCACACGGCAGCAGGGTGTTTATGGGGTTCAAGGTGTGGGGTGTTTAGTAAGTGCAGCCCTCCAGAATAGTATTATTACCTTTTATATGCATAGCTACATGTTTGCCCGGAAAGATCTACTGTATTTCTCTATGTTATGGTTTATACTTCGATGCCTATCTGAAAGGGTAATAAGAGATGATGGTGGGATCAATGTTTAATGTGCTCTCCTGGAATGTCCGAGGCCTAAATGACAGATTCCGTAGAGCTTTAATGTTCCAATTTCTAAAACCGATCAGTCCCCATGTGGTGTTCTTGCAGGAGACGCATCTGGATGGGAGCAGAGTGCTGGCCTTACGCAGAGCCTGGATTCAGAGGGCGATACATGCAACATACTCCACCTACTCCAGGGGGGTATCGATTCTAATCAGTAAGGCGGTACCATGCACCATACACCATGTGATCTTGGATCCGGGAGGTAGGTTTTTGGTTGTAGTTGCCGATATATACACATGCAAGATGGTTTTAGTTAATGTTTATGTTCCACCTCCCTTCCAGATTCAGATCTTGTATGACCTGTTGAGTAAATTGGCACCTTACATGCACCTTCCTCTCCTTATAGCCGGGGACTTTAATGCCATACTCTCCACCACTCTGGATTCCTCCAATGCATCTAGGGTGGCTTCGGCTGACCTCTCTGCCTGGGCGGCTGCGGCTTCCCTGACGGAATTGTGGCGTTGGAAGAACCCCACCACTAGAGGCTACTCACACCTATCCAAAACGCACAGGTCCTCCTCGAGGATAGACTTGGCGTTTGCCAATGCATCAATGTTACAGATAGTGGCTGGGGCTAAGTATTTGGCAGGTGGTATTTCAGATCATACGCCTTTGCTGGTACATATCGGTCACACCTCGGTTTCTAGGGGGGGGGGGGGTTGGAGGTGGAACCCAGGGTGGTTGGAGGTGGAAGAGGTGTCCTCTCAGGTTGCACCACATTTTAGCAATTATTGGGAAGATAATGTGGGGTCCACCGACCCTACCATAGTATGGGACGCATTCAAGGCCTGTATGCGGGGTCATTATATTTCGGCCATCAAACAGGCCCGCAGGTCTCATAATAAGAAAGAACAGGAATTGCAGGATAAGGAGAGGGTGTGTGCTTTAGCACATGCAAACAACCAGTCTGATGTCACATATAGGGAATTGCTGGAAGCGCGACGGGTACTAGCACTACATTATACGGATTTAACTCACACATCCAGAACAAAGCTGGCTGAATCCCTTTTTGAGCAGGGGGATAAGAATGGTAAGTTGCTGGCTATGTTGGTGGCAGAGCAGAGAGTACAGACCAACATACCCTGCATTAAAAATGATCAGGGGGAGTTCTTACGGACCCAACGGCTATTCTTGACACCTTTGTGCAGTATTACAAGACATTGTATGCTCCCATTCCGACTTATAATCCCCTAGATTTGGATAGGTTACTGGCGTCTTTGGAAGTCCCTGTGCTGTCTGCGACAGACAGGGACTTTTTGGAAGCAGACATAACTGAAAAAGAAATAGAGAGAGACATCCGGTCCTTCCCTCCTCATAAATCTCCCGGGCCTGACGGTTTATGCGTTGAATGGTATAGGCTACATCTGGAGGATCTGGTGCCTAGATTAAGGACTCTGTATAGTTACTGTCTAGAACACAAGTGCCTCCCAGACTCACTGTTGGAAGCGCAGGTGATCTTGCTGCCGAAGCCAGGCAAGGACCCCCTGTCGTGTTCATCGTATAGGCCAATAGCACTACTGAATCAAGATCTTAAAATCCTAACAAAAGTGTTGGCTACTAGACTGTCCCAAGTTATTACCTCATTGGTGGACATAGATCAGACGGGCTTTATCCCACAAAAATCTACGGACACCAATTTACGCAGGTTGTTTGCTCATCTACAGATTGAACATGACAGGGTGGGAACTAGAGTGGTGGTATCCCTTGACATGGCCAAGGCATTTGATTCGGTAGACTGGCAGTATATGCTCGCAGTCCTATGGCACATGGGCTTCGGAGAGGTTTTCGTGACGTGGATATCCTTGCTATACAGTAACCCCCAGACGGTTATAAAAATAGGCACCTCAATCTCTTCCGAATTTAAAGTGGGCAGGGGCACGCATCAGGGATGCCCGTTATCTCCATCCTTATTTGCACTAGCAAAAGAGCCCTTGGCTATAGCCCTCCGGAAATCACCTGAGGTTGCAGCATTGGAGATAGGGGGTATCAGGGAATGCATAGCATTATATGCGGATGACATGCTTCTTTTTTTGAGAGACGCAGGGCCATCTTTGGAAGCAGTGCTCGGGGTGCTTGGCAGATTTTCCGAGTTCTCCGGGCTACAAGTTAATTGGGAGAAGTCCAGTGCGATGGCTATTGACATGGAGGCCCGCGCTCTGGCGACAACCAGAGTTCCCATTGCGTGGGTACAGGAATTTAAGTATCTGGGTGTGAGAGTGTCGCCGAGGGTGGGGGATTATCTGTCTCTTAATCTCCTTCCCTTGCTGACCAGAGTTAAGGTACAACTGGACGCATGGAAACATCTACCCCTAGCCCTAATTGCCAGAGTTAACTTGCTGAAAATGAAAGTTTTGCAGATTTATTTGTATTTTTTACGAAATTCGCCAATGTGGATCCCGTGCTCTTTTTTTCGGAGAGTTAACAGCATGTTCAGTTCCTTTTTGTGGGCCGCTGCACATCCCAGAATAAGTCTCCGCGTTTTGCAGGAGCCCTGGGGTCAAGGCGGCCTGGCACTGCCGGATCTCTTTAAGTATTTCATAGCTGGGCAGATGGTGGTCGCCAGGCGCTGGTTAGCAAGGGATGATGGGGACTCAGCAACGGTTCTAGAGGCAGCCCTTCTGGGATCGTACGAAGGTCTATCCTACTTGGTATACAGGGGCCCACAGGCTTCACAGTCTCTGACGGCTTCAATGCGAGTAACGGTGAGAGCTTGGGAAAAGGCACAGGTCTTGATGAAGCACACAGTGGAGAGTTGGTCACCAGACACCCCTCTTTGGTTTAATCCTAGACTGCCACATTTTGGTGCGATCCCTGACCCAGTGATCTGGGCCAGGGTTGGCATTAAACAACTGAAACATGTAGTGGGGGGGACGAAACTACTTATGTTTGACCAACTGAAAGTTAAATATAACCTTCCAAATTGGTACCTTTTTCGATACCTCCAGTTGCGGCATGCCTTTCTCTCGCAGTTCGGTTCTGAGGTGCTGGAGCTGGGAGTGTCTCCACTAGAGAGGTTGCTGCGGACGGAGGACTTGCTGAAGCTCCTGTCCGCAGTCTATAAAGAGCTGTTCGTAGACAGGCCAAAACCGGTGCAAAAATGTAGGGACACTTGGAGCGCCCTAGTGACAGACTTGGGGGGGGAGGACTGGGACGACATGTGGGATCACCCATTTCAAACCCTGGTATCAGTCAGAGACAGACTTATTCAATTCAAAATTCTCCACAGGGTGTATTATACCCCTGTAAGACTAGCTAGGATGTATGGTACGGGATCGGCGGGATGCTGGCGTTGTACAGCTGATCACGCTGACTTTGACCATATATTCTGGCAGTGCCAGCAGATCGGGGACTTTTGGAAGGGAGTGACACACACCATACAAAGAGTACTCTCGGTGCCGATTCCTCTTACAGTTGCAGCATGTCTGCTGGGGCTGGTGGAGGAGTTAGCGCCTCGTAGGGCGCAGAGAACTATGATTTCCTTGTCCTTATTTTATGCATGCAAAGCTATTCTGTTATGTTGGAAAAAACCCGAACCGCCTACGGTATCATATTGGAAAAGCTTGATAAATAAAGCACTACCATTCTATAAGGCTACATATCTAAGTAGGGGATGCCCCAATAAATTTGAGAAAGTGTGGCAGGGCTGGTTGGATAACAAGGACACTTTGAATTAAATTCCCAGGTGGGGGGGGGGGGGGGGCGGACCCCAACCAACTGGCTGGTTTAGGCGGCAGGGTGCTGCTCTAAGTCTTATTGGCTCCTTACTTTTCTCCGGGGGTCAGGAACACCATTACTGATGGGTAGTAAGCTTTCTGAGGGGCTGGAGCTGGGAGTGTCTCCACTAGAGAGGTTGCTGCGGACGGAGGACTTGCTGAAGCTCCTGTCCGCAGTCTATAAAGAGCTGTTCGTAGACAGGCCAAAACCGGTGCAAAAATGTAGGGACACTTGGAGCGCCCTAGTGACAGACTTGGGGGGGGAGGACTGGGACGACATGTGGGATCACCCATTTCAAACCCTGGTATCAGTCAGAGACAGACTTATTCAATTCAAAATTCTCCACAGGGTGTATTATACCCCTGTAAGACTAGCTAGGATGTATGGTACGGGATCGGCGGGATGCTGGCGTTGTACAGCTGATCACGCTGACTTTGACCATATATTCTGGCAGTGCCAGCAGATCGGGGACTTTTGGAAGGGAGTGACACACACCATACAAAGAGTACTCTCGGTGCCGATTCCTCTTACAGTTGCAGCATGTCTGCTGGGGCTGGTGGAGGAGTTAGCGCCTCGTAGGGCGCAGAGAACTATGATTTCCTTGTCCTTATTTTATGCATGCAAAGCTATTCTGTTATGTTGGAAAAAACCCGAACCGCCTACGGTATCATAAGGAAAAGCTTGATAAATAAAGCACTACCATTCTATAAGGCTACATATCTAAGTAGGGGATGCCCCAATAAATTTGAGAAAGTGTGGCAGGGCTGGTTGGATAACAAGGACACTTTGAATTAAATTCCCAGGTGGGGGGGGGGGGGCGGACCCCAACCAACTGGCTGGTTTAGGCGGCAGGGTGCTGCTCTAAGTCTTATTGGCTCCTTACTTTTCTCCGGGGGTCAGGAACACCATTACTGATGGGTAGTAAGCTTTCTGAGGGGTACAGCTTGTGTACATGGTATGTGAATTGGTGTTATTGGAGGGTTGCACGGGAGAGGTTTTTTTGGGGGGGGGAGGGAGGCATGTGGGGCATATGTTTTGTATGTTTTGTATTACATGTGTTGAAAACTGTTAATAAACACAAATTTGCAAAAAAAAAAAAAAAAAGAATTTTTAACATTGCAGCGTGAGGAATGTGCTATATCGATTATGAGCGGTAGTTTTACCTGAGCGAGCGCTTCCGTCTCCAAATTTTATTGTGAGCATGCGTGGCACCTTTTCTGTTGGACTAGGCTACACACGATCGGAACTGATGCGATCGGATCATGTTGTCGGAAAATTTTATAGCCAAGCTGTAAAACATGGTCCGTCGGATATTCCGACGGAAACAGTCCGATGGAGCCCGCACACGGTCGGATTATCCGACAACACGGTCCTATCGGACATTGTCCATCGGAATGTCCGACCATGTGTACAAGGGCTTACTCTCAAGCTGAGGGTCAGACTCGGACAATTTTAGTAGAGCTAAATTTTAATGAGGGGCAGATATGCAACGATCACAACATTTCTCATCATTTAATAATACATATTCACATCCTTAAGTTCGTTTTTTTGCAAGCGATTCTCTGCATTGTTCTTGCCACGTAGAACAATAAATCAAACAATTACCCGGTTCTGCTTTTTAATCTCCATCTGGAACGTACGGTGCAGGGGCTTTTTTGGGCAGCACGAATAAAACCAGCGTCTGGCTTTATCGACAGTTGGCTTTAAACTCAGACCGTGATAAAAAAAAGAAAAAATATATATACAAAGTATCGAACATGTAGCAACATTATAACAGAAAGTTACTATAGCAACAAACCCACCGACAGACAGACGGCCCGCATTTCTCGCAGAGAGCCATTATTACGGAGTATGCATCACAATGTGGAAAAGGGACAGGCTGTCTATGTGGGAACGCTGCGGACACTCGCTGCCATTTACATAAAAAGCGATTTCGTGTTTACAAGTATCAGAATAGGGACCAGCCATATAAATAAAACAGATGGACCGGTAATTAAAGAGTAATAACTGGTAATGGAATGTTTATCTGTCCTCCTAAGAAGAAGACGTGGTGAGAGTAGATTTATCTCATTTAACAATAAAAGAAAAAAAAAAACGGTGGTTTGCGATAATTTTAATTTGATGTGAGTTTTCATCGCTCCAGGGTATGTATGCTGCTGCCTCCGCCGCTGTTCGCATGTCGTTACAAAGAGGCTGAATTTCTATATTCACTTTTTTTTTTCTGATCGGATGACAGCAGACCGGTGACATCATTCGGCAATTTTCCCTGACAGGCGACAAGGTCAGGAGTAGGGATGAGCCGAACACCCCCCGGTTCGGTTCGCACCAAAACTTTCGAACGGACCCCAAATTCGTACGAACTTTAGAACCCCATTGAAGTCTATGGGACTCGAACGTTCGAAATTAAAAGTGCTAATTTTAACGGCTAATATGCAAGATACTGTCCTAAAAAGGGTTTGGGGACCTGGCTCCTGCCCCAGGGGACATGGGTGAATGCCTAAAATGTTTTTAAAAATGTCCGTTTTGGCGGGAGCACTGATTTTAATGACGATTAAAGTGAAAAAAAAAAGTGAAATATTCCTTTAAATATGGTGCCTGGGGGGTGTCTGTAGTATGCCTGTGAAGTGCCACGTGTTTCCCGTGTTTAGAACAGTCCCTGCACAAAATGACATTAAACGGAAATAACACCATTTAAAACTGCTTGCGGTTTTAATGTTATATCTGGTTCCTGCAATATGGTTGAAAATCATTGAGAAAAATGGCATGGGTTGCCCTCCCTGCCTATTACCAGCCCCTTTGGGTCTTGTACGCATATTAAGGGGAACCCTGTACCCATATTAAAAAAAGGAAATGCGTGTGGCCCCCAGGCCCTATATACTCAGAACAGCAGTATACAGGCGGTGCAAACAAGACAGGGACTGTGTAGGTTTGTTGTGTTAAGTTGAATCTGTTTGTAATTTTCAACTGGTACATTTTTAAAGTGTAACTCCAGTGAAAAAAACGATTTTTAAGCTTTTTGGAAAACATAGGGAAGGGTTATCACCCCTGTATAATTTGTTTTGTCGTCCATCTTTTTTCATCTCACTTGCTGTTGTCTCCTTCCGTTTGCAAGTAGGAGATGTTTGTAAGTTGGATGTTTGAAAGTAGGGGCCTGCCCTATATGCTCTGCAGAAATGGCGGAACAAGGTGTTGGTTTTGCCACAACATTGTAAGCCCTCAAAGTGACTCTTGGTGGGCGCTGGAGCGCCCTGCTGTGAACGATTATATCAAGAATTGTAATTACATGCCATTGTTGAACAGTGGTAGAAAAATTGACCTTTGGTGGTTGTGGTGCTGGTGCCACAACACTATAAGTCCTCACAGTTACTCTGGGTGGGCACAGGAACGGGCCCTCCTGTGAAATATTATATCAAGAATTGTAATTACATGTCCCTGTTAAACAGGGGCAGAAAAATTGGGCCTTAGGCACTGGTGCTGGTGCCACGACACTGCAACCTCTCCCATATACTCTAGTTTTATTGCAGGAATTAGCCCTGCTGCAAAGCATTGCATCAAAAATTGTAATTAAACGCCCCTGTTAAACAGGGGCAGAAAAATTGGGCCTTAGGCACTGGTGCTGGTGCCACCACACTGCAACCTCTCCCGTATACTCTAGTTTTATTGCAGGAATTAGCCCTGCTGTAAAGCATTGCATCAAAAATTGTAATTAAACGCCCCTGTTAAACAGGGGCAGAAAATTTGGGCCTTAGGCACTGGTGCTGGTGCCACCACACTGCAACCTCTCCCATATACTCTAGTTTTATTGCAGGAATTAGCCCTGCTGTAAAGCATTGCACCAAAAATTGTAATTAAACGCCCCTGTTAAACAGGGGCAGAAAAATTGGGCCTTAGGCACTGGTGCTGGTGCCACCACACTGCAACCTCTCCCATATACTCTAGTTTTATTGCAGGAATTAGCCCTGCTGCAAAGCATTGCATCAAAAATTGTAATTAAACGCCCCTGCTAAACAGGGGCAGAAAAATTGGGCTGATGGCATCACCCAGAGCCAGAAATGTTCTTCCAACATATCAGCGGAGGAGGAAGAGGATAGACAATCAACATAACAGGACAGTCACTCAGCATCAGCATAGGCAGTCTTGAAGGGATGTGATATTTCCCAAAAAATTATTCGGTTACATCAGCTTCAGGTGCTTGGTAGCTGTGGGTGATCCAAGACTGATTCATCTTGATGAAGGTCAGTCGATCAACTGATTCGGTGGACAGGCGCACCCTGTGATCGGTAACAAAGCCACCAGCAGCACTGAAGGTACGTTCCGAAAGAACGCTGGATGCAGGACAGGCCAGTAGCTCAATTGCATACTGTGCAAGCTCTGGCCAGTGATCCATCCTCAAGACCCAGTAAGCTAGAGGATTTTCGGTGGGAAAGGTGTCCAAGTCTGACCTTGCCCCTAGGTATTCCTGCACCATGTAAATCAGACGCTGGCGATGGATGCTGGCACCGATCATACCTTGGGGCTGCGGACTAAAAAATTGTCTGAAAGCATCAGTCAGACGGCCACCTTCTCCACCGCTCCTTCTGACCGATGCCTCAGCAACACGTTGTCCAGGACCAGGAGTTTGTAACCTCCCAGTCTCTGGGAACGCATTGCACAGACCTTTCTGCAAGGCCTCCCGGAGATGTCTCATCCTCTGCTCCCTCTGCGATGGCAAGATAAGGTCGGCAACCTTACCCCTGTACCGTGGATCAAGGAGAGTGGCTAGCCAGTAATGGTCCCGCTCCTTGATCCGAAGAATACGAGGATCCTTCCGCAGGCTTTGCAGGATCAGGGAGGCCATGCAGCGTAGGTTAGCTGAGGCATTCGGTCCGGAGTCCTTTGGGTCACTAAGGGCAACATGATCCGCAGCTACCTCCTCCCAGCCACGTACAAGTCCACGTGTTTCTTGGGACTGTAAATCATCCCTACAAGACTGCTGATGCTGAGTACCTCACGCCGTCCCTGGGCCTCACACACCCCCTTCTATAGTACCTCCAACTTGGTCACTGACAGATGACCCTCCGTAACCCCTGAAACAATCGCAATGCGGGAACAAAATAGTACAATATCCCTCGTCGGCCCCCTGTGTTTTGCAGCCAATGGCACTAATGAACCTACCTGCAATGTGCTGCAATGTATAAAGTATAATCGCACACACATCGGAGGAAGGCGGCCCAACACACAAACGTCCAAGCCATGTATGATTGAATCAGGGACCGACACGTCTCTACCCCCCCACTCCGGTAAAGAACTAAACATCTAACCATAGCCCACTAAATTGAGAAACCCATGGGCAGGCATCGTTCCAAGTAAAAAACTCAGCTTGCCAGCATCTATCCAGCAGCCAAAGCTCTCCGAATAAACTGGAAGCAAGTGGAACACGGATTCCTAGTTTGCCATAGGTGCCCCTTTTCCGTCACACCTAACCCACCTTATAGCTGTGTACGTGAAGTATCGGACACAGTGCACCGCATCGGATTATGACAGAACTCTTTTTTTTTGACAGATAAGTGGGGAAACGAGGCGAAACTTGTCTGGTTCCTTCTCAGGCACCACCCCCACTGTAGACCCCATTAAAAACCCCAGAGGCAAGCAGCCTCGCTATTTCCGTATCTACTTATGAAAGGCTGCAACCTTTTCACCCCCTTCCAAAAGTCATCCCTTGTGTGACTAGGCTCGCCTGTACATTGTCCTCACATGAAGCCACAATACAATGGATGGGTCCCCCCACCCTTTTAACACTCGTGTTTAACTGAACTGACAGGAGCTCCCATTGCACTGCCAACCCACCCCTTTCTTTTCAGCCGAGGGGGGTATAGTTGCCTCTACTACTACAGAAACCGCATCCAGAAGCCGCTATTTTTTGATCCCCATTAAGAAACGGCCATACCGACCTGCGCGGTCTAAATTGCTCATCATCCCATAGCCAATCAGATCCCCCTTTTTAACATGTGCACCTACCAATGGCCTACATATAACAGAACAACGCCGAACCATGTTCGGGTTCTTCCCCCCATGACAATCGCATAATGGTGACTGCCGTCGGCAAAAGCGATCAGTACCTCCTCTTACCTTCATCCTTTTTCCCTTGATCTTCTTGCTTGACCCTATACACTTAAAATGTAAATTTCCCCCTTTCTTTTTTTTTTTTTTTCTTTTTTTAAAGGTGGCCATAACGAGAAGATCTCCACACACTTGCCTTTTCAAATCGTATCCTGGACCCCCTATTTAAATGTGTTCCCAGGGGACCCTCAAAGCACCCATACGTCTCACATTTTTATTTATTTATTTATTTTTATTTATTTTATTATTTATTTATTTATTTTGCATCTGCAATCCTTACCATCTCCATCCTACCATTACCTGACAACCCCACCATTGCACCACTGTCCCTAAACTGGCAGGTGCACCGCCCGCAACTTGTGGGCCAGCATCCACCAACTCTGTTCAAGGAGGAGCAACTACTGCCGACATTGCACCCCCTTTTCCAACCCCCCAACAAATCCTGCAATGCAACTTAAACGAAAAACATTTAGACATTATTTGACTTACCAGGCTGACTGGAACCCCAACAGCTGCCTCGCTTGCCTCCATCGCTGGCTTGCATTCCTGCGGCTCCTCCTCCACGCATACTGTGAGCTCGCCTTCAGACCTGTGGTTCCAGACCAGGACCGGTGGTGTCATCAGCCCCCCAGGCAAAGAGGTCCTGGGGGCCGTGGAGTCCCTCCGTTGTACTGCCTGTCTCACCCCTGAAGCTCCGCCTCCTGCCACAGTTCCACACATGCCCTCACATACTATGACCTGGAAGGTCAACCTTGTCCTTCCACCGCCATCTTGTGCCATCTCGAGCCGCCGGTATAGGCCACGCCCACCCGTGGAGCCCCGCCCCCTTAAAAAACTTTTTTTAATATATATATATATTTTTTTTTATATAAGCAGCCTGATGGCCATACTAATAAGTCTCCCTCACCAAGCCTTCCTCCCCACGCAGCGATGCAGGCAGAGGAGGTAGTAGTCCTGCGATTCATGGGCGGGGAAGCGGCACCATAACGGCCCGTGGCCCCCCCCACCGAGCTGGGCTGGTGGCGTGGAGTCCACCCAGACCCTGCTCAGGCAGAGGGCTGGTTATTCTTTGCTGGGGGACCGGATTGTTCCCCCCAGAGGGCTCCTTGCCTGGCGCATGGTCCCAGATGAGGGCCCTGGTGAAAACAGAGTGCCAGAGGCTGCAAACTCTGCATGCACAGCAACCCTCACCTCCCAGCCACGATCAGCTCACCTGGTCATCCATAAAGGCCCTCATCCGAGTGACATCTCAGCCATGTTGGAGGAGCAGAGCAAAAAACTGCCTCCTCATTTCTTTCTCCACAACTTTCTGTTTCCCAGCCCAGCCCCGCCTCCTCCTTATATATTACCACTCCCCCTTGGACTTTTCTCACTGTCCCCTCCCCTCTAATCTCTTCATATTAACCCATGCATTGTCTCCCCTAAACACATGGTCATGCCAGGCCCTGCACTACTTTTTCTTTTCTGTCTTTTCTGTTCCGGGCCTCACTGTGTGGTGGCACCAGCACCAGTGCCTAAGGCCCAATTTTTCTGCCCCTGTTTAACAGGGGCTTTTAATTACAATTTTTGATGCAATGCTTTGCAGCAGGGCTAATTCCTGCAATAAAACTAGAGTATATGGAAGAGGTTGCAGTGTGGTGGCACCAGCACCAGTGCCTAAGGCCCAATTTTTCTGCCCCTGTTTAACAGGGGCGTTTAAGTACAATTTTTGATGCAATGCTTTGCAGCAGGGCTAATTCCTGCAATAAAACTAGAGTATATGGAAGAGGTTGCAGTGTGGTGGCACCAGCACCAGTGCCTAAGGCCCAATTTTTATGCCCCTGTTTAACAGGGGCATTTAATTAAAATTTTTGATGCAATGCTTTGCAGCAGGGCTAATTCCTGCAATAAAACTAGAGTATATGGCAGAGGTTGCAGTGTGGTGGCACCAGCACCAGTGCCTAAGGCCCAATTTTTCTGCCCCTGTTTAACAGGGGCGTTTAATTACAATTTTTGATGCAATGCTTTGCAGCAGGGCTAATTCCTGCAATAAAACTAGAGTATATGGCAGAGGTTGCAGTGTGGTGGCACCAGCACCAGTGCCTAAGGCCCAATTTCTCTGCCCCTGTTTAACAGGGGCGTTTAAGTACAATTTTTGATGCAATGCTTTGCAGCAGGGCTAATTCCTGAAATACAACTAGAGTATATGGGAGAGGTTGCAGTGTGGTGGCACCAGCAGCAGTGCCTAAGGCCAAATTTTTCTGCCCCTGTTTAACAGGGACATGTAATTACAATTCTTGATATAATATTTCACAGGAGGGCCCCTTCCTGTGCCCACCCAGAGTAACGGTGAGGACTTATAGTGTTGTGGCACCAGCACCACAACCACCAAAGGTCAATTTTTCTACCACTGTTCAACAATGGCATGTAATTACAATTCTTGATATAATCGTTCACAGCAGGGCGCTCCAGCGCCCACCAAGAGTCACTTTGAGGGCTTACAATGTTGTGGCAAAACCAACACCTTGTTCCGCCATTTCTGCAGAGCATATAGGGCAGGCCCCTACTTTCAAACATCCAATTTACAAACATCTCCTACTTGCAAATGGAAGGAGACAACAGCAAGTGAGATGAAAAAAGATGGACGACAAAACAAATTATACAGGGGTGATAACCCTTCCCTATGTTTTCCAAAAAGCTTAAAAATAGTTTTTTTGACTGGAGCTACACCTTAAAAATGTACCAGTTGAAAATTACAAACAGATTCAACTTAACACAACAAACCTACACAGTCCCTGTCTTGTTTGCACCGCCTGTATACTGCTGTTCTGAGTATATAGGGCCTGGGGGCCACACGCATTTCCTTTTTTTAATATGGGTACAGGGTTCCCCTTAATATGCGTACAAGACCCAAATAGGCTGGTAATGGGCAGGGAGGGCTACCCATGCCATTTTTCTCAATGATTTTCAACCTTATTGCAGGAACCAGATATAACATTAAAACCGCAAGCAGTTTTAAATGGTGTTATTTCCGTTTAATGTCATTTTGTGCAGGGACTGTTCTAAACACGGGAAACACGTGGCACTTCACAGGCATACTACAGACACCCCCCAGGCACCATATTTAAAGGAATATTTCACTTTTTTTTTTTTCACTTTAATCGTCATTAAAATCAGTGCTCCCGCCAAAACGGCCATTTTTAAAAACATTTTATGCATTGACCCATGTCCCCTGGGGCAGGAGCCAGGTCCCCAAACCCTTTTTAGGACAGTATCTTGCATATTAGCCGTTAAAATTAGCACTTTTAATTTCGAACGTTCGAGTCCCATAGACTTCAATGGGGTTCTAAAGTTCGTTCGAATTTGGGGTCCGTTCGAAAGTTCTGGTGCGAACCGAACCGGGGGGTGTTTGGCTCATCCCTATCCAAAACCAGTCAGACTGGAAACAGTTTTGCTGAAAAGTGATATTAGGTTGTAGGTTACTGCGTCACCATTGCTCTATTATATAATCCTCTCCAGCTGGTAATTTTTTTATGGTGGTTCAGGAATAATGACCTCACTAAACCATCCCTACTGGATCTCAAGCTCCACCCAAGAGGACACATGGGAGGTTGTGTTTGTCCCATGAGCTACTAGTTATGTTCCCCTGCTTTATACCCACAAACAAAATGCACAGCAGACTGGAGACGTATCCATTAAACCTAGAAAAAGGCAGGACAGGCAGAAGACAGTAAAAGTATGCTTTAAACATAGCAAAAGTCAGGGCAGGCAGAAAACAGTGGACATATTCATTGAACATAGCAAAGGTCAAGGGAGGCCGCAGAAAGTAGAAGTATCTATTAAACTCTGCAAAAATCAGGGCAGGTAGCAGAAAATAAAAGTATACATTAAACATAGCAAAAGTCAGGGCAGGCTGCAGATAGTGGAAGTATTCATTAAACATGGCAAAGGTCAAGCAGGCAGCAGACAGTAGAAGTATCTATTAAAATCAACAAAAATCAGGCTGGGCAGCAGACAGTGGAAGTATTCATTAAACATAGCAAAGGTCAAGGCAGGCAGCAGACAGTAGATGTTTCTTTTAAACATAGCAAAAGTCAGGGCAGGCAGCAGACAGTGGAAGTATTCATTAAGCATAGCAAAGGTCAAGGCAGGCAGAAGACAGTAGAAGTATCTATTAAAATCAACAAAAATAAAGCCAGGCAACAGACAGTGGAAGTATTTATTAAACATAGCAAAGGCCAAGGCAGGCAGCAGAAAGTAGAAGTATCTATTAAACTATGCAAAAATCAGGGCAGGCAGCAGACAGTAAAAGTATACATTAAACATAGCAAATGGCAGGGCAGGCAGCGGATAGTGCAAGTATTCATTAAACATGGCAAAGGTCAAGGCAGGCAGCAGACAGTAGAAGCATCTATTAAAATCAACAAAAATCAAGCCAGGCAGCAGACAGGGGAAGTATTTATTAAACATAGCAAAGGTCAAGGCAGGCAGCAGACAGTAGAAGTATCAATTAAACTTAGCAAATATCAAGGCAGGCAGCAGGCAGTAGAAGTCTACATTAAAATCAGCAACAATCAGGGTAGGCAGCAGATAGCTAAGTATCTGGTAAGCATAGGCAATGGACAGTAGAAGCATTCTTTAAACACAACTTCTGAGTTTTCTAAGTGGATAAATTATATTCACTTCCATAACTAAACAGAAATTGCACATAGCAAGACACAAATGCAGCTGGTTTTATTATTTTACAACATAACCGCAAGGGGAGCAGGAAATGTACAGAATTACACTTCGCAATCTGGTACATAACAAATACAATGGCATGTCTCCTTACACCTGAGAAATATGACCTGAGACGCCGGAGTCACGACAGATACAAACGTACATCTTATGTGCGTTATGTGAGCATCTACAGAGATAATAAACGTTCATCTCCTCATTGCAGCATCTCGCCAGATGTCTGTGACTGCGCGGAATATTCTCCTGACACATCTGATCTCGTCAGGATCGCTCAGAAAATATTCGCGTTCTACATGAAGGAGAGCGGCACCAGGCGTCCCACAGGCAGATGACAGAAAGTCGTATATCTTACAGTTCCAGGAGACAAGGACATTTAGCTATGAAAAACATTTGCTTAGATTTTATAACTGCTACCTTATTTCTAGAAACAAATGCAAAATATCACTATTTCTAGATGGAAGACAAGCTTTGCTTCGAGAAACAAACCAAAAACCCTGAATGACTCACAGAAGGATCACAGATCCCACAGCAACCCCAGCTAGCCAGAAGTTGCAGAGCTCAGGAAGGCGTCAGGCTAAGGGAAGTGTATTGTTCCCAGTCAGGCAGGAAAGAACAATCTTAGTAACCAAGTGTGACCAGTCAATGTATGCCGCTCAGTGTAAAAAATAAAAATAAAAATTTATATATATATATATATATATATATATGATTCTGAAATACAAGTTGACAAATGGCAACTTCTACATTACCAAAGAAGAGAAGAGAGGAGAGGGAAAGGGAGAGGAAAGGAGTGGGAAGAGAAGAGGAGAGGGGAGGAGAGTGGAGGATAGGGAAGAGGAAAGGAGAGTGAAAGAGTGGGGAGAGGGGAAGAAAAGGAAAAGGAGAGGGAAGAGAAGAGGAAAGAATAGAATAAAAAGAGAAGGGAAGAGAGAAGAGGAAAGAGAAGAGGAGAAAAGGGAGAGCAGAGCAAACAGAAGAGAGGGAGTGGAGAGGAGAGAGAAAATGAGAGGAGAGGGAAGAGGGGAGAAGAGGGAAGAGAAGAGGAGAGGGAAGAGGATGCAAGATGGAAGAGAGGAGGAAAGAGAAGAGGAGAAAAGAGAGGCAAAATAGAATAGGAGAAAAGGGAGAGCAGAAATCTCTCTCTCTCTCTCTTTTTCTCTAGACGTAAAGAGTGCCCCCTTGTCCTCTTTGTTGACTGTAAAGTGAATAACTCAACACCAAGTTCACTATATGGACCCCTTATATATTTGTACATGTTGATCATATCCCCCCTTAATAGGGGCAAAATGATACCTCTCTCTGGAGTCCATACATCTCTTAATACAAGAAAGGACTTTGCTCGCTTTGGAAACTGCAGCTTGGCATTGCATGCTATTATTGAGCTTATGATCTACCAAAACCCCCAGATCCTTCTCCACTATGGATCCCTCCAGTTGTACTCCTTCTAGTATGTATGATGCATATTACTAGCCCCCAAGTGCAGAACTTTACATTTCTCAACATTAAACCTCATCCGCCACATAGTCGCCCAATTAGACAGAGCGTTGAGGTTGGCTTGTAAATTGGAGACTTCCTATAAGGACGTTATTCCACTGCATAGCTTGGTGTCAGAGGAAAGAGGATGCAAGAGAGAAGCGACGAGGAAAGAGAAAAGGAGAAAAGAGAAGCGAAAGAGAAGAGAAGAAAAGGGAGAGCAGAGGAAAGAGAAGATGAGAAAAGGGGAGAAGAGAGGAAAGAGAAGGGAAAGGGAGGAGAGAAGAAGAGATGAGGAGAAGGGGAGAGGAGAAGAGAAGAAAATAGAGAGGGAAGGGGAGAGGGTGGGGAAGAGGAGACGAGAAAAGGAAGAGGAAGAGAAGAAAAGATAATAGAGAGAGGAGAGGTAAGAGGAGAGGAGAGGAAAAATGGAGAGGAGACACGAGGAGGGAAGGGGGAGAGAAAAGGAAAGAGAGAGGAGGAAAGAGAAGAGGAAGAAAGGGAGAGGGAAGAGAAGAGGAGGGAAGAGAGTGAAAGAGAAGGAAAAAAAGAAAAGAGGAAAGGGAGAGTAAGGGAAAAAAAGAGTGGGGTGGGTCTTAGACTCCAGGGACCCAGTCTTGCACTAGTCTATTATTGGCATCATGCTCCTGCCCCCCTCCTCTGCTTTGACAACTGGGTCAAGGTACAAGAAAGTTTTCTACCAATGGCCTGGGGCTCTGCTGTCAAAAATACTGAAGACACCAGGCTAACAGGACAGGTTCTCTTCAAACCCAATTTCTTCTTTAAGATGACTAAAATGACTTTCAACAGGGTGAAAAAAAAAAAAAAACTCAATACCGATGTTTCATGTTAACATCACAACGTTGGAAACGGGCACAAATTGCATTTTAGCCCCATGAAAAATCCTTAAAGTCCCCTCAGAAGTTCGGCTCACGAGGAGATAGAAAGAAGAGACTTCGTTTCATCGCCAACTGCTGCGCCGCGTCTAGCTGTGAGCGGGGGGAGGGGGGAGCTGTGACGCTTTCCATTGTGTGACACTCACCCCCGGTGGCTGTCTCTACCTGCACCAGACTTTCCGCAAATCCCCTGACCCGCTTTTAGGTGCGCAGAGAGTTTCTGTAACGAGGCGTCTTTGAAAAAGTCAGCACTTTTTTGTGGAATGGCAATTACTTTTTTTTTTTTTCTTCTTCCCTGAAAGGACTAAATAGCCCCGGTAGGCTCCAATTGGAATAAAACGGCGGATAACAATAAGCCGATCCGATTGCGTAATCCAGGTATCAGTTGGAGCTGACACAATACAGGTCAGGGGGTCGGTGTCAATCCTTGTTTCACTCGGTCTGCGGGAATAAAAAAAAAAACAAAAGGAAGAAAAGCTGGGGGGTGGGGGGGGAGCAAGGTGAGATTCGGGTAGCATAAATCATTTTAAACAAAAGCCGGCTTTGCCGCAGAGATGTATATAGGTCATCCTGGAAATGAATTTAGGGCCTTAGAATATAAGTGATGTATCTCGGGGGGTAAATGTCAAGTTTTTTAGAGATATTGCTTATAGAGCGGCTTGAATCCTCATTGTTAAAGGAAGAAAATGGAGAAAAAAAACATAAATAGATCCACTTATAAAGATCATCCAAATAATTGGTTTTTCATTTTGGTGCCGTTTGCCCTGTTTCACCCCCCAGACTTTTCTCCAGTTAATACAGGTTTAAAAAAAAAAAGTCATGATGTGTTCAAATGATGAAAAGAAGACAGGAGCACAAAAAAATGTCACTTTTACCACTTAAAGTGTATCTGTCAGACATATTTCTTCATGTTAAGCATGACATGCTAAGTAATGTGTCAGTGTAACACTTCTAGGCATTTTATTACCTCTCACAGAGATCACAGTACACCCCTCCCCCCCAAACAATGCTTTCATCTGCTTTTCTCAGCAAAAGATCGGCACCATCTTCACTCGGGCATCTACTTTCTGGATTGAGATAGCAGCTCAGATATGACACAGCCCCCTGCTAAAGCCTATGACTTGTTACAAACTTACAATGTTGCAGTATGATCGCTGGGGGGGAGAGGAGACTGAGGAAATGCTTCCTCCTGCCTGCAGCAGACTGATGATATCAAAGGAATAACCTCCGTTTGTGCTCTGTTGGGTTGTTTTTTTCCTCTGCCTTCTCAGCTCCCGAGCCGGACGCTCATTACTGCTGCCTCTGGGTATCAACAAATTGGTAGACTGGTCCAGCCTTTGGTGAGTATAGGGCCATGCAATTTTTGACCCTCTTGACTAATTGTCATGATACCATATCTGTGTTGATACTTATTTGGTTCATTATACCCCCTACAGATGTACTACACGGGCATCTACCCCTGATGAAGCGAGCATGGTCTTGCGAAACACGTTGGGATACTTTTTATGCATGTGTACTCTGAAATTTACATTTTATACCTTGATACATGTAATGACATTTTCTACTGTATGTATCAATTCAGTGTCTTGGCTATGATTCATGTTTATGTTTGCATGACTATTTTAGTACTGATCACATAAAAGGAATAGCCCCCTCGTTTGTCATCTGTTGGGTTATTTTTTCTTCTGCCTCCTCAGCTCCCGAGCTGGACGCTCATTACTGCTGCCTCTGGTTATCAAGCAATTGGTAGTCTGGTCCAGCGCCTGGTGAGTATAGGCCCATGCGTTTTTGGACCCACTTGACTAATTGTCATGATACCATGTCTGTGTTGATATTTATTTGGTTCATTATACCCCCTACAGATGTACTACACACGTATCTACCCCTGATGAAGCGAGCATGGTCTTTACAAAATGCATTAGGATACTTTTTATGCATGTGTACTCTGCAATTTACAATTTATACCTTGATACGTGTAATGACATTTTCTACTGTATGTATCAATTCAGTGTCTTGGCTATGATTCATGTTTATGTTTGCATGACTATTTTAAAAAATTTTGAGACTGCATTTACTCTGTCAATTGTTGGCTAACTGCATTCACCTCATTAAAAGTCCCGGGGTGATTTCCTGTTTTTTATGACATCAAAGGAATGTCCACACATGAAATATATTTTTTCCTCACCTTACTGTAGACATGCGCACACTGAAATATTTTGTTTTCGGAAATTCGGTTTCATCCAAAAAATACCTTTCTTTAGTGGCTCCCAAAATTAATTTCTATTTATTTTTATTTTTTTTATTTTTTTTAATATATTTTTTATTTTATTTTAATTTCTATATGTTGTCTGCCGGATGTTCTCAGAAGATTCGACGAAGCAGCTAAACTGTGCAGCGCCGCAATGGTTTATTTCTGGTTAAATGCTCCTCCCACAAGCTATAGTAGAATTATGATGTTGTTTGACTAGTAATAATTATAATTATTAACCACTTTAAGACTGGGCCTATTTTTCAAACTGGTTGTTTTCAAGTTAAAATCTTTTTTGCTAGAAATTTGTTTAGAACCCCCAAACATTATATATATATATTTTTCTGACATCCTAGAGAATAAGATGGAGGTTGTTGCAATACTTTTTGTCACATCGTATTTGCGCAGCGGTCTTACAAGCGCACTTTGTTAAAAAAAAATCACTTTTTTAAATGAAAAAATAAGATAACAGTAAAGTTAGCTCAATTTTTTTATAATGTTAAAGATAATGTTACGCCGAGTAAATTGATACCCAACATATCACGCTTCAAATTTGCGCCCATTCATGGAATGGTGACAAATGTTTACCCTTAAAAATATCCATATGCGACATTTAAAAAATTGTACAGGTTGCATGTTTTGAGTTACAGAGGAGGTCTAGGGCTAGAATTATTGCTCTCACTTTAACGATCATGGCAATATCTCACATGTGTGGTATGACCACCGTTTTTCATATGCGGGGGCTACTTACGTATGTGTTCGTTTCTGCACGCGAGCTCAGCGGGACGGGGCGCATTTAAAAAAAAAAAAAGTTCTTATTTTTTTTACCATTTATTTTTAATTTTTACACTGTTCTTTAAAAAAAAAAAAAAAAAGCTGTTTCACTTTTATACCTATTACAAGGAATGTAAACATCCCTTGTAATAGATAAGCATGACAGGACCTCTTAAATATGAAATCTGGGGTCAAAAAGACCTCAGATCTCATATTTATACAAAAAAAAAAAAGTATTAAATGTCATAAAAAAAAATAAAAATTTGCTACGAGCATTGGGCGGAAGTGATGTTTTGACGTCGCTTCCGCCCTGCAGTGGCATGGAGATGGGTGGGGGCCATCTTCCCCTCACTCGTCTCCATACCAAACAGGGAGAAGGACCTGATCGCCTCCGCCGCTGTAAGTGGCAGAGGGCACCGGAGTGTGGCGAGATGGGGGGCCCTCTCCCGCCGCCGATAAAAGAAAGCACTTTTATCTGAAATCGGAACGCCCACTGAGTAAGAGGATACCAGGGTTATGGTAGCTAGCTGCTGCCATAACAGCGATATTCCTCTTCTCCTCGTATAATGACGTCAGGCGGTCCCTAAGTGGTTAATTATTATCACTAGTCAGACAACATTACAATTCTTCTACAGCCTATGGGCGGAGCATTTGACTGTAAATGTCCGCTCGCGGCGATGGTATGTTTTTAGCTGCTTCGTCTAATTTTCATGTCTCTATAATGTCAATTATTTTTCTCTCTATGTAAAATAATCTTGGATTAAAGGAGTTAGGTTAGGCACATTCGACCGCAGGTTCGATAGACACAGATAGCTATTGTCAAATCTTCTATCTATCTATATCGAACTGTTGTCGCAACGATACGAAAATATAATGGATACAAAAATAAAGCGTTTTTTCTTATTTAGGACCTTTCGGATTTCAGATTCTGCACATTCGTTATCGTTTTGTTAAAATGAACACGAAAAAAGGAATGCACATGTTTACTTTACTCTGTAACTTCTCAAAGATGGTTCTAACATCACATTGACATACTAAGCCCTTGTACACACGGTCGGAGAATCCGTCGGAATGTGTCCTATCGGACCATGTTGTCGGATAATCCGACTGTGTGTGGTATGCATTGGACTGATTCCGTCGGAATATCCATCGGACCCAATTTTCCAACTTGTTGGAAATATTTCCCGACCAACTGGTTCGATCGGACATACTCCGATCATGTGTAGAGAATTTTGATCGGACCAAGTGCCACGCATGCTCGGATCAAATTCCTACATCAAAGCTATTGGCTACTAGCCTGAACGTAGTCCCATCGTAACGAAATTACGTCATCACGTTCTGAATGATCGGATTTTTCTTCAACTTAGTCCGACCGTGTGTATGCAACAGTTTCGGACAAGATCTGACGGACAAAATCCGACGGATTTGGTTGTCGAAATCTCCAACCGTGTGTACAGGGGCTAACAGAGCTCTTCAGAACACCATACACAGGAACAGACATTCTGTAGCTGTCATTTAGGCACGGAAAACACCAGCATATAGTAAGTAAGCCATTTTCCCTTTGCATCTATTCTCTCCTTGGGAGCCCCACAGAGTCAGGAACATTTCCCCATTTACAGTGATGCCACGAACACACGAACAGAATTTTCATCGGAAAAAGCTCTGATGGTTTTCCGCTCAAACAGTCTTGCCTACACACGGTCACACCAAATTCCGACCGCCAAGAACGCGGTCACGTTCCATAAGGTACGACGGGACTAGAAAAAGAAAGTTCAATTCCTAGTAGCCAATAACTTCCATCTCATAGTTGAATCTGAGCATGCGTGAGTTTTTGCGTGTCGGAATTGCATACACACGATCGGAATTTCCAATAGAAAGTTTTTCCATCTGGAAAATTGAGAACATGCTATGAAATTTTTGCTGGCAGAAATTTGGCCAGCTAAATTCCGATGGAGCATACACACGATCGCGTTTGCCGATGAAAAGCTCTCATCGGTCTTTTGCTGGCCGAAATTCTGATCGTGTGTACACGGCATTAGGGAAAAAAATTATTTAATCCCCTGCTGATTTTGTATGTTTGCACACTGACAAAGATATGATCAGTCTATAATATTAATGGTTGGTTTGTTTTAACAGCGAGAGACAAATAAACATCAAAAATATCTAGAAAAACACATTTCAAAAAAGTTATAAATGGATTTGCATTTCAAAGAGTGACATAAGTATTTGATCCCCTATCAATCAGCAAGATTTCTGTCTCCTAGGTGTCTTCTATACAGGTAATGAGCTGAGATTAGGAGCACTCTCTTAAAGGGACTTGTTACCTGTATAAAAGACACCAATCAGATTCCAGTCTCTCCACCATGGCCAAGACCAAACATCTGGGGATGTCAGGGACAAGATTGTAGACCTACACAAGGATGGAATGGGCTACAAGACCATCGCCAATCAGCTTGGTGACAGGGTGACAACAGTTGGCGCCATTTATTAGAAAATGGAAGAAACACAAAATAAATGTCAATCTCCCTCAGTCTGGGGCTCCATGCAAGATTTCACCTCGTGGAGTTTCAATGATCATGAGAACGGTGAGGAATCAGCCCAGAACTACACGGGATGCTCTTGTCAATGATCTTAACAGTGGCGGCTGGTGCTCAAAATTTTTTGGGGAGCGCAAACAAACTGAAACTGAAAAATACTAAAACCCCCCCATCAATTGCAGCCTTACTGTGCCTCTCAAATGCAGCTATTGTGCCCATCAAATGCAGCCACTGTGCCCATCAAATGCAGCCACTTGTGTCCATCATATGCAGCCACTTGTGCCCATCATATACAGCCATTGTGCTCATCAAATGTAGCCACTTGTGCCTATCATATGCAGCCACTTGTACCCATTATATGCAGCCACTCGTGCCCATCAAATGCAACCACTTGTGCCCATCATATGCAGCCACTTGTGCTCATCTAATGCAGCCACTTGTGCCCGTTATATGCAGCCACTGT
This sequence comes from Lithobates pipiens, assembly GCF_037356315.1. Lineage (NCBI taxonomy): Eukaryota > Metazoa > Chordata > Amphibia > Anura > Ranidae > Lithobates > Lithobates pipiens. Next base: position 18,514,856 of record NW_027507791.1, on the reverse strand, counting down.
TGTGCCCATCATATGCAGCCACTGTGTCCACCAAGCCCCCCCCACTCGTGGAGCTCGCAGCCCTGGCAGCACAATCTAACACGCCGGCATGCAGCTCTGACACGGTGGCACTTATCACGACCTCCTCTCCAGCATGTGTCTCCAAGTCCTCCTACCCTATTTTGAAGCCTATTAGAGCATCTGCCTCTAATCAGGTGCTTCAATAAATACCACCCCCTCCCACCCCCGCCATAGGAATCCATGCATCCGGCGTCCTGAAAGGGGTCGGGCACATGCATGGGGGGGCGGCGCCCGTGCACCCACAGTGCACGGGCTGCCACTGGATCTCAAGGCATCTGGGACCATAGTCACCAAGAAAACAAATGGTAACACACTACACCGTGAAGGACTGAAATCCTGCAGTGCCCTCAAGGTCCCCTTGCACAAAAAGCACATGTACAGGCCCGTCTGAAGTTTGCTAATGAACATCTGAATGATTCAGAGGAGAACTGGGTGAGTGTTGTGGTCCGATAAGACTAAAATCAAGCTCTTTGTCATCAACTCAACTCGCCATGTTTGGAGGAGGGGGAATGCTGCCTCCAAGAACACCATCCCCACCGTCAAACATGGAGGTGGAAACATTATGCTTTGGGAGCGTTTTTCTGCTAAGGGCACAAAATCTGGTACAGCTGTGCATGGTAACCAATCAGTTTCTAACTTCAGCTTATTCAATTAAGCTTTGGATCTAGAAGCTGATGGGTTACTATGCACAGCTGCAACAGATTCTGTATGCACCACTTTTAGCAATTCTCCCCCCACTTTAAAAATAAATAAATAAAAGAACCTTTAAAAAATTCCACTTCTTTTTAAAAAGTTTAGCCATGCAATAAATTTGGTCAGCAGTAAATTGACCTGTCTGGTATACATTGCTGGGATATCATTTCACTTAAAAACATCACAGAACAAGGTGACAGCAGAGTCGGGTGTCTAGAACAGGCTTTGTCAATCATTGGCGTTATCGGCTTTCCTCTCCAGGCAGAAGGTAATAATTCCATACTGCATTCTGCCTCTCCGAGCTGTGTCAGCACTGCAAACGTGAAATTTAGCTGAAAATCCAGCCAAAAATAGAAGCAAACAGAGAAAACGAAATAATGTGGAGCTTGGCTTAATCCAATCTGGAAATATCACAGAGTAATAGAAAGAAAAGGGGTCAACGCTCTGCTTGGAAGTGTCCCAGAATACCTCCGTTATCCAAAAAGCTGAAGAGGTTTTTTTTTTTGTTGTTTCCAATAAGAGGATCATAAAGGCGGCAGCCATGGAGATAAATAATTATTCTGATACAGTAACACATAAGAGGTTTATTTATAAATGTGATTACAATAGATTCAAACAACTTTGGAGCAAGATACACATTTTTATAATTGGATTCGACTGAAAAAAAAATTGTGAATTCCGGGTAAGACGTATGTGAAACTTGTGTGCAAACATTTATAAACAGACCCTGTTATACTACTGGGTTCCAGTAAAGGTTCTTCTCTCCAGAAAACTAAAGCCAGCACCATTGCCAAATAGGAGACAGCGTCTAAGCCAAGACCTTGTGCCAAGCAACTTCTGGTACCTGGACCTTCTGTTTCCTCTGCTGTCCATGTTCCTCCAGCATGCCTGTGTCTCCAAGAGCTACCCTGTGCCTCCAGCATGCCTCTGTGACTCCAAGACATATCCTGTGCTTCCTCTGTGTCTCAAGGAGCTACCCTGTGCCCCCAGCATGCCTCTCTGTCTCCAGGGGCTACCCTGTGCCTCCAGCATGCCTCTGTGTCTCCAAGATCTACCCTGTGCCTCCAGCATGCCTCTATATCTACAGGAGCTTCTCTGTGCCTCCAGCACACCTCTGTGTCTTCAGGAACTACCCTGTGCCTCCAGCATGCCTCTGTGTATCCAAGAGCTATCCTGTGCCTCCAGCATGCCTCTGTGTCTCCAGGGACTACCCTGTGTCTCTAGCATGCCTCTGTGTCTCCAAGACATACCCTGTGCCTCTTCTGTGTCTCCAGGAGCTTCTCTGTGTCTCCAACATGTCTCTCTGTCTCCAGGGGCTACCCTGTACCTCCAGCATGCCTCTGTGTCTCCAAGAGCTACCCTGTACCTCCAGCGTGCCCCTGTGTCTCCAAGAGCTACCCTGTAGCTACAGCATGCCTCTGTGTTTCCAGGAGCTTCCCTGTGCCTCCAGCACACCTCTGTGTCTGCAGGAGCTACCCTGTACCTCCAGCACACCTCTGTGTCTCCAGGAGCTACCCTGTGCCACCAGCATGCCTTTGTGTCTCCTCATGCACACCAGAGTTTCAGAGTAATGTGCCAAGTGCTACCCAGCGCATGCAGCATGGCTCCGTGTCTTCAAGAGCTACCCTGTGCCTCCAGCATGCCTCTGCATTTCCAAGAGATACGCTGTGCCTCCAGCATGCCTCTGTGTCTCCAAGAGCTACCCTGTACCTCCAGCATGCCTCTGTGTCTCCAGGAGCTTTCCTGTGCCTCCAGCATGCCTTCTTGTGTCTCATTGTGCACTCCAGTATTTCAGAGTAGTGCACTAAGTTCTACCATATGCCTGCAGCATGGATGTGTACACCTTTGTGTCTCTAAGTGCTGACCTGTGCCTCCAACATTCCTTTGTGCACCTATGTGTCTCCAAACGCTACCATGTGACTCCAGTAGGCTTTTGTACACCTCCATGTCTCCAAATGCTACCTTGTACCGCCAGTACATCTCTGTGCACCTCCATGTCTCCGAGTGTACTGCCATCAGCACACCCTAATGTCTCCAAGTGCTGCAGTGTGCATCCAGCACCCTCTGTAAAGCTCCATGTCTCCAAGTACTACCTTTTCCCATCAGTGCGTATCTGCGTGTCTCCATCTCTCCAAATTCTACCCTGCATCTCCAGAGTATATCTACAGTATGTCTACAAGTGCACCCTCAGTGCCTCCAGCACCATCTGTTTGCCTCCATGCCTCCAAGTGATCTCCAGCATTTCTCCAAGTGCTCTTCTGTGCCTCCAGCACACCTTTGTATGTCCCTATGTCTCAAAAATCTACCCTGTGCCTCCATGTCCCTGAGAGTAACCCTGTGCCTTCAGTGTGCTTCTGTGTCCTTCCGTGTCTCCAAGTGCTGCCATGTGCTTCCAGTGCCCTCTGTATATTCCATATGTTGCCCTGTGCCTCCAGAGTGCCTAAATGCACCTCTGTGTCTCCAAGAGCAACTCTTTACAGCCAGTGTGCTTCTGCGCACCTCTGGGTCTCCAAGAGCAACTCTGTACAGCCAGTGTGCTTCTGTGCACCACATCTGTCTCCAGTTGTACCCCCCAGTGGCACCAATGCAGAACTGACACAGTAGCCAATTCCCAATATGGCTGCACCTGTCATTAATACGCTCACATATTGCAAGCGCAAGTTCGCCATGGTGAGCACGCATGCGTGTCAGCGCACTTAATGCACGTCAAATCCTGGTACCCTCAGGCCTTTAAAAGAATGACTGTGGCACATAGACATTGCTGACTGGTCTTCAGCTTCCTGTTCCCTGTTCCTGCGTTTGCTGCTGCTTCTGATCACCTGTTACCGGCCCGGCTTGCCCTTACAAGAGCATTACAAGCATGTTTCTGGAACGGATTATGCTTGCAATCCAAGGTTTTACTGTACTTACCTGACCCCCCTAGAACCTAGACCCAGCGGTGTTGCACATGACACTTGGCTGGCCGGGACTCCCCTACTCATTGGCTGAGACAGCAGGGTGGCGCCATTGAATAGAGAAAGGAGGTGGGGCAGGACCACGGCTCTGTATATGAATGGACACAAGGAGCTGTGGATTGGGTGCCCCCATAGAAAGCTGCTTGCCGTGGGGGCACCAGGGGCGGACTGACCATTTGGCCACGAGGGCACTGCCCGAGGGTCCCAGGCCACTAGGGAGCCCCATCAAGGTTGCCAGCATTAGTAAAACCAGGGACAGTATGTACAAATCTGTGTTTTTCTTATATCTGTCTCTGAAATGTCCCTTACCGACATCCTTTTGGTCTAAAAATCCTGAGATTATAGCTGCCCCACCTCTCCAGTACCTTCTCAGCCAATAGAAACATGTCTGTGTATACATGTATGTGTATACTGTATGATTATATACTGTGTGTGTGTGCATACTGTGTGGCCCCATAATCTCTGATTGCCTGGGGGCCCCATGAGTTGTTAATCTGCCCCTGGGGGGCACTCAACAGGAGGGAGGAGCCAGGACCTCAGAAGATGGACCTAAGAAGAGGAGGATCTGGGCTGCTTTGTGCAAATCCACTACACAGAGCAGGTAAGTATATTATGTTTGTTATTTTTACCTATAAAAGCCAAGACTTTACAATCACTTTAAGGAGGTCAATTGGTTAAACTACAATACACCTCCCTCCTTATTATGGAGAAGACATGAGGGTGTTCTGTAGTTTTTCTCCATGTTACCAATGCTGCTACTCCATAAATACAGTGCAGTGAGCAATATCACCCTAGGACGGGAAGCATACCAGCAGGTGAAAATAACAATAAAAGAAAAAAAAAAAGAAAAACAAAACTGCAATATATTACATTTTTGTTCTTAGGTTTGGATACGCTTTAAACAATCTGGAAATGCAGCATCGGCCTTGATCAGTCACTTCGCAGCCACCAAACAGCGACAAAATAACATTGAGACAGAAGAGTGCTATATATTTTCCAGTAATAAGTATTGCTATGTACATAGCTGTGCCGAAGCAAATCACATAAAATATTCCTGATACGTTTATCTTACGACGGCTTCTATTTAAACGCTGTTTTCTCCAGCGATGAATTACTCACCCTTCAATGTCACTCTCCGTCTCCCCGACTCCTAAAATAGAGAGAAATAGTTTTCTCTATAAATATTGTCACCTATTAATGCATCATTCCAGACGGCGGTACACGGCTCGGCGGTGTACCTGCAAAAAAAAAAAAAGTTGGAGTGCTGCTGGAGGCAGCGGAGTATGCGAGCGTTTTGAAACGCCTAATGAGTGGCTGTCAAGCGGAGACTTGGGACCGCCGTTCGTTCTAGCACAATAATGGACTAATCTGCATGAGAGAGGAGATGAGGCGTGGGTGCCAAGCTCGCGAAACAATGAGCTGACTGCGAAATGAGCGCATCTACCGCCGAGCGGCAATGTTCTTCAGGCACAAAGCCCCCGACAAGCAGAATTTAAAGCAATGTCAAAGGCTCATCACACTAACATATTGTTGCGAGCGTTTCCCTCTTCCCGCATTTTGTACAGGCTTCATTCTTTCATCTGGCACTTCTTTTTTTGATCTCATGGAGATCAACTGCATTAAAAAAAATAAAAAAATAAAAATGGATTTCTCTTTTTTATTCAATTGGAAACATTAGTAAGCCAACTTTGTGACTTTGTAATTATGCTAAATAAGGGTTGTGGTGACATGAATATTACTGTTTGGTAATAATACACAAAAACACACGCTAGCAAAGGGGCATAATACATTTCATAGTCCAGTGTGACAACCGAGCGGGAGGGAGTGACAGGGCAACTAAGCAGACCTATACTTAAAGTGAACCTGTCAGTAACTTCACAATTCTGTATAAATAAATTCCTGACGTGTCACATTATAAAGTAAGAGTATCTTTTTTTTCAGCTCCACCTTTTATAATTAAAAAGCCATCATTTTGTAGTGCTCACCTCCGCAAGGGTTGCCAATTTAACCCAGGTTCCGGTGGTCCCTAACTTTTCGTCGCTCATGGACCACTAAATTCACAATTTTGAATCCTGCGGACCACTAACATGAATTTTATATGCTTTATACACACAATGACCTGGCTCTCTGCCCCCCTTCTTCTGGATCACACTGCTGCCTTATAAACACAATACCTCTCTTCCCCCCTCCCCCTGGATTACACTGCTGCCTTATACACACAATGCTCTGACTCTCTGCCCCCCCTTCCCCTGGATCACACTGCTGCCTTATACACACAATCCTCCAGCTCTCTGCCCCCCTTCCCCTGCATCAAACGATCCTACTGCTACTCTGTATGCACACAATGCTCGGGCTCCCTCCCCCCCGTCGGATCACCCTGCTGCCTTATACACACAATGCTCTGCCTCTCTGTCCCCTTCCCCTGGATTACACTGCTGCCTTATACACACAATGCTCTGACTCTCTGCCCCCCCTTCCTCTGGATCACACTGCTGCCTTATACACACAATCCTAAAGCTCTCTGCCCCCCTTCCCCTGCATCAAACGATCCTACTGCTACTCTATATGCACACAATGCTTGGGCTCTCTCCCCCCCGTCGGATCACACTGCTGCCTTATTCACACAATGCTCTGCCTCTCTGTCCCCTTCCCCTGGATTACACTGCTGCCTTATACACACAATGCTCTGACTCTCTGCCCCCCCTTCCCCTGGATCACACTGCTGCCTTATACACACAATCCTCCAGCTCTCTGTCCCCCTTCCCCTGCATCAAACGATCCTACTGCTACTCTATACGCACACAATGCTCAGGCTCCCTCCCCCCCCGTCGGATCACACTGCTGCCTTATACACACAATACTCTGCCTCTCTGTCCCTTTCACCTGGATTACACTGCTGCCATATACACACACAATGCTCCGGCTCTCTGCCCCCATCCCCCTGGATCACACCGCTGCCTTATAGACACAATGCTCTAACTCTCTGCCCCCCTTCCCCTGAACCACACTACTGCCTTATACACAATGCTCCAACCCTTTGCCCCCTTCCCCTGGATCACATTGCTGCCTTATACACACATTGCTCTGACTCTCTGCCCCTCTCCCCCTGGATCACGCTGCTGCCTTATACCTACAATGCTCCCAATCTCTGCCCCCCCCCCCGGATCATACTGCTGCCTTATATACACAATGCCTAAGCTTTCTGTCCCCCTCTCGCTGGATCACACTGCTGCCGTATACATACAATGCTCCGGCTCTCTGCCCCCCTTCACCTGAATCACACTGCTGCCTTATACGCATAATGCTCCTACCTCTACCTCCCTCCCCTGGATCACACTGCTGCCTTATGCACAAAATACTCTGCCTCTCCGCCTCCCTCCCCTGGATCATACTGCTGCCTTATACACACAATGCTCTGACTCTCTGCCCCCCCCCCCCCCCCCCCGGATCACACTGCTGTCTTACATACACAACTCTCTGGCTCTCTGCCCCCCCCGGATCACATACACAATGCTCCAACTCTCTGCCCCCCCCCCCCCCCAGCCCACACTCTGCATCACACTGCTACCTTACACAGACTCATCATTAGGATCTCACCTCCTTATCCAGCCATGTGTTCAAGCTCTATCCTCCCTCCCACAGTCTGTGATCAGTGCTGCCATTGGAGGCCCCCTCCTTCTTCACCTCCTGCTGTCTGCACTACTCCCGGCGCCTCTCTCTGAGTTCACAGGAGCCGGAACTACAGAAGAGGCATCGGGTATCAAGGAGCGTTGACAGTATTGACTGTTAATGCGCATTGAGAACCACACCGGCAACATGGGCGGTATAAATCTGCCACAATGTTGATTTGCGGCACCAAAGTTTTTTCATGGATCATCAGTGCTCCACGGACCACTGATTGGTGACTGTTGGTCTAGGGCAACCTTTCTAAAACTTTTCAACACAGAGGAACCCTTGAAATAACCTTCAGGTATCAGGGAACCCTTGCTAATAATTACTATATCTTCAACTCATGATACATTGGTGTGATGATCAGTGGGAAGAATGCCCCTTACACTTGTGGTCATTGGGAGGAATTACCCCCTTACAGATAGCTAAAAAGATCAATGGTGTCAGTGAGAACTTACCTGAGAGGCAGACGTTGCTCATTGCTCAAGGAATCCCTAGCAACCTCTGAAGGAACCTTAAGCCACATACACACTATCAGTTTTTCTGCTGAGTTTTTCGTTCGGGTATACCAAAACCATGTAGTAGAAGGGCCTGCTTGATTAAATACAAATTGAAACTCCTAAGGTTTGACCTCATATTATATAGTTTTGTTAAATCTGAAGGAAAAACTGTGTATGGGGCTTTAGGGTTCCATAGAACCCTGGTCTAGGGTTTGCCTTTTCTGATATTCATTGCTAAATGAACTTGGTAAGGGCATAGAGAGCTGTGGGATACTCCATTAACACTGAACCATAATGAGAGCTTCACCCTGTCGCTACTTCTTAGGACAGTCCCCTTTAGTAATGTTCCAGAAAATGGACAGAGATATCCCAGGCTAGGGAAGCACTAGTACTGATGCAGAAGGAATAGCAGCAGCAACAGCCACCAGGATCCTGCACAAAGGTCTGCACTAAAAATGTGCCTGGATATTAGATACCTCCTTCCAATGGCAGCCAGACATTTCTCCAGTGAACTCTCATGACAAGATCCTTAGCGAAATCATTTAATTTATTACAGAGTTTTTCAGCAAACATGCCCCCCTGCTTTAGCACAGCTTTAGCATAGCTAGGACCTCGGTGAGCAGCAATACAATTTCAGCTGCCCTTCAGGCTAGGAACTTCTCTTCCTGGACAAGAACAAGCAGTTTCAGATCCCACATTATTTATGCACCCCCCTGCCACCTTCTGGGCACCCTCCCCCAGGGATTGGCTGAGACAACATAAATATTCATGTTGCTGATTAGCTTTTCCAGCCCACTACATGCTAGAATCCTTCAGAAGGCAGGAGGAAACAATCAAACCTGCAACCAATGGAGCCGAAAACAGCCCAAAGGAATCACAAGCTGCTGCTCTGATTACAGAGGAGCAAAAAACAACTCAATTTACCTAACCATCCTAACAACCTGTCTGGGAGGGTGCTATATTGGCCCAGGCTGCCCTGAGATGATGTAATCAGCCTGCTGCAAGCAGAAGGAAGCACTTCCTCACCTTCCTCTCCCATTGGAATCAGACTGCAACATTGTAACTTTGTAACGAATCACAGGGTGAGCAGCTGCAACAATTATTAATAGTTTATAAAAATCGAAGTAAAAAAAACAAAACACAGCAGGAAAATAAAAAAATAAATGGAGAAGGTGAATAAGGGGGGGGGATCTTGGGGCTTCCAGATTTTGATAAGCCCCCCACCCACAAGCTCTGACAACTAGAGCCTAGGGTTGTCTAGAGGAGGCCCTTGTCCCCATCAACAAGATGCTTTGGGGTGGGGGGCACAGAGCCTCCCCTGCCACAAAGCACCCACCCCCCCATGTTGAAGGCATATGACCTGGTATGGTTCAGGAGGGTGGGGCACTTGCTCACCCTTCTCTCATGACCTGCATGCAATGGATTTTGGGGGGACCCTACGGCAAGGTTTTTTTTTTTCAAACTTTGGCAAGGGGTTCCCCTTAAAATCCGTAACAGACCCAAAGGGCCTGGTATAGATTTTTCTATTGCCGGGCAAAAGCTGGCATTCTTTATCTTTACATTCATTTGTCAGTGGGGAAGCCCGCTGACAGATGATGACTCATGGTTGTTAGGGACGCGGGCTTCCCAGCTCACTCCTTAACAACCAGATATTTCTTCACACAGAATTCAAATTGTTTTTTGAGCGATCCAATTTCAAATTGTTAAGAAAAGTTGTAATTCATTAGGAAATGTATTATTGAAACAAATTTTAATGAAAATGAAACAAAACTAAACAAATTCCGAAACCAAACTTAAGGATTCCATAACGAAACAAAATTAGTAACATAATGAATCTATCCGAAACTAAACACATTTTTCCATTTGGCACATGTCTACTCTTGACCAAAATTTTGCCTATCAATTCTGTAACTCATTGCTTGCAAGTTGCCAGCTTGTCCCTGAACTTGATTCTGCTCATGAATTGGAGCCTTTCTGCTCAGCTAGTCTTGGTGAAGTTGAGGTGCCCTCATCACTGCATTTCTGCTCCTTGGCACCTGTGCCCTTCTATATCCCTAGCAGTCCCTGTTTTTAACTTCAGGGGTGCTCATACAGGAATTATGCAAAAAGGCACCCTCATCATCTCAAGAATCCCATACATGTAGGCAGGTATAGGTTGACTTCCGTACACAGGTGACACTGTCCGTGAACACCATGCAGAGAGATTGGAGGACAGGAGGAACTCACGTTCCTCTTAGGCCTCTGTATGTGTCATCAGGTGGGCAGCTGTCCAATTGAATGCTGCGGCCCTGGATGACCTCTGCAGCCATCTTTGATGAGGGTAGTGCCTAAACAATCACTGGCTCACTGCAGTTGGTACACTTTAGAGCACGTGGTTAGGTCAGAGACAGGAACTCGCTGGATAAGGAAAGTGTGCCTAACGTAGGGGAGAAGTTCCAGGAGAGCAAGGACTTCTCATTAGTAGGGATGAGCTTCGAGTTCGAGTCAAATCCATGTTCGACTTGAATATCGGCTGTTCGACCATTTGTCGAATTGCAAATGTTATGGGCCGCTTGTGCCAAATTCAGGTGGCACGTCACGGCCCATAATTCACTGCGGCATCGCAGTGAATTGCTGGCTGATGATTGGCCAAGCATGCACTATGACCCGCATGCTTGGCCAATCACAGCACTGTCTGTACAGCGAGTCGTAATTGGCCAAAGCCAGGGTGGCTTTGGCCAATTATGGCTCAGGGGGTTTAGTACACGCCCCACACTATAGAAGGCCGCCTGGAAGTCAGCCTTGTGTAGTGTGTTCTGGCGTGCTGATAGAGAGATAGACAGTGTCATTTCATTTGAGTTAGGTAGAGCAGGCACAAGGCGAATCAGTTAGCTGCAGTGAGTGTATTGTGTATATATATATGCATCCTATGTGTTGTGTATATATATATATATATATATATATATATATATATATATATATATATATATATACACACACACACACTGTATTCAGTTTAGCTAGATTTGTTCCTGTATACTGTGTCCTTTGCACAGTGTGCACTTAAAGCTACCCCAATTGCTGGTGTTCTTCTGATCCTATACCACAGGCAGCTGCAGTAATTAGAGTTGGTGTACTGTGTACTCTGCACAGTGTGCACCTAAAGCTACCTGAAGACAATTGCCGGCGTTCTCATACTGATAATACTACAGGCAGGCAGTTGAATCTGCTAGCTGCAATTTAATCAGTATATACGTCCCAGCTTTGTGAAGCTATATCTCCCTGCAGGCCATTAGTATGTCTGGAAGGCCAACAAGGAGAGGCAGACAGTCATGAGCCAATAAAAAAAGGGCAAGTAGGCTCTGTGTCTAGAGGCAACAGTGCTGGTCGTGGACATGGTGCATCCCCATCAGCACATGGCCATGGGACACACTTGTCCTTTTTTTCGGCAGCTGGTCATGTTGAGCCGCAACATGCCGAAGACTTGGTAGAGTGGAAGACCAAGCCGTCCTCATCCTTCTCATCCTCTCTCACCCAGGCTCAGGGTACTTTGTCTGGCAAAGCAGCTGCCAACGTGGCTTCTTCCCTCAACTCAATGGCATCAGTCACTCCTTCCCTAGCCCCACCATGTCCTCCTAAGAACCCCACTATACCTTCAGTCCTCTCTGAAACCTGCACTGAGAGGAATGAAGGTGTAAAATTAGGTGTGTCAAAGCCAAGTACTTGTGGGCAATCTGCTATCGGTACACCAATGTCAGAATGTACCAGGCAAATTTCCCTGCCCCAGCTGCTGCACCACCAAAAGAAGTTCACTTCCAGCCATCCACATGCCCAAGCGGTTGAATGCTAGCTTGGCTAAATTGCTGGCACTTCAACTGCTGTCTTTTCAGTTGGTAGACTCTGCCCCCTTCTGTGAGTTTGTGGAATGTGCGGTTCCTCAGTGGCAGGTTCCCAAACACCACTTTTTCACATGGAAGGCGATTCTGGCCCTCTATCGGCATGTGGAAGTCAATGTCTTGGCCTTGCTGGACAGGGCGGTCAGTGGTAAGGTGCATATTACCACTGACTCATGGTCCAGCAGGCATGGAAAGTGACATTACCTATCTTTCATGGCATATTGGGTGACTCTGCTGGCAGCTGGGAAGGATGCAGGACAAGGTGCAGTAGTGTTTGAGGTTGTTCCGCCACCACGCCTTCAAAATGCTACTACTGGTGATTCTGACACACCTCTCTCCTTCACCCCCTCCTCTTCTTCTTCCTCCATGGCCTCTTCCTGTGCTTTGTCCTGGGAACTAGCGGTGCTCCGTAGGCATTCAAGGGGCTACGCAAGTACGCAGGCAACAAGATGCCATACGGTGCTTGCGCTGGTGTGCTTGGGGGACAGGAGCCACACTGGGGCAGAGATTCTGTCAGCTCTGCAGGGGCAGGCTGAGAGGTGGTTGATGCCACGCCAGCTTAAGCCAGGAATGATGGTTTGCGACAATGGCACCAACCTCCTCTCCACCCTCCGACAGGGACAACTGACCCATGTGCCCTGTTTGGCTCACGTCCTTAATTTGGTTGTGCAATGGTTCCTGGGCAGGTACCCGGGCTTACAGTATGTCCTGAGGCAGACCAGGAAAGTCTGTGTGCATTTCCACCAGTCATATAATGCCAGTGCTCGGCTGGCTGACCTCCAAAAGGAATTTAGGCGGACAAAGAACTGCTTAATCTGTGACATGCCCACCAGGTGGAACTCAACGTTGGCCAGGCTGCAGCAGCTGCACATCGATGAGTACCTGTGCGACCATGGCACCAGGACCGGGTCAGGGAGCTTGGTTTTTTTTCCCATGCCAGTGGGCCATGATCAGGGATGCATGCACTGTCCTGCCACCATTTGAGAAGGCCATGAGGATGGTGAGCAGTGACAGTGCATGCATCAGTGACACTGTCCCTCTTGTCCATCTGTTGGAGCACACACTTTGTGGAATAATGGACAGGGCACTTGAGACAGAACAGAGGCAGGAAGAGGAGGACTTCCTTACCTCCCAAGGCCCCCTTTATTTAGAAAGTATTCCTGCTGTCCCGCCAATTGCACAGGAAGAGGAGGAGGAAGAGGAGGAGGAGGATTGTGTCAGCATGGAGGTGGAGCCTGGCACTCAGCATCAGCAGCAGGGATCATTTACAGTCCCAAGAAACACATGGACTTGTACGTGACTGGGAGGAGGTGGCTGTGGATCATGTCATCCTTAGTGACCCAGAGGACTCCGGACTGAATGTCTCAGCTAACCTATGCTGCATGGCCTCCCTGATCCTGCAAAGCCTGCGGAAGGATCCTCGTATTCATCGGATCAAGGAGGGGGATCATTACTGGCACGCAACCCGCCTTTATCCACATTATAAGGGTAAGGTTGTGAACCTTATCTTGCCATCGCAGTGGGAGCAGAGGATGAAACATCTTCGGGAGGCCTTGCAGAAAGGTCTGTACAATGCGTTCCCAGAGCCTGGGAGGTTTCAAATTCCTGTTTCCGGACAACGTGTTGCTGAGGCTTCGGTCAGTTAAAGAAGGAGCGGTGGAGAAGGTGGCCGTCTGACCGATGTGTTCAGACAATTTTTTAGTCCGCAGCCCCAAGGTATGACCAGTTCCAGCAACCATCGCCAGCGTCTGTTTTACATGGTGCAGGAATATCTTGGGGCAAGGTCAGACTTGGACACCTTTTCCACCGAAAATCCTCTGGGTTACTTGAGGATGGATCACTGGCCAGAGCTTGCGCAGTATGCAATTGAGCTACTGGCCTGTCCTGCATCCAGCATTCTTTCGGAACACAAATTCAGTGCTGCTGGAGGCTTTGTAACTGATCACAGAGTGCGCCTGTCCACCGACTTCGTTGATTGACTGACCTTCATAAAAATTAATCAGTCTTGGATCGCCACCAGCTACCAAGCACCTGATGCTGATGTAACCGAATAATTTTTTTTGGAAATGTCACATCCCTTCAAGACTGCCTATGCTGATGCTGAATGACTATCCCGTTATGCTGAGTAACTATCCTTTTCCTCCTCAATGATCATGCTGATAGCTTGTAAGAGCATTTTTGGTTCTGGGCACTGCCACCAGTGGCTAAGGCCCAATTTTTCAGCCCCTGTTTAACAGGGGTGTGTAATTACAATTTTTAATGCAATACTTTGCAGCAGGGCTCATTCCTGTGCTCCAACTAGAGTATCTATGAGGGGTTGCAGTGTTGTGGCACCAGCACCAGTGCCTAAGGCCCAATTTTTCAGCCCCTGTTTAACAGGGGCGTGTAATTACAATTTTTGATGCAATACTTTGCAGCAGGGCTCATTCCTGTGCTCCAACTAGAGTTTCTGTGAGGTGTTGTAGTGTCGTGGCACCAGTGCCTAAGGCCCAATTTTTCTGCCCCTGTTCAACAGGTGCATGTAATTATAATTCTTGATATAATGTTTCACAGCAGGGCCCGTTTCAGCACCCACCAAGAGTAACTATGAGGACTTACAGTGTTGTGCCACCAGCACCACCACCACTAAAGGCCACATTTTTCTATCACTGTTCAACAATGGCATGTAATTACAATTCTTGATATAATAGTTCTCAGCAGGGCGTTCCAACGCCCACCAAGAGTAACGGTGAGGGCTTACAGTGTGGTGGCAACACCAACAGCTTAGGCCCAAATTTCTGCAGAGCATATAGGGCAGGCCCCTACTTTCAAACATCCAACTTACAAACGACTCCTACTTGCAAACGGAAGTAGACAACAGGAAGTGAGATGAAATCTACCCCTAGGAAGGGAAATTCTCTCCTGTAAGAGTTGATATGGGAAAAACGTGTCTCCTCTCCACTGATGCTTTATCACCAATCCTTGTTTCACAAAAAACTCCAAATTTTCTAAAAAAAATTGTCATTGAGACAAAGTCAGGTGAAATCTTCTGAAGAGGTGCACAGACAGCAAAACAAATGTTACAGGGGTGATAACCCTTCCCTTTGTTTTCAAAAAAGCTTAAAAATTTATTTTTTGGCTGGAGCTACACTTTAAAAATGTACCAGTACAAAATTATAAACAGATTCTACTTAACAACAAACCTACAGTCCCTGTCTTGTTTGCACCGCCTGTATACTGCTGTCCAGAGTATATAGGGCCTGGGGGCCCCACGCCTTTCCTTTTTTTAATCTGGGTGCGGGGTTCCCCTTAATATCCATACAAGACCAAAAGGGCCTGGAAATTAACTGGGGGGGTACCCATGCTGTTTGTCTCACTGATTTTCATCCATATCGCCGGGACCAGACATTACATTAAAGCTGCAAGCAGTTTTAAATTACTTTTATTCCTTTAAAAAATTCATTTTGTGCAGGGACTGTTCTAAGCATGGGAAACACGTGCCACTTTACAGGCATACTATAGACACCCCCCCCCCAGTACGATATTTAAAGAAATATTTCACTTTTTTTTCACTTTAAGCATCATTAAAATCAGTTCTCCAGAAAAAACTCCTGTTTTTAAAACTTTTTTTTGCATTCATACATGTCCCCTGGGGCAGGACTCGGGTCGCAAAACCCTTTTTAGGACAATAACTTGCATATTAGCCTTTAAAATTAGCACTTTTGATTTCGAACGTTCGAGTCCCATAGACTTTAACAGGGTTCTAACGTTCGCGTGAACTTTCGGTCCAATCACAGGTTCTGGTGCGAACCGAACCAGGGGGTGTTAAGCTCATCTCTACTCATTAGTGCTGCTGTGTTTAACCTTCCACCACTAGTGGCTCGTTGCATACTGCCTAGCAGCTGCTTCCTGTGTCAGGTGCTGCCAGTCTGCATCGCTCTCCGCAAGTACTGCATAATCATCTGAGGCCGCGTACACACGGGCGGACTGTTCGCCCAACTTTGTCCGCTGAACAGTGTTTGGGCGGACAGTCCGCTCGTGTGTGGGCTTTCAGCGGACAGTTTCAGCGGACAGTTTGACGAACAAGGTTTTTCGGAATTTCCGAAAAACTGTCCGCTGAAACCTTGTTTCAGCGAACAGTCCGCTCGTGTGTAGGCTTGTTCGTCAAACTAAGTTCCGCGCATGCTCAGAAAGGATTTACACGCCGAAAGTTATAATGCAGTGTATAGGACGTCGTATTTTTCGTCCCGTCGTACGTGCCGTTCACGTCATCGCGCACGGTTTCAGCAAACTGTTCGTCCGTCGTGTGTGGCCATGTCCGTCCATGCTAATTTTGAGCGGACTGTTTGCCGAAACTGTTTGACGGACAAAGTTGGGCGAACAGTCCCCGCGTGTGTACGCGGCCTGAGAGTTTTTTTCTCTGTCAGTTTGAAGCTTCTACTATCATTATAATAGGTTCAAACCAAAAACTCAAGTACCTTTTAATTAGAACAGCACCACACCTGCAACCTTCTTTAATCAATCTAAACATACTTCACCCAGGTGAAAGTATATCTGTGGGGGCAGCAGTTCTTTATTTTTCAAAACTTTGTTCAAGATTTTCTGCATTTATTTCCTTTGCACAGTTTTTTTCTGCATAGACTGTGTGAGTTGGAATGTTCTTGACAATATACTTCTTTGAAACCTTGGATCCTGTGTGTGTCATGCCTTCCCTCTTGGGTGCCTACCACCAGGCTTCGCTCACTACGACATACAGGTACTTGACACCGGGGGAATGAAACATATTAATCAAAACTAAAGTGAGACATGGAACCTTCCTGGCAAATTCTGGACAGTTGGCATCAAGATTTGCCAGGAAAGTTCCATGTCTTGAACCTCAGTCCTAATGATGATGTGTCCAGGGCCTTGTCCTGGGATCACAATTCCACCTATATTTGAGTTACAGCACAATAGCTATTAAGTGATTGAGGCTGCAAGTGAGTGATCCCCATGCAGAGGTAGGGTTTGCGCAGACCAGTCAATCACTTAGTGGTCCTGTGGATGGGGTTACTGTGTCCTGGGGTATCACGTACCTGGTGCTGAAGGCCAATAGGAAGAAGGCTTCCATTATGGCTAAGTTCTAGACTCTCCTGAAGGTAGAGTCAGGCCTAAAGTAGTACAGGTTGCCTGTTGGGATGCTGATTAGGATGCTTGTCAGAGAAACCCAGGAGTACAGCTGATGCACTAGAGTGGTGTCTGCAGACAGGTGCCACCCGCAGGTCTTTGGTAGCAAAGAGACAGAAGAGAAGTCGGTTTGAAGCCAAGGTCAGGTGCCAGGTGGGATTCAGAGCAGTCAGGTGGATATCTGGGGTCATACACAGGAGAGCAGGAGGAGAAGATCAATTAATCAAGCCGAGGTCAGGTCAGAAAGTAGGCAGGAGACAGGTTCAGAACGAGCCAAGTGACCAATAGGAAATCACAGGAACAAAGCACTGGAGGACCAGAAGAACAACCAGTAACTGCAGATACTGATTGGCTTTCTTATAAAGGCCTTTCGGCACCAAAGTAAGCTGGGGGAGTGCACATGCATGTTCTGGCGTGCATCCGT
Organism: Lithobates pipiens; assembly: GCF_037356315.1. NCBI lineage: Eukaryota > Metazoa > Chordata > Amphibia > Anura > Ranidae > Lithobates > Lithobates pipiens. Next base: position 18,497,539 of record NW_027507791.1, on the reverse strand, counting down.
GCATGCATCTGTTTGCATGTGCACCAATGGGCGTTCTTGAGCGCCCCTGTGTTATGTGCCAGTGCAAATTCTTGCAGCCATGCAAGGTACTGGCAGGGATGCCAGGTCATTGAGCACCTCTATTTCGGATGGTGCCCTGACACTGAAATGTTGGCAAGTTTGCAACAGCCTTGCTTGGATGAATTAATCTAGAACAAGCAGGGTCTCAATTGCCTGGCATTTCCCATCCTATAAATATTTCTCTGTATTCTTTTCGAATGGTAAACAGCAATTTCCAGTGAAATGCATACTGCCACAGAGCACGGTAGAAATGCCACCGAAGATTTGGGAACAATACCAAGAATGAAAATATTGTGAAGAGGAGGTAAATTGTTATCCATTAAGTATGCTGAGTGCAGACAATGCATTGTGTTGTGGTAGACTCTCTCTCCAACGTCTAACAGCGCGGCTCGTCCCTGTCTTTTGTAGCTGACGTAGCAGGAGTGAAGTGCACAATCCAGCCTTTCTTGCCTGTTCATCGCACGCTTGATATCAGCCATATTGTCGGCGGTATAAATTAAAAGGAGAGTCACATTAACGGTGTCAGCTCCCAGCTGTTCCCAACTTAAATAATTACACTTCTTTCCTAATAATCTGCATTATAAATGCTTAAATATTCAATTATGGATTGAAAGCTGCTCTATATTTTTTACTCCGTTACCTTCATTTTTTAAATTACATTAGCAAACCGGAGACATGGTTCTTTTCATCTATGTGCATAATTATTAATCTGAGAGCATTGTGTCATTAATGGTCATTTCCTCCAATTTTATATCATAGGAGACTGACATGTCATTAAGCTAATCATCACATTGACATTTTTAGAGTTATTGGGGCTGAAGCTGATCTAAAATGGTTTTATAGAACTGGGACTAAGGAGCCACAATTTTTGGGGGTGGGGGTAGGAGGAATTTAAGACCCCTTTCACAGTGCTTTTGTGGTAAAGCCCTGCTCATTTTAGCAGTGCTTTACAGCTGTTTAAGCATCACTTTTTGGCCGCTAGCGGTGGCGTGTTTAACCCCAAAAAAGGAGTTAAAAACTCTTGTTTTGTGGCACTTCTGAAGTGCTTGAAATTTTAATGGGCAGGGGCGCTTTGGGAACAGCGCTTCCAAAGCGCCCCAAAGATGCCGCTTGCAGGACTTTTTCTAACGTCCCGCAAGCGCACCGCCTGGGTGTCAAAGCACCCATTGCAGAGAATGGGAAGCAGCTTTCAAGCGCTTTACAGGCGCTATTTCTAGCGCTAAAACACCTGAAAACAGCCTCAATGTGAAAAGGATCTAAAGGCCATGTAAGAAAGAAGTTGGGGTTGGAATAGGAAGGTAAATTGTAATGCTAAAGACATTGCATAGCTTCTACAAGCCGCTTCTTCAGTTACACTGAGTGTCAGAACATACGCCAAGATTTATATCCACGCAGCACACCTTCATCCAATCACCAAGGAATGTGTTAAGACAGATGTTGATTGTCCAAGAACAGGATGGGAAGGGTAAAAGTTGTGGAATCACTCTGTGCGAGTTTTACATTGAATAAAGGGATCAATACCTATGCAGCTCTCAATGGTGGCATTATTTAACTTGAACAGGGTGGTTCTACAACTTTTATACCTCCCCATCCTGTAACTTTGTATAATGATATGGGGCAGGTACAGAATCATTTTGAGACTTTTATAAAGCAAGCGGAAAGGTTCAAAAGGGGACTGTAGCACTGCTCCCGCAGGCACTGCTGGAATATTTGTACTCAGGCTTCCCACTGATCATCCTACAGCCAGTTACACAGTATTTTCACATAGCCAGGTGCACATAATTTTCCACTCATTGTCTTCAATGACCAGTCTAGGGGACTTCTTTTATGTTTTATTTGGAGAACTTGGCTAGGAGAATGGATTTAGTAGGATACTCCAAATTAACTATGCACAAGCGAGGACAACTCTCTTGCTGTAGACCTGTGGAAGCAGACACACTGCTTTCACCATACTGCAACTGGTATGGAAGAATAAGTCCCTCTGTAGTATAAGAGACTTGGTGGACTTTGTCATCAGACTCAAGTCTTCAGGACACTAGCCAGTGTCTCCTTTAGCTCACACACCCAATATGCTGACTTCTAGGACCAGAGGAAGATTTTAGCAGCACTCAGTCTCAAGGATCCCTTCAGGGTCTTTACTCACACAATGTCCAGGGACATTTGGTAGTCTCCTTACAACTTCCAAGCGACACTCTATACCAGTGGCACACAACCAGATCCATAGACTTTCTCCCTTAGTCAGCTTGCACAGGAACCCTGGGTTGTAGCTTGCAGGCTTCAGGCCCTCAGATCTGCCATCTGAGGGCCCATGGCCATCCACACTGGGGAGAGGCAGCCTCCTCCTCCCCACCAGAACCTCGCTCCATAGAGGTAAGCTGGAACTGGAAACCCGAGGCCATGTGCTCCTTGGGCTTAAATACAGGCACCCAGCATTCCATGGGGCACATCTCCTTCTAATTGGCCAGGGCTGTATTTGCATCCATGCTCTCATCTGCTAGGTTTCCTCCCACTGTCCAATATGCCTTCTTGCTACTGGATCAGTGTAAAACATCATCAAGCAGCATGCATACCTCCCAGCTTTTTGAGATGGGAATGAGGGACACCTATCTGCAAAAGTATGCAGGCATAGGACACACCCCTTGCCACGCCCCCATAAAGGAGAATTGTACAAAAAAAAAGATTGGTTAAAACCACAAGTGCTTTTTTTACCACTACTATTCCTTTATATTAGCATTTGTAATTTACAAATGCAGCAATTTAGAAATCATATGAAAGGTTTAGCGCTAGAAAACACTTTTTAATAGATAAAAATGCATTTTATATACATCTATAGAGATCAAACCAAAATGAGGGACAATTGAGGAGGAATGAGGGACAGAGGGACATTGCTCCAAATCAGGGACAGTCCCTCAAAATCAGGGACAGATTGGAGCTAGGAGCATGAGCCGCACCCAGAGCAAACTGAGCAACCTCACTCATCAATTACTGATCTCTGTTAAAGTGGAGTTCGACCCAAAAGTGGAACTTCCGCTTTAAGCACTCCTCGCCCTCTTACATGACATATTTGACATGTCATTTTTTTGGGGGGGGGGGGGGGGGGGTGTACCTTCTTTTGAGAGGAACTTCCTGTCCCACTTCCTCCTTCCGTCTTTTGGCCGCCTAGGCATCTCAACTCGCCTAGTCATCTCAACTACTTGCTATAGGCGGCCCCACCCTCCTTGCAATCTTCTGGGACACATCAAAGGTCCCAGAAGATTGCCTGACCAATAGCAGAGCACAGCACGACTTGCGCATGCGCAGTGCGTGCCTAGCCGTGAAGCCGCAAGCTGTCACGGTCGGGTGCCCACAGTTGCTATGATGGCGTCGTGGAGAGGAGGGGGAGCGAGGCTCCAGGCAGCTGCATCGCTGGCCCGTGGTACAAGTATCTGTTTATTAAAAGTCAGCAGCTGGGGGCGTGGCCTGGACATGGCGGAGTGAAGTCGCATTTTCTGTGAGCTCCCGGCCCCGGCCTTCCACCCACGGTGTTCCACTGTTAAATCGGCATGCAATCACCCGAAAGATGCAGGACAAGGGCAGCTGCTAAGGGAGATCGCTCTGGGACCCCCGCCGGGGAGATGCAACGCTACTTTAACCCCACGCAAAGATGGTCTACAGGTGCGGCCTTGGCGGCGCCACGAGGCACACCACGCGGAGCATCTCAAGCACGACCTGAGAGCCGGGACACCCCGGCGGATCGATATCCAGCTGCGGACACTCCGCCTGTAACTTCGGCTTCAATGGATGTACCAGGAAGTTCCCGGGGGTCGGACCAGGTCGATCAAGATCTCCGATCCTTAATACAGGCCCTCCCCACCAGAACGGACATTGAGGTGCTTATTTTACGCCTCGAGGAGACGCACCGCAGAGATATCCAGGAAGTGAGGGAAGATGTGTCCGCTTTGACGGAAAGGGTGTCGGCGGGGGAGGCCTCCTTTTCCACATTGGAGCACCGAGTGGCGGACTTGGAAAGGTCCCGAGACCAACATCGTGACACAGCTATTGCACTTCAGCTCCACTTAGAAGACGTGGAAGACAGGAGCCGCAGGAACAATCTGCGGCTCCGAGGAGTATCCGAATCCCTCGAGGGTGAAACTATGGAGGCCGCTGTGCAAGAAGTTTTTCGTATTCTTTTGGAGGATCCCGCGGGTGCTGTGGAAGTGGAACGTCTTCACCGGACTCTGGGACCTAGAAATGCTGATCCAGAACGTCCGCGGGATGTCCTTTGCAAACTGCTACGATACCCACAGAAAGACGAGATACTGAGAAGAGCATGGGAGCAGGGAGAAGTTGATTTAAACGGAGCTGCCATTTCCATCCTCCCGGATCTTTCCAGGGCCACGCTGAAACGTAGGGCCCTACTACGCCCCGTCCTGGAGTTGGCAAAAGCGAAGGGATGTACCTATCGTTGGGGGTACCCACTTGCCGTCACTTTCCGGAGGGAAGGCAACATGTACACCCTGCAGTCGCCAGCTGACCTGCCCGGCCTCTTCAGGTTCCTTGAGGTGGAACAGATCCCTGTCCCTGACTGGCTACAACTACTACCTTGCCCGGTTGGAAGATCTGGTCCCTCAGCGTACAGAGGCCCATTACAGCCCAGGTTGCAGCGCAACCGACGGCGGCCTAGGTTGGCCCAGCGGGAGGAACCTCCACACCGTGAGTAGCTCCCTTATTTTGCTGCTTGACCCCTGACTTATTTTGGGCTCCCCCAACTGTCCTCTATCAGTACCCCCAGCGGTTTTGTGACTTTCTTACCCTCCGTAGAACGGATTTTTTTTCCCTTCTTTTTTGTGCTCCCCCCCAGCCCCATTGGGACCCCTCTGGACCCCCGCTATGTCTCCTTTTCTATGGAAGACTGAGGTACATTGATATGCGGTGGGGGGCCTTTTTTCTATGATAACTCTCTACATGGCAGCGAGACGATGTGTACCCTGGCAATAGATGGATATGGCAGTTGCTTTTGTTGAGGGCGGGGGGAGGAGGGTTGATGGCCACAGGAATTACACTATGCTTTTGGGTTTTATGCTCTCCCCTGCTGCTAGGCCTACACACCCCCCTGACCGCTGGGATGCCGGACGGAGACTTATTTGCCACGTGGGGATTGTCTCCCCGGAAAACTCGTAGGTGCAGGCCCTGACCTGCGCCCCGTATTGGATGTACTATATACTGCCTTGTGTGATGGCCTGCCTTGAACAGAGGGACGTAACCATTTCTTCCATCTAGGGGGGGGAGGGGGGTGTTTTGCTCGAAGGGGGCCTGTTATGCCCAGTGGCCCGGGACGCCCGGGGTGACTCCACTGTGCTGGGGGGTGGGAGTGCTCCTTCGGGTTGTGGAGGAGTTTGATTTTGGTTTGAGGGGGGTTGGGGGGACCAGCAATCATGTTTGTTATCGGGGAGTGATGTAGAGGGTATGCTGTTAGCCACATGATGGTCTAGTGTTGTTTCTTTCCCTCGGGTTATTCTTCCTTTTATAGTTGAGCTGGGCATTGATGTTAACATGTTTCCTCTCCCTGTGAATATTCTTCATGTCTTTATATGCTATATAATGTTCCACAAATATGGTCAGATGTTCTTGCCGTTGTATGTTGTTGTTATATGCCGGATTGCCGGGGGTGTTGGGTGGGACCGGGGGCCACACTTCTCGGCCCTGTCCAACCCCGACCCCACTTAGAAACGCGCCCGAATCCCGGTATCTTACTGGGGAGCGCTTTAGCTGTATTCAGCACATTTAGTTGTCTCTTTGCGCAGTTCTCTCTTGTGATTGCGCCCTAATTCTACTTCTTGTTCTTATTTCTCCTTTTCGGGCCCGTTAAGGGCCTATCTATCACTTTCCCCCTTTCCGCATCCACTTTCCCTCCCCTGAGCCCCGGCCTCCTACACCCCCCCGCACCCCCCCTCCCCCAGAACCCATGAGCATGGCTGATCTTACAATAATATCCCTGAATTCAAAGGGATTGAACATCCCGGAGAAGAGGAGGATGCTCCTACAGGATAAGAGACGCATGAAAGCGGACATTGTATTTTTACAGGAGACCCATTTTAGAACTAACTCTCTACCTCCCTCAAAAATAGGTTCTTCCCCACGGTTTATCACTCCATGTACATGGAGGCTAAGTCGAGGGGAGTATCCATTCTGATCTCAGCTAAAGTGCCATGGACGTTGTTGGACGTGCAATATGATAAGGAAGGGCGGTATTTGTTTTTGAAGGGGAAGGTGGGAGGGACGGTAGTGACCCTGGCGAATATCTACTCCCCTAATGCCTGACAAGACGCCTTTCTCAAAACTAGACTATCACACCTTGCTAGATACACAGAGGGCCAGCTTATTATAGGGGGCGATCTTAATGTCCCTCTTACTCCCACGGAAGATACCTCTGCGGGCCTCTCTTCCACCTCCCGAGAGATGCGTAAACGCATCTCTGCGTCTTTACATTCAGCACAACTGGTTGATACGTGGAGACTTTTTCATCCCGGGGAAAGGGACTACACTTTTTATTCCAGACCCCACCAAACATACTCGCGTATAGACTATTTCCTAATCCCCCATAGACATTTACACGCTGTTAAAGATGTTACGATAGGCTCAATAACTTGGTCGGATCATGCCCCGATTACCCTACGATACACTATTACGGACATTCATAAATCACAGAGACCACCCTGGCGCCTGAATGACAGTCTTCTTCAGGACCCAGAAATCCTCGCGGACATAAATAGGGAAATAAATTGTTATTTCCAGACTAACTTGACTTCGGAGAGTAGCCCCGGAGTGATCTGGGAAGCGCACAAAGCAGTGATCCGTGGAGTGCTTATTAAACATGGTGCTAGGCTCCACAAGCAGAGGTCGGCTCAACTGTCGGCGTTGCTGCTAAAGGTGCAGAGGCTGGAGGTATGTCATAAACGCACTCCCACAGTACATTTAGGTAGGGAGCTAGATGTGGCTCGCAGGAAGATTACTGACCTGCTTCATTATAGGGCAAAGGCAATGCTCCAAATATGCCGGAAAAAGGTGTATGAATCTGGAGATAAGTGTGGGATGACCTTAGCTCGTAATCTACAGGAACAAACACTCGCCTCCTATATACCATACGTCACCTCTGCGGGGGGTCAGAAGATCTCCCTGCCACAACAAATTTCACAAGAATTTAAAACATTCTATGACGCCCTTTATAATCTACATACATCCCCGCCGCCCCCAAATGCTACCTCTCAGTATATCGCCGCCTCCCTCATGCCCACGTTACTTGTCGAAGTTATAGAGAACTTAGAGGAGCCAATTACGTTAATAGAACTTCAGTCGGCGCTAGGCACCACTAAGACGGGAAAGGCTCCGGGTCCAGACGGTCTCACGAATACGTACTATAAAACCCTTCTCCCGTCTTTGGGTTCACATTTGATACATTTTTTTAAAATCCTGAGCTCGGGAGCGCACTTCCATAAGTCAACGGTACAGGCCCAGATTTCAGTGATACCGAAAGAAGGCAAGGATCCAGCGCAATGTGGGAGCTACCGCCCTATCTCCTTGCTAAATACAGACCTGAAACTCTTCACAAAAATTTTGGCCACTAGACTACAACGACATTTACCTAGCTTAATCCACTTAGACCAGGTGGGTTTCGTACCAACCAGAGAAGCCAGGGACAATACTATTAAAGTCCTGAATCTGCTACATGTGGCGAATAAGGAACGCATTCCGTGCGTATTCCTCGGGACGGACGCCGAAAAAGCATTCGACCGAGTGAACTGGCAGTTTATGTTCTGCACGCTGGAGCACATTGGACTGGGGGACAGGATGATGCGCTGGATTTCGGCGGTGTATTCCAATCCGACGGCCGGGGTGAGAGCCAACGGTGTTCTCTCGGACATCTTTGAGATTACCAATGGGACCAGGCAGGGGTGTCCGCTCTCCCCCCTGCTGTTTGCCCTGACCCTGGAGCCTTTCCTTTGTCATATTAGGAGAAACCCAGATATTGTAGGGATCGGGGTCGTGAATACACAATACAAAGTCTCGGCTTACGCCGATGACTTACTGTTTACTCTGGCTGATCCGTCCTTATCACTACCTACCCTACTTAGTGAATTTGACACTTATGGCAAACTCTCCAACTTCCGTATAAATTTTAGTAAATCGGAGGCCATGGGAGTAGGCATGTCCGCTCCCCAGCTGACTAATCTCCAAACTCGTTTCAACCTGAAATGGATGACAGTAGCCTTGAAATATCTGGGCACACTTATACCCCCGAAACTATCTCAACTTTTTCAGCTCAACTTTCCACCCTTGCTTCATAAAGTGTGAGCTTTGTTATGCAAATGGAACAGCGGCCTCCATTCTTGGTTTGGCCGCTGTAACATCCTGAAAATGATGATTCTTCTCAAATTTCTCTACCTCCTTCAAGCCCTCCCAATCCACATCCCTCTATCCTACTTCGCACAAATCCGGTCAGTATTTCTGAACTTTCTGTGGGCGGGGAAAAGGTCTAGGTTACAGGGGAGGATTTTGTCCCTACCCAAGCGATCTGGGGGTCTGGCGATGCCGGACGTGCACACGTACTACAAAGCAGCACAGCTGGTTAGACTAATTGATTGGTGTCGTCATGGGAAGGTGAAGCTGTGGACGCAGGTGGAACAAGCCCAAAGCGGGATACTCCTGAATGTCATTCCATGGTGCTACAATGATGTGCCGCTGGCCCTCAAGCGCCACCCGCTCATAGGCAATACTGTGGTAGTCTGCACGCGTCTGGCCTCCCGGGTCCCCCTGTCTTCCGATAACTCGCCCCTCCGCCCGATTTTAGACGACCCACGTTTCCCCCCGGGCACATCTGATGCAGCATTCCGAACCCTGAGGGATTCGGGGTGTTACCTGGCCTCACATTTTAGTGTAGCGGGACGTTGGAGAACGACTGCAGAACTGACAGACCCGACTGGCTCTTACCGCCTGGACTTTTTGAGAACAGCACAACTGCAACACTTTTTAGACACCCTAACGCCGCCTAGGGCCGTGTCCTCTTCTCCCACACCCATAGAAGATCTATGCTCCGGAACGGGGTTGGTGGCTCACACTCTGTCCTTAACATATACAATACTTAATGTTCCCCCGGAAGGCTATCAGCTCCCAAGTCTCATTAAATGGGAAAGAGAACTGAATTGCACATTCACAGATCTACAGAAGCAGAAAATTGTGCTGCTAACGCACAAATCGTCAATCTGCACTAAGGTGCAGGAGACAAATTACAAACTCCTCACGAGATGGTATAGGACCCCCGGTAGTTTTGCGTAAATTTTTCCCGGCGGTGTCGGATGAATGCTGGCGCTGCCGGGAGGGGACGGGGACTCTGTTGCATATTTTTTGGTCCTGCCCTAGACTTAGATGTTTTTGGGAGGGGGTCCGTCGGATCGTGCAGGGATTATGTGATCCCGGATGATCCGGCGTTCTTCCTGCTTCATGTTAATGACATACCCACACGCTTGTATAAGAAGTCTTTGATCAGACATTTGGTAGATGCGGCGAAGGCATGCATTCCCCTTGCCTGGAAATCCCCGCTCCCGCCTACTTTGAATACTTGGGTCAGGAAAGTCGAAGAGGTTAATAAGATGGAAGACCTTGTCCTGACGAGCCAACACAGACAGGAGTTATATACTAAGACATGGCAGCTTTGGAATATATTTAAATTCTCACAAGAGGGGCAAGCCCTACGGATGCCCCTAGATCACCCACCGTGAAGTGGATGATATCGTGACCATTCGTTCGAATGTTTACCTAATCTGAGTATTCTGGACACCCATGCTTGTGGGTACCCCCCCTCCCATGACCCGCCCCCCCTCCCATGCCCCGCCCCCCATCTCCTTCCTCCTGCCCCCGCCTGACCTTTACTTACCTCTCCCTTCCTACTTCCTCTTCTATTCACTGTTTTCCTATCTAGCTTTGCCTTCCTTGGCACCTCAGGGCTCTGTTGGAGTTCCTGGGCTTTCTTACATCCTTCTACAACTTACGGGAAAAAAGAAAAAGGGGGGGGAGAGACCTGGCCGGACCTACATGGCATGATGTTACATGTTACTATCAGGAGATACCTGTGTTGCAGTTGTACTATGTCATGTATTCAGAATGTCGCTACTTTATATTGCACTGTGAATGTTTGGATTTTGTACATGTTGTGGCCGGTTTGGTCCCTCCGCCCAAATACAAATAAAAAATTTAAAAAAAGAAAAAGTCAGCAGCTACACTTTTTTGTATCTGCTGAAAAAATGGTTGGATCTCTGCTTTAAACAGAGCACCTAAATTTGCCTGTCTGCTTCACTGTTAAGTAGAAAAGCCAACACTATATACACTCTCTAGCACCTACCTAGGAGGGTACTACCGTTCTAAAAATCATACATCTTTAATAACTTGTGTTAGCCAATAAAAGGTATCACTTAAACCAGTTTTTCTCAACCTTTTCTTTTAGGAACCCTTGAATTAACTTTCTGGCCTTAGGGAACCCCTGCTGAAAATGACTACAGGTGTATCTCAAAAAATTAAAACATCACCAAAAAGGTAATTTATTTCAGTAATTCAATTCAAAAAAGTAAAACTCGTATATTATAAAGATTCATTACAAACAGTGATATATTTCAAGCATTTCTTCCTTTTAATTTTGATGATTATGGCTTACAGCTAGTGAAAACCCAAAACTCAGTATCTCAGAAAATTTAATTTTTATCGGCGTATAAGACGCACTTTTTTCCCTTTAAAATCAGGGTAAAGTCGTGGGTGCGTGTTATACGCCGATCCCCACTGTCTGTGAGTCTAAAAGACCGAGCGCCGCTGAAAAAGACAGAGCGCCGCCGAAAAAGACTGAGCACCGCCGAAAAAGACCGATCGCCGCCGAAAAAGACCGAGCCGTCTGCTCGGTTCCGCTCGTAGTCCCGCCTCCCTGCTGTTTCTGGAGCGAGCGCTGCCGAAAAAGACCGAGCCAACTGTACTGTGCAGACGGCTCGATCTTTTTCGGCGGCGCTCGCTCGGTCTGTCTCGGCGGCGGGATATTTAAACATGGGCAAGGCTGCAAACAGCGCTGGGCAAACTGGAAATGACACTGTCAAGCTGCAAATGACACTCTGCAAGGCTGCAAACAGCGCTGGGCAAGCTGCAAATGATGCTGATCATTCTGCAATGATGGACAAGGCTGCAGATGCACACTGATAAGGCTGCATTGACGGGCATTTAAATGTACATTTTTTTTCCCTTAAACTTCCCTCCTAAAACTTTTTTCCTTAAAATGCCCTCCTAAACTTGGGGTGCGTGTTATACGCTGGTGCGTGTTATACCCCGATAAATACGGTACATAAAACCAATAAAAAAAAGGATTTTTAATACAGAAATGTTGGCTTACTGAAAAGTATGTCCATGTACAGTATGGTATGCACTCAATACTTGGTCGGGGCTCCTTTTGCATAATTTACTGCATCAATGCGGTGTGGTATGGAGGCGATCAGCTTGTGGCACTGCTGAGGTGTTATGGAAGCCCAGGTTGCTTTGATAGCGGCCTTCAGCTCACCTGCATTGTTGGGTCAGGTGTCTCTCATGTTCCTCTTGGTAATACCCCACAGATTCTCTATGGGGTTTAGGTCAGGCAAATTTTCTGGATAATCAACCACAGTTGATGATCATTAAACCAGGTATTGGTACTTTTGGCAATGTGGGCATGTGCCAAGTCCTGCTGGAAAATGAAATCAGCATCTCCATAAAGCTGGCAAGCAGAGGGAAGCATGAAGTGCTCTAGAATCTCCTGGTAGAGGGCTGCACTGACTTTGGACTTAATAAAACACAGTGAAACAACACCAGCAGATGGCATGGCTCCCCAAATCATCACTGACTGTAGAAACTTCACACTGGGTCTCATGCAACTTGGATTTTGTGCCTCTTCCCTCTTCCTCCAGACTCTGGGACCTTGATTTCCAAATTAAAGGCAAAATTTACTTTCATCCGCAAAGAGGACTTAAGACCACTGAGCAACAGTCTAGTCCTTTCTCCTTAGCCCAGGTAAGACGCTTCTGACATTGTCTCTGGTTCAGGAGTGGCTTGACACAAGGAATGCAACAGTTGTAGCCCATGTCCTGGAGACATGTTTGTGTGTTGGCTCTTAAAGCACTGACACCAAACGTAGTCCACTTTTTGTGAATTTCCCCCAAATTCCCAAATGGCCTTTGCTTCACAATCATCTCAAGGCTGCGGTTATCCCTGTTGCTTGTGCACCTTTTTCTACCACACTTTTTCCTTCCTCTCAACTTTCCATTAATATACTTGGATACAGCACTCTGTGAACAGCCAGTTTCTTTAGCAATGACCTTTTGTAACATACCCTCCTTGTCAAGGGTGTCAAGGATTGTCTTCTGGACAACTGTCAAGTCAGCAGTCTTCCCCGTGATTGTGTAACCTACTGAACCAGACTGAGAGACCATTTAAAGACTCAGAAAACCTTTACACCCCTTTTACACCAGAGCGTTTTGCAGGCGCTATAGCATTAGAAATAGCGCCTGAAATCCACCCTAAAGAAGCTGCACCATTGTGTGCAGTGTGAAAGCCCCGAGGGCTTTCACACTACAGCGGTGCGCTGGCAGGACGTCAGAAAAAAGTCCTGCTAGCAGCTTCTTTGGAGCGGGGAAGGAGCGGTGTGTTTACAAATCAATGGGGCAGCGCTGTAATATAGCCGGCAAAACGTTTTACCGCCGACGCAATGGGCGGTGTGGTGTGAAAGGGGTCTTACAGGTGTTTTGAGTTAATTAGCCGATTAGCATGTGATACCATGAGTCCTCAATATTCAACTTTTTCACAACATTCTACTTTTCTGATATACTGAATTTACGGTTTTTACTAGTTGTAAGCCATATTTATCAAAATGAAAAGAAAGAAATGCTTTAAATATATTACTCTGTGTGTAATGAATCTATAAAATATACAAGTTTCACTTTTTGAATTGAATTACTGAAATAAAATAACTTTTTGATGATATTCACATTTTTTGAGATGCACCTTATATCTACAACTCATGATATGTTAGTGTGATGGCCAGTGGGAAGAATGCTTCTTAGCCCTTGTACACGCGGTCGGAGATTCCGACGGAATGTGTCCGATCGGACCGTTTTGTCGGATATTCCGACTGTGTGTGGTCTACATCGGACTGTTTCCGACGGACCAAGTTTTCCAACTTGTTGGTAAAATTTTCTGACAAAATGCTCCGATCGGACATACTCCGATCATGTGTAGAGAATTCCGATCGGACAAAGTGTCACGCATGCACAGATCAAATTCCTACACCAAAGCTATTGGCTACTAGCGTGAATGTAGTCCCGTCATAACGAAATAAGGTAATCATGTCGGATTTTCCGGCAACTTTGTCTGACCGTGTGTATGCAACAGTTTCGGACAAAATCCGACGGATTTGGGTGTCGGAATCTCTGACCGTGTGTACAAGGGCTAACACTTGTGATCATTGGGAAGAATCATCCCCTTACAGATAGGTAAAAAGATAAATCAGTAAAATCAGTAATCATAAATCAACTTATGAGAGAAATAAATTGCTCATTGCTCAAGGAACCCCTGGCGTTCTATGGAATCCTGGTTGAAAAACCCTGACTTCAACTATTAACTTTTTGGCATTGATCAATGGCTAAGACGGTACAAGAATGTTTAGCAATTTTAATTGATAAATCGTACATTATCTGGATCATAGAGGGCCTCTGGTGGTGGTTTATACTGGATCCAAATACTGCAGTTTGCTGATCTGCAACAACTGAACTAAAACTCAACTCCTTTCTCTCCAATACTTTGCCGCTGGAATGCTATGTGAACCAAATCATTCTTTTCCAGTTGGCATCTGTCACAATCTTTTGCCACCAGCAAGCTCTTAGTACTTAACTGTATCCTCTCCTTCCCTCATATGCTGTTTCATTGTGTCATTGTTGGTACCCCCAAAAGAGGGAGCTCCCCTCCTCATCCTCATTGCTCACCCATGACTGATGAACAAGTCCTCCAGAGCTATGTCTCCTCATTCTTTAAAAGTGCGTGTTACAGGAAATCACTGATCATTGCAAATACTCACGTTTTAGATCGTTCCTATGTAAGTCTCGAGGGAGGAAAATTATTAGGAAATTAAAAACCAGTCATGCTTGACATACAGTTATTAATATTAGAGACACAACTGAATTAGTTTTACTTATTGTGTGAGCTTGACTCTTAACCACTTGCTTACTGGGCACCTAACCCCCCCCCCCCCTCCTGCCCAGAACAATTTTCAGCTGTCAGCGCTGTCACACTTTGAACGACAATTGCGCGGTCATACAACACTGCACCCAAATTAAATTTTTATAATTTTTTTCCCCACAAATAGAGCTTTCTTTTTGTGGTATTTGATCACCTCCTGTGTTTTTTATTTTTTGTTAAAACTATGAAAAAGACTTAAATAAAAAAATACAAAACCGTTTTATATTTTGTTAATAAATTTTGCAGAAAGGCTAGTAGCCAATAGCTTTGATCTCGTAAATTAATCTGAGCATGCGTGGCACTTTGTCCGTTGAAATTCTCTACGATCAGAAAAATTCAGATCGGATTTTGTTGTCGGAAAATTTTAGATCCAGCTCTCAAACCTTTTCCGTCTGGGTTTCCAACATAAAAAGTCTGATAGAGCCCACACACGATCGGCTTTTCCGACAACACAATCCGATCTGACCTTTTCCGTCGGAAAATCCGAACGTGTGTACAGGGCATTATTGTGTTTGGGTTGGATGAAGGATCCATCAGGATTTCCGAATTGTAACATAACGGATGAATCCAAAATTAATTTCTTTCCATTCCTTATGTTATGATTCGGGGGATTCTGATGAATCCACCTCCATCCAACCCAAACAGATTGCATATGTATTATCTCCCGAAATAACGCATTTACACGTTAAGACGTATATATAGCCGTTGTTTCCGAAGTTCCAAATTGATTCAAAACCAAGGATATACTAACTGAATCTGAATATATGAAACAAATCTAAATATACAAAACAAATTCCAAAAGCGAATCATTCTAACATAATGAATAAGACAAAACAAGATTATTAAATTAACCACTTCAGCCCCGGAGGATTTGGCTGGTCAAAGACCAGAGCACTTTTTGCGATTCGCCACTGCGTCGATTTAACTGACAATTGCGCGGTCGTGCGACGTTGCTTCCAAACAAAATTGAGGTCCTTTTCCCCCCACAAATAGAGCTTTCTTTTGGTGGTATTTGAGCACCTTTGTGGTTTTATTTTTTGTGCTATAAACAATTTTGAAAAAAAGCAATATTTTTTACTTTTTTCTATAATAAATATCCCCCAAAAATATCTAAAACATTTTTTTCCCTCAGTTTAGGCTGATACGTATTCTTCTACATATTTTTGGTAAAAAAAAAATCACAACAGGAGGGCTGGCAGGGCCTGAAGAGGTGGTACTGGTATCAGTGATCACAAAGGAAACAGAGGGGCAAGTTATATACTGTGCCACTCCACGTGCGCTACTGTTAAGGGAGTGTGAGTTCCTGCCTGTAATGGGCCATTACTGGACTGACAAGGAGACTGTCAAGTTCCCCCAGGAGTGTACCAGAAGAGGCCAAGAGTGTGCAGGAGGAAATTGAAAAGGAAACTGTATATAGTTGTATATAGGAAGCAGGGTCGGCCCGTCCATTTTGGGTGCACGGACGCCGCCCCCATCCATGTCCCACTGCCCTCCCTATCCATGCCCCTGGCCCCTTTCCTTGCACCGGGCGCATGAATTACAGTGACAGGATTTTTTTTTTTTTAAGCACCTGATAAAAGCTAGAGGTGCTAATAGGCTTCAAAATAGGGCTTGGGAGGCAGAGCATAGCATCTGCACTTGTTTTGCAACAGCAAATTAATGTTCACTGTTGCAGCCCTGATCCTCCTCCCGGCCAAGCGGGAAGCATGTCTGATACCCATCACGGCTGAAAGGACTCGCAATCCTATTGGAAGAGAGGAGGAGACGCACGCTGGCCAATGCCTGGATGCCCTGTCCCTGCCGCTGCTTGGTGCCCTGATCTCCGCTGCTCCTTGAATCCCCGAACCCAGACGCTGCTCCTTGGATGCCCGATAACCGCCGCTTAGATGGGGTAAGTGCCAGTGGACTGGGGGAAGGGGGTTTGGGTATTGGGAATGTGGGGGGTTTGAGTTGCTGCGCAGAGGGGGGTTTGGTTGTTTATGAAGTTGTCCCTGACATTTGCTAAAGTCAAATGGGAATCCCATAACCTCCCATCCCTATCCAAGTTTGGTAAACCCACTAATAAATAACAAAAACAAAGCTACGGACTGTTCTCTGAGTCTACGTGTCTGTGAAGATTCGGTGTGCCTGGCTGTACAGGAGGGGGGGATCCCTTTCATCTGCAGCTCCTACGTGAGGTGTTTCACATTAATAAATATGTGACCCGTAATGACGTCAGACGCACTGACAAAACGCGTAGAGTGTGGTCGAGCGTGATAAGTCACTTCCGCCCATAGTGAAACGCAGGTGGAGTGCAAACAGCATCCCCGCATCCATTTACATGTTTTTAAACTTACTGCATGTTTTTACGGCTTTTGGAGACATTTTTATTGAACTTCACAATGTTCCTTATTTCTATGTCCAAACCTGGATACGGGTACTTTCCATATTTGAATGTTTGATTGGAGACACCTTTGGATTTGCTGAGACGGACTTTTGAATCCATTCCAATATTCCAAAGGCTCTTATGATCTTTGTAGTAGGGATCATCTCCATCTGGTGAGTAGGCTGTTTGCTTGGTGTGGTGGAGGATTTCTACAGTCACCTAAACATTGGATTAAGCACCTTCTTACAGGAAGTTTTGGATGAACCTTTTGTTTGTTTAACACTTTGGACATTTGTGATTCACTGAGTTAATGATATACTGTATGTTTGATCACAGTTTTATGCACTTTTATAATCAACGCACTGAGCATTTCCGATTGGAGGGAATTCGGTGGTTGCATACATTTGATTTGTACTGTATTTGCACTGTTATAATTTTTATCAAGGTATTTACTTGTAATAAGCTCGGTTCAACACACATATATTTCAATAAATTTGGATAACGCGGCTGTGCAAGTTAGAATATATATATTTTTTTTAAATCAAGGTTTCCTTGGAAGTTGCTCCCTTTGGTAAGGTTAAAATGATGGGGGGAGGGTGTAGGTTTTGGGGATGGTGCTTGCAATCATGTTTCATAGGTCTAGCATGAAACCTGATATAAATTGTGAACTTAGCCTTTAAGGCACATCATAGAAATAAAACAAGCTTTGATGAAAGTTTTTTTTTTTTTTTTGCCGGCAGCTGAGAAAGTGTTAAGTTTTCTTTTATTAAGTTCATAGATAAAGTGATGACAGCAAAGTACATTTCCTATCTCCTAGCTGGAGGCCATGATAATGCAGTGAGACGATTTGTCTGCGCTCAGGAACACGACTGACAGTGAGTGACACAATGACAGCTCGGCGCCTGCTTTAGCGCTCCTCTGGATAGGACGCTGGGGGTGCCCGGGGAATGCTGTGATGTCGTGTCAGAAGCTGCAATTTCACTGATTGATGATCCGCCATAGAGCGGTTTGTTTACCTTGAGAGCAAAAACTTTACCGGCTTGTATCAAATCAACAAAACTTGGCTACGAGATTGAAAATTTCACATGATTGACAAACAAGGGGAAGGAAACTTTTACAGTTGCGTTACCTCTCATCTTTCTAACAGGGGTGTAGCTAGGAATCATTGGACCACATAGCAACATTTTGATAGGGTTCCTATTTGCAGGGGACAACTGTGACGATACATAGGAAGGTCCATATATTGAACTTGGTGTTGAGTTATTCACTTTACAGTCAACAAAGAGGACAAGGGGGCACTCTTTAGGTCTAGAGGAAAAGAGATTTCATCTCCAAATACAGAAAGATTTCTTCACAGTAAGAGGAGTGAAAATGTGGAATAGACTCCCTCCAGAGGTGGTCCTGGCCAGCTCAGTAGATTGCTTTAAGAAAGGCCTGGATTATTTCCTAAATGTACATAATATAACTGGCTACTAATATTTATAGGTAAAGTTGATCCGGAGAAAATATGATTGCCTCTCGGGGGATCAGGAAGGAATTTTTTCCCCTGCTTTAGCAAATTGGATCATGCTCTGCTGGGGTTTTTCGCCTTCCTCTGGATCAACTGTGGGTACAGAATTGGGTATATGGGCTGGTATGATATTATTATTATTTTTTTTTGTGGTTGAACTGGATGGACTTGTGTCTTTTTTCAACCTGACTAACTACTATATATCACTGATATTATAACATAAAGTATTCCTAAATCGAGGGCAGGCAGCGTACAGCTGACATTAGAGTTAGTAAACTACTATGGAGCTATAATAGGATAATAATATTTGTGAAGGACATATTGGCACCCCGCTTGGGTTCTTCCACCAAACAGTGCCTCCTGCTCTCCAAACTTTCCAGCAGAATAAGAGCTAATGCACCCCCTTTACCCCAAGCATCCTACTGTCAGAAACCATGAAATCAGGCAGAGACAGAACTATAGTTAAATCCCACTTGTTTAATAATAAAAGTAAAAAGAACTAACATAGTCAAGACATAGCCAAAGTTCAGTAACCGCAATGGCTAGTCAGACAAGCCAGAAGTCAAGGATCAATGTAGTGGAACAGCAAGCAGAATCTGGAGCCAGAAGGGATGTCAGCAAAGCAAGTCTTGAACAGGATCGCAGGAGAGCATCTCTGTGAAGTTGACAAAGGCGAAGGCAGAAATCCTCTGGGCTAGATGGCTTAAGTAGGCAGGACTGACGAGCAGGATATCATCAACAGCTGAGTAACTGTGGAGAGATAGGAGCTGACAATTAGCCGACAGCTGAGCAACCAGCTCAGAGAAGGAAGGGCTGAGCCCAGCCCTGACACATACGCAGACAAGATGTTGGGATAAGAAGCAAAGGAATGACTGTTTATTTAACAGAAATACAGTTTTTCTAAATTTCAAGGCTCCATTTACAATTGTACGACTCCAACATTATGCTGACTTTGGAGTGCAACTTTGGTATAACTTTGATGCAACTTTGGATGGGTGCAACTTGGATACAACTTTGGCTTTGACCAGTGATAATGGACAGCTGTTGCACACAAGTTGCATTGTTTAACATTCAGGTACGACTTTCATGCAACTTCTATAGCCCCGAAGTTGTATGAAAGTCAGACCAAAGTAGTGCATGAACTACCTTGAAGTTGCTGTAACTTTAAGTCACGCATATATGAATAGTTATCATTGGAAAACATGGGGATGTCCAAAGTTGCATGACAAGTTGCACAAATGTGAAGGAAGCCCAAAAGTAGGGCAGTCACCACATGAGCAATGAAACCAAATATTACCCAAAACATCACACAATGGTTAGATAACGAGGTAGAGTTGACACAAGATTAATGTCATCATGTAGGAACCTCCAAGAGGATTAGTGAACAGACAAAAACAATAGGTGAATCTATTAACTCAATTAACAATGGAAATTCACACATAGGAGGCACACAATGGGAGAGACACACTTAACAATAAACACAACATATTAATAAATAGATTATAGTAGGAGACCCCAGCATCAGGTTGTTTTGAGCTGATTATATTAACATCTACTCCAAAGGTCCCCTAGGCACATACCTGCCAAAGAATAGAGCCCCCTCAAATGCTAGGGCCCATAGTCAGTAAGCAAGATGCTAGCCTGCAGTCCCCTTCAAAAGTCCCTGTCCCAGTTGGGTCTGTCACAATATTAATAAAAATTGTGTAACGGTACCCCGGAAGCTCCGCTAGTTGATGATGATTAAAGTGATTGTAAAGGTTTATCTTTTATTTTAAAAAAATTATAAAAAAATAAGCATGTTATAATTACCTGCTCTGTGTAATGGTTTTGCACAGAGCAACCCCTGATCTCCCTCTTTTGGGTTCCCCTGCCGGTGCTCCGGGTCCCTTACCCCCACCAAGTGCCCATCATTGCAAACCGCTTGCCATGGGGGCACTTGTGCATGCATATTCCCGGGTCCTGCTCTGCATGTTCATAAGACACACAGAGCAGGACTCAGCCCCAGTCCCCACCCCGCTCCCTTCTCACTGGCTGTGATTGATAGCAGCGTGAGCCAATGGCTGTGTCTCGGCCAATGAGGAGTGAGAGCCAAGAGAATCTCTGCTCTTGTGCACAGCGCTAGATTGAGATGGGGCTCAGTTAAGTATAAGAAGGGGCTGGGGGGAAGGAGGATTTTTTACCCTAATGCAGAGAATGCAAAAACACCTTTCTACTTTTAGAACCACTTTAAATGTAGTAAAGTGTAGAACCCTTATCTTAAACAGGGGCTACTGGTAAATTTAGCAGTGCTAGATGGCAACTAACCTGGTTGAATTTTAGACTTTGTGATCATTTGGATTTTCTTCTAAATCTGGTTTAACTGTGATTCCTCCCTTCTGTCAATAGTTGGCACGGTTCACCTTGGCATTTGAGTTTCGGGGCACTGAGCATGTTGGGAGAGAGTAGATATTTAGAGGAATTTAGGTGATTGAGGTTCGCCCATCCAGACCTTGGGCTGGATTGGATGTGTGAGGACCAGCTGCGTTGGGTGAGGCCTGGAGTCTAAAGCCTGGCATGTGCTTTAGGCTCTACCAATGAGAGCCTGTTTGCTGCATGGAGGCATGCGGGAGGCACTGCCAGAGAGAGCCTGTTTGTTACCCGGAAGCATGTGTGGGAGGCTCTGCCATAGAGAGCCTTTTTGCTGCCTGGAGGCATGTGGGGGGCACTGCCAGGGAGAGCCTGTTACCTGGAGGTTTGTGCGGGAGGCTCTACCAGAGAGAGCCTGTTACCTGGAGGTATAAGTACACACACACTGACCTACCTGACATACACTGACCTACCTAGCTGACATACACTGACCTACCTGACACATACACTGACCTACCTACCTGACATAAACTGATCTACCTACCTAACATACACACACTGACCTACCTGACCAGTAGACAGACTTTATGTGTCCTGCAGCAGCAGCTCAGCTCAGCCGTGGTGTGCGAGGAAGCCAGAGGAGAGGAGGAGAGCCGCCTGAGCGCTGAGTGGGGAACGTTGTGGCGAGGCGGCCGCATTGTAATTCCCGCCTTTTGGAGCCTGCAGCTCCTATGATGGACGTCACGCGTCCCGCGGTCTCGCCATTGGACCAGTGGGATGTCCATCATAGGCTCCAGAAGGGGGGACCTGCTATGTTGCTATGTGACTCGGCCTCACTTGGTGGCGCTCGGAATCAGATCGATCCCCGCTCGGCGGTGGCGCTCGGGGCCAATAATAGAACAGTGCCCACTCGAGACCCGGGGCTATTTGGAGACCTACTCCGGGCTTCAGCCACTGTCAGCCCCCCCTGCCAGTTTCCCATGTATAGCTCTTGTGTGGCTAGTACCAGTCACGTGCCTTTATTACAGTCCTATTCAGATCCTGATCATGACAACGTTTCTAAATGTGACTACAGTTTACAAAACCATGTGCCTTTATATGACTCTGTTATAACAAAAGACGCTGACAAGTCTATTGAATTCTCTACAGGTCACCACTCCAGCCAATTGCCACAGCCTGAACCCTCTCCTCCTAGAAACTGAGTTTATCCGTTGTCTCGTAGCCTTGAGCCCTGTTTGGAAACTTCCTCTAATTCCTCAGAAGTCAAGTCTCCTGGATTACCCCTACCTTTGCCTGTCGCTAAACTCCCTTGGAGGCACAGCCAGGCTAACTTGTCCACGATTCAGACAGTCGCTATACCTGGCAATGCGGCCCAGTTGGCCACTGCATAAGTTATGCCAGTCCAGCCCATGCCCAGTGAACTTCCTGTTTTTTCTTATTCAGGACTTTCTGTTGATGCGATTCAGACAGTCACTGCCCTTGGCGATGTGGCTCAGTCGGCCACTGCATCAGTTATGCCAGTTCAGCACATCCCCATTGAGCCTCTTGCTTTTTCTTATTCAGGGCTTTCTGTAACCTGGCCACACCCTACTTCTACTACAACCATTCTGATCGGTCTAAGAGATTCAATCCATCCTTTAGATAAACGACTTCATCCGGCCAGGTGGGGCTTCCAACTTTTTTTTCAGGGCTCCCTGTATTTCACTTGTGTTTCAGCTCTCCAGCTTGACCACTGTGACATATCCCCTGTTAACCAGCCTGACCCTGTTGTCAGGCTGGTTAGCAGGGGATGGTCCTGTACTGGATGTACAGCTTGTCTTTGAGGGTCCGAGGGCCCCTCCTCTATGAGGGGGCAATGGCAGGATCCCTTAGTGCTCCTGCACCTCATTCCAGCATCCGGCTGTTGCATTCTCGACTGTCTGTGTTCACCTGCAAGGTGATTGATGGTCAGTCACCTGTTATAAGCAAACCAAACACTCTATCCCTTGCTTGTGATAGAGACAGAGTTACCTGCATTGGGCTAGACGTGACATTCATGACACTCTGCCACCTCCCACCGCTAAATAAACTAAGGAGCAACCCAATGACATCACTGCGTGATCCCCACTCCCTATCACGTCATCAACCCAGCATGCCTGGTCAATGACATCATAAGGGATTTGCCATGGATCTGCCAACAATTCTTTTGTTTAAAGTCTGCTGTCAGCGGGAAATACTGCTGCACAGATTCTGTGTGCTCTAATTTTAGTGAATTCCCCCCAAAGTATTCTATATTACATTATATAAATTATTAACTATGTTAAATATTCTATTAATATATATTCTATATAGTACTATATACAGTATGTTATGTATAAAATTCTAATTATGTATCCATCCAATTGGCTTCCATTCACAGATGTGTATTGTCCATACATTGGCTACACCTGAGTCACGTCACTCGGCATTGTGCTGGTTGGTCCATCTCAGTAGCTTCTTGTCGTGGAACAAAGTTTGTGTTGAGGCCGGAGTTCTTTCTCTGAGCGTTGGTAATCGCCCCCTCGTCGTCTCCCTCACACGGTGAAGTCGCAGGAGATAACTGAGCCTCATAAAAGCTAATGAACTTAACATTGATTTTCCTTAAGTGAAGGATGGCAGTGTGTCAGGGAAATTATTTTTTTCTGCCTGCACTTTCTATTTTCATATCTGTTCTAAATCTCCATTACTGTCAGTGGCAGCTGTTATCAAAAGAGCCGAGATAAAGAAAAGAAAAGAACCATCTACCGTAACAGTGCTGCTCTTAGTGCTAATACATCTATTATATCAGTGTCTGCTTTCAATGTGGACCCATCCACCATATTAATGTTTGCTCTCAATGTGGAACCATGTACCATATCAATGTCTGCTCCCTATGTGGGCCTGTCTATCATTTTAGTGTCTGCTCTTGGTGCAGACCCATCTACCCTTTCAGTGTCTGCTCTCAATGTGGACCCATCTATCATATCAGTGTCTGTTCTCGATGTGGACCCATCTATTACATCACTGTCTGTTCTTAATGTGGACCCATCTATTATATCAGTGTCTGCTCTCAATGTGGAACAATCCACCATATCAATGTCTGCTCCCAATGTGTACCCATCGATCAAATCAGTGTCTGTTCTCAATGTGGAACTATCTACCATGTCAATGTCTGCTCTCAATGTGGACTCATCTATCATATCGGTGTCTGTTCTTAGTTTGGATCCATCTATCATATCAATGTGTGCTCTCAATATGAAACCAACCAATATATCAGTGTCTGTGTTCAATGTGGACCCAGGCATCCACCATATCAATGTTTGCTCTCAATGTGGAAACATGCACCATATCAATGTCTGCTCCCTATGTGGGCCTATCTATAATTTTAGTGTCTGCTCTTGGTGCAGACCCATCTACCCTTTCATCTGTGTCTGCTCCCAATGTGGACCCATCTATCATATCAGTGTCTGCTCCCAATTTGGGCCCGTCTATCCTATTAGTGTCTGCTCTTGGTGCAGACCTATCTATCTTTTCAGTGTCTGCTCTCAATGTGGAACAATCCACCATGTCAATGTCTGCTCCCAATGTGGACCCATCTATCATATCAGTGTCTGTTCTCAATGTGGAACAATCCACCATATCAATGTCTGCTCCCAATGTGGACCCATCTATCATATCAGTGTCTGTTCTCAATGTGGAACAATCCACCATATCAATGTCTGCTCCCAATGTGGACCCATCTATCATATCAGTGTCTGTTCTCAATGTGGAACAATCCACCATGTCAATGTCTGCTCTCAATGTGGACCCATCTATTATATTAGTGTCTGTTCTCAATGTGGAACAATCCACCATATCAATGTCTGCTCCAAATGTGGACCCATCTATCATATCAGTGTCTGTTATCAATGTGGATCTATCCACCATGTCAATGTCTGCACTCAATGTGGACCCATCTATTATATTAGTGTCTGCTCTTGGTGTGGACCCATCTATCATATTGGTGTCTGTTCCTAGTGTGGATCCATCTATCATATCAATGTGTGCTCTCAATATGAAACCAACCAATATATCAATGTCTGCTCTCAATGTGGACCCATCTACCACATTAATGGCTGCTCTTAGTGTAGACCCATCTTCCATACCATTTATAATATCAATGTCTGCTCTCATTGTGAAGCAGGTAGCTCTAGTAATAATTGGTCACAACCATCTGGATTTGTTCTATTATGTTGAAGTTTTTTTTTAGCACCAGGAACACCCCCAGATTTTTACACACATGGGTAACTCCAATCACTTCATCCAAACATCTTGGAACATGTCATGAAAAATGTTGATTGTCTAAGAATAAGATGGGAGGTGTAAAAAGTTGTGAAAAAACATCTGGTTTTGATGAACATGTAAACCCTCATCCTTGAGCTCTGTGGTGGAGTACGGCTCACCTATTGGGCTGAAGAGGGAAGATCAGGAGAAACCCCCAAAGACAACTTTACTAAAGTTGAAGTTGACCTTTAATCACAACTGAGTGTTTTTCACTACATTTAACATTTCAGTCATGTTCTTGGACAGTCAACATCTGTCTTGACATATCTTATGACACCATGGTGATTGGATTAAGGCAGTGGCGGTCAACTCACTTGATATAGGGGGGATTGTGACGTTGCCAAAGATCTTTACATAATCTTCAGTAAATGCATTGCTACCAGGCAGACATACTACAATAGATGGTCAGAGACTAGGGGCATCATACATTACATAGGACTGCTGGAGGTCACTCTTCTAAGGCCGCGTACACACGGGCGGATTGTCTGGCCAACTAAGTCCGTCAGACAATCCGACAGACAGTCCGTCCTACTTTTGAATGAACGGACTTGACCACACACGATGAACAGACAGTCCGCTGAAAGCTTGCGCGATGACGTGTACAGCACGTACGACGGGACTAGAAATACGACGTCCAATACACTGCAATGCAACCTTCGGCCGTGTAAATCCTTTCTGAGCATGCGCCATACTTAGTCCGTCCAACTTGTCTACTCACGAGCGGACTGTCCGCTGAAACCAAGTTTGGATGGACTGTATTACGGAAATTCCGAAAGACTTAGTCCGCCAGACTGTCCGCTGAAAAAGTCCGCTGAAGCCCACACACGAGCGGACTGTCCGCTGAAACACGTTTCAGCGGACTAAGTTGGACGGACAATCCTCTCGTGTGTACGCGGCCTTACAGCCCCTTTTGAAATCAACAATCTTTTCACCAAGATCCATTATAAAAACATAAACAGAGAAATTATATGTACAGCACAGACAAAAGGGGCGCTGAGAGATACACACTAAGTGCCAAAGGGCCACAAATCCAGTTGAATGAGACCAACTACTTTCTAGACAACCTATTATCTAGTGATTAAGCATGGTTTAAATTGGGGGTTTCATTTTCCCAAATGTCTGGCAAAAGTTGGGAAATTTCCACAGTTTCACTATTTTGGCTAAATGCATTGGAGTCAATGGGGAAGGTGAAACTACGTTGTTTTTTTTTTAAGGGTGCAATGACCTTTAAATGGCTCCTGAGGGTAACCGAAACTTCATTACATATCCTAGACCTGTTTTTGTGGCAAAAAATTGCCTCACATTACTCTAAAAAAATATATTTTTTACAGGAAGATAAAGCAATTTAGGTGGTAGCACACAAATAACGATCTAAAATGCAAGTAATACAAAAATACACCACATTTAATTAGTTAAGCTCCTGTTCCTAGCACCCCCTCCTCCCCCAATACACAGAAGACTCCATAAATTAAAATAGAACTGTAGGCATTTTTAAAAATTCAAAGAGTTCACTTAGATAGGTATGGGGCTTACATATCCTATCCAAACTTTCATTACATGTTCCACTAAGTGTGTTGTGTACCTCCTCAGGTGTCCCTGTGGCTTAGAATATGTGGGACGCACAGTTCGTATGTTACATATACGTCTGGGTGAGCACATAACTAATATCTGTAAGGGTTTTGATAAGCATAATGTGAGTAAACATTATGACTTGAAACATAATCGTGACCCAAGGGGTACCACTTTTTTAGCTATTGAAAAATATGTGCCTCATTGGCGTGACAGTAATGCGAAGCGTACCATTTCAGAGCTGAAATCAATTGGATATATAAATTGGGTATGCACATTCCTGGGGGGCTTAATGTGGAGTGGGACATTAACTGTTTTATTAATAATGGTTGATGTCCCTCTCCTTGGCCCGTTCCAGTGGTCACCTCTACCAAATGCTGATTGGTGATACAAAATGTATGTACTTTGGTAGATAAGTTGTACTGAATTTGGTATTATACCTTTTTGGAATGTCAGCTGTACCTCACCATTGGAAGAATTGTCAATATTTTTTATTTGTTTATCTACAAGGCTATTTTGTAAATAGACTATTGGTAATGATGGGCAGCTGGTTTAGACATATAACTACTGTTTAATTGGAGTTATTTTTCTAACCATTAGATGGCGGTATCTTTTTATTTTTCACTTTTTATTTTTTAGTATCTATTTTTTTATTTTTTATTTTTTTTTAATTTCCATTTTTAGTTTTAGCAAAGTTTTTCATAAATGGAGATTTTGATACTCAAATATCCCGATCGGTTTGTATTATTATACGGCCGTTTTATTAATTTGACTATTTTGGGATACTGACCCCATTCAAATGCTTAGTACTTCCGGTTGTTAGTTTACTAAGCCCGTGATGGGGCGTTCGTTTTAACCTATGGCATGGCTCCTTTCCTTACCAGTAGGCTATAAAAAGCTTTGGCACAATGGTGTGGGCGTACCTCTGATGACGTCAGACCTTTGACGAAACGATCGTCGGGTAGCCACACTCACACCCATTGTGCATCTGCGTTCGCATTTTTAACTCATGTTGATGAGTTTTTTACCTTGCTAGCATTCCGTTCGTTTTTAAACGTTATCTGTATCCTCTTATGACTCGGTGGAGTCATTTTAAGCGCTCGATTATTCGGTTTAAATAAATCCTGTTGAAACAATATTACACGATTTGGCGCATTTTGTTTTCTTATGGTGATACGTCGTTTGGAGGCCTGCTGAGAGTATCCGAGCGGATTTGAAGATCACGTGACATCCGAACGATTGGGACGTTCTCCGGCATCCTGTTTCGAGGCGTCTATGTGATTCATGATCGAATCTGCGCAGTTTGACCTCCCTTAACAGGGGGTCACTGAGGATCTGGTAAGCCTCCATCTATTAGTGGTGTATAGAGGTGAAGGGTCCACGTGGTCAAGTATTATTGTTGAACAAACAAGATTAGCTACTTCTGCTTTATATTCACATGGGACATTATTTATATTATTTTGCTGCATCAATTTATTTATGGTTATTTGAATTCACAGTTTGTTTTTTGATTCTATTGGACACTTGAGTTTCAGAAGCATCTTATATTAAGGTTTTTTCACAATATTTGTGTATTTGATTTTACAGTTTTTTTGTTTTACATTTACATTTATTAGGCCACATTCACATTTAGTGGCCAAGCGCTGCACTTTATTTCTTTTGTTTTCTTTGTGCCCAGTATCCTGGTTATGGTGTTTAGCTGCTGATTTATTCGTTTTTACTAAGCGCAGATTTTTTTATTTTTCTTATTTAAAAAAATAATAATTTGGTGTCCATTGGGGAGACTTCTATTTACTTCCTGTCTCATTGGCAAAACAGGAAGTAAGAGGAAATCCCTGCATAGTAGCCTCTCTGGCGGTATGATTATGTCAGATTTTTGAATCTCAAAGCAATACAGTAAAACCTTGGTTTGAGAGTAACTTTTTAGAGTTAGGTTTCAGAGCATTTTGCAAAATGAGCAACACTTTTTAATACATTTTGACTTGATATACAAGCGATATCTTGATATACAAGTAGTGAGTATAAAAGAGAAGAAAAGAGCCTCTAAGTGGAGCAATATGGTTACTTTTAATGAAGGTACAACATTTAGCAACATATTGCTACACTTAGAGACGCCTCTCTTCTCTTTTATACTCTGTAGCTCCTGATTTTGCTTCTAATCCCCTTGTGGAAGCTGCCATTTGTGGATGGACACAACCTGGTCACATTGCTATAATCTTTTTATATGGACTATAAACTGAAGGGTTTATGAATAAATGGATGTGGAACGAATCATTCGAGTTTCCATTATTCATTCTGGGGAAATTCGATTTGATATACGAGTGCTTTGGATTACAAGCATGTTTCTGGAACGAATTATGCTCGCAATCTAAGGTCTTACTGTACATTGTTTTGCATAGATATTTGGTGTTTTATATTGTAGGCCTGTAGTTCTTAGGAATAACTCACTTAAGTTTGTCCAAACAAGAGTTTAGTAGACATCCCAGGTATGATAAAGTTTGAAACACAAAATCATAAATTATAATATAATAAATAACTATAAATAATTATAATAAAATAAATTTTCCTACTAATCCCTATCGCTCAATTCTGTAAGTGTTCTAATTTACTATAGCTGTTTTCTAGCTGGTCTAAAACCGCTTTTGACGTAAAGGGACACTTTTTGGTTGCCATGGACAATCTCCAGTTTCCAGGCAAAAAGAACAGTATATATATATATATATATATATATATATATATATAAATAATAAAAAATAATATAAAAGTGCAGGCAGGGCACTGGACAAAGCACTAGGGAGAAAAAGGAGGTGAAGTGATTTGATACAGTAATGTAATCTGCAAGATTACAGTGTTACTGCACGTGTTATGTTTTTTGTACTGTTTGAATTTGCCGCCGGGCTCTGCCTCCATGCATTGCGATGCTCGCAGGAAACGGAGCCCAGAACACAAAGCATTGGGCAGAGGATCCAGCAGAGGACAAAGCGGAGGGGGGACTTTGCAGGATCCTGGGGACAAGGTATGTTACCTGGACCAGGATTCTGCAAAGCAATCCCGAGGCATTGTGACTCGGGGTTACCGCTAATGCTAATGAAAATTAACCCCAAGTCACACTTGGGAATACCTCCAGGGAGGTTAAGGAAATCTCTTAGGGCCACCAAATCATCAGAACTAATGTCCTCATTGGAAGATTTCCCCTCTATTACTTTTCTGGGGACAACCCAAAATTTGGGTATTTCTTTTACTTTCTCTTT
The DNA here is from genome assembly GCF_037356315.1 of Lithobates pipiens. Taxonomy (NCBI): domain Eukaryota; kingdom Metazoa; phylum Chordata; class Amphibia; order Anura; family Ranidae; genus Lithobates; species Lithobates pipiens. The sequence goes on along the minus strand of NW_027507791.1, from coordinate 18,467,847 downwards.
TAAGGATAACATTAAAGAGGACCAATAGATAGGATGAATCTCCCTAACAGGAACAGAGACACACAGGCAGCATTAAAAACTGATAGGGGTTATAAGCCCTCTCCACTCCATCCAAAACTTAAAAAAAGGGTTTTACCTTTAGTTTTACTTTTAGTTATACTTTTAAAATTGTGCCCTTTTAGCTCAATAATCTAATCCCCAAAAGTAAAGCCTCTCTCTCTCCTCATGGTGAGAGGATTTGAAAGTTTATTTAGAAGAGAAGAGCTATAAAGTCAAAGTGAAGATTAGAAAGTAGAGAAATTAACACATGCAGAGATCCTTAGACACACATCAAGCTAAGGGATTTCACCTCTTGGTCACTCTTGGTCAAACTGGAGGCTTCAAGCTCCAGTCGTGAAGAGTTACCATGTAGGATCTCTCAAAAATAAAAATTTTACATATTTATTAATTGACTTAAGACTTTGCACAAACAGAACATCAACATCTACAAGAGAGATTAATTCCTGTTATTTTGGAACACATTATCAACTGCACCATGACCTCACTTTAGAATGTTAAGACTAATGTCCCGTACACACGGTTGGATTTTCACATGGAAAATGTTCGATGGGAGCTTTTTCTCTGAAATCCATCGGCTCCATCGGACATTTTCCATCGGAATTTCTGTTGCACAAAATTTGAGATCCGGTGCTCATATTTTCCAACAATAAAATCCGTTGTCGGAAATTCCGATCGTGTGTACACAATTCCGAAAGCACAAGGTTCTACGCATGCTCGGAAACAAGCAGAAGAGGCGCAGTGGCTATTGAACTTCAGTTTTCTTGGGCCGTCGTACATCACCGCGTTCTTGACATTCAGAATATCTAACAACATTGCGTGACCGTGTGCATACAAGACAAGTTTGAGCCAACATCCATCGGAAAAAATCCCATGGATTTGTTTGTCGGAATGTCCGATAGTATGTACGCGGCATAATTGTATATAACAAGATACAACAATTTGTTCCATCTTCATCATTCTGCAACATCATTCTGGCAATCAAATGTGTCATTATAAAAAGAACGTGACATTAACATTAAATTACTTAATACTGGCATTTAATTATTAGTAAAACATATAATAATTATTCTTCTTCTCACATTGAAGACTGTTGCAAGCAGTCTACAGTAGCCTAAATGGTTGAAAATATAGAAAACAAACAGCATTGAATAAAAGTAAATATAATAACAAATATCTAAGCTTTGGAAAAAGTTAATTTTTGACAAATAATTTTGGATATATGTAATGATAAATATAATAATAATAAAAAAAAAAAATACAAAGTACTTTTTCAAGCTCACACCCCTAGCCCCAAAAGCAAATTGATTACTTTACATTCTTTAATATATTATTTAATCAATAATAAATAATAATAATGTTCAAACTTTCTAAATATCTCTTTTTTTTTAACTAATTGTATTGATCTCATTCTCAAACAATTGTAAAAAGTTACATTACTTTGGAGAATGCTACCATTTAAAACCAATTGATTACTTTGCATTCTTTACTATATTTTTACATTATTATTAATAATAATAATAATAATAATAATACTTGTGAAATAAAATTAATAATAATAATAATAATTATTATTATTACATTATTTATTTCTTTAGGCTATCTTTAATATACTTGAACCTTCTGAATAATTTAATCTTTTTTGTAAACTCTTTTTATTGATCTCAAACAATTGTAAAAAGTTACATTACTTCGGGGAATGCTACCATTTAAAGCCAATTGATTACTTTGCATTCTTTAATATATTTTTTCATTATTAATAATAATAATAATAATAATAATAATAATAATGAAATATTATAAGAAGTAAATAATATACTAATTTATAATTCATATTATTATTATTATTATATTATTATTATTATTATATTATTTAATTGTTTGGGCTATCTTTAATATGCTTGAACCTTCTGAATAACTTAATCTTTTTTTTATTTTTATTGATTACTTTGCATTATTTAATATATCCTTTTATTATTATTATTAATAATAATAATAATAATAATAATAATAATAATAATGATGTTAATAATAATATGAATTATAAATTAATATATTATTTACTTCTTTAAACTTTAACCACTTCCTGACATTCTCTAAGCTATCTTTAACCACTTCCCGACCACACTATAGCCAACAGACAGCTATAGCTCAGTTGCTCAGTCCTAGGAGGGCATCCATGGACACCCTCCCAGAACCACGCCCCCTCCCCCCCCCCTACGTGCCCCTTGCGGAGTGCATCCAGTATGCACAGTGATCAATGTGTCCTTTGGACAAAACTGATCACGGATCGGGTAAAGGGCCAATCACAGCGGCCCTTTGCCATGTGATAAGCTGTGTCTAATCACAGCTGATTAAATGTAAACAGACTTGATGGCTATCGGCATTCCTTTCCTCACACGCTGTAACAGCCTAAGGAGAGGAATGTTGGTAACTGGCAAGTGTGCCAGGGCACATTTACACTGATAATCAGGGCACTGATCACCAGTGTCCTGATTTTCAGTGCAGCCCCAACAGTGCCCATAAGTGATGCCTATCAGTGCCCATCAGTGCAGCCTCATCAGCGCACATCAGTGAAGGAGAAAAATTACTTATTTGCAAAATTTCATAACAAAAACTGAAAAAAATTAAAAATGTTTTAATTTTTTTTCTGCATTTTTCCTTTTGTTTAGCAAATAATAAAACCCCCAGTGGTGATTAACTGCTTGCTGACCAGCCGCCGTAATTTTACTGCAGCAGGTCGGCACAACCGTTGTAGTTATACGCCGACTCGCAGGATTGGGATAGTAGGCGCGTGCACACCAGCTGCACTGCGGGGGTGCGATGCTCATGGCCAATGGCACGAGTGGCAGAACACGAGTGGCACACACAAATCCCTGTTCGGTTCTGAGAGAAGTGACAGATCATGTGTTCCTATTATCTAGGAACCACGATCTGTCGCTTCCTCTAGTCAGTCCCCTCCCCTTCAGTTAGAAACACTAACTAGGGAACACAGTTAACCCCTTGATTGCCCCCCTAGTGTTAACTCCTTCCCTGTCAGTGACATTTTTACAGTAATCTTTTTTTTTTTTTTTTTTTATAGCACTGATCGCTGTATAAATGACAATGGTTCCAAAAATGTGTCAAAAGTGTCTGATGTGTCTGCCATAATGTCGCAGTTCCGATAAAAATCGCAGATTGCCGCCATTACTAGTAAAAAAAAAAAAATAATAATAAAAATGCTATAAATCTATCCCCTATTTTGTAGGCGCTATAACTTTTGCGTAAACCAATCAATATACGCTTATTGCGATTTTTTACCAAAAATATATAGAAGAATACATATTGGCCTAAACTGAAAATAAATTTGCTTTTTTAAAAAAAAAAATAGGGATATTTATTATAGCAAAAAGTGCAAAATATTGTTTTTTTAAAAATTGTCACTTTTTTTTTTTGTTTATAGCGCAAAAAATAAAAAACGCAGAGGTGATCAAATACCACCAAAAGAAAGCTCTATTTGTGGGGAAAAAATGGACGTCAGTTTCGTTTGTGTGCAGCGTCGCACGACCGCACAATTGTCAGTTAAAGCGACGCAGTGCTGAACCGCAAAAAAAATGGCCCGGTCTTTCAGCCGCCAAATCTTGCGGGGCTGAAATGGTTAAATACCACCAAAAGAAAGTTCTATCTGTCTCAAAAAAAGTAATAAAAATTTAATTTGGATACAGTGTTGCATGACTGCACAATTGTCATTCAAAGTGTGACAGCGCTGAAAGCTGAACAGGGGCCTGGGCAGGAAGGGGGTAAAAGTGCCCAGTATTGAGGTGGTTAATAACCTTCCAAATATCTCAATGTATTTTTGTAAACTATTTTTTGTTAATCTCAAACAAATGTAAAAAATTACATTACTCCAGGGGATGCTACCATTTAAAGTAAATTGATTACTTTGCATTCTTATATATTATATATTCTTGAATTATTTAATTAATAACAATAATAATGAATATACAGTATAACAATAATAATAATAATAATAATTATTATTATTATTATTATTATTATTATTAATTAATAATTAAACATTAATATATTCTTTCAGCTATTTTTGATATGCTCAAACTGTCCATATCTATTTTTTTTTTAACTCTTATTATTATTCTCAAGTAAGTTTAAAAATGTACATTACTCCAGGGATGCATCCCAGCACCAACTCTTCTTTTGTAAAATATTTCAAATTGAACGCATATATTTTATAATATTTATATAAATTCTATGATTGTCTAAAACGTTTTTTTTCTGGCCCTTTAAGAAGTCAATTCCCCCACTTTACAGTCAGGTTGGCAGACTAGGTGTGATGTTAGATAGGAACCGGTTACCCTCATACAATTCCATTATTAACATCGTGTTTTATGCCCGGGGATGAGATCTGCAGCTTATCTATCCTCTCTGTTTTATTATTTTATGCTAATTCTTTGCACCGCCAATGTCAGCTTGTGAAGAAATGATGAATTTGAGCATTTGAGGGAAGTCACTTTGGGTTAATATTAATAAGACTGACGGAAAGAGAATGTAGGGGAAAACACACAAGGTTAATGAGGGAACCAAGATGTATTATCATAATAAGGCATTAGCACTAAATAGATGTAAATTCACTTATTTAAATTAAATTGGAGCAACTGCTCTCAGCTTTAAGTAGTCCGACTGTCAGCTAAGAAGACTGGAGGAGAATTAGACTGGATTTCTGTGTTACCTTTGGATGTAACCAATGGGGGGGATTTACTCAAACTGGTTTGACAATAAAACCTAGAAGTTTTCCTCCTCGGCCGGGCTGTCCCTGGCCCACCACTTTGATTCTTTTGATTCTTGATTTTTGATTCTTTCATTCATGGAGGCTCAGCATCACATGTGGGTGTTAACCAGTGGCGGATGGTGCTCAAAATTTTTGGGAGGGCGCAAACAAACTGAAAAAAAAAAACACATCAATTGCAGCCACTGTGCCCATCAAACGCAGCCACTGTGCCTATCAAACGCAGCCACTGTGCCTATCAAACGCAGTCACTGTGCCTATCAAACGCAACCACTGTGCCTATCAAACACAGCCACTGTGCCTATCAAATGCAGTCACTGTGCCATCAAACGCAGCTACTGTACCCATAAATTGCGGCCACTGTGCCATCAAATGCAGCTACTGTACCCATCAATGGCTGCCACTGTGCCCATCAATTGCTGCTACTGTGCCCCATCAATTGCTGCTACTGTGCCCCATCAATTGCACCAGTGTGCCCATCAATTGCTGCCAGTGTGCCCATCAATTGCTGCTACTGTGCCCCATCAATTGCACCAGTGTGCCCATCAATTGCTGCCAGTGTGCCCATCAATTGCCACTACTCTGCCCCATCTAATGCTGCCAGCGTGCATCACCCGGGAGTCAGGACTTACCTGTCTCGCAGCGGGTCACGGTGGTGTCCTCCACGTCCATGCTCCTCAGTGTCTTCGGTTCTCTCTATCAGGCATGACCTGTTGTTTCAGCCAATCAGGTGATAGGTAACCAGACCCAAGCACCTGATTATGCTGAGAGGCAGGTCAGTGATAGGAAAGTGATTTATCCGCTTTCCTAACACAACACTGAGTAAACAGTGAATGCACAGCATTGCACCCACTTTTTACCATTTTGGAAGCCTATTAGAGCCCATGGCTCAAAAAAAAAAACGTCGCTGTAATTCAGGTGCCCGGCTCCCATCAAGGGGCCAGACACCTGAATAGGGCAGTGGTGACCATAGATATATTATTTCAATACATGAATCCATGGTGAGAGAGAGGTGACAGGACAGAGGGGACAGCGCTCCTTCGCCCTTTATGGATGCACCGCCAAATTCACTTAATGGGTTGGTCCTACTCAGACCCCCACCTCTAAATATGCTTGGATCACCCATCCAACCCATTTAATGGGTTGGTTCTACTCAGACCCCCCCCCCCTCTAAAAATGCACTGACCACCCATCAAGCCCACTTAATGGGTTGGTCCTTCTCAGACCCCACCTCTAAATATGCTTGGACCATTCATCAAACCCACTTAAAGTGGAGCTCCACCCAAAAGGGGAAGCTCCGCCAGAAGGCTTTACCGACGGTTTCCCTTACCTGAGATGCTGACGTCTGCACCCGGAGCCGATTTGGCTTGGGTGTCAACATCACTGGATCCCTGGACATGTAAGTGTACTTATATTAATAGTCAGCAATTACAATATTTGTAGCTTCTGGCTTTCAATTTTTTTGCCCAGACTGGAGCTTCTCTTTAAGGGGTTGGTCCTACTCACACTCCATGGTCAGGTGCAGAACCAGTGAAATTGCAGCAGTGTCACTGTTTTTGGATCCAGGGATCCCCCACATACTCAATCTGGAAAGTATTTTCACTTTTTGGTTGTGCCTTAAAGAGTATTTGTTAAGTCATTGATGGTTATTTCAGAAAAAAAAAAAGGAATTTGTATTCTCCCACAAAGCTTCACTTTTTCCGCTCTGTACAGCCCCAGACGGACCCCCAGAGCTCCCGTCTCAGTTTAATAAACCAGAGTCGGTGTATGTAATGAAGGCAATCAGGCCGACATCCCCCTGTGCGGACAGACACACCGCAGAGCCCGGCCGCTCTTCACCGGTACCTCTCTGCAATGTTCCCCAACCTCACAGAAAGAGACATTAACAAGATGATTTTTCTGGAGAAAATTTAATTAAAGAACCTATTTAGCTTGTGGCTATCAATCTCCGGCCCTTGTAAGTTGCAGCCGGTGGTTTTACAGAATATTAATAAGCTTGGTGCGCTCCGTTCTCTCGGCGCTGTGTCCATCTGCTTTCAAAAGGTACTTAGCTGCAATTACTAAAATAAAATAAAAAATAGCTCTAACACCACACTTAGGATTTAGGAAACATTGTTATTATTATTTTTTTTTTTTTTGTGCTGCTTCTACTCAAGCCATGGCTGTCCTGGCCACAATCACAAGTAAGAAAGTGGTGAATAATTCAATACAATAAATACAATACAATAAAAAATTCTGCACCTTGAGGGGGTGTCACCACAATGGCCTCCATTTATGCAAGAAGCTGCACCGACGTGATAATGTCTTTACATCTCTAAAGACCTCCCACCACTGGAGAAGATAGGAAGAAGAAGCGGATCCTAGTATCAGAAGACTTTGGAAATGGTTAAGTATCTTAAAAAAAAAAAAAACTTACAGCATGGGGGTGGGGGGGGGGGGGAGTTGGACATTTTTTTTTTTTTTTAAGCACAAATCAGTTTTTTTTCCAAAAAAAAGCATTCGAAAAATTGCTGCGCAAATACTGTGCGAGATAAAAAGTTGCAACGACCACCATTGTATTCTCCAGGGTGTTTGCTAAAAAAACATATATAATGTTTTGGGATTCAATGTAATTTTCTAGCAAATAAATGATGATTTTTACATGTAGGAGAGAAATGTCAGAATTGTCCTGGGTGCTCCAGAACGCCTGATGGCGCTCCATGCATGTTGGGCCTCTGTATGTGGCCACACTGTGTAAAAGTCTCACACATGTGGTATCACCGTACTCGGGAGTAATAGCAGAATGTGTTTTGGGGTGTAATTTGTGGTATGCATATGTTGTGTGAGAAATAAACTGATAATATGACAATTTTGTGGAAAAAAAAAAAAAAAGTAAAAAAAATCTTGATTTTGCAAAGAATTGTGGGAAAAAATTACAACTTCAAAAAACTCATCATGCCTCTTACTAAATACCTTGGAATGTCTTCTTTCCAAAAAGGGGTCATTTGGGGGGTATTTGTACTTTTCTGGCATGTTATGGTCTCAAGAATTGAAATAGGCCGTCAGTACTTTAGGTGTGATCAATTTTCAGATATTGGCACCATAGCTTGTGGACTCTATAACTTTCACAAAGACCAAATAATATCCACCAATTTGTACTTATTTTTACCAAAGATATGTAATGGTATAAATTTTGGCCAAAATTAATGAAGAAAAAATTACTAATCTGCTAAATTTTATAACAGAAACGAAGAAAAATTCATTTTTTTACAGAATTTTCTGTATTTTTTCTTTTATAGCACAAAAAATAAAAAACCCAGCGGTGATTAAATACCATGAAAAGAAAGCTCCATTTGTGTGAAAAAAAGGACAAAAATTTCATATAGGTCCAGTGTTGCATGACTGAGTAATTGTTATTCAAAATGTGAGAGCACCGAAAGCTGAAAATTGGTCTGGTTATTAAGGGTGTTTAAGTGCCCAGTGGTCAAGTGGTTAAATGTATTACCCAATGGGATCCATTGGCTAATGCCCTTATCTAATATGCTCTTAAAGCAAATCCATCTCTCCTCCGTAGTCTTTGTTCCTAAGATTTTATCCCAATTTATGCCTTCTAGCAAGGTTTGTAGTTTAGGGAAGTTGGCTCTTTTGAAACGCAGTGTCTTTGTATTCCCTTTATGTTTCCTATTTGTGTGATTTATACTGAAGCCAATTGGCCTGTGATCGCTGTTTCCTAAATTGCCCTGTATTTCCACATCCATGATGCAGGTCTGTATTGTTGGTAATAAGTAGATCCAGTAACCTTTTATTTCTAGTTGGTTTGTCTACCATCTGACCCATAAAATTGTCCTGCAAGACATTTAGGAACTGGTGAGCCTTAGAATGTGTGGTTCCCTCTGCCCAGTCTATGTCTGGATAATTAAAATCGCCCATTATGATAACACTTTCCGTCCTTGCTGCTAATTCAATTTGTGATAGGAGATCTGACTTGATGGACTTTTTTCAACCTCACCTACGATGTAACTATGTAATTGCACACGTCTACTGGAGGTGCTGGAACTGCATTGCCCCATAATTCGGCTGGAAAAAAAAACAGCTTGTACAGAATTTGCCCCTTATTGTCCTTCATCCTTCGCCCACAAGCTAATTTCTGCATTCTAAAGATTCAATTTAAGCCGTAGACTGTAACGTCAGATTCTTTAAAGATTCTCCTTATGTCTAATGCTCCTCCAAAACAGCATTTCTCTCTAAACAATGGCTTGAGAAACTATGGGTATTTGCATGTTAATGAAGCCACACGGCAGTCAAGGTATTCTGTCGCATATGCTCCTCGGTAATATCCAGATGTCCTCTAAAATCCCACCGCCGGCAGAAAGATGTAATATTAAGCATTCCATATATAATTTATGAGCCCGGTGGCAGCGAGAATCTGGAGTGTATGATACCGGAGCCATAAAGCAGCTGGAAGAAGCCGAGTTTTTGCTGTAGTTGGTGTTGTATTTTACTTTAAAAAGGCTCCGGAGCACAAGGTAGAGCAAGTGTAAAGGTGAGAAGCCCCCTGCTATTCATCAAAGTGTGTTCCGGGGTTATTCGATAAGGCCATGCAACAGCCAGGGATGTGACCTAACAAAGTGACAAACACAGCGGGTATAAAAAGGAGGAGAGCGATCAGGTGTATTTCAAGTCCAATAAGCCTCTGTTACACATTACAAGAAGTCATTCATAAAAGCCAACACGTTTCCAGGAAGTAAACTCCCCTTTATCAGGGCTTAGATGCTGTCAAATAGAGAGAATAAGGAGCAACAAAATAAAAAAAGAAATAAAAGGATAACAAGCATTCTGATTTATGTTGCCACTGGTTCTTTTTCATATGCCACTTTATCGGATGACATACACTATATTGCCAAATGTATTGGGACACCTGCCTTTACACGCACATGAACGTTAATGGCATCTCAGTCTTAGTCCGTAGGGTTCAATATTGACTTGGCCTACCCTTTGCAGCTCAATTTTAAGGCTTTACATGTTGGGTATCTATTTACTCTGTGCAACCTCACCTTTTATATCTTACCATGAATTGTAATATGTTGCATTTGTGTGCACTAAAATGAACCACCAATTTATTCTCCAGGGTCTCTGCTTCCAGAAAATATACACTATATTACCAAAAGTATTGGGAAACCTACCTTTACATACACATAAACTTTGATGACCTCCCGGTCTTAGTCCGTTGGGTTAAATATTGAGTTGGCCCACCCTTTGCAGCTATAACAGGTTCAACTCTTCTGATAAGGCTGTCCACAAGGTTTAGGAGTGTGTCTATGGGAATGTTTGACCATTTTTCCAGAAGCGCATTTGTGAGGTCAAACGTTGATGTTGGATGAGAAGGCCTGGCTCACAGTCTCTGCTGTAATTCATCCCAAAGGTGTTCTGTTGGGTTGAGGTCAGGACAGTCAAGTTCCTCCACCCCAAACTCGCTCATCCATGTCTTTATGGACCTTGCTTTGTGCACTGGTCAGAATCATGTGGTGGAGGGGGGGATTATGGTGTGGGGTTGTTTTTCAGGGGTTGGGCTTGGCCTCTTAGCTCCAGTGAAAGGGAACTCTTAAGTCATCAGAGCATACCAAGAAATTTTGTACAATTTCATGCTCCCAACTTTGTGGGAACAGTTAGGGGATGACCCCTTCCTGTTCCAACATGACTGCGCACCAGTGCACAAAGCAAGGTCCATGAAGACACGGATGAGCGAGTTCGGGGTGGAGGAACTTGACTGACCTTAACAGAGTCCTGACCTCAACACAATAGAACACCTTTGGGATGATGTTCTTTTGTTTTTGCGCATCGAGGCCTTTGGGTAAGACTGCGTAGGTTAAGCATTTTAATAAATAAATAACTAAATAAATAAATGAATTAGAGCAGAGACTGTGAGCAGGCCTTCTCCTTCAACATCAGTGCCTGACCTCACAAATGCTCTTCTGGAAGAATGGTCAAACATACCCATAGACACACTCCTAAACCTTGTGGACAGTCTTCCCAGAAGACTTGAAACCATTATAGCTCCAAAGGGTGGACCAAACTCATCATGTGAGTGTAAAGGCTTCCCAATACTTTTGACAATATACAGCACCCACAGCGGGTAAAATAAGTATTGAACACGTCACCATTTTTCTAGGTAGATACATTTCTAAAGGTGCCATTGACATGACATTTTCACCACACATCGGTAACAATCCATGAGATCCAATACATACAAAGAAACCAATATATTGGATCGCCATCTTGCCATGTTTATAGCAGATTTTAAGAATGCTATAGAGAGCACAATCTGACCTTCCTATTTATCAGGGTCAAAATTATACAGTAAGCTGCGTACACACGACCAGACTTTTCGATGGACTAGGTCTGACGGAATGAATCCGTCGGATATTACGATCGTGTATGGGCTCCAACTAACTTTTTTCCCCCAAAAGTCCAACGGACCTAGAAATAAAACATGTTTCAAATCTTTCCGACGGACTCGAGTCCGGTCGAAAAATCAGTTTCTTTGTATGCTAGTCCGGTGGACAAAAACCGACGCTAGGGCAGTTATTGACTACTGGCTATGATCTTCCTCATTCTAGTCCGGTCATACGTCATCAAGTTTAAATCCGTCGGACTTTGGTGTGATTGTGTGTGGCCAAGTCCGTTTGTTCAGAAAGTCTGTCGGAACTCCACTGAAAGTCCATCGGGAAGACCGTCGGACCTAGCCTGACGAAAAGTCCGGTCGTGTGTACGTGGGATAAGAAGTAGCGGAGGAGGAAAGAGGAGGTGGTGAATTTTATTTACACTTTTTTTTAGGTGGATCTGGAACTTTAGTTTGATGATTGGAGGACTTTTGAGAACTTTAAATATTTAGGTTTCTGGGACAGTCAGGGCTGGATTTTGAATTTAAGGCACTTTATATGTTTTGTTTCTTCTTTTGAACTTCTGCTAAGAACATTTAATTTGTATGTATATAAATATATACATACAAGTGCTCAAAGTCCACCAATGATCAAACTAAAGTTCCAGATCCACCTAAAAAAAAAAGTGTAAATGAATAACACCACCTCCCCTCTCCTCCTGTGCTACCTCTTATGCTGCGTACACACGATCGGAATTTTGGTCGGAAAAAGCTCTGATGGTTTTCCGGATGAAATTCCGACGGGATTACGCTCAAGCTGTCTTGCATACACATGGTCACACCAAATTCTGACCGTCAAGAACGCAGTGACGCACAACACGTATGACGGGACTAGAAAAAGGAAGTTCAATTCCCAGTAGCCAATATCTTCCATCTCCTAGTTAAATCTGAGCATGCGTGAGTTTTTCTGCATCTAAATTGCATACACACGATCGGAATTTCCGATAGAAAGTTTTTCCGTCGGGAAAATTGAGAACATGCGCTCAAATTTTTGCTGGCTGGAATTCGGCCAGCTAAATTCCGATGGAGCCTACACACGATCACATTTTCTGATGAAGAGCTCTCATCGGTCTTTTGCTGGCCGAAATTCCGATCGCGTGTACTCGGCATTAGACAGTCACTTACCATATCATTTTGACCCCGAGTAATAGGAAGGTCAGACTGCGCTCTCTATTGTATCCTTAAAATCTGCTGGAGATCCATTTTATATAACTCCCAACCATTGTAAAGAAATTAAAATCTCAGATAATGACTTCTCGGCAAGGTGTGTCCGGTATATATCATCAGAAATAGAATAAAACAAACGCCAATGGTGAAAAATATTTTAATCACTTCAGCTCTGGAAGATTTTACCCCCTACCTGACCAGAGCATTTTTTGCGATTTGGCTTTAGCTGACAATTGCGCGGTCGTGCGATGTTGCACCCAAAAAAAATTGACGTCCTTTTTTTCCCACAAATAGCATTTTCTTTTGGTGGTATTTGATCACCTCTGCAGTTTTTATTTTTTTGCACTATAAACAAAAAAAGATCGTAAAGTTTGAAAAAAAAAGCAAAATTTTTTCATTTTTGCTTTAATAAATATCCAGAAAAAATATATTTAAAAAACATTTCTTCCACAGTTTAGGCCGATATGTATCGCAATAAGTGTATATTGATTGGTTTCTGCAAAAGTTATAGTGTCTACAAAATAGAGGATAGATTTATGGCATTTTTATTATGATTTTTTTTTCTTTGCAAGTAATGGCTGCGATTTTTTTTGAGACTGTGATATTATGGCGGACACATCGGACACTTTTGACACTATTTTGGGACCATTGCCTTTTATACAGCGATCAGAGCTACAAATAGCCACTGATTACTGTGTAAATGACACTGGCAGGGAAGGGGTTAAGTGTGTCCTAGAGAGTGATTCTAACTGTGGGGAGGATGAGCTCACTGCAACATGACAGTGATCACTGCTTCCGATGACAGGGAGCAGTAGATCCCTGTCATGTTGCTTGGCAGAGATGAAAAAATATTGTGGTACCCGGATCTACCGCACTATTAGTATACAACTATTTAGATAATTAATGTAGTACTTACTTCAACCTTTCACCATGTAGTATCAACAACATGGTGCAGTCCATGCGACCACAAAAAGTGCATATAAGAAAAAAAGGCTTTTTTTTACTGTTTTTTTTTATTGTTTTTTTTTTTATGTTTTTTTTTTTATGTTTTGATAGGTTATCCACTTCAGCCGCGGAAGGTTTTATCCCCTTCCTGACCAGAGCACTTTTTGCAATTCGGCACCGAGTCGCTTTAACTGACAATTGCGTGGTCGTGTGACGTGGCTCCCAAACAAAATTGCTTACATTTGGTGCGTATCTAACACAGGGTGGTCCTGAGGATACACTACATAGTAAACATGCCACGTCCCGATATTTGAATTTACTAGAAAACCGAACAACTATTTGTTGATAGTGATGGACTTTTTAGGCATAAACATAGATTTAAAAAAAAAAAATGTAAACAATGTTTTATTTCTAAAAGCAAAGGAACATACATTCAATGCCTCAAAGCATAAGGCCGCGTACACACGCGCGGACTGTTCGCCCAACTTTGTCCGTCAAACAGTTTCGGCAAACAGTCCGCTCAAACTTAGCATGGACGGACATGGCCACACACGACGGACGAACAGTTTGCTGAAACCGTGCGCGATGACGTGAACGGCACGTACGACGGGACGAAAAATACGACGTCCTATACACTGCATTATAACTTTCGGCGTGTAAATCCTTTCTGAGCATGCGCGGAACTTAGTTTGACGAACAAGCCTACACACGAGCGGACTGTTCGCTGAAACCTTGTTTCAGCGGACAGTTTTTCGGAAATTCCGAAAAACCTTGTTCGTCAAACTGTCCGCTGAAACTGTCCGCTGAAAGCCCACACACGAGCGGACTGTCCGTCCAAACACTGTTCAGCGGACAAAGTTGGGCGAACAGTCCGCCCGTGTGTACGCGGCCTAATGATTACACTGTCTAGTATGGTCTAAGTACATCACAATTTACACACATGACTGGTATATTCCCATTTTGTTATCATACATATATAACATGGAGGCAAATAAAAGGAGCCAACAACATAAAGAAGAAAATTTACAAAAACAGTGTATCATTGATGACTCAGCTCAAGGATGCTCTACATGTTACGCGTTCTCTAAAACGCTTCATCAGGAGCTTATGGCGTTTTTCTAAAAGTACACAAACAACATTAAAATAATTTTATATAAAAACAAGAAAAAACATTATACTTCAAAGAATATATAAAAAAGATAGAAAGAAGAAACTTGCTCCCAGGTAAAAAAAAAAAAAGGGGGGGGGGGGGTCGGGAGGGAGAAGGGGAGGGAAGAAAGGGAGGGGGGGGGGGGACTACACAGAATTTGGGGGCAACATGGGAACGGGTGTGACACCTTCAAGCATAAATTAATAGATAAGAATTTATTCAATAGTAGAAATAACTCATATCAATAGGAAGATGGATAAACTCATTACTTACATTCCCTACGGGTAGCCAGGGAAACGTCTCTACAATGGTATGGATAGTAGTGTAGCCTATAATAGGCATACAAGAAAGGGAACAGGAAACTCCAAAAAGAAATGAGGAGAGGGGGAGGACAAAAAAAGCTATGCCTGATATTTAATTTGCATGGCACTGGGGAATGTTTATTTTATAATATAATATTAATTGTCCGTTTTCTATTTTTATTTTATGTATGATTGATATGATGTACTGTAAAAACTGCTCCCAGTGTTATTGTTTAATATTTATTTAATATTAAATTCATTCATTCATTTTGCACGTCTCCTCCCCCTTTTTTCCCCTAGTTGCTAGTTTTGGCCTCATGGCTAACTAAGTTCCCGCTGCTTAGCCCCAGTTTAGTTTAGCTTGTCTTTCTTGGGGTCTAGGTTTTCCCACAGCTGCGGAGGCTCCTGGAATAGTTCCCGGGCGCTGGTGAGGCGGAGGCGTGGTTTACTGGGGGATCTTTTCTAAGTGCATGCGCTGGGGTATACGAGCGGGACATCTCCCGTCGTTGCCCTGTGCATGCGCCGACTCCTGTGTCTACAGCGTGCGAGACGTACTGGGAGCTTGACGCCGCTTGGTGGGAAGTGGCCGGGTTAGTGAAAGTCATTTCCGCTTTCGCGGAATGAATGTATGTTCCTTTGCTTTTAGAAATAAAACATTGTTTAATATCATTTTTTCTTTTTTTTTTTTAAATCTATGTTCAAACAAAATTGATGTCCCTTTTCCCCTACAAATAGGGTGGTCTTTTGGTGGTATTTGATCGCCTCTGTGGTTTTTATTTTTTGCGCTATAAACAAAAAAAGAGCGACAATTTTGAAAAGAAATGCAATATTTTTTACTTTTTGCTATAATAAATATCCCCAAAAAATATCGAAAAAAACATTTTTTTTCCTCACTTTAGGTCGATATGTATTCTTCTACATATTTTTGGTACAAAAAAATCGCAATAAGCGTATATTGATTGGTTTTACGCAAAAGTTATAGCGTCTTCAAATTAGGGGATAGTTTTATGGCTTTTTTATTATAATTTTTTTTTTTACTAGTAATGGTGGCGATCTGCCATTTTTATCAGGACTGCAACATTATGGCGGACATGCCAGACAATTTTGACACATTTTTGGAACCATTGGCATTTTTACAGCGATCAGTGCTCTAAAATTGCATTGATTACTGTGAAAATGTCACTGGCAGTGAAGGGGTAAACCACTAGGGGGCAGTAAAGGGGTTAAGTGTGTCCTAGTATGTGTTCTAACAGAATGTGGGAGGGGATTGTGCAGGGGAGATGACAGATCATCTGTTCATACTCTGTATGAACAGACAAACTGTCTGTTCTCCCCTCAGAGAACCGGAAACTGTGTTTACACACACAGATCCCGGTTCTCTGTGTGCCCTGAGCAATCGCGGGAGCCTGGCGGTGATCACGACCGCCAGGCACTCTTATTGGCTTCGTGGGCGACCTAGTGGCCATCTATGGTACCGATGCCCCCCTGACGGGATTCGTGCAGCCAAGCCATGTTGCCGCAGTATAACTGCGGCAGGTGGTTGGCTGGCGGTTAAACTCAGACTGCTATTTTTGGTATTTTGTGATATTTGATATTATGGTGTGTTTTTTTCTAAATAAAATGTCATTAAATTCAACCGTAGTTTTCAGTTACTGCGACCCCTTTGGAAGGCCATGTTGCTAGGCAGAACAGGGAAATGTCTTGTTTACATCTCCCCATTCTGCCTCCTCCTCCGGAGAACATAAAGTTTGCGGGACCCGCAGGCACGCTCCCGCTGCGAATGGCGCCCGCTCGCGTGCCCGATAGGCGGCAAATTTAAAGGGCCATACAGGTACGCCCATTTGACTGCCTGTGCCATTCTGCTGACGTATATGTGTGTGCGGCGGCTGGAAAGTGGTTAAAATGTCTAAAGGGTCACTTTAAAATCAGATGAAAGCGGCACCTTCATACAGGGCTATTATGAACAGGTTGAAATTTCAGATAATAAATTTATGGAAAAGGGTTATTCAAAATTAGATTTAGATAAAGCAGCGGAACATATTGCTGATTTGCAGATGATAGAACTAATTAAATATAAAGATCAGGATGAGTCGGAATGCATTAAAATGGAATGGGCTCTTATTACCAATTAAAATTGCCATTTTAAAAAGTTGGCGAGCATAAAGTCTCATCCCAAAAAGAGATAAGATACTGGAACCCCATTTACCAGACAATTCGATGATGATATATTAGGAAAATCCCATCATTATGTAATAGAGTCGCCCCCAATATTGTGAATCTTTCTTTAATCTTTCTTTTGGCCTTTTGTCAAATATTTCACATGCCCCTCCCAGGTGTGATTGGGATAAGCACTCCACAATCACATCTTACCTATCGGCTCTGCTCCACCGAAGCAATCAATTGTAGTAACAACAGGATAGCAGCACAGCAAGATGCAAAAAATATATTTTTCTTTGATTTTGCCAGTTTCCCTTTACATTTATACGTGGTATTATAATGCTTCCTTTTTTTGTTCTTTTGTTCTTGGGAAAAAATCAACATCTGCCTCTACACATTCCATAGTGATTAAAATGATGTTCCCGCGGCTTATCAGAAATAAGGAAGCCTCTTGGGAAGGGCGGTGAAGAAGATTCTTCAAAATGACAGGACAAGTCCAGTTAACCACTTCAGCCCGGGAAGAATTTACCCCCTTCCTGTCTGGGTCATTTTTTGCAATATGGCACTGTATTGCTTTAACCTTAAAAATAGGATGCATTAAGGTGAAAAAACACAAGGTTTTACAACCCCTTTAAGTTTAGTGTGTCGGCCAGCATATATCTAAGGGAAGGGAGATGGTGACGTCAGCACGTTGCTCCCCCCTATGTGTTTTGTCACACCTTACGTTGTCCTGGGGCAGGGCCTCAGCTTATCACATGTTAAAGGGTTACTGTGCTTGCCACTTTACCATGATCTATGATCGGGTGAAGGACACAGCAGTCACAGAGCATGCTGGATGCGTGCCCCAGGGGTCACACAGGAAGCAAGAGGATGTCCATGGATGCTCGCTCATAACTAAAAGCCCAGACTTGAAAACGGGAGAGTTAGGCGGCCCCCTCATGGTTTCTTGCACCGGCACCCTGAAGGTTCTAGTTATGCCTCTGCATCAGACTGATGCTGCATCTGCCCCCTGCTGCCTCTAAGATTGAGAACTTGAGCGATCAAAGACCGCTGATCACCCGGTGTCAGCCATGGGCTGGCAGATTGCCCACCCCATATCAACCAATGACACTCTAGGATGTCATTAATTGCTATGGTGATATCAGCTGGCTTGCCCCCCACCATGGCAATGCATGACTCTAATCTAGGGCAGGCAGCATACTGGGCCACCCCTAGAATTCAGAAGAATTCAGGAGAAGGCAGACCTCCTTCACTTCCCGCTCTCTCCTGCGCTTCCAGTGCCAAAAGGTGAGGCTTTGATGTGTAGAGGGGACTGGGTGATTGGGGGGAACTCTGGTGTGGATCACATGGTACAAAGCCCCAAACATCTATTTTGATTCCAGGTTGTACTGTTACAACAAAGGAAAAACACCAAGGAGGGAAAATACTTTCCCAAGGCACTGTACTTAGATAAGTAGCTGGAGGAGTATGCAAGGGAACCAGGCAGGGCCCCATCCTAAAGCACCTTACATCCCACTACAGCTATAGCAAGACCTGGCGTGTTCCTTTGCTCGTTGGTGGGGGGGGGGGGGGCAGCAGGTGTCACATGCCCTGTGGCCCAGGGCCTCCCTCTCCCCTCCTGGGGGCTTTCATCTCTTTTTCCAGGACAAGATTTACCCCGTGGGATGTCTGCTCCCTCACGTTAATGATCCTTCCTCAGGTCCACCTACAGAACCCTTTTTTTACCACTTTTACTTCTAGATCAGTGGTCTCCAAACTTTCTAAACAAAGGGGCAGTTTACCCTTCAGACTTTAGGGGGCCAGACCATGGCCATCAGGAGTAAATAATGTCCCGGCACCAGTGGGAGTAAACAATGCCCCATCTTTGGTGTCTGTAAGAGGAATTATGTCCCATCGATGGTGTCCTTGAGAGGATCTGCGCACCATTGCTGGTGTCATTGGCAGGATATATGGCCCTTCCATGGTCTCAGTGGATGAAATTGTGCCCCAAGTGCCGATTAAAAGCAAGCAAAGGGTCACGCTTGGTTTGGAGCCGTTTGGAGAATGGAGATTACTGCTCTAGATAGTCAAGTTTGATTGCCTCTGGGGACCACACTAAACCATCCAATCAGTAGTTGATGATTGGTGGCATGTACAAAGCATGTACAAAGGGCAGGGACTTAATCAACATGAGCTTATGACCCGCACTTACTGGGAATTCCTGGTTTATGGGAAATAATTGCAATCCCCGATCCCTATCCCAAACAATGCACCTGTTGGCAAAGGGCAAACACACGCTTTTCCATTCAGTGTAGCGTGGCTGCAACCCTTGACATCTCACAGACTTGTTATTGCTTGATCTTGTGGGATTGAAAGCCTCTTGTCCCTTTAAGAAGTTAGATGGAGGGGTCACGTAATTTAGCATGGAGGAGTCTCGTTCATTATCAGAATTAACCAGACAGAACGCTTCACCGACTAAGAACGGCCATGCACCACCACCCACAGAATCAAGAAAGAGCTACCAATCTGTAAAAAAAAAACCCTCACAAACAGTTGGACAAGGACAGACGTGCAGAATGAAAACATTTGTTTCATTTTATTTCAATTCATTATTTAATTCAATACTCGGCCATAGTAAAATTACCTCCTTGACTTTTAGGGGGGATGTCTTAATGATGACTGCAGCTAGAGGCATCATTCAGATATCATTCTCTGCAGCCAATGATTCTGTGCATGATAAGAATGATCATAGTAGCAGTTGGTCACCAAATGGTCACCAGTCATCTCTATGACTTTCGGAGTCTGGGCGCGATGTTATGACGTCACGCCCGGATACCCAGAAATAAACAAAGCCACGATCGCGGCTGTCAGCATGAGATTTTTTTTTCCCGATCTCATGCTTTCCAGCCTAGAGTCTAAAAAAGGGACCTGTCACACACCATTCCTAGGGATGTTTACATTCCTTGTAATAGGAATACAAGTGATCAAAAAAAATAAAAATGTAAAACAAAGTGTAAAAAAAAAAATTAAGTAAAAAAAAATATTTAAAGCGACCCTGTCCCCGGTAACTCGCGCTCAGAAGCGAACACACACTTAAGTCCAGCCCAGATATGCTTATGCCGCTCAAACCACACATGTGAGGTATCACCGCATGCGTTAGATCGTGTGCAACAATTCTAGCACTAGATCTCCTCTGTAACTCTAAACTGGTAACCTGTAAATAATTTTAAAGCGTCACCTATGGAGATTTTTAAGTAATGAAGTTTGGCACCGTTCCATGATTGTGCGCAATTTTAAAGCGTGACGTGTTAGGTATCTATTTGCTCAGCGTAACATCATCTTTCACATTGTACAAAATAATTGGGCTAACTTTACTTTTTTTTTTTTTAATTCATGAAACCATTTTGTTCCAAAAAAAAAAGGCGTTTAAAAAATTATTGCTTAAATACTGTGCGAAATAAAAAGTTGCAATGACCGCCATTTTATTCCCTAGGGTGTCTGCTAAAAAAAAAAAAAAAACATATATAATGTTTGGGAGTTCTGAGTAATTTTCTAGCAAAAAAATTATGATTTTTACTAGGGCTGAGAAAATTAAAGATTAATTAATCGTTAATTTTTTTGATCGATCAAAATTCTTTTGACCGGTACTCACCTCTCCGCCGACTTCCCGGGTCTTCAGGGAGTTCCGCCGGAGATCCGGTGACATCACCGGACTCCTCCCCCCTTCCCCAAGTGCCTCCGTCTGCTAACGAAGGGAAGGGGGGGAGGAGTCTGGTGACGTTGAAGTTTCTGATTGAACATAACGTGTACGGGGGAGGAGCTACACATGGCGCCCCCCGCTGCTGCCCTATGGAACTAACACGATTGTCGGCTTTACATGCTGTGTTTTTATCATCTTTATGTGAGTAGTTTGTGTTTGAACACAAAAATTAAATCTTATACTTAAGCGGTGAGCACTTAGATCTTTTCTTTCTACCCATGACCTGAGATTGTGAGAGAAGTTTATGGTCCGTTTTAACCCTTTTGATACCCGCATGCATGACCACCTGTTTGCACAGGGGTCTATGCCATAAGGTGAGAGTGATTCGTTAGACCAGAGGTGGAGGGATTTTCACGCTACTGTGGAAAAAAAATTACTTACGTCAGTGCTATAGTTTGAATTTAAAATATTTGTGTGAACTGAGAAGTTAAGTCATGGATTGTGAAAACTAAGTAGTGTCAGGTGATTATATATAGTGTATACCACATTTACCACTGACTTATGCAGAGTTGCAATGCAAGGAGATCAGCTAAAAGTAGTTGGATCTGTATGTGCATTATAATTAATCGAAATTAGTCGATTAATCGATTAAAAAAATATTGATTAATCGAACACAAAATTTTTGATCAGTAACAGTCCTAATTTTTACATGAAGGAGAGAAGTGCCAGAATAGGCATTGAAGTGGTTAAGTAATCAATTTGTTAAATTTGTTTTATTCATTTGCAGAATTTGTTTCTTTTTGTTTATTCATTTTTAAATTAAATTCAAATGTTCTGAATTCGGTCAAATTACATTTGGTTCAAACGAATTCAGAAAATCTGAATCAGCATTCAAATTCGAATGTGTTCTATTTAAAATTTGAGTTTCGGAAAAGATGGTGATATTCTTTTTATTTTATTATATTGTACTGCTTTTTTCTATTCTATTAGGGGAAAAAAATTAAAATAAAAGAAATTATGGGTAATAAATGATGGTCTCTCAGTATATTTACAGTATTTAGACAAATTACATATATAATAAAAAAAAAATCCACAATTTTATTACAAAAGTATTAAAAATTAGTACAATCAGTATGAGCAGCTTTACATTGGTCAACCATGAGTAAAAATGCTAGGGCAACAGTCAGAGGTAATTAAAGAATTATCTTCCTACACGTTTTGCGGTCGCATCTGCTTCTTTATGGTTAGAAATTTATTCGTATGACAAAAGTGCGTAATATCGACGATATCAATTTAGAAGCATAAAAATACATGTTACATGCAAAATATAATACTCACAATTATAAAAACGCCCCTTCCATAGAAGAGAGGGACACAATATCCATGTACACATACAAGGTGGGTTCATCATGTATGACTATTCTATTATTTTTCTATTCTATTATTTTCTATTTTATTCTTTTTATTTTCGATTCACTTTTCTTTTCTATTCCATTTTTTCCCAATTCTAATTTATTTTATATTCGAAATTTGAATTTACGGAAGATGGTTATACTGTATTCTTTCTATTTTTTTTTCTACTCTTTTCTATTCTATCCTAATCTATTCAAGTTCAAATTTATTCTATCCAAAATTCGAATTTCAGAAGAGAGTTATTGTCAGGCCTGGCTTAGCCCTTCCTCCTCTGGGCTGGCCGCTCAGCTGTCGGCTAATTGCTAGCTCTCTTCTCTTTCCATAGTTACCAGCTGTTCCCGATGATGCTCGTCTGACCTGCCTATTTAAAGCCTTCCTGCTCACTCTTTCATTTGCCTTTGCATTGGTCACATCACAAGGAACCATCTCCTGCTGTTTGTTTCAAGACTGGCTTGCTGACATCCCTCCTGGCTTCTTATCCTGCTTACAGTTGCTCTCCTTGTATCCCTGACTTCTGGCCTGGCTGATTACCAGATCTGGTTTATGAACTTTGGTCTGGCTGACTACCCGATCTGGCTACTAGACTCTGGCTATGCTTGACTACGCTTTTTTCTATTTACCTTTTATTTTTATTAATAAACAAGTGTGATTTGATTGTACTTCAGTCTGTTTCATGGTTTCTGACAGTTATATTCTTATTTTATTCTATTCTATTCTTTCATTTTCTATTATTTTCTATTCTGTTCTATTATATTCTTTTCTATTCTATTTGAATTTGAATGTATTCTTTCTATTTCAAATTAGAATTTCGGAAGACAGTTAGATTCTTTCAATTTTTTTCTATTCTATTTTTTTTCTATTCTAGTCTATTTCTTTATTTTCTATTCTACTTTTGTATTCTTTTATTTTATATTCTATTCTGTTTTATGCTATTCTATTCTTTTTTATTTTATACTATTCTTTTATATTTTTTGTATTCTCTGCGTTGTTTTTTCCACTGATACCAATGATGGGGCACTATTTCTCCCACTGACACCAATGATGGGGCACTATTCCTCCCACTGTCACCAATGATCGGGCACTATTCCTCCCACTGACACCAATGATGGGGCACTATTCCTCCCCCTGACACCAATGATAGGGCACTATTCCTCCCACTGATACCAATGATAGGGCACTATTCTTCCTACTGATACCAATGATGGGGCACTATTCCTCCCACTGACAACAATGATGGGGCACTATTCCACCCACTGATACCAATGATGGGGCACTATTCCTCTCACTGTCACCAATGATCGGCCACTATTCCTCCCACTGACACCAATGATTGGGCACTATTCCTCCCACTGACACCAATGATGGAGCACTATTCCTCTCACTGACACCAATGATAGGCAACTATTCTTCATATGAACACCAATAATGCTGTACAATTATTCAGACTACTCCTTTATTTTCTATTGTATATTATTCTATTCTTGTTTTCAAATTCAATTCTGATTCAAATTCAATTAGAATTTCACATTTATTGTTACCCTTTTTTGTTACAAATGTAAAAACTTTACTTACTTTGTAATTTTCTTTGTAGCACTAACCCCCGAAGGAGCTGCTGGTTATTTTTGGGTTTACCGTTACCTTTCGTTCTCCTTGTTTCACATCTAGGGGATGTCCCGTGGTAGATGGCCCAGTAACTTGGGACTGACAATAGATCCACTTGAATGGATTTTATTTGCAAAAACTCAAACCATTGAACAGTCTTTCAACTTGGGATCAGAGGGTTGGAAAGGAAAGTTCGGGTACTCTCAATGTCAAATCCAAAAACGTTAAAGAACTTGCTTACTTTGACTGCATCCAGAGAATAGCCATTCGCAGCTGGATGATCACTCAGGTTGGACAGTCCCTCTCTCACAAGCAGGGGCGGATCCAGGGGGGGGGCAACAGGACAATTGCCCCCCCCGAAAATATCACACTGTCACCGACTGACTTGCAGGCTGCAGCGCTGCTATGCCCAAGTCTCTCTCTCTGTCTCATCAGCGATCAGCGGCGCAGAGAGAGAGAGAGACTCTGGTGTATTACACAGCGGGACTGGACCAGGAGGAGCTAGGAGGTGGGTGGAGCTGAGCCGTTGGCTTGGCAACCCTGCACTCGTTGCTAGCGCCTGCCCGCCTGGCGTCTAGCAACGAGTGATGTCATTGAGACAGTCACGTGACTCACGTCAGACTCGGAGTCTCAGACTCAGAGCCGACGTCACGTGACAGGAGCTGCCTGGAGGAGCGGTGTAGTGTCATATTTTGCTCCCCATCATAGAATGCTCCCGAAGTGACGTTGCGGCCAGAAATTTAGCACTGCGCATGCGCGATGCGTTCCAAATGCTTGCACATGCGTTTCAGAGGGTTTCCGACAATGTAGGTCAGTGAAACCGTCAGATAATGTCACGGAAGTGAGGGGAGGTAATCGTGACATTAACTTTAGACAGAGCGGCGAAGAGAGAGCAGGTAACTGTGGCTCAGGGAGGGGATTACCTCCCCTCACTTCTCTGACATTATCTGACTGTTTCACTGGTCTGCATTGTTGCAAATCATTTGAAACGCATGGCGCAAGTGTTTGGAACGCATCGTGCATGCGCAGTGCTAAATTTCTGGCTGCAACATCACTTCCGGAGCATTCTGTGATGGGGAGCAAAATATGACACTATAGGGGCACTGTGTGACAGAGGCAGAGCGCCAGCAATCTTCCCTTTATGCGTCCGCCCCTGAGTTTGTTGAGTGTGCTGGCCCCTCCTACCTGCATCACCTCATCCCTCCATCTTGTCCATACTCATCACAATCACTCCCTCCGCCCCGACAGCAGGGAAGTGACGTGGCAAGTGACAATTGGCAACAAATGACAGGTGACATGGCAAGTGGCAATCTGTATCTGGTGGCAGGTGACGTGGCAAGTGACAATCCGCAACGTGTAGCAGGTGACGTGGCAATCTGCAACATGTGGCAGGTAACGTGGCAAGTGACAGTCCGCAATGTGTGGCAGGTGATGTGGAAATCCGTATCTGGTGGCAGATGACGTGGAAAGTGACAATCTGCAACATGTGGCAGATGATGTGGCAGTCTGCAATGTGTGGCAGGTGACATGGCAAGTGGCAATCCGTATCTGGTGGCAGATGACGTGGCAAGTGACAATCTGCAAAGTGTGGCAGGTGACATGGCAAGTGACAATCTGCAACATGTGGCAGGTGACGTGGCAAGTGACAGTCCGCAACATGTGGCAGGTGACGTGGAAATCTGTATCTGGTGGCAGATGGTGTGGCAAGTGACAATCTGCAACGTGTGGCAAGTGACGTGCCAAGTGACAATCTGCAACGTGTGACAGGTAACGTGGCAAGTGACAGTCCGCAATGTGTGGCAGGTGACATGGAAATCCGTATCTGGTGGCAAGTGACAATCTGCAACGTGTGGCAGGTGACGTGGCAAGTGACAATCCGCATCTGGTGGCAGGTGGCGTGGCAAGTGACAGTCCGCAACGTGTGGCATGGCAAGTGACGATCTGCAACTGGTGGCAGGTGACACACTCTGGGCTCTCACTGATTCTGCATTATGGTGAGTTGAACCATTTCATTTTATATAACATTCTATATAACAATGTAATAATAAAAATAATGCGCTTCCAACATCCTGACACCATATTAACCATGGTGCCGTCATGATTGAAACGCTAGCACCAGCCATGTCCCCGATAAATTGCCCGCAAAAAAAAAACGTATTTTCTGGCAGTGCCCCTCCCGAGACTAGACTCTGGATCCGCCCCTGCTCACAAGGCCTAGCAGCCAACAAGGTGCTTACTCAGGAACAAAGTCTTTATCACCGACGTTGTTGCAGAACACGTAGGGAAACGAAGCTGTAGAACACTTGTAGGATACCTGGATCTTTCAGCCTGTTTGGCGATATCCACAAGACCGGATTCTCTTGGTTACTTCAGCCCTTCCAGGCTCTTGTTAAGAAAACCAACCCGTACGTGGTGTTCTTCTAAAGAGTCCTCCCCTGGAATGCTCGAAGTTCAATGGGTCTCTCCCGAACCGGAGACAGCACCCATCCACCTTGGAATCCTTCCTTAGTTCCCTTGCCTTGGGCTAACCAGCCCCGAGGCATTAAAGTCAGGTGGATCTGCACCCTGGGCCATAGCCTTCCTGGGGGCTGGTCAGGAGGACCAGGACCATGTAATCAGAACAGCATACTGGACTAGAACCCCGAACCACGTGACGTCCGCATCTTAAATACCCTCTCCCACAGAGCACAGCAAGAGGGCCACTCCCACTGACCTGACTCCGAGAGAGAGTAAATTAAACGCCCAACCAGACCATAATTCCACTCCTGCCACCAGAGACAGCACCCCCCTGTGGCCAGGCTGAACTTCTCACAGCCCAGTCAGACTGACACAGAAGTCAAACTGAGGCAAATAGACCCAAACCAAACTGTAGTTTGGGTAAAGTTAAATTTTGAAAACACATAGCGCATGCTCTTCAGGAGCCCGCCGCTACATCTTTATCTATATAACAAACCTTTATTGTAAAAGAAAAAAAGTAATTTCAGCTGAAATTCATTTCTTTATTTCGGAATCTCTTAAATTCATTATTGTAATTCAGAAGCTCGGATACATCTGAATTTCCAAATAGCGAAAAAATTGCCTGAACTTTTGATTCAGAACCAAGCACACATTTAGGCAAGATTTCGAAGCTCATCTAATTGAAAATTGCTGCATTGGACGACAACCAGATTGCTTTGACCAGCATTGGCATGGCCGGGCCCTAAAATCGAGCTTTAGAGCCCCCAGACTGAGCACACGCTGGCTTTGTCCGTTCCGTCACAAACACACCGCAACATCCAACAAACATCTCTAAATAAAGGAATACAAAAGCCTTCCCTCTCACCTGATGCTTTTGTAATGTGTAAAATGTATCTGAACCAATTTCATTGTATTCTAAACAATGCCGCTCAATGGAAAACAAGAGCCGCATTAAAATGACTTATAAACATGTTTAGACCATTTTCAAGTAAATGAGGTGTAAACAAATCGATAAAAAGCCCTACACAAGCACAGGACGCCAGCCGTATATAATCATCTCCCTATTATGCCATGGAGAGGCCCGGGGAGGGTGGGCCCTTGGGTGCCGTAGATGTGTTTTGTTTGCCGCAGTTATGGGGGAACCGGCATCGGAGTTCTGTACGCCGGGGACGATGGGTATTACTTCACCATTTTAAATACTTCTGCAAGCTGGAAGATCAGTACATCGAGCACTAAAGAAGATGGAAAAAAACATTTCAATGAGCTCCATATCTCTGCGGCGCTCGATATTATCGGGTGTATGAGCAGAGCGGAGGAGCTTTTTCAAAGTGTAAAAAGTGGATTCACGGTACAGCTAAACCCAGGGGTGAGATATCATTGATGGAGGGCGATGAGCGCAGAAAACATTCCGTCCTGGATCCCTTCCCATAGATTGGCTAAAAAAAATCAAAGGGCAACGGTGTAAATTCTGTGTCTGTGCATGGAATAAGTACATTAATATCTGGATTATGGATTTCTGTTTCCTAGGAGGGCACACATCATTTAAGTGATATTTAGTTATAGGTGGCCTCTGGCTTCTTATATGTCTTGGAAACTCAATCACAGAGATCTCACTGCCATAAATCCTGACTGTTCCTAGCCACCTGGGAGTTTTGTGTGTTCCCGGCCCCCATGGAGAGTTCCCACCTACTTATGTGAGTTTCAGCTTATTTTACTACATTCTCCATATTAAAAAATAATTAAATTAGATAACTAAAAAGTCCCAGTAGGGATGATGGGAACCCTATATAATAGGCACAGCAGGTGTGAAGACCCAAGAACCTAGCATAGCAGTGGCGGCTGGTGCTCAAAACTTTTGCGGGGTGCAAACAAACTGAAAAATACTGAAAAAAAGAACATCAATTGCAGTCATTGTGCCTTTTAAAGGCTGCCACTGTGCCTTCAAACGCTGCCACTGTCCCCATCAAATGCTGCCACTGTGCCAGACTGTGCCCATCAAATACAGCCATTGTGCGCTTCAAATGCTGCCACTGTGCCCATCAAACGCTTCCACTGTGCCATCAAATGTTGCCACTGTCCAATCAAATGCTGCCACTGTGAGCAACAAACGCAGCCACTGTGCCCACCAAATGCCACCACTGTGCCCATCAATTGCAGCCACTGTGCCTTTTAAAGGCTGCCACTGTGCCCATCAAATGCTGCCACTGTACCCAGCGAATGCTGCCACTGTGCAATCAAACGCTGCCACAGTGCCATCAAACGCTGCCACTGTGCCCATCAAATGCTGCCCGTGTGCCCATCAAATGCTGCCACTGTGCCCATCAAATGCTGCCACTGTGCCCATCAAACGCTTCCACTGTGCCATCAAATGCTTCCACTGAGCCATCAAACGTTGCCACTGTGCCATCAAATGCTGCCACTGTGCCCATCAAATTCCGCCACTGTACCCATTAATTACAGCCACTGTGCCTTTTAAAGGGTGCCACTGTGCCATCAAATGCTGCCACTGTGCCATCAAATCCTGCCACTGTGCCCATCAAATGCTGGCCTTGTGCCCATCAAATGCTGCCACTGTGCCCATCAAACGCTTCCATTGTACCATCAAACGTTGCCACTGTGCCATCAAACGCTGCCACTGTGCCCATCAAACACAGCCACTGTGTCCATCAAATGTGGCCACTGTGCCCATCAATTGCAGCCACTGTGCCTTTTAAAGGCTTCCACTGTGCCTTCAAACTCTGCCACTGTACCCATCAAATGCTGCCACTGTGCCATCAAACGCTGCCCCTGTGTCATCAAATACTGTCCTTGTGCCCATAAAATGCTGCCACTGTGCTCATCAAACACTTCCACTGTGCCATCAAATGCTGCCACTGTGCCATCAAATGCTGTCACTGTGCCCATCAAATGCTGTTACTGTGCCCATCAAATGCTGTCACTGTGCCCATCAAACACTGTCACTGTGCCCATCAAATGCTGTCACTGTGCCCATCGAATGCTGCCACTCTGCCCATCGAATGCTGCCACTCTGCCCATTGGATGCTGCCACTGTGCCATCCAATGAGGCCACTGTGACCCCCTGCCCGCTCGCCGTCTGCCTGGCACTTACCCTGTCTCGGTGGGGAAGCGGGTGGCGGCGATGAGCGGTGTACTCCGATCGGTGTCTTCGTGTATCTCTTCCCGTCGTCTCCTCCCGTCATCTCCTCTCATCAGGCGTCCAATCACAGCGTCTCTTGTTTCAGCCAATCAGGTGATGGGTAACAGACCCGAGCACCTGACTGGCGGAGAGGTGGTTCAGTGTTAGAACAGTGAATATGAATTTGCTGTTCTAACACACCTTGGTGAACTGCGAGTGCCAAGCATGGCGTTCAGAGGTCACCTTTTTTGGGGCCTATTAGAGCCTGTGGCTCTAATCAGGTGCTTCAACCCCCCCCCCCCCCCCCCAACCACTGTAACTCAGGTGCCCAGACCTAGGAACTCAGCACAGGGATAGTGGGAACTCCTCGTAATGGACACAGCAGGTGAGCAAACCTGGGAACTCAACACAAAGATGATGGGAACCCCTCATGATGGGCACAGCAGGAGTACAGACCCAGGAACTCAGCACAGGGACAGTGGGGATTCCCCATAATGGGCACAGCAGGTGTACAGACCCAAGAACATAATTTTGCTACAGTTGGTCTATACACTCACTGGGCACTATATTAAGTACACTTGTTCAATTGCTTAGTAACTCACATTGCTAACCAGCCAATCACATGGCAGCAACTCAATGCATTTAGGCATCTAGACGTGGTGAAGATGAATTACTGAAGTTCAAGTATTTCAAAACTGCTGATCTACTGGGATTTTTTTGCAGAGCCATCTCTCGGTCTTATGCCGCATACACACGATCGGACTATCCGGCGGACCGCCCGTGTGTGGGCTTAGAAAGAAGTCTTGACTCAAAATGTCCGCCAGACTCGGCAGACCAGCGGACAATCCGCCCGTCTGTGTGCTAGTCCGCCGGACTTTTCAAATGAACAGACTTGCCCACACACGGAGTAAAGTCCGCTAATTTTGAACGTGACTTGAGGTATGATGGGACTAGCAAAGGAAGTCAATGTTGAGCGCCCCCTCCCCCCTCCTGAGCCGGTCCAGGCCGCGCACCCTCAACATGGGGGGGTGGGTGGTTTGGGGAAGGGGGGCACCCTGCGGGCACCCACCCCAAAGAACCTTGTCCCCATGTTGATGAGGACAAGGGCCTCTTCCCGACAACCCTGGCCGCTGGTTGTTGGGGTCTGCGGGCGGGGGACTTATTGGTATCCGGGAGCCCCCTTTAATAAGAGGGTCCCCAGATCCTGGCCCCCCACCCTATGTGTGAGTATGGGGTACATTGTACCCCTACCCATTCAGTCTGGGCGGGACTGCGAGCCGAGCCGAGTACACAGTACAGGCGGCTCGATCTTTTTCAGCAGCGCTCGCTCCAGAAACAGCAGGGAGGCGAGACTGCGAGCGAAGCCGAGTTGTCAGCTCGGTCTTTTTCGGCGGCGCTCTGTATTTTACAGTGGCGCTTGCTCGGTCTGTCTCAGCGGAGGGAAATTTAAACGTGGGCAAGGCCTCAAATGGCGCTGTGCAAGCTGAAAATGACACTGGCAAGCTGCAAATGACACTGGGCAAGACTGTAAACCGTGCTGGGCAAGGTGCAAATGATGCTGGGCAAGCTGCAAATGACACTGATCATTCTGCAGTGATGGACAAGGCTGCAGATGCACACTGATAAGGCTGCATTGATGGGCATTTAAATGTAAGTTTTTTTTTCCTTAAACTTCCCTCCTAAAATTTTTTTCCTTAAGATGCCCTCCTAAACTTGGGGTGCGTGTTATACGCCGATAAATACGGTAATATATACTCCTTTTTTAACAAATAAAGTGCAACATTTATTGTAAAGTGCCAGTTTACAAGGACATGCACCTCCAAAATTCACATGCATTAAAAAAATAAATATAGAATAGATGTAACAACAAAATAATTTAAAGTGGAACTTTCGCTCATAGTACTCCCCTCCACTCCGTTGCCACATTTGGCACCTTTCAGGGGGTATGCTTTCCCCACTTCTGGAAGCCTCAGTCGCTGGTATTGATGTCACAGCATGGGCTCCCCCCTCCACTCCCTGTTACTGGACTAGTAGGAGAGAGGAGTAGAGCCTCGCGCAGGTACAGTAGGATTCCCGGCATGAAGTAGAAAGGCTACACTTCCGGGTTCCCTTACTCGCAATGGAGGTGGCACGCACCCAACAGATAATGGAATCATCAGCTGCGGTGCCGACATTGCCACCTCATCAGTGCCCACCTGTGCCACCTCATCAGTGCTCATCTGTGCCATCTCACCAGTGCCCAAATGTGCCGCCTCATCAGTGCACATCTGTGCAATCAATCAGTGCACATCTGTGCCACCTCATCAGTGCCCATCTGTGCCACCTCATCAGTGCCCATCTGTGTCGCCTCATCAGTGCACATCTGTGCAATCAATCAGTGAACATCTGTGCTGCCTCATCAGTACCCATGTGTCCCGCCTCATCAGTGCACATCTGTGCCGCCTCATCAGTGCCCCTCTGTGCCACCTCAGTGCCCATCTGTGCTCATCAGTGCCCATCAGTGCAGGCTTAGCACACACCTGTGTAGTCGCATCACCACCAGCAACCATGTCCAAAAGATGCTTTTCCGTCGAGGAGGCGTACCAAATACTTTCCCACGCCGACAAGGGCAATGGAGAGCTCTCTTTTTCGGATTCCATTTCAGACTCCGATTCTGAGTCGGACGTAAATTATGAGCCAGTCCTCAGTAGTGGAACACTGAGTGAGTCAGTGGAGGAAGATATTCGGCCCGCCAAATTCAGGCATTCTGGTGAGGAGGCAGTGGCATCCACCAGCACCGCAGGGCCATCCACCAGCACCGCAGTACCATTCACCAGCACCGCACAGTACCTCGGCAAGAAAAGCCAAGGACCCATGCCAGCCTTCCCTATGCCTTCCCTATGCCCTTCAGAACCCCTTGTGGCTTCCTCCTATTTCAGGAGAAGCCAACATTCACTGCCCAGCCAGGAGTCCAGGTGGACACAAAGAATTTTCCCCCAATCAATTTTTTTGATTTCATTTTTACCGAGGACATGCTATCGACAATTGTGGCCCAGTGCAATCTTTATGCACAGCAATTTATTTTAAATAATCC
This sequence comes from Lithobates pipiens, assembly GCF_037356315.1. Lineage (NCBI taxonomy): Eukaryota > Metazoa > Chordata > Amphibia > Anura > Ranidae > Lithobates > Lithobates pipiens. Next base: position 18,435,508 of record NW_027507791.1, on the reverse strand, counting down.
AACGTCCTACTATGCCCATCCCTACGAGTGGAGAGACCTAACGGTGGAGGAGATGAAGGTTTTTAGGCTTTACATTTGTATGGGACTCACCAAAAAAAACACTTTGATGTCCTATTGGTCAACCCACTCCATCCACCACACGCCAATCTTCTCCAAGATAATGCCCAGAATCAGATACTGCATGATAATGAGGTTCCTTTATTTCAATGATAATACTCAGTGCCCTCCCCGAAATGACCCAAATTATGATAGGCTTTTAAAAATTCCGCCACTTCTAAATTATTTTTCTGAAGTATTTCCTCAGCTGTTAACCCCGGACCAACACATATGAGTCCCTTGTTAAATTTAGTGGCCGGCTTAAAATCAAACAATTTATTCCCAGCAAAAGGGCCCGCTATGGGATGAAGGTATACAAATTATGTGACTGAGTCACAGGGTACATATATGCCTTCAAAGTGTACGAAGGGAAGGACACCCAGCTGCAACCCCCTAATTGCCCAGACTACTTGGGATCAAGTGGGAAAATTGTTTGGGACCTCATATACCCCCTACTGGAGAAATGCTACCATTTATACGTAGACAACTTCTACACATCTCTGCCCCTGTTCCACAACCTTCACAACCTTCACCGGAAGAAGAGGCCAGGAAGGGCTTTCCTCAAAGTCTTGTCAATAAGAAGTTGAGAAAAGGAGAAACGGCAAGTCTGCGGAACAAGGAGATTTTGGCAGTGAAATGGAGGGACAAAAGGGATGTCTACATGTTGTCTTCGATCCACAATGATACCTTTGTGGAAATCCCCAGAAGGAATGGCCCCATACAAAAACCAAAATGCACCTATGATTATAATTTGCTCATGGCGGGAGTCAACTTCAATGACCAAATGCTGGAAGAATACCTTGCCACAAGACGGACATACCATTGGTATAACAAAGTTGCAATTTATTTTTTTCAATTGGCCATATACAACTCATATGTAATTTACCGCACCCAAAACCCCAAACGCTTCCTTGGCTACCAGGAGGAAGTTTTGACTACTCTTTTATTCCCGAACGGCCCACCAGAAAATATCCGATCAGATGTTCTTAGTCAACTCTCCGATCGCCACTTTCCAGATAAAATCCCTCCCAAAGCAACAGGCCAACAACGTCAAAAAATATGTAAGGTGTGTACAAGAGCAGGAGTCAGAAGAGACACAATCTTTTTATTGTGCGCAATGTCCTTCCCAACCAGGCCTCTGCATTGGTGAATGTTTTCGATGTTACTATACTTCAATAAATTATTAGTGAAGTATGGTAAAGGTAATCCTCAGTTCCTGCCTTCACACACCTTCACAACCCTTATGCCACTGCCTGCTCTGTAACTGACCCTGGCTTGTTATTCGACCACGCATCTGTCTGCCAATTCTGTACACACCTCTGCCTGATCTGGAACTGACTTTGGACTGTCATTCGACCATGCTTCTGCCTAACAATTCTGTACATACCTCTGCCTGATCTGGAACTGACCTTGGACTGTTTGACCATGTTTTTTGCCTGCCTCATGGACTGATCTTCTACTCTGCTACTGGACTAGTGGGATTCAACACAGGGGTCTCACATATGTTTGTCTGGATGAAGAAAAATTTTTTTTTTGGTTTTCTCAATCCTAGATTAGGGTCTGGAGACTCGGAGACTTCAAAAAGATTTGGGTGGGAGAAGCCTCTACCCCTGTCCCCATTCTGTCCTGAACGAGGCCTTACTTCTGCCTGCTGCCTGTAGGACTTACTGCCATTATGTCTCTGCCTGTTACACTGACCACACCACATGTTCCTGCCTACTACCAGGACCAATAGTTTTGGCACTGCTGACAATATCTCTGCCTGCACTGACCCTGGACGGTATCCCTGCCCAGTGGCATAGCGTGGCGGTGCCATGGCCCCCGGCGTGACATTTAGGGGGGCGCCAATATGTGTCACTGGCTGCCTCCTCCTTATTTTTACGTTCCTCTGCCCCCCCTCGCTCCGGCCTCCATGTTCAGTGTTCGGCGCCCTGTGATTGGGCGTATGAGGGTCATGTGAGGCATAGGACTGGCCTTGTCTTGCGGTTGCTCCTGAAGCATTGGAGAAAATAAAAAGTGTGAGCTGCTGCAGCCGCTGTCTTCTGAGGAGACTTTTCTCCTCCTCCTATATTCTGGACCGATGCAGGTCAGGACCGTGGACAAGAAGAAGGTGAGTGAGAGTTGTGTTACTGGCCGGGGGGGGGGGGGGATAGAGAGAGAACAGTGTACTATAGTGGTCAGTCAGTGTAATATGGTGGTCAGTCAGTGTAGTATAGTGGTCAGTCAGTGTAGTATGGTGGTCAGTCAGTGTAGTATAGTGGTCAGTCAGTGTAGTATGGTGGTCAGTCAGTGTAGTGGTCAGTGTAGCGTAGTATGGTGGTCAGTGTAGTGTAGTTAAATGTTCAGTGTAGCATAGTATGGTGGAAAGTGTAGTGGTCAGTGTAGCGTAGTATGGTGGTCAGTGTAGCATAGTATGGTGGTCAATGTAGTGGAGTATGGTGGTCAGTGTAGTGGTCAGTGTAGCGTTATATGTAGTGTCACGGGTGCCAGCCGACCTACAGTAGTAAAGGTAAGACACAGATCAGCACTGCAGCTGATCTGTGAGGGGGTAAGGGGTTTTATACTGTACTAGTCGAAGGGACTCATTGAGTGCTAAAAGTTCACGTGTTAGGGGGCGCAAATTACTTACCTTGCCATGGGCACTGAAAACCCACGCTACTCCACTGTCCCTGCCTGCTGCCTGGACAATTGTGTTCGCCGTTGCTGACCAAGTAACTGCCTGCTGCCTGGACCAGTGCTATCCTCCTGTGTACAACTGCGCTACTACAATCACAGGTAATCTTTTAGTTACGCTTTGCTCAGCATAATTTATTTTGGGGTGTAATTCTTGGTATGTGCATGCTATGTGTCCCTGGAACACCTTACGGTGCTCCCTGCATGTTGGATCTCTGTATGTGGCCAGGCTGTGTAGAGGTCTCACACATGTGGTATCGCCATACTCAGGAGGAGTAGCAGAATGTATTTTGAGGTGTCATTTTTGCTATCTAAATGCTATGTGTTGGAGATATCTTATAAACGGACAACTTTGTGTAAAAAAAAAAGCATTTTAATTTTTTTCCCACATTTTCTGGAAAAAAATTAACCGTTCAAAAGACTCATTAAGCCTCATAGATTATATGTTGGGGTCTTAGCTTTCCAAAATGGGGTAATTTTGTGGGTATTTCCATTGTCCTGATGCTCTGCGGCCTTCAAAAGTGTAATAGGTGGTTGAGAAATGAGCAGGGCCGTCTTTAAGTCAGGGCAAAAGGGGCAGCTGCCCTGGGCACTTGATTCAAAACCTGGACTGTCTGGGTGAATCCCAGACAGGTGGCAACCCTAGAGTGGGGCAGACTGCATGCAGTTAATTGAGAAGAATACTAGGTGTACTGTGAATTTACCTGTACCAAGTGAGTGACCCCCTGTGTTCACTATGCAGCAGGGCAACCGCATGGCATGGGACACAGATGGCAACAGCAATCACTGGTGGAAGCAGAGACAGTGATTTCCAGCTTCAACAGGGATCCCAGGGGTATGTCACATACATACATACAGTATCTCACAAAAGTGAGTACACCCCCTCACATTTTTGTAAATATTTTATTCTATCTTTTCATGTGACAACACTGAAGAAATGATACTTTTCTACAATGTAAAGTAGTTAGTGTACAGCTTGTATAACAGTGTAAATTTTCTGTCCCCTCAAAATAACTCAACACACAGCCATTAATGTCTAAACCACTGGCAACAAAATTGAGTAAAAAAGATCCAAATTGCGGCCAAAGTGTCAATATTTTGTGTGGCCACCATTATTTTCCAGGACTGCCTTAACCCTCTTGGACCTGGAGTTCACCAGAGCTTCACAGGTTGCCACTGGAGTCCTCTTCCACTCCTCCATGATGACATTGCAAAGCTGCTGGATGTTAGAGACCTTATGCTCCTCCACCTGCCCCACAGATGCTCAATAGGGTTTAGGTCTTGAGACATGCTTGGTCAGTCCCTCACCTTTATCTTCAGCTTCTTTAGCAAGGCAGTGGTCATCTTGGAGTTGTGTTTGGGGTAGTTATGTTGGAATACTGCCCTGCAGCCCAGTCTCCAAAGGGAGGGGATCATGCTTTACTTCAGTATGTTCACAGTACATGTTGGCATTCATGGTTCCCTCAATGAATTGTAGCTCCCCAGTGCTGGCAGCACTCATGCAGCCCCAGACCATGACACTCCCACCACCATGCTGGACTGTAGGCAAGACACACTTGTCTTTGTACTCCTCACCTGGTTGCCGCCACACAAGCTTGACACAATCTGAACCAAATAAGGTTATCTTGGTCTCATCAGATCACAGGACATGGTTTAGTAATCCATGTCCTCAGTCTGCTTGTCTTCAGCAAACTGTTTGCAGGCTTTCTTGTGCATCGTTTTTAGAAGAGGTTGGGACGACAGTCATGCAGACCAATTTGATGCAGTGTGCGGTATATGGTCTGAGTACTGACAGGCTGACCCCCCCCCCACCCCTTCAACTTCTGCAGCAATGCTGGCAGCAATCATAAAACTATTTCCCAAAGGCAACCTCTGGATATGACGCTGAGCACGTGCACTCAACTTCTTTAGTCGACCATGGCTAGGCCTGTTCTGAGTGGAACCTGTCCAGTTAAACCACTGTATGGTCTTGGCCACAGTGCTGCAGCTCAGTTTCAGGCTCTTGGCAATCTTCTTATAGCCTAGGCCATCTTTATGTAGAACAACAATTTTTTTTTAGGTCCTCAGAGAGTTCTTTGCCATGAGGTGCCATGTTGACCTTCCAGTGACCAGTATGAGAACGTGAGAGAGATAAAACCAAATTTAAGACCCCTGCTCCCCATTCACACCTGAGACCTTGTAACACAAACTAGTCACATGACATTGGGGAGGGAAAAGGGCTAATTGTGACATTTTCACTTAGGGATGTACTCACTTTTGTTGCCAGCAGTTTAGACATTAATGGCTGCGTATTGAGTTATTTTGAGGGGACAGCAAATTTACACTGTTATACAAGCTGTACACTCACTACTTTATATTGTAGACAAGTGTCATTTCTTCAGTGTTGTCACATGAAAAGATAGAAGAAAATATTTACACAAATGTGAGGGGTGTACTCACTTCTGTGAGATACTGTACGTACATTGGTAGAAGATGGACAAACATAACTATACAATAAAATTCATGTCTGGAGTTCATCTTTAAGTCGTTATTGTAGAGATGTACTGAATTTGTTTTTTTATTTCGCCGTGACATACACCTAATTTTTTTGTTGAATTTTTTAGAGGTATAAAGGTGAACATGTACATTAATAATACAAAGAGGATGGAGGAAACCGCTGTGACCTACTTCTCTTACACGAGTGACGCGACGGGCGCTGTGCTGTTCAGACAGCCATGTATCCTCTGTGATATCGGTGGGTCAGGGCTGTGATGGAGACATTTCTTGGGGAGATCAATAATCTCTCCGGGTGATGCCTGTCGTATGGCCCATTGCTCGGCTTGTTAGAACAATGGCTTAAAATCCTCCTGGCATGATACATGGTCTTCCTCTTCTGAGGTCTCATCATATTTGCTGGTAATGGAACACGTGCGGATCAGTGAACCGCCAGACATTGCCTGCACTTATACTGTCCTACTTCACATACCAGCTGGATTAACTCATTGTCTGCTGGAATAGCCTGGATCGCCATATAGCATTTGGTTGGTGGGCATAGTTATGCTTAAAATGCCTTGGCAATGGTCACATGACCTGGCACAGCTGATCACTGGGTTAAAGAAATAAAGTATAAGTTCCCCTTTTCACAAAAAATTAAAAGGTGGACTTACTCCTATTGTCCTGGCCAACCCTCCGGCCCCTGCTGCACATAGTGCCCATGATGCTTGGTGCTGCTGTTTAGCAGTCCGTAACAGCATCCATTATAATGCTTACAATGGCAAGCACACATGGTTAGTAGAGCCACATGATCACATTAACCAATGAGAAGTGATTTCTCCTGGGACTCTTTACTGAAAGGAGAAGCCACAGCTGTGCTTCCCATTGGTCAGTATGGCCAATATACCTCTATGACAAAGCCCCAGGGGTGGGATAAAATGCATCCGTGTCGTGGCCTATCGGGAAGAGCCAGAGCTGAGATTGCTCTCCATTTCTCTCATTCCTGGAGCGGTTCTAAATTGTGCAGCATTTTCCATATATATTTATACTGCACCGGATTAGCATTCATACCTGCACCCTATTTGAAGTGAGTTCACTAGAGCCATATCCTTTGAACTAGGAGAGCACTTAACATTTGCAAGGTCATTGGTTAGTATGGTGACATGGCTGTGCTGACCACCATTGCAAGCATTATGATGTATACCAACTCCAGAGCTATGTAATATGGTGTATGGTGTATGGACTGCTAGACCAGTAGCATGGGGCTACTCCTTCATTCACTTTTATGTTATGATAGACAACTTTTTAGTAAAGGCTCAGCCCACACAAAGATGATATATTTTAGTGCTTTGTAAATGTTGGAAAGTTCCCAGGTCTCCACACCTTCTGTTTTGATTTTATTTTATATGATGCACAAGGTAAAAGAAGAAGCTGGAATATAAAAAGGTCGACAGGAACATCCAAAACTACACAGTGTATGAGCAGAGTTGGTGATTATGGGAAGGCAGACTTACCATTGAGTAATACATTTAAAAGAGCGAACAAAAGTCCTGGATGGCTTAACTTCAATGTAAAAATGCATATAAAATCAAAGGAGAAGGCCTTAAAAAATAGGATTTTTGTACTCACTGTAAAATCGTTTTCTCTGAAGTTCATTGATGGACACAACTCCTTTAAATCTTGACCTTAGGGTTATATCGCCACCTTCAGGAGAGGACTAGGCAGAACATCTAAAACATGTAAAAACAGCAAGACTGCACTGATAGAGACTGATATCGTTATATCGGATTTTTTTTTGCTCTCCTCCGCTATGTGTCTTTCTTGTTTTATCTTAGCCGCCCTAATTGGACCCTTACATTTCTTGTTGCATTCTTTAAAACATCTGAATGCTGATGATGATCCCTCAATCTTGTATTTCTCTTTCATTCATTGATGGACACAGCTCCTTTAAATCTTGACCTTAGGGTTATATCGCCACCTTCAGGAGAGGACTAGGCAGAACATCTAAAACATGTAAAAACAGCAAGACTGCACAGCACCGCCCAGGGGGTGGTCCCACTGGCTATAACCCCTTACTCTGATTCCTGTAGCACAGTTTGTCAAAAAGCAGTACAAACATAACTAGGAGGGGTGGGTGCTGTGTCCGTCAAACTTCCAAGAAAAGGATTTTACAGTGAGTACAAAAATCCAATTTTCTCTTTCGTTCATTGATGGACACAGCTCCTTTAAATCTTGACCTTAGGGATGTCCCCAAGCAGTGTAAAAAACGAGGGGTGGAAACAGCAAGAAATAACTTCACCCACAATAAGAGGAACTCCTCAAACAGAAAAGTTAAACGGCCGCCATCAAAACTGCGGCCAACTTATGCATCTAAAGATGCGTTCACAGCAAACTTGTAACTTAATGAAAGTGTGAATTGCAACCTTACACCACCGCCTGCAAAACTTTGCGGCCAAAGCAAGCATCTGAAGATGCGCTCACGTCAACTTTGTAGAATTAAGTGAAAGGGTGAATGAATGACCAAGTCCCTGCCTTACACACCTGGGAAACAGACGCTTGATGTCAGAAAGCCCAGGAGGTTCCAATTGCCCTGGTGGAATGAGCCGTGACAGGAAAAGGGGTCTCCCGCCCCTTTAAGGCATAGACCTGAACCACGATCTGTCTGACCCACCAAGAAATGGTGGTCCACGAGACCACCAGACCTTTCTTTGGACCAACCACCAAGACAAACAGAGAGTCTGACATCCAGGAAAGGCGCCATAGTAGACAGATACACCAGTAGAGCCCGGACCACGTCCAGGGAATGTAAGGTGACTTCTTTCGGATGTATCGGCTTAGGACATAGGGATGGTAACACGATGTCCTCATTTAGATGAAAGGCCAAAATCACCTTTGGAAGAAAAGAGGGCTGCGGACGTAGCACCACCTTATCCTTGTGGAGGACCAAGTAAGGATACTTGCATGACAAGGCCGCCAACTCAGAAACCCTCCTGGCAGATGTAATAGTCACTGGAAAGACTACTTTCTGAGAAAGAGTCAACAAGGAAATCTCCCTAATATTCTCAAATAGCGGTTTATGAAGAACCAATAGCAGCAGATTCAGATCCCATGGAGGTAGCGATGGTCGAACTGGAGGGGCTACGTGTCGAACCCCTTGCACAAATGTACTCACCAATGAGTGAGTCCCCAAGGGACATTGGAAAAAGACAGCCTAGGCTGATATCTGCCCCTTGATGGTGCTTAAGGCAAGTTTCTGATCCGCTCCTCGCTGTAAAAACAGGAGGATCCTGGAAACTGAGTATGGCGCGGACGCCCCCCCATCTCCTCACACATGGAGATGTAAGCCTTCCACGTACGATGGTAAATCTTCCAAGAAGATGACTTCCGTGCCCTCTGCATAGTGGAAATTACAGAGTCTGACAGACCTCGGTCCCTTAGTGCATTGCTTTCAACAGCCATGCCGTTAAAACCAGCGACGGTAAAGCAAGATGAAGTATCGGACCTTGCGATAGAAGGTCCTCTCGCATCGGCAGTCGCCAAGGAACATCCGCCACCAGTCGTACTAGGTTCGTGTACCAAGGATGCCGAGGCCAATCTGGGGTAATCAGAATTACTGGAATCCCCTTGGTCTCCACTCTGCATAGCAGAGGTGGCAGGAGCTTTAGAGGGTGGAAGGCATAAATCAGCCAATAATGCCCCCATGGGGCCACCAACGTGTCTGACGCGTCCGCCCAGGGGCCTCTTGTCCTGAACACAAACCTCTGCACCTTCCGATTGAGCTGAGAGGCCAAGAGATCCACATCTGGTATGCCCCACTTTAGGCAAGTGAGCCGGAAAACATCCGGATGTAACGACCATTCCCCTTGGCCCAGCATCTGACGACTTGGGTAATCCGCCTGCCAGTTTTCTATGCCCGGAATGTATATGGCCAACAGGGCCGACACGTGCCGCTCTGCCCACTGTAGGATGTGAGTGACCTCCCATGTTGCAGCCGAGCTCCTTGTTCCTCTTTGATGGTTGACGTATGCCACCGTCGTGGCATTGTCCGACTGAATCCTGACATCCCTGCAGCATCCATGACCATGTGGAAAGGCACTGCCTGATCGCCCGAAGCGATGGGTACATGTTAGCATGCGTCCTTGATATTTAAGGATGCCAGGAAGCCCCCTGATGGAGTGATTCCATCCTGAACCTTCGCACTTTCACAAAGCTGTTGAGGGCCTTGAGGTCCAGGATTGGATGTACCCCTTACTTCTTTGGAACTAAAAACAGATTGGAGTAGACTCCTTGAAACCTTTCCAGCGTCAGGTCCTGTGCTGTCCCAAACAGGTCTTCCCAACGAGCTGGAAGCAGATGAAGTTTGAAAGGAAAGAATCTGTTTGTGAACAAGAAAGAAACTCTATCTTGCATCCTGATGAAACCAGTTCGCAGACCCATTGGTCAGACAGTAGGGAGGTTCACTGAGCTGCAAACTCCCGAAAAGCCACCCCCACCCGATTAATCGGTCAGGGGCATACCTTCATGCAGTAACATTTTTGCTCGCAGACTTGTTTGGCTTGCAAAACCAGGGGCGCTTTTGTCCTTCAGCCGGTGCCTTGTCGGACTGGGAATGCTTACCTACCGACCCGGGCAGGTGAAAAAGCCATTTCTGAGTGGAAAAAGAGGGTCCTTGCCTACGGTGTGACTCCTTACCCTTTCTGGACTGTGGGAGCAATGTGCTCTTCCTACCTGTAACATTTTTAATGTCATCCAGCGAGGCTCCAAATTGCCTCTCACCTTGGAAGAGCAAATCCGCCAGTGCTTATTTAGATGCCTGGTCTGCAGACCAGCATTTCAGCCAAATCAGGCACTGTAGCACCACTGCTTATACTGATGCTCTAGAGAGCAGGGGGACCTTATCCAGGGCTGTATCACAGACATACTTAAGGCCATGTACCAACTGATCTGCCAGTTCTACGCAGACTGGGGAATTCCCGGTGCAACAACTTTGCCCATTCAGTAAGCGTCTGCGACACCAAGGCCCTGGCCAGCACAGGTCATAACGATGACCCCACCACCATAAACATGGAATGAGCCACTGCCTCGGCCCTCCTGTCGGTAGGGTCCTTGAAGGCAGGAGTCCCTTCTACTGGAATCGTGGTTAGTTTCAATCTGGATACCGGGGGGGGGGGGGTCAACAACCGGGAGAGATGCCCAATTTTTCAGGAAGCTCTCCTCAAAAGGTTAACGCACCTCTATTCTTTTCGGGACTGAAAAGGCCCGTTGCCGGCTTCCCCATTCCTTGTACATGAACTTATCAAAATAAGTCAAATACGGAAACACCTTAGGCGTGCGGGCCGGTTTGGGGGACCCAAAAAGGGCCGCCACTTCTGCAGATGTCCCTGCTGCATCCTGTATGTGCAGGGTATCCTGCACCACTATGATGAGTGCTCCTACTAGCACTTTCTCCTGCGCTAACCCGGACACAGAGTCATTTTCACTATCCAAACGGTCCTGGTCCGCATCCTCTGACATGTCAGAACAGGGGCCGCCTGTCACCGCGGGGCAGAGTCTGAATCAGAGCTTTCCCCAGAAGATGGGGGGCAAGGGGCGTTTTTTACCCACCTTGAGGCCACACGCCGCTTCAACCCTGGCGACAAAGGTCTCCAGGATTGCCGACAAAGCGTCCATAGGCACCGCATTTTGTGCAGGTGAGCCAATTGCAATAGCAGGGATGTTTGGCGAAGAAACGCCAGCTTCTGACGCCATGCTGACCCTCACTCACCTGCCACAACTCAGGGACTTAAGGCAAGTCACACAAAAAGTCCACCCTCCTAGCTGCTCGCAGACTGAGGGGGCCCCCCACAGGACTCACCACCCTGACCGAGTACTGTGCTGTGCTGCCACCGTCCGCTCTGCTCTCTGTCAGTCACGAAGTGCACAAAGTAAAACTGCACTGTTTTAGAAGTATACAGACACCAGCACTAGAGGTAAACCGTGCCAAGGCTACAAGAAAATGTCCGCCGGCCATTCTAGCAAGAAAAATCACCAAGAAAATGGCCGCCGAACCTTCTAGAAAATGGCTGACAGCAATACACTGCATAAGGCTACAGAAAAATGGCCACGGCCTCAGCAAAATGGCCACGGCCCACGTGGCAGCCTCAGCAAGATGGCCGCAGCCTGCGCGGTGGCCTCCCCTCATGGCAAACAGCCTGATACGACACTGTGACAGGAAAAAAGCAGGGAAAGAAAGAGCGGACCCTGACAGCCAGCACAGCCCCCCTCCAAGGCCTGGAGAATCCCCGGAGGTCCCCCGGCCAGGTACATGCACCGCACCTCATGCCCAGTCACACAGCGGCCCCAGCAGGGGGAGGAGGGAATGAGAGATAGGAACAGATCAAAAGGAGAGTGAGAGGCCTCTTAGTTGACCTCCCAGGGAATGCCCAGCTGCTCCATCCTGCCAAGGCAGGGGGGGCCATACTTACACCTCCTGTCGGGACTGCTGGACGCATTCCACCACAGACCCATCACTTGAGTAGTATCAAGTGGCTGCTGGCCACGGCACACTGTGACAAGGACAGTGGTAGCCCGGTCATATGTGTGCCCCAGAGCATATAGCTCACCGGCCGCCCCTCAACCAGAAGGGGCATGTTGTGGCTGACCCAGCACATAGCTAGGGTCTTCTCACGCTCAATGGCCAGGCTGGGGAGACTACAAGGATCTATATTATCCAGCCTGTCACCCAGCCCGGCTGTTGATTGTAGATCACAGGATTAAAATTGCAGAAAAAAATTCCCAGAACCAATGGTCCTCTCAGGGAGCCAGGTCCTTCTCCTACACTAGGCAGAAAAAACTGAGCTACAGGAAGCAGAGTGAGGGGTTATAGCCAGTGGGACCGCCCCCTAGGCGGTGCTGTGCGGTCTTGCTGTTTTTACATGTTTTACATGTTCTGCCTAGTCCTCTCCTGAAGGTGGCGATATAACCCTAAGGTCAAGATTTAAAGGAGCTGTGTCCATCAATGAATGAAAGAGAAATACAAGATTGAGGGATCATCATCAGCATTCAGATGTTTTAAAGAATGCAACAAGAAATGTAAGGGTCCAATTAGGGCGGCTAAGATAAAACAAGAAAGACACATAGCGGAGGAGAGCAAAAAAAAATCCCAAGAAATTCTTTAAGTATGTAAACAGTAAAAAAGGAGGACAGACCATATTGGCCCAATAAAGAATGAGGAAGGACATCTGGTTACAAAGGATGGGGAGATGGTGAAGGTATTGAATTTATTCTTCTCCTCAGTTTTCACGAGGGAATCGGGGGATTCAGTAACCAAAACTGCAATGTTTATTCTTATGACACATTACAGGAAGCTCCTCCATGGTTAACAGAGGACAGAATTAAAATTAGACTTTGGAAACTTAACATTAATAAATCACCGGGACCGGATGACTTGCATCCGAGAGTACTTAGGGAACTCAGTCAAGTAATTGCCAGACCATTGTTCCTAATTTTTACTGACAGTCTCCTGACTGGATTGGTACCAGGTGATTGGAGAAAAGCCAATATAGCGCCAATATTTAAAAAAAGCTCCAAAATACATTCTGGGAATTACAGACCAGTTAGCCTAACATCAATAGTATGCAAGCTCTTGGAGGGGATGATAAGGGACTATATAGATTTTAGTAACAAGAATAGTATCATTAGCAGCAATCAGTATGGATTCATGAAGAATCATTCTTGCCAATTCTATTAACCTTCTATGAGGAGGTGAGTTGCCAGCTACATAAAGGAAGGCCCGTGGATGTGGTGTATCTTGATTTTGCAAAAGCATTTGGCACAGTTCCCCATAAATGTTTACTGTACAAAATAAGGTCCGTTGGCATGGACCATAGGGTGAGCGTATGGATTGAACCCTGGTTACAAGGGCGAGATCAGAGGGTGGTGATAAATGGGGAGTACTTGGAATGGTCAGGGGTGGGCAGTGAAGTCCTCGAGGGCTCTGTGTTGGGACCAGTCCCATTTATTTTGTTCATAAACGACCTGGAGGATGGGGTAAACAGTTCAATCTCTGTATTTACAGGCGATACCAAGCTAAGTAGGACAATAACTGATGTGGAAACCTTGCAAGAAGATCTGAACAAATTAACGGGGTGGACAACTACATGGCAATTGAGGTTTAATGTAGAAAAATTTAAAATAATGCATTTGGGTGGCAAAAATATGAATGCAATCTATACACTGGGGGAGAACCTCTGGGGGAATCTAGGATGGAAAAGGACCTCAGGAAGGATGTACTAGAAATGGAGCGAGTACAAAGAAGGGTAACAAAGCTAATAAAGGTTCTGGAGGATATTAGTTATGAGGAAAGGTTGTGAGCACTGAACTTATTCTCACTGGAGAAGAGACACTTGAGAGGGGATACTATTTAAATTTATAAATACCGTACTGGTGACCCCACAATAGTGATAAAACTTTTTACGCAGAAGGGAGTTTAATAAGACACGTGGCCACTCATTAAAATTAGAAAAGAGGTTTAACCTTAAACTACATAGAGGGTTCTTTACTGTAAGAGCGGCAAGGATGTGGAATTCCCTTCCACAGGCGGTGGTCTCAGCGGGGAGCATTGATAGTTTTAAAAACTATTAGATAAGCACCTGAATGACCACAACATACAGGGATATACAATGTAATACTGCCATATAATGAAACACATAGGTTGAACTTGATGGACTTGTGTCTTTTTTCAGTCTCACCTACTATGTAACTATGTAACCATGTTTTAGGCTAGATACATTTAGTAGTTGGGTCTGCTGCACTCAGTTGAGCAGCAATTTGGTTTTCAGGTCTGGTCAGGTCTATCCTTAAGCCTGGTGATTGATTGCTCCTGCCTGTGCCTAGAAGAAACTTCAAGAAATACAGTAGGATGGTTAGTCACTGGGTTATGAAAGTGTATGTGACCCCAGGCAATCCTTGGGAGGGGGCACCTAGAAGCAGTAGCGTAGCGTGGGTTGTCAGCGCCCGGGGCAAGGCAAGTAATTTGCGCCCCCCTAACTTGCGGAATTTTCGCACTCCCTGAGTCCCTTCCCTTCCTACTATAGTACTGACCTACCTGACCACTAATCTACCTGATTCCTATACTGACCACTACAGTATACTACTACACTATACAATACACTGACCTATCTCATTCCTATACTGACCCTTACACTAACCTACCTGATTCCTACATCGACCACTACACTACGCACTAACCTACCTGATTCCTACATCGACCACTACACTACACACTAACCTACCTGATTCTTACATCGACCACTACTCTACACTACACACTAACCTACCTGATTCTTACATCGATCATTACACTACACAACACATTAACCTACCTGATTCCTACATTGACCACTACACTACACTACACACTAACCTACCTGATTCCTACATCGACCACTATATTACACACTAAACTACCTTATTCCTACATCGACCACTACATTACACACTAGCCTACCTGATTCCTACATCAACCACTACACTACACTATACAATCCACTATACACTGACCACTACACTACACACCACACCACACTAACTGATTCCTATACTGACCACTACACTATACTACTACACTACACAATACACTATCCACTGACCACTACACACCACACTAACCTACCTGATTCCTATACTGACCACTACACTGACCTACCTGATTCCTACATTGACCACTACACTACACACTGACCTACCCGATTCCTATACTGACCACTACACTACAAACCACAGCGCACCACACATCACACCCTACTAACCTACCCAATTCCTATACTGACCACTACACACCTCTAACCACTAAACTACACACTGACCACTACACACTGACCACTGCACTACACACCACACTGATCACTACACACAACACTGACCACTACACTACACACTGACCACTACACTACACACACTGACCACTGCACTACACACCACACTGACCACTACACTACACACCACACACTACACACTGAGCACTACACTACACACACTGACCACTACACACCAACCACTACACACCACACACTGACCACTACACACCACACACTGACCACTACACACTGACCACTACACACCACACACTGACCACTACACACTGACCACTACACACCACACCCTGACCACTACACACTGACCACACTACACTACACACTGACCATTACATTACACACTGACCACTACACACACTACACTAACTACACTACACACCACACACTGACCACTACACACTGACCACTAAACACTGCACACTGACCACACTACACCACACACTGATCACTACACACTGACCACTACACCACACACCGACCACTATACTACACACCACTACAAACTGGCCACTACACACCTCTGGCCATTACACACCACTGACCACACACTGACCACACTACACACCACTGACCACTACTGACCACTGACCACTACACACCACTGACCACTACTGACCACTGACCACTACACACCACTGACCACACTACACACCACTGACCACTACACACCACTGACCACACTACACACCACTGACCACTACACACCACTGAGTACTACACGCCACTGACCACATACTGACCACACTACACACTGAGCACTACACTACACACCACACTGACCACTACACACTGACCACTACACACGACACTAACCTACCTGATTGCTACACTGACCATTACACAATACACTATACACTACACACAGACCACTACTCAATACACTCCATACTGACCGCTACACAATACTCTACCCACAGACCAATACACTACACACAATACACTATACATTACACTGACTATACACTAACTTTCTAGCTGCTCCCTCTCCCCAGACCAGTGAGTCTCTTACCTTTTTTTGTTTCATCTGCTCTGCCTCTGCGCCGCCGCCTGTCACACTGCCAGACATGATGGGACATGATGGGTGACCCAGAGAGGAGGAGGAGGAGGGGAGGAGGAGAAGACGGTGGCCACAGACTGCCTGCCGAGATGGGGATATGATTGATAACCCAGGCCGAAGAGGAGGAGCAGGAGAAGACGGCGGTCACAGCGAAGACCAGCCCCGCTCCCCCGCGATTGAGGACAGGCCAGCCCCACCTGCCGCACATGACCCTTTTCGCCCAATCACAGGGCGCCAGGGGCCAGCCGGAGCGTGGGGTCACAGAAAATAGAATTTAGATGTATGGAGCAAATGTTGCGCCCGGGGCCAAGGTCCCCCTCACTCCCCCCACACTATGCCACTGCCTAGAAGACATGGCTAAGGAGAAGATGAATGTTTCCAAGGGCTTCTCCTCTACTGCCCCCCCCTGGGAGGCAGCCTGTGCTACTGAAGAACTGTTGCTGTTAGGTCTTATCATATGCCTGACCAAGGACTTGAAAGAAAAATAGGGAGCTGTATCTTGATATTGTAAGTAGGATCTTTTGCCTAGAGCTTCAGGACTGTGACTGTTCTTATAGGGTCCCAGACCAGCTGGCTGTTCCTTTTACCTCCAGCATTAACTACCTGTAGGCTACTTCCTCCAGCATTAACTACCTGTAGGCTGCTTCTTAAAGAATTTGGCTGAGAATCTGTCCTCCTGCACCTGATTGTGTTTTTTGAGTATCCTACACCCTTATCCCTCTACCCACCTGTGTTAAAGTACTACAATAAGTCTTCAAAAAAAGACAACCCTAGACTGAGCCTAAAATCTTCTCAATTGTGCTGTTTTTATATATTAATAAAATTGATATATTTTAATAAATGTTTTATATTGATTTAATATGCACCTAAAAATTGTGTCCGGTCTATAAGCCAGGGGCTTTGGATATACAGTTGGATACATGGCTCTATATTCAGGCTCTATCTAGTCTATAAACAGAGTCTCTGAATGCACAGCTGGGTAAATGGCTCTATAATTAGGAAGTATCTGGTCTATAAACCAGAGGCTCTGGGTGGACAGTTAGATAAATAGCTTCATATTTAGAATGCACCTAGTCTTTCAACCAGAAGCTCTGGGCGGACAGTTAGATATAATGGCTCTGTATTTATGCTATATCTAGTCTATAAACCAGAGGCTCCGGATGGACAGTTGGATAAATGGCTCTATATTTAGGCTATATCTAGTCTATAAACCAGAGGCTCTGGGTGGAGAGTTGGATAAATGGCTCTATATTTAGGCTGTATTTGGTCTATAAATCAAAGGCTCTAGATGGATAATTGGATAATTAAATGGTTCTATATTTAAGATGTATCCAGTCTATCAACTAGAGGCTCTGAATGGGCAGTTAGTTAAACGGCTCTACAGTATATTTAGGATGTATCTGGTCTTTAAACCAGAGGCTCTGGATGGACAGTTGGATAAATAGCTTTATTTTTAGGATGAATTTGGTCTATAAACCATAGGCTCTGAATATGGCACTGCGTCCTGAGCCCACCCAGTTGTGTGACAATAGCGAATTGATATTCGCTATTGTGCATGTTGGGCTAATTTCTCCTCCTCCCTGCCAATCAGGAAGCAGGTCCTGAGACCCAATTGGCCAGGGAGTCTTAGGATCACTGCCTTCCCGTCCGTCTCCCCTGGGGGAGTTGTATTGGTGTGCCACCCCCTCCCCCCTCCCAAAAAAAAATATCCACTGGACAGTTGGATATTTAGGATGTATCTGGTCTATAAACCAGAGGCTCTGGATGGATAGTTAGATAAAATATACATTTGGGCTCCATGTGGGTTATATAACAGCCATTTGAAATATTCTTATGTAAAAAATGATGTTGCAGAAAGGTGGTGTAGTGAAAGGCCCAATGATGAAACCTTCTTCCAGTTCGGATTGTAGCAACAGATCCACCACTTCAGTGTCTGAGGAAGATGGCCTGAGATTTGCGCATTCAAAACTAACTTCCGGCAAAGAGACAAAACCTGAGTGGAACCCCTCCGAGAAACCCCTTATCAAAAAATTGCTGAAAAAAGGAGATGGATGGGTGGCCAAACACTCCCGCAAAAAAGGTACGTTAATATGGCTTAGTCATGAGGCTTTTTTCTGCCTCAGTGAACAAGCTGACTTGGGGTGAACCCTGAAACACCCAATACAAATATGTAACAGACGGCATAGCTTGTATGTCCCAAGATTGTAATTGTTACAAATCTGGGACTTCCCCAAAAAATGAATGGGCTGACCTAACTTATCCAAGGATGCCGGATGACCTGAGGATGGAAAAGAGGTACCCGCCCCCCTGGACGTACTAGGCAGAGCCAGAACCTCCGCATTAGGGCACCAGTATGCCGTGTGTGTGGACGACTGGCAAGTCGCATACACCGGGGATCTAAGCCCAGAAAAATGCCTGCAGAACAATTCTGTATCAATATTGGTCCAAACCATAACCACCTGGAATTGCGCAAAACAGGCCGCCGTCTTGGCTGAAAAAGACCGGTGATAGTCGTAAAAATTGCACCCCCGTACTTGTGGCCTAACTTGACCACCGTGTATAGGTACAGGTCCAATTCATCCCTTCTGAGCAGACCTACCAAACAAATGATATCTCTGTAAAGACTAAAAGCTAGGACAAACTCAGGGATGGACAACTTGCGATTGAGCCTGTGATCCCTGGTCTTGACCACCACTGAAACATCCCCGCAAGCGTAAGACCTATTGTCTGCCAGGTCATGAGCAGCAATTAACAAGGACGCCAGGCTGACATCCTTGCCCTCCAAAATTTATTTTTTTAAGTTCCCAGGGATAAAATGAGCCGGAATAATGGGGGGAGCCCACCCATTGTTACCTGGGCCTACCGGCACTGGCCTAAGTGCCGTGGGGGTTCCAGAACCTGCTACAACCACTGGGCCAGTAAAAACTCCCGAAGCAGCATTAGGCTGACTTTCCAACACCTCCAATCTACTGCGCAACTCCTGACAGGACGTAGCTAGGGAATTGAGAGTGGTGTGGATCTGGGAGAGAGAAGAAACCACAGTCCACAGAGTAACTTTCTCCGCACTTGCGTCCGCCGCACGAGGGAACAGTAACCTAAATAACTGGGCTTTCCGTGCTGAAGCCGTAAAAGCGATCCGTTTGCGCTGAAGTTCTGCCATCAGCCTTGGGACGGTCCAGGTCCTGAGAGAAGGTGAGCTATCACGCTCCGACCCCCTTGCCGAAGAAGGCGGTATAGATGTGAAGTCCTCAATATCTGCAGCTTCAGACATGACCTGCACCGGGAAAGTAAAAAAAACTTGACATAACCCAGAACACATAACACACCGCCCCTGTGATTTACCTTCGCACGTCCTCCTCGACTGATCCATAAGCCGGAAATGACATCAGTCGCCCGGAAATGACGCCGAGAACCTAAAACCATGAGGGAGGAGGCCAAGGAGGGCAAGGCTTTATGTGGCCTGACTCCTCCCACAAACACAGGCTGTCCTTACACAGCCTTACACATGTACTCTTACCAGAGTGTGTTGACCACCTATTACTGGGGGTCAAAAGGGGCTCTTATATCTCATATGCTCCATCCATGGTCACTCATCAGCATCAGCAAGACTACGGGGATCATTCAAATTTCACATGGAAACCAGTACTCCTCTAGTCTTAGATCATGGTGCTCAGTGGGATATGTCAGCAAAGAGAAAAAAAGCTATAGTGTAAGATAGTATTAAATCCAAAGTTGGGCTTTATTCAAATAATGCACTGACATGCCATTACATGAAAAATGAAAAATCTTCAGAGCAAGAGCAAATGTTAGCTCAATCCAATTCGGAATATTCTGTGTGTGCCCCCTTACATTAGGACAATGCTGTACCTCCTAGTTGAGGAGAATGTGGTTGTTTTTGCCCCTCCATTGGGCCTGGGCTGGTTCTGCCATTCAGGAAGCTGGCAATCCCCTGAGATAGATATTGCAGTCTGGTAACTAGATCTAGTCTTAGTCTTGTATTAGTCAATAGATTTGGATCATGTTTGGGTTTTCATAGCTGCTATCACTGGAAAGGAAAACCACCAATTTACAGAGGAAATGTGAGACTATTCCAGGGCAAAGCTTAAGCTCTCTTCAAATTGAGTAGATTAATTAAGCCTTGGCTCGCCTGTTTGTTTTAAATCAACAGGACAAAGCCGGTGAATATATGAGGTCTATCATGTGTGTGATATACATTACAGCGCTGTCCATTTATCAACTGAAATGTCGCCAATGAGGATGGCGGATTCATCTTATCCTCTTATGAGTGATGAATTTCTGTAATATTTCCTATTTTCAAGAATAATAATGCTGAACAAAGTCTAAAATTCCTTAACCTTTAAGTGTCTCGTTTGTCATTGGAAATGTCAACATTAATTCCGTATAAAACGCACGTTTATCTCTGCGGCTCACAGATGTTGCTCTCATATGTTAGTCAGATACATGAAAGAAATTACTCTCCTTAAATGAATTGGAAACCCCGGGTTATTAATCCAATAGGCCAGATGTAAGTTAATGTTTTACATAGGAAGGAGGGGCTGGATGGAGTTACAGAAATCAATGGGATTTGGATGATTTCATAAAGGATAAGGCAACATGCAAGTAAACTTTAGCAGCTGATCAGAATAAATTAAAAATTATTTCATCTGCATTGGGGAAAGTTGAAGCTGGCTGCTTTGGATTAGCACACTGTGTAGTTCTTTGCACTTTTTTTATAGCCACTTGCATTGCCTCATTGAAACCCACTTACTTCTTGCAAGCCCACGGTGTTAAGGACAAGCCCCCTGGGGGTGCATCATTCTAGGCTTATGGTAGAATGATGTAGAGAGGGGATAGGCAACCTAAGACATGCAAGAAAGCAACCTGCACGTGTTGTTGTTTTCAATGGCACCCAGAAGATCGGCATGTGCTCAACCTTAGACTGGTTTACTGGAGGGTCTTCTGGTGGGTCTCTGCTGCCTACAAATACAACACTGCTACAATAAGCTGGAATTGAAATTTCAAGGAGGTCTGCCTACCTGAATCTGAAGCTGCAGGAATTGGGGAGATCTGAGGTATGAAGGTGCAGGAATTATGGTGATCTGAAGTATGAAGTTATGGGAATTGGGGTGATCTAAGATTTGAAGATGCAGGAACTAGTGTGATCTGAGGTGTAAAGGTTCAGGAAGTGCTGTGATCTGAGATGTGAAGATGTAGGAATTATGACTGATTTGTGGTTTGAAGGTGCAGAAATTGGGGTTGATTGAGGTCTAAAGGGGCAGGAATTAATGCTGGCCTGTGGTCTGAATGTGCAGGAATTAGGGTGATCTGCGGTTCGAAGGTGCAGGAAATTAGGTGATCCAAAATCTGAAAGTGCAGGAATTGGAGTGATCAGAGGTTTGAAGGTGAAGGAATTGGGGTGATCTGAGGTTTGAAGATGCAGGAATTGAGGTGATCTGAGGTTTTAAGGTACAGGAATTGGGGTTATCTAAGGTGTGAAGGTGGAGGAATTGAGGTGATCCAAAGTCTGTAGGTGCAGGAATTGGGGCGCTCTGAGGTTCGAAGGTACAAGAATTGAGGTGATACAAAGTCTGCAGGTGCAGGAATTGGGGTGATATGAGGTGTGAAGGTGCAGCAATTGGAACTATTTTGCAGTGTGAAGGTGTTAGGACTAGGGTTTATTGAAAGTCTGGAGAGGCAGGAACTGGGGCTGGCTATGCCTCTATAGCTCACTATTGCTTACTGGTATGCCAGTTATCAAATGCCTGTAGATTAACACTTGATGAGAAAAATACATACCCTTATGTAGAGAACACCCATGTCATTTTGTGAGCACTCGTAGCATAGAGCAGCGATTGTCAACCAGTGGTCCGTGGACCACTAATGGTCTATGAGAAAATTCTGGTGATGCCCAGGGGTTCTGCCACAAATCAACATTGTGTCCAATATATACCGTTCAATGATATTTTCAGTGTTGCTCTCAAAGTGTGCTGACAGTCAATACTGTGCGCATTGATACCCAATGCCTCCTCTGTAGTTAAAGCTCCTGTGAACTCAAAGGGAGGGGCGGGGAGTAGTGCAGAGAGTGGGAGGTGAAGAAGGAGGGGATTTCCATTTGCAGTGCTGATCACAGACTGTGGGAGGGAGCACAGAGCTCGAGCACATGGCTGGATAAGGAGGTGAGATCCAATGATGAGTCTGTGTAAGGCAGCAGAGGGGAGCAGAGACCCAGAGCATTGTGTGTATAAGGCAGCAGTGTGATCCAGAGGAAGGGGGGCAGAGAGCTGGAGCATTTGTCAGGGCTGGGCTCAGCCCTTCCTTCTCTGAGCTGGTTGCTCAACTATCGGCTATTTGTCAGCTCCTATCTCTGCACAGTGACTCACCTGTTGATGATATCCTGCTCGTCAGTCCTGCCTACTCAAGCCGTCCAGTCCAGAGGATCTCTGCCTTCGCCTTGGTCAACATCACAGAGACGACTATCTCCTGCATTCCTGTTAAAGACTTGCTTGGCTGACATCCCTCCTGGCTCCAGATCCTGCTTGCTGTTCTAGTACACTCATCTCCGGCTACCTGACGTTTGGCTTGTCTGACTATCCGTTCCGGTTATTGAACAATGGCTATGTTTTGACTACGATTTTCTTTGTTTACCTTTTTATGATTATTAAACAAGTGTGATTTAACTGTACTTCTGTCTCAGTCTGATTCATGGTTTCCGACAGCACTGTGTGTATAAGGCAGCAATGTGATCCAGGGTGGAGGGGCAGCAATCTGAATCATTGTGTGTATAAGGCAGCAGTGTGATCCAGGGGGGAGGGGGCAGAGAGCTGGAGCATTGGGTTTTTTAAGGCAGCAGTGTGATGGGGGGGGGGGGGGGGCAAAGAGCCAGAGCATTGTGTGTATAAGGCAGCAGTGAGACCCAGGGGAGGGGGCAGAGAGCCAGAGCATTGTATGTATAAGGCAGCAGTGAGATCCAGGGTCAGGGGGCAGAGAGCCGGAGAATTGTGTGTATAAGGCAGCAGTGAGATCCAGGGGGAGGGGAGCAGAGAGCCAGAGCATTGTGTGTATAAGGCAACAGCGTGATCCAAAGAGGGGGAAGAGCAGAGATCCAGAGCATTGTGTGTATAAGGCAGCAGTGTGATCTGGGGGCAGGCAGATAGCCGGAGCATTGTGTGTATAAGGCAGCAGTGAGATCCAGGGGGAGGGGGGCAGAGAGCCGGAGAATTGTCTGTATAAGGCAGCAGTGAGATCCAGGGGGAGGGGGGCAGATAGCCGGAGCATTGTGTGTATAACGCAGCAGTGCAATCCGGGGGGGGGGGCAAAGAGCCGGAGCATTGTGTGCATAATGCGTGTGCATAAAATATAGGGGGTGCTACATGGAGAGGGATGAGGGTTTGGTCCTATGGAGTGTAACAATAAATTCCTATTTGATTTTTGTGTCAAGCTATTAATAATATTGGACGGCACTACAGAGAGGAACAGAATTCACAGAATAAACGGTTTCCTTACTACAGAAAAACAAAATCAGCAGTAGTTGACCACATAGCTCACTGTTATAATAATCTTCTGGAATGGAACCGGAGCCTCCGAATTCGGAAGTCACATTGACCTGCTGAGTCGGTGATATGAGTAGAATAAATGAGCAGTTCTCTCCCTTCTTGATTGGAGGATATGAGATGGGGGAAATGTTATCAGAACCATCAAAAACTTAGTTGCAAGTGGTGCAAGATGATTGCAGGCTGGGGCCTGCAAAAAGCAAACAACCGCAACTCCAGCATTATATGCATTTTAAAAAAAAATGTTTAAACTACAGTGGTGTGAAAAAGTGTTTGCCCCCTTCCTCATTTCCTGTTCCTTTGCATGTTTGTCACACTTAAGTGTTTCGGAACATCAAACCAATTTAAACAATAGTCAAGGACAACACAAGTAAACACAAAATGCAATTTGTAAATGAAGGTGTTTATTATTAAAGGTGAAAAAAAATCCAAACCATCATGGCCCTGTGTGAAAAAGTGATTGCCCCCTAAACCTAATAACTGGTTGGGCCACCCTTAGCAGCAACAACTGCAACCAAGCGTTTGCGATAACGTGCAATGAGGCTTTTACAGCGTCCTGGAGGAATTTTGGCCCACTCATCTTTGCAGAATTGTCCTAATTCAGTTACATTAGAGGGTTTTCAAGCATGAACGGCCTTTTTAAGGTCATACCACAACATCTCAATAGGATTCAGGTCAGGACTTTGGCTAGGCCACTCCAAAGTCTTCATTTTGTTTTTCTTCAGCCATTCGGTGGTGGACTTGCTGGTGTGTTTAGGATCATTGTCCTGCTGCAGAACCCAAGTTCGTTTCAGCTTGAGTACACGAACAGATGGTCGGACATTCTCCTTCAGGATCTCTTGGTAGACAGCAGAATTCATAGTTCCTTTTATCACGGCAAGTCTTCCAGGTCCTGAAGCAGCAAAACAGCCCCAGACCATCACACTACCACCACCATATTTTACTGTTGGTATAATGTTCTTTTTATGAAATGCAGTGTTCCTTCTACGCCAGATATACTTGGACACACACCTTCCAAAGAGTTCCACTTTTGTCTCATCGGTCCACAGAATGTTGTCCCAAAAGTCTTGGGGATCATCAAGATGTGTTGTGGAGAAATTGAGACGAGCTTTGATGTTCTTTTTGCTCAGCAGTGGTTTTCTCCTTGGAACTCTGCCATGCAGGCCATTTTTGCCCAGTCTTTTCCTGATGGTGGAGGCATGAACGCTGACCTTAACTGAGGCAAGTGAGGCCTGCAGTTCCTTGGACGTTGTTGTGGGGTCTTTTGTGACCTCTTGGATGAGTCGTCGCTGCGCTCTTGGGGTAATTTTGGGCGGCCGGCCACTCCTGGGAAGGTTCACCACTGTTCCATGTCTTCGCCATTTGTGGATAATGGCTCTCACTGTGGTTCGCTGGATTCCCAAAGCTTTGGAAATGGCTTTATAACCCTTTCCAGACTGATAGATCTCAATTACTTTCTTTCTCAATTGTTCCTGAATTTCTTTGGGTCTCGGCATGATGTGTAGCTTTTAAGGATCTTCTGGTGGACCTTACTGTGTCAAGCAGCTCCTATTTAAGTGATGCCTTGATTGTGAACAGGTGTGGCAATAATCAGGCCTGGGTGTGGCTAGAGAAATTGAACTCAGGTGTGGACAACCACAGTTATAGTATGTTTTAACAAGGGGGGCAATCACTTTTTCACACAGGGCCATGATGGTTTGGATTTTTTTTCACCTTTAATAATAAACACCTTCATTTACAAATTGCATTTTGTGTTTACTTGTGTTGTCCTTGACTATTGTTTAAATTGGTTTGATGTTCCGAAACACTTAAGTGTGACAAACATGCAAAGGAACAGGAAATGAGGAAGGGGGCAAACACTTTTTCACACCACTGTATATGAGGCTCAGTCAACGCTAGTGTGGGCTATGTGTCCCCGTTTGCTTGGGCATGGCAGCCTATTTATTTGAATGGGCTGCTGTGGCGTGTGAACTGCACAAAAAAGGTGTATGCACCTCTTTAAAATCTTTTTGACCTTGCGGTTTCCCTGCGGTTCCTGCACCTGCACTCACGCTGCGGACTGAGATGTGTGGGGGTGCCATTCAAAATGAATAGTAGCAAGCCTGCATACAAGCAGACTGTTGTAGGCACCCACAATATTGTCATTTTCTATAAGGCCCTGTTTTACGGATGCGGGCACCGGCGCTACTTTTAGTGCCGCTTTACCTTCGCTCTAGCGGGAGTATTTGGCCACTAGTGGGGCGGTTTTACCCCCTGCTAGCAGCTGAGAAAGGGTTGAAACCACCGCAAAGTGCTGCTGCTGTGGCGCTTTGCTGGCGGCATAGCCACGCTGCCCCATTTGTTTCAATGGGCAGGAGCATTGAAAGAGCGGTATACACACCGCTCCTTCACCGCTCCAAAGATGCTGCTAGCAGGACATTTTTTACTGTCCTGCCAGCGCACCGCTCCAGTGTGAAAGCCCTCGGGGCTTTCACACTGGAGTGTGAGGAGCGGCTCTTTCAGGCCGCTTTGCAGTCGCTATTTTTAGCGCTCTAGTGCCTGCAAAGCTCCCCAGTGTTAAAGCGGTCTAACATATTTAATATAAAATAATATACAGTATATAGAATAAGCTACAATTAATAATATAAATAAAATAATACAATACAAAAAAAAAAAAAATATTCAGTTAATTGTATAATATGCCGCTCTATTATCATGAAAGTGCTGCTTAACCCACAACAGTAAAATCAGTCTGTATATGCAGTAAAGCATGCTTGTTATACTGACTGTGGAACCTAAGGGGTTAATCCTCTGCATTGTGTAATAAGGCTGATTGATCCTGTCTTTCTTCCACAGTCCCCAGTTCATCTCCTGATAGAACAGGGGCACTCTGCACATGCTCAGTTTGGTGTGTATTGCTAGAGAGTTTTTTTTTCTTTCTTGGGAGAGTGCATATGATCAGCACAGGACCATTCATCACTGTCCAGACAGAGGGTCAGGGGTCCTGCAGCCTCATAGGACAGTCTGAGAAGAATGAAAACTCCTCCTATAAGCTTCAATCAGACACTAATAGAAGTCATACGACTGCTATATACTGCTGAGGAGAAAAGGTATTTAGCAGTACATATTTACTAAAATAATTGCATTTCCATGTACGGTGGAACCGTGAATTACGAACATAATCTGTTCCAGGAGAATGCTTGTAATCCAAAGCACTCACATATCAAAGCGAATTTCCCCACAGAAGTCAATGGAAAAGAAGATAATTTATTCCGCATTGACTTCTATTACATGCAATACCGCATGTGGCCAGAGGTGGGGGGGCACTGGAGAGCCTCGGAAATACTCTGGGACAGCTTGCCTGAACTCGGAAATTCTTGGGAATGGAGTATTTCCGAGTGCTTCCGAGTATTTCTGAGTGCTACTGAGTATTTCCAAATGGCTCTGAATGGCTCAGAACCATTCCGATTATCCCCGGTGCCCCCGCAACTCTGGCCAAATGCGGTACTGCACACCCCATTAGGATTCTGCTCGTTTTGCTAAACAACACTCGCAAACCAAGTCAGAATTTAAAAAAAAAAGTTGCTCGTCTTTCAAATCGCCCATTAACCATGCTACTCGTAAACCAAGGTTCAACTGTACCCTGTCACACCCTGTAAAAATTGTTTGGAGAACATACACACAGGCGTTGACTTGGCCTCCAAATTCTCAATCAAGCATCCGTGGGATGTGCTGAAAAAAGAGTTCATAGTAGGCCCCATCTCAGAACTTAAAGCGGAGCTCCACCCTAAAGTGGAACTTCCTCTCATTGTAACCCTCCCCCCCTCCGGCGCCACAATTGGCCCCTTTCAGGGGGGAGGGGGTGCAGATACCTGTACAGTACAGGTATCTGTACCCACTTCCGGCATAGATATCCGCAGAATCTGTGGATATTTATGCCACTTCCCGCGGGTCCCCCGCTGTCTGCTGGGAAACACACAGATCCCAGAGACAGCGGGGACTATCCTTATTGCGCAGCGTGACTCACGCATGCGCAGTAGGGAGCCTGGAAATGAAGCCGCAAGGCTCCACTTCATGATTCCCATACCCAAGATGGCGGCGGCAGCACCCGAGAGACGATCGAGAGATCGGTTTCGGGTGCCGACATTGCGGGCGCGCTGGGCGGGTAAGTGTCCTTATTTTAAAAGTAAGCAGCTGCAGTATTTGTAGATGCTGGCTTTTAAAATAAAAAAAAAACAGCGGAACTCCTGCTTTAAAGGATCTGCCACTGATGGCTTGGTGCCAGATACCACAGCATACCTTCAGAGGTCTAGTGGAGTCCATGCCTGGTTGGGTCAGGGCAGTTTTGGTAGGAAAAGGGGGACATACTTAATATTAGGTGGGTGGTCATAAAGTTATGGCCGATCGAAGTATACACACAATAAGTGTTCATGGATGGACCTGGTGTGAAATAAGCTATCGGGACACTTTATCTGTCCTCTGTTTTGCTGAGATGTCTTCATATGCAATTAAATATAGTGACAGAAGTCTTTGTAGCTTCCGGCCCCACACCCCCTGGGAACTGAAGGAGAATTGAGGCTCGATAATGAGGAATTGGCACATCTTCCAAACCAATACAAAATCCATTCAATTCAACGTTTTTCTTTTAACTCTTTACTACTTGAAAATTCGCTCAATACTTACACCCATCAACAGCTGAATTTTAACTTCTAAAAATGATATGTTTGAAAATTTTTAATATATTTTGGCCATTCATTACACAATCGATTTTACCAAACATTTTTTGGTTATCAGTGATCAGGTCTAAATTTCCAAAATTAAAAACTGGGACTCATCGAGCCCCAATCTTGGTAATTTCTGAACAAGTCTGCATGATCCATCTGTGTCAGGGCTCAACAAGGGGATTCTGGATGGATATTTATAGTATTTTGCTTGTTAATTTGTTTTTATTTGTGTATATTTCCCTCAATATTGTATAATAATAATGTGTATCTGTGGCAGGGACATTAGAGTTTAAGCTCTTCTGCTGCAGAGGCTGAAGTGAATGGCTGAGTTCTCTCTATACAGCCCAGTGGTATATATCCTCTATCATACACATTTTTGTTTTTGTGCAGTCCACCGATTCTGGATGCGCAAATGACAAATCATATTCAAAGGAACCAGCCGGACTGATAAGAGCATAAATATCCTTGGCCTTAAATCCCATGGCTAGGATCTTATAAACAACCACCCTCCTGATAGGTGGATTACCTCCTCCTTCCCATCTGAGCTGTACCACATTCCTGTGTTTAATGAAAGAAGGTGCGTTAGGAGAAAGTCGCACAACTGGCTCCCTTCCACCACCAGTAGCATGACTTTGACCTGACACAGCCTTAGCATAATTCCTAACTGGGATAGATGACACATTAACTGGTTGCATAGGAATATTAACTGGCTGCATAGGAACCTCTGAAATCTGGTTTGGTAAATTACCTACCACTTGATCCTCCCTCCTCCCCTCAGCACAACAGTTCCGCTCACCATAGTCCCAGAAGTACCAAAGATACCAGCAGTCCTGTCATCAAGTAAAGTCTTCTGTTTAGAAAAATCCCCAGATGTTTCAGCATTCATATGGCCCTCCTGCTCTGCAGTTTCAATGTTCTTGTGACATTCCTGCTCTGCACTGTTAGTGTCCATGTGGGACGCCTCACAGCCAGCTAATCCTGCATTCCCTGTGGCAGGATCTGTGGCAGGTGCAATCTCAGGAAAGTCCTCCACACACTGAGAGAGATTTTTAGCAAGCACTCCTTTATCATGATCCTCATCTGATGAGTTGGTGTCGTTCAAGGGAGATTCAACTTCTGTAATGGCCTGCAGCAATCCACCATTTTCCTCAACCTCCTCCTGAGATGACCAAGGCTGCTGGGGAGGCAGATACTGACTCAGACATGACAGATCCTGAGACAAGGGTAGTACTGGGGCCACCATGTGATGCCACTTCCTTACCCCCCATCCATACTGTCGCCATTGCTCTGGCATCCACCCTCTGGCTGGTACTGGTGCAGGCACTTTCCTCCATCTGTTGGAATCGCTCCTCATTCTCACACTTTTCTCTGAACACACCACTGCTCTCCTTCATAGAGGCGACCAACTTCTCCTGCTTTTTCAATGCCTCTTCCAGAGACCTCAGCTTGGAGACTTCCCTCTTACTGTTTCAAGACTTACAGTGCAGGGACTTCTTTTTCCTGAGATCTTCTTTCACGACAGCAAGTTTCTGTTCCTCCTAAGCAATGCGGCAAAGTCTGTTCACCACTTTATCCTGGAAGACTGGTAAGGACTCCTCTTGCATAGGGGCAGGCTCAGGATCCATTGCAACAACTTGAGCACATGGAGTAGGCCTCAGTGCCTCTGGAGAGCATCCACCTTCATTCCCCCCCATCCACTGCATGGTGGTTGGGGGAGAAGCCGGCAGGACAGGTCCAGGCTTGATGTTAACTCCAATTGAGAGCAAAGCAGATTGAGCCAACAGCACATTGCAAAACAGCACCACCTGGTGGAAAAGCTCCTCTGGTACAGAGTCTGATGTGACTGGCTCACTGTTCACTGTATAGTACTATGGTCAATGTCAGAGCGATATACATGTATAAGAATAATAATAGTGTGTGACTGTGATGGGATATTAGAGTGTAAGCTCTTCTGGTCAGGGGTCAAGTCCTGGGAAAAAAAGTGTGGGAACCCACCCAAGATTCCCCCCACCCCCCAACCTCAAAAAATAAGTGTGCATAAAATAATAAATAAATAATAATAAATAAAGTGTGTGTGTCTATATATATATATATATATATATATATATATATATATATATATATATATATTACATTCCCTTTTCTTAACAAATAAAGTGCAACATTTATTGTAAAATGCCAGTTTGCAAGGACATAAAATTCACATGCATTAAACAAATAAATATAGGATGGATGTAACAACAAAATAATTTAACCTGTATGCTATACTAACAAAAAAAAAACACCACAATGTGCGATAGAGTTTCCCTCACAGGAAATTTCTAAAACAAGTTGCAATGACTGGGACCCCTTCAGCACTATGTTTCTATGCGGGGTCTTTCTGAGGTCTGGGGGC
Organism: Lithobates pipiens; assembly: GCF_037356315.1. Taxonomy (NCBI): domain Eukaryota; kingdom Metazoa; phylum Chordata; class Amphibia; order Anura; family Ranidae; genus Lithobates; species Lithobates pipiens. The sequence goes on along the minus strand of NW_027507791.1, from coordinate 18,404,708 downwards.
CCATCCGGCACTATGTTTCTATGTAGGCTCCGATATGTGGGGCCCCTCCTGCCCCAAGGTGTCTGCACACATGTGTTGCAGAGGATTGGGGTCGGGAGTGCTGAGTGTGCCGGCCCGGGGCCCCTCTCCTTAGGCTGCCTATATTGATTGTGCAAAGTGGGGCCCAGGCCCTGGGCCGCTCACTCCTCAGTGCCCACCAAATGCAGCCTGATCAGTACCCATCAATGCAGCCTCATCAGTGCCCATCAAATTCAGCCTTACCAGTGCCCATCAAATGCAGCTTGATCAATGGCCATCAAATGCAGCCTTCCCAGTGCCCATTAAATGCAGCCTTACCAGTGCCCAGCAATGCAGCCTGATCAGTGCCCAGGAATGCAGCTTTATCAGTGCCCAGCACTGCTACCTTGCCAGTGCCCAGCACTGCTACCTTGCCAGTGCCCAGCAATTCAGCCTTACCAGTGCCCAGCAATGCAGCCTGATCAGTGCCCAGCAATACAGTCTTACCAGTGCCCAGCAATGCAGCCTGATCAGTGGCCAGGTATGCAGCATTACCAGTGACCAGCAATGCAACCTGATCAGTGCCCCGCAGTGCTGACTTACCAGTGACCAGCAATGCAGCCTTACCAGTGCCCAGCAATGCAGCCTTACCAGTGTCCAGCAATGCAGCCTTACCAGTGCCCAGCAGTGCAGCCTGATCAATGCCCAGCAGTGCAGTCTTCCCAGTGACCAGCAATAAAAAAAACAAATGGCCCTGCAATGCAGCCTTACCAGTGCCCAGCAATGCAGCCTTACCTGTGCCCAGCATGCAGCCTGATCAGTGTCCAGCAATGCAGCCTTGACAGTGCCCAGTAGGGAGGAGCTTTCGAATCGAGTCGAACTCATGTTTGACTCGAACATTGCCTGTTCACCCGTTCCCTGAACAGCAAACAATTTGGGGTGTTTGCGGTAAATTCAAAAAGCAGCGGACAACCCTGTAAAAGTCTATGGGAGATATCTAAAGTGCTAATTTGAAAGGCTTATATGCTTGTTATTGTCATAAAAAGTGTTTCGGGGACCCGGGTCCTGCCCCACATGTATTTTTAAAAACTGACGTTTTTTCGGCAGCAGTGATTTTAATAATGCTTAAAGTGAAACAATAAAAGTGAAATATTCCTTTAAAAATTTCGTACCTAGGGGGTGTGTATAGTATGCCTGTAAAGTAGCGCTTGTTTCACGTGCTTAGAACTGTCCCTGCACAAAGTGTAATTTCTGAAGGAAAAAAAAGTAATTTAAAAGCACTTGTGGCTATAATGAATTGTCAGCTAACGGTAATACAGAGAACAGTCATTGAAAGTCATTGATAAAAAAAATTAAAAATAAATGCTTGGGGGTCCCCCCAAATTCAATTACCAGGCCCTTCAGGTCTGGTATAGATATTACGAGGAACCCTGCATCAAATTAAAAAAAAAATTTTCCATACCAGACCTGGTATGGGTTTTAAGGGGAACTCCACGCCAAATAAAAAAAAAATGGCGTGGAGTTCCCCCAAAAATCCATATCAGACCCTTTATCCGAGCACGCAACCTGGCAGGCCGCAGGAAAAGAGGGGGGCTTATCAGAATCTGGAAGCCCCCTTCAACAAGTGGACCCCCAGATCCCGGCCCCCCTGTTTGAAATGGTGACGGGTACATTGTACCCCTACCATTTAAAAAAGAAAGTGTAAAAAAATTGTAAAAAAAACACACAGGCACCGTTGGGATAAGTCCTTTATTAAAAGTAAAAAAAAATAAAAAAAGATTCCAGTGGTGGTAATCCACTCTCGGTATCCTGCGATGGGTGATCATCTCTCCGGGGTCCAGCGATGGATGATGTCTCCTCTCCAGGTCCAGGGTCCAAAGATGATGTCCAGCACAGCGCATCCTGCCTACACCGGAGACACTGCGGGAATCCCGGCAGTCTGACAGGTCTCTTAGCTGAGGACCGGGTCACTCGTCACCTGACCCCGTCCCACTCTGACACAAGGGGAAACCCGGGCTTCCCCAGTGACTTGCAGGTGACCCCACCCCCCTCTGATGTAAAGTCCGTTATATCAGAGGGGGATGGGACCACCAGCATGTCACTGGGAAACCCTGGGTTTCCCCTTCCCCATACCATGCTAACTGAATTTGGGGGGACCCTCACGCATTTTTTTTTTTTATCAATGACTGTTCTCTGTATTACCGGGAGTCAACAATTCATTATAGCCGCGAGTGCTTTTAAATTACTTTTTTTTCCTTCAGAAATGACACTTTGTGCATGGACAGTTCTAAGCATGGGAAACAAGTGCTACTTTACAGGCATACTATACACACCGCCTAGGTACAAAATTTAAAAGGAATATTTCACTATTATTGTTTCACTTTAAGCATTATTAAAAACACTGCTCCCGAAAAAACGTCAGTTTTTTTAAAAATTTTTGCATTGGTACATGTCCCCTGGGGCAGGACTCAAGTCCCCAAACACTTTTTATGACAATAACTTGCATATAAGCCTTTAAAATTAGCACTTTATATTTTTCATGTTTGAGTCCCATAGACTTTAATGATGTTCGGATGTTCGAACAAATTTATTCCCTGTTCGCATGTTCTGATGCAAACTGAACTGGGGGTTGTTCGGCTCATCCCTAGTGCCCAGCAATGCAGCCTGATCAGTGCCCCATAATGTAGCCTTACCAGTGCCTAGTGAAGCAGTCTCATCAGTGTCTGGATGATGCCCGTCCTCCTTTCCCTTGGTCCTCCTCCTCCTACAGTGCCCACTGTAACTAGGTCCTGCCTCATATAATACTCGGGAGTCTAGGAGGCGGGACTTTGTTACAGTGGCCACTAGAGGACTGAGGGAGGGGAGGATAGACGTGTCAGGATTACACCTGCCCTCCAATGTGTGGCACCCGGGGAGACCGCCCCCCCCATTGGCATGGACACCTTTCCCACACACCCACACTGCCTGCCACAGTTCGCAGTCCTGCAGGATGCGGCTGCTAACAGGAACAGTGTTCCTACTGTGGAAAAATTACAGGAACGCCATTCCCATGCGTTCCCGCAGGACTCGAGCCCTGCTTTTGGTGCAGAGATAGATATGCCTGGCTCACTGTTCACTGTACAGTACTAAGGTATATGCCAGAACTATATAAAAGTATAAGAATAATAGTGTGTGACTGTGGTGGGACATTAGAGTGTAAGCTCCTCTGGTACAGACTGATGTGAATAGCTTAGTGTTCTCTGTACAGCACTGCAGAATATGTCAGAGCTATATAAATAATAATAATCATTTTGTGTGAATATGTTGGGACATTAGAGCGTAAGCTCTTTAGGTGCAGAAACAGATGTGAATGGCTCAGTGATCTCTATACAGCACTACAGTATATATCAGAGCTACAGTATAAAAAAAATGGATATATATATATAACTTTGAAAGCTTATGTTATACTTTTCCCATTATTGTAGTGTTAATTAGATCTGAGGAAAACCTCTGCCATTCATTTTTTTAATCAGCTCAGACATTTTTACAGACCACATGTAGCCTAGGCACTCTGAAAAGGGGGAGTGAGGAAGGGTTAAGCAGATGAAGCATTAAACGCATAACAGACTGGGGAGCAGTAAAACCTCTACAGAGACAGACGGAGGGTAATAATATAAGTGGATGTGTCAGGAAGAGGTGTTGCCTGCCTGTATTTGATATTCTCCTAAACATCTGTTAGTGCCGCTAATTAAAACAGATTCAATTGGAGGTGAGGCGTTTGGGGAGTCGGGGGAAGGTGCGGGATGTGTCCCCAGGGTTGAGGGAGGACCTCAAGGGGGCCTTTGCTTTAGAGTTGGGGTCACCCCCTTCAGAGGTGTGAGAGCCAAATCAGTAACCCGCTGTGAGACACCCCGTTGCTCAAGTGAGGGGATAATGAGTCACTTAATATATGGAGAAGAAAATGGTGAATACGCTTGAAAGAGACGCATTCCCTATTCATGTCGGAACTAATGGGAACCCCAGAGAGACATTTGGAGAAGAAAGCTGCGTGTACATAGTTAGGATAATGAATACGGAATGTAGATCCTTTGCGTTCTTCAGGAAATTTGCTGACAGAACTTCATTTTTGCTGGACGCTAAAAATGTGCCAATAACGTCAATATGTATAAAATATTTACAAATCTCAACAGCGCAAATCCAACTGGAAAGAAGCTTGTCAAGCGGAAATCTTCCCTATACTGATGTATAGTTTTATCCAACTTAGGTAGACACCTAGTATCCAGCACCTCACCCCAAGAATTAAAATGTGCAAAAAGGGTTGGAAGGGGATTATCACGGTGCAAACAGATAATGAAAACCATACATGTATAAAAATATATAAATGTATTATAAACATGATTAAAAACCAAACATAACAAGCCGTTGAGTTTTATTGGAGATCTCCATTATGGTGGCACATTTCTCTATGCTGATGTTTCTTTAAAAATAAAATTGCCCATTGCCCCCATCTGACCTTCTTTATCTCTTGTGGCCCAGTCCACACACTGCTTTAAATAGAATATACATTTTTATTTATGGTACGGTGTAAGGACCCTGTCTTTCCTTTCTGCTGCCCCTTTGCTGGGCCAGGCCAAAGCATAGGTAAAAAAGGCCATTGCCGTGGGACCTTCAACAGAAAGGAACAAACAAAAAGTGCAAGACTAGCAAAGTATGCTGCTTAGATAGTTCACAGTTCTTTGGATTTTGTTCACCTTGAGTATTAAAGGTCCTGTTCCAGCACTGCTCCTCAGCACATGCCATAACCCTCTGCTACATAAGGCTTCAGATAAGAATTGTTGGTCTAAATTATCAATAGTCGGGGACATCTCACATCCAAATGTGCCAATTTAACTACAGCTTGGTGTGGTTTTATGGGTAATTAATGGTTTGGTGAGTAAGGTCTAGTTTGTTGCATATGGAATGGTTTGGTGATTAAGGTATAGTTGATTGGGTAAGGTATGGTTTGGTGAGTAAGGTATCATTTGTTGGGTAAGGTATTGGTTGGTGAGTAAGGTATGGTTTGGTGAGCAAGGCATGGTTTGGTGGGTAAGAAATAGTTTGGTGAGTATGGTATGGTCTGTTGGGTAAGGAATAGTCTTGTGAGTAAGGTATGATCTGTTGGGTAAGGAATAGTCTGGTGAGTAAGGTATAGTTTGTTGGGTAAGGAATGGTTTGTTGAGTAAGATATAGTTTGTTGGGTAAGGAACAGTTTGTTGAGTAAGATATAGTTTGTTGGGTAAGGAACGTTTTTTTTTTGGGTAAGGAATGGTTTGTTGACTAAGGTATTGTTTGTTGGGTAGAGAATGTTTTGGTGAGTAAGGTATAGTTTGTTGGATAAGGTATGGTTATCTGAGTAAGGTATAGTTTGTTGGGTAATGCCGCATACATACGACTGGACTTTCTGGCAGAAAAGGTCAGACAGAATCATTTAATTGGATATTCCCATCGTGCGTGGGCTTCAGCTGACTTTTTTATTTTTATTATTCTGACGGACCTAGAAATAGAACATGTTTTAAATCTTTCCGACTGAATCAATTCTTATCAGGAAAACCATTTGTCTGTATGCTATACCGATGGACCAAAAAGGACGCAAGTGCAGCTATTGGCTACTGGCTATTGAACTTCCTTCTCTAGTCCCGTCTTACGTCATTGCGTTCTAAACAAATGGACTTTGGTGTGATTGTGTGTAGGCAAGTCCGTTTCAGCGGAACTCCATCGGAAAGACCGTCAGAGTTTATTAGGGCAGAAAGTCCAGTCTTGTGTACACGGCATTAGGAATAGTTTGTTATCTCCAACATTACAATGGTTTGGTGAGTAAGGTATTGTTTGTTAGGTAGACAATGTTTTGGTGAGTAAGGTATAATTTGTTGGGCAAGGTATTGTTTGTTGGGCAATGAATGGTTTGTTGAGAGATTAATGGTTTAAAGCAATATTAAAGCCTAGCTTTAAAAAAAAAAAAAAAAAAAAGTTAAAAAAAGCATGTTATACTTACCTGCTCTGTGCAATAGTTTTGCACAGAGCAGTCCGGATCCTCTTGTGTCCCACACCGGCGCTCCCGGTGCTATCTGGGGATACCCAAGCAGGTGCACTCCTGACCCATGGCTCTGTGTGTCCATTCACACATGGAGAAGTGGCTCTGCCCTGCCCCCTCCATCTCCTTATTGGCTCACTGGCTCATTGGCCATTGGCTCTCACTGCTGCCAAAATCCATTTAGGAGTGCGAGTCCTCGGAGAGGCAAGGCTCTTGAAGACATTGCTGGATGATGAGGGGGCTCACATAAGTATTAGGGGGGGCTTGGGGGGCTGCTGCACACAGAAGGTTTTTTGCCTTCATGCATAGAAACCCCTTTAAGGTATGAAGCATGGTATGATTTTTTTTTATGATAATGCAAAGGCATTTATTAGGGTTGAGGCAGTGGAAATTGCAGCCCAATCTTTCTATATGTAAAATGAAAGGGTCCTCTCACAGAGTACAATATTGGGGATACAGTACAAATCCTAGGGAAAAGATCAATTGCACACCAAAGAAAATTCAAATACTGGCAACTTTAAGTCATTTGAAGAACATAAACAGAGAATCTTCACCTGACACCCACTACTCCGAGGTGGGGATGTTGTCCAAATACAGTTACCGGCATTTACATTTTCTGCAGCGTGAGGTGGGTCTTTTCCATTGGATTTGAGCAGTCTTTGGGCCAAAAGAAAAGTCTCTGTTGTCAAACAGCACCAATATTTCATGACAGATACACAATTCAGGGCTTGGAAGCAGCATATCTTATCTTTTTGGGGGCTCTGTTCTGGGGGTCAGAACAGTTTTTTGGTCTGATGATTGGCCACTTAGGCAGGAGCACTGCATCCTGGAAGAAGGTCCTCTACACCCATAGGCACCAGGTTTTCTCTGAGGGATTCAACAGAGCAATGGAGCAGCAGGAAGCATGACAAATGTGATAAACCTATGCTGCTGAGGTAGTTCAAACCTCTTTGGATTTTTAACCTTGATTGTTAAAGTTCCTCATCCCAGCACTGCTCCTCGGCACATGCTGTGTCCCTCTGCTACATATGGCCACTGTTCTGATGGTCTAAATTATAATTAGTCAGTGACAGCTCACATTAGAAGGTATCAATTCTACCTTAGCTTGGCAAATTTGTCTTTCATGAATTCTAGAAGCGTCAGAGTGCACAAATTTTGATCGGTAAAGTATGGTTCATAGGGTAAGGTACGGCTTGTTGGATGAGGAACAGTTTGGTGAGTAAGGTGAGATTTGTTGTGTAATTATTGGTTTGGTGAGTAAGGTATGGTTTGGTGAGTAAATTCTAGTTTGTTGGGTATGGTTTGTTGGGTAGGAAATGGTTTGGTGAGTAAGGTATGGTTTAGTGAGTAAAGTATAGTTTGGTAAATAAAATCTAGTTTGTTGGGTCTGGTTTGTTGGGTATTTGATGGTTTGGTGAGTAAATTCTAGTTTGTTGGGTATGGTTTTTTGGGTAGGAAATGGTTTGGTGAGTAAGGTATGGTTCAGTGAGTAAGGTATGGTTTGGTGAATAAGGTCTAGTTTGTTGGGTATGGTTTGTTGGGTAGGAAATAGTTTGGTGAGTAAGGTATGGTTTGTTGGGTAATTAATGGTTTGGTGAGTAGGGTATGGTTTGGTGAGTAAGGTATGGTTTGATGAATAGGGTCTAGTTTGTTGGGTATGGTTTTTTTGAGTAGGAAATGGTTTGGTGAGCAGGGTATGGTTTGGTGAATAAGGTCTAGTTTGTTTGGTATGGTTTATTGGGTAGGAAATGGTTTGGTAAATAAGGTCTAGTTTGTTGGGTAGGAAATGGTTTGGTGAGTAAAGTATGGTTTGGTGAATAAGATCTAGTTTGTTGGGTCTGGTTTGTTGGGTAATTGATGGTTTGGTGAGTACATTTTAGTCTGTTGGGTAGGAAATGGCTTGGTGAGTAAGGTATAGTTTAGTGCAGAGGTCTCAAACTGGTGGCCCTCCAGCTGTTACAAAACTACAAGTCCCATTATGCCTCTGCCTGTGGGATTCATGCTTGTAACTGTCAGCCTTGCAATGCCTCATGGGACTTGTAGTTTGGCAGCAGCTGGAGGGCCACCAGCTTGAGACTCCTGGTTTAGTGAGTAAGGTCTAGTTTGTTGGGTATGGTTTATTAGGTAGGAAATGATTTGGGGAGTAGGGTATGGTTTGATGATGTGTAAGGCATGGTTTGATGAATAAGGTATAGTTTGTTGGGTATAGTTTTTTGGGTAGGAAATGGTTTGGTGAGTAAGGTATGGTTTTGTGAATAAGGTCTAGTTTGTTAGGTATGGTTTGTTGAGTAAGGAAAGGATTGTTGAGGAAGGTATAGTTTGTTGGGTAAGATATGGTTTAATGCACAGCATTTTTAAGGATAAACATTTGGGTGCAGCATACCCATAGTTTTGCCAATGGGGTCTGAACAGTTTTTTGTGTCTAATGGTTGGCCACTCAGGCACTGGCACTGCATCCTAGAAGAAGGTCACACAATCCCCTCATCCGGGTTTCCCGTCGGAGCTCCAACACAGCAACAGAGCAACAGGAAGTGACAAATGTAATACAAATTTATTAGAATTGAACCCCAGACAAATTATTTTGCCTCTTCTGGTTGTTTTCCTGGAGTTCAATTACAATCGGATGGGGGAGCTTTTACAGCCGTTCCATATATACAGCCCTGATAGCTCACACATAAACTCCTCTGTGCCTGTACACCACCATACATCACAAAGGCCAATCCAGAAATGATTTGCAGCATTTTTAATATTTAATGGGGCTCAAGAAAAATTACACTGGGGGACGTGAGCTTAATTAGATGTAATTGAATGCTGGTCTCAAATATATTTGTGTGTTTTTTTTAATGAATTTCTGTAGGTTTGTATAATGACCATGGCCTGGAATAGATTTACTCTCACAGTCCTGAATTGATGGTCCCGTTTCTGAAAAATACTTTAGAAGAGCCTTTGAGGAATACGCTCAAACTGCTATTTATTAACACTTTCAGAAGGCATGTGCAAGTATAATCCAAGTCATCTTTTCCTAAAATTTCAATTCCAAATATTTTTAGAAATCACTTCCCTGTTGTATCACAATGTAGCTTTTTTTTATTAGTTACATTTTTTTACATTTTATTAGTTACATTTGTTAAGTATCATTTAGCTTATTTGTTAGTGCTTATATTTTGCTTTGCCTGGTTTCTCCCTCATCAACATAAATAAAATCCTTTCATTGTTAACCCTAATTTTAGACCTTGTGCTGTCATAACTGAGTCTCTGTGCTTCTCTATGCAATGGAGGCAAATCATGAGAGGTGGGAGGAGATGGCAGGATGATGTGCATAGCTGCCTGAAAACATCACACCACCCTGCCTCAGTGCAATGTTTGTCTATTTCAGTGGTGGCCCTTCCCCAGAAGTAAAATAAATAAATAAATAAAAAATTGTTTGGGCGCCGGACACAGTGCACTAGGGGAAGTGCCATGTCAGTGCAGTCACAAGATTGCAGACAAGGAGCTTCATTTGCAGGATTTTTACCTGCTTTGTGGCGCATTCCAAAACGCAGAACAGCTTCCGCCCGTAGCATCACTATGGACGGGTGCTTTGTTCTTCAAGTTAAGAGGTTACTTCCTGTTTCCCTGTGCCACAGGGAAACCGGACGTTGCGTCAGAAGCTCAGTGGAATGCACGGCCCGAGCGGAGCTGGTAAGTAAGGCTCTAAGGCTGCAAATTAGGTGGAGGCTTAAAGAGGCGTTTGTAAAAAATTTTTGGACTGGACTTTTTTTTATTCATGAACTGAAAAAACTGACACTGTTCATACAAAAAAAATTTAGCACTGCGCCGCTAGCCTACCCACTTGTGTGACAATAGCGAATTAATATTCGCTATTGTCTAACTGATTCTCCTCCTGGTTAATCAGAAAGCAATTCCCGAGAGTCTTAGGACTCCTGGCCAATCGGATCTCAGGCAGGACCCACTTCATGTTTGGCCTGGAGGAGAAGCAATGGCCCCGGGAGCGAGGAGCTGCAGCCCCGGGTTCCATGTCTGCCTGATCTGCCCCCTTCCTAAAGTAGGATGGCCTCTGATCGCAGTCACATTCACATTCCTCTCCCGTGGGTGGGGGATCGAGGCACTCCCATCTGTCTCCCATGTGGGGGGTTTGGCGTTGGTTTGCCACCCCCCCTCGAAATATTGAGCATCAGTCACCACTGAATACCATACAACCATTGTTGAAATGCATTCAGGCAGGAAGTGTCTGCAAAGAGGCTGCAGGCGATCAGCAGCAATGGGAGCCCAGAGCTCACATCAATGGAGGGGAGCATACTGAAGTGTGTCATTTTATATAATTATGCTGTGCATACTTCCACATTAATTATGGCCCAAGTTGGCCGTCCCCACCATGTCTCAAATCCACTTCAGCGTCTTTTCTCATTACTTCCAGAACCGATCGCTCACACACATGTCCCGCATTGTGAACCATCTACAATCATGAGCACATCCCGGTTCAAGGGTGTCCCATCAATAGCATTCCATGACACAGGTGACCTCAGTACTTGTAGGAAGGATTATGTGATATCTCCGTGTAATAACGACAATAGTTCATCCGGAAACAATAAAATCCCGCGGCCCTGACACGCCGCACGCCATCGCTCTATGTTAATGCCATCTAATTGCCTGGGGCGGCGGTGAGGAAGGAATGCTCAGCGGGAACACCGGAATGCCAGTAATCAATAGTGTCATTTCTAGAGGAGCACGATGATGGAGATTCGTCATTCATCTACAAAGCGCCGGGCCACAGCAGCCGCATCTACTGAGAAATGGATCCTGCGGAGCGACTTACCTAATTAACCACTTCCTACCGGGCCACTTTCACCCCCTTCTTGCCCAGGGCAAGTTTCAGCTTTCAGTGCTGTCACACTTTGATTGACAATTGCGCGGTCACGCAACACTGTACCCAGATGAAATTGTTATTATGTTTTTTAGATAAGTAGAGATTTCTTTTGGTGGTATTTAATCACCACTGGGTTTTTTTTTTTTTTTTGCTAAACAAAGGGAAAAAAATGTTGAAAAAACAACAACCCTTTTCTTTGTTTCTGTTATATAATTTTGCAAATAAGTACTTTTTCTTCTTCACTGATGTGCGGTGATGAAGCTTTACTGATGGGCACTAATGTGCTGCACTGCTGGGGACTTATAGGCTGCACTGATGGGCACTGATGGGCAGTTGGCACTGATAGGCTGCACCTACGGGCACTGATAAGGCTAAATTGATGAGGCTGCATTTATGGGCATTGATGAGGTGGCACTGATGGGCACTGATGAGGTTGCACTTTTGAGGCTGCACTGATGGGCACTGATGAGGCAACACTGATGGGCACTGATAAAGTTGTCCTGATGAGGTTTCACTTATGCGGCTGCACTGATGGGCACTTATGAAGGCACTGATGAGGCAACACTGATGGGCACTGATAAGCTGCACTGATGGGCCCTTTCTGTTATAAAAGTATTCAAATAAGTAATTTTTCTTCTTCACTGATGTGTGCGGATGAAGCTTCATTGATGAGCACTGATAGGTTGCACTTCTGGACACTGATAGGCTGCACTGATGGGCACTGATAGGCTGCACTGATGGGCACTGATAAAGCTGCACTTATGAGCACTGATGAGGTGGCACTGATAAAGTTGCATTTATGAGGCTGCACTGATGGACACTGATGAGGTGGCACTGATGGGCACTGATGAGACAACACTGATGGGCACTGATAAGCTGCACTAATGGGCCCTTTCTGTTATAAACATTTTCAAATAAGTAATTTTTCTTCTTCACTGATGTGCGGGGATAAAGCTTCACTGATGAGCACTGATAGATTGCCCTGCTGGACACTGATAGGGTGCACTGATGGGCACTGATAAAGCTGCACTTATGAGCACTGATGAGGTGGCACTGATGGCCACTGATGAGGCTGCACTTATGTGCACTGATGAGGTGGTACCAATGGGCACTGCTGAGGCAACACTGATGGGCACTAATAAGCGACACTGATAGGCACTGATAAAGCTGCACTGATGAGGCTGCACTTTTGTAGCTGCACTGATGAAAACTGATGAGGTGGCACTGATGAGACAACAATGATGGGCACTGCTAATCTGCACTGATGGGCACTGAAAGAGTTGCACTGATGGGCTCTGATGAGGCTGCATTTATGAGGCTGCACTAATGGGCAGCTGATGAAGCAACACTGATGGGCACTGATAAGCTGCATTGATGGTGTTTCATCACATATGGCGACCCATCGTATTTGGCTACCCGCTGGACCGTGCATACGCGACGCCGCCAAATGCGTTCCACCCCTCAGTCCAGGTTCAAGCCCCACCATCCAAGTTGACATAGAGTTAGATTATATTTATGCCGAGCAAAGCAAGGCCGTGCCCGAAGTGTTGCGAGCAAAGCAAGCCCGCGAGTGGCCCTTTGTTGGAACGCATATGGCGGCGTCACGCATGCGCACTCCAGCGGGTAGCCAAATATGATGGGTAGCCGAATGTGACATGACAATGGGCACTAATGAGGCTGCACTGATGAGGTGGCACTCATGGGTACTGATAAGGGAGTTTAATTACAACCTAACCTTTAAAGGGATGAGGTGGCAACCCTAACGTGATCCGGCGCAGAGCAGCTGCCCTACCACAGTATTTTTACAATGGGGAGGTCCCCCATTGGTTATTGAAAGCTGCAGATTTAGGAAGATTGAAATTGACACTTAGATATAAATTAAAGCAGAACTTCTGCCAAAAAATGCCAAGCCTAAACCCCCGTACACACGGTCGGACATTCCAACCACAAAATCCATCAGATTTTTTCCAACGGATTTTGTCCTAAACTGATGTTGTCGGAAAATCCGATCGTTCGGAACGTGATGATGTTTGTTCGTTACGACGGGACTACGTTAGTAGTATAGTAGCCAATAGCTTTGGTCTCGTAATTTGATCTGAGCATCTCAGCACTTTGTCCGATTGGAATTCTCTACAAATGATCATAAAAAGTCCGATCTGATTTTTTTTTTTGTTGGAAAATTTTAGGTCCTGCTCTCAAATTTTTTCAGTCGGAATTTCCAATGGAAAAAGGCTGATAGAGCCCACACACGATCGGATTTTCCGACAATATAATCTGATCTGACCTTTTCCGACCGTGTGTACAGGGCATGAGACCCCTTTCACACAGAGGCAGTTTTCGGGTGTTTTAGCACTAGAAATAGCCCCCAAGCAGAATTGCAATGAATGGGCAGCTTTAGAAAAGCGCTACAGAAGCACTGCAACATGGGAGTTTTTAACCCCTTTTTGGCTGGTTTTAGGAGCGCTTTACCGCTGTTTAAGCGGCACTTTCTCGCCGCTAAAATGAGCCGGCTAATGGCCGGCCCTTTTTAGTGTGAAAGCAGCCTTAGGGGGATCTCTGTGTCAGAACAGAGTGTTGATACCTTAGCTCAGAGTTTGCCGGACCTTCAACAGAATCTGTCCTCTAATAAATCCAGCTAAGCCCGGAATATTGGATTTGGGGGACAGATTCACCTGGGGGGTGGGGGGGGGGGAATTATAGGGGCAAACTGACCTAAAGGGGGGGCGGGGTTGTACTGAGAGACAGATTGACCTTGTTTTATTTAACTACAGCCGTTAAGCTCCTCCTACCGCGAACACAACTTGGCCACACCCACTGTTCATCACCGCACACTGCATTACACTTCGACTTGGTATGCCCAAAGATGCTCTAGGTCTTTTACAATCCAAGCAATGCCCCTGGGGAAAGGGAAAGGGAAACCTTTGCCCGCTCTAGCGATTGGGTTTACATTTGCTTTAAAGTGTTACTAAACTCAAAACAGTAAAATCAGTCTGTATATGCAGTAAAGCATGCTTGTTATACTCACTGTGAAACCTAAGGGGTTAATCCTCGGCACTGTGTAAAAAGACTGTTTGATCCTGTCTTTACCGATCCGCACCTTCTTCCACTGTCCCCAATCCATCTCCTGATAGTACAGAGCCTTGGGGACACTCTGCACATGCTCAGTTTGGTGTGTAATATTAGAGATTTCTTTTATTCTTGGGAGGGTGCATGTGATCAGTACAGGGCCAATCAGCACTGTCCAGACAGAGGGTCAGGAGTCATGTAGCCTCATAGGACAGTCAGAGGAGAATGAAAACGCCTTCTACAAGCTTTAACCAGACACTGATAGACGTCACAAGACTGCTATATACTGCTGATAAGAAAATGTGTTTAGCAGTTTATAAAGTGCCCTGAAAAGTATTCATACCCCTTGACATTTTCCACATTTTTTCATGTTACAACCAAAAACATAAATTTATTTTATTGGGATTTTATGTGACAGACCAACACAAAGGGGGTTATTTACAAAAGGCAAATCCACTTTGCACTGCAAGTGCACTTGAAAGTGCAGTCGCCCTAAATCTAAGGGGTAGATCTGAAATGAGGGGAAGCTCTGCTGATTTTATCATCAAATCATGTGCAAGCTAAAATGTTGTTTTTTATTTTCTTTGCATGTCCCCCTCTGATCTACAGCGACTGCACTTCCAAGTGCACTTGCAGTGCAAAGTGGATTTGCCTTTAGTAAATACCCCCCAAAGTGGCACATAATTGTGAAGTGGAAGGAAAATGATAAATAGTTGTCCAAATTTTTTTTTACAAATAAATATGTGAAAAGTGTGGTGTGCATTTGTATTCAGCCCCCTTTACTCTGATACCCCTAACTAAAATAGTGGAACTAATTGCCTTCAGATGTCACCTAGTTAGTAAATAGAGCCCACCTGTGTGTAATTTAATCTCAGTATAAATACAGCTGTTCTGTGAAGCCCTCATAGGATTGTTAGAGAACCTTAGTTAACAAACATCTTCATGAAGGCCAAGAAACACATCAGACAGGTCAGGGATAAAGTTGTGGAGAAGTTTAAAGCAGGGTTAGGTTATAAAAAAATATCCCAAGCTTTGAACATCTCACAGAGCTCTGTTCAATGCATCATCTGAAAATGGAAAGAGTATGGCACAACTGAAAACCTACCAAGACATGGCCGTCCACCTAAACTGACAGGCTGGGCAAGGAGAACATTAATCAGAGAAGCAGCCAAGAGCCCCATGGTAACTCTGGAGGAGCTGCAGAGATCCACAGCTCAGGTGGGAGAATCTGTCCACAGGACAACTATTAGTCGTGCTCTCCACAAATCTGACCTTTATGGAAAAGTGAATAGAAGAAAGACATTATTAAAAGAAAGCCATAAGAAGTCCCATTTACAGTTTGCGAGAAGCCATGTGGGGGACACAGCAAACACATGGAAGAAGGTGCTCTAGTCAGATGAGACCAAAATGTAACTTTTTGGCCTAAATGCAAAACACATGTGTGGTGGAAAACTAACACTGCACATCACCCTGAACACACCATCCCCACCGTGAAACATGGTGGGGGCAGCATCATGTTGTGGGGATGCTTTTCTTCAGCAGTGACAGGGAAGCTGGTCAGAGTTGATGGTAAGATGGATGGAGCCAAATACAGGGCAATCTTAAAAGAAAACCTGTTAGAGTCTGCAGAAGACTTGAGACTGGGCGGAGGTTCCCCTTCCAGCAGGACAACGACCCTAAACATACAGCCAGAGCTACAATTTGAATGGTTTAGATCAAAGCCTATTCATGTGTTAGAATGGCCCAGTCACAGTCCAGACCTAAATCCCATTGAGAATCTGTGGCAAGACTTGAAAATTGCTGTTCACAGACCCTCTCCATCCAATTTGACAGAGCTTGAGATATTTTGCAAAGAAGAATGGGCGAAAATGTCCCTCTCTAGATGTGCAAAGCTGGTAGAGACATCCCCAAAAAGACTTGCAGCTGTAATTGCAGTGAAAGGCGGTTCTACAAAGTATTGACTCAGGGGGGCGCTATACAAATGTACCCCACACTTTTCACATTTATTTGTAAAAAATGTGGAAAACCATTTATCATTTTCCTTCCACTTCACAATTATGTGCCACTTTATGTTGGTCTATCACAGTGATGGTGAACCTTGGCACCCCAGATGTTTTGGAACTACATTTACCATGATGCTCATGCACTCTGCAGTGTAGCTGAGCATCATGGGAAATGTATATCCAAAACATCTGGGGTGCCAAGGTTTGTCATCACTGGTCTATCACATAAAATTCCAGGCCAGAGTTAATCTAAAATATATAAAATACTGGTAGAAGAAATAGAACCTAAATACCCATCCTATTTGGGAAAAATGGGAGGAGGAAATAGGTGACCTACAGGATGAAGGACATAGGTGTAAGAATCTTAGGGTAGCTTGTTCTACCTCTAGGGACGGATATTAAGACAACAGAAATGTGTTATAAACTGATGGCGAGATGGTATGTTATCCCGCAAAGATCACAGAAGTTTAGTGCAGAGACCCCTCCAACGTGCTGGAGGGGATGTGGTGCCCTCGGGACCTTTGCACTCCTATGGTGGGACTGTGTGAAGATCCAGCCTTATTGGGAAAGGATCATAGGTAGTATTTACCAAATAACAGGGGAGCATGTTCGGAAAGGATATGTTTGTTCCACGATATGGATAAAACGGTAGGCCAATATTCAAGGGGTATGAATACTTTTTCAGGTCACTGTATTTACTAAAATAATGTCATTTCCATGTTCTGTGTACTGTAGGAGACCAGATATAGTGAATGCAGGGTCCTGGGTTTAGTAACACTTTCAAATCTAAAAGTATAAGATGGTTTTCACCCAATTTAACCAATACCGGTCATTGGTTGGTAAAGGAACAAAGGCACATTGATCCACCGTGGAACACCACTTGTAATAGTGGGATTAAATTATTGATTTGTGGAGCTGATACAACTGCTGTATTTACCAAATGATCAATGAGAGAAGAATGAATATAGCGCAGTCATTATCAATAACACTGTTACCCGCCATTCAGTAATGACCTCACTGAATCTTCCATGTTACGAAAGGCGTTTAAATTAATAACTTTACAAGTCTACATGAATGAATGCCTCGCTCACAATATAAAGCAACATGATCATTTATTTTGTTTATCATAAAAAGCCATCATTCAGCTGCAGCCCTAGACTTAGATGATGCCATCAGTCTGCTGCAGGCAGAAGGAAGCATTTCCTCAGTCTCCCCTCCCCCAGTGATCTGACTGCAACATTGTAACTTTGTATCAAGTATCAAGTCACAAGGTGAGAGGCTGCGCAGCAATGGGCTGATCTGTGTCAGACATTTGTGAATACACCCAAGATCTGCATAGGCACTGGGATTGGCACGACTGTGTCATCTCTGATGATGCCTGAACAAAGATAGTGTTGGCCTTCTGCAGAGAAAAGCAGATACGGGCGTTGTCAGGGGTAGTATGGTAATCTCTGTTATGCCCTGTAAACATGGTCTGATTTTCCGATGGAAAATGTGCGATCAGATCTTGTTGTCGGAAAATCCGATCGTGTGTGGGCTCCATCAGACTTTTTCCGTTGGAATTTACGACACACAAAGTTTGAGAGCAGGATCTAACATTTTCAGACAACAAAATCTGATTGTTTAAATTGCGATCGCGTGTAGACAATTCCGACGGACAAAGTGCCACGCATGCTCAGAATAAATTACGAGACGAAAGCTATTGGCTACTGGCCCGTTTATAGTCCCATCGTACATGTTGTATGTCACCGCGTTCAGAACAATCGGATTTTCTGACAACTTTGTGCGACTGTGTGCATGCAAGACAGGTTTGGGGCAAAATCCGTCAGAAAAAATCCGACGTATTTTGTCGTCAGAAAAAATCTGACTGATTTTGTCGTCGGAAAGTCCGACCGCGTGTACAGGGCAAAAAAAGCCGATCACCGGCGGCCGTGATTGGAACATCAGTCCCGAGCACGGCCAGCGTATCAGTGCCCATCTGCCCCCTGCCAGTAACCCCCAGATATTAAAAAAGTGCCCCTCAGCAGTGTCACCCATCAGTGCCCATAGTGCCACCCAGCAGTGCCATACATCAGTGCCCACAATGCCATACATCAGTGCCCACAGTGCCATACATCAGTACCCACAGTGCCACCTATCAGTGCCCACAGTGCCACCTATCAGTGCCCACAATCTGCCTCAACAACATTGCTGCACCTCAGTGTCACATATCCGTGCCCATCTGTGTCATCTACCAGTGCCCATAAGTGCCAATCAGTACCGCCCATCAGTACTCAGCAGTGCCACCTATCAGAGCCACCTATCAGTGCCACCTATCAGTGCCCATCAGTCCCATCTATCAGTGGTACCTATCAGTGCCCCTTAGTGCCACCCATCCCTGCCACACATCCGTGCCACCCATCAGTGCCACCTATAAGTGCCACCTATTAGTGCCCATCTTTGCCCATCAGTGCCGCCTTATCTGTGCCCATCAGTACTGCCTTATCTGTGTCTATCGGTGCCACCTTATCTGTGCCTATTAGTGTCGCCTTAACTGTGCCTATCAGTGCCCACTAGTGCAGCCTATCAGTGCCCACCAGTGCCGCCTATCAGTGCCCACCAGTGCCGCCTCATCAGCGCATTTCAATGAAGGAGAAAAAGGACCTGTTTGCAAAATTTTATAACAAACTATTAAACATGATTTTTTATTTTATTTTTATTTTGCATCTTTTTTTGTTTGTTTAGCAAAAAATAAAACTCCCAGCTGTGATTAAATACCACCAAAAGAAAGCTCTATTTGTGGGAAAAAAATTATAAAAATGTCATTTGGGTACAGTGTTGTATGCCCGCGCAATTGTCATTCAAAGTGCATCAGCGCTGAAAGCTGAAAATTGGTCTGGGCAGGAGGGGGGTTTAAGTGCCCAGTAAGCAAGTGGTTAAAGTCTTAAAATTGGAGGAGGAAGCAGTGCCGCAAAAGTAACTGGAGTATACAGTCACCGACCACTTTATTAGGCACATCTTGCTAGTTCCGGGTTGGACCCCCTTTTTCTTCAGAACTGCCTTCATTCTTCGGGGAATAGATTCAACAAGGATTTTGGTCCATAGTGACATAATGGCATCACACAGTTGCTGCATTATGTAAATCTCCCATTCCACCACATCCCAAAGGTTCTCTATTGGATGAGATGTGGTGAGTGTGGAGGCCATAGGAGTACAGTGACCTCATTGTCCAGTGGTGAGATGATTGGAGCTTTGTGACATGGGGCATTATCCTGCTGGAAGGAGCCATCAGAAGATGGGGACACTGTAGTCATAAAGGGATGGACATGGTCAGCAACAATACTCAGGTAGGCCGTGGTGTAAACCACTTGCTTACCAGGCACTTAAACCCCCCTCCTATCCAGACCAATTTTCAGCTTTCAGTGCTCTCACACTTTGAATGACAATTAATACTGTACCCAAATGATTTTTTTGTCCTTTTTTTCATACAAATAGAGCTTTCTTTTGGTGGTATTTGATCACCTCTGGGTTTTGGCCACAATTTATACTGCTACATATCTTTGGTAAAAATAACCCAAAATTCGTGGAAATTATTTGGTCTGTGTGAAAGTTTTAGAGTCTACAAGCTATGGTGCAAATCATTCTCATTTCTTGAGACCCGAACAAGCCAGGAAAGTACAAATACCCCCCAAATAACCCCTTTTTTGGAAAGTAGACATTTCAAGGTATTTAGCAAGAGGCATGGTGAGGTTTTTGATGTTGTAATTTTTTCCCACAATTCTTTGCAAAATTAAGATTTTTTTTTCTCACAAAATTGTCATCGTAATAGCTTATTTCTCTCACATGGCATGTGCATACCACAAATTACACCCCAAAATACATTCTGCTACTCCTCCTGAGTATTGCAATACAACATGTGTCGGACTTTTTCACTGCCTGGCCACATACAGAGGCCCAACATGCAGGGAGCACCATCAGGTATTCTAGGAGTACAAATTACACATCTCATTTCTCAACCACCTATTACAATTTTGAAGGTCCTGGGGCACCAGGACAATGGAAACACCCACACAATGACCCCATTTTGGAAAGCTAACACTCCAACATATAAGCTATGAGGCTTAATGAGTCTTTTTAACGGTTCATCTTTTTCCAGAAGTTTTTGGAAAATGTGGAAAAAAAATGAAAACACATTTTTTTTACACAAAGTTGTGGGTTTATAAGATATTTCCAACACATAGCATTTAGATAGCAAAAATGGCACCCCAAAATACATTCTTCTACTCCTCCTGAGTATGACAATAACATATATGTGTAACTTTTTCACTGCCTGGCCACATACAGAGGCCCAACATGCAAGGAGCACCATCAGGTGTTCTAGGAACACAAATTACACATCTCAGGCTCACCCAAATATATAGGCTCTCCAAGCAGGCCAAGGGATTCAAGAAAACCCCTGCCCATTGGCTGAGACACCGCATACAACCTGACCTTGGGTTGCCCTTCTCGTATCTAGTACCACCAAGTACCTGGCCACCTGGTGGTAGAAGAGGAAAGTGCAACAAGGCCAAACTTAGGGAGAAATCAATGGATCTCTAACAACTGACCAGGGTAACTACTCCTGGCAAGTAAATTTGTGAGGAGCATCCCTGACTAAGCCCCAGGGCGCTACAAACATAATCCCCATTTTTGGAAACGTAGAATTGGGGCTGTTTAGAGAAGAGAATAAACCTGCATAGCCATCGTGGCTGCTCACTGCACATTCTTTTCCCCCGAAATCCTCAGGCTTTGTGTCCTCTGGCCTTCACGCAGCCAAACACCCCCCCCCCCCCCCCCCCCCAAGGAAATGTGTATTTAAACTCAGGTACCTTGCAAGTGTTGCGTGTGGATGAATAAAAGCCAGTATAGCTTGGAAAGTGCCTAATTGATATATTTGGACAGAAGGACAATGGAGAAAGTGGACAGGATTAAGGACTCTCCGGAGGAACCCAGTAATTACAGAGTGTATGGCTTGATAAGGGCAAACGCCTAGCGCGCTGGCATCTCATATACAAATGTGATTATTCTCTGCGCTGACGAGGCCTCGGAGAGCACATTATAATTTAATTCGTATACAATCTGAGTCATTTTCCCGAACATTACCCCCTTCTGATTCTACAAATAGCTGCTAAATAATGCCAACAGAAAAGGACAAACATTTTCCTCTCCTTGTAATAAAGAGAAAAGAGTCGCTTGCGATATACTTATGACTTTCAAGCTCACTAAAAATAGAATCTTTTTTTTTTTTTTTTCAGAGGCCTAGAACAAAAAAGCTTGAGCGCGGCTCCGGGGAATCTTTCACTAAAGGGATTTTTTTTTACTCCGCGCGATAAGCCGGCCGCCGCGATTTTTGTCACCGGGGGAAATGTTCTGTTTTGTCATCTTCTTTATCTGCCGTATTTCCCATCATCTCTGACATTGTTATGTAAACAGAATTATTGTTTTAGAGGAGGTAAGGAGCAGCGATACAAAGCGATGCGTCAGACAATTGCAGACAATATGCCGAAACCAGCGAGACGATAACAGGATGTCATGCCGTTTATCGGAATTGTTTTATATAAATACGATCATTGTTTTTAAAATTCCCAGAACAACCATTTAGAATTTATTATTAACTCAATTATTATTATAATTAATAGTAGTAGTAATTGTAGGATGTTTTTGTTTTCCCTCGCTGGTGCTCCTTGCCCCTCCCTCATGCCGCGTGCCTCCAGAGCAAGCAGGCTCACTTCTAAGCTGCGACTCTGCTTGTCCATTCACACACAGAGCCGTGGCTTGGGCCCGCTCCCTCTCTCTCCTGTTTGGCTCAGTGGCTGTGATTGGCGGCAGCATGAGCCAATGACTCCCACTGCTGTCTAAGCCAATGAGGATGCTGCCTCTGAACCCACAGTCAGTGTTTGGACATCTATCAGTCCGATCTATGTTCCAAAGTCAACCCCCAACAGGACCATTCTTTAACAACTTTCATTAGCAGCCCTGATGAAGGGGGGAGTCCTCAGTCCCCTGAAAAGCGTTGGACCCATTTTATTGCAAAAAAAAGCAAAAAGGCGCCTCTAAGTGCAGAATTACAAACTTTTAATATCCCCAGAAAGGGTTAAAAACATTTAGAGGATCTGCAGTGAATGAAGGCATGTCATATATTCATAAAGCAGGTGGTCCGGCATAAGAGAGGTCCCCAGTGTGTTTAAGAAATCCTAGCGATGTCAGTGTATAGCAGCGGAAGATCCCAGGGCAGCCCACAGATGGACGTTCTACGGCTCTGGAGACACTAATAGAACAATCACTCTGCCCAGATCAGTGAGGAGCAGAGGATTTCAGAAGTGACATCAGCAGATAGCGGCGACAACCAGCGTAGGACCGCAAGTCGGAAACCGGAAATAGTCATCAAAATGGGACGTGTTTCGGAACTTCTGATTGGTTCCTTCATCAAGCCAATGACTATAGGTTTGCCCAGGTATTGCTACTTATAATCTGTGGACGGGCTACGGGTGAGGCTATGGGCAGGAGTGGAGAGAGAAAATAACATATATGAGTTGAAAGTAAAATACAAAAATAACAGAATAAAATGGAATACAAGATGTATCCTTAACCAAGAAAAACTGAAAACAAATATAATGAAGGAAAAGGCAAATAAATAAGACAAGACAATACTTCAGAAGTAGAAGAGGCCAGACTGTCAAGGGAGCCAACACATAGATATGGAGTGGAACATTGCAGCAAGATAACACACTCACTATGACAATGTCATGCTGCGTACACACGACCGGACTTTCCGGCAGACTAGGTCCGACGGTCTTCTCGATGGACTTTCAGCCAGACTAGATCCGACAGGTCTTCTCGATGGACTTTCAGCCAGACTAGGTCCGACGGTCTTCTCGATGGACTTTCAGCCAGACTAGGCCCGACGGTCTTCTCGATGGACTTTCAGCCAGACTAGGCCCGACGGTCTTCTCGATGGACTTTCAGCCAGACTAGGTCCGACGGTCTTCTCGATGGACTTTCAGCGAAGTTCCGACAGACTTCCGAATGAACAGACTTGCCCACACACGAATGGACTAAGACCGTTAGTTTTGAACGTGATGACGTATGACGGGACTAAAAAAGGAAGTTCAATAACCAGTAGCCAATGGCTACCCTTGCGTCGTATTTGGTCCGTCGGACCAGCATACAGACGAACGGTTTTCCCGATAGGAATTGAATCCATTGGACAGATTTGAAACAAGTTCTAGGTCCGTCAGATTTTTTAAATGAAAAACTATCGAATTAGCCCACACACGATCGGAATGTCCGACGGACTGATCCTGTCGGACCTAAACTGCCGGAAAGGCCGGTCGTGTGTATGCGGCATCAGTGTCGTTAGGAGGATAAAAGGTCCTTATTTCTTAAAAAGCACCCATTTTATTGCTGTTATTTCAAATAAAACATCTTTAACGGCTTGCCGACCAGCCACCATCGTTATACTGCAGCAGGTCGGCAGGATCCCGCGAACCATTTTAGCTATACATCGGCTCCGTCAAGCAGGATAACAACCGCAAGAGCGCCACACTGCGGGGGTGCCAATGCTCGTGATAACCGCTGGCCACAAGCGATCGCGGGCACGAAAGGGAAAACAGGGACCTGTGTGTGTAAACACACAAATCCATGTTCTGTTCTATGAGGAGAGACAGATTGTGAGTTTCTAATAGCTAGGAATCACGATCTGTCATTTCTTCTAGGTCAGTCCCCTCCCTCCTACAGGTACAAACACACACAGGGAACACAGTTAACACTAGCCCCTAGTGTTAACCCCTTCCCTACCAGTGACATTTTTACAGTAATCGGTGCATTTTTATAGCACTGATCACTGTATGAATGCCAATAGACCCAAAAATGTGTCAAAAGTGTCCGATGTGAAAAAAAAAATTGCAAATTGCCGCCATTACTAGTAAAAAACAAATAATAATAATAATAATAAAAATGCTACAAATCTATCCCCTATTTTGTAGACGCTATAACTTTTGCGCAAACCAATCAATATATGCTTATTGCGATTTTTTTATCAAAAAAATATGTAGAAGAATACATATCGGACTAAACTGAGAAAAAATGAGCTTTTTTTTTAAAAAAATGGGAATATTTATTATAGCAAAAAGTACAAAATATTGTTTTTTTTTTATCAAAAATTGCCTCTATTCTTTTGTTTATAGCGCAAAAAATAAAAAAATTGCAGAGATAAACAAATACCACTATACGAAATCTCTATTTGTGATAAAAAAAAATGACATCAATTTTGTTTGGGTGCAGCGTCGCGCGACCGTGCAATTGTCAGTTAAGGCGACGCAGTGCCAAATCGCAAAAAATGGCTCAGTCATTCAGCAGCCAAATCTTCCGGGGCTGAAGTGGTTAATACCTGCATTTACTTAATACACGCTCCTTTATTTCACTTCTTTCCAAGCATACGCAGAGTCGACCAAAAGGCTGCACCCTTAGGTAGCATCCCAGGCCCTAACAGGGCCCACCACCACCTTTTCCTAAAACCGGGCACGAACCTCTGGGAACCAACTCTTACCATCTGCCCACAACTTACCTAACAGTGACTGATTGAGTCAGTCCAGCACAATCTACACCTCCTCTCTTTAGCCAATGGGGAGGCAGAGTCCCCGGAGAGCCCAGGCACTCATGCATATCATTGGATCAAGTTGGGGCTCGGGTAAGTATTGGGGGATTGGGGGCGCGGGGGGGGGGGAGGCTGCTGCACAGAGAAGGTTTTTTTTAACTTTATACATAGAATGAATAAAGGTAAAAAACCTTCAGCCTTTACATGGATAAGTATTCTTTCCTCTGACCATCAACTTAAGGAGTATTCTTCTCATTGACCACTAATGTAAGGGGTATTCTTCTCAATATCCATCGATGTAAGCATTTTTTTTCTCTCTGACCACCAACTTAGGAAGCATTCTTCTCATTGACCACTAATGTAAGAACCATTCTTTCCAATACCCATAAATGTAAGGGTATTCTTCCCTTTGGCCACCAATGTAAGGAGCATTCTTCCTACACATACTAATTAACTCTGGACTGTGGATATTATTAGAGTAATTCTTGGGAGGGGTTTCCCGAGACTGAAACATTTTAGAAAAGGCTGCTTTAAGGAATACACTTCTTATTTCTTTATCTAATTTATCTGGAGGATGTTGGGACTGTGACATCATAAGGGGGTGGGGCCACCACGTGACATCACCTGGTGACCCCGCCCCCTTGTCCTTATATAAGTCGCCGCACAACGTGTCCCTGTCATTGCGGCCAGAGAGAGTGTCGAGCCAACATCTCAAGGAAGAAGAGAAGAAGAGAAGGTGGTGGCAGGGACAGAAGACCGGGCCACCGCTAGTAAAAGAGCTGGAAGAAGAAAGCGGAGGCCCGGCAAGAAGAACCGAAGAGGGGGACAAGACCCCCAAAGTCGGAAGAAGAGGTGGCGGCGCCAGAAGACCGGGCCACCGCTAGTAAAAGAGCTATAAGAAGATAGCGGAGGCCCGGCAAGAAGAACCGAAGAGGGGGACAAGACCCCCGAAGAGGGGGACAAGACCCCTGAAGTTGGAAGAAGACCCCCGGACGGCGGAACAATGAAAAAGAAAGCCAGGCTCCTCCGCTTGTAAAAGAGCTAGCAGAAGATAGCGGAGGAGTCTGGCGAGAAGACCCCCAAGACGGAAGACCACTGGAGCTGTCCAATAAATTATTTTAAAAACATGTGTCGTGTTTTTTTCTTTACACTTTTTTTTACCAGGTGAATGGGTAGGGGTACATGGTACCCCAATACTCATTCACATAGGGTGGGGGGCCGGTATCTGGGGGCCCCCTTATTAAAGGGGCTCCCGGATTCCGATAAGCCCCCCACCTGCAGACCCCGGCAACCAACGGCCAGGGTTGTTGGGAAGAGGCCTGGTACGGCTCAGGAGGGGGCGCTCGCTCGTCCCCGCCCCCTTTCCTGACCGGCCGGGCTGCATTTTCGGATAAGGGTCTGATATGGACTTTGGGGGGGATCCCCACCCGGTTCTTTCGGCGTAGGGCTTC
Source organism: Lithobates pipiens (assembly GCF_037356315.1). Classification (NCBI taxonomy): domain Eukaryota; kingdom Metazoa; phylum Chordata; class Amphibia; order Anura; family Ranidae; genus Lithobates; species Lithobates pipiens. The sequence continues at coordinate 18,378,661 of NW_027507791.1, read as the reverse complement.
CCCTTTAAGTCCATACCAGGTGACGGGGCTAGTGAGGTGTCAATCTCGTCAATGAAGATGGCGACATTGACCTCCTGCGCTAGTCCTGTCTACCTGGAGCCGCGTGGGCAAGTCCGTTTATTTCAAAAGTCCGGCGGACTCTCGTCATAGTCCGGCAGATTGTCTGCCAAATCTAGTTCGCCGGAAAAGTCCGGTCGTGTGTGGGCAGGTCCGCTCGTTCGGAAAGTTGGCCGGATAGTCCAATCGTGTGTATGCGGCATTACTGTCTCTGGAAATCAAGGACAAATGCAAAATCTGTCTATTATATACAGTAATATTCCACCATACTGAAGGATCTCATAAAACACAAAAATAACTGCAGCTTTGAAAGGAATACTGCTCCGAAAGTCACACTTTGTGATCAGGTATGAAGTATAGTTAGCAATTTATGAGATAATTGTTTTCTATTGCAACCTCCTTCAGACTCTCCCACAGAGGAGAAAACCCGTTACACAGTCCTGTGTGCATCTTTAGGATGTGATGGTCTTAAACAAAAGATCTGTCTGCATTATTATACAAGAGGCAATGTCAGGAGCCGAGAGGGGGCTCTTCCCACAAAATGACCTTCACCGCTTCACTGGAGCCTCATGTAATAGAGAACGCCAGACTGTCAACAACAGCGAATGGGGAGGCGTCCGCATCAGGCGCAGCGAGGAAAATGGTGATGCCATGTTTACTAAAGATCCTTGGGAGCTTAACATGAGGAAGAGAAAGAAGACACAATAGGGAGGGGTAGAACCATCGCTTATTTTTAGTTTGAAAAAAGATTTGCTCTGTATTTTTGGGAGCATATAAGTGCTGAAAAATATTATGAGAAAAATATATGAAAATTAAAGAAATGGAACGCATTGCAGCTAAAAATGTAAAATGAAGAACTGCATTCCTAATCTTAGACCTAGAATCATTCATTTTGCCACAAAATGACGAACTTTGCCATTGACCAAATTTTGCTTATTTTCTTTTTAGAGAGTTAGATCCCTCTCTTTGACAAAGCTTTCCTGTAGTGATGTAATGGGTGGAGCTAGTGCCCATCAGTGTCGCCATTTTTTTTTTGTGTGGGTGGGGGGGGGGGGGGCGGCAAACAACTGGTACCTACCCAATCTAGACATCGGGCATTAGCGGGCATGCGGGGAGCAGCAGTGGGGATCGGGCATCTGAGGAGCGGCGGTGGGAATCGGGCATCCAGGCATCGGCGGAGACCGGGCATCCAGGCGTCAGCCAACGGCTCTTCTCCTCCTCACTTCCGCTGTGCATCTCCTCTCCTCCTCCTAGGTGTCCAATATGATCGCCTGTCCTTTCAGCCAATTGGGTGATGGGTATCAGACCCGCTTCCCAATTGAAGGGGAGGAGGATAAGTGTTGCAACAGCAAATATTCATTCGCTGTTGCAACAATGGTCTCCAGACTTCCCAGGACTCCACCCACACCTGCTTATAAAGGGATACATGATACTCCACCCACCAACTACACCCAGGGGCGGACCTTACTAAAAGGGGTACTAAACCCTGCTTATACTCTGCTGTTAGGGACTTCAGGACTCTCTGTTAGACTTTTTTTTAACTCACCGAAAGAGTGTCTGCATCATTAGGAGGCTTAACTAGAACCTTCAGAGCCCAGTGCAAGAAACCATGAAGGGCTCCCCTGACCACTGATCCCAGGGCCCTTCCCACTGATCCAGGGGTTCTTTTCTCCCGTTGTGGGGCCCTTCATTATGGTCCTGCAGCAGGTTCCCTTCCTGCTGCCTAGGGTAGGGTTGCCATCTTCTTTTTAGACCAAACCCGAAGACTTTAGTAGCACACAGCTAATTATTTTTTGTAGTATACACTATATATACAGTGGTGTGAAAAAGTGTTTGCCCCCTTCCTCATTTCCTGTTCCTTTGCATGTTTGTCACACTTAAGTGTTTCGGAACATCAAACCAATTTAAACAATAGTCAAGGACAACACAAGTAAACACAAAATGCAATTTGTAAATGAAGGTGTTTATTATTAAAGGTGAAAAAAAATCCAAACTATCATGGCCCTGTGTGAAAAAGTGATTGCCCCCTAAACCTAATAACTGGTTGGGCCACCCTTAGCAGCAACAACTGCAACCAAGCGTTTGCGATAACGTGCAATGAGGCTTTTACAGCGTCCTGGAGGAATTTTGGCCCACTCATCTTTGCAGAATTGTCCTAATTCAGTTACATTAGAGGGTTTTCGAGCATGAACGGCCTTTTTAAGGTCATACCACAACATCTCAATAGGATTCAGGTCAGGACTTTGGCTAGGCCACTCCAAAGTCTTCATTTTGTTTTTCTTCAGCCATTCGGTGGTGGACTTGCTGTTGTGTTTAGGATCATTGTCCTGCTGCAGAACCCAAGTTCGTTTCAGCTTGAGTACACGAACAGATGGTCGGACATTCTCCTTCAGGATCTCTTGGTAGACAGCAGAATTCATAGTTCCTTTTATCACGGCAAGTCTTCCAGGTCCTGAAGCAGCAAAACAGCCCCAGACCATCACACTACCACCACCATATTTTACTGTTGGTATAATGTTCTTTTTATGAAATGCAGTGTTCCTTCTATGCCAGATATACTTGGACACACACCTTCCAAAGAGTTCCACTTTTGTCTCATCGGTCCACAGAATGGTGTCCCAAAAGTCTTGGGGATCATCAAGATGTGTTGTGGAGAAATTGAGACGAGCTTTGATGTTCTTTTTGCTCAGAAGTGGTTTTCTCCTTGGAACTCTGCCATGCAGGCCATTTTTGCCCAGTCTTTTCCTGATGGTGGAGGCATGAACGCTGACCTTAACTGAGGCAAATGAGGCCTGCAGTTCCTTGGACGTTGTTGTGGGGTCTTTTGTGACCTCTTGGATGAGTGGTCGCTGCGCTCTTGGGGTAATTTTGGGCGGCCGGCCACTCCTGGGAAGGTTCACCACTGTTCCATGTCTTCGCCATTTGTGGATAATGGCTCTCACTGTGGTTCGCTGGATTCCCAAAGCTTTGGAAATGGCTTTATAACCCTTTACAGACTGATAGATCTCAATTACTTTCTTTCTCAATTGTTCCTGAATTTCTTTGGGTCTCGGCATGATGTGTAGCTTTTAAGGATCTTCTGGTGGACCTTACTGTGACAAGCAGCTCCTATTTAAGTGATGCCTTGATTGTGAGCAGGTGTGGCAATAATCAGGCCTGGGTGTGGCTAGAGAAATTGAACTCAGGTGTGGACAACCACAGTTATAGTATGTTTTAACAAGGGGGCAATCACTTTTTCACACAGGGCCATGATGGTTTGGATTTTTTTTCACCTTTAATAATAAACACCTTCATTTACAAATTGCATTTTGTGTTTACTTGTGTTGTCCTTGACTATTGTTTAAATTGGTTTGATGTTCCGAAACACTTAAGTGTGACAAACATGCAAAGGAACAGGAAATGAGGAAGGGGGCAAACACTTTTTCACACCACTGTATATTTTGTGATTAAATAACAGTTCTAAATGTATATATTTAATCACAAGAGTCACTCTTTACATCAGAGTAAACAGAGGTCCCTCTTTACATCTGAATCCACATAGTTATGCTTTACATCTGAACTCACAGAGTTCCTCTTTACATCTAAACTCACAGAATTCCCTTACACTGTAAAGGGGGACTCTATAGACTCTGATATAAGAAAGAACTCTGGGGACTTTGATTTCAGGAAGAACAGTGAGAAATCTGATTTAAGAGGGAATACTGCAGACTCTGGTGTAAATAGTAACTCTGATATAAGGGGGAGCAGGGTGTAGTTCTGTATGCTTGCTGTGGGTGCTGGGCGGACCTATCCGGAGTCTGTTGCCCAGAGATAATGTTTAACGTATAAAAAAGCCTGGAGCTGTACGAATAACAGGAGGTAAGCAGAAGGCTGGCATGATAGTATTAACAGGGGAACAACTATTGGCGGTTGTTAGGCTATCCAGGATTGGGCAAAGGGGAGTCAGGGGATGGTTCGGAGTTAATGTTGGGAACGGCCCCTCTTCTTCCTGTAACACAACGTGGGGAGAATTTTCAGGTGCAGTTGTGTGTGTCCCAAGCAGCTAATCCTTTTGCTTATAATGGCAGATTTTGAACAGCTGATTGCGGGGTTGCGATCCAAGGCGGTGGTGCGGCCCTCAGGGTGGCTGGAGGAGACTTTGGGGCAGGGACTGGGATCAGCGGCGGAAGGCCCTACAAGGGTGGGGGTGAGGAAATGCAAGCACGGAGGTCCCGGCCTCCCAGGTCTCAGCAGCAGGAGCGGAGTTCTGTGGGGGCTCCATCGGGGCAGCCATAAATGCACGATGCAGGCAGGCCAGCGCATCCCCGGGAGGGCAGGCGGCAGCGCATGGCAGACAGGACAGCATGGCGGGGTGCTCAAGCAGGACTATACAGCGCGTGCTGGCAGGTGTGGGCCCTGCCCACTGCGGCAGCTCTGGCAGGACGAGCCAGCAATGGGGGAGATCTGACGTTGCAGTGGCCGGGCCTTTTACCCCTGTGGCCAAGCCACTCCAGAAGCTGTAAGTCAAAGGACGTGATGAGTCTCACCCACTGGAGGCCCCTAGCGGAGCTGAGGTGGACCGCACCAGTCCACGCAAGGCGGTGAGGAAATCGGCGGTATGCAGCTGCTGGTCCCTCGGCATCCAGTGCAAGGCCAGCTGGAGAGCTGTCAGAGGAGGAAGAGGACGTTGCTGGTCAGAGATCCGAAGGAGAACTTACGGGGTCCGAGGACGATCTACCCTTGAGGCAAGCTCCAGCGGGGGAGACGAGGAGGTCGGCTGGTGGGTTTGCCCCCGTGCAGCCTGGTAAGTCACATTTACTTTTACCTACTGTGGGGGAAGTGTTGGACAGTGAGAAGGCAGTACGTGGCTGGCATCAGTACGTGACTGACATCATCCGTTACGCAGTACGTGGCTGACATCATCCGTTAGGAGTGTAACCCAGCCGGGGGCAGCGGTCAGGCAGGTAAGTCCGGGGGAGGCTGCGCCAGCGGCGAGCGTGGGGCCCAGTCCCAGAGCAGGGGGGGACAGCAGCATGTTGGGTTTTCTTACGGGGATTAAAGAATTGGTTAGCAGGTTCGGGAAGAATGACAGAGCTCTCTCCACCCCTACAATGGCCTGGGTTCCACCTACAGGGGGGTCGGGAGTGACCCCGGGGCCCAGGGTGGATACAAGTATGACCACAATGGTAGGGGAAACTTCAGTGGGGGTTGGCGCAGTGCCGGCTCCACCCAAGACCACAGGCATCATCGATGCTGCAAACAAGCAAGACATCATCCGTTTGGCGGATTCCGCAAAATGCAAGGTGTATGTTTGCTTCAAAGGGCCACTGGGTGTGCATCTGAAGCCAGAAGTGCGAGAGAATATATGGAAGGGGGAATACGTAGAGATATTTTCCTTTCTGCCACTTGAAAAGTTCAACCTGATGATTCCAAAAAAGAAGATGAAGAAAAGAGGAGGTATAGATTGATCCCCAGGACATTTGCTAACTGGCTGCAAGCGTTCGCAATCATGGCCAGTGTCATTGGTGATTGGAACGGTGAAAATAATGCTGAACATTGTTCAGATCTTTTATGCTACATGGATTCAGTCGGAGAGGCGTATAGAGCATACGGGGGCACAGCCTGGCTGAGATACGATGAACAACTCCGGCAACGGAGGGCAGTGCGACCATAAAGACATCAGCCTTTGGATGCGGCTCATGACGTCGGCGAGGGCTCCGGGACAGTTTTTTTCAAGGGGGGCCAGTGGACCTTCTTCCCCTGGACAACCGGCCAGTAAGAAAAAAGGAACGTGTTGGCAGCACAATGAGGGGTCCTGTAGGTTTGAAACCTCATGACGGTAAAAGCACAAATGTTTCGGTTGCGGGGGGACTCACCCCCTGTCCAGATGTTTTAAATAAGGCAAGGGACGTGCCTGGGATGCTGCGCACAAGAGGGAGGACGCCAGCGAGAGTGGAAAGGATGCGGCCATTTCTCGCTAGATATCGGGATAGGACAATGGTGCTTTTGCTTGAGACAGGTTTTGGCAACGGTTTTAGGATTTCCACGCCGATTCCGGATTTGGTGGTCTTCCCGTTAGGGGTGGTGCTAAAGAAGGAACCTAACAAATTTAGGCTAATTCACCGCCTATCCTTTCCAAAAGGGGGGTCGGTTAATGATGCCATTAGCCCAGAGGATTGTATGGTCAGCTACACTTCATTTGACGCGGCAGTGGGCTGGGTTCGCCGTTATGGCCGGGGAGCGTTGATGGCAAAAACCGACATCGAAGCGACTTTCAGGTTGCTCCCGGGTCATCCGGAAAGTTTCCAGCTCTTAGGGTGTCGTTGGAACAACGAGTTTTACGTGGACAAATGCCTGCCGGTGGGATGCTCGATATCCTGCGCCCTTTTTGAAACATTCAGCTCCTTCGTTGAGTGGGTGGTGAGGGATATGGCGCAGGTGAACTCGGTCATCCACTATCTGGATGATTTCCTCTGCATGGGTCCACCAGCTTCGAAGATCTGCGGGGTGCTCCTAGCTACGCTGGACTCACAGGGACGACTTGAAAATTTGGCATCGCTTCATGGAATCCGTTAACAGGAGGGCGTTGTGGATGTCGGGCCCAGTTAGCAATTATGATTTGGAGTTGGTCACGGACGCCGCTGGATCATTGGGATTTGGAGCCTTCTTCCAGGGACAGTGGAGTGGCCGCAGTCTGGGTTGACGCGGGGTTTACAAAAAACCTGGTGCTACTGGAATTGTTTCCAGTGGTACTGGCGGTAGAACTGTGGGGCACTTCTTTCAGGGATCTGAAAGTGCATTTTCACTGCGACAACATGGGAGTAGTGCAGGTGCTTAACCGGGTATCGGCTTCATCTCCGCCGGTTATACGGTTATTGCAACACTTTGTATTGCGCTGCCTACAGTTAAACGTCTTTATACACAAGATGCATTTACCTGGTGTGGAAAACGTGATAGCTGATGCATTATCTCGCTTTCAGTGGGACAGGTTCCGGGAGTTGGCGCCGGACGCGGAGCAACACGGAGTACCTTGTCCCGGCTGGTTGTGGGAGACTGCACTGGAAAGCTCTCAGCATGGATCAGGAGGTCGGTGACAGAGACTACATGGGCGGCATACGATAAAGTATGGGAAGAGTGGTTTGCCTTTATTATGGGAACAGGGGAGGAGCCGGCTGGTCCCGAGGTGAGGCTGTTGCTATTGTATTTTATAGCTAGACATATGGAAGATGGGGTCTCAGGGTCATCACTGAATAGAAAGATGGCGGGTTTGGCCTTTTTATTTAAATGGCAGGGGCTTCCGGATTTCACAAAGGATTTCTGGGTGCGCCAGGCTATTAAAGGGTACAAGAAGACAACGGGGCGCAGAGACAGCAGGCGACCGGTGTCGTTCGGGGTCCTAAGGGGTATGCTGGAACAGTTGGGAGGGTTATGTTCTTCAGCTTACGAGGCGGGGTTGTTTAGGGTGGCCTTCCTATTGGCGTTTTTTGGGGCGTTTAGAATTAGTGAGTTGGTTAGCCCCTCTAAGAAGGTTCAAGGGGGTATTCAGCATTGGGATATAATATGTGAGGAGGAGTCAGTGATGGTGCTCTTGCGCCGGTCCAAGACGGACCAAGGGGGTAGAGGAAAAATGATACAGATATTTTTGCAGCGGGGGGTTCCCCTCTTTGTCCGGTTAAGGGGCTCTTGGAGAGTAGGATGTTGGTTGCGGGGTCCTTTTTAACACACGAGGACGGTGTTCCTCTTTCCAAATTTCAATTCATAATGATTTTCAGGAGGTGTTTGAGGAAGTTGGGGTTAGGCGACAAGGAATTCTCGTCTCATTCCTTTAGGATAGGGGCGCCGACGGAGGCAGCCAGGCATGGTATGGATGTGGATGCAGTTAAGCGTATTGGGCGTTGGGAATCCAATAGGTTTAAATTGTACATCCGCCCACAACTGTTGGTTAGTCTTGTTCAGGCGGAGTAGGGGGAACCCGGGTAGGGGGAATATGCATGTCAGGTTTTTGAGTTCATGTTGGCGTGTGTGTGTTCTTCTATTCCAGGTACAGGGCCATGTTTGATTTGGATTTTGGGACACTCTTATGTGTGCTAGGGTGCAAGAAGGGCAGACGTAAGGCCGAACGGTCGTCAACTGGGGTTTTCCAGATGGGAAGCCTGCGTTCGATGGCTGGGATTTCCGTGGATGTTGTGGAGCAGTTTTGCTAGGCTCGACAGGCCCCCAGATGTGTTAATTTTACACGTGGGGGGAATGATTTAGGGATCAGATCTATGTTGGATGTTGACTCGCGACATGAAGTTTGCCATAATGCGGTTGCATATGGCATTCCCTGAAATGATTATAGTGTGGTCGGGCATGGTGGCTAGGACATAATGGAGGATGGCCAGATCTGTGGTTGGGGTGAAAAGGACCAGACGCGAAATTAACAGAGACATTAGTAAGTTTGTGGTAAAACATGGGGGTTTGGGCATAAGGCATGAGGACCTTGAAGTGGAGACCTGGAGCTATTTAAGGGGGGATGGAGTACATCTTAATGATGTAGGGGCCGACATGTGGACCCTTGGGCTGCTGTGGCTGAGGTTGGTCTTTGTGGGTGAAGGAAATTTTGTGGAAGGATGACCTCAGAACCCGTTGGTGGGATGGGTTCTGATTATGGTATCCCAGGTAACGGAGGTTATCTGGAGATTGGTGATGGGGGTGCTGCGGCAAGTGGGCGTCTCTGAGTCAGCTTGAGGCTGTATGATCCACTTGAGAGGTTCCGCAGCGTCATTTTGGAAAACATTATGGTTGATTGAGGACCTGCAAAGACCAAAGCTTGGAAGGACTGATGGTTGTTTTTCATAACAGATGTTGTTGGTTATATTTTGTTTATGTTAATTATATATATATATATATATATATATATATATATATATATATATATATATATATATTTATATATTTATATTTTATATATATTTATATAAGCTTGTTAATAAAATAAGGCTGCCGAGACCGAACAATCTCTCGGCTCTCGGCTGCTTGCGCCGCCATTCTGGGTGAGGGAATAGGAAGTGAAGCGTTGTGGCTTCACTTCCCGGTTCCCTACTGCGCATGCGCGAGTCGCACAGCGCAATAGGATCGGTCCGCGTTGTCTCTGGGACCCGTGTGTGTCCCAGCAGACAGCGCGACGTGACAGGAAACAGCATAGACTCCCGTGGGAGTCTATACCCGGAAGTGGGTGCAAATACCTGTCTTAGACAGGTATCTGTACCCCCCTCCCCCCGAAAGGTGCCAAATGTGACACCGGAGGGGGGGAGGGCTCCCATGAGTGGAAGTTCCACTTTAGGGTGGAACTCCGCTTTAAGGTGGGGAAAATGTGGAGTAGAAAGGGGGCAGTTTTACACAGGCACATCTGTTATACAAAGGTCAAGTATATGTTGTAATATGTTAGCCGATTTATGTAGGATATTATATTACACTAATGCTCCCCAGAAAACTCTGAAATTGGGCAAAAGATTAATTAAATCTTAATATAAATAAATATATATAAATATATATAAATATATATATATATATATATATATATATATATATATATACACACAGATGCATCTCAAAAAAATTGTATAGATATAGTAATATTATCAAAAAGTTTATTTTTTTTCAGTAATTCAATTAAAAAAGTGAAACTCATATATAATATAGATGCATTACACACAGAATGATTTATTTCAAGTATTTCTTTCTTTTCTCTTTCAATAGTTTTTATTGAGTTTTAACAAACACATCATATATCATGTACAGCAATCTTAGAGCGACCACATGAAATAATAGAAGATAGATTCTAAACAGGATTCAGTAACCAATTCAGAACAATGTAAAACAGTATCTCGCACGCACACGCTTGAGAGACTAGAGTAGTGCATGGGAGACATGGAGTGCGAAGGTGCATCTCCTATAGGTAAACAGCCCCTAAGTGATAAGTATGCTCGGGAATCTAAAACCATAGGAAAACAGTAATAAACAGCTTATATTGTATCATGACTGTATTTGGGCCCCCGGGACCTCAAAAAACATATAGATTGTTGAAGAGGTGGGGCCAATCCCTGTCTTAAACTACTTGTACTTGACATGAGTGGAAAGCCATAAAAAGGGTAAAAATGTCCATCAAGATTTCTCCAGGTCAAGTAGTGACTAGATAAGTGGAGAAGACCTCCTTTACATAGCTAGAGGAAGGTTTGCTCTCCTTGGTCTTGGTGCCTGTCACAACAAGGCTTCGGTACTGTCGAAGCTCAACCTTTCGGCAATGATGTAGAAGAAGGCCTGAGTGGGAGGTTAGGAAGTATTGCTATAAACGCGGTGGTGCCTCCCACGGTAGCACCCGAGATCACCACTCCACCCCTATGGGCTCACACTGTGGAATGGGATAGCTCGGGGAGCTCCCGCTAAAGAGGCCCCCACCCGCTTCCCTCTGCTCCCCCCGGGGGCATTCAGAAGTTGTGGCCCCCGGGAGGGAGACAGAGGGACATACGCTGGAGCTCCCAGGCCCTCTCAGGTAAACCTTTCCAGTACCAGTTAATTCCAGTCAGTTCAACAAAGATTAACGGAAGGCGAAAACTCTAGTGTGAAGAGAACATCAGACCAGTATCTTATTGTTAGAAATCCTGCGTAAGGAAGGTAAAAAGAAAAAGGAGAAAATGGGACTAGGATAGGAGAGGGAAAGGTGTGGGGGGAAGGTTATACAGGGATCAAGGTTGTGGTTCCATCCGTGTAAATCTTATGACTGTAAGTGCCCTGGATAGAGTGGAACTTTGATGTACTGGGCCCATGGTTCCCAGGTCGTATTTCTTTCTTTTAATTTGATGATTATGGCTTACAGCTATCGAAAACCCCAAATTCAGTATCTCAGGAGATTTGAATATTGTGAAAAAGTTCTTGAACTTTTTTTGAAATTGAACTTTTTTGGCCTAAAAGCAAAATGCTATGTGTGGCGGAAAACTAACACTGCACATCACCCTGAACACACCATCTTCTTCATTTTCTTCAGCAGGGAAGCTGGTCAGAGAGATGGGAAGATGGATGGAGCCAAATACAGGGCAATCTTAAAATAAATCCTGTTAGCCACTGTGAAAGACTTGAGACTGGGGCGGAGGTTCACCTTCCAGCAGGACAATGACCCTAAACATACAGCCAGAGCTACAATGGAATGGTTTAGATCAAAGCATATTCATGTGTTAGAATGGCCCAGTCACAGTCCAGACCTAAATCCAATTGAGACTCCGTGGCAAGACTTGAAAATTGCTGTTCACAGACGCTCTCCATCCAATCTGACAGAGCTTGAGATATTTTACAATGAAGAATGGGCAAAAGGGTCCCTCTCTAGATGTGCAAAGCTGGTAGAGACCTCCCCAAAAAGACTTTCAGCTGTAATTGTAGTGAAAGGGGGTTCTACACAGTAGTGACTCAGGGGGGCACCATACAAATGTACCCCACACTTTTCACATATTTATTTGTAAATTATTATCATTATTATCATTATCATTTTCTGTCCACCTCACAATTATGTGCCACTTTGTGTTGGTCTATCACATAAAATCCCAATAAAAATAAATTTATGGCCATGATTATTGTTTGTCCTTTATATCCATGGACCATGTAATACTTTGTTTAACTATATCTTTTGTACTTGTAAATTTGTCATTGCAACAATCCGAACATTGACCTATGTTTACCTGCTATTCTTGTAATTTCTGGACATTTTCAATAAAAACATTGAAATATAAAAAATAAATTTATGTTTTTGGTTGTAACATGACAAAATGTTGAAAATTTCAAGGGGTATGAATACCTTTTCAAGGCACTGCATATATACTGTATATATACAATATATACAGTGCGTGTGTAGGTTCGGTGTTCCTTGTGCCTGGAGGGGAAGTTACAGTTCACAGTTGGCTGTAACACTCCAATTATGGGTTCCATCCAATGAAGCAGAGCGCTGGCAGCCATATAATCCGGTGTAATATTGCCGCGATAAGAATCAGGCGTAATGGCAGGGAACACCACATTTCACGCCCTTGTGGCTTTTAACAATCCTTCGGCCTGTGAATATGATGTGTCTTTTTATAGGAAAGAAATCTCCATTGACACCTAACACTACTCATTTACAGGTGAATAAATTAGGGACGGTCATCTCTGAATACGGCACGACTGATGGGTTTTTAATTGTTTCGCATTTGCCGATATTTTCAGATAATTTCACGGCGACTAATGCTGGCTGTGAGGACCCCGAAACAATACAGATCTATCTATGACAGGGATAGTGAAACATAAATGTGCTTTTTGTTCATTGTCATTGTTCCAGGAAGAGATGTAAAACGCCCAAAAGTCATTGCGAATCGATAATAATTGATTTTAACCAGCGCAGGAAGAGGGGGCTTTATTGCATTGCTGGTCGTTTCTGAAAAGGGACATTTTCAGGCACAAACCTTGCAGCTCAGTGGTTTATTTTAGGAGCAGTGGAATCCTCAGGTTTGTATCTGACTAAAGCAAAACTGAGATTACACAGCAGACCTTGGAACACTTTGCTTCTGCTTTTGTTTTTATTATTTTATTATATAATTACTGCTTATTATATTATATTATATGGATCTCTTTACGTGGTTCCTGTAAAGAGCTCCTTCCCTACTAGTAGGCAGTTAGAGTTTTATGCTACCCCAGTGGGGGGGGGATTAGTGCTAATTATGTTCTCAGTTCTTTGTAAAATAAGAGGGACAGGGGTCTAGACCTGAAGGGTGCGTGCCAGAGATAAAATCAACAAAGGCAAAAAAGAGGTTACTGGAAGTCTGAGGTTGCTTGTGTCACCTTGGCTGGAGTCTGTCTTGCTGGCCTGCCAATATGCTGAGACCAACTAAGGTGTCAGGTCCCCTTGAGGCGAGGTGACAGATGCACACCGTAGGGATCAGGAGTGCACCGCAAGGTTGTGGACCCTACGGCGGACTGCTGCAGACGGGAGACAGATCCCACTGGGGTTAGAGCGGAAGATTCCCTGGGGTGCGGAGTCTAAGAGCCAGCAGGTGTTCACCAGCGCCTCTAGTGGTGAGGATGGACTTGGCTGCAACTGGCTCCAGGTAGCGACCCCCAGGGTCCCCCAGCTCACACCCACAGTAGGCAACAGGAGGATAGGGATAGTGAGGGACAAAGCCAAGGTCGAGGCCACAAGCAGACAGGAATAGTCAAGGACACGCCAAAAGGTCAGGATCACAGGCAAACAGGGATAGTCAAGGACACGCCAAAGTCAGTAACGGAAAACAACAGAAGAGCACACGGCAGGTAACAGGAAGCTAACACACAAAGGTTGATCAACAGCGTTGGCCTGCAGTGCACAGGTTAATATAGAGCTCCCTGATAGGAGCTAGGGTGGAGCCATGCCAGAGGATGGATTACAAAAGCAGACAGGTGAGGGTCGGCTGGTCTCTAGATGAACACATGAAAACAGGTAAACAGAACTCTATTGCATAACCATGACATAAGGAACATCTGCCCTCAGGATCCTTCTGCAGTACGCCCTGAAGATGTCAATCCTAGATACTGCCATCATGGACTCAGCCATATATAGACTCTATGCTGTACAGGTATGCTGGGGCAGCCACAAGCCTGAGTTAGGGATTTGTTTAGGTAAAGACTTTTGCCTTTGTTTGACTGTCATGCCAAGTTGTTAAAGTAAAGCTTTGGAAACTTTGCCTTTGCCTGGTCTCAAGGGGTGAAAAGCGAGTAACCAGAACACATAGGGTTAGAAGACATTAGTGTAAGAGTTAATATAGCGTAAATATACAAATGGTTACCAAGGGTAAGGAAGGTTTCTGAAAATTTAAGAAAACAGCTGAACGGCCGCACTCCAAATAGCACCTTTTATTTGTGGCAAAACAGTGTAGAGGATCCAAAAACTCTTAGATCATGGTGATGAAAGGTACAGACAGGCTAACGCATTTCACATCAATACAGATGCTTAATCATAGCTGTAAGGAAGGCTTTTCTAGGAGCCCGTTGTAAAAGTGTACATGTGACATGTGGAATAGCATCTTGCAGGAGTTGTTATCGGCACTTTCTCCATGAGCAGGTCCGTCTCCCATGGCAATGGGGGCAGATCAGCACAGCAGAGGTCCTCAGCCTGTGCACAGGTATGAAAGAGGAAGAGTTAGGTGAAATGCATGCATGGAGTCAGTGTTAGGTGCACGGCAGGATCCTATACCATTACTGGGAGTGAGGTAGCATGGATACGCTGAACAGGTGGAGAGGGCATTGTGAATGCCAGCAATAGAAAATTCAAGGAAAAAAAACAGCGTGGGGTTCCCCCTCCCCCGTCCATACTAGGCCCTTTGGGTCTGCTATGGATTTTAAAGAAAACCTTAAAATTAAAAAAAAAAAAAGCGGTGTGGGGTCCCCCCCAAAATCCATAATAGACCCTTATCCGAGCATGTAGCTAGGCAGGCCAGGAAAGGGGGAGGGGGGCAAGCGCATGTGTTAGCGCCCCTCTAATCAGAAGTTCTGGGCCACATACACATACGTGATCCAGCACAGTGGGACCACACTGCCGCAGTAAATCTGCGGCAGGCAGTCTGGAAGTGGTTAAAGTATGTGTGCACCCTCACCTTGTAAAACAACCCATTCAGTTTAGGGGGATCTAATGTTGCTGGGGCGGATCTTTTGTTGCTTGAGGAGTCTTTGAGGGACCTATTATTGTTGGGATGGTATCTTGTTGTGAGTGATCCATTGTTGCTATGAGGGGTGTCTTTTGTTATGTGGGGGATCTATTGTTGCTGGGGTGGGGTCTATTGTTGCTTGAGGAATCTATTGTTGTCTGAGGGACCTATTGTTGCTGGGGGATCTATTTTTATGTAAGGGAACTATTGTTTCTGGGGTGGGGTCTACTGTTTCGGGGGGGGGGATGGTTATTAGACAAGAAAGACAAGAATAAATTCCATACCAATTTTATAACAAAACAAACTGATACTTGGGCCAGTACTTGGAGGTGGGTAGGGGGTGGAACCAAGGGATTTGCTCAGAAGTGGATAGGGGTGAAAGCAAGGGATGTACTCAGAGGTGGGTAGGGGGTGGAACCAAGGGATGGCGCTCAGAGGTGGGTAGGGGTGGAACTAGGGGATGGTGCTCAGAGGTGGGTAGGGGGTGGAACCAAGAGATGGTGCTCAGAGGTGGGTAGTAGGTGGAACCAAGGGACGATGCTCAGAGGTGGGTAGGGGGTGGAACCAAGGGATGATGGTCAAAGGTGGGTAGTGGGTGGAACCAAGGAATGATGGGCAGAGGTGGGTAGGGGGTAGAACAAAGGGATGGTGCTCAGAGGTGGGTAGGGGGTGGAACCAAGCAATGGTGCTCAGAAGTGGGTAGGGGGTGGAACCAGGGGGTGGTGCTTAGAGGTGGGTAGGGGTGGAACCAAGGGGTGGCACTCAGAAGTGGGTAGGGGTGAAAGCAAGGGATGTGCTCAGAGGTGGGTAGGGGGTGGAACCAAAGGATGGCGCTCAGAGGTGGGTAGGGGTGGAACTAGGGGATGGTGCTCAGAGGTGGGTAGGGGGTGGAACCAAGAGATGGTGCTCAGAGGTAGGTAGGGGTGGAACCAAGGGATGGTGCTCAGAGGTGGGTAGGGGGTGGAACCAAGGGATGGTGCTAAGAGGTGGGTAGGGGGTGGAACCAGAGGATGGTGCTTAGAGGTGGATAGGGATAAAACTAAGGGATGATTCTCAGAGGTGGGTAGGGGGTGTAGACAAGAGGGGAGTTCCTGTACCTATTCTCTGAGGAAAAAAAGCCCTGGGTTTACATATTCTTTAATCATTAACTATTTTATAGTGATCACCAAGTTACATGACTGTATTTGCTTCTAACTCCATACCCAAACTTAGTTTGAAATTTGCAAACTCTATTTTAAAACATAACACAATGTAATAGTTGTATTTATTAGGAATTGAGCTTCACACACAGTACTCAGCCTGCACAGCGGCTCTTCTATTGTCTAATCAGCTCAGAAAAAAAAGAACACAGAAATTCACCTTTTAGTTCTTGTAAATGAAATAAAATGCCGTGAGCTAAAATCCTCCGAAAGGACTTCTCTTTTCTTTGCTTTAATTCACAAGTCCGGCCTCTCTAGCGGGAATCATACACTCAGGATGTCAGTCCTTTGTCTTCACCCCTAATTAACATTCCGAACCTTTCTTTTTTGCACAGTTCCTTTCTAGTAGGTCAGCGGCGTCAGCCATACCCTACTGAAGTGGAGCATGACTTCTTTTTGGTATTATAAACAAGTTTTGTGTCACTCCTGCAGGCTCTCAAAGTTTTTAATAGCCTTTCTCTTATTTCTTCATTGATGTACGCAGTTGGAAAACACAGGTCTGCTTTTGCTGAAGGCTCTTCATCTCAAGGCGCATGTTGTGCCAGTTGTGTAATCAATATCTTTCTAATAGAGTTAGCGTTCCTGCGGCCATACCTCTCGGTTGACACGTATATCTTGACCTATACGGCCACTATTGACTTCCCAACGCATCTCTGCTGGATGGTACACTGCCTGCCGGGCATGGATTGCAGCAAATCACTACAACTATGGTTTGTTGGTCTGTTAAGGATGATTTTTTTTTCTCTGTAAGTACTCTGTTCTATGATAGAGAGGCTTATGAGATTACTTCTCAATTGTAGTGTTTGATCGTCAGCCAAGGCATGGGCACCAGCAAGCCGAGAACGGCAGGACAGTCACCGAGGCAGGTGTGGAGTTTGTGGCCCGTGTGGTTTGAGGGATTCAAAAGTGAAATATGGACTTCCTTTGTTCTGGCTATGGATGTCTATTAAGAGAGCTCAGCGTTGAGTAGAAGAGCCATGGCAGAAAAAGACCAAGTGGTTTATTGAGTATGCCAAAAAATAGTGGCTCAAGACGAAATGGCCATCTGTATGCCCAGTCATTATATCGCTCATTATAGCTGTAGCAATACGGCCTTTTTTTTTCTTTAACCACTTGCTTACTGAGCACTTTTACCCCCTTCCTGCCCAGGCCAATTTTCAGCTTTCAGCACTGTCACACTTTGAATAACAATTACACGGTCATTGAAACATTGTAGTCATATTAAATTTTTATATATTTTTTTTCACAGTAAGCCCTTGTACACACGGTTGGAGAATCCATCGGAATGTGTCCTATTGGACCGTGTTGTCGGATAATCTGACTTTGTGTGGTATGCAGCGGACTGTTTCCGTCAGAATATCCGTCGGACCAAATTTTCAAACTTGCTGGAAATATTTTCCGACAAACTGGGCCGATCGGACATACTCCGATCATGTGTAGAGAATTTCGATCGGACAAAGTGCCACGCATGCTCAGATCAAATTCCTACATCAAAGCTATTGGCTACTAGCCTGAACGTAGTCCCATCGTAACAAAATTACGTCATCACGTTCTGAAAGATCGGATTTTTCGACAACTTTGTCCGACCGTGTATGCAACAGTTTCGGACAAGATCCGACGGGCAAAATCTGACAAGACAAAATCCGACGGATTTGGTTGTCAAAATGTCCGACCATATGTACAAGGGCATAGAGCTTTCTTTTGTTGGTATTTAATCACCACTGTTTTTTTTTTTTTTTTTTGCAAAATAAATTTAAAAAGACCAAAAAAATAAATAAAAATCTGGTAATTTTTCTCCTTAACTGATGTTAACTGATGAGACTACACTGATAGGCATTGATGGGCACTGATAGGTTGCACTGATGGTCACTGATGAAGCAGCACTAATGGGCTGCACTGATGGACACTGATAGGTGGCACTGATGGGCACTGGTAGGCGGCACTGATAGGCAGCAATAATAGGTGACACTGATGAGGAGGCACTGATAGAATGTACTGATAGGCATTGATAGGGGGGACTGATGAGCACTGATAAGTGGCATTCATAGGCGGCACTGATGGGCATTGATATGTGGCACTCATAGGTGGTACTGATGGACACTGATAGGCGGCACTGATAGGCAGCAATAATAGGTGACACTTATGAGGAGGCACTGATAGGATGTACTGATGGGCATTGATAGGGGGGACTGATGAGCACTGATAAGTGGCACTCATAGGTGGCACTGATGGGCATTGATATGTGGCACTCATAGGTGGTACTGATGGGCACTGATAGGCGGCACTGATAGGCAGCAATAATAGGTGACACTTATGAGGAGGCACTGATAGGATGTACTGATGGGCATTGATGGGGGGACTTATGGGCACTAATAGGTGACACAGCTGGTCACAGAGTACACCACCCGTGCACTGCAGCGGGCTCATGGTGGGTGTGATCACAGGAAGACGTCACATGATGCTCTCCCAGAACTGGTCGGCTTCGCTGTAGCCATCATTCGGCTTTAGCTCTGCCGGCAAGTGATTAACAAGTAAAACTTTGGTAAAGTTTAAACATCACCACATCTTAGGTATAATATAAATATGTATCGAAAAAGAGCTTAACATGCAGAGTCCTCAGGTAAGGGTGTGCTACAGTATCGCTCTCAATAATGGTGGTCATCAACAATGTTTCATTCCATCATTGACTTACCATTGCATAATAGTAAAAAGATAATGGGGAAGTTGTGGGTTGAAGAAATGGGAGGGTGAAGATTTAGGTAGAGAGTGTTCATGCAGACCAAATGTTATCATACTTTTCTGGGAAGCCTATGCTCTTATACGTTTGCAGGTACATGTCTAGTGTAGAACTCCATAGGAGTCCAACCCCAAAGGAACTTTTTCTCTCTTCCTGGATCTAGTGTAGAACTGATGTCCCTAACTTTAACCAAAGCCTGCTAGGCCATTTCCCCCAAACTCAACCCATAGAATAAAAGAGACCACACCAAGGTTTATAGTCAAAATTACCATTGCAGCCTTTTATTTACAAATAATATTAATTAACACAACGTTCCTTAAAGCAGAAAGAAAGAAAGAAAGCTTGCTGGTCTTTGAAGGCAATGAACACATCCAATTATTTCACAATAGAAGACCTTTTCTTATACTAGATCCCCAGCTACAACACACCGTCTGAGACAATCCTCACTATCCGAAGGTTGTAAACCTCAATTTTCAAGTTGTACCGATAGGTAAGCTTATAAGGCTTACCTATAGGTACAGTAAATATCTCCTAAACGTGCGCCCTCTGTGCCATTTCTTCAATAGTGAGTGCTGTGACATCACACAACTCCAGCCAGTCACAGAGCCTGCGGGGACAGCACGGGGTTCGTTTGCAGGTAAGTGTCCCCCCACTTACCTGCATACTAGCACATTATGTTTTTACTTTGCCGGGAACAGAAAAGGAAGTAAAACTCATCAGGGTTTACTTCCTCTTTAACCTCTCATTAACAGGAATGTATTCGAGGACACCATACCCCCAATGGGTCCAGAACTATTCTATTAGCCCTGAATTTCACCTCCTCAAAAAACCAACAACCACCAAGCTGTCATGACGGCCACAGAACCAAAAAACAGGCAGAGTGGGTAGGAAGTTTCTATTTCTCCTGGTACACACCCACAGAACCCTTGCGGCTCACGATTTCCATCTAAAGTCCTAAGACCCCTACCATCTTCTTCATCGCTACCAATCCAGTAGGCTTTATGACCTTTTAAACCTTATTCACAGTTTTTTTTTTAACCCTTTACAGCTTTGACCCCCCCCCCCCACCAACCCCATTTACCCTGCCATGTCTGCCCTATGCTTATTTTTTTTATTTGTGCTTCGGGCCTTCCTTTTGCAGCATACTTTCGATAACTGAACATCAGCTTCACCACAAAGCTTCTAATTCACTCCCTGGTCATCTCTTGCCTCGACTACTGCAACTCCCTCCTCACTGGCTTACCTCTATATGGGCTATCCCCACCACAGTCCATCATGAATGCTGCTGACAGGCTCATCCACCTTACAAATCACTCAGCGTCTGCTATACCCCTCTGCCAATCCCTCATTTGGCTGCCACTCAACCAATGAATTAAAGTCAAGATGCTAACAATAACTTACAAAGCCACCCACAACCTGGCCCCCAGCTACATCACTAACCTGGTCTCAAAATACCAACCTAATTGTTGTCTTCGCTCCATCCAAGACCCCCTGGTCTCTAACTCCCTTGTCATCTCCTCCCATACTCACCTACAGGACTTCTACAGAGCCTCTCCAATCCTCTGGAATGCTCTATCCCAATCTGTCCGACTTTCTCCTACTTTGCCAACTTTCAGGCGATCCCTGAAATCTCTTCAGAGAAGCCTATCTGGCCCCCACCTAACAACTGTACATTTATTTTCTCCATCAGCACATACCCCACACATACCTCTTGTATCTCTTGAGCTTCCCTCTTAGATTGTAAGCTCTAAGGAGCAGGGCCCTCTGATTCCTACTGTATTAAAGTGGTTGTAAACCCTTTTTTTAAACTTTATGCTACAGGTAAGCCTATATTAAGGCTTACCTATAGCTAACCAGGATATCTCCTAAACCTGCATGGTTTAGGAGATATCACCTGTCCCCTGCATGTGCCGCTGCATCAGTCTGCATGCCATTACCGGCGTCATCGCGGTTCCGGCCAATCACATTGCCGGAGCCGCGATACCCGGAAGTAACTCCGGGACAACATGTCGGCGGCCGGATGGGGAAATGAGGACGGCTTTGGGGGCTTCAATCTGAGCTAAGTAATACATAATGAGCTAGCTCATTAAGCTTTTGTCTTGCAGGTTAAAGGTAGGTAGGTTAAAGGTAGGTTTTAAAGGGTTTACTTCCTCTTTAAAGTGTATTGTATTTGTATTGTCTACCCTTAAGTTGTAAAGCGCTGCGTAAACTGACGGCGTTATATAAAACCTGTATTATAATAATAATAATAAAATAATCAGTCATTATAGGTCGGAAGAGTATATCTCGTCTTGTAAAATGAGATGTATAAAAAGGAGGAGATTAACATGCTTTTGGAAGGAAAGACTATCAAGGCTACGCAAGGCGGTCAGGTGTCAGGAGGAGCCTTGACACCACCGCTAGCCTAGCTGTCACCTGGACCCAATAATCAAGAAGTCTTTTTTGATGCGATGAGAACAAGAGAGCTGAAACATCAAATTTATGTTCTGCACATAGTCGAGAAGTCTTGCAGTTGGAATCATTTTCAGACAAGAACCTTGGGAAACTGGGAATAACCATCAAAGGAGAATTCATAAGAAGAATAATTACCAGTATGGTAATAGAATTTTATTAGGCAATTATGCTACTATACCCAGGTGAAATACGAGCAACATGAAGTATTAGTGAAGTATTAGCAAATAGGAAATAAGATAAATATGTTAGATAAATTAGTTACATTTCAAAAATTAGTTACATTTGATAAATTTGAAGTTAGATAAGTATGTTAGGGCCCAATTTTGGTAAACGTTTTTATTGGTAGATTACTCATGTGCACTGTATATAAATTTGTGCAGGACAGGCTGTATGTCATCATATTGTAAATGTCATTGGCTATGCTATAATACACATTTCTTAGATTACATTTTAGGTATATTCTACAAGAGCGTACCCTATTTTTATCCTTTTTTAAATGAATTTTATTTCATTTTATAATATTTTTTTTACTTTTTGTCTGAATATAAACGTACGTGTATCCCAAGTATGTTGGCGTTTACACCTGACTGTTTTTTCTTTTTTGTTTTTTCTTGTATTAGTTCTTGGAAGACAACCCAATCATGACAGTACCTGCGTGGAGTTTGCATGTTCTCTCTATGCCTGCATGGGTTTCTTCCGGGTACTCCGGTTTCCTCCCACCAACCAAAGACATGCAGGTAGGTTAATTGGCTTATGTCCAAAATTGGCCCTAGTATAAGAATGGGGACCTTGGATTGTGGGCTCCTTGAGGGTAGGGACTGATGTGAGTGTGCAATGTACATGGATAGGGACAATTGTAGACATTCACTCAGGTTGAACTGGATGGACTGGTGTCTTTATTCAACCTTACTAACTATGAAACAACATTCTGTTCCATATAGTTTAGGACTGACAGCAGCGAGGTGGACTGAGCTCAATATTTTGTTTTCATATGTCACTGGAAAAATGTGGAAAGGTCCTTAGATTACAAGAAAAACTCAATTAATTAGATGCTCAGGAAAATAAACTTGGAACTCTCTCTGAAGGAACTTAGCCAAACCAGAACTCAAATATTTTGATGGTGTAGAAGTCATCGAAGAAGACTTGGATGCTGTGAAAGGTTGAAGACAATGGTGGCTAATGTTGTCCAACACCATTACCAAGGCAGTTCAGAAAGACGGGAACAGTGTTCCAGGTCAATGAGGTCACAAAGACCCTGAAATGAATAATAACAAAACAAACAGCAGAAACGGAAGGATATTACTGATATAATCCTTCCTGACTGAGGTCATTATCAATTACTCCTTTCTGTAATTAGTTTTATAATAATTTGATCCAGCAATAGGCATTGCATTTTTCATAGTGCTACTCGCCAAAAATGTCCTCACCCCTATACACACTGGAATGTCCTCTCCCTGGAACCATGAAGAATGAGGATCCTGACTGATGGAAGCAGAGTACAAGATAAAGCAGAGCCTTTGCTAACCTTAAACTGCTGCAATAGGCAAATAAAGTGGTAAACAGGAATTAGCATAGTCACTTTGGCAACGATTTTTCAAAAAATTACCAGTTTCACCATCAGTATTGGTATTTAAGGAGTCCTGCCCCCTGCCAATCCAAGTTGGGGATTGGTCAAGGGTCCCCAAGATACCCCAGGCAGCTCCACCTCTCCTCCCTTCTTCTCCTTCCAGCACTTTCTAGAAGGAAGAGGGAGGTGACAGTGATGCTACCTGTGAGTCATCCAGCCCTGCCCTAGGCCACTCCCAGCCCAGAATGAAAACATACAGACCTAGCCACCATCTAGGCCTGCCTACATTTTACTACTCTCCAGAAAAATCCTCGCTCTAGCACCTATCTAACTAGAGGGTGCTACAGATGTAACTTGAAACTTGAGAGACTGTAATCAGTTTATGGAATCTGAGAGATTGCCAGGTTTTCCTACATTCAGTTGAACTGTAATATACACACACCTGGATCCAAGCGCTTTATGGAACTTGTTGTCCCAGGAGTTACTCCCATCAGCTAAGATCCATATGACTGCCATTATATCAGTTCCTCCTCCCAATGCATGTCTCTGCAGAATGCCCCTGATCACAGTTGTTGTTGATTCTATGTTTGACCATTGTTCCAGAAGATTTGTGAGGTCAGGCACTGATGTTGGACAAGAAGGGCTGGCTCAAAGTCCCCGCTCTAATTCATTCCAAAGGTGTTCTATCAGGCTGAGGTCAGGACTCTGTGCAGGCCAGTCAAATTCCTCTATCCCACATTCGCTCATCCACACTATATTGCCCAAAGTATTGGGCTACCTCTCCAAATCATTTGGTGGAGGGGGGATTATGGTGTGGGGTTGTTTTTCAGGTTTTGGGCTTGGCCCCTTCGTTCCAGTGAAGGGAACTTTTAAGGAGTCAGCATATCAAGACATTTTAGACAATTTCATTCTCCCAACTTTGTGGGAACAGTTTGGGGATGGCCCTTCCCTGTTCCAACACGACTGCGCACTAGCAAGGTCCATAAAGACATGGATGAGCGAATTTGGGGTGGAGGAACTTGGCTGACCTCAACCCAGATAGAACACCTTTGGGATGAATTAGAGTGGAGACTGAGACCCAGGACTTCTCGTCCAAAATCAGTGTCTGACCTCACAAATGCGCTTCTGGAAGAATGGTTACACATCCCCATAGACACACTCCTAAACCTTGTGGACAGCCTTCCCAGAAGAGATGAAGCTGTTATAGCTGCAAAGGGTGGGCCAACTCAATATTGAACCCTACGGACTAAGACTGGGATGCCATTAAAGTCCATGTGCATGTAAAGGCCTGTCTCAATACGTTTGGCAATATAGTGTGTATCTGATGCTGCCAGGTCCACTTTAAAGGCACATAAGAGTGTGTTACGGGTCTACTAATACCCAGCAGGCATTTGCACACCCGTCCCTTCATCATTGGGGATAAGATGTCTTAGCTAGACTTGGTAATTGGTGTCCAGTCTAAGTTATATAAGGCCAGAAGGATTTTTTTTTCCTCTATTAAACTATACTCCACATTCTTACAAAGGCATTAACCCTCAGTGCCAGGCTGACGGTAGAGAGAGCTATAAAAAAGAATCTGAATTATTCCAGGCAGCTCCTGATTTGTCTTTTTTTTTTTTTAGTAAAAGAAGCCTGTCATTCTTTTCTTCTCTTGTCATCTGCCAGCTGACATCTTAAGTATGTGCTCAGAATAACTGGAGAGCAGATATTAGACTGTCTAAATGCAGCATCTCTTCTAATGCATTCAAGGAGTATTTAAAGAGAGGGAGCGATGCGTCAGCAATGAAAGACACTCGGAGGAGGTAAGCATGGCTGAATAAGAAGACGAGTCTGGACAGGATCAGCCTGACAGTCGGAAAGGATAATTTAATATAAAATGAATTATTAAATAAAACAAAAAAATATTTTTTCTATATTTTTTCATGAATCATTTCTTTTTTACCTACCCCAATGCAAAAATATAAAGCAGTATGTTGGAAAGCCACAGGCCACTTATCAACTCTATCTGAGCACCACAAATGTAAAATGTTATTTAACCACTTGCAGACCACCTGCACGTCATATACTATGGACCGGCGGCCCGTACAGGCAAAGCAATCTACTGGTACTACGCTCCTTGTTTCCAAAGTTTAGGGTGTGCACATGCGCCATCCCCCACCCACCCCACACCCCCTCGCCTACACCCGCTGTGATTGTACACAACAGGAGCTGACCCCCGCTGTGACTGTATACAGCAGGGGAGTCTCAGCAGGTCCCAAACAATGATTTATGGGCGGGAGATGCTGATCGGCTGTGTCCAATCACAGTCCAGAGCTCTGTGTTGACAGTCAACACAGGGCTCTGTACAGAGGGAGCGATCTCTCTGGAATAACGAAGCAGAGATCTTTAGCTAAAATCAGCAATTTCCCCTTTTGCCTCCTTATAAGTCCGGCAACATATACAGTATATATAAATATCTATATATCTATATATATATAGATATATAGATATATATGTATATCTATAAATATATTATACTTTACTGTCTACTATACCAAAGTATGTCAAATATGTGTGAATTACTGTAAAATTTTCAAAATGAACAGAGTTGAAAATATTTATCTATCTATCTATCTATCTATCTATCTATCTATCTATCTATATATATCTATATATATCTATATATATAGATATATATATATATATATATATATATATATATATATATATATATATATATATATAAATATATATTTATGGTTGGAGCCCTCCGCTCTAAGAGATATGAAAGAACACATAAACACGTCACAAGACTAACAACATAAAATAGACCTGAATTGTGCCCTTGGTCTGCTGTAAGGTAAGCCCTGGTGAGCTGGGCGGTGAGCCCTGCTCTGCTGGGCGATATGCCAAGAGAAGGCCGCATACCTTAAGAAAGTAAATGGATGTTTCTGTAGAGAAACGTGTTTTAAGTGAAGTACTCTGAGAAGGGAAATGGGTGGGTGGGTACCTTGCACTGGAACCGACACAGACCGTTGTGGGTGGTCTGATTATATACCCTCCGGGCTCCTCCCATAATTACGGGCCACCATACTGGCCCTCTTATATATATACACACACATACACAGACACACACAGGTAGGAAATTACTGTAGGTACTGCTGCCATAGTAGAGATATAATGCAATGTAGTTGGTGCACCTATGTGTAAGTACAACACAAACAGTAAATCCAACATGCAAATAAAATAGATAAAATAAAATTGAAGAATAGCCACCGTGAGACACAAACTTGGTGTATTCCTGTCTCTGTCCGATGATAAAGGTTTACGGCTTCTTATGATGCCAGCTGAGTTTGTTATATCAGAAGCAACAAATATTAATAAGAAGATGGATTGCCCCACTCCTAGGAATAACTTATGTCACAAAAAAGGGTCTATCAAGAGTTAGCTGCCAGCATATTTTGGGGGATATGATAGTCCTCTCTAACTATTAACCAATGGGTTATCTACTACAAGTGAAGGTATCTGTAATCCACAAGGTAAATGTGTCTTCGCAATCCAGCAGTGATTGAAGCCCCCTTCGAGAAATGATCCATTGAGAAGCAGTAGTGTGACAACCCCAACTAGGACAGAGGCTTTTAGAGGGGAATAGGGGCAAGCCTCCTACCCACTGATTATGGCCCATGGAGAGAGTAGATCATTCTCTAATGATGGACAACAACATGATTGATACTGAGAACGAGGCTTGCACAAATTCACCGAATAAGGACGATAAAGCTTCCCTTCTGGAGTGGATGGAAAGGTATAATATTAATCTTGTACAGGGACTATGGTGGCCCAAATTTTGGATTGTCCCCAGAAAAGTAATAGAGGGGGAATCTTCCAATGAGGGCACTAGATCTGGTGCTCTGTGGGTCCTTGAAGAATTCCCTTAATTTGCAGGGATTTTGTCTCACTTCCTGTTTGGTTATGGGACAGGAAGTGAAGGGAAATCTCCTCAATGGCACACAGATGGCAAAAAAATAAAAAAATTAAAGGGGGTTATAACTTTCCTTTCATCCATACCTAAAATTAAAAAAATATATATTTTGCGTATAGTTCTACTTTAATTCCACCTTTTCAGACTGCTAGAACATTGTATGAGCTTTGTTTCATAGACTGTTGTAGACTGGAGCCAAACTCTCTGGGTGGGCACTGAATCACCTAGGTGGCTAGTTGTTCAATTAGCTTAATGATTATGTTTATGATATTGTATAGTATATTGGGTGCTCAGCTACAATATCTGGTTCCTGGTTCCAGACTTGAGGAAGCAGGGTGCTGCTCCGGCTGGGTGCTGGATGTTCCATTGCAAGTAGTGTCTTCAAATTGTATAAGCATCACTCAAAACACAGGAGGGTGGCCAAAGGGCCGCTAATCAATCTGACATCTAGCGATGGTCTACTTGAGTTCTATCTGTCCTCAGTGACCCTTCTAAAGGAAATCAATGAGGATTGGCCTGTGATATCGCCGGTTTCTCGTAAAGTCTCACCATTCCCCTGCTCTGCTCATCAGCAGGTCTCACATGGGAGGGGGATACCAAGTGGAATTAAGCTACCCTGATCTCTGGCTTTACCTGGTGACTCGTTGATTCCTCCTCTCTCGGCAGCCTACTCACACACACTTGTTCCTTGCCTGACTCATCTGTGTCTTTCAGTAGCTGGAGGGTGGGCTCAAATTCATCGCCATCCATGTAGGCAATCACCCCTTCTTGAGTTGTTCATCAACAGTGGGGAGCAGGAACCACCATAGGCTCCACTGCAGCTTTGATGATGCCCAGCCTGTGTGGCTTATTGGGGTCACCAGACAGAGCTATAATTGAAAACAGCATTCGATGGGGTAAATAAATATGGCTATAGCAAACAAAATATTGCCTAGTTATTGTTTATATCTGCTTGCCTACAAATATATTTTTGCATACCTAAATACAGTGCATTCGGAAAATATTCACAGCTCTTTACTTTTTCCACATATTTTACTGTGTATGTTACAGCCTTATTTAAAAATGGAATAAATTCATTATTTTCCTCAAAATTCTACAAGCAATACCCCATAATGACATTGTGAAAGACGTTTGTTTGAAATCCTTTTCAAATTTAGAATGAAAAATGAAAAACATCCCATGTACAGAAGTATTCACAATCTTTGCTCAATACTTTATTAAAGCGGAGGTCCACCCTAAAGTGGAGCTTCTGCTCATTGGAACCCTCCCCTTCTCCGGCGCCACAATTGGCACCTTTCAGGGGGGAGGGGGGTGCAGGTACCTGTACAGTACAGGTATCTGCACCCACTTCCGGCATAGATATCTGCAGAAGGTACGCCCCTTTCCGCAGAATCTACGCCCCTTTCCAAAGGTCCCCCGCTGTCTGCTGGGAAACTCACGGATCCCAGAGACAGCGGGGACCATCCTTATTGCGCAGCGCGACTCGCGCATGCGCAGTAGGGAAACGGGAAATGAAGCCGCAGGGCTCCACTTCCTGATTCCCATACCCAAGATGGCGGCGGCAGCACCCAAGAGACGATCGAGAGATCGGCTTCGGGTGCCGACATCGCGGGCGCGCTGGGCGGGTAAGTGTCATTATTTTAAAAGTCAGCAGCTGCAGCATTTGTAGCTGCTGGCCTTTAAAAAAAAAAACGGCGGACTCCCGCTTTAAAGGACCTTTGGCATCAATTAGTCTCAAGTCTTTTTGAGTATGATGCTACAAGCTTGGCACACCTATTTTTGGGCAGTTTCTCCCATTCTTCTTTGCAGAACCTCTCAAGCTCCATTAGGTTGGATGAGAGGTGTCAGTGCACAGACATTTTCAGATCTCTCCAGAGGCTTTGAATTGGGTTCAAGTCTGGGTTCTGGCTGGGCCACTCAAAGACATTCACAGAGTTGTCCCGTAGACACTCCTTTGTTATCTTGGCTGTGTGCTTAGTTTTGTTGTACTGGCTCTGTACCTTGCTGCATTAATCTTTCCCTTGATCCTGACTAGTCTCCCAGTTCCTGCCGCTAAAAAACATCCCCACAGCATGATGCTGCCACCCCCATGCTTCACTGTAGGGATGATATTGGCCAGGTGATGACCGATGCCTGGTTTCCTCTAGACATGACACTTGCCATTCAGGCCAAAGAGTTTGTGGTCTGAGAGTCATTAAGGTGTCTTTTGGCAAACTCCAGATGTGCTGTCATATGCCTTTTACTGGGGAGTGGCTTCAGTCTGGCCAATTTACCATACAGGTCTGATTGGTGGAGTGCTGCAGAGATGTTGTTCTTATGGAAGGTTTTCCTCTCTCCACAGAGAAACGCTGGGGCTCTGTCAGAGTGTCATTGGGTTCTTGGTCACCTCCCTGACTAAGACCCTTTCCCCCCCGTTCACTCAGTTTGGCCGGGTGGCCTGCTCTAGGAAGAATCCCGGTAGTTCCAAACTTCCAACTCTTACAGTTGATGGAGGCCACTGTGCTTATTGTGCCTACAATGCTGAAGACATTTTTCTGTACCCTTCCCCAGATATACACTTCACCCACCTCTACACTTCACTTGTCAACATGCATTTACTCCTGTGTATTTCTTACACTGAACTTCTGTTGGTCTTGTGGATTATGCCCCATGATCACTAACATCCAGAAGAAAGGAGGGTAGATGGGAAGTACACAGAATGCCTCTCTCACACTCGTGCATAATATATGTAAATCACCTGTCACTCACAGCAAGGGGAAGAAAGGACATCAATCTCTCTGTCTGACCGTTTTTATGTCACTGAAAAAAGATAAGAGGACTGCTCAGAGCTGGATTAACTCTTTGTGGCAAGACTGGGCACAGATGAAATGCAATACTATACTGTACAAGGTACAAGCCTTAATTAAAAAATAAAAATAAAATCAGGTTTACATCTATGTTAATATGCTTTTTCTTTAACCACTCCTTTGTTGCCTTGGCGGTATGTTTTGGGTCATGTCATGCTGGAAGACCCATCCACAACCCATCTTCAGTCTTCTGGCTAAGGGAAGAAGTTTCTCATCCAAGATTTTACAATACATGGCCCCGTCCATTGGCTTCTCAATAAGGCTTCTCAATGAAGTCAGCCTGTACCTTTAGCAGAGAAACTGCCCCAAAGCATATTTTTTACACCTCTGTGTTTGACTGTAGGGTTGGTGTTCTTAAGGTGATAGTCAGCATTTTTCTTCCTCTAAACAAAGCGAGCTGAGTTAATGCCAAAGAGATCAATTTTGTTCTCATCTGACCACAGCACTTTCTCCTAATCCTTCTCTGAATCATTTAGATGTTCATTGTTCATTGGAAAATTTCAGATGGTCCTGTACATGAACCTTCTTGAGGAGGGGAACCTTGCGAGTGCCGCAGAATTCCAATCTATGGCTGTTACCAATGGTTTGTTTGGTGACTGTGGTCCCAACTGCCTTGAGATCATTCACAAGCTCCTCCCATCTAGATCTGGGCTGATCCCTCACTTTTCTCATGATCACCCTTACCCCATGAGGCAAAATCTTGCACAGAGCTCCAAGCCGAGGGCGATTGATGGTTGTTTGGTATTTCTTCCTCTTGCGAAAAAATCGCTCCAACAGTTGCCTTCTTCTCACCAAGCTTCTTGCTGATGGTCTTGTAGCCCACTACAGCCTTGTGCAGGTCTACAGTCTTGTCCCTGACATCCTTTGACAGCTCTTTGGTCTTGCCCATGATGGTGAGGTTTGAATGGAAGAAAGAGATTCTGTGGACAGGTGTCCTTTATACATCATAACCAACTACAAGAAACTGCTTACCTCTGTGCTTGCCAACAAGGATTTCTCCACCAAGTACTAAGTCATGTTTTGCTTGGGGATCAAATATTTATTTTACTCACTGAACTACAACACAATTTATAACATTTGTATCATGTTTTTTCTTCTGGATTTTTGGTTGATATTCTGTCTCTATCATTTAAAATACACCTATGATAAAAATCATAGACCCTTTATTATGTTTGTATGTGGGTAAATTTACAAAATCTGCAGGGGATCAAATAATTATTTTCCCCACTGTATATAGATTTTAATTAAATTTGAGTATTCATTTCTAAAAAACAGCACATGACATAACAAAATAGCAACACCCACCATTTTATTCTCCAGGGCCTCTGTTTAATAATGTTTGGGGGTTCTAAGTAATTTTCTAGAAAAAAAAAAAAAATCAGATCTTTACATAAATGTGAAAAGTGTCAGAACAGGCTGGGTCTTGGTAGTACATGTCTTTTCATTTGCATATGGCGTGGACAAGTTAATCACTGGCACTACACTACTTCTAAAAGAACAGAAGTGCTTTGCTACAAATCTTCTCCATTTCAGCGCACTGTTTGATTGCTGCCTCTTATCTTACTTAATGTTTGTTTTATTCAGATGTTTGTTTCTCCCTCTATAATGTCAGCTTCTAACAATGCTTCGCTGTCATCCGAAATTATATTATGGCAGGCGCGTAGGAATGGAACGGGCGAGAGCTGAGATACGAGACGGCAAAGAAGACAGTCTAATGAACTCTCGCAGATGCGTGCAATCACTCCTCGCAAACAATTACAATAAGGAATCCTCCTTCCAGCGCGACAGCCTTAATTTCTTCCCCCTCCTAATGCCGCCGCTGAGTGATGTAATTGCACTTCATGAAAACGTGTTCTTTCACGGTTAAGGTTTAAAGATGAATTATGACGCTGGATACAAATGACACCGTTACCACATACATTAAAAGCAAATTACAGCCCCCGAGACAGATAACGTAATTACGCCGCGCCTCGGACACATAATCGATAAACTCCAAAGTGCAGGCGAAATAATTGAAAAAATGACTTTCAAGTGGGTTAAAATGCCAGAACCAAAAATAAGAGCTGAGTAACAAATTGTTTGAATAAATGCCAATTACTGCATGTCGGGGTTGTCAGGACAGCTGGACCGTAAAATCATCCATTATACCTTACATATCATAAACGTGATGGAGGGATCCTTATATCACTGGAGGGGACTTGTGTTTTCTGCTCAGACTACTTGTTACTCTGAACTCGTGCTTGGCTTTGTGCGTTATATATCATGCGGCATAACAGCAACAAGAGCAGAAAAAGACATCAGGTCAGCAAATTAAATTCTATGATCATAAACTTTACTGGGGAGAAAAATAAAAAACAAAAACTATGATGATAACTTTAAAGCAGTTACATTTTTCCA
Source organism: Lithobates pipiens (assembly GCF_037356315.1). NCBI lineage: Eukaryota > Metazoa > Chordata > Amphibia > Anura > Ranidae > Lithobates > Lithobates pipiens. The sequence goes on along the minus strand of NW_027507791.1, from coordinate 18,346,789 downwards.
ATGTCTGTTCTGACACAATTTGTATATTAGTCCACTATGGTCGCTTTACTCCTAACCTTTCAACCTTTAACAAGCAGTATATAAGCTTCAAAACAAGCCCTTACTGACTTCTGTAGCTGCAGGCATTGTGGAGTAAATAATCCTAAAAGCTCACAGGAAAAAAACACTTTGGCTTTCAGCAGCTCAGTTCCCCTTGCTCCCCCCTCCAAGAAGTGACTCTACAGCTCAGCTCTTCTCTCAGCTATGATTCAACAGCTTAGTTCTCTTTGCTCTCTTCTCCCAGTAGTGACTCAGAAACTCCTCTTGTTCTGCTCCCTACTCAGGACTCAACAGCTTAGCTTCCATTGCTGCCCCTTTCGGCAGTGACTCAGAAACTTGGCTTCTTCTGCTCTTTTCTACCAGTGGTGACTCAGCAGCTCAGCTTCTTTTGCTACCAGGATGCCGGGCGCCTGAATTACAGTGGCGGGGGTGTTTTTTCGAAGCACCTGATTAGAGCTGTAGGCTCTAATGGGCTTCAAATTAGGGTGGGCTCGGAGTGCAGAGCATTGCGTCATGAGCCCACCCAGGTGTCACAACTGCGAATGATAGGGCTATAGATATATTTTTTTTCCTGGGGGAGTTCAGCCTTGGGTACCCAGGGGACAATAATTACCATGCTAGCCACGCGGTAAGAAATTGTGGGTGTGGAAAAATTGTGCTAACAATGGGAGGGGCTTAAAACGTGACCCTCCTATACCCTCCTATACAATAGCATATATAACAGTCCTTGTACCCCAAAAAATATGCTTTAATTACTGTGCTACAACCATGAGTCTAATAGACATGTACAGACCTCAGCATATTGGATTGTTAAATTTTATATATATAAGCTTTTCTGCACACACCCCCAATGCTGCCTCCTCAAACAATAGGTAGTTGAAGCCTCCTCAAAAGTCCTTCCCTCCTGACATCACCCAGGATCCCCTGATGCTCAGTGGGCGGTGACATGTTAGTTTTTTTATGCAGGGGACAGATTGCGGCTGTTACAGGAGACAGGCTGCATGGCTCCCAGAAATGGTAGTCCCACACCTCCACTAGCCTAGCTGCTGTGCCATTGACATAATCTGGGGGAGGGTTTTGACCCCCCTGACTCCCCCTTATCTACACCCTTGCCAGACCCTTTTCCAAGCATACAGCTTGGCAGGCCAGGAAAGGATGGGGGACGAGCGAGAGCCCAACCTCCCCTGAACCATACCAAGCCACATGCCCTAAACATGAGTGGTGCTTTGGGCAGACGGGTACCCCAAATCACCTTGTCCCCATATTGATGGGGACAAGGGCCTCTTTCTGACAACTCTGGACGGTGGTTGTGGGGATCTGTAGGCAGGGGGCTTATCGGAATCTGGAAGCCCCCCTAAGGGGATAAATTCCTCAGCTTTGTTCTATTAGTGGGCATGAGAGGCCACCCCTGATGAGGCACAGGTAGCTGGGCAAGTGATCTACAGCAGTAATGGAAGGTATGTAGCCTGGCCTTCCCAATTTACTACAATGCAAAATGGCAACATTCGGGCATAATTTTGAATTGTCCGCATCCCTTGTTGTAAGCCCTGAAAAATAAAAAATAAATCCTTTTATTGAGTGAGGACAGCAGCCACAGATAACCTAAGAGAGAACATACTTTGCATCTGCCCCAATCCTCTTCCACAAGGCCAGCCAATGTTTTCCTTCTCTTATTGAGAAAATAACCTAATAATATTTATTATTGCCCCCCTTTGCACAGAACACATGTCCTTACAGTTTTACAGGATTAATAGATCTGCACATTTTTTAATAAAACCCCCCCATATTTTCACTGGCACTTGTTTGATTTGAAGAGCCTCCACCACTGTCCAGGTCTGTTTCTGATCATCAGGGAAGTCTGCTGGTATAAACAGAAAAGAAACGCTCCTACGCATAAGCGCAGGAGTACTCACTGCTGAGCTTTGAGGAAGAAGGGATGGTCCCTGCGAAATGCGTCAGATGGCAGTGATTAGTGTGAGCTCCTCTGTGACCTCTGGAGAGTTACGCTCATCTATGACTAAATGCTGCTACTCGACGACTATTCATATTGCAAGATTTTACCCAATTGTGAGTAGTTTTCTTTTTAGGTTTTTAATAATTACATATGCAAAGGATAATGCACAAGGCTGGTGCTCCCTTTTTTTCTTCCTTATTTTTAAGTCTGCTGGTGTTCTGGACATGGTATCATGGACATAGGTCTAACATGGGGTACCGCAGCAGAGTGCCTATTTGCTGACCATGCTTATATGCACACGCAAGATCTTTCTACTATTTTCCCAACAACTCCCTGGGTTCCTAAATGAGCCCAGAGAAGATAAATTCCTCAGCTTTCCTCTATTAGCAGGTCAGAGAGGCCATAACTGATGAGGTAGAGGTAGCTGGGCACGTGATCTACAGCTAATGGAGTGGCTCTCCACTGGCAGAAATTGCATGAGGGTAACCAGGCCTTCGCCACTTACTACAATGCAAAATGGCAATATGTTGACAAAATTTTGAAGTTTTCTCATCCCTTGTGAACCCTGAAAAAAAATAATAATAATTTATTGAGTGAGGACAACAGCCACAGGTAACCAAAGGAAGAAAACATTTTGCATTTGCCCCCAATCAGCTTCCACAATGAATTGATTTTCATCCACCATGCAACAGGCATACTGCCAAGCTTTGGCCGGCCAATATTTTTCTTCTCTTATTGAAAAAAGAACTTTGAAATTGCCCCAATTTACATGCAGTTTCACAGGATCAATAGCTCTGCACTTTTTTGAAAAAATAACCCCCCCCCATATTTTCACTGGCACTTGCTTGATTTGAAGAGCCTCCACCACTGCCCAGGCCTGTTTCTGATCATCTCGGGGGTCTGCTGGCCTTGACCTGGTACCATGGTCATAAAAAATATAAATACTTTACTTAGTGAGGACAGCAGGCACCTAAGAGAGAAAAGACTTTGTGTCTGCCTGAAGTCCTCTTCCATTATGAATGTATTCATTGTAACATTGCGTTTCTCATCCACCAAGCAACAGACATGCCGCCAAGCCTCGACCGGCCAATGTTTTTCTTCTTCTTCTCTTATTGCTTATATATATTTTTCAAGCTCTATCTGATCTCTGGCTAAGAAAATGATATATGTTTAATTTTATGGGAACACGCCGTACTTAGTATCGCCTCAGCGAGGAGGCTTGATCTTTATTTCCCTTTTGTCAGGTGACGCGTCCTTGTCTCAGCCTCGATAAAGCTAACCAGTCTGATTGTGTGTGCCTGACAGCTCCAGGCTTAAGTCTTAGGAGAGCCTTGTTGAAAGGATGGTAAACTTATCTTGAAATGTGAAGAAAGAGGCATTGAAAGTTGCAGTAAAGTTGTTAAATTGAACGCCGCCATCGGGAAAGCTCTTAAATCTCGCTAAGTGGAGTTGAATCTAGGAGGTGAATAGTGCCTGGCGTGCCGGAGACATGTCTCATATGGGGTCAGCCAAGGTGGAAGAAACACTTATGCATTGCTGAAAGTTATCTCCACAATAAAGAAGTGATGTAGTGTCTGATTCTAAAACTCTCATCTGATCCGCTTCTCGGTGACGCAGGATTTATTGTTAATGAGTTAATAAAACGCCGTCGCTCTGGAGGGTGACAATGACGGTGTGATGAAGGCTTATTTCAGCCGCTCAGAGGAAGAAAGTTCAATCAAGATTTAACCCTCAACCCAACACTGGAACTTTTCAGCACTTGCCAGGCCTAGAAAATGCGTTTTCCCGAAGTCTAAAAATAAACCTTTGTCCACCGCCATGAATGGTAGCATTTGGGGTCAATTGCTAAGGCCTTGACGCAAGGATAAAGATCTTTAATTTAACCATATGACTGTCATTTTCACATTTTATTGGACTCAGCTGAAAATAACTTACACTTAAAAAAAATAAAAAAAATAAATATAAAGATCCTTATCCTGGTGTGTTAGCTTTGTGGATTGAGACCATTGGAAGTGACATTGTTTGATGGTCCAGTCTGGATCTCAAGGACATGTCAACCTAAAGACTAAAAATGAGGTTGTAAATAGCTCTCTTATCAAATTATATTTAATAAAAATATTGGCAAATGTGAATACGTTTTTTGAAACATTACTTTCTTGCTGACCTTGTAGTGCATATGTGTTGCAGCAAAAAGGGTGGGCTTTAACGCCCACATGCCACACATATGTGTCCATGAGCGGCAGAGCTTTCTGTGTTTGATCATTCCCAGCACAGTGATCAATATGTCAAAGAAAACTGTTGGTCTAAGCCAGTGGTTTGCAAACTGCGGCCCTTACCTTTATCTGACCCTCAGGGCCTATTCCTTCTGCGGACACCACTGATTAGAGAGGGACGTTTCGCGGACGCGAACCACGAACGCGGGCGAAAGTTCGCGAACCGCAAAGTTCGCGGTGGGCCCCATTGACTTCAATGGCAGGTGAACTTTTAAAACCTACAGGTCATATTTTCAGCCACAAAATAATTACTAGCTGTGCACACATGGTCCCAACACATGGCCACTGACATAACACATGTATGAAATGAATCTGGGATTGACAACTACAAGCATTCTTTTTTTATCTGTGAAATTTTGACAATTCAGGACTCAGGAGCGCATGAAGGCAATGGAGAAGAGGAAAGGTCAGGGTAGGCTATGAAGAGGGTGCAGGCGATGATCACCAGCACCATGATATAGAGCACTGACACCAGTACCGTGATAGAGTGCACTGACAACAGCACCGTAATATAGAGCACTGATACCATCACCGTGATATAGAGCACTGTCACAACACCAGCACCGTGATAGAGTGCACTGACACCAGCACCGTGATATAGAGCACTGATACCAGCACCGTGATATAGAGCACTGACACCAGCACCGAGATAGAGTGCACTGACACCAGCACTGTGAAAGAGTGCACTGACACCAACACCAGCACCGTGATATAGAGCACTGACACCAGCACCGTGATCTAGAGCACTGACACCAGCACCATGATATAGAGCACTGACACCAGCACTGTGATAGAGTGCACTGACACCAGAACCGTGATATAGAGCCCTGACACAAGCACCGTGATAGAGTTCACTGACACCAGCACCGTGATATAGAGCACTGACACCAGCACCGTGATAGAGTGCACTGACACCAACACCGTGATATAGAGCACTTACACCAGCACCATGATAGAGTGCACTGACACCAGCACCGTGATATAGAGCACTGACACAAGCATCGTGATATAGAGCACTGACACCAGCACCGTGATATGGAGCACTGACATGAGCACCGTGATAGAGTGCACTGGCACCAGCACCGTGATATAGAGCACTGACACCAGCACCGTGATATAGAGCACTGACACCAGCACCGAGATAGAGTGCACTGACACCAGCACTGTGATAGAGTGCACTGACACCAGCACCGTGATATAGAGCACTGACACCAGCACCGTGATAGAGTGCACTGACACCATCACCGTGATATAGGGCACTGACACTAGCACCGTGATAGAGTGCACTGACACCAACACCGTGAGAGCACTGACACCAGTACTGTGATAGAGTGCACTGCCACCAGCACTGTGATATAGAGCACTGACACCAGCACCGTGATAGAGTGCACTGACACCAGCACCATGATATAGAGCACTGACACCAGCACCGTGATAGAGGGCACTGACACCAGCACCGTGATAGAGAGAACTGACACCAGCACCGAGATAGAGAGCACTGACAGCAGCACTGATATCAGCAACTCACTGCTGGGCCCCAAACATATGACACCGCTCAACCTCTTCAAACAGGAGGGTACGGACATATAGTACGGTGTGCTTTTTTTGTACAAGGAAGTGAGCCAAATGTAGAAAAAAGGTCTGTGTGCTTGATTAAATAAATCGTTTATAGAGATATACATGGTCTACTGGTCACATGTGTTGAATTCCTCCGGGATCCATGCCTCATTCATTTTTAGAAATGTGAGGTAGTCAACACTGTCGTGAGCTAGGCGAGTGCGCTTATCGGTCCCGATCCTCCCTGCTGCGCTGAACGTCCTTTCGGACAGGACACTGGACGAGGGGCAAGCCAACAGTTCCATTGCAAATTGGGCAAGCTCTGGCCAGAGGTCAAGCCTGCCCACCCAGTAGTCCAGGGGTTCATCACTCCTCAGAGCGTCCACATTGGCCGTTAACCCGATGTAGTCGGACACCTGTCGGTCTAGGCATTCCCTGATGCTGGATCCGGATGAGACCTGTCGATGGGTCAGCTGAAAGAATGACCTCATATCAGAAGTCACCAACACATCTTCATACCGCCCTCTTCTTGCAGGCTCTGTTGGATTGGTACCCGCAATTCTTTTTCTGGCAGTGGGAATTCCTCCTCTGCCAGCGCACGCAAAAGCAGAATGCAGCATTTTTCGAAGCAAGGCCTGGAAGTGCTCCATTCTGACAGCCCTCTGTGACGGTGGTAACATTTCCACCATTTTGTGTTTGCACCGGGTGTCTAAGTACGTTGCCACCCAGTACTGATCCTTGACCCTTATGCTTTTTATACGGGGGTCCCTGTTAAAACACCGGAGCATGAAGGCCCTCATTTGCACTAAACTGGAAGCGGTGTGGTGGCCTGGCTCCTGCTCATCATCCAGTATAATGTCGTCCTCCTCGTTCTCCTCTCCCCATCCACGCACAACAACAGGGATCCCAGAAAGCTTTAAAGCATGCTCTTCTTGTTCCTCCTCATCCGCCCCGACACCACCCTCCTCTGACTCCTCTTCCGACTCCTGTTGTTCACTTGTCTCAGATAGAGTAGCCCCCCCTGGGAATTCATCCAGCATTGCGACTTCCTCATCTTCCCGCTCCTGCTCCTCCACAGCTTGATCAATGACACAACGCAATGCACGCTCCATAAAGAAGGCATAAGGTACCATGTCACTGATGGCGCCATGGCTGCGACTGACCAGTTTGGTGATCTCCTCAAATGGCCACAGAAGTCTGCATGCGTCGCGCATGAGCAGCCACTGGCGCGGTGAAAAACTCCCCAGAACCTGTTCTGCCGCAGAGTTCATACAGGTAGACGTTAACTGCACGTTTCTGCTGGAGCAGCCTATCAAGCATATAGAAGGTTGAGTTCCATCGCAAATAAGACGTCTGACCGGCAGATTGTGTCGCTGCTGAATGTCAGCAAGACGAGCCATGGCCGTGTAAGATCTTCTGAAATGGGCGGAGATTTTCCTTGCCTGCCGCAAGATGTCCTGGACCCCAGGGTATTTGACAACGAATCGCTGCACGACCAAGCTTAAGACGTGTGCCATGCATGGCACGTGCGTAATTTTGCCCTGTTTCAATGCGCTAAGCAGATTGGCACCGTTATAACAAACCACTTTACCAACTGTCAAATTGAGCGGTATTAGCCACTGATTTGCCTGTGAACGCAAAGCTGAAAGGAGTGCAGGGCCAGTGTGGCTCTTGGCTTCCAGGCACAATAGACGCAACACAGCATGGCAAAGTCTCACTTGGCATGTCAAATAGGTTCTGGGTAGCTTGGGCGGCGCAGCGGAAGAGACGCTAGCAGCGGAAAAGGAGGAGTCAGCCGAGGAGGAGAGGGAGGAGGATGGAGTAGGAGAAGAAGACCCAGGCCTGCATGCAATCCGTGGCGGTAAAACCAAATCTACACGGGTGCCACGGGTTACATGCTTGACGGCCGTCAGCAGGTTCACCCAGTCGGCAGTAAAAGTGATATACCTTCCCTGCCCGTGTTTGCTAGACCACGTGTCTGTGGTCAGATGTATCTTGGCACCGACACTGTGTGCCAGAGATACATTCACTTGCCGCTGAACATGGCCATATAGCTCTGGGATGCCCTTCTGTGAGAAAAACTTCCTTCTTGGGACCTTCCATTGTGGTGTTCCAATGGCCACAAATTTTCAAAAGGCCTCCAAGTCCACCAGTTTATATGGCAGTAGTTGGTGGGCTATCAGTTCTGACAAGCCAGCCGTCAACCGTTGGGCAAGAGGGTTATCCGGCGTCATCATTTTTTTATGCTCGAACATTTGGCCCATGGAAGCCTGCCTTTTTGCAGAAAAACGTGAGAATGGTGTGATGGAGGGTGGAGGGGAGGACAATTGTGAGGAGAGAGGAGAAGGAGAAGTAGAAGATGAGGCTGGATGGTGAGAGCCTGGAGTGTGGCTTTGTGTGTTCCGTTGCTCCCACTGGGCCTTGTGCCTTCTTAAGGCGGTCGTCCCTAGGTGAGTGTTGGGCTTACCTCGACTTATGCGTTGACTGCAAAGATTGTAGATGGCAACACTATTGTCAGCAGTGGACACGTTAAAAAAAGCCCACACTGCGGAGCCATGTGCCGGCATTCTGGGAGCACTAGATGTGACCGTACATGGTTGATGACTCGCTCCTGATACATTCGCAGTCTGCTTTGTCCCTCCTGTGCAATCTAATTTCTTCCTGCTTCTCCTCCCTATCTGCTGGTCCATATCTCCCTCTGAACTCCCCTCCTCTTCCTCTCTTGTGGGCACCCACGTGACATCACTAGACACGCCATCATCGACGTCACCTTCCCCACCGCTATAATTAGAGATCTCGGAGTAGGCAGCAACAGCGGGGACCAACCTCCTCCTTGGGCTGATCTGGGTACTGTCATCAGACTGCTGAGTGGCGGTTGTTGCTACCTCCTCTTCCTGATCCAATGCCAAGAGTGGCGGCACATCGGAAATGTCTTGATATGGATCAGAAAAGAATTCCTGTGACTCAAGCGGAAGGTATATGGTGGTGGTGGTGGTGTTGGTGGTAGTGTCTTTGGGGGTGCACACAGCAGAGAGTGAAGAAGAGGGTGCAGATCGAGAGGATGAGGAAGGTGCAGAAGAGTAAGGCTGAGTGAGCCACTCAACAAACTCTGGTGCGTCCTTTGACGTAATTGCACACACCTTCTGCAAATTGCCACTTTGGCTTAAGCCTGTTGCTCCTGCCCTACCCCTACCACCCCTGCGGAAGGGCCTGCCTCTTCCTCTGCCTGTCATTTTTTAATTGACCCTGCGACAAAAGTCTCTAGAGAAGTGCAGTATGTATGTGGAAGAAGGTATATAACACCCTGCTTCAATCTGTCGTTTTTGGGGGCCACTGGTCTATCACACCAGTTATAATACTTTTTTTTTATTGCGTTTGTCACTCTTTGTAGTATCGCTGCAGAACCACTCAGCAGTAGGGATGAGCTTCGTGTTTGAGTCGAACATACGTTCGACTCGAACATCGGCTGTTCGTCCGTTTGGCGAAGTCCGAACATTTTGGTCCGTTCGCGCCAAATTCGTGTGGCGCTCACGGCCCACAATGCACTGCGATGGCGCAGTGCATTGCTGGCTCATGATTGGCCAAGCATGCACTGTGACCCCGCATGCTTGGCCAATCGCAGCGCCAGCAGCGAGGAGAGCCATGATTGGCCACAGGCAGGATGCCTGTGGCCAATCATAGCTCAGGCCGTGTAGTGCACGCCCCACACTATATAAGGCCACCAGCCTGCGTGCCCTGACCGCAGTATACACCGCTATATTCACCTCACCTATATAGCTAGTGATCTATCTTTTATAATAGAGCTTGCAGTCAGTAGTGTTAGGAGATAGTGCGTGCTGTCTGCGTGCTCTGTACCCAGTACATACCGCTATATCCACCTACATAGCTGTTCTCTATTTGAGCTCACTTGCCATCTGCAGGAGTTATTGGAAGTTGTGTGTGCCTTCAGCACAGCAGAGTATACATCTGTATACATCTGTATATACCCCTTTATCTCTGGTGTTCTATAATAAAGGCATCTGCAGGAGTTAGTGGGTGTTCTGTGTACCTTCAACACAGTACACACCGATCGTTTTCGGACGATTTTCGATCTTGCTGTTGTGTAGTGGTTGTTGTCTGCGTGCCCTGACCGCAGTATACACCGCTATATTCACCTCACCTATATAGCTAGTGATCTATCTTTTATAATAGAGCTTGCAGTCAGTAGTGTTAGGAGCTTGTGCGTGCTGTCTGTGTGCTCTGTACCCAGTACATACCGCTATATCCACCTACATAGCTCTTCTCTATTTGAGACCACTTGCCATCTGCAGGAGTTATTGGAAATTGTGTGTGCCTCCAGCACAGCACAGTATACATCTGTATATACCCCTTTATCTCTGGTGTTCTATAATAAAGACACCTGCAGGAGTTAGTGGGTGTTGTGTGCCTCTAGCACAATATACACTACCCAACTGCTTTTTTACCCAACTCCCTTCAGGCCATTACCATGTCTGGAAGGCCAGCAAGGAGAGGCAGACAGGCGCGAGCCGATAAAAGAGGGCAAGCAGGCTCTGTGTCTAGAGACAACAGTGCTGGTCGTGGACGCGGTGCATTGTCATCAGCACGTGGCCATGGGACACGCTTGTCCTTCTTTTCGGCAGCTGGACATGTTGAGCCGCAACATGCCAACGACTTGGTAGAGTGGATGACCAAGCCCTCTTCATCCTCCTCATCCTCTCTCACCCAGTCTCAGGGTACTAGCAAAGCAGCTGCCAACGCATCGTCTTCCCTCCTCTCAATGTCATCATCAGTGACTCCTTCCCTAGACCCACCACGTCCTCCTAAGGAGTCTCCTGAACTCTTTGAGCACAGTGTTGGGTACATGCTCCAGGAGGATGCCCAGTGTTTTGGGGGCTCTGATGATGACACTCAGCTAGAGGTAGGCAGTAGCGTGAGCGCAGAGAGAGGGGATGCTCAAGAAGGACAGCAATCTGGCAGTCATGTTCCACAAGCTGCAGCATACTGCCAGGTTTGCTACAGCGATGAAGAGGGTGGGGATGATGAGGGCACTGACTCCACGTGGGTGCCTGGAAGGAGAGAGGAGGAGGAGGCACATGTCCAACGAGGCAGGATGCCCTCCGGGGGCCAGCTTAGGTGCAGCACACCGACTGAATCACACCGCAGAGCTCCGCCTGTGCAGGGAGCTGCCTCTGCGCGTTATTCTAAAAGTTCTTTGGTGTGGGCCTTTTTTGAGACGAGTGCATCAGATCGCACCGCTGCTATTTGCAACATATGTCTCAAGCGTATCTCGCGTGGCCAAAACATCAGCCGCTTGGGCACCACATGCTTGACCAGACATATGTTGACCTGCCATGCAGCTCGTTGGCAAGCGTACCTCAAAGACCCACACCAAAGAACAAAGCGGACCTCTCCTTGCTCCTCATCAGCTGGCATCTCCAACCCCACTAGACCTTCAGTCCTCTCTGAAACCTGCTCTGAGAGGAATGAAGGTGTAGAATTAGGTGTGTCACAGCCAAGTGCTTCCGGGAACTCTGCTAGCGGTACACCCACGTCCGATTATAGCAGGCAAATGTCCCTGCCCCAGCTGCTGGACCGGCGAAAGAAGTTCACTCCCAGCCATCCACATGCCCAGCGGTTGAATGCTAGCTTGGCTAAATTGCTAGCACTTCAACTGCTGCCTTTTCAGTTGGTAGACTCTGCCCCCTTCCGTGAGTTTGTACAATGTGCGGTTCCTCAGTGGCAGGTCCCCAAACGCCACTTTTTCTCACGGAAGGCAATTCCGGCTCTCTACCGGCATGTGGAAGGCAATGTCCTTGCCTCGCTGGACAGGGCGGTCAGCGGTAAGGTGCATATTACCGCTGACTCATGGTCCAGCAGGCATGGACAGGGACGTTACCTGGCCTTCACGGCCCATTGGGTCACTCTTCTGGCAGCTGGGAAGGATGCAGGACAAGGTGCAGTAGTGTTGGAGGTTGTTCCGCCACCACGCCTCCAAAATGCTACTATTGGTTGTGACACACCTCTCTCCTCCACCCCCTCCTCTTCTTCTTCCTCCATGGCCTCTTCTAGTGCTCTGTCCTCAGAACCAGCGGTGCTTCGTAGGCGTTCCAGGGGCTACGCAAGTACGCAGGCAAAACGATGCCATGCCGTGCTTGCGCTGGTTTGTTTGGGGGACAGGAGCCACACTGGGGCGGATGTTTTGTCAGCTCTGCAGAGGCAGGCCGAGAGGTGGTTGACGCCACGCCAGCTTAAGCCAGGAATGGTGGTTTGTGACAATGGCACCAACCTCCTCTCCGCCCTCCGATAGGGACAACTGACCCATGTGCCCTGTGTAGCTCACGTCCTTAACCTGGTGGTGCAGCGGTTCTTGGGCAGGTACCCCGGCTTACAGGATGTCCTGAAGCAGGCCAGGAAAGTCTGTGTGCATTTCCGCCGATCATTTAATGCCTGTGCTCGGCTGGCTAAGCTCCAAAAGGAGTTGAACCTGCCCAAGAACCGCCTTATATGTGACATGCCCACCAGATGGAACTCCACGTTGACCATGCTGCAGCGGCTGCACACGCAGCAGAGGGCCATCAATGAGTACCTGTGCGACTACGGCACCAGGACAGGGTCAGGGGAGCTCGGTTTTTTCTCACCACGCCAGTGGGGCATGATCAGGGATGCATGCACTGTCCTGTCACTGTTTGAGGAGGCCACAAGGATGGTGAGCAGTGACAGTGCATGCATCAGTGACACCGTACCTCTTGTCCACCTCTTGGAGCATACGCTGCGTGGAATAATGGACAGGGCACTTGAGGCAGAACAGAGGCAGGAAGAGGAGGACTTCCTTGCCTCTCAAGGCCCCCTTTATCCAGACAGTGTTCCTGCTGTGCCACCCATCACACAGGAAGAGGATGAGGAGGAGGAAGAGGAGGAGGAGGATGATTGTGTCAGCATGGAGGTGGAGGCTGGCACTCAGCATCATCATCAGCAGCAGCAGCAGCAGTCTTGTAGGGATGATTTACAGTCCCAAGAAACACGTGGACTTGTACGTGGCTGGGAGGAGGTAGCTGCGGATCATGTTGTCCTTAGTAACCCAGAAGACTCCGGACCGAATGCCTCAGCTAACCTACGCTGCATGGCCTCCCTGATCCTGAAAAGCCTGTGGAAGGATCCTCGTATTCTTCGGATCAAGGAGAGGGACCATTACTGGCTGGCCACTCTCCTTGATCCACGGTACAAGGGTAAGGTTGCCGACCTTATCTTGCCATCGCAGAGGGAGTAGAGGATGAGACATCTCCGGGAGGCCTTGCAGAAAGCTCTGTGCAAAGCGTTCCCAGAGACTGGGAGGTTACAAACTCCTGGTCCTGGACAACGTGTTGCTGAGGCATCGGTCAGAAGGAACGGTGGAGAGGGTGGCCGTCTGACTGATGCTTTCAGACAATTTTTTAGTCCGCAGCCCCAAGGTATGATCGGTTCCAGCACCCATCGCCAGCGTCTGATTTACATGGTGCAGGAATACCTAGGGGCAAGGTCAGACTTGGACACCTTTCCCACCGAAAATCCTCTGGCTTACTGGATCTTGAGGATGGATCACTGGCCAGAGCTTGCACAGTATGCAATTGAGCTACTGGCCTGTCCTGCATCCAGCGTTCTTTCGGAACGCACCTTCAGTGCTGCTGGTGGCTTTGTTACCGATCACAGGGTGCACCTGTCCACCGAATAAGTTGATCGACTGACCTTCATCAAGATGAATCAGTCTTGGATCACCCACAGCTACCAAGCACCTGAAGCTGATGTAACAGAATAATTTTTTTTGAAATATCACATCCCTTCAAGACTGCCTATGCTGATGCTGAGTGACTGTCCTGTTATGTTGATTGTCTATCCTCTTCCTCCTCCGCTGATATGTTGGAAGAACATTTCTGGTTCTGGTTGATGCCATCAGCCCAATTTTTCTGCCCCTGTTTAACAGGGGCGTTTAAGTACAATTTTTGATGCAATGCTTTGCAGCAGGGCTAATTCCTGCATTCAAACAAGAGTATATGGGAGAGGTTGCAGTGTGGTGGCACCAGCACCAGTGCCTAAGGCCCAATTTTTATGCCCCTGTTTAACAGGGGCGTTTAAGTACAATTTTTGATGCAATGCTTTGCAGCAGGGCTAATTCCTGCAATAAAAGTAAAGTATATGGGAGAGGTTGCAGTGTGGTGGCACCAGCACCAGTGCCTAAGGCCCAATTTTTCTGCCCCTGTTTAACAGGGACATGTAATTACAATTCTTGATATAATATTTCACAGGAGGGCCCCTTCCTGTGCCCACCCAGAGTAACGGTGAGGACTTATAGTGTTGTGGCACCAGCACCACAACCACCAAAGGTCAATTTTTCTACCACTGTTCAACAATGGCATGGTAATTACAATTCTTGATATAATCGTTCACAGCAGGGCGCTCCAGCGCCCACCAAGAGTCACTTTGAGGGCTTACAATGTTGTGGCAAAACCAACACCTTGTTCCGCCATTTCTGCAGAGCATATAGGGCAGGCCCCTACTTTCAAACATCCAACTTACAAACATCTCCTACTTGCAAAAGGAAGGAGACAACAGCAAGTGAGATGAAAAAAGATGGACGACAAAACAAATTATACAGGGGTGATAACCCTTCCCTATGTTTTCCAAAAAGCTTAAAAATAGTTTTTTTGACTGGAGCTACACTTTAAAAATGTACCAGTTGAAAATTACAAACAGATTCAACTTAAAGTGGAGGGCCACCCTGAAAACAAAAAAAATATTAAAAATATAAAAAAAATATAAAAAAAAAAAATGAAAAAAAAATTTTTTTTTTACTTACCAGAAATGCCTGTTGCTAGGCACTTTCTCCTAATCTTCCTCTTCCTCCTCCGCGGAGATCTTCTGTCTTCTGTCTTCGTCGCGGCGTCTTCTGGGTAATGAGTCGTGCTGTGTTCTGGGAACTGTGTGTTCCAGAACACAGCGCGTCCCATTCAGAAAGCGCTGCGGGACTCGCGCATGCGCAGTAGCTGCGGGACTCGCGCATGCGCAGTAGGAAACGGGCAGTGAAGCCGTAAGACTCCACTGCCTGTTTCCCTTACAAGGAATGGCAGCACCGGGACCCGAGAGCCGAGGGACGGGTCGGCCTCGGGCGGCCGACATCGCGGGCACCCTGGACAGGTGAGTGTGTTGATTAAGTCAGCAGCTGCAGTGTTTGCAGCTGCTGACTTTTTTTTTTTTTTTTTTTGTATAACCGGCCCTCCTCTTTAACACAACAAACCTACACAGTCCCTGTCTTGTTTGCACCGCCCGTATACTGCTGTTCTGAGTATATAGGGCCTGGGGGCCACACGCATTTCCTTTTTTTAATATGGGTACAGGGTTCCCCTTAATATGCGTACAAGACCCAAATAGGCTGGTAATGGGCAGGGAGGGCTACCCATGCCATTTTTCTCAATGATTTTCAACCATATTGCAGGAACCAGATATAACATTAAAACCGCAAGCAGTTTTAAATGGTGTTATTTCCGTTTAATGTCATTTTGTGCAGGGACTGTTCTAAACACGGGAAACACGTGGCACTTCACAGGCATACTACAGACACCCCCCAGGCACCATATTTAAAGGAATGTTTCACTTTTTTTTTCACTTTAATCGTCATTAAAATCAGTGCTCCCGCCAAAACGGCCATTTTTAAAAACATTTTAGGCATTGACCCATGTCCCCTGGGGCAGGAGCCAGGTCCCCAAACCCTTTTTAGGACAGTATCTTGCATATTAGCCGTTAAAATTAGCACTTTTAATTTCGAACGTTCGAGTCCCATAGACTTCAATGGGGTTCTAAAGTTCGTTCGAATTTGGGGTCCGTTCGAAAGTTCTGGTGCGAACCGAACCGGGGGGTGTTCGGCTCATCCCTACTCAGCAGTCACAATGCTGCCCAGTGTAATTGCACTATACTAGCTTTCTATATGTGCAAGTATTTTATACGTGTATTACACACCTATATACTGCACACCAAATAGTACACCTATACCAGTCCTTACAAGGACCTTTGTGGACCTAGTAGCTAGTGATTTTCAGACTGCCCCTCAGTCCCTACACTGATAAAGGACTGCTGGAAAATAGGGCAGTAAACTGCAGCACAGCCCTGCACAAGCACTAGCACCCTATATATTGTACACCTATACCAGTCCTTACAAGAACCTTTGTGGACCTAGTAGCTAATGATTTGTAGACTGTACCTCAGTTCCTACACTGATAAAAGACTGCTGCAGAATAGGGCAGTAATCTGCAGCACAGCCCTGCACCAGCACCCTATATATTGTACACCTATACCAGTCCTTACAAGGACCTTTGTGGACCTAGTAGCTAGTGATTTGTAGACTGTACCTCAGTCCCTACACTGATAAAAGACTGCTGCAGAATAGAGCAGTAATCTGCAGCACAGCCCTGCACCAGCACCCTATATATTGTACACCTATACCAGTCCTTACAAGGACTAGTGATGGCCGAACGGTTCGCCCGGCGGTCGTTTCGCGGCGAATTTCCGACATTCGCGGTCCGCACGTTCGAACGCCTTTTTCCGTCGTTCGCCGCGGCGGACTTACGTGTTTAATGTATACAAGAGCTTTAACCTTTGGTGACACGTTTATCATGTGATACAGGACAGCCAATTGAGACATGACAGCACATGGACACTTGTACATTCCCCCTAACCTATAAATACACCCGATCCGGTGGCCATTTTACATTCTTTCTTCTGTTAAGATAGGGACAGGTTCCTGTGTGGAGTAGGGAGAGATAAACCACTAGCTATTTGGTACACAAAAGTTCTTTTCAGGACTGGTATAGGTGTTAGGTGTTGATAGGTTTGCTGTGCTGCTGATTCTTGCAGCAGCCTGAGTGTCTTTTGTTAGTTTAGAGAAAGGGAAAGGACGGTGTATGCTACAGGGACAGCCAGATTAGTCTTTCATCATCATCATCATCATCATCATCATTAGCTGTTACTATCAAGGTCCACAAAAGAGCTGTTCCAGTAACCACTAATCGTTCTCTTTTTTTGCCAATTTGTATAGGGACAGGAAGGAAGCAGTGTTGTCAGGCAGTGAGGGTAATTTTAAAGACTTGCTGTTATTATTAGTTCCACAAAGGTTCTTTTCAGGACTGGTATCAGTGGTACAGTAATAGGCTTGTACATGTATAATATTCTTTCTTCCAAATATAGAAAGGATATTATACTTGACTGCTGCCCTTCTGCTGCAGTCTGCTAAACATTCACAACTCACTTGTTCCACAAAAGTTCTTATAAGGACTGGTAACTTGGTATAGGGTGCTACGGTACATAGGCTTGAGTGCGGTACAGTCTGCTGTTCTGTAAGGACCGCTATCGGTCCACAATAGATAGGGTTGACGTGCACCACTGCTGACCGCTGCCCTATACTGCAGCAGTCCTTCAGCGGTATAGGGACTGACGTACAGTCTGCTAATCACTAACACACAACCTGCTTGTTCCACAAAAGTTCTTATAAGGACTGGTAACTTGGTATAGGGTGCTACGGTACATAGGCTTGAGTGCGGTACAGTCTGCTGTTCTGTAAGGACCGCTATCGGTCCACAATAGATAGGGTTGACGTGCACCACTGCTGACCGCTGCCCTATACTGCAGCAGTCCTTCAGCGGTATAGGGACTGACGTACAGTCTGCTAAACACTAATACACAACCTGCTTGGTCCACAAAAGTTCTTATAAGGACTGGTAACTTGGTATAGGGTGCTACGGTACATAGGCTTGAGTGCGGTACAGTCTGCTGTTCTGTAAGGACCGCTATCGGTCCACAATAGATAGGGTTGACGTGCACCACTGCTGACCGCTGCCCTATACTGCAGCAGTCCTTCAGCGGTATAGGGACTGACGTACAGTCTGCTAAACACTAATACACAACCTGCTTGGTCCACAAAAGTTCTTATAAGGACTAGTAACTTGGTATAGGGTGCTACGGTACATAGGCTTGAGTGCGGTACAGTCTGCTGTTCTGTAAGGACCGCTATCGGTCCACAATAGATAGGGTTGACGTGCACCACTGCTGACCGCTCACCTATACTGCAGCAGTCCTTCAGCGGTATAGGGACTGACGTACAGTCTGCTAATCACTAACACACAACCTGCTTGTTCCACAAAAGTTCTTATAAGGACTGGTAACTTGGTATAGGGTGCTACGGTACATAGGCTTGAGTGCGGTACAGTCTGCTGTTCTGTAAGGACCGCTATCGGTCCACAATAGATAGGGTTGACGTGCACCACTGCTGACCGCTGCCCTATACTGCAGCAGTCCTTCAGCGGTATAGGGACTGACGTACAGTCTGCTAAACACTAATACACAACCTGCTTGGTCCACAAAAGTTCTTATAAGGACTGGTAACTTGGTATAGGGTGCTACGGTACATAGGCTTGAGTGCGGTACAGTCTGCTGTTCTGTAAGGACCGCTATCGGTCCACAATAGATAGGGTTGACGTGCACCACTGCTGACCGCTGCCCTATACTGCAGCAGTCCTTCAGCGGTATAGGGACTGACGTACAGTCTGCTAAACACTAATACACAACCTGCTTGGTCCACAAAAGTTCTTATAAGGACTAGTAACTTGGTATAGGGTGCTACGGTACATAGGCTTGAGTGCGGTACAGTCTGCTGTTCTGTAAGGACCGCTATCGGTCCACAATAGATAGGGTTGACGTGCACCACTGCTGACCGCTCACCTATACTGCAGCAGTCCTTCAGCGGTATAGGGACTGACGTACAGTCTGCTAATCACTAACACACAACCTGCTTGTTCCACAAAAGTTCTTATAAGGACTGGTAACTTGGTATAGGGTGCTACGGTACATAGGCTTGAGTGCGGTACAGTCTGCTGTTCTGTAAGGACCGCTATCGGTCCACAATAGATAGGGTTGACGTGCACCACTGCTGACCGCTGCCCTATACTGCAGCAGTCCTTCAGCGGTATAGGGACTGACGTACAGTCTGCTAAACACTAATACACAACCTGCTTGGTCCACAAAAGTTCTTATAAGGACTGGTAACTTGGTATAGGGTGCTACGGTACATAGGCTTGAGTGCGGTACAGTCTGCTGTTCTGTAAGGACCGCTATCGGTCCACAATAGATAGGGTTGACGTGCACCACTGCTGACCGCTGCCCTATACTGCAGCAGTCCTTCAGCGGTATAGGGACTGACGTACAGTCTGCTAAACACTAATACACAACCTGCTTGGTCCACAAAAGTTCTTATAAGGACTGGTAACTTGGTATAGGGTGCTACGGTACATAGGCTTGAGTGCGGTACAGTCTGCTGTTCTGTAAGGACCGCTATAGGTCCACAATAGATAGGGTTGACGTGCACCACTGCTGACCGCTCACCTATACTGCAGCAGTCCTTTAGCGGTATAGGGACTAAGAGTTTTGTCACAGGGTCATTTAAAAAATGACATGCAGAGGAAGAGGCAGGCCCTTCCGCAGGGGTGGTAGGGGTAGGGCAGGAGCAACAGGCTTGAGCCAAAGTGGGAAGTTGCAGAAGGTGCGTTCAATTACTTTAAAGGATGCACCAGACTTGGTTGAGTGGCTCGCTCAGCCTTACTCTTCTGCACCCTCCTCATCCTCTCGATCTGCACCCTCTTCTTCACTCTCTGCTATGTGCACCCCCAAAGACACTACCACCAACAACACGACCACCACCACCACCACCACATACCTTCCGCTTGAGTCACTGGAATTATATTCCGATCCATATCAAGAGGACATTTCTGATGCGCAGCCACTCTTGGTATTGGATCAGGAAGAGGAGGTAGCAACAAGCGCTACTCAGCAGTCTGACGCCAGTACCCAGATCAGCCCAAGGAGGAGGTTGGTCCCCGGTGTTGCTGCCTACTCCGAGATCTCTACTTATAGCGGTGGGGAAGGTGACGTTGATGATGACGTGTCTAGTGATGTCACGTGGGTGCCCACAAGAGAGGAAGAGGAGGGGAGTTCAGAGGGAGATATGGACCAGCAGATAGGGAGGAGAAGCAGCAATGACTTACATTGCACAGCAGGGACAAAGCAGACTGCAAATGTATCAGGAGCGAGTCATCGACCATGTACGGTCACATCTGGCGCTCCCAGGACACCGGCACATGGCTCCGCAGTGTGGGCTTTTTTTAACGTGTCCGCTGCTGACAATAGCGTTGCCATCTGCAATCTTTGCAGTCAACGCGTTAGTCGCGGTAAGCCCAATACTCACCTAGGGACGACCGCCTTAAGAAGGCACATGAGCAGCCATCACCGAGCCCAGTGGGAGCAACGGAACACACAAAGCCACACTGCAGGCTCTCACCGTCCAGCCTCGTCTTCTACTTCTCCTTCTCCTCTCTCCTCACAATTGTCCTCCACTCCACCTTCCATCACGCCAAGCTCACATTTTTCTGCAAAAAGGCAGGCTTCCGTGGGCCTAATGTTTGAGCGTAAAAAAATGATGATGCCGGATAACCCTCTTGCCCAACGGTTGGCGGCTGGCTTGTCAGAACTCATAGCCCGCCAACTACTGCCATATAAACTGGTGGACTCGGAGGCCTTTCGCAAATTTGTGGCCATTGGAACACCACAATGGAAGGTCCCAGGAAGGAAGTATTTCTCAGAGAAGGGCATCCCAGAGCTATATGGCCATGTTCAGCGGCAAGTGAATGTATCTCTGGCACACAGTGTCGGTGCCAAGATACATCTGACCACAGACACGTGGTCTAGCAAACACGGGCAGGGAAGGTATATCAGTTTTACTGCCCACTGGGTGAACCTTCTGACGGCCGTCAAGCATGTAACCCGTGGCACCCGTGTAGATTTGGTTTTACCGCCACGGATTGCATGCAGGCCTGACTCTTCTTCTCCTCCTCCTACTCCATCCTCCTCCCTCTCCTCCTCAGCTGCCTCCTCCTTTTCCGCTGCTAGCGTCTCTTCCACTGCACCGCCCAAGCTCCCCAGAACCTATTCCACATGCCAGGTGAGACGTTGCCATGCCGTGCTGCGTCTGTTGTGCCTGGAAGCAAAGAGCCACACTGGCCCGGCACTCCTTTCAGCTTTGCGTTCACAGGCAGATGAGTGGCTAACACCGCTCAATTTGACAGTTGGTAAAGTGGTGTGTGACAACGGTGCCAATCTGCTTAGCGCATTGAAACAGGGCAAAATCACGCACGTGCCGTGCATGGCACACGTCTTAAACTTGGTCGTGCAGCGATTCCTTGTCAAATACCCTGGGGTCCAGGACATCTTGCGGCAGGCAAGGAAAATCTCGGCCCATTTCAGAAGATCTTACACGGCCATGGCTCGCCTTGCTGACATTCAGCGGCGACACCATCTGCCGGTCAGACGTCTTATTTGCGATTGCCCGACGCGATGGAACTCAACCTTCTATATGCTTGATAGGCTGCTCCAGCAGAAACGTGCAGTTAACGTCTACCTGTATGAACTCTGCGAAAGAAACGGTTCTGGGGAGCTGGGTTTTTTTTCACCGCGCCAGTGGCTGCTCATGCGCGACACATGCAGACTTCTGCGGCCATTTGAGGAGATCACCAAACTGGTCAGTCGCAGCCATGGCGCCATCAGTGACATGGTACCTTATGCCTTCTTTCTGGAGCGTGCATTGCGTCGTGTCATTGATCAGGCTGTGGAGGAGCAGGAGCGGGAAGATGAGGAAGTCGCAATGCTGGATGAATTCCCAGGGGGGGCTACTCTATCTGAGACAAGTCAACAACAGGAGTCTGATGAGGAGTCAGAGGAGGATGGTGCCGGGGCGGATGAGCAGGAGCAAGAAGAGCATGCTTTAAACCTTTCTGGGATCCCTGTTGTGCGAGGATGGGGAGAGGAGAATGAAGAGGACGACATTATCCTGGATGATGAGCAGGAGCCAGGCCACCACACCGCTTCCACTTTAGTGCAAATGGGGGCCTTCATGCTCCAGTGTTTTAATAGGGACCCCCGTATAAAAAGCATGAGGGTCAAGGACCAGTACTGGGTGGCAACGTACTTAGACCCCCGGTACAAACACAAAATGGCGGAAATGTTACCGCCGTCGCAGAGGGCTGTCAGAATGCAGCACTTCCAGGCCTTGCTTCGAGAAATGCTGCATTCTGCTTTTGCGTGCGCTGGCAGAGGAGCAATTCCCACTCCCAGAGAAGGATTTGCGGGTACCAATCCAACAGCGCCTGCAAGAAGAGGCCGGTTTGAAGATGTGTTGGTGACTTCGGATATGAGGTCATTCTTTCAGCCGACCCATCGACAGGTGTCATCCGGATCCAGCATCAGGGAACGCCTAGACCGTCAGGTGTCCGACTACATTGGGTTAACGGCCGATGTGGACGCTCTGAGGAGTGATGAACCCCTAGACTACTGGGTGGGCAGGCTTGACCTCTGGCCAGAGCTTGCCCAATTTGCAATCGAACTGTTGGCTTGCCCCTCATCCAGTGTCCTGTCCGAAAGGACGTTCAGCGCAGCAGGGGGGATTGTGACCGATAAGCGTACTCGCCTAGCTCACCACAGTGTTAACTACCTCACATTTCTAAAAATGAATGAGGCATGGATCTCGGAGGAATTCAACACATGTGACCAGTAGACCATGTATATGTCTATAAACTATTTTTTTAATCAAGCACACAGACCTTCTTAATTCATTTGGCTCACTTCCTTGACCCAAAAAAGCACACCGTACTATATGCCCCTACCCTCCTCTTTGAAGAGGTTGAGCGGTGTCATATTTCTACTGGGGCTGCTTATGATATCCCTGTGCTGTGCTGACTTCCTCCTGGGGGTTCTTATTATGAAGGGATCACACTATCCCTGTGCTGTGCTGACTTCCTCCTGGGGGTTCTTATTATGAGGGGATCACACCATCCCTGTGCTGTGCTGACTTCCTCCTGGGGCTGCTTACGGTGCTGCTGTCAGTGCTGTATGTCACGGTGCTGCTGTCAGCGCTGTATGTCACGGTGCTGCTGTCAGCGCTGTATGTCACGGTGCTGCTGTCAGCGCTGTATGTCACGGTGCTGCTGTCAGCGCTGTATGTCACGGTGCTGCTGTCAGCGCTGTATGTCACGGTGCTGCTGTCAGCGCTGTATGTCACGGTGCTGCTGTCAGCGCTGTATGTCACGGTGCTGCTGTCAGCGCTGTATGTCACGGTGCTGCTGTCAGCGCTGTATGTCACGGTGCTGCTGTCAGCGCTGTATGTCACGGTGCTGCTGTCAGTGCTCTGTATTACGGTGCTGCTGTCAGATGCCTCTATCACGGTGCATGTGTCATTCCGGTATGTCACGCTGCTGGTGATCATCTCCTGCACCCTCTTCTTTGCCTACCCTGGTCCCTGACCTTCCCTCTCCTCCATTGCCTTCATTAACTCCATAGTCCTGAATTGTTAGAACAATTTCCCAAATAAAATAAAAATGCTTGTAGTTATCGATCCCAAATTCACCTCATACATGTATTATGTCATTGTCCAGATGGTGGGACTACGTTTTACCCCCTAATAATTACCACGTGGCCGCAAATTCGACATGAAGGTTTGCAAAGTTCGCCTCCCATTGAAGTCAATGGGGCCCGCGGCGAACGGTCGGTTTCGCGAACGTTTGGGTCCGTTCGCATTTCGCGTTCGCGAAACGTCCCGTCGGAAGTTCGTCCATCACTAACAAGGACCTTTGTGGACCTAGTAGCTAGTGATTTGCAGACTGTACCTCAGTCCCTACACTGATAAAAGACTGCTTCAGAATAGGGCAGTAATCTGCAGCACAGCATTGCAACAACACCGTAAATATTGTACACCTATATCAGTCCTTAAAAGGACCTTTGTGGACCTAGTAGCTAGTGATTTGCAGACTGTCCCTCAGTCCCTAAACTGATAAAAGACAGCTGCAGAATCGGGCAGCAGTCAAGTATAATATTATTTCTATATTTGGAAGAAAGTATATTATACGTGTACAACCTTATATACTGTACACCTATACCAGTCCTTAAAAGGACCTTTGTGGAGCTAATAGTAATACCACCCAGTGACACTAACAATGGGGCACTATTTCTCCCACTGCCATGAATGATGGGGCACTATTCCTCCCACTGACACCAATGATGGGGCACTATTCCCCCCCAACCCCACTGATGGGGCACTATTCCACCCACTGACACAGATGATGGGGCATTATTCCTCCCACTGACACCAATGATGGGGCACTATTCCTCCCACTGACACCAATGATGGGGCACTATCCCCCCCAACCCCACTGATGGGGCACTATTCTATCCACTGACACTGATGATGGAGCACTATTCCTCCCACTGACACCAATGATGGGGCACTATTCCTCCCACTAACACCAATGATGGTGCACTATTCCTCCCACTGATACCAATGATGGGACACTATTCCTTCCACTGATACCAATGATGCGGCACAATTCCTCCCACTGATACTAATGATGGGGCACCATTTCTCCTACTGAAACCAAAAATGGGACACTATTCCTTCCACTGAAACCAATAATGGGGCACTATTTCTCCCAATGACACCAATGATGGGGCACTATTCCCCCCACTAACACCAATGACGGGGCACTATTCCTCACACTGACTCCGATTATGGGGCACTATTCTTCCCGCTGACACCAATGATGGGGCCTACTGTCTTGCCCTGCCTGTTGTAATCTGACCAAGGTGCCTACCTGATCTGACCAGCCTGCTGCACTCACCTGCTGTGACCAGCCTGCTGCACTTACCCACTGTGACCAGCCTGCTGATACGCTCCTGCTTTGTGCTGCACACACAATCAGTATCCTTCCTGAGACATGCTCCTCCTCTCATCCGGGGTCCACCTGCAGGAGATCGCCACACCAAGATCTGATGCCTGTGGCACAGCTGGCAATTCCTGCTTCTTTGAGCTTATTGGTCCCTGTTACCATCTTCAGTGACACTAAGCACTCAGCCACAAGGAAAGCCATCTCAGCATTTCGGCTTCAGGACAAGGTATGTGACACCTTTGGACATTTGGACAAGTCCAGGCTTGTCACACTCTGCCCCCCTTAAGTCTGAAGGACGGTAATCTGGCGCTTTGTTAATAAAGTTTAGAGACCCCTGGTCTGAAGCTAATGGTCAGGAGCCAGTGGGACAGACTACCGATCATGTGACCCCTGTAACAGCCACAGAGGTCACACACGATCATCTGATCCTTCCGGACGGACCTTTGTAGAGCTACTTGCTCTGTGAAATTGCCTGGAGATTCATACAAAACCACATGATATTAGGCTATTTTCTCTCCAAGTCAAATGTTATTTCTTCATGCAGAACGTGACTTGGCCACTAGATGGAGTTGATGACCATAGGAAATAAGTAAGTTTTGTATTATGTCGCATACACACGATCAGACTTTATGGCAGACTTGGTCCGGCGGACTGGAGTCCATTGGACAATTCGATTGTGTGTGGGCTCCAGCAAACTTTTTTTTCCCAAAATTCCAACGGACCTAGAAATAAAACATGTTTCAAATCTTTCCGACGGACTCAAGTCCGGTCGATAAATCCGTTCGTCTGTATGCAAGTCCAACAGATGAAAACCGACGCTAGGGCAGCTATTGGCTACTGGCTATGAACTTCCTTATTCTAGTCCAATCGTACGTCTACACATTCAAATCCGTCAGACTTTGGTGTGCTTGTGTGTGGCCAAGTCCGTTCGTTTGGAAAGTCCGTCGGAACTCCGCCGAAAGTCCGTCGAAAAGTCAAGTTGTGTTTACGTGGCATTATTTTTCTGATAGAACAAATGTGCATGAAGTTTCACACAATGAATAGCGCTGCAATATATATATATATATATATATATATATATATTATTTATATATATCCAATATTATCACTGGTATTTGTGATTTGTGATCATCTAGGACAGTGATGAGGAACCTTGGCACCCCTGATGTTTTGGAACTACATTTCCCATGATGCTCATGCACTTCGCAGTGTAGTTGAGCATCATGGCAAATGTAGTTCCAAAACATCTGGAGTGCCAAGGTTCGCTATCACTGATCTAGGAGGTCTGCTGGTCTTCTGGACCTAGTACCATCCATGGACATGGGTCTAACGTGGAATACCATAGTGCCTGTTTGTTTACCATGCCCAAATACATGTGCAGGACCTTTTAACAATTTTTCCCACTTACTCCCTGGTTTCCTAGATGATCCCAGAAAGATAAATTCCTCAGCTTTTCTCTATTAGCAGCTCCGATGAGGTAGGGAGGTAGCTGGGTAAGTGATTTATAGCCAGTTGAGAGGCCCTCCACTGGCAGAGCTAACGTGTGTGCATCCAGGCAGGAACCCAATTGCATGCAGCTTTTACAGAAGACTCAAGCACTGCGGGGAACACTTCCCCAATTGCTACCAGAGTAACAAAGTTCCACCTGCGTTTCCCATAACAGTGCCCATCAGTGCAGCATATCAGTGTCCATCAGTGCAGCATATCAGTGCCACCTATCAGTGCCCATCAATGCCGCCTTATCACCAGCATCATCAGTGCCTCTTCGTCAATGCCAAATGTAAAACCTTTTTTTTTCACATTTTTTTTTTCATTTGTTTAACTTCCATAGAGGTCATAAGATATAACCCCGAGTCACACTCGGGTTCGCATCGCAGGATCCAGGCAAAGTTACTTACCTTGTCCCCAGGATTCTGCGACGTCTCCCCACTGTGTGTGCGAGCCATGTCCTCCGCCGGATATATAACAGTGCCGGGCTCCATTCCCTGCGAGCGTTGTGATGCACAGGGACGGAGATCGGTGTCAAATTCAAAAAGTAAAAAACACAATACATATATAGTACACTATAATCTTACAGATCAAATCATCAAATTATCAAATTATTTCACATCCCTTTTGTCCCTAGTGGTTTGACCAGTGTCCTGCATGCAGTTTTATATTATATACACTGTTCTTTCTGCCTGGAAACTGGAGATTGTCCATTGCAACCAAAAAGTGTCCTTTTACGTCAAAAGCGGTTTTAGACCAACTAGAAAACAGCGATAGTAAATTAGAATCACTTGCAGAATTGAGCGATAGTAATTCCGGGAAATCCATCATCAAACACTGAAAGTAATGACAGCGACAATTCTGCAACAATTCTGCATTATTGAATAATTTATTATTATTATATTATTATTTGTTATAATTATTTATAGTTATTTATTATATTATAATTTATTATTTCGTGTTTCAAACATTATCATACCCGGGATGTCTACTAGACTCTGGTTTGGACAGATTTAAGTGAGTTATTCCTAAGCCCTTGTACACACAGTCGGAGATTCCGGCGGAATGTGTCCTATCGGACCGTTTTGACGTAATCCGACCGTGTGTGGTCTCCATCGGACTGTTTCCGTCGGAGTATCCGACGGACAAAGTTTTCCAACTTGTCCGTAAAATTTTCCGCCAAAATGCTCCGATCGGACATACTCCGATCATGTGTAGCCTACTCCGACGGACAAAGTGCCACGCATGCTCAGATTAAATTCCTAGACCAAAGCTATTGGCTACTAGCCTGAACGTAGTCCCGTCCTAATGAAATAACGCCATCACGTTATGTACAATCGGATTTTCCGACAACTTTGTTCGACCGTGTGTATGCAACAGTTTCAGACAAAATCCGTCGGACAAAATCCTTCGGACAAAATCCAACGGATTTGGTTGTCAGAATGTCTGACCGTGTGTACAAGGGCTAAGAATTACAGGCCTACAATATAAAATGCCAAATTTCCATGCAAAACAATTGTACCGCTTTCAGTATCAAAAATCTGAAATAATCATATGGCCAGGGACAGGGCCGCTGATAGAAATCATGGGGCCCCGTACAGCCTACCTGACAGGGCCCCTTCAGCTCCACCCTGGCCCCGCCCCTGGTCCCTCCTTCAGCCCCACCCATTGCCCCTCCCCAGACCCCGCCTTGAAATAAAGTGTAGGTTTGTCTACAAGTGATATTTGGTTTTCTCCAGTTTTTATCCAAAAGAAATACTGTTTTCAGATGAGAACAGACCTCTTTATTATCTATACGTAATACAAACCATTAATGAATAAATAAAATGGTATTTTGGAGAGTCTTGGCAGGGTTTTTATTGCAGAGTATTGGCAGGGTATTTATTGCAGAGTATTGGCAGGGTATTTATTGCAGAGTATTGGCAGGGTATTTATTGCAGAGTATTGGCAGGGTGTTTATTGCAGAGTCTTGGCAGGGTGTTTATTGCAGAGTATTGGCAGCGTGTTTATTGCAGAGTCTTGGCAGGGTGTTTATTGCAGAGTCTTGGCAGGGTGTTTAATTGCAGAGTCTTGGCAGGGTATTTAATTGCAGAGTCTTGGCAGGGTATTTATTTCAGAGTCTTGGCAGGGTATTTATTGAAGAGTATTGGCAGCGTGTTTATTACAGAGTCTTGGCAGGGTGTTTAATTGCAGAGTCTTGGCAGGGTATTTAATTGCAGAGTCTTGGCAGGGTGTTTATTGCAGAGTCTTGGCAGGGTGTTTATTGCAGAGTCTTGGCAGGGTGTTTATTGCAGAGTCTTGGCGGGGTGTTTATTGCAGAGTCTTGACAGGGTGTTTATTGCAGAGTCTTGGCAGGGTATTGATTGCAGAGTCTTGGCAGGGTATTTATTGAAGAGTATTGGCAGCGTGTTTATTGCAGAGTATTGGCAGCGTGTTTATTGCAGAGTCTTGGCAGGGTGTTTATTGCAGAGTCTTGGCAGGGTGTTTATTGCACAGTCTTGGCAGGGTGTTTATTGCACAGTCTTGGCAGGGTGTTTATTGCAGAGTCTTGGCAGGGTGTTTATTGCAGAGTTTTGGCAGGGTGTTTAATTGCAGAGTCTTGGCAGGGTATTTAATTGCAGAGTCTTGGCAGGGTGTTTATTGCAGAGTCTTGGCAGGGTGTTTATTGCAGAGTTTTGGCAGGGTGTTTATTGCAGAGTCTTGGCAGGGTGTTTATTGCAGAGTCTTGGCAGGGTGTTTAATTGCAGAGTCTTGGCAGGGTATTTAATTGCAGAGTCTTGGCAGGGTGTTTATTGCAGAGTCTTGGCAGGGTGTTTAATTGCAGTGTCTTGGCAGGGTATTTAATTGCAGAGTCTTGGCAGGGTATTTAATTGCAGAGTCTTGGCAGGGTGTTTATTGCAGAGTCTTGGCAGGGTGTTTATTGCAGAGTTTTGGCAGGGTGTTTATTGCAGAGTCTTGGCAGGGTGTTTATTGCAGAGTCTTGGCAGGGTGTTTATTGCAGAGTCTTGGCAGGGTGTTTAATTGCAGAGTCTTGGCAGGGTGTTTAATTGCAGAGTCTTGGCAGGGTGTTTAATTGCAGAGTCTTGGCAGGGTGTTTATTGCAGAGTCTTGGCAGGGTGTTTAATTGCAGAGTCTTGGCAGGGTGTTTAATTGCAGAGTCTTGGCAGGGTGTTTATTGCAGAGTCTTGGCAGGGTGTTTATTGCAGAGTCTTGGCAGGGTGTTTAGTTGCAGAGTCTTGGCAGGGTGTTTAGTTGCAGAGTCTTGGCAGGGTGTTTAGTTGCAGAGTCTTGGCAGGGTGTTTAGTTGCAGAGTCTTGGCAGGGTGTTTAATTGCAGAGTCTTGGCAGGGTATTTAATTGCAGAGTCTTGGCAGGGTGTTTATTGCAGAGTCTTGGCAGGGTGTTTAATTGCAGTGTCTTGGCAGGGTATTTAATTGCAGAGTCTTGGCAGGGTATTTAATTGCAGAGTCTTGGCAGTGTGTTTATTGCAGAGTCTTGGCAGGGTGTTTATTGCAGAGTCTTGGCAGGGTGTTTATTGCAGAGTCTTGGCAGGGTGTTTAATTGCAGAGTCTTGGCAGGGTGTTTAATTGCAGAGTCTTGGCAGGGTGTTTAATTGCAGAGTCTTGGCAGGGTGTTTATTGCAGAGTCTTGGCAGGGTGTTTAATTGCAGAGTCTTGGCAGGGTGTTTAATTGCAGAGTCTTGGCAGGGTGTTTATTGCAGAGTCTTGGCAGGGTGTTTATTGCAGAGTCTTGGCAGGGTGTTTAGTTGCAGAGTCTTGGCAGGGTGTTTAGTTGCAGAGTCTTGGCAGGGTGTTTAGTTGCAGAGTCTTGGCAGGGTGTTTAGTTGCAGAGTCTTGGCAGGGTGTTTAGTTGCAGAGTCTTGGCAGGGTGTTTAGTTGCAGAGTCTTGGCAGGGTGTTTAGTTGCAGAGTCTTGGCAGGGTGTTTAGTTGCAGAGTCTTGGCAGGGTGTTTAGTTGCAGAGTCTTGGCAGGGTGTTTAGTTGCAGAGTCTTGGCAGGGTGTTTAATTGCAGAGGTGGTAGATGTAGAACTTGAAGCCCCCCCCCCAAGCAAGCACACACCTCACCTGTGTAATTGCAGAGTCACTTCCTCCCTGTTCGAGTGTCCACAGCATTTCGATTTGGAATTGGATTCCTTGCTCGGCCCCTGCTCTCTGCTCACCTCTCTGCTGCTTCTTCTCACGCGGAGAGAGAGGAATATCACTCCGCGATGCGCTGACCGGGATTTGTGCGGCTGTGCCAGCATGAGGAGCGGGTGCAGAGCACGCATCCTTCCGCGTCCGAAATACAAAAAATAGTCCCTTCTCTGCAGCCACATATGTAACAAGAACACAGGTCCTAAAAAACAAAAAGTTTACCGAAGGGGTTGGGGGGAGGGGGGGGGGTGGATTAGTGGAACGGTGGGATGGCGTCAAGGCTGGGCTGATTGGTGTCTTTTTTTTTTTTTTTTACATTGAATTTACTTTGCTGTTCAGGTTGCCCGGGCCCCCCTGCTGGTCAGGCCCGGTACAGCAGGGCCAGTTGTACTGGCCTATCAGCGGCCCTGGCCAGGGAGGTTAAAAAAAAACGAAAAAATAACCCAGTGGTGATTAACCCCTCTGCAAAA
Source organism: Lithobates pipiens (assembly GCF_037356315.1). Lineage (NCBI taxonomy): Eukaryota > Metazoa > Chordata > Amphibia > Anura > Ranidae > Lithobates > Lithobates pipiens. Next base: position 18,316,070 of record NW_027507791.1, on the reverse strand, counting down.
GGGCACGTACAGGCATATTAACGCAGCTGAACGTTGCCCTTTAAGGCGCCGCAAGCTCTGTGAGTGTGATCACGGGTCCCGCGGACTCGATGTCTGTGGAGATATCTGCGATCGTCTCATGGAGAGAATGCTTGTTTACATCAGCATTTCCCCATTCTGCCTAGTGACACTAACGCTGATCACAGCTCCCTGTGATCGGGAGCGGTGGTCAGCATCGTGTCACACACAGCCCCTCCCCCCACAGTTAGAATCACTTCCTAGGACACACCTAACCCCTTCACTGCCCCCCTAGTGGTTAACCCCTTCACTCCCAGTCACATTTACACAGTAATCAGTGCATTTTTAAATCGCACTGATCGCTGTATCAATTAGAATGGTCCCAAACTAGCAGCAAAAGTGTCCAATCTGTCCGCTATAATGTTGCAGATCGCTGCCATTACTAGTAAAAAAAAAATATTAATACAAATGCCATAAAACTATCCCCTATTTTGTAGACGCTATAACTTTTGCGCAAACCAATCAATACACGCTTACTGCAATTTTTTTTTTTTAACCAAAAATATGTAGAGAAATACGTATCGGCCTAAACTGAGGGGAAAAAACGTTTTTTTATATATTTTTTGGGGATATTTATTACAGCAAAAAGTAAAAAATATTGAGTTTTTTTCAAAAGTGTCGCTCTTTTTTTGTTTGTAGCGCAAAAAATAAAACCCCCAGAGGTGATCAAATACCACCAAAAGAAAGCTCTATTTGTGGGGAAAAAAAGACGTCAATTTTGTTTGGGAGCCATGTCGCACGGCTGTGCAATTAGTCAGGTAAATCGACGCAGTGCCGAATCGCAAAAAAGCGCTTTGTTCTTTAGCCAGCCAAATGGTCCGGGGCTGAAGTGGTTAAATACCACCGAAAGAAAGCTCTATCTGTCTACAAAAAAAATGATAAACACTTAAAGGGGTTGTAAAGGTAAATGTTTTTTCACCTTAATGCATTCTATGCATTAAGGTGAAAAAACATCTCACACTGCCGGCACCCCCAGTCCCTCCGTTTTACTTACCTGAACCCTCGAAATTCCCACGCTCGCCCCCGCAGTCCTCTTCGCCGCTCAGCCTGGCCGCTGATTGGCTGGAGTGGATGGATTGAAAGCAGCGCAGCCATTGGCTCGTGCTGCTGTCAATCACATCCAATGATGCGGCGTGTCGGGGGGCGGGGCCGAGTGATACAGCGAGCGGCTATAGCCGCCAGCTGTATCACGGGAGTGCGCCCGCAGATGCTTCTCACCATGCGAGGGAGCTCGCATGAACGTGAGAGGTACCTGCGGGAGGAAGCAGAGACAGCCGTCGAGGGACCCCAGAAGAGCAGGTTCGGGGCCACTCTGTGCAAAACGAGCTGCACAGTGGAGGGAAGTATAACATGTTTGTTATTTTTTATTTTTTTATTTACTTTACAATCCCTTTAACTTGCGTGCATTGTTGCATGACCGTGCGATTGTCATTCAAAGTATGACAAAGCTGAAAGTTGAAAACTGGCCTGGGCAGGAAGGGGGAGAAAGTACCCAGTGGTTAAAGTCCTTTGCTACAAAATATTGGTGGTTTGGATATTACATTTTGGAATTTGTGGCTGTAGTGACTAAAGCCGCGTACACACGGGCGGACTGTCTGTCCAACTTAGTCCTCCGAAACACATTTCAGCGGACAGTCCGCTCGTGTGTGGGCTTCAGCTGACTTTTTCTGCGTGCAGTCTGGCGGACTAAGTATTTCGGAATTTCCGTAATATTGTCCGTCAGACTTTGGTTTCAGTGGACAATCCGCTCGTGAGTAGGCTAGTTGGACGGACTAAGTATGGCGCATGCTCAGAAAGGATTTACACGGCGGAAGGTTGCATTGCTGTGTATTGGACGTCCTATTTCTAGTCCCGTCGTACGTGCTGTACACGTCATCGCGCAAGCTTTCAACGGACTGTTTGTTCATCGTGTGTGGTCAAGTCCGTTCATTCGAAAGTAGGACGGACTGTCTGTCGGATTGTCTGACGGACTAAGTTGGCCATACAGTCCGCCCGTGTGTACGCGGCTTTAGAACCTTTTTCTAAATATTTTGGATATAGTCCATTCAGTACCTTCTTTCCCTACTTCTTCGAGCTGCTGCAATCAGACAGTTGATGGCATGGCTACACGGGCATTAAGGGAATGAAACTTGATGGCAAGAGTGCAGTAGCGTGAAAAACAACTGAAAAACAACTGTGGCTTATCTGACCCTGATGCCTACCCCGTATTATTTTTTTTGTGATTGGTAAAAGTCTTTCTACCCCTTTAACTCCATTTTACACACTTCAGGAGCGTTATATCATCAGATTCCAAGCAATTAATTTTCTTTTCATATAACACAATAACAAACTATTTTCTTATGAGGACAAACAAAGAGAGGCAGAGGAAAAAAAAAATCAATATTTCAAAACAAATTTTGCTTTCACTCCTAGTCAATGTATGAAACTTGCCTTGGACTTTTCTTTATGGGTTTTAGATAGGTCCTCTGTAATTACAATCCTTTCAATTTACTTAAAAAAAAAAAAAAACCTTGGAAAAAGTATATATATTACCTTTATTAGATTTCAATGGAGGACTTTGGTGTAAAAAATTGAATATTTGTGTTCTCGGCCTTCTGTAGCGAGAAAGAAAATTGATTCCAAGATTAAAAAAAATAAGAGGAAAAAAAAAGATGGTGAAATTAATAGATTTTCCTGAGCTGGTTACGGCTTTAGAAGCGCACTAGCTGGTCGGCGTCGCAGTAACAATGGGCCTGTGATGTGTTTTGAAGTCTTTGTCATTTTTGTAAAGAATTTAAATGGAGGTCATTTTAATTCGCATGTCATTTGTAAAACTTTTTTTTTCTTTCTTTTGCTGTCAGGCCAGCTCGCTGCAGGAAGGTTCATGGCTGAGATCAGAACGTGGCTCCATACCTTCACCACTGTGTGCTTACATACCAATCCCTATCGTGATCACGGAGCCTTGTAGACATCTCCAAGAAACAAAAAAAAAGTGCTCCTAACGCCTCGTACATGCGTTCGGATTTTGCGTAGACAAAACCTCTGACTTTTGTCAGAAGGCGTGTGCCTGGATTTTGTCTTGCATACAAACGGCAAGGAATTGTTGCCCAACAAACACGAATGTAGTGACGTACTTCATGGTTTTTCAGCTCTTTAGTGCCACCCTTTGGGCTCCTTCTACTAATTTTGTGTTAGTAAAAGTTTGGTGAGTGTTGATTCACACTTTTCATTTCAAGCGTTTCATTTAGCTCTTATCAGTTTGCGCTTTTCAGTTAATTTCTGAACAGTCGTTCGTCAACTAGCCATGTTACAGAATTGGAGGCGATAACATGTTATTTATTATTGGCCTTGGAGTTATTTCTTTGACCCAAGTCCAGTTCAGGAACGGAGGAGGAGGAGTTCTTGTACCAAAAATTGGTTGCTTTATTAATCGTGACCAATTATGTCATATGCCTGTGCTGCGGGGGCTCCAGGAGAATAATCCAGGTGATTTTCGGAATTATCTCCGGATGACGGACCCCTGCTTTCACCAACTCATTGCTGACCCCCTATATTAAGAAGCAGGACACGTGCATGAGGCTTTTATTTTATTTTTTAGTTGAATAATAGTGATTTGATTTCTATATTTTTGGATGCATAGAATTCACTTTTTGGTTAAGATCTATTGGCAGATAGCATGTCTAATTTTATTTGTTTTCTTTTTTTAATGCACAATAAAAAAATTGCGTAGAATAATACATGGCTGTGTGTTTTACTTCATATGACAGTTTGGTAGGCAGTTACATTTAAAAAAATACAATGTAAGATTGATAAGACAGACCAACATAGTTGTATCTTTGCTCTTAAAAACTATGGGATAAATATAAAAATAAAAAAAGCATAATAATATTATTCTTGATATCACTAGGGAAAAAAAGACTGAAAATTAGTTTGCAATAACTCCATCAGTATCACCAGCAAAGCAGCTTCATTATTATCCCATTAAAGAAGAAGAGAATTGTGCGCTGCATTTCTAGATTTAATAATTTGCCGCATCACGAATGTTAATTCTCCATTACGAAGGCTAGTTTACAAGATTGTCCTTGCTTCCGAGCATGCGTGTTTGTACTTTGGACTTTTGTCCGATGGACTTGTGTACACACACGTGGAAAATCTGCCAACACACATTTGTCCATGGAACATTTTAAAGCCTTCCATCCAACATTTGTTCATGAAAAATCCGACAACAATTGTCCGTTGGCGCATACAAATGTTTGGATTTTCTGCTGACATCCTGTCATCACACATTTCCCGTTGGAAAATCCGATCGTGTGTACAAGGCTATAATCTGACAGCGAGTATTCGTTAGATGGACATGGACTTTTAAATTGACTTTAACCACTTGCCGACCCTCCTTAGAGAAGTTTTACTGCCGCAGGGCGGCCACACTGCGCAGAATAATCATTCAGGACACAGGCAGAATGGCGATCTGCCTATGTAGTGAACCAAAAGTGGGAAAAAAGCCTTGTGCTGCAGCAAAATCGTACGAATCCAGCCTTGGGTAATAAAAGCAATAATGTTTATTACATATGAAATATGAATTAAAAATTATGGCATACAGCAGTTATGGAGCGGCCAACCAGATAGCAAGCATTGCAGACCACAACTATGTGATGGAAGTACCTGGAAGCTGGAGCCGCATACATGACAGGGGGTCTCCTGGGTGATGAAGGAAGATGTTAAGGAATGGCCACGATCAGGGGGTCACCAAAGGGGACAGTATTGTAACTCTGGTGGGGCGGGAGTTTCAGAGGCAAATTCCTGTGTGTACGATTGAAGGCAAGCTGGGGACACCAGGGCGAATGGAAGGTGGCTGGGGTTACCAGAACAGATGGAAGGCGGCCACCAACTAAGGTCAGTAAAATAACTCTGATGGGGACCCTGCCATAAGGAGCGCCTCTGATGGGAGCCCTGATGTAAGAGAACTCTGATGAGAACCTTGAGAACCCTTGATGTAAGGGGGTACTCTGACTGGGACCCTGATGTAAGGGGATTCTGAAGGGGACCCTGAATCCATGATGTAAAGGGAACTCTGATGCAGACCCTGAAGTAAGGAAAACTCTGATAGGGACCCTGATATAAGGGTTGGCTCTGATGGGAACCCTGATGTAAGGGGGAGCTCTGATAGAAACCCTGATGTAAAGGACTCTAATAAGAACCTTGATGTAAGTGGGTACTCTCATGGGGACTCTGATGTAAGGGAGTGCTCTGATGGGGACCCTAATGTAGGGGACTCTGATGGAGACCCCAAAGTAAAGGGGCTCTAATGACAGACACTGATGTAAAGGGATACTCTCATGGGGACCCTGATGTAAGGGGGGCTCTGATGAGGACTCTAATGTAAGGGAAACTCTGATGGGGACCCTGATGTAAGGCGACTCTAATGAGGACCCTGATGTAAGGCGACTCTAATGAAGACCCTAATATAAGGGAGTACTCTAATGGGGACCCTAATGTAAGGGGCCTCTGAGAGACCCCAAAGTAAAGGAGCTCTAATGAGAGACACTGATGTAAGGGGGTAGTCTCATGGGGACCCGGATGTAAAGGGGGCTCTGATGGGGACTCTATGGTAAGGGAAACTCTGATGGTGATCCTGAAATAAGGGAGGCTCTGATCAGGACTCAAATGTAAGGGGAATTCTCATGGGGACCCTAAAGTAAGGGGGTTCTAATGGGTATTCTAATGTAAGGGGAGCTCTGATTAGGACCCTGGTGTAAGGGGGCCCTGATTGAGACTCTAATGTAAGGGGAACACTGATGGAGACCCTAAAGTAAGAGGGGCTCTGATTGGGATTCAAATGTAAGGGGAACTCTGATGGGCCCCCCCCCCCCCCCAAGTAAGGGGAACTCTGTTGGTGACTCAGATGTAAAGGGGACACTGATGGGGAACCTGATGTAAGGGGGAGTGCTCGTGGGGACTCAGATGTAAGAGAGCGCTGATGGGGACTCTAAATGTAAGGGGAACATTGATGGCGACCCTGAAGCAGGCTCTGATTTGAGTCCTGATCTAATAGGGATTGTAATGTAAGGGGAACTCTGTTGGTGACCATGATGTGAGGGGGACCCTGTTGGGGAACCGGAAGTAAGGGGAGACTCCGGTGGGGGTTTTATTGAGCCTACACATGTTTGTACAATATAAGATGTAACCTTCTTACAGAAATAAGACCTGTGATTTAAAAGTGTACTTATCTTTAGATGAAATAAACTTATATTACTTTTCTGATCCATATAATATCTGCAAGTGTATTTCACTCTCAGCCAACTATCTCCGTTACCTTCACTATAACATCATATGAAAAATGAATATAATGATGTGTATGGATAATATTCCCATACTGCATATGAGAGCAAACACAATCAATTACATTACTGACATCACATAAAATCCCATATAACATTAACAAAACATCATCAATCAAGGAGATTTTAATAACTCAGTAATGATGAATACATCTGGAATATACGGCATGCCTCCATTCATGTTGGAAATGTGAATTATGAGGAATTATATCCTTCGGAGGAAAGTTGAAATTAAACATTCATATGAGCTCTCCTGTCTCAGAATTTCGTGTTTAATGTTGATTTTCAGGGAAACTTATTCATTTTGCTCTTCCTAAAAGCAAATATCTGGATCTTCAAAATATATGTATGAAAAACCGCATCGCCCAACGTCTCAGTTTTCAGCTCCAAAAGTGATATACAGTATCTGCAAAGATAAACCCCAGAACAAAAATGTAATATATTCCAGCTTACCAGTCTTCAGATGTGGTGGCTACATACGTTTTCTTTTTTCAGTCTGTTAGTTATGATTTTCTCAATGAGGAATCATTACAGATTTGGTGAGGGCTCAGTATATGGTTAAAGTGAGCATTTCTCAACCCTTTACAGTGGAGGTCTGGTCAAGAGCTAACAAAGCTTAAACCTTCTCCCACCCTCATTCTAAGCTCTATGCTGACTACCCTGTAAAGGAAAGATGGTATACTTACCAAATCCAAAGGCGCTCTGGTCCGATCATGTGATCGGGTCCCAGTGTCTGGCTTCAGGGGAGAGGAAAGAGCAGCAATAATGGCGGTGACATCATCCATGGACTTACTATGGGACATCATGTTGTCCCTTGTCCCTACTCTCCCCTGAAGCCGGTGCTGGAACCGAATGACCGGACTGCTGCATCCTCAGATTAGGTAAGTATAAGCATCTATCTATTACATGGTAGTTAGCATAGGGCTAAGAATAGGGGTGGCATAGTAAGCTTTTTAGCAAATTTTACTTTAACACAAAGAAACTTTGAAATTACTTTTGAGATTCAGGGAACCCCTGCTTGTAATTACATTATTCACAGCTCTTGATACATTAACATGATGGTCAGTGGGAAGAATGTTCCTTACATTGGTGGTCAGTGGAAAAAATGCTCCTCATATTGGTGGTCAGTGGGAGGAATGTCCTTTACATTGGTTTTCATTGAAAAATGCTCCTTATTATGGTGGGCATTGGAAAGAATATTCCTTACATTTGTGGTTATTGGGAGGACTTGTGGTCACTGTGAACAATGCTCCTCACATTGGTGGCCAGTAGGAAGCATGCTCCTTACACTGGTGGTCATTGGGTAAAAATGTTCCTTACATTGGTGGTCATTGGGAGTAATATTCCTTACATTTGTGGTTATTGGGAAGACTTGTGGCCACTGTGAAGAATGCTCCTTACATTGGAGGCCAGTGGGAAAAATGTTCCTTACATTGGTGGCCAGCAAAAAGAATACTCCTTACATTGGTGATCAGAGGGATCAATGCATCTTACATTGATGGTCAATGGAAAGGACATCCCTTACATTTGTATGTATTTATTGGGAAGACTTGTGGTCACTGGGAAGAATGTTCCTTACATTTGTGGTATTGGGGAAGAATATTCCAGAATCCGAGGAGATACAAATACTCAACTATGTACATACTGTATATTGCCATAGAAAGGAACTTTCCTTTTGTTCAGCAGAGGTGGGTTTTGCATTGCCATACGTGTTATTGGGATTGAAAACCTCTTTTGAAGCAGGTGAAATGCAACTGTCAATGAATTCTAAATGATCTCAAAAACATCTCAAACTGATGAAAGCGGAAAATTGGTCTGGGCAGGAGGGGGGTTTAAGTGCCCAGTAAGCAAGTGGTTAATGGGATAATAATGAAGCTGCTTTGCTGGTGATACTGATGGAGTTATTGCAAGCAAATTTTGAAAGGCTTTTTTTTCTAGTGATATCAAGAATAATATTATTATGTTTTTTTATTTTTTTATTTGGGCAAGTTACCATAACACCATTATCTTGTAGTTTTTAAGATCAAAGATACAACTATGTTGGTGTCCCTTGTCAATCTTACACTGTATTTTTTTAAATGTAACTGCCTACTCTTGTTGTGGAAAATGTTATTAATGTATGTTGTCAGATGCCCCCCGGTGTCAATTTTTGCTGCAATACACACATGTGAGGGTATTCGCACATACAGAGATTGACGGAAGACCATTGGATGCGGAAACCTTCCCTTGGACACGGCGGATCTGTTTGCTCTTTTAAGGTTGTTTGTTTATGCCTCACCAAGGGACTGGCCACTCCATGGAAACCGCATTTAAACTCCTAAGTAAGCAGATCGGTGTATTTGGGAACCATAGTATAACTATACAAATTATTGCCCACTGGGTCATAGTTTGGTATGACTCACATCACTGGTAGCAGTGGCAATGTGCACACAGTTGTGTTCAAAGCCATGTGCTTGCCACATGGTTTTGCACACCACCGTCTGCACACGTCACTACTGTATTTCTGTTTGAATATATGCATGTATGTCATTGGTTCTTTTGAATGAATACAAGTGTCTGATTGGCTGATTCTGAAGTCAGCAGCCTCTTTTGTTATCGATGTGTTTAGTACAAATAAAAGCCACTTGGCTATTTTGCTCAGGATTATACTGAGCTCAAGGTTACACCAACAACTGTTTGTGTGACTTGGAGAGAAAGAAGGGCGTGCTTTCCCGGCATTATATAAGAGGGCTTTTTGTGCTTTTAAGCGCAAAGAAATTATATGCTTACGGGGAGCAGTATTAATTTTCTTTAACACTCCTAAACTGTCATTTGAAGTAAAACACATAGCCAAGTATTATTCTCCCCATTTTTTTTATTGTGCATTAAAAAAAGAAAACAAATAAAATTAGACATGCTATCTGCCAATATAACTTAACCAAAAAGTACATTCTATACATTCAAAAATATAGAAAATATACCAAATCAAATTATTATTATTCACCCCAAAAAATAAATAAAAGCCTCATGTATGTGTCCTGCTTCTTAATATAGGGTGTCACCAATGCCAAGAGTTGGTAAAAGCAATGGTCCGTCATCTGGAGATAATTCCGAAAATCATCTAGATTATTCTCTTGGAGCTCCCGCAGCAAAGGCAAATGACATAATTGGTCACGATTAATAAATCAACCAATTTTTGGTCCAAGAACTCCTCCTCCTCCTGTTCCTGGACTGGACTTGGGTCAAAGCAATAACTCCAAGGCCAATAATAAATAACACGCTATCTCCTCCAATTCCGCAACATGTCTGATTGATGAACGGCCGTTCAGAAACAAACTGAAAAGCACAAAATGAAAAGTGCGAAATGAAAAGCGCAAACAGAAAAGCACGAAATGAAAAGCACAAAATGAAAAGCACGAAATGAACAGCACGAAATGAACAGCACGAACTGAAAATCGTGAAATGAAAACCACGAAATGTAAAGCACAAAATGAAAAGCATGAAAAGAAAAGTGCAAACTGAAAATCGTGAAATGAAAACCGCAGAATGAAAAGCACAAAATGAAAACCACAAACTGAAAAGCGTGAAATGAAAAGCGTGAAATGAAAAGCGTGAATCAACACTCACCAAACTTTTACTAACATAAAATTAGCAGAAGGAGCCCAAAGGGTGGCGCTAAAGAGCTGAAGAAACACGTAGTACAGCGTAGTACGTTTGTATGCAAGACAAAATCCAGGCACACACCTTCGGACAAAAGTCAGAGGTTTTGTCTGCGGAAAATCCGATCATGTGTACGAGACTTAAGACTGAGATGCCATTAAAGTTCATGTGCGTGTAAAGGCAGTTGTCCCAGTACTTTTGACAATATAGTGTATATTCAGTTTGGATAAGCTGAGATTCTAACATGTATTTGCAGCAGGACTTTAAAAAACACTTGATGACTGAAGCCCTCTATGCTTTTAAGTCGACCTAAGCTGAGATATTAAGAAGATGATTAATTTGCCCTGAGCAAATGCCTAGTTTGCCTGGAGCAGCAGTCGTCTTTGCCCCAAGCAAGAGCCTGGGATGACTTCCAGAGATAGTCCCAGCGTAATACAGATCAGAGGCCTGACCTCGCCATTAACTTCTCGTACACTGTGCCTGCCTCGGAGATTCACCTTGCAAAGCTTAGAGGGACTCAACAAGAAAGAGCTTGGATCTACAGCAGCGCCACAATCCCATTAGGCAATTTGTTTTGGAAAATCTCACAGTATCTTTATTAATGTTTTAGTATTCAAGAAGAAGTCTTCGAGAACGGTCATTTCGGATAATCATCTGCAGTGTGAACAATTACCAACTTTCTGCTACGGAGTTTGAGAATTAAAGGGACCATGCAGTATAATTCCACAAAGTGAACAATATTTTTGTAGTATTTATCTGAAAGTCATTTATGATAATGTTTGCTGTTTCATATTTTTTCATACTTCTAAACACGTACAAAAAAAGTGGCAGCCACCCCAACACATAACTAGCCTCTGTAGTAAAGTGTGTAATGAAGGACAACGTATGTCACAAACAAATAAAACATTTCCCAGCACACTAATCAGCGAGCCTGCAAAACAACCAAATTGACCTTGCCTAACAAGTCACCTTAATCACTTCAGTACCGGGCACTTCCTGCCCAGGCCAATTTTCAGCTTTCAGCGCTGTCACAGTTTGAATGACAAGTACACGGCCATGCAACACTGTACCCATTCAAAATTGTTATCATTCTTTTGAGACAGATAGCGCTTTCTTTTGGTGATATTTAATCACCACTGGGTTTTTTTTTATTTTTTGCTAAGCAAATGAAAAAAAAAAATCGATTTTTAAAATTTTTTTGTAAATAAGTAATTTTACTCCTACACTGATGTACGCAGATGAGGCTGCACTGATGGGCACTGATAGACTGCACTGATGAGGCAGCACCAGTGGGCACTGATGAGGAGGCACTAACATTCAGCACCAGGAACATAGATAAGGGGGGGTCAGGGGGGTTAAACCCCCCCAGATCATCTTGCCAAAAATTCAAACACATGATGTCCCTGTCAGTGGCAGACAGTAGTGTGTGTAATGCAGCAAGGGTTAAAAGATCATTGGGCACTGGCTGGACTGGCTGACACAGTTCTATAATACCAGGCAGCTTTGAACACATCGGGAGAGATGTCCGTAGTCCTGTCCACCCTGCCAGGCAGAGTTGAGAAAAGCAGGAGCTGCACCTGAAGTTCCGCCCATCCCTCTCTAGTGGTGGGCGGGACTATGGGCGCCACTCCCGCAGTGTTCAATGCTGCCTGGCATGGTGGGTGGGACAACAGCATCGCTCCCGCTGTGTTCAAAGCTATCTGGTGGTATAAAACTCTGTAAGCTGGACGCATGCCCATTGATCCATTAACCCTTACTGCTGCAGCAGCACTGATAAGTACTGATAGTTGGCACTGATATGTAGCACTGATGGGCATTGATAGGCGGCACTAATAATCAGCACTTATGGACACTGATAGGCGGCACGGATAGGCAGCAATGATCAGCTCTGATAGGCAGCACTGATGGGCACAGATGAACACTGATAGATAGCACTGATAGTTGGCAGTGATGAGGAGACACTAATGGGTACTGAAAGGCAGCACTGGTGGGCACAAATTGGCAGCACAGGTGGGCACTGATAGGCAGCAATGGTGGACACTGATTGGCAGCACTGGTGGGCACTGATAGGCAGCAATGGTGGGCACTGATTGGCAGCACTGGTGGGCACTGTTGGGACTGCACTAATCATCAGTTCCTGTTGAGGAATGCCGCTTACTGGTTCTCCTCTCCTCATGTGCTGTCACCTTGGACACATGGTAAAGAGCCTACGTCGTGATCGGTAATGTGCTGTGTCCCAGTGACACGGCACACCACCGATCGTCGTGCTGCACACTCCCTGCTGCAAAAATGGAGTCCTCCCGCAACAAGAACAGAAGCAGTTAAAACAGAGGATTTTGTTTGCACAGATTTGCAGGTAAATGCGTAAGCTGCACTGCCCTTGTCAAGGCTACTCTGTCTAATTAATCCTAATGCTGGCCATACACTATACCAAAAATCGGCCAAACCCATTTTTGAAAAACTGACATTCGCCCGTGAGCGTAAACGATAGTGCCATCATTTAATGACCGATAAATCGCTCAGTGGACATAAATGAATACATCTTTTGTTCATTTTTTTACATTTACCTTGTACAGACAGTTTGGACGGGAAACACATTAAACTTTCAATTTATCGTTCGTTCGGCAGAAAAATTTCAAGCTTGTCCTTCGTTTTTTTGGCTCAAAAACATCTCAACGATTGTCGATTTTGTGCCCATTAACTGGCCGAAAAAAAACGAATGAACTGGCCAAATTACCGATTTTTTCTATAATGTATGGCCAGCATAACTCTGGATACATTGAGGGCGGGTGTGCCTGGAGGGAGACCACCTCTCCTTAAAGACACAGGGATACCTTTGATGCCCAGCAAGAGCACAATGACAGCTGAAGGCATCCAGCGTGTCCCCACGTCCAATTCAACCAACGGTACAAAAAACGTTTGTGCGTTGCCCTTCCATGTACATGTAGCACTGACCCCCGAAGGAGCGGCTGATTTAATTGGGCTTACTGTTACCTTCTTCACCTCGTGTGTGTCTAGGGGTTTCCCGAGGTAGATGGCCCAAGAACTGTAGAGACTGATGCCAGATCCACTTAAGGGATTTTTATTTGCAAAAGAATAAACAAAAACACAGTCTCTCAACGTAGGGTTAGAGAGTTTAGGTAGGTAAGTCCAGGTATTCTTAGTACTAAGTCAAAGTAGGAACAAGTCTCTCACATTAGGAAATCCAGAGAATAGCCATTCACAGCTGGATCCTCACCCTTATCGGATAGTCCTTCTCTCACTAGGCCTAGCAACCAACAGGATGATTAAATCAAACAATGCGAAGCCTCTGCCACAGACTTGATATAGGACACTTGAATAAAGTTTCTGCCACAGACTTGATATAGGACACTTGAATAAAGTTTCTGCCACAGACTTGATATAGTACACTTGAATAACTTAAAGGATATAGCAGCTCAGAGAACCCTCGTACAGCACCAGTATCTTGCAGCCGGTCCGGCGATACCATACGAGATCAGATTCGCTTAGGGTCTTTCAACTTAGCCTCCAGGCTCTTTCTAAGAAGCCAACCGTGGCCTTCCCCCGAAGTGTCCTTTCCTGGATGCCTCTATAGTTGCTGGACCTCGCCACTAAACAAGACGGGACCGGACCACCTTCGAATCCTTCCTTCAGTTACTTTGTCTCGGGCTAGCCAGCCCCGAGACTTGGAGTCTGGTGGATCCGCACCCCAGGCCATAAGAGCCCTGGGGGCTGGTCAAGAGGACCAGGACCAAACAGACAGAAAGATCTTCTGGACCGGAACCACGAAGCACGTGACCTCCGCACCTTAAGTAACCTCTCCCATCATGCATAGCAAGAGAACACTCCCACTGGGCTGGTTCCAAGAGAGAATAAACACTTAATGCACCCAACTAGACTGCATTCTAAACCCTGCCACAGATGACAGCGCCACCCATGGTCAGGCAGAACACCATGCAATCCAGCCAGACTAGTACTGAGGCCAAAATTTTGTGTAATTGAACCCAAAACCAAACTGCGGTTCCAGGAATAGTTAAATGACAAAACACACAGCGTGTGCTCTTCAGGAGCCGGCGCTACATACACTTTACTGCAAAGGCTAGTTATAGGTTGGAGTGTTTGCCACAGTTTGTACGGCAAAATAAAGATCTCCTATTAAACCAAGTTTCATACAATAGCTTTGATGTAGGAATTTGATCTGAGCATGCGTGGCACTTGGTCCGATCAAAATTCTCTACACATGATCGGAGTATGTCCGATCGAACCAGTTGGTCGGGAAATATTTCCAACAAGTTGGAAAATTGGGTCCGATGGATATTCCGACGCAATCAGTCCGATGCATACCACACACAGTCGGATTATCCGACAACACGGTCCGATAGGACACATTCCGACGGATTCTCCGACCGTGTGTACAAGGGCTTAGAGGGATTCTACTTCCTCCCAACCATACCAGTGTTGTAATTGCGGTGCAATAAAGTATAGTCTTGCGATTGTTATCGCCATTTCACCACTGTCCTTTGCCAACTGCAATATTTCAAGTCTGATTCCAGGTTTTCCATATTTCCATATAAAATCTCGAAAAACAGAGTCCGTGTAAGAAACCATGAAATCAGATTGAGACAGAAGTACAGTTAAATCACACTTGTTTAATAATAAAAGTAAATAGAACAAACGTAGTCAAAACATAGCCAGAGTTCAGGAACCGGAACGGATAGTCAGACAAGCCAAACGTCAGGGAGCCGGAGATGAGCGTAGTAAAAGAGCAATCAGGATCTGGAGCCAGAAGGGATGTCAGCCAAGCAAGTCTTCTAACAGGAATGCAAGAGAGATTCTCTGTGATCTTGACTAAGGCAGATATTCTCTGGGCTCGACGGCTTAAGTTGGCAGGACTGATGAGCAGGATATCATCAACAGGTGACTAACTGTGGAGAGAGATAGGAGCTGGCAATTAGCCGACAGCTGAATGGCCAGCTCAGAGAAGGAAGGGCTGAGCCCAGACCTGACACTCTGTAGGTTTAGGATCAAGGGCTAATATTACTGATTTATCCCAATTTATATTAAATCTGGAGAAGGGTCCATAAACATCAATTAAGGACATAACTGCGGACAGAGATGAAAATGTGTCCCTCAAAAAACACTAAGGTATCATCCGCATTGAGTGCTATTTTATCTTCGCCTGTTCTCCGAAATCCCATAATGTCCGGGGAGCTACGAATAGCCACCGCCAATGGTTCTAAGGCTAACGTGAAGAGGAGCCGAGATAAAGGGCAGCCTTGCCTTGTTCCTCTATACAAAGAGTAGGGAGCTGATATATGTCCGTTTACCTGAATCCTAGTGCTCGGTATTATATAAAAGTTGTTTCCATTTCATATACCTTGGTCCAAACCCGTAACGTCTTAAACAATTCCACAAAGTCCCACTCTATACTGTCGAATGCTTTGGCCGCATCAAGCGACAGTATAGCTCTATTTCCTGTATTATTTGTTGGGAGTTTGGGGTTTAAAAACAAACACCTAATATCACTAGCTGTGGATCTATTAGAAATAAATCCCGATGGTCAGGGTGAACTAGTTTAGCAATACGGGGTTTCACTAGTACAATAATGAATGCCTCCTTCATAGAGGGCAGTTGAGAGCCCACCTTGAAAGCATAGTCAAAAACCTTAGGCAGTTCGGGTAATAACACGCCTCCATATTTTTTATAAATCTCCCCTGGAAGACCATCCACTCCTGGTACCTTATTATTAGAGGAGCTAGCCGCTGCAAGTTTTAGCTCATCCAACATGAAAGGACTCTTTAATGCCTCCCTTTTGCCTTCTGATATAGTTGATAGGTTGATAGTATCAAGGAATTTGATCAGATATTCTGCTGGGTAGGCTACCCTACATTTGTACAAAGCCTAATAAAATTAACAAAATACCCCTAAGACCTCTGAAGTAGCATATCCGTGTTTATTCAGGGAGGCTTGTATTTCAGGTATATAGTGTTGTGGACATAGAGGTTGGAGACCATAGGACTCTTTTGGAAGACCACTATCCTTTTAAAACAGTGAACGTGTCCCTGCACTGGATGTGTATATATTCATATCTAACTGCTTTCCATATTTCTTGGATTTTTATGTTAAAGACGCCATTCCTTTTGTTTGGGACTGTGTTTGTGGCTCCCTGATGTGTTTGGGGGTGGGGAATCCCTAGTTTGTGCACTTGTTGTGTACTTGTTTGGAGATTACCATCACATGCCCAGCCTGTGTATGACCGCAGAGGGAGAGATTTTGGTTCCTGGCTACATTCTATCTCATATCTATTCAATTCTTTTTCACTCATCTGAGCCCTTGAAGAAGCCAACAAGGCGAAACGCATCAACATTGGGATAATCCTTCCTAATGTGATACCTTAAAGTGGTTGTAAACCCTTTACAACCACTTTTTGCTACAGGTAAGCCTATAACGGTTTAGGAGATATCTCCTGTATCTGTCATGCGTACTGAAGCAATGGTTTGTGCTGTTGCTTTAGTTAGTATGTCGATATGTGACGTCATCGAGGCTTCGGCCAATCACAGTGATGGAGCCCGCAATACTCGGAAGTAACTCCGGGAGCAATGTTGCCGGCCAGAGCGGTGTACGAGGACTGCTGTGGGGAGGCTTCAATCTAAGGTAAGTAATTCATAATGAGCTAGTATGCTCTGCACAGAGGACACAGGAGGCTGTATTCGTGCGCTATCTAGCAGAGAGGGGGCAGGGCCGGGAGCTCCACTCAGAACAGAGCGGCTGTAGTTAGAGCAGTGATCAGAGTGGGCGCATCAGTGGAGTTCCTGGCCCCGCCCCCTCTCTGCTAGCTAGCGCACGAATACTGGCTGTATTTCCCAGCCAGTATAGAGGGGGCGGGGCCGGGGCCGGGCCGGAAGCTCCAATGGCACGCCCACTCCAATCACTGCTCTAACTACAGCCAATTCTTTTCTGAGCATACAGGCTACATGGGGCGGAGTCAGTGCGTCAGTGGAGCTCCCGGCCCCGTCCCCTCACTGCTGGCTAGATCGGGAATACAGCCTCCCGTGTCCTCTGAGCTCTCTGCAAAGCCGCTTGTTTTGCCTGTCCTGTCACAACGGGCCTGCGGACACGCCCCCTGCTACGGAAACTCTGAAGGGAAAAAATATCTAAAAAATCAATTTTCTTCAAATCTGAATCCATTTGAACTTACAATTCGATTCAAGATTAAATCGATTTTTTTTCCCCAGCCCTACTATATGTTATGTTTTGTGTACTTTTTTAATTTGCCACTGGGCCCCGCCCCCATGCCTCGCAACTTTAGCAGTGAACGGAGCTCGGCACACAGAGGCATCGGGGGGAGGACGCAGCCTGCAGACACAGCGGGTGGGGGGACAGCGCAGGATCCTGGGGGTAATTCAATCCCAAGTGTGGCTCGCATAGCTTCCAACTGTCCCTGATTTCGAGGGACTGTCCCTGATTTGGAGCCCCTCTGTCCCTCATTCCTCCTCATTTGTCCTTCATTTTGGTCTGAGCTGTATAGAAGTATATAAAGTGCACTTTTTATTTATTAAAAAGTGTTTTCTCAACGCTAAACCTTTCATCTGGTTTCTAAATGGCTGCATTTGTAAATTCCAAAAGCCAATATAAAGTAATAGTAGTGGTAAAAAAAGCTCTTGTGGGTTTAACAATCTTGTTTTTTTGTACAATTCTCCTTTAACCCTTTGAGGACAATTAGATTACCGTCATCAATATAAAAATAATTATTTTTTTTCCTTTTAAGAATGTATTTGAACAATAAATAAAACCATTTCCATACTTGTGTAATTTTTGGGGGAGGAATTATGACAACCATTTGTTGATAAGAAATAATATTTTGACTCAAACCAAAACAAAAGTATTGAGTTCTTAATCAGATGATACAGGCAATTAAAAACATGGGACAACTACGTCCATTGGTCCTCAAAGGGTTAAGGGGGCATGGTAGGGGGTGTGTCCTATGCCTGCATACTTTTGCTGATAGGTATCCCTCATTCCCATCTCAAAAAGTTGGGAGGTATGGGCTCAGGAGCGGGGTTAACGCTAATGGTACTGAAATTTAACCCCGAACCACACTCGGGAAAACCGCCAGGGAGGTTAAAGCGACTCATGCAATATCGCAAAAAATTGCCTGGTCATTAAGGGGGTAAACCCTTTTGGGACTGAAGTGGTTAATGAATTTTGTAACAATAAAAAAATCTTTTTTTAACCTATGCCTTTAAAGTCCCACCCCTTTTTCTATTGTCTTTGCCTGCATCGTTTGGGGAGTGGTGTCCCTTTTTCTGTTAGCTAACTAGCACTAAACAGGAGAAAGGGACAGAGAAAAATACCAAAATCGCTTTAGTAAACCAGTTGTAGTGGCCCAAAGCTGCCACTAGATGTCAATATACTGCAAAATAATAGCCTCATGCAGTTCAATACAAACCATTAAAAAATACATGAAAGTGGGGCAGGAGAGCTTAAACAAGGTAAGTAAAGCAAAGTAAGTGCAGCATTTATAACTCTTTAATACATAAGACTTCACAATTATATGTTAAGACTCAATTTTCAGATTGCTGCTTAAGCCGCGTGATGGATGACTTTTTTTTTTAAGCCGATCTCTTACGTGCATACCTAAATATAAATGATACGTTTCCTTCCGCGTCGGAGTTAAGCGCGAGGGCAAGATTCAATCGCGGCTCTTCGTTTCACCCCGGCTTTGTTTACATCGGGAGTGCGGTCCGCAGCAAATAGTGTGTTGGCTCCGGTGTTATTTATTATTTTGATACAACAGATAATTAAATATAATTAGCTGGCTGATTACCGTTGGCTGCTCAGAACTGCTAAGAATGCAAAGACTCCTTTTGGGATCTGCAGTCTATTTGCTGCATGGCTGCGCGCTGCTATTTAGAGAAGAATCTCCTTTTTTCCTATTTGCTGCTCCACTGATCTAGGCCAGGCAGAGAGAGAGAGAGCAAAAAAAAAGAAGAAAGAAAGTAAATGTATTAAAATCACTTTGCAACAGCCTGTGAATAATTCCTATTGCACAGACCAAATATTGTGCTTCTGAAACACAGCTCCGGAATATCGGGAGTACAGGCGGCCCCGGCGATGAGTCGCTTGCTGTGACAGGAAGTCTTAAATAGATCCAGCAGCAGCAGAGGAGTTAGAGGAGCGCTGGAACAGAAACTTTAAAGCAGAACTAAAAGAAAACGTATTTTTCGTTATAATTTTGGAGTAGGGGAGGGCTGTAACCAGGGCCGCCGATAAGGGGGTACCACCGGTCCTCTTGTAGGGGGCCAAGACAGTGGGGGGGGGATCAGATGTGTGTAGGACAGGACGAAGGATTGGTGCGGTGGCAGTGGTGGCTGGTGAAGTTTTAGGATGGGGGGTGCAAGACCACGCCCCCTCAGATTTGGCCCCTCCCACTTCTAGCAAGCAACACCCCTTATCGGATCAACATCATATACAAGGCTGCACATTATACACTGGGCTCTGCACATCATATACCAGGCTGCACATTATACACAGGGCTCTACCAGAGCAGATGAATCATGGCTATCTTGTGTATAACCACATCAGGCACCTTTTCTGCAACCTGTAAATCGCACATATTTGAAATTTTGCAACCTCTAAATCACACATATCTGCATTCTGTAAATCGCACATATCTGCAACCTGTAAATAGCACATATCTACAACCTGTAAATCGCACATATCTGCATTCTGCAACCTGTAAATTGCCCATATCTGCATTTTGCAACATGTAAATCGCACATATCTGCATTCTGTAAATCACACGTCTGCATTCTGTAAATCACACATCTGCATTCTGTAAATCGCACATATCTGCATTCTGTAAATCGCATTCTGTAAATCGCACATATCTGCATTCTGTAAATCGCACATATCTACAACCTGTAAATCACACATATCTGCATTCTGCAACCTGTAAATTGCCCATATCTGTATTCTGCAACATGTAAATCGCACATATCTGCATTCTGTAAATTGCACATATCTGCATTCTGTAAATTGCACATATCTGAATTCTGTAAATCACACATCTGCATTCTGTAAATTGCACATATCTACAACATGCAAATTGCACATATCTACAACCTGTAAATTGCACATATCTACAACCTGTAAATCACACATATCTACAACCTGTAAATTGCACATATCTACAACATGCAAATCGCACATATCTACAACCTGTAAATAGCACATATCTGCATTCTGTAAATCACACATATCTACAACCTGTAAATAGCACATATCTGCATTCTGTAAATCACACATATTTACAACCTGTGAATTGCACATATCTACAACATGCAAATCACACATATCTACAAACTGTAAATCGCACATATCTACAACCTGCAAATCGAACATATCTACAACCTGTAAATTGCACATATCTACAACATCCAAATCGCACATATTTACAACATGCAAATCGCACATATATACAACCTGTAAATCGCACATATCTACAACATGCAAATCGCACATATCTACAACATGCAAATCGCACATATCTACAACCTGTAAATCGCACATATCTACAACCTGCAAATCGAACATATCTACAACCTGTAAATTGCTCATATCTATAACATGCAAATTGCACATATCTACAACATGCAAATCGCACATATCTACAACCTGTAAATTGCACATAAGTTATTATCGGGGGTCGGCAGCATTAACCCCCCACCCCGCCCCCGCTAAGCAAGATTTTAGAAATAAGGGTTATTATTGGTGGTCGGCAGCATACACCCCCCCCCCGACAAGATTTTAAAAAAAGGGTTATTATTAACCACTTCAATACCAGGCACTTAAACACCTTCCTGCCCAGACTAATTTTGAGCTTTCAGCGCTGTCGCAATTTGAATGACAATTGCGCAGTCATGCTACACTGTACCCAAATGAAATTTTTGTAATTTTTTCCCCCACAAATAGAGCTTTCTTTTGGTGGTATTTGATCACCTCTATGGTTTTTATTTTTTGCTAAACAAATAAAAAAATACAGAAAATTTTGAAAAAAATATATGTTTTTTTGTTTCAGTTTTAAAACTTTGTAAATAAGTAAGTTTTCGCCTTCACTGATGGGCACTGATGGGGTTACACTGATGGGCAATGATAAGGTGGCACTGATGGGCACCGATGAGGTGACACCAATGAAGTGGCACTGATGAGGTGGCATTGATGGACACTGATATGTGGCACTGATAGGCGGCACTGATGGGCACTGATAGGCGGCACTGATGGGTGGCACTGATGGGCGACACGTATGGGCATTGATAGGTGGCACTGATAGCTGGCACGGATTGGCATGGATGGGCGGCATGGATGGGCATGGATAGGCGGCACAGGGGGGCATGGGTAGGCGGCACAGATGGGCATGGATAGGTGGCACAGATGGGCATGGATGGGCACTGATAGGTGGCACGGATGGGTGGCACTGATGGGCGACACGTATGGGCATTGATAGGTGGCACTGATAGCTGGCACGGATTGGCATGGATGGGCGGCATGGATGGGCATGGATAGGCGGCACAGGGGGGCATGGGTAGGCGGCACAGATGGGCATGGATAGGTGGCACAGATGGGCATGGATGGGCACTGATAGGTGGCACGGATGGGCACTGATAGGCGGCACAGATGGGAACTGATAGGCGGCATTGTATTATAATATACTGTACTAATGGATGCCAATCAGTGCCAAACAATAATGCATGCCAATCAGTGATGCCCATTGTGGGCACTGATTGGCATCCATTATGGGCACTGGTTGGCATCCATTGTGGCACTGACTGGAATCCCTGGTGGTCTAGGGTGGCATACCTTGTCCTGGGCATCCCTGGTGGTCTGGTGGCATCCCTGGCGGTCCAGTGTGGGCATCCTCGGGGGGGCTGCGCTGATAATTGATCAGCACAGACCCCCCTGTCAGAGGAGCAGCTCTTCCTATTTACACTGTGATCAGCCGTGATTGGACATGGCTGATCACATGGTAAAGAGTCTCCGTTGGAGACTCTTTACCGAGATCGTAGTTGCGGGGGGTCAGACTGATGCCCCGCAACAACAATCGCCGCGATGCGCGCCCCCAGGGCTCAAAATCCTGATCACGTCATATGACGTCCGGTCAGGATTTTGAAACCATTTTGCCGCCGTGTATCTATTATAGGGCGGGCGGCAAGTGGTTAATAACCCTTTTTTTTTAAAGCTTCTTGGGGGGGGGGTTTATGCTGCCGGCCACTGATAACACTTTTTCTTTAAATCTTGTTTAGCAGGGGGTGGGGGGGGTTGGAGTATGCTGCCAAATGCGGCCACCATACTAACCCTGTCGATGTGGAGGGGGTACCGGCGGCTGGGCTAAATAAATGGTCAAGAATTTTGTAAGCTGCCATGCGGCAGCCCCTTACCCGATCCTCTCAGGCGGGCAGAAGAGAGAAGTGCCGTGCCAACGTCACTTCCTTGAGTGACATTGGAAGCACCGTCCACCGCTCACTCAAGTGCAAGTCTATGCACTTGCTTGGCCAGTCGATCACGCCGGAAGCTGTGGCGCGATCGGCTGCGCCACAGAGTGCTCTTTTTTTGGGCAAATGAAGCGCCTCATCTGCAATTTTGTGATTGCATAGACGTGGCGCTTCCTATATTGCACTGCGCCCAGCGCCCAGCGCCAGTGCACATAGGGACGGGCCTCCACTGTGCGGTGGTTGGGTGGGGGGTTGTGTGCTGCTCTCTGCAGCAGTTGAAAACAGTGGCGGGCAGTCTGGTGAGTCTGGTGCACTTACCCCATCTATGGTGGGTAGCGCTTCTCCTAGGTTTCACCGACGGCTTCCCTTGCTCTGTGGCAGCTGTGGCGACGGCTTTCCCTTCCCCTGCTCTCCACGGGTATTGTGGCAGCTTCCGCTTCCTCCCCCCTCCTCGGCGGCCAATTGGGACTCTTTTCTTTTTGGCCAATCGAAAAACTGGTCTTGGACCTGCTTCTGATTGGCCCGGATTAAGGATCAGTGTTTCAATAGCAAATATTAATTCGCTGTTGTAATACCTGGGTGGGCGCCACGAGCCCACTCTATTTTGAAGCCTATTAGGCCCCATGTACACTGAGGCTGGTAAACTGACGTTCAGAGGCAGTTGGACGTTTTTTTTTCAACTGCCCCTGAAGTCATTCAATGTTATCCTATGTGTCCATGTACACAGTTTCGTTTACAGTCGTTTTTAGGCAGTTGCGTTTAACAGCCTTTCTTTGAAGGCAAAAAAGTGAGTTCAGACGCCAAAGATTTCCACGTTTCAGACGCAAAACGCCGCTAAACGCTTTTTCGTTTATAAACGTTTTTAAAGGTGCCCTATTTTTTTTTACAGTAAAAATCGCAAAAATTATGGCAAATGATGAAAAACCATTCAATTTTTTTTTATTTTAAATTGTAATTGCTTGCAATGATTCATAGACTATGTATATACCCTAATGAGCCCTTCATCCAATTCAATACACCACTAGCATTGCTGTTATCCAAAGTGACGTGGCAAGTGGACAATCCACAACTTGTGGCAGGAGACGTGGCAAGTGGACAATCCACAACTTGTGGCAGGTGATGTGGCAAGTGGACAATCCACAACTTGTGGCAGGAGATGTGGCAAGTGGACAATCTGCAACTTGTGGTAGGTGATGTGGCAAGTGGACAATCCACAACTTGTGGCAGGTGATGTGGCAAGTGGACAATCCATAACTTGTGGCAGGTGACGTGGCAAATGGACAATCCGCAACTTGTGGCAGGTGATGTGGCAAGTGGACAATCCGCAACTTGTGGTAGGTGATGTGGCAAGTGGACAATCCACAACTTGTTGCAGGAGACGTGGCAAGTGGACAATCAACAACTTGTGGCAGGTGATGTGGCAAGAGGACAATCCACAATGTGTGGTAGGTGATGTGGCAAGTGGACAATCCGCAACTTGTGGTAGGTGATGTGGCAAGTGGACAATCCGCAACGTGTGGCAAGTGACAATCTGTAACTTCTGGCAGGTGATGTGGCAAGTGGACAATCCACAACGTGTGGCAGGTGACGTGGCAAGTGGACAATCCACAACTTGTGGCAGGTGACGTGGCAAGTGGACAATCCACAACGTCTGGCAGGTGACGTGGCAAGTGGACAATCCTCAACATGTGGCAAGTGACAATCCGTAACTTGTGGCAGGCGACGTGGCAAGTGACACGCTAAATACAAGTACACTGCTGCTCTCTCAGCTGCTGCTACTCACTCTGGTCTCACAGAATGGCTGAAATAGTTAAATAATACTGTTTTTTGAACTTGGGGAGGGTCTTATGATGTTATCTTAACTAAATTCTTCTAGACGCAAACGCGGTAAAACACCGCTAATCGCGGCACAACGTGGCATGCAAACGCGGCAAAATGGACGTTTTAAACGCCGGTTACAAGGTGTCAAAAAAAACGTTCAGAGGACTTTGCCTCAGCATCCCGTGTACATGGAGCCTTAGAGCCTCTGGCTATAATCAGATGCTGAAAAAAAAAAAAAACAGCCCTGCCACTTTAGTTCACACACGCGGCATCCTGAAAGGGTGTCAGACACATGAATAGGGCCACCCCCCTGACACCTTCACCGCCCTCCCTATTCATATGCCCGACCATTTCACATGAAATACTATGGCAGGGTTAGACGGGGAGTGTATTTTGAAGCACATGAGTAGAGCCAGAGGCACTAATAGACTTCAAAATAGGGTGCACTGTAGAGCATTGCATCCTGATCCCACCCTGCTGTGTGACATAGCAAAAGAATTTTCAAAATGTTCACACTTTTTTTCTTTTAACTTTATGAACACCCATTATTCTGAGGAAGGCTGCAAGATCGGAGACTTTACTATAAACTAAAGAGTGGATTACACTATTTGCACATAGCAAAACACCATAGCACAGGAGATTATTGTTTTGGTGCATATGATGGGCACAAGTGGCTGCATATGATGGGCACAGTGGCTGCGTTTGATGGGCACAAGTGGCTGCATATGATGGGCACAGTGGCTGTGTTTGATGGGCACAATGGCTGCAATTGATGGGCACAGTGGCTGCATTTGATGGACACAATGGCTGCATTTGATGGACACAATAGCTGTATTTGATGGACACTGGCTGCATTTGGTGGGCACAATGGCTGCATTTGATGGGAACAGTGAGGCTGCAATTGATGGGGGGGGTTTCAGTACTTTTCAGTTTGTTTGCGCCCCCCTAAAAATTTGAGCACCAGCTGCCACAGTGTCCTGTCAAAATAGCAGCTGTGGATAGAACATGGGGGTGGCGGCCATGGATATGGGGGGTGGCGTTCCGCTGCCCCTAAGGGATGGGCCGCCACTGGCTGAAAGACAGTTTATCCCTCCCCTCTCTCCCGCTGGCTTTCAGCTGCTGCAGGGAAAGACACACAGAGCATCGTTCCTGCAATTGCTGCACCGATAACACATAATCGGTGCCTAAAAATGTATTTTGTTTCATTTCGTTTCGATCCGGTGCTCGAGTTATTTTGTTTTGTTACATTTGGTTGATTTGTTCAATTCGTATTCAGAATTCGTATCCAGAATACATTTTATGTATTTTATTGAATCTTCTTTAAATTTACCATTTGTTTTCAATTTCAGAAATATGTTTACAGTTCGAATTCGAATGGAATTCAATGTAAAACCTGATTCAAATTTAAATTAGAATTTCGTAAATTCGGACGAATTTCGGCCCTTTATGCGGCTTTGTAATGCGGGTATATCCTAATCTCCAAATAATGAAAAAAGATGTGTCTGAATATTTATTCAGGAACAAAACGAACCGTACATGTCTAGCACTGATCCCCCTCCCTGTCCTACAAACATCTGATTCCCTCTGCTGTGTGCCCCTCTGTGTGCCCCCCTCCCCCCTCCCTGTGGGAGGAAGTGTTAGGATGGAGTGCAGGCAAAGGGACCAGTAAATATAGTATGTCATCTACCGTCCATTTTCTTATCTAAATGAAGACAGTAAGTGATCAGTGGCTACCAGTCACTCACTGCGTTCATTAATGGCATGAAGCATAGTAAACAGTTTACTATGCTTCACGTTATGAATGCACAAAAGCCTCTGTGTTCCATTCATTCATCTGCAGTACAGCTGAGGCTGCAAAAGGAACTGGGGAATGTGTTTCCTCAGTCCCTTTTCTCTGGGAAAGGAACCCTTGCATCCTAGGAGCTCAATGAACCCATCCCAGTACTGCTGACTGGAGTTCTACTTCCTCTCTACTCTATATCCAATAATAATAAAAAAAATTGCATTTAGTTATACTTTAACCACTTGCCGACTGCTGCGCGCCGATATACGTTGGCACAATGGCAGTGGTGGGTAAATGGGCGTACCTGTACGTCCCCGTTAATTGGCGGGGCTAGCGGCATGCCTGCCGCGTACAGCATGAATGTGCCCACGGCTGCCGTGGACCCGATGTCTGCCGGTGTCCCGCGATCGTGTCATGGAGCGGCAAAATGGAGAGATGCCTATGTAAACAAGGCATTTCCCCATTCTGCCTAATGACATGACAGAGATCACTGCTCCCTGTCATCGGGAGCAGTGATCTCTGTCATCTTACAGTGAGCCCATCCCCCCGCAGTTAGAATCACTCCCTAGGGCACACTTAGCCCTTTGATGGAGCCCTTCCCTGCCAGTGTCATTTACACAGTAATCAATGCATTTTTATAGCACTGATCACTGTATAAATGACAATGGTCCCAAAATAGTGTCAAAAGTGTACGATGTGTGGTAGTACAAACTGCATATAGAAAACTACATGGTACATATAAATATGATCTAAGTTATAACGTTTTCACTTAGAATTTTATTTTTATTTAGTTCTTTGTGTTATACCCTGAGAGCCTTAACTAACGGAATATACTATATCAGCTCTAAGCCCACGTACACACGGTCGGAGATTTTGGCAACCAAATCTGTCGGATTTTGCCCGTCGGATTTTGCCCGTCGGATTTAGTCCGACGGATTGTGTCCGAAACTGTTGCATACACACGGTCGGGTCAAGTTGGTGAAAAATCCGATCTTTCAGAACGTGATGATGTCATTTTGTTACGACGGGACTACGTTCAGGCTAGTAGATGCATACCACACACAGTCGGATTGTCTGATGACACGGTCCGATAAGACGCATTCCGACAGATTCTCCGACCGTGTGTACGCGGCATAAGACAGATGGCGGTATATAAGCTATTACATGCCGGTGGGGCCAAGTGGAGCTGATACAGTAAGTTCCCAGTAGGGGTATCGGTGCCGGAGGGGCAGCACCATTTCTCAGGAATTGATTAAAATAAATACAATTGTATATCTCCTATGTTTGGGAAGTTCATGTCCATATTTGTCAGTGAAGGTTAATGTACCAAATATTTGTGTATCACATGATGTAATATTGTGTAACTCTCTAATTGGGTATTTTGTATTTGTCAATGCTTTGACTGTTGAACGTTTAATAAAAACCATTTGAAAAGAAAAGTGTACGATGTGTTCTCCATAACGTTGCAGTCACGATAAAAATCACAGATCGCCGCCACTACTAATAAAAAAAATGAATTATAAAAATGCCATAAACTTATCCCCTATTTTGTAAACGCTATAACATTACGCAAACCAATCAATATACGCTTATTGTGATTGTTTTTACCAAAAATATGTAGAAGAATACATATTGGCCTAAACGGTGGAAAACATTAGTTTTTTATATATTTTTAGGGGATATTTATTATAGCAAAAAGTAAAAAACAATGTGTTTTTTTCAAAATTGTCGCTCTTTTTTTGTTTATAGCGCAAGAAAATAAAAACCGCAGAGGTGATCAAATACTACCAAAAGAAAGCTCTATTTGTGGGGAAAAAAGGACGTCAATTTTGTTTGGGAGCCACGTCGCATGACCGCGCAATTGTCAGATAAAGCGACGCAGTGCCAAATCGCAAAAAGTGCTTTAGTCAGGAAGGGGTTAAATTCTTCCGGGGCTGAAGTGGTTAAGCAGAACTTGAGATTGAAAATCACAGGGCAGCCTTGCTGGGGTATCCTCGAGGGTCCCCAGGAAAGTCTGAGGAATGTAGAAAGGATGAGAGTTGCTCAGAACCAGTATGACTCCAGTAGGTTTTTATTGACCGTGACAACAAAAAGAAGTCGAAGTGTTTCGGGGGGCTCAAAACCATTCTTCAGGGCTAAAAATGATGCCCCCGAAATTGCATTGGCTTCCTCCTGTACAAAGGCAAGCAGTCACTTCCGGCACTATGGGGTCGTCTGTAGTGAAAGCCAGCAAGGACAATGGTAATTCCAAAACTGGGCAGATGCTGCCCTCCTCAGATGGGGTGATCCGATTGATACTACAATAACAAAACAAAATGGAAAGCACACACATGCCTAGTGCCTTACCAAAAAACATTTATTCAATAAAAAAATCAATAAAAAATAGATGCTCACAAAGTGGCAACTAACAATGAGCCATAAAACCATACAATGCTGAGCAGTGCGGACACATATATGTTCTTTATGTATTTGTACATGGTGATCATATCCCCCCTTATATATTTGTACATGGTGATCATATCCCCCCTTATATATTTGTACATGGTGATCATATCTCCCCCTTATGTATTTATACATAGAGATCATATTCCCCCTTATGTATTTTTTACATGGTGATCATATTCCCCCTTATGTATTTGTAAATGGTGATCATATCCCCCCCCCCCCCCTTATGTATTTGTACATGGTGATCATATCCACCTTATATATTTGTACATGGTTATCATATCCCCCTTATGTATTTTTTACATGGTGATCATATTCCCTCTTATGTATTTGTACATAGTGATCATATCCCCCCCGCCCCTTATGTATTTGTACATGGTGATCATACCCCTCCACTTATGTATTTGTAAATGGAGATCATATCCCCCCTTATGTATTTGTACATGGTGATCATATCCCCCCCTTATGCATTTGTACATGGTGATCATATCCCCCCCTTATATATTTGTACATGGCGATCATATTCCCCCTTTATGTTTTTGGACATGGTGATCATATCCCCCTTATGTATTTTTTACATGGTGATCATATCCCCCCTTATGTATTTGCACTTGCTGATCATACCCCCCCTTATATATTTATACATGGTGATCATAGCCCCCCCCCCCCCCCCACCCTTATGCATTTGTACATGTTGATCATATTCCCCCCTTATGTATTTGTACATGGTGATCATACATGGTGATGGGTGAACGGTTCGGCCTGAGCATAAGTTCGGGCCGAACTTTGGTTGTTCAGACGTTCTGTAGAACACCGAACAATATGGGGTGTTCGAGGCAAATTCGAAACACCATTAAAATCTATGGGACATTAGCATGAAAAATCAAAAGTGTTTATTTTAAAGGCTTATATGCAAGTTATTGTCATACAAAGTGTTTGGGGATCCGGGTCCTGCCCGGGGGACATGTATCAATGCAAAAAAAAGTTTTAAAAAATGCTAGGTTTTTCGGGAGCAGTGATTTTAATAATGCTTAAAGTGAAACAATAAAAGTAAAACATTCCTTTAAATATTGTACTTGGGGGGGGGGGGTGTATAGTATGCCTGTAAAGTGGCACATTTTTCCCGTGTTTAAAGCAGTCAGAGAGCAAAATTAAATTTCGAAGGGAAAAAAAGTAATTTAAAAGTACTCGCGGGAGTTGCGGCTATAATGAATTGTCGGTCCTGGCAATCCACATAAAAATCATTGAAAAAAATGGCATGGAATCCCCCCCCAGTCCATTACCAGGCCCTTTGGGTCAGGTATAAATATCAAGGGGAACCCTGAATCAAAATGAACAAAAATTGTGTGTTTGGGGGTCCACCCAAATTCCATACTAGGCTCTTCAGGTCTAGTGGGGATATTAAGGGGAACCATGTGCCAATTAAAAAAAAAAAAAATCCATACCAGGCTGTTATCTGAGCACACAACCTGGCAGGCTGGAGGAAAAGGGGGGGGGACAAGAGAACACCCCCCCTAAACCACAACAGGCCACATGGAGAGGGTGCTTTGGGGTAGCCCCCCAAAGCACCTTGTCCCCATATTGATGGGGGCAAGGGCCTCATCCCCACAACCCTTGCCAAGTGGTTGTGGGGGTCTGCAAGTGGGGGGCTTATCGGAATCTGGAAGCCCCCTTTAACAAGGGGACCCCTAGATCCCGCCCCCCCTGTTTAAAATGGTAACGGGTACATTGTACCATACCATTTCACAAAAAAATTTTCAAAATGTTAAAAAAAACACAAGACACATTTTGGGACAAGTCCTTTATTAAAAAATTTTAAAATAAAAATGTACCACAAAGTCCATTCATCATCTTCTCTTGATCCGCCGACAGACCGAAAAAAAAAACCCCACTGGCCACCACTGATCCGCCTCTATGGGAGGCTCCCACCATCTGACGTGTGACAGTTCTTATATAACTGAGGGCGTGGCCACACGGTGATGTACCCAGGTGACCCCATCCACTCTGACTCACCAGGAAAGTCATGGGGAAGTCCCCGTGCATCAGAGGAGGGCGGGGTCACCCAAGTATGTCACCGTGTGGCCCCGCCCTCAGTTATATAACAACTGTCACCTGCGAGGACATGTCAGATGGTGGGAACCTCCCATGGAGGTGGATCGGTGGCAGCCTGCGGGTTTTTTTTTTTTTTTCGGTCCGTTGGCGGAGAGAGAGAAGAAGATGAATGGACTTCGTGGGACATTTTTTTTATTTTTTTTTTTTAATAAAGGACTTGTCCCAAAGTGTGTCTTGTGTTTTTTTTTAACATTTTGACACTTTTTTGTGAAATGGTAACGGGTACAATGTACCCCTTGTTAAAGGGGGCTTCCAGATTCAGATATGCCCCCCACCCCCCACCCGCAGACCCCCACAACCACCGGGCAAGGGTTGTGGGAATGAGGCCCCCCCTCTTTTCCTGTGGCCTGCCAGGTTGCATGCTTGGATAAGGGTCTGGCATGGCCAGGGAATATTTTACTTTTATTGTTTCACTTTAAGCATTATTAAAATCACTGCTCCTGAAAAAACTGCATTTTTTTAAAACTTTTTGCATTGATACATGTCCCCTGGGGCAGGACCTGGGTCCCCAAACACTTTTTATGACAATAACTTGCATATATGCCTTTAAAATGAGCACTTTTGATTATTCATGTTCGTGTCCCATAGACTTAACGGTGTTCGTGTGTTCTGACGAATTCTTTGCCTGTTCGGTATGTTCTGGTGCGAACCGAACCAGGGGGTGTTCGGCCCATCCCTAGTGATCATATCCCCCCCTTATGTATTTATACATGGTGTTTATATTCCCCTTATGTATTTGTACATGTGATCATATCCCCTTATGTATTTATACATGGTGTTTATATTCCCCTTATGTATTTGTACCTGTTGATCATATCCCCCTTTATGTATTTGTACATGGTGATCATATGCCCTCATTATGTATACATGGTGATCATATCCCCCTTTATGTATTTGTACATGTTGATCATATCCCCTCTTAATCTCCTCTTCTCAAGAGAGAATACATTCAGTTCGTCTAATCTTTCCTCATAGCTGAGCTCCTCCATGCCTCTTATCAGTTTGGTTGCCCTTCTCTGCACTTTCCCAAGTTCCCCGATGTCCTTTTTGAGAACTGGTACCCAAAACTGAACTGCATATTCCAGATGAGGTCTTACAGGGGGGCAAAAAAAGATATCTCTCTCTGGAGTCCATACCTCTCCTTATACAAGAAAGTACTTTGCTCGCTTTGGAAACCGCAGCTTGGCATTGCATGCTATTATTAAGTTTATGATCTACCAAAACCCCCAGATCCTTTTCCACCATTGATTCCCTCATTTCTACTCCCCTTAGTATGTATAAGGCGTGCATAGTCTTAGCCCCCAAGTGCATAACTTTACATTTATCAACATTAAACCTCATCATCTGCCACAATGAAACAATGTATTGAGGTTGACTTGTAAGTTGGAGACATCCTGTAAGGACGTTATTCCACTCCATAGCTTGGTGTCATCTGCAAAGACTGAAATGGTACTTTTAAACCCAGACCCAATATCATTTATAAAGATATTAAAAAGTAAGGGTGCGAACACTGAACCTTGGGGTACACCACTGATAACCTTAGACCATTCAGAGTAAGAATCATGAACCATTACTCTCTGAATTTGGTCTTTTAGACAGTTTTCTATCCATTTACAAACTGATATTTCCGAACCTGTAGACTTTACACATGAGCCGTGTGTGGGGAACTGTGTCAAACTGCTTTTGCAAAGTCCAAGTTTACGACGTCCACAGCCACCCCTCAATCCAAGGTTTTACTTACCTCCTCATAAAAAGAAATCAGATTTGTTCGACAACTTCTGTCTTTCTAAACGTGATACTTATAAAAAAGGAAAAAGGAAAAGCCAGTCCTAAGGTCTCTGCAATCCTCAGCTCCAGCTCGCAGATGCTCACTCCTCTGGAGTCCGTTCCTCCAACACACAATTCAGCAAAGTTCTGGAGCCACAAACCCCTTCTAAAGGATAAAATCAGCTTTATTGTTCAGCAGAAGCACGGACACTCCTCCCAGGATTCTCCTTCTGATGAGTTTCACCCACTACTGGAGAGTTTGGTTTCCATAAAGCCCCAGTAGGGAGTGAAACGCATTAGTAAAATCTTGGTTGAAGAGTCTGTGCTTCTGCTGAACAATAAAGTCGATTTTACCCTTTGAAAGTGGCGTGTGGCTCCAGGACTTTGTTATACAATAAAAACCTACTGGACTCAAACTAGTTCTGTTGTGCTCTCATCCATTCTACATTTCTCAGGAAATCTTCAATAAGAGGTATTTGTCGCTGGCTGTGTAAGATGTTCTTCTCAGGAACGTTCATGAGGGGAACTCTCGTTTGAAGGAAGTGAAATCTAGGTCTAAGCAGTTATAATGGTTGTAGCCCATCTATAGAGACTTTTTGTGTACTGCACAGCCAGTTTATCCATATATACATGTTCTTTGTGCTATATTTTTTTTGATTTATTATTACCGATATTTATATAGAGCCAACCATTTAAATAACACTTGACATATTCTACATTCACATCAGTCCCTGCTCGCAAGGAGCTTACATTTTAAGGTCCCTAACTTTACGATTCAGATACTATGGCCATTTTAGACAGGAGCCAATTAACCCACCAACATGTCTTAGGACTAGGGCCAGAACAAGGGTTGGGCAGGAGGGCCAGCTGCTCTGGGCACTGTGGTATTATGTGGGAAGGAGGGGGGCACCATGAGTGGGTGGAGGAAAGGATATGTGTTCAGAGGGGGGGGAACTGGAAGGGGGGGGCAGCACGTAAGAAGAATTGTTCTAGGAGGGGGAATTTGGAGGGGGTGTACTAGGAGTGGTGATTTAGGGGAATTTTTTGTTAGGAGGGGGGGTGGGGGAAGAAGATTTGTGCTAAGAAGGGGGATTTGGGGCAAGAGGTGATATGGTGGGGGGGGGGATTGTGCTAGAAGGGAGATTTTTTTTGTGGGGAGGGTGGTGTTGTGGACTTGTGCTAGTAGGGTTGAATTGGGGATATTCATGCAAGGAGGGGAAATTTGGAGGGGGGGCTGGGATTGAGCTAGG
Organism: Lithobates pipiens; assembly: GCF_037356315.1. NCBI lineage: Eukaryota > Metazoa > Chordata > Amphibia > Anura > Ranidae > Lithobates > Lithobates pipiens. The sequence continues at coordinate 18,282,388 of NW_027507791.1, read as the reverse complement.
AGGGTGATGGGCTGGGGACCTGTGCTGGGGGGGGATTTGGGGTGTGGGGAGAGGATGTGTACTCAAAGAGGAAATTTGAGGGATTTGAATGGGGTTTGTGCTGGAAGAGGTGATATGGTAGAGGGGAGAGATTTGCTTTTGTTTGTTTTTTGGGGGGGGGGGGTGTTTGTGCAAGAAGGGGACATTTGGGTACGGGGGGTATTTGAGCTAGGAGGAAGATGGTGGGGGGGGGGGAGATAGTGCTGGGAGGGGGATTTGTGCTTGGAGGGGGGATTCAGGGTGTGGGGAAGAGGGAATTTAGGGGGGTTTCAAAGTTAGAGGATTTGTGCTGTAAGGGGTGATTTTTGGAGGAGCATTTGAGCTGGTGGGATTTCAGCAGGGGAGACTAATTTGTACTGGGAGTAAGGGAAATGTAAGGAGGGTTGGTGACACATAATGCTCATACATCTAGGAGGGAGGGGCACAGTTTGGCATGTTCGCCCTGGGCTCTAGAAGATCTTTCCCCAGCACTGATTTGAAACCAGAGCACCCGTAGGAAACCCACACAAGCACTGAGAGAACATACAAACTCCATGCAGGTAGTGTCCTGCTCAGGATTTAAACAAAATTGAAAGGTCGGAAAAAAAACAGAGGTCTCATTAACTACTTCCCACAAACCGCCGTCATTATACGTTGGTACTTTGATGAAGAATATCGGGGTTATGGCAGCACCATATGGCTGGCAGTCCTCTTTCAGAGGTCCCCCTGGTGGATTTGCAGCGAGATCACTTTTATCGGCGGCGGGAGAGCTGCCCACGCGCCACGCTCTGGTAGTCTCCACCTATTACGGGAGCTGTCGGTAGTGGTGGAGACGATCTGGTCCTTTCCCCTCCGTATCATGGAGCCAAGTAAAGGAAAGATGGCCCCCACTAGTCTCCTTAACATTGGATATTGGAAGCAACGTCAAATGTCACTTCCCCCCAATGGCCATAAATGAGAATTTTTTTTAAAAAGACATTTATTTATTTTTTATAAATTTTTTGATTGCATTTAAGTATAAATGTGAGACCGGAGGTCTTTTTGACCCCAGATACCACATTAAAAAAGTCCTGTCATGCTTTTCTTCTATTACAAGGGATGTTTACATTCCTTGTAATAGGAATACAAGTAACCCAATTTTTTTTTTTTTTTTTTAAAGGACAGTGTAAAAATAAAAAGTAAAATAAATTAGAAAAAAAATAAATTAAAGCGCCCCGTCCCGCCGAGCTCACGCGCAGAAGCGAACGCATTGTGTAAGTCGCTTCCACATATGAAAACATTGTTCAAACCACATATGTGAGGTATCGCTGTGATCATCATCTATGGAGATTTTTAAGGGTCAAAGTTTGTTGCCATTCCACGAGCGGGCGCAATTGTGAAGCGTGACATTTTGGGTATGAATTTACTTGGTGTAACATTATGTTTCACAGTATAAAAAATAAATAAAAAATAGGCTAACTTTACTGTTGTCTTATTTTGTAAGTCAAAAAAGTGTATTTTTTTCCAACAAATTGCGCTTGTAAGAACGCTGTGTGACAGAAAGTTTTGCACTGACTGCCACCATTTTATTCTCTAGGGTGTCTGAAAAAAATATATAATCTTTTGGGTTCTAAGTAATTTTCTAGCAAAAAAAAAAGATTTTAACTTGTAAATAGTGATGGCCGAACGGTTCGCCCGGCGGTCGTTTCGCGGCGAATTTCCGACATTCGCGGTCCGCACGTTCGAACGCCTTTTTCCGTCGTTCGCCGCGGCGGACTTACGTGTTTAATGTATACAAGAACTTTAACCTTTGGTGACACGTTTATCATGTGATACAGGACAGCCAATTGAGACATGACAGCACATGGACACTTGTACATTCCCCCTAACCTATAAATACACCCGATCCGGTGGCCATTTTACATTCTTTCTTCTGTTACGATAGGGACAGGTTCCTGTGTGGAGTAGGGAGAGATAAACCACTAGCTATTTGGTACACAAAAGTTCTTTTCAGGACTGGTATAGGTGTTAGGTGTTGATAGGTTTGCTGTGCTGCTGATTCTTGCAGCAGCCTGAGTGTCTTTTGTTAGTTTAGAGAAAGGGAAAGGACGGTGTATGCTACAGGGACAGCCAGATTAGTCTTTCATCATCATCATCATCATCATCATCATTAGCTGTTACTATCAAGGTCCACAAAAGAGCTGTTCCAGTAACCACTAATCGTTCTCTTTTTTTGCCAATTTGTATAGGGACAGGAAGGAAGCAGTGTTGTCAGGCAGTGAGGGTAATTTTAAAGACTTGCTGTTATTATTAGTTCCACAAAGGTTCTTTTCAGGACTGGTATCAGTGGTACAGTAATAGGCTTGTACATGTATAATATTCTTTCTTCCAAATATAGAAAGGATATTATACTTGACTGCTGCCCTTCTGCTGCAGTCTGCTAAACATTCACAACTCACTTGTTCCACAAAAGTTCTTATAAGGACTGGTAACTTGGTATAGGGTGCTACGGTACATAGGCTTGAGTGCGGTACAGTCTGCTGTTCTGTAAGGACCGCTATCGGTCCACAATAGATAGGGTTGACGTGCACCACTGCTGACCGCTCACCTATACTGCAGCAGTCCTTCAGCGGTATAGGGACTGACGTACAGTCTGCTAATCACTAACACACAACCTGCTTGTTCCACAAAAGTTCTTATAAGGACTGGTAACTTGGTATAGGGTGCTACGGTACATAGGCTTGAGTGCGGTACAGTCTGCTGTTCTGTAAGGACCGCTATCGGTCCACAATAGATAGGGTTGACGTGCACCACTGCTGACCGCTGCCCTATACTGCAGCAGTCCTTCAGCGGTATAGGGACTGACGTACAGTCTGCTAAACACTAATACACAACCTGCTTGGTCCACAAAAGTTCTTATAAGGACTGGTAACTTGGTATAGGGTGCTACGGTACATAGGCTTGAGTGCGGTACAGTCTGCTGTTCTGTAAGGACCGCTATCGGTCCACAATAGATAGGGTTGACGTGCACCACTGCTGACCGCTGCCCTATACTGCAGCAGTCCTTCAGCGGTATAGGGACTGACGTACAGTCTGCTAATCACTAACACACAACCTGCTTGTTCCACAAAAGTTCTTATAAGGACTGGTAACTTGGTATAGGGTGCTACGGTACATAGGCTTGAGTGCGGTACAGTCTGCTGTTCTGTAAGGACCGCTATCGGTCCACAATAGATAGGGTTGACGTGCACCACTGCTGACCGCTGCCCTATACTGCAGCAGTCCTTCAGCGGTATAGGGACTGACGTACAGTCTGCTAAACACTAATACACAACCTGCTTGGTCCACAAAAGTTCTTATAAGGACTGGTAACTTGGTATAGGGTGCTACGGTACATAGGCTTGAGTGCGGTACAGTCTGCTGTTCTGTAAGGACCGCTATCGGTCCACAATAGATAGGGTTGACGTGCACCACTGCTGACCGCTCACCTATACTGCAGCAGTCCTTCAGCGGTATAGGGACTGACGTACAGTCTGCTAATCACTAACACACAACCTGCTTGTTCCACAAAAGTTCTTATAAGGACTGGTAACTTGGTATAGGGTGCTACGGTACATAGGCTTGAGTGCGGTACAGTCTGCTGTTCTGTAAGGACCGCTATCGGTCCACAATAGATAGGGTTGACGTGCACCACTGCTGACCGCTGCCCTATACTGCAGCAGTCCTTCAGCGGTATAGGGACTGACGTACAGTCTGCTAAACACTAATACACAACCTGCTTGGTCCACAAAAGTTCTTATAAGGACTGGTAACTTGGTATAGGGTGCTACGGTACATAGGCTTGAGTGCGGTACAGTCTGCTGTTCTGTAAGGACCGCTATCGGTCCACAATAGATAGGGTTGACGTGCACCACTGCTGACCGCTCACCTATACTGCAGCAGTCCTTCAGCGGTATAGGGACTGACGTACAGTCTGCTAATCACTAACACACAACCTGCTTGTTCCACAAAAGTTCTTATAAGGACTGGTAACTTGGTATAGGGTGCTACGGTACATAGGCTTGAGTGCGGTACAGTCTGCTGTTCTGTAAGGACCGCTATCGGTCCACAATAGATAGGGTTGACGTGCACCACTGCTGACCGCTGCCCTATACTGCAGCAGTCCTTCAGCGGTATAGGGACTGACGTACAGTCTGCTAATCACTAACACACAACCTGCTTGTTCCACAAAAGTTCTTATAAGGACTGGTAACTTGGTATAGGGTGCTACGGTACATAGGCTTGAGTGCGGTACAGTCTGCTGTTCTGTAAGGACCGCTATCGGTCCACAATAGATAGGGTTGACGTGCACCACTGCTGACCGCTGCCCTATACTGCAGCAGTCCTTCAGCGGTATAGGGACTGACGTACAGTCTGCTAAACACTAATACACAACCTGCTTGGTCCACAAAAGTTCTTATAAGGACTGGTAACTTGGTATAGGGTGCTACGGTACATAGGCTTGAGTGCGGTACAGTCTGCTGTTCTGTAAGGACCGCTATAGGTCCACAATAGATAGGGTTGACGTGCACCACTGCTGACCGCTCACCTATACTGCAGCAGTCCTTCAGCGGTATAGGGACTGACGTACAGTCTGCTAATCACTAACACACAACCTGCTTGTTCCACAAAAGTTCTTATAAGGACTGGTAACTTGGTATAGGGTGCTACGGTACATAGGCTTGAGTGCGGTACAGTCTGCTGTTCTGTAAGGACCGCTATCGGTCCACAATAGATAGGGTTGACGTGCACCACTGCTGACCGCTGCCCTATACTGCAGCAGTCCTTCATCGGTATAGGGACTAAGAGTTTTGTCACAGGGTCATTTAAAAAATGACAGGCAGAGGAAGAGGCAGGCCCTTCCGCAGGGGTGGTAGGGGTAGGGCAGGAGCAACAGGCTTGAGCCAAAGTGGGAAGTTGCAGAAGGTGCGTTCAATTACTTTAAAGGATGCACCAGACTTGGTTGAGTGGCTCGCTCAGCCTTACTCTTCTGCACCCTCCTCATCCTCTCGATCTGCACCCTCTTCTTCACTCTCTGCTATGTGCACCCCCAAAGACACTACCACCAACAACACGACCACCACCACCACCACCACATACCTTCCGCTTGAGTCACTGGAATTATTTTCCGATCCATATCAAGAGGACATTTCTGATGCGCAGCCACTCTTGGTATTGGATCAGGAAGAGGAGGTAGCAACAAGCGCTACTCAGCAGTCTGACGCCAGTACCCAGATCAGCCCAAGGAGGAGGTTGGTCCCCGGTGTTGCTGCCTACTCCGAGATCTCTACTTATAGCGGTGGGGAAGGTGACGTTGATGATGACGTGTCTAGTGATGTCACGTGGGTGCCCACAAGAGAGGAAGAGGAGGGGAGTTCAGAGGGAGATATGGACCAGCAGATAGGGAGGAGAAGCAGCAATGACTTACATTGCACAGCAGGGACAAAGCAGACTGCAAATGTATCAGGAGCGAGTCATCGACCATGTACGGTCACATCTGGCGCTCCCAGGACACCGGCACATGGCTCCGCAGTGTGGGCTTTTTTTAACGTGTCCGCTGCTGACAATAGCGTTGCCATCTGCAATCTTTGCAGTCAACGCGTTAGTCGCGGTAAGCCCAATACTCACCTAGGGACGACCGCCTTAAGAAGGCACATGAGCAGCCATCACCGAGCCCAGTGGGAGCAACGGAACACACAAAGCCACACTGCAGGCTCTCACCGTCCAGCCTCGTCTTCTACTTCTCCTTCTCCTCTCTCCTCACAATTGTCCTCCACTCCACCTTCCATCACGCCAAGCTCACATTTTTCTGCAAAAAGGCAGGCTTCCGTGGGCCTAATGTTTGAGCGTAAAAAAATGATGACGCCGGATAACCCTCTTGCCCAACGGTTGGCGGCTGGCTTGTCAGAACTCATAGCCCGCCAACTACTGCCATATAAACTGGTGGACTCGGAGGCCTTTCGCAAATTTGTGGCCATTGGAACACCACAATGGAAGGTCCCAGGAAGGAAGTATTTCTCAGAGAAGGGCATCCCAGAGCTATATGGCCATGTTCAGCGGCAAGTGAATGTATCTCTGGCACACAGTGTCGGTGCCAAGATACATCTGACCACAGACACGTGGTCTAGCAAACACGGGCAGGGAAGGTATATCAGTTTTACTGCCCACTGGGTGAACCTTCTGACGGCCGTCAAGCATGTAACCCGTGGCACCCGTGTAGATTTGGTTTTACCGCCACGGATTGCATGCAGGCCTGACTCTTCTTCTCCTCCTCCTACTCCATCCTCCTCCCTCTCCTCCTCAGCTGCCTCCTCCTTTTCCGCTGCTAGCGTCTCTTCCACTGCACCGCCCAAGCTCCCCAGAACCTATTCCACATGCCAGGTGAGACGTTGCCATGCCGTGCTGCGTCTGTTGTGCCTGGAAGCAAAGAGCCACACTGGCCCGGCACTCCTTTCAGCTTTGCGTTCACAGGCAGATGAGTGGCTAACACCGCTCAATTTGACAGTTGGTAAAGTGGTGTGTGACAACGGTGCCAATCTGCTTAGCGCATTGAAACAGGGCAAAATCACGCACGTGCCGTGCATGGCACACGTCTTAAACTTGGTCGTGCAGCGATTCCTTGTCAAATACCCTGGGGTCCAGGACATCTTGCGGCAGGCAAGGAAAATCTCGGCCCATTTCAGAAGATCTTACACGGCCATGGCTCGCCTTGCTGACATTCAGCGGCGACACCATCTGCCGGTCAGACGTCTTATTTGCGATTGCCCGACGCGATGGAACTCAACCTTCTATATGCTTGATAGGCTGCTCCAGCAGAAACGTGCAGTTAACGTCTACCTGTATGAACTCTGCGAAAGAAACGGTTCTGGGGAGCTGGGTTTTTTTTCACCGCGCCAGTGGCTGCTCATGCGCGACACATGCAGACTTCTGCGGCCATTTGAGGAGATCACCAAACTGGTCAGTCGCAGCCATGGCGCCATCAGTGACATGGTACCTTATGCCTTCTTTCTGGAGCGTGCATTGCGTCGTGTCATTGATCAGGCTGTGGAGGAGCAGGAGCGGGAAGATGAGGAAGTCGCAATGCTGGATGAATTCCCAGGGGGGGCTACTCTATCTGAGACAAGTCAACAACAGGAGTCTGATGAGGAGTCAGAGGAGGATGGTGCCGGGGCGGATGAGCAGGAGCAAGAAGAGCATGCTTTAAACCTTTCTGGGATCCCTGTTGTGCGAGGATGGGGAGAGGAGAATGAAGAGGACGACATTATCCTGGATGATGAGCAGGAGCCAGGCCACCACACCGCTTCCACTTTAGTGCAAATGGGGGCCTTCATGCTCCAGTGTTTTAATAGGGACCCCCGTATAAAAAGCATGAGGGTCAAGGACCAGTACTGGGTGGCAACGTACTTAGACCCCCGGTACAAACACAAAATGGCGGAAATGTTACCGCCGTCGCAGAGGGCTGTCAGAATGCAGCACTTCCAGGCCTTGCTTCGAGAAATGCTGCATTCTGCTTTTGCGTGCGCTGGCAGAGGAGCAATTCCCACTCCCAGAGAAGGATTTGCGGGTACCAATCCAACAGCGCCTGCAAGAAGAGGCCGGTTTGAAGATGTGTTGGTGACTTCGGATATGAGGTCATTCTTTCAGCCGACCCATCGACAGGTGTCATCCGGATCCAGCATCAGGGAACGCCTAGACCGTCAGGTGTCCGACTACATTGGGTTAACGGCCGATGTGGACGCTCTGAGGAGTGATGAACCCCTAGACTACTGGGTGGGCAGGCTTGACCTCTGGCCAGAGCTTGCCCAATTTGCAATCGAACTGTTGGCTTGCCCCTCATCCAGTGTCCTGTCCGAAAGGACGTTCAGCGCAGCAGGGGGGATTGTGACCGATAAGCGTACTCGCCTAGCTCACCACAGTGTTAACTACCTCACATTTCTAAAAATGAATGAGGCATGGATCTCGGAGGAATTCAACACATGTGATCAGTAGACCATGTATATGTCTATAAACAATTTTTGGAATCAAGCACACAGACCTTCTTAATTCATTTGGCTCACTTCCCTGACCCAAAAAAGCACACCGTACTATATGCCCCTACCCTCCTCTTTGAAGAGGTTGAGCGGTGTCATATTTCTACTGGGGCTGCTTATTATGAGGGGTTCCCACCATCCCTGTGCTGTGCTGACTTCCTCCTGGGTGTTCTTATTATGAGGGGCTCCCACCATCCCTGTGCTGTGCTGACTTCCTCCTGGGGGTTCTTATTATGAGGGGATCACACCATCCCTGTGCTGTGCTGACTTCCTCCTGGGGCTGCTTACGGTGCTGCTGTCAGCGCTGTATGTCACGGAGCTGCTGTCAGCGCTGTATGTCACGGAGCTGCTGTCAGCGCTGTATGTCACGGAGCTGCTGTCAGCGCTGTATGTCACGGAGCTGCTGTCAGCGCTGTATGTCACGGAGCTGCTGTCAGCGCTGTATGTCACGGAGCTGCTGTCAGCGCTGTATGTCACGGAGCTGCTGTCAGCGCTGTATGTCACGGAGCTGCTGTCAGCGCTGTATGTCACGGAGCTGCTGTCAGCGCTGTATGTCACGGAGCTGCTGTCAGCGCTGTATGTCACGGTGCTGCTGTCAGCGCTGTATGTCACGGAGCTGCTGTCAGCGCTGTATGTCACGGAGCTGCTGTCAGTGCTGTATGTCACGGAGCTGCTGTCAGCGCTGTATGTCACGGAGCTGCTGTCAGCGCTGTATGTCACGGAGCTGCTGTCAGCGCTGTATGTCACGGTGCTGCTGTCAGCGCTGTATGTCACGGAGCTGCTGTCAGCGCTGTATGTCACGGAGCTGCTGTCAGCGCTGTATGTCACGGAGCTGCTGTCAGCGCTGTATGTCACGGAGCTGCTGTCAGCGCTGTATGTCACGGAGCTGCTGTCAGCGCTGTATGTCACGGTGCTGATGTCAGTGCTCTGTATTACGGTGCTGCTGTCAGTGCTCTGTATCTCCTGCACCCTCTTGTTTGCCTACCCTGGTCCCTGACCTTCCCTCTCCTCCATTGCCTTCATTAGCTCCATAGTCCTGAATTGTCAGAACAATTTCCCAAATAAAAAAAAAATGCTTGTAGTTATCGATCCCAAATTCACCTCATACATGTATTATGCTATTGTCCAGGTGGTGGGACTACGTGCTACCCCCTAATAATTACCCCGTGGCCGCAAATTCGACCTAAAGGTTTGCGAAATTCGCCTCCCATTGAAGTCAATGGAGCCCGCGGCGAACGGTCGTTTTCGCGAACGTTTGTGTCCGTTCGCGTTTCGCGTTCGCGAAACGTCCCGTCGGAAGTTCGTCCATCACTACTTGTAAACACCAAGTTTGAAAAATAGGCTAGATCCTTAAGTGGTTGAAGGGAGTCTATCACAACAAATAAAGGTTGAGTTATTAAAACCGGAGAGTTCAAAGTCTGGTGCAGCTCTGCATAGAAACCAATCAGCTTCCATTTTTTTGGGCACATTTTAATTAATTAAACAAGTTAGAAGCTGATTGGCTACCATGCACAGCTGCACCAGGCTTTGCACTCTCCAGTTTTAGTAAATCAACACTATAGCATCACATAGGGGGCTTTTGGTCGACTGTGTGATAAATCTTGAAAATAATAGTAAAAAAGAAGGGCTTTTTAGAGCACCAAAATACAATCAAACGATAAATAAAACCTAAATATTTATTATATTAGGTTTATATAGTGTAAAAAAAAGTGTATCATGGTGGGTTTTGGAGCAGAACGGCCACAACTTTGGAAACATCTATCTGTTTTGCTACTGTGGAAAACTTAACTGGCGCACTCCAACATTTTGGACCTTTGTGGGTTGTTGGGGAATGGGCAAATTTCCTCCAGAAATATGCTGATTAGGTACTGGTCCTAACTTACCACCATGATACTTGTCGTCCCCTTAATGAAGATTCGTATCAGAATTAAAACGCGTTGGGGTTTATATGCATTATTATGCTTACGTATCATATTGTAGATCTTGACCACGGACCGCCGCACACCGATATATACATCCTTTTTGAAGAGGTTTTGGAGAATTTGAAGAGGACTATTGTTGTTATGGCAGCAGCTAGCTGCCATAATCCCGGTATCCTCTTCTTTGGCCAGCGGTCCGCTTTCCGATAAGAGTGCTCTTTGCAGCGGATTTGTTGCAAGATCACTTTTATCGGCGGTGGGAGAGGGGCTCCCCCTCCCGCCGCGCTCTGGTGCCCTCCGCCGCTTACCGGGGACGCCGGCAGCAGTGGGGGCTATCGGATCTTCTCCCTTGCTGGGTATGGAGACGACTGAGGGGAAGATGGCCCCCACCCGTCTCCATAACATTGCAGATCGGAAGCGATGTCAAAACGTCACTTCTGCCCTTAGCTCTTAATGGGACATTTTTTAAACTATTTCTTAAATGAAATTTTTTTTTTAATTTTTTTTATTGCATTTTAGTGTAAATATGAGATCTAAAGGTCTTTTTGACCCCAGATCTCATATTTAAGAGGTCCTGTCATGCTTTTTTCCTATTAAAAGGGATGTTTACATGACACATGGCACAATAAAAAATAATAATAATAATCAGTGTAAAAATAGAAAATGAAAGGTAAAATAAATGAAAACTTTTTTTTTAAAATGCGCCCTGTCCCGCCCAGCTTGCGTGCAAAAGCGAACACACATGTGAATAGCGCCCGCATAGGCGGGCATTAATCAGAGAGGAAGCACAGAGACCTAAGGTAACCCTGGAGGAGCTGCAGAGTTCCACAGCAGAGACTGGAGTATCTGTACATAGGACGACAATAAGCCGTACGCTCCATAGAGTTGGTCTTTATGGCAAAGTGGCCAGAAGAAAGTCATTACTTTCAGTAAAAAACAAGATGCCACGTTTTGAGTTTGTGAAAAGGCATGTGGGAGACTCCCAAAATGTATGGAGGAAGGTGCTCTGGTCTGATGAGACTATAATTGAACTTTTTGGCCATCAAAAAAAATGCTATGTCTGGAGCAAACCCAACACATCACATCACCCAAAGAACACCATCCTCAGAGTGAATCATGGTTTCAGCAGTCAGGACTGGGAAACTGGTCAGAGTTGAGGGAAAGATGGATGGTACTAAATACAGGGATATTCTTGAGCAAAATCTGTACCACTCTGTGTGTGATTAGAGGCTAGGACGGAGGTTCACCCTCCAGCAGGACAATGACCCCAAACACACTGCTAAAGCAACACTTGAGTGGTTTAAGGGAAATCATGTAAATGGGTTGGAATGGCCTAGTCAAAGCCCAGACCTCAATCCAATAGAAAATGTGGTCAGACTTAAAGATTGCTGTTCACAAGTGCAAACCATCCAACTTGAAGGAGCTGGAGCAGCTTTGCAAGGAGAAATGGGCAAAAATCCCAGTGGTAAGATGTGACAAGATCATAGAGACTTATCCAAAGCAACTTGGAGCTGTGATAGCCACAAAAGTTGGCTCTACAAAGTATGGACTTTAGGGGGGTGAATAGTTATTCACATTGGCGTTTTCTGTTATTTTGTACTATTTGTTGTTTTCTTCACAATAATAAAAAAAAAATCTTCAAAGTTGTGGGCATGTTCAGTAAATAAAATGATGCAAATCCTCAAACAATCCATGTTAATTCCAGGTTGTGAGGCAACAAAACACGAAAAATACCAAGGGGGGTGAATACTTTTGCAAGGCACTGTAACTATGCCCTTGTCCTGGTTGGGTCTGTTACAACATACATGGCTGCATTCATCTGCACCTTTTATATTGTCTTGGTCTTGGAGATCAGCTTTAAGAGAAAGAGCGAGAGGGTAAAGTGGAGAGCGGGAGAAGAGGTTGAGGTGAAGAGATGGGAAGGAATGAAAGGAAATCAGAATGAATCTTGTACGGCTTGATAATCTCTGGGGCTCTCTGGCAGACTTGTTGCAATAGACAATTTTCCTGCGTAACAATTCTTACAGTTGAAAGTTTATTTAGTAAATTGCTCTCGGGGGACGGGGGTAGATGGGATTTTTACTCACTCGCACACAGTCAGCCATCGCTGTGACAGCGTCTCGACTCCTTCAGACTTCTTTCTAATTGAATGTGTTCCTAGCGATAAACCCAAAATGCCTGCTATTGGCTTTATGTTTAGTAAATTTCCCCGGAGTGCCACAATCTCGACTGATAATTTTATGGCGTGTTTTTTAACGACTTGATATTCCTCTCTGGGCGTGCAGCGCTCGCTCTGTGATATTTTCTCCACGCAGACTTTCCTGGAGAACTTTGGAGATGTTTATGTCTTTCATTATTTATGTCTCCTGTAAATTCCACCTCCTCAAAGATATCAAAGCTTTGCCTATTTCCTTTGTTCCGGTACATAATTTGCGCATATTACAAACTTGTTTCTTTTTTTTTCTTTTTTTTATATAATTGGTGTTTATCGTTTTAAGGAATGAGCAAGAATACAGCATATTGTGTACATCATCATACAATATGTGACAAAACATCCATACATAGGGCAACAAAGCTAATAAAGGGCCTGGAGGATATTAGTTATGAGGAAAGGTTGTGAGCACTGAACTTATTCTCTCTGGAGAAGAGACACTTGAGAGGGGATATGATTTCAATATACAAATACCGTACTGGTGATCCCACAATAGGGAGAAAACTTTTCCGCGGAAGGGAGTTTAACAAGACACATGGCCACTCATTAAAATTAGAAGAAAAGAGTGGAAAAGTTTGCATTTAAATGGGACTTTAAATGAGGCTGGTCAATGATTGATAAGCTATTTGTAATGCCTAGGTATTAGGGTCATATTGAACCATGTTCCAAAGAAACATAATCATATCAATAAATTCATATTACTTAAAATAATACCGCAATCACATGATTTACATAGTAATATTTGTATAAATTAATTTAATATAATTAGTTATTGGACATAATGATACAATTGATAAAAATAATAAGTCATACAAAAGGCATATAGTGTAATTAATACAGCCGTATCCACATATAAATAATAAACAGGGCATTGGATTTGACAATATTATAAAAAAATAAGTGCATCCATTAGATGTTAACTCTACGCGTTTCATGGTTTTATACCAATCGTCAGGAGTCAGATGCATTCCAATATGAATAGGCAACCAAAAATAATCAAGGTTCCTGAGGTGAAATCACGTGGTGGTCTGGAATCCATTTAATCTCAACCGGGGTTGAGGCAGAGAACACCCCTCAAAAAAGAGTTAACACCAGCCGATATAGTCGCCAGAGCAGTACACTCAGGAATGTGCAAACATGCCACAGTGAAAGTCCAATTCTAATAATAAAAAATAAGTGAAGGAGGAGTGGAATTAGTGTGTGTATACTAGTGATGCAAAGAAGTTGTAATAATTTATAATTGAGATCATTGAAAATAATAAAAAAATAAAAGTGTGGGTGTGGGCGTTTAATACATGACACTGGCGTGAACACGCCACGTACCCGGGGTATATCAGTAGCGGTCTCTCGCCAGGTTCAGTCCCTGCATACTCGCTGACTGGGAGTGTTCAACCTGCACAACATATCACAATACCTTTGGTAATTACATCTGTTAAATTTAGATCCTTTTACACTTTATTTGCTACACTTTGGTTCTTTGTACCCCTGTTTCTGTTGCCATTACACACCTAAACCTAGGGATGGAGGCACAATCATAGTTGGGACAGGTCACAAATTTTTTTAAAATGAGAAGAAAAGAGGTTTAACCTTAAACTACGTAGAGGGTTCTTTACTGTAAGAGCAGCAAGGATGTGGAATTTCCTTCCACAGGAGGTGGTCGCAGTGGGGAGCATCAAACTTTAGATAAGCACCTGAATGACCACAACATACAGCGATATACAGTGTAATACTGACATATAATCACACACATAGGTTGGACTTGATGGACTTGTGTCTTTTTTCAACCTCACCTACTATGTAACTATGTAACATACGGCGAATAGGGAATACAATTGTGTAGTCAGGTACCATAACGTGTTTCTTTTTGATGGCTTTTAAAGCTTACTGATTGAATGTAATTGAAAGTTGCAAAAGTATCATTTCTTTTTTTTATTTTAACTTTCAAAGAACGTTAAAGAATCTCTGCCACCATGTCCATGTAGGACAAGGTGACACTGTCTCTGAATACCCCCTGATCCCCTTATACTCATCTTACCTGTGCTCCCTTATGTTGTGTACACACGGTCGGACTTTCCGGCAGAAAAAGTCAGACGGAATCATTTCATTGGATATTCCGGTCGTGTGTGGGCTTCAGCAGACTTTTTTTTTTCTTCGAAAATTCTGATGGACCTAGAAATAGAACATGTTTTAAATCTTTCCGACGGAATCAATTTTTATCGGGAAAAGCGTTCGTCTGTGTGCTGTTCCGCCGGACCAAAAACGACACAAGGGCAGCTATTGGCTATTGGCTATTGAACTTCCTTTTTCTAATCCCGTCGTACGTGTTGTACATCACCACATTCTAAACAATTGGACTTGGTGTGATCATGTGTAGGCAAGTCCGTTTCAACGGAACTCCGTCGGAAAAAATGCCAGAGTTCATTTTGATGGAACAAACGGTTGTGTGTACGCAGAATTACGGTATCTTGCCCCTCCGCAGCCCATGAGAATTTTAGGCCCATCTGGGTACAGGGGCGGATCTGGGGGGGGTAATTAGTGAGAGGCTGGTGGGTGAGTGGACTGGCCAGTCAGTGAGCCGACGGGTGAGTGGGAGGACTAGTCTGCGGGCCGGTGGGTGAGTGAGCAGACGGGCCACTCGGCGGGTAAGTGGGCGAACAGGCCAGTGGCTGGTGAGCGGGTGGGTCAGTGGCCGGGGGAGCAGAGAGATGACATCATCTCTCACTGCCTGCCCTGCATCCCGGCTGTTCCGCCCCCACTGTGCAGCTGTGGGCAGCAGAGAGATTACATTACATCCTCTCTCTGCTGCCTGCCTTCACTTTGGGACACAGCAAGTGACAATCTGCAACTTGTGGCAGGTGACGTGGCAAGTGATAATCCAAAATTTGTGGCAGGTGATGTGGCAAGTGATAATCCGAAATTTGTGGCAGGTGACGTGGCAAGTGATATTCCGAAATTTGTGGCAGGTGACGTGGCAAGTGATAATCCAAAATTTGTGGCAGGTGATGTGGCAAGTGATAATCCGAAATTTGTGGCAGGTGACGTGGCAAGTAACAATCGGCAATGTGTGGCAGGCAAGGTGGCAAGGGACAATCCGCATCTGGTGGCAAGTGACAATCCGCAACTTGTGGCATGTGACGTGGCAAGTGACAATCCATATCTGGTGGCAGGCGATGTGCCAAGTGACAAGCTGCATCTGGTGGCAAGTGACACACTCGGGGAGCACAAACTGATTCTGCATTATGATGAGTCGAACTATTTCATTTTATATAACAATGTAATAATAGAAAATAATGTGCCTCAATCGGACACCATACCAACCATGGTGCCGTGATGATTGAAGCACCAACGCCAGCCATTGCCCCGACAAATTGCCTGCAAAAAAGACTTATTTTCTGTCAGTGCCCCTCTTGAGACTAGACTCTGAATCTGCCCCTGTCTGGGTATGTGGGAGCGTCGGACCTGCTCACCTGTGATGGTGCCCTGGCTCAGTAATTGAAGCACTGTCATATTTTAATCACATTAAAAAAAAAAAAATGTATTATTAGTTCTATTGTTAAAGTTTATCTTTATCTATACGCATTATTATTATTATTATTAATAATTATAATTATGTATACTAATAATATTAATGATAAAATAATAATTATTATTATTGTTACTTGTTATGTTATTATTATGTATAATTATATAATAATAACACTAATAAAAACAATAATAAAACGAATAATACATATTATCCTGCCCCCCCCCCCCATTTGAAATGGTAAGGGGGTACAAAAGTATCCCTACCATTTCACAAAGAAAGTGTAAAAAATAGTTAAATAAGACAAACACACTTTTGAAAAATTCCTTTATTAAAAATAAAAAAATAAAAAAAAGATTCCAGCGGTGGTAATCAACTCTTGCTATCCAGTGACGGATGATCATCTCTCCGGGGTCCAGCGATGGCTGATCTGATCCAGCGACGGGTGATTTCTCAGTCCAGCGCAGTCCATCCATGCATCCTCTATCTCCACTGTCGGAGACACTGCAGGGAGCCCGGCGGCCTGACGTTTCTTATATGAGGAAGGCGGGGCCACCCGTCACCTGACCCTGCCCCCCTCTGACGCTGGTGGGGGAAGCCGGGCTTCCCCAATGACGTATGGGTGACCCCGCCCCCCTCTGATGTAACAGAAGCCTTTAAATAATCATTTATATATATATATATATATATATATATATATATATATATATATATATATATATATATATATATATATAAATAAACCTCTCATTTAACCACTTGCCTACTGGGCAATTTTTTCCCCCTTACTGCCCAGTCCAATGTTCAGCTTTCAGCACTGTGGCATTTTGAATGACAATTGCGCGGTCATGAAATTCTGTACCCATAAGACATTTTTATATATTTTTCCCCACACAAATAGAGCTTTCTTTTGGTGGTATTTAATCATCACTGTGTTTTTTATTTTTTGCTAAATAAACTAAAAACACTGAAAAGTTTGAAATTAAATGGGCACTAATGAGGCTGCACTGATAGGCGGCACCGATGGACACTGATAGGCGGCACTGATGGGCACTGATAGGTGGCACTGATGGGCACTGATAGGCAGCACTGATAGGCCGCACTGATGGGCACTGATAGGCAGCACTGATGGGCACTGATAGGTGGCACTGATGGCCACTGATAGGCAGCACTGATGGGCACTGATAGGCGGCACTGATGAACACTGATAGGTGGCACTGATAGGAAGCACTGATGGGCACTGATAGGCAGGACTGATGGGCACTGATGGGCTCTAGACATGCGCAATCTGTTTAGTTACTAATTTGCTTTTTAACTAATTTTGACAAAATCGTAAATTCGTAAATGAGAAATTTCGTAAATTCTAAAATCCGAAAACCCGAAAATTTGAAAATCGGAAATAATAACTAACTAATAATAACTTAACTATTACTAACTATTAAATTTAGTTAGGTATTGGAATTTCATTTCAAATTTGACAGTGAATGAAGGAATTATCCAAAATAACGAATGCCGTATCTAAGCGAATGGAACGTAACAAATTAATAATAATAAATAACAATAATAATAATAATAAAACGTATTATTATTATTTATTATTAATTTGTTCCGTTCCATTTGTTTAGATGCGGCATTTGTTATTTCGGATAATTCGTAACTTCGGATAAATTAGTATTCGTTATGTTCACTAACAGCCAAATTTAAAAAGGAAATTCCAATACCTATAATTTAAAAGTTAGTTATTATTAGTTATTCTTTTGAATTTTTGGATTTTCTTTCTAAGCCCCCGCACACACAGTCAGACATTCCGACGGAAAAGGTCCGATCGGATTATATTGTTGGAAAATCCGATCGTGTGTGGGCTTTATCAGACTTTTTCCATCGGTAATTCCGATGGAAAAAATTTGAGAGCAGGATCTCAAATTTTCGACAAAAAAATCCGATCAGACTTTTTCCGATCGTTTGTAGAGAATTCAGATTGGACAAAGTGCCATGCATAGTGCCTCAGCTCAAAGTACGAGAGCAAAGCTATTGGCTACTAGCTTGAACGTAGTCCCGTCGGAACGAACGAATGTCATCACGTTCCGAATTATCGATTTTTCCGACAATTTTGTCCGACCGTGTGCATGCAACACCAGTTTCGGAAAAAATCAGACAAATTTTGTTGTCGGAATGTCCGGAATGTCCGACCGTGTGTACAAGGGCTTATTTTTTCAGATTTTATATTTTTAGAATTTACGAATGTTGGAATTTACGAATTGTGATCATGACGAATGACCCTAAAAAAAAACAACAAAAAAACAAGCAAATAAAATGAAAATGAACACATTTTTCGGCCGTGCGCATGTCTAATGGACTCCGGAAGGGGCACTGGTAGGCGGCACTGATGGCCACTGGTGGGCGGCACTGATATGTGACACCGATGAGGAGGCACTGATGGGCAGCACTGATGGGCACTGATGGGCACTGACTGGCAGTACTGATGGGCGCTGATTGGCAACACTGTGGGGACTGTTGGGACTGCACTGATAATCATTTGGAATTGATTTTTGTTTAGTTTTCATCACTGGAAACATGCCACTGAGGAGAATTATGATGAAGACATTTTCATTGATGATATTAACGCTGGTTACAACACAGCCGTGTGCACGCTAGTAGTGCTCTGTACTCTGGCTCTACAAATGCCCCCCCCCCACCCCTTTATACCCCTCACAGCTCCTCAATATTCAATAAAAATACTGGACACTTCTGCTGCTCCCCTGGCTTTTAACCAAACTTTTTGAAAGTTAACTTTTTAGTATTAGTATTGTTATAATTGTTATTATTATCATTATTTAAAAAAAAAAACTTTTTCTGTGAATGAGTTGGGGTATTATGTACCCCATACTTATTCACATAGGGGAGAGCCGGGATCTGGGGGACTCCTTGTTAAAGGGGGCTTCCAGAATGCGATAAGCCCCCCACCCGCAGACCCCCACAACTACAGCCCAGGGTTGTGGGGAAGCGGCCCTTGTACCCATCAATATGGGAGTCCCCCTGCCCCAAAGCACCCCCCCATGTTGAGGGCATGATGCCTAATATGGTTTAGGAAGGGGGGCACTCGCTCGTTTCCACCCTTTCATGACCTGTCAGGTCGCATGCTCGGGCAAGGGTCTGGTATGGATTTTGGGGGGAACCGCACATATTTTTTTTTCTTATTTTGGTACAGTTATTTTCACATATTTTGAGCCTGCAATTTGTAAAAAATTTTTTTTAACATTCAGCTGTCAGTGGGAAACCCGCTGACAGCTGATGACTCATCGGTTGTTAAGGACGCAGTGGCCGGCTTCCCAGCTCTGCTCCTTAACAACCAGCTATATACAGTGTTTTTAAAGAGGGGGGAGGGGGGAATGCTTTAAAAAAATGCAACACTTGCATTTCTTGTGTGACCCCATTGAAGTCTATTACATGCAAAACGCAATCTGCTGTGGGGAAAAAAGTCCCTGACCCTTTCCAAAAACGCACCGGCTCAAAAGAACGCATACATGTGAACATATACCATAGCATGTCTAATTTTGTCTAATGTCTAATTTTGTCTAATGTCTAATTTTATTTGTTTTCTTTTTTAAATGCACAATAAAACTAATTGTGGAGAATAATACTTGGCTATAGGGGTTATTTCCGAAAGACGAATCCACTTTTATTAGTTGTATCTTTTTTTGTTTACAAAAGCTTTATTTGTCAGTTAGAAAATACAAATAAAATGCATAAAAAGATAATTTTTGGTAAAAATATAGCATAAAACGTAGATGATAATACAAGCTAGGGTTTACATAATGTGAGGGTGGTACAGAAATTAGAGGGGATGGGAAAAGTGATACAGATAATAGAATTACAATTTTATGTACGGGACCTAAGGAGAGAAGAGAGATTTTGAGTGGGGGTACCAGAATATGATCAAGGTAGGGACCAGTATAACCATTTGTTGTTAAAGATGTGCATACTGTCATATAAGGTATGGTGAATTCTTTCTGATAGTTTGAGCATTTCCATACGGTTCAAAACTTGCGACCAGAGAAGGGTATTAGTTCTCCAATTTAAAGCAATCATCCATTGTATCGAGCTAATGAGGGAGTGAAACAGTCTCGTGCAAGGAGTAGGAGTGTTAGGGAGATTGGCATACAATATGCATACTTGTGGTGTAAGGGAGACTTTGTGCTTTGAGGATAGCTCAAATCTGGTGATAGCTGCTTGCCATATGGGTTGAAGTTGAGGGCAACTCCAGAAAATATGAGCATATGTGCCTGGTTCTGTGCAGCCCCTGAAGCAATTAGGGGAAGTTTCGGGATAAAAGGAGTGAATTTTGGACGGGGTCATGTACCATCTTGAGAATAGTTTGAGAGGGGTTTCTCTAAAGGCAATTGCTTTATTACTTTTCCGGAGATAGTCAGTCATCTCGCTCCAAAGTTCTGGGGTGAAAGAACAGTCAAGCTCCTCCTCCCAGTGTAACATTGGGGCAGATTTTTCCGGGGTGGAGGAGGAGTTTAACAGGTTATAGAGTAGTGAGATGAGACCTCTGTCTCTGGAGGAGTGCAAACAAATGTGTTCAAAGAGTGTTTCTGAAGAGAGGGGTTGTAAGGTGTAGTGAAGATCAAAGAATTGTTTTATTCGGTCATAACGTGCGAGTTCCGTAGGGGGGAGGTCGTGCTTGATTTGAAGTGAGTTAAATGTAGGGAAAGAAGATTTATAGATAAAGGAGCCCAGTGTAGAAAGTTTGTATTTAGACCATAAAGCATATTGATTATAGACATCTAAAGAAAGAGAAAATCTCCTATCCCCGAGGAATGTGGTTAGTGGGGAAATGGTAGATGCAAGGTTAAATGTATCCTTGATCTTTGTCCAAATTTGGAAAAGTTGTGCAACTATCATGTTAGCCTTGTTTAAAGTACGAAAATTGCTGTGATTCGACCATAAGAGGCCTTGTAAGTATAGAGGAAGGATAGAAGAAGATTCAAATGTTTTCCATGGGATGTTATATATAGGGGCATGCCATTGAGAAATTTGGGAGAGCTTGGATGCGAGGAAATAGTGCCAGATGTTTGGGAGACCGAGACCTCCTAAATTTTGCGGCCTGTGCATGAGGGAGTTACTACATCTGGGTTTTTTATTAGCCCAAATAAATTTGTTTATTTCTCTTTGAAGCTTTAGAATTCTAGTTTTGGGGACGTTTATGGGGAGGGCCCTAAAATAGTATAAAAGTTTAGGAACTATGGACATCTTAATGGCACAGATTCTACCCAAAAAGGAGATATGATAAGAGGACCATTTATCTAGTAGGGCACTTATGTGGGAAAATAAAGGGGGGTAGTTGACCTTATAAAGGGATTTGAAAGAGGGGGATATGTGAATGCCAAGGTATCTAAATGAGCTTGTGGTCCAGGTGAATGGGAAGTTTGAGTGTAGGATATTTAGAATGTTTTGGGGAATATTAATGGGAAGGGCTGAGCATTTGCTGATGTTAATACTTAAACCCGAGAGCCTTTGGAAGACTTTAAGTTCATTAAGAAGATTAGGTATAGAAATAAGTGGGTCGGATAGAAATATTAGAGCATCGTCAGCATATAAACTCAACTTAAAGTCATGGGGACCCTTGGTATACCCTTTAATATTGATGTTGTTCCTTAGTGCTTGGGCTAGGGGTTCTATGGCTAAGGCGAATAAGAGGGGGGATAGAGGGCAGCCTTGTCTAGTGCCTCTGCTAAGAGGGAAACATTTTGAATTTATGCCAGGTATTTTGATCCTGGTGTGTGGGGAATGATAAAGGGCATTAAAGCCATGAAGGAATTTGTCAGGGATGCCGAATTTGGGAAGAAGAAGATTAAGGTATGACCAATCAACACTGTCGAAAGCCTTATGAATATCGAGACTAAGAAGACAGACTGGTTTGGCATGCAGATTAGCGTCTTGTATAATATTGGTGACAAGTCTAATATTATCAACTATTTGACGATTAGGAATGAATCCAGTCTGGTCTATGTGAATTAGATTGTGAATTACTGCTGCAAGTCTATCTGCCAACAGTCTGCCAAATATTTTTAGATCATTATTTAAAACAGATATTGGACGGAAATTTTGTGGAAGGGAGTGGTCTTTATGTGGCTTGGGGATTAAGGACATATTGGCCAGGAGCATTTCTTCGGGGAACTGGTTACCTTGAAGAATATGATTGAAAAGATTAGTTAATTTGGGAGCCAGGAGGGGAGTGAATTTTTTATAGTAGGAGGATGTGTAGCCGTCCGGGCCTGGGGCGGTGGAGGTTTTAAGAGATTTAATGACTTTTATGGTTTCAGGAATTGTGAATGGGATTTTCAAAGAATTAATTTGGTCATTCGAGAGGGAAGGGAGGTGTAGGTTGTCTATCCAATCAAGCGGTGGGGTTTGAGGATGGGGGTTAGGGTCAGAGAGAAGATTTTTATAGAAGGCTGTGAAGATTTCCATAACCTCCTGGGGGTGAGTAACAATGTTGCCATTGTTGTCTCGCAACTTATATAAATGTGGCGGGTTAATTTCTTGTTTGAGTTTTCGTGCGAACATCGTTGATGCGGAGTTGCCATGTAGTAGGAATTTAGCTTTGGAATATCTAAGTGCCTTTTCCGTGTTTGCTGATAATATAGTGTCAAGTTGTTGGCGTTTTTCCTGAATCTGAGAGTTAATTTCTTGAGATGGAGAAAAGTGTATTTTTTGGTATAGCAGATCCAGATCCCTAGTAAGGTCTTTAATTGTAGCAAGTCTCTCTTTATTCTTGGTTATTAGTTGTATCTTTGATCTTAAAAACTACAGGATAATGATGTTGTGGTAACACAAAAAAAAACCATAATAATATTATTCTTGATATCACTAGAAAATAAAAGTCTTTGAAAATTAGTTTGCAATAACTCCATCAGTATCACCAGCAAAGCAGTTTCATTATTATCCCATTTAAGAAGAAGAGAATTGTGCGCTGCGTTTCTAGACTTCAGAATTTGCCGCGTCACGAATGTTAATTCTCCATTGCGAACGCTAATTTACAAGACTGACCGCTTCCAGCTCGTCCTTGCTTCTGAGCATGCGTGTTTGTACTTTGGACTTTTGTCCAACGGACTTGTGTACACACGCTCGGAAAATCCGACAACACACATTTGTCCGCGGAAAATTTTAAAACCTGCCATCCAACATTTGTCCGCGGAAAATCCAACAACAATTGTCCGATGGAGCGTACCCATGGTCGGATTTTCCGCCAACAGCCTGACATCACACAATTCCCATCGGAAAATCCGATCGTGTGTACAAGGCTTTACTTTCTTTGGGGGAGAAAACAGAATCAATCCGTTCAAATTTCTTAAACTTTACAACAATACAAAGTTTATTCACATGTTCTTGGCTCGGGACTCAGGTTTCTCAAGGACATTAAAAGTACAGGCCAAGCGGCCCGATGATTTACGTTTAAAATTGGGATTTCTCTGCAAATTGATAGACAAAGGCATTATTAAATATTTTATGATTTACTTTCTCGCAAACACAGGCATTTATCAAACTCCTGAGCGGCGCAGAAGAAAAAGCTCCAATAAAGATGTCAATTACCGGGACGTTTTAGTGAGGTCCTTCTACACTTTTAGCATCGGGAGGCTGAGCAATGAGTTTGGCGTTATTTCGTTACGGGGAACATTCCGCCGTAAATCACGGGGTTATTGAGTTTGGAGAAGACTGGTATTGACTGCACTTAATTTTCTGCATAAATATTTATACGGGGGGATATGCAAAACATAAATACAGGCATGTCAGACTGCACAGCTAACAAGCGCGCCGCGCTCGTAAACTATAACAACCTGATAGGGTGACTGCAGGACGGCGCAGAGCATGCGCGAATAAAGCCGTCACTTATTCCAGCAATATAAACTGACACGATAGGCCTAATTGGAAAGTGGTGAGAACTCTTGCAATGTTGAGGTCTTCTTTGCATGTTTCTATAAAGCAGCGATGGACAATATTTTATTTAACCCCTTCCTGTTCCTGCCCAGGGGTAAACCACTTCAGCCCGGAAGATTTTACCCCCTTCCTGACCAGAGTACTTTTTGTGATTCGGCACTGCGTTGCTTTAACTGACAATTGCGCAGTCGTGCGAAGTGGCACCCAAACAAAATTGACGTCCTTTTTTTCCCCACAAATAGAGATTTATTTTTGTGGTATTTGATCACCTCTGCAGTTTTTATTTTTTGCGCTATAAACAAAAAAAAGAGCGACAATTTTGAAAAAAAAAGCAATATTGATATTCTGTCTCTATCATTTAAAATACACCTATGATAAAAAATATATAGACCCCTCTGTTTTATTTACTAAAAGACAGTGACAGCTGTCTATGGTGCATGCGCCACAGACAGCAGAGTGCAGGCGCACTATTGCCATTAGCAGCATGCCGCTGCTAATGATGATATGGCGTTAGTGGCAGCTCCCGTGCGCATGCGCGGGAGTGACGTCATCGCTGCTCTGTCGCTGTGAGTGGCCGGAGCAGCGACACCCGGAAGAAGATGGATGCGCCGGACTACAGGGGACAGTGGTGACATCGCTGGCTCCTGTGTCAGGCAAGTGACACATAATGGGCTACTATGCGATGCATAGTAGTCCATTATGCTTTACCTTTGCAGGGAGACAAAGAGACAACCTGATGGGTTTACTTCCTCTTTAAAGAGTGCTATATGCTACAAATAGTATCTAAGCATTATGTATGATCCCAATTTAGCACCCTCATAGTTAAGGTAGGTTGCTAGCCAAATTTAATTTAGCTCCTCTGCAGCCAGAGGAGGAGTTGTTGATTACTCTAGTCTGCTCAATGTTTCAGGCTGCTGATCTGATTATTTTCCATTCTAGAGCAGGGCTCTCCAAACTTTCTAAATAAAGGGCCAGTTTTCTTTTGAGGGGCTGGACTGTGGCCAATGGGAGTATAAAATGTATTGGCGTCAGTAATAATGCCCCAGCCACCATCATTGGTGTCAGTGGGAGGAATTGTGCACCATTGTTGGTGTCAGTGGAAGCAATATGGTCCAGTCATTGGTGTCAGTGAGAGGAATAGTGCCCTGTAATATATGTCCATGGGAGGAATAGTGCCCCATCATTGGTGTCATTTGGAGGAATATGGTGCAGTCATTGGTGTCAGTGAGAGGAATAGTGCACTGTAATTTATGTCAGTGGGAGGGATAATGCCCCATCATTGGTGTCAGTGGAAGGAATAGTGCTCTGTTGTTGTTATTGTCAGTGGAAGGAATAGTGCCCTCTCAATGGTGTCAGTGGAAGGAATAGTGCCCTCTCAATGGTGTCAGTGGCAGGAATAGTGCCCTGTCATTGGTGCCAGTGGGAGGAATAGTGCCCCATTGTTGGTGTCAGTAGAAGGAATATGGCCCTATCATTGGTATCCATGAGAGGAATAATGCCCTGTAATTTGTGTCAGTGGGAGAAATAGTGCCCTATCAATGATGTTAGTGGAAGGAATAGTGCCCCGTTGTTGTCAGTAGAAGGAATAGTGCACTCTCATGGGTGTCAGTGGGAGGAACAGTGCCCCAAGGGCCACATCCAGCCCCAGCTGATTGGAGAAAAGCCAATGTAGCATGATTATTTAAAAAAGGGCCAAGATACATCCCTGGGAATTACAGACCAGTTAGCCTAACATCAATTGTATGCAAGCTCTTGGAGGGGATGATAAGGGACTATATACAAGATTTCAGTAACAAGAATGGTATCATTAGCAGTAATTGCCATGGATTCATGATGAATCGTTCTTGCTAAACCCATCTATTTACCTTCTATGAAGAGGTGAGTTGCAATCTAGATAAAGGAAGGCCCGTAGACGTGGTATATCTGGATTTTGCAAAAGAATTTGACACAGTTCATAAACATTTAGTGTACAAAATAAAGTCTGTTGGCATGGACCATAGGGTGATTACATGGATTGAAAACTAGCTACAAGGGTGAGTTCAGTGGGTAGTTATAAATGGGGAGTACTCGGAATGAGCAGAGGTGGAAATTGGGTTCCCCAGGGTTCTGTCCTGGGACCAGTCCTATTTAGTTTGTTTATAAATGACCTGGAGGATGGATTAAACAGTTCAATCTCTGTATTTGCAGATAATACTAAGTTAAGAAGGGCAATAACTTCTCTGCAGGATGTGGAAACCCTGCAAGAAGATCTGAACAAAATAATGGGGTGGGCAACTACATGGCAAATGAGTTTTAATGTAGAAAAATGTAAAATAAGGCATTTGGGTGGCAAAAATATGAATGCAATCTACTCACTGGGGGGGGGGAGAAACTCTAGGGGAATCTAGGATGGAAAAGGACCTGAGGGTCCTAGTAGATGACAGGCTCAGCAATGGCATGCAATTAGAGTTGAGCGGACACCTGGATGTTCGGGTTCAGCCGAACTTCGCAAAAAAGTTCAAGTTCGGGGACCCGGACTTGACCCCGAACCCGAACCCCATTAAAGTCAATGGGGACCCGAACTTTTGAGGACTAAAATGGCTCTAAAAATGTAATGGAAACAGCTAGAGGGCTGCAAATGGCAGCAAAATGTTGTTAAGAGCACGGTAAGTGCTCTGCAAACAAATTTGGATAGGGAAATTACTTAAAATAACATAAAATACATACAAATAAACATAATAATCTTGACCTAGGAGGACGAGGTCCATATGGAGTAGGAAGTTGAGGTGGCGGTGGATGTGACGGTGTAGGTGGAAGCGGCGGTAGAGGAGGACTAGGTAGCCAACACTGGTTTTTGTTTTTATTTATTTTTTAATTAGGGTACACCCCAAAAGAGTGAGAAAGATCAAAAATAAAACAATGGCTGGGTAAGTACCGGTATACATATTCTGCACAAGGTACGGACAAGTCCTGTGGGATACATGCCTGGTTCATTTTAATGAACATGAGCTTGTCCACATTGGCTCTGGACAGGCGGCTGCACTTGTCTTTGATAACGCCCCCTGTCGTGCTAAATACACGTTCAGATAATACACTGGCTGCAGGGCAGGCCAGCACCTCCAAGGCGTAAAGGGCAAGCTCAGGCCATGTGCCCAGTTTGGAGACCCAGAAGTTGAAGGGGGCAGACCCATCATTTAGTACATATAGGCGTGTGCACACATACTGCTCCACCATGTTGGTGAAATGCTGCCTCCTGCTAAGACGTTCCATATCAGCTTGTGGTGCTGGTTCTTGTGGCATGCTGACAAAGCTTTTCCACATTTCGGCCATTCTAACCCTGCCTTCTGAGGTGCCGGCGGTGCCCCGGCTGCGTTGGCGACCTCTTCCTCCTCCTCTGCTTTCGCCTTTTGCTTCCACTGTTCCCCTGCTGTCAGGTGGGAATGCCACCAGCAGAGCGTCTCCCATCTTATGATCACGCTCCAGTGAGGGAATTAAGGATGGTACATTGTCCTTGTAATGGGGAACCAGCAGTGTGGCCACCCAGTAACCAGCACCAGTTACAATGTGGGCAACTCGGCGGTCGTTGCAGAGACACTACAGCATGTACTCGCTTATGTGTGCCAGGCTGCTCAGAGGCAACGAAAAGCTGTCTTCTGTGGGAGGTGTATCGTCTGTGTCCTCTGTATCCCCCCAGCCAGGTACCAGTGATGGCCATGAGCTGGTCTGGGTGCCACCCTGCTGTGAACATGGTTCCTCCTCCTCATCATCCTCCAGAACTGTGCCTTTGCTGGACAATTGTGTACCTGGCGTTTGTTGGTGCAGGAACCCACCCTCGGAGCCACTTGTGAATGATTGCCCTGAAAGCCTTGGAAAGGATCCCTCTTCCTCCTCCTCCTCCTGTGCCACATCCTCTTCCATGATCGCCCAAAAGCGTTTTTTCAAGGAGGCATAGAACTGGGATAGTAACGCTGAGAACGGCGTCATCGGCACTGGCCATGTTGGTGGAGTACTTGAAACAGCACAACAAGGCACACAGATCTCGCATGGAGGCCCAGTTATTGGTGGTGAAGTGGTGCTGTTCCACAGAGCGACTCACGCGTGCATGCTGCAGCTGAAACTCCACTATCGCCTGCTGCTGCTCGCACAGTCTGGCCAGGATGTGCAAGGTGGAGTTCCACCTTGTGGGCAAGTCACATATGAGGCACATGTGCCAGGCAAGGCATATGCGTGTCAAACCGGCTAGGCCCAGAGCTGCTACAAGATTTCGCCCATTATAGCACACCACCAGGCCAGGCTTGAGGCTCCAACCACTCATCAGTCTGTTGTTCCATGCCCCTCCACAACTCCTGCATGGTGTGGGGTTTTTCCCCCCAACTGGAAAGTTTTAAAACTGCCTGCTGTTGTTTGCCCCTGGCTGTGCTGAAGTTGGTGGTGAAGGTGTTACGCTGACCGGATGAGGAGGCGGTAGAGGATGAGGAAGCGGAGTAGGAGGAGTTAGCAACAGGAGGCAAACTAAGAATCCTCGGTGGTGGAAGGACATGCACCAAAACTGCTATCTGCCTCAGGCCCAGACACCACTGCATTTACCCAGTGTGCTATTAGGGAGATATAACGTCCCTGACTGTGCTTACTGATCCACGTATCCGTAGTTAGGTGGACCTTGCCAGAGATGGCGTTGCACTGTGCACACCTGATTGTGTCCCCCACTTGGTTGTGCAGGGAAGGGGTGGCTCACCTGGAAAAGTAGTGGCGGCTGGGCACGACGTACTGTGGGACAGCCAATGCCATCAGGCTTTTAAAACTCTGCGTCTCTGCCAGACGAAATGACAGGACTTTTTAAATGCTGGCATTCAGGGCCAGATATCGCGGGTGGGTAGGGGGGTACTTCCTCTTCTGTTCCAGTGTTTGGGAGAGAGAGAGCTGAACGCTTCCATGGGACATTGTGGAGATGGTTGGTGACCCAGGTGGTAGTGTTGCTGGCAGATCCTCTGTCACTACAGAGGTGGATGAAGAGGCCGAGACTGCAGCAGAAGAGGAAGCAGGAGGAGCCAGAGACCTTTCTTGGTTTTTGAGGTGTCTACTTCACTGCAGCTCGTGCTTTGCACCTAGATGCCTGGTCATCCACTCGTGTCTTGACATCAGCACATTGTCTGAAGAACTGCCACGCTAGGGAACTCCTTGGACCTGGCTTTGGTGTGCTCGGTCCCTTGCTGCATTGGGCAGTAGCAGGCATACTGTGTAGGGGACATACACTCCGCTTTTGCACCCTGCTCCCTCTTCTTCTGTGCTGGTG
Source organism: Lithobates pipiens (assembly GCF_037356315.1). Taxonomy (NCBI): domain Eukaryota; kingdom Metazoa; phylum Chordata; class Amphibia; order Anura; family Ranidae; genus Lithobates; species Lithobates pipiens. The sequence continues at coordinate 18,253,452 of NW_027507791.1, read as the reverse complement.
GCTCTGTACGACCACCACCTCTGAACTACACAGGTCACCTGCATGATGTTGATTCCATGTGGGGTCGAGGACCTCGTCGGCCTCCACATCATCTTCCACCCAGTCTTCACCCCTGCCCTCCTTGTCGGTCTGCACAATTGCGAAAGCAGCAGCAGTTGGCACCTGTGTTTCGTCATCATCATCCGAGACGTACTGCAATGGTCCTCCCATGTACTCATCTTGAAACATAAGTGGTTGGGCATCGGTGCACACAATCTCTTCCACTTCTGGGGCAGGGCTAGGTGGATGGCCCTGGGAAACCCTGCTTACAAGGGTCATCAAAAAGCAAAAGAGACTGCTGCATGATTTGGGGCTCAGACTGCTTGGCTGATTTGCAAGGGGGTGAGGTGAAAGACTGATGGACATCAGCTGCAGGTGCCAACTCTGATCTTTCAGCAGGAGACTGGGTGGGAGACAATGTGAAGGAACTGGAGGCACTGTCAGCAACCCAATCTACTATCGCCTGTACTTGTCCTGGCCTCAACATTTGCAGAGCCGCATTAGGCCCGACCAAATACCGATGCAGTTACACTTGTGCGTGTAGCTGGCACAGATCGACCACGTCCTCTCCCTGCAACAGGAGCTCCACCAGCAGCACCTCGCCCGGGGCCACGTCCCTTCTTTGACGTTCTCCTCATATTTCTCAAATTTAGGATCTTGCCGTAAATGGGTGTTTTTTGAATAGCAGAATAGAAGAACAGAATCTAAAGTGTGTATCTCACACGTACAGATATGCAGGAAACACTGTAAAATATTTTTTTTGGCGCTAAATGGGTGTTTTTAGAATAGCAGAATAGAGTAAGATGGCTTTCACACCAAGCCGCCCATAGCGCGGGCAGTAAAATGCGACTATTTTTAGCGACGTTTTACCATCGGATTTGCAGCGCATTTCGGCCACTAGCGGGGTGATTTTACCCCTCGCTAGCGGGCGAGAAAGGGTTAAAACCGCCCGCAATACACCGCAATAACGGCGTTTTGCCGGCGGTATTGCAGCGCTGCCCCATTGATTTCAATGGGGAGCAGCGGTGGAGGAGCGGTAAACACACCGCTTTTTCACCGCTCCAAAGAAGCTGCTGGCAGGACTTTTCCTGATGTCCTGCCAGCGCACCGCTCCAGTGTGAAAGCCCTGGAGCAGCAGTTTAAGGGCAGATTGCAGGCGCTATTTCTAACGCTATAGCGCCTGCAAAACGCCCTCAGTGTGACAGGGGTCTTAAGGGTGTATCTCACAGTAACATATGCTGTGCTGGTGCACTGAGCTTGCATAAAATGCCCACCGACGCCAACCTAACTAACAGACAGATAAAAGTTATATTTTCTCTGGCACTGGGCTCAGGGCAGTGTAAAATGATTGTGCACTGCACTCACACAACAAAATCAAGGTAGATCGCTGAGTAATTAAATTTCTGAATCAGGACTCCTATCTAATTCTCTCCCTCAAAGCAGAAGCAGCAACCTTTCCCTACACTATCTATAGCAGAGTGACGTGCTGTGCTGTGTGCCTCTAGCATATAGAGGCTGGGTCACATGCTGCACTGGCCAATCACAGCCATGCCATTAGTAGGCATACCTGTGATGGCTTCTAAGGGCACACAAGTTTAACAAATGTTGATTGGCTGCCCTGCAGCTTTTTAAAAAGTGCCATTACATTGCAGAACACCGAACCAGAACATACAGTAAATTGTTCGGGTTCGGGTCCGGGTACCAAAAACCCAAAAGTCCGGTATGAACCCAAACTTTACAGTTCAGGTTCGCTCAACCCTACATGCAATGCCAAGCTGCTGCTAACAAAGCAAACAAAATACTGGCATGCATTAAAAAGGGGATCAACTCCAGAGATAAAATGATAATTCTCCCGCTCTACAAGACTCTGGTCTGGCCACACCTGGAGTTTGCTGTCCAAATCTGGGCACCAGTCCTCAGTAGGATGTGCTGAAAATGGAGAGAGCCCAGAGAAGGTCAACAAAATTAATAAAGGGACTGGAGGACATTAGTTATGAGGAAAGGTTATGAGCACTGAACTTATTCTCTCTGGAGAAGAGACGCTTGAGAGAGAATATGATTTCAATGTACAAATACCGTATTGTACAATACAATAGGGAGAAAACTTTTCCACTAAAGGGAATTTAATAAGACACGTGGCCATTCACTATTCACTCTAAAATTAGAGGAAAGGAAACCCCTGGTGGTGGACTTTAAAGGCAGAGAATCACAGAGTAGATAAAAAGACAAAATGTATTAATTGTACTATCATAAAAACATATCATAGAAAAACAGCTTAAACAACATGGTTATCAGTAGTGTATAGTACAGTAGGTGATAGAGTTTGTCACCCTATAGCCCCGTACACACGAGAGGACTTATGTCCGACAGACTTCCGAAGGAGTTCCGTCGGAGTTCTGCTGGAATTCCGACGGAGTTCTGACAGACTTTTCGGCCGAGCGGACTTGGCCACACACGATCACACTAAACTCCGACGGATTCGAACGTGATGACGTACGACTCGGCTCGAATAAGGAAGCTCATAGCCAGTAGCCAATAGCTGCCCTAGCGTCGGTTTTAGTCCGTCGGAGTAGCATACACACGAGCGGATTTTTCGAAGGGGACCGGGTCCGGCGGAGTTCCTTCGGAAAAATTTGAAGCATGTTCCATATTCTAAAGTCCTTCGGACTTTGGCGAGTCAAAAGTCCGTTGCAGCCCACACACGATCGGATAGTCTGACGGACTCAGTCCTTCGGACTTTGGATGTTGAAAAGTCCGCTCGTGTGTACGCAGCATATGCGTTTCGGAGCACTCATGTCTCCTTCTTCAGGGGTAAGTATATAGCAAAAGCACATTTCTATTCAGAAAAAACACAAATGACAAATATTAGAACATGAAGATAGTCATATACATTAGTAAGTAGTATAAGGATCTTTGTATATTGTACACTATACTACTTACTAATGTATATGACTATCTTCATGTTCTAATATTTGTCATTTGTGTTTTTTCTGAATAGAAATGTGCTTTTGCTATATACTTACCCCTGAAGAAGGAGAGGCGAGCGCACCGAAACACGTAGGGTGACAAACGCTATAGCCTACTGTACTATACACTATTGATAACCATGTGGTTTAAGCTGTTTTTCTATGATATGTTTTTCACCACTACTCTTTTATCTTTATCACATTGAGTTCAGACATTTCCCTCAGTGCGTGCAGCAGTACACGCTCTATAGCCACTTGAGTTGGCGCAGGAATACCTTTTTTGACTAAACTCTATAGCCTACTGTACTATACACTACTGATAACCGTGTTCTTTAAGCTGTTTTTCTATGATATGTTTTTATGATAGTACAATTAATACATTTTGTCTTTTTATCTACTCTGATTCTCTGAACATGTCTTTAAAATCCACCACCAATGGTTTTCTTTTGCTAGTTCTCAATTATTGGATGTGGCACAACAAAAAAATTTGCAAGGAACTGCCGTTCTATACAATTTCTCTTTAAAATTTGAGGAAAAGCGGTTTAACCTTAAACTACGTAGAGGGTTCTTTACTGTAAGAGCAGTAAGGATGTGGAATTCTCTTCCACAGGCAGTGGCTTCAGAGGGGAGCACCAATAACTTCAAAAAACTATTAGAGAAGCACCTGAACGACCACAACATACAGGGATATACAATGTAATACTGACATAAAATCACACACATAGGTTGGACTTGATGGACTTGTATGTTTTTTCAACCTCACCTACTATGTAACTATGTAAAACTATTCTAGAATTACAGTGGGAGGAAAGACAGAGGGGCAACTTGAATATTCATGGGACCCAGCCAATGCCCGGGAAAGTTTGTCTAGTAGGTGGCTGGGAAAGTCCATAACTAGTCTGAGGCCTGGAGCAGAGTGCAGTGGGTCCTGAGTATAGTGTTGCAAGGGGAGTCCCCTATCTAAGGGGCGCTGCCCCTTAGGGCAGTCTGCTGGAGATGCTACTTGAAGATCATTAAGGTCCCAGCTGTAGTCTGGACTGGGGGGCCTATTCCCAAAGTTCAGTCTGGGTATTTCTTGTGGTCTGGAGAGCTCATTGAAGAGTACCTGATGGAAGTTGGAGGAGAGTGTCCAGCTGTCCTGTGGTAATGTGAGCCTGTGTTTCCCTCACTGAAAAGTGCCCATTGGAGATTGGAAGGAGACAACCGATGATCCTCTGACTGAGTACTGACCTAACCTCAGCACCCTAGTGACTGTGTACAGTTCTCAGTTCTACAAGAAGTCCCATTTCCCAGCCAGTAGTGAATCTTGCAGGAACTGTCAGGTCAGTGTAAAGAGAAGTGTCCTCAGTCAGTTCAGTTCTTGGGGTATCACATGCTTCCCCTCACCCCGTCCAAGTTTAGTACTGCAATAAATATATATATAAAGACCCCCCTAGACGTGTCTTGATCGAGAAAAGAGAGAAAGAAAATGCTGTGTGCCTGGCTGTGCATGCATTAGAACTAAGGGGAGGAATCTACTTGCTATCAGTGGATCAGTGAATGGAAAATATGCAAAAAAACAGTGACTATGTTCTGTAGAAACCATCAGGTATCCCGAGCTCCCTTTACTCTCATTTCTGAATTCCATGTACAAGCGCAATGAAACAACATAAAACTGACTAAAGTGACTGGTGCCATCATTCTATACATGCTGAGACGGGAATTACTTTCTGGGAGGAATGTGCCTAGGACCTTATTGGCAGTTAAGTGGGCTAGGAACATTCGTAAGGTAGCTCTTGGCTATACTGGAAAGGGAGAAACATCGGCCACACACCAACCAGGGCCGTCTTTAAGGCAGGGCAAAAGGGGCAGCTGCCCTGGGCCCTGTCATTGTTGTGGGGCCCAAAGCAGCTGTCTCATACTTGCCAACTATCCCAGTTTACATTCCCTTGTCCCTTGAAGTTTTAGTCCTGTGCTGCTAGTAATGCTGCCCAGCTCTGCCCTATTGTTGTGTACAGATGACTCACCTGCAGACCTGTGTTTACATGTAAATGCTGGCATTCATATGTAAATAGCAGTGAGATGCATATGTAAATAGCTCAACTGCATTGATATGTAAATAAAGGCAGCATTCATAGGTATATCATGCCCCCCTGCAGTGAGGAGAAGATGTGCTGTAACCTATAGCAACCAGTGAGCAGTATTACTGTACAGCAATCTCTAGCAGCCAATCAACAAGCAGAAATGTGCTGTAACCTCTAGCAACTAATCAGTGAGCCTTAAGGAGTGCTGTAACCTCTAGCAACCAGTCAGTAAGCAGTAATGATATGCTGTAACCTCTGGCAACCAATCGCAATCGCTGACTGATCTGATACAGTAAACTGATTTTAAGTCTAGCTGCTATTTATTGTATGTCTCAGAGAAGGTGGAGAGCGAAATTGCATGGGGGGAGGGGGGCCTAAAAAAAATCTTGCCCAGGGTCCAATCAATATTAAAGACGGCCCTGACACCAACCCAGCCCAAAAAGTAGATCAACAGGACGGCTTAAGCCTGACTCCACCCAGGCCACTCCCCCTATGCAACTCACCGTTGAAGTATGAATGTCTGTAGAAGAATGAAGTTGAAGTATGAATGTCTGTAGAAGAATGAAGTTGAAGTATGAATGTCTGTAGCAGCACCCTAGGTTTCTTAGGGTAACAATAGATATTGACTAGTTGAAGATCAATATTTATTAACATTTATTTAGTCTCATTACCAATAATGCTATTAATAATGCCACTACACCCCTGGGGCCTCTGGGCCTCCTCACCATGGTGTAGCCAGGGACTCTTGTAGCCATACAGCATGTTCTTTTAATGTTATGTTCCCTCTTTTTTCATTTATATTGTTCTGAGGCCCCCAGAGGTCAAGGGCTTGTTTCACTTTCCAAAATATTTGTCTCACTGAAGGCCGATCAATCTTTGATGTCTATCTTGAGATATTGTTTGTACTTCTTACTTGATTGTATACTTTTGAAACTCAAATAAATACTTTGAAAGAAAAATAATGCCACTACACAAACCACCTTGTAAGGTACCTGATGAGAACTGACCTATTGTTGAGGCTTGATGACTTGGAGTCCAGAGTGGATCCATCCAAACGAACATCTCCAGTTGTGTGAGGTCATTGATGATTGGTAGTTAAGTTGGCTTGGAACATTCATAAGGTAGCTATTGGCTATACTGGAAAGGGAGAAACACTGCCACACACCAACACAGCCCAAAAAGTCAATCAACGGGACGGCTTTAGCCTGTCTCCACCTAAACTCCCCCTATGCAATTCACCGGAGTTGAAGTATGAATGTCTGGAGCGGCACCCTAGGTTTCTTAGGGTTAAAATAGATATTGACTCGTTGAAGATCAGTATTTATTTACATTTATTGCGTCTCATTACCAATAATGCCATTACCAATACCACTACACAAACCAAATTGCAAGGTACCTGATGAGACCTGACCCATTGTTGAGGCCTGATGACTTGGAATCCAGGGTGGATCCATCCAAAGTTACATCTCCAGTTGTGTGAGGTCATTGACAATTCCATTCCTCCTGGAGATTGGAACAACTCATTCCAATTTGATAAAAACATATTTATTTTTTTCATTTCTAAAGACATAAATTGCTTCAGCTGCTGATTTATGTCAGGGACTGTCTGATTAATTATGTTTTCCATATTCTGCTTTATTGGTGACATTTATCAAAGGTTTGACAGTTCCTTTTTTTAAACATTACATTTGTGTTGAAATGAAAGTCCCATTTTCCGTAGTTACTTCTGAAAATATTGTAATTTGTAGCAAAATTGCCATTTCAAGCCACTTTGTTAAATGTTTATTTGCGGCAGAAGATGCACAGAGGTGAGACCCAAAAGTGTTATGTCTGCTTTTTGAAAAATATATTTTTAATAAGTGCAGTGATTGTAAAGTAGAGCTGTTTTCCTTTGTGTTCTATTATCTTATAAAATATTTTTTTTATATTTTTTTTTATTTTATTTTGCGGTATGAATAATATTTTCAAGTATTGTACTTTATATTTCCATTATGCATGAAGTACCTACACATTGTCATCACAATCATAAGAGGGCACCAAGACAAAGATGCCAAAGCTGTCCAGACCCCTCCCTCCCCCGCCCCCCACACACACACTCTTACCTAAGCATTTGCGGTGGATGGATTTGAGATGACTTACACATGTGTATGTAGGGAGGCCACAAGCTGTTACACTGTACAAAAATGACAGGCATTGCCCACCAGCCCTAGGGTTGCCACCTTTTGGTCCAAGGAAGCCCAAATAAGATGGAGGGGAGGGTTAATACCAGATTACACCTAGTGCTGGTCTCCTGGTATAATCTGAAAGGATGAGCTTTTCATTTCATAGCTCTGTCCTGGATCTTTTGCCCCAGATGGGCCCACCACCACCTTTCCTGCCTTTGCCTCTTCCCAGCCCTGCTGTGGATCATTTGTGTGGAGGCCAATTTGCTGGCTTCCACACAAATGGGTTTAAAACCCACAAAGAACATAAATTCCAGTCTGTCCATTGTAAAAAAAAGTCAACCTATTGCCCCAATACAAAGAGACCTATCTTATCTTCCTGTCTGTAGCACCCACCAAGTGTAGAGTAGGCCCCTTGGTAAATGTAGCTTGGCTCCCCTGTAATCAGTGGAGCAGGGGCTGATTACTTAGGACTGCTCAGAAGCATATCTTGTCGTCACACATTCTTGTAAACTGATTTTACTGTTGGATTAATAAACCAGGATTAAACAAACAAAAAAATTGTTATAATTGCATGCATATGTTGTTGTCACACATTGTTGTAAACTGCTTTTACTGTTGGATTAATAAACAAGGATTAAATGTAGGACTGCTCAGTGTTTCACAGGCTGCTGCTCTATTACTTGCCCCTCTCTTCTAGCGGACTCTAGAACCATAGCGGGAGGAAAGACAAGGCATGCAGCCTGAATATTTATGGGACTTTAGAAAATCTCTAGGGAGGTGTGCCCAGTAGGTGGTGAGAGAGCCCATGAATAGTTTCAGGCCTGGTCAGCTGGGTGTGGAATGTCCGTGAGTCCAGTCCTGAAGGAAGAGATCCTTGTGCAGGGGCTCTGCCCTGGGGCAGGATCCTAGGGGAAGTCTTCAGCAAAAGACAGATGTCCCAGCTGGGGGGGCCTATTTGCAAATATGTATCTGGGAATCAAGAGAGGTCTGGTGAAGCTCACTAGCGAGAGCCAGGAGGAAGTTGGTGGGGATGAGTCCAGCTGTCCTATGGCCATGTGAGTCTGCATCTCCCTCACTAGGAAGAGTCTGGTGGATATTGGCAGGAGAAAACCTATGATCCTGTAGCTATTTGAGTAGACCCCAGCACTGAAGAATAGTGACTGTATGTAGCTTTTAACTCTGGTTACCATCAGCATAGAAATTCTGTGGGACATTCATTCCTTGTGCAGCACAGCCAGACGTTGAGGAGTTCTCAAGTTATCCAGTATTACAGTTTACCAGGGTATACCATCCAAGTTTATTGATCCCAATGAAACACAAAAAAGAAACCCCTAGACCAGTGGTCTTCCATCTATGGCCCTTCAGTTGTTCAGGAACTACAATTCCCATCATGCCTAGTCATGTCTTTGAATGTCAGAGATATACAATGCCTCATTTTCTTTAAAGCCCTCATTTCTTTTTCCAAACACAGTAGAATAATGGGCTTTACCAAAAAGCAGAATTTTGGCTTCCTCAGGTAAGTTTTGGCAAACACTTTGATCATTTTTTCTCTTTCTTCCACGTCCAGGGTAATTAGCTACAGTGCCATGGGCTGTAAACCTCTTGACAATGTTGCGCACAGTGGACACGGGAACATTAAGATCTCTACAGTTGGACTTCTAACCTTAAGATTCTCCATGATTTTCCACAACTTTTATTCTTAAGGGCCGGTTCACACAGCGAGGCGATGCGAGGCGACACGGCTCGCCTCGCCTCGCTCCCGCAAGTCGCCCCCGTTCTGTACAATGGAACCGTTCTGAGAGGAGCGACTCGAGTCGCTCCGACTCAGAAAAAAGGTTCCTGTACTACTTCTGGGCGACTTCGGGGGCGACTTGCATTGACTTCTATACAGAAGTCCTCTGCAAGTCGTCGCTGAGGTCCCCGCAGGTCGCGGCGAGGCAAGTCGGAGACGCCTCGCCGCGCCTCGCTGTGTGAACCGGCCCTTAATCCTCAGACAATTCTTTGCTACACAGAGACACTCAACAGAAAGGTTCCATTTTAACTGGTTGCTGGTGTGATTTCTATATTGTCAGCACCTGTTAATTGATACAGGTGAGTTTAATTACAAATTACAGGAGCATCACAAACTTGGAATGCAATTAGTTCTTACAATTTTGAGATGGTATAAATAATTTTGTCCAGTCCATTTTTGGAGTTTAGCATGGAATGTGTCAGATTTTGCTTTTTGCGTCTCCACTTTTTTGTGTCATACCAATACAAACAAAAAAAAAAAAACATGAGAATGCCTAAACATTTGTTATTGCAACAATTTTCTGGGTGAAGTGGTGGATTATCTCACAGAAATGCAGGGGTGCCAGTATTTTTGCCCATGACTGTATATCCTCTCACCATCATTACAATTCATTAGGGCTGCAACTAATGATTATTTTCATAATCGATTAGTTGGCCGATCATTGTTTTGAATAATCAATTAATCGGTTAATAACCTTAAAAGTGTGGTGTATAATTTAGTTAATAATGGGATTTTTATATACAGCTTACCTGTAAAATCCTTTTCTTGAGAGTACATCACGGGACACAGGAGCTTCATTACATAGTGGGTTATATAGGCACCTCTGGTGATTGGACACTGGTTGACCCTAATTAAAGAGAATTCCTCCCCTATATAACCCCTCCCATTTGGGAGGCACCTCAGTTTTGTAGCAAAGCAATAAGAAACCACGTAAAACCCAAGAGGGGCGGGAGCCCTGTGTCCCGTGATGTACTCTCAAGAAAAGGATTTTACAGGTAAGCTGTATATAAAAATCCCATTTTCTTGATCATACATCACGGGACACAGGAGCTTCATTACATAGTGGGATGTCCCATAGCAATGCTCAGGTTGAGGGGAGGGAGACACAGATCATAAACATAGACCGCCAGGGACCTGAGGACCCAAACTGCAGCCTGCAGTACACTGCGCCCGAAGGCGATATCCTCTTGCCCTCTGACATCCACCTGATAGAATCTGGTGAATGTGTGGACTGATTACCAAGTCGCAGCCTTACAGATCTGAGCCAGGGAGGCCTGGTGATGCACTGCCCAAGAAGCACTGACAGCCCTAGTAGAGTGCGCTTTCACCTGAAAAGGAGGAATCTTCCCCTTTAAGCTATAGGCCTGAGAAATAACCTGTCTGATCCACCTTGAGAGAGTGGACTTTGACGCTGCCTGACCCCTTCTAGGGCCTTCTGGCAGAATAAATAAACAGTCAGTTTTTCTTATCTGAGCAGTTGCTTGAAGATAAAGACTGATTGCTCTAACCACATTTAAAGTGTGAAAAGACTCTTCCTCTATGGACTGAGGATTCGGAAAAAAGGATGGTAGGATTATATCCTGATTCAGATGGAAACCCGAAACCACCTTAGGTAGAAAGGACCCGTTGGGACGCATAACCACCCGGTCCTTATGGATAATTAAATAGGGCTCTTTACAGGAAAGAGCTGCCAATTCTGATACTCTTCTAGCCATGGATATGGCTACTAAGAAGACCAGCTTTTTAGTCAAGAGAGCTAAAGAAGCCAGATGCAAAGGTTCAAATGGTTGCCCCTGTAAGGCCGAGAGAACCAAATTCAGATCCCATGGGCATACCGGAGGTTTAACTGGCGGTTTTATCCGCATAGCCCCCTGGATAAAAGCCCGTACTAGGGAGTGTGATGCAAGAGGTTTTTGAAAAAATACCGACAGGGCCGAAATCTGCACCTTGATGGTGCTTATGGCCAAATTCATTTCTAGGCCTGACTGGAGAAAGGCCAAGATTCTGTTAATGACATACTTTCTAGGATGCCATCTCCTGAGTTCACACCAGGAAACATATGTCCTCCAGATCTTGTAATAGATATGCCTGGAGGCCGGCTTTCTGGCATTGACCAGAGTAGAAAGGAAAGGCCACGGTCTCTCAGAATGTGGGTCTCAGCAGCCAGACTGACAAATTCAGACTGCGTAAAGCAGGATGGTAGATTGGACCCTGTGAGAGCAGATCTGGCCGGAGAGGGAGGGTCCATGGCCTGCCCACTGCCAACTTCATGATTTCTGCAAACCATGGTCGCCTGGGCCAAGCTGAGGCCACCAAAAGGACCGACTTCGACTCCCTCTTGACCCTTCCCAGGAACCGCGATAGCAGCGGGCTCGGGGGGAAGGCATAGATCAGATTGTACTGATCCCAGGAAACCGTCAGAGCATCTGACCCCTGGGCAAGCGCATCTCTTGTCCTTGACACAAACCTGTCCAGTTTCCTGTTGAATCTGGACGCAAACAGATCCACGTCTGGAGTGCCCCACTTGTGACATATGTTCTGAAACACGTCGGGGTGCAGAGCCCCTTCTCCTGGGCATAACTGCTGGCGGCTGAGAAAATCCGCCTGCCAATTCTCCACTCCTGGGATGAAGACTGCAGAAAAAACACAGAACATGCTCTTCTGCCCAGACAAGTATGCGATTCACCTCCTTTTGGGCCACCAGACTTCTGGTACCGCCCTGATGATTAATGTAAGCCACCGCTGTGGCATTGTCGGACTGAATCCAAACTGGGAAACCTCGCAGTCTGTAGGACCACTCTATGAGTGCCATGTAAACTGCCCGAATCTCCAAGATATTTATGGGCAGCAGACTTTCGGTCGCAGACCATTTCCCCTGCGAGCACGTTCCCTCTAATACGGCTCCCCAGCCTGTCAGGCTGGCATCCGTTGTGACAATCTTCCATGAGAGGGTAAGAAAAGTTTTGCCTTTCAGCAAATTCCTGGTTTGTAACCACCAGACAAGACTTTTGCGTGTCCCGGGGGATAAACGCATAGGAAGATCCAGGGATTGGGGCTTCCTGTTCCAAACCGCAAGGATGCATCTTTGCAGAGGCCTTGAGTGGAACTGGGCGAATGGGACGGCCTCAAGTGAGGCGACCATCTTTCCCAATAGTCTCATACATAACCGAATGGAGGAAGATCTTCTGCCCAGAATCAGGCGCACCAGATCTCCAATGGCCAAGGCCTTTGGCCTTGGAAGAAACACCCTGCCCTGAGCGGTGTCGATAATCAGACCCAGGTAATCCAACCTGGTGGTTGGTTGCAAGGATGACTTTTCTAGGTTTATAATCCAACCTAGGCGCTCTAGATGTTCTAGCGTCTTGGTGACGCTGCGACTTAAGCACGCTGCAGTTCTCTCTACGAGAAGCAAGTCGTCTAGGTAAGCCCTGACGGCTATGCCCTGAACTCTTAAGATTGCTAAGAGAGGGTCCAGAATCTTCGTGAAGACTCGAGGGGCTGTAGCCAGCCCAAACGGCAAGGCCACAAATTGAAAATGGCGCCGCTCTACCGCGAACCTTAGAAACTTCTGGTGTGCGGGAAATATTGGCACATGGAGATATGCGTCTTTGATATCTATTGATGCCATGAATTCTCCCCCTTGCAGGGAGGAGACCACAGTGCGCATTGACTGCATCCGGAAGGTCTGGATCTGTAAAAACCGGTTTAGGTCTCTCAGATCCAGGATAGGTCTGACACTCCCGTTTGGCTTTGGAACGGTGAAGAGATTTGAATAAAAACCTGAACCCTGCTCTTTCGGGCTCACTTCTACTATCACACCCTGGGATAGTAACTGATCTAAGGCCAGGAATAGCGGTTTCTGCTTTACTGGATCCTTGGGGATCCTTGACCTTAGGAAACGATAAGGTGGAATCTCCTGAAACTGTAGCCTGTAGCCCAGAGATACCGAAGAGATCACCCACTTGTCCTGAATCTTTTCCCGCCAGGTGCCTGCAAACTGCAAGAGCCTTCCCCCCACTCTGCCGAGCGGGGGCGCCCCTTCACAAGGAGGTCTTGGGGGTCTGCTTGGCAGGCTTTCGCCCCCAAGTCTTTTTCTGTCCCTGGGCTCGGCCCTGAGGCTTTCTAGCAGAGGAGGGCTGGGAAGGCCGCTTCCCCAAACAAACGCTCCCCTTTAAACGGGAACCCAGTCAAATGCTTTTTGTATGACATCTCAGCAGCCCAATTCTTTAGCCATAGGGTCCTTCGCATGTGAACCAACATGAGGGACAAACGCGATGCTTGTTGGACAGAATCCAAAATCGCATCAATTATGAAACACAAGATGTGAGGCAATTCTGCATAATTCTCTACTTCCTCACTGGGAAGGAGTCCAAACATCTGTTTAACCTGTTCCTTGAGGAACTGACACAACCCCACGGCTGCGACTGTAGGTTGCACCACAGCGCCAGCCATGGAAAAGGAGGCTTTTAATAAGGTTTCCAGCCTTTTGTCAGCTGGATCCTTAAATACCTGCGCATTATCCAAAGGACAAGTTAGGTTTTTATTCACACAAGAAACAGCCGCATCGACAGATGGGACCCCCCATTCCTTGGTGAAACTTTCCTCCACAGGATAATGCATAGAAAACCTTTGGGAGGAGTAAACAGTTTATCGGGATGTCCCCAATCCTCATACATCAATTTATCCATTAAAGGATGAATTGGGAAGGAACAAGCAGTCTGTGGGGCTTTCCTGACTCCCAGGGAAGAGACAGAGGATGTAGCGACTTCAGCAGCAGGCATTCTGAATGTGGTACGCACCAATTCAGTATAATACTGCACCTGCTTTCTGAGTGCCTGGGAGGAGGGGACTATCTCCTCTACCTCTGACTCATCCGACTGCTCATGATCCCTTATCCAAAGATAGGGATCCCTCCTCATTTTCAGAACAACTATCTGAGAGAGGGATTTCAGCAGAGGGAGGGGATCTACCCCTTTTCCTGCTATCTTTTAGGGAAGCAGAAATAAAATTCATGATCCTCCCTTCAAAACCCTCCAATGTAGCCCTAAGGGAGTCCTCAGTGATATAAACCAGGGCTGCGACATTAGGAGAGGCTGCAAAACCTGACAGGTGCACTGACTCGTTATGAGAGGCTGGCTCCAGTCTTGCAGAGGGGGATGGTAATTTACAGGCACTTTTGGAACCCCTGGACCTAAGCGGTGACTTGCCAGTGCTCTAATTACCTCCCCCTGAGACCCTCTTACGAGGAGACCAATTCCAGCCTTCACCCATCACGGCGGGTATTGTTAGCCAACCTTCAGGTATATCTGGGGCTCTTACGAAAAGATCCTCCCACCTGGGCCATGTAGAAAGCTCTGCCAGAAACTTACGGGCGCCCTGAGTAAACAGTACCCCAAGTCTGGTTGTCCCAGAGCCCAGTCTTCCAATGGAGAGGACTTACAGGCAAAACCTCGTTTCTTCGGCAGACGAGGCCCGGGTACCATACCATCATGGGAGTCAAATATCGGCCCGAGGTATGGATCCGGTTTGTTGTAGCCCTTCGGCCCTCGCCGGGACCCGCATAGAGCTAAGTTTTACGTGACCATCGACCAGACACTGGCGAAAAAACTGAGGTGCCTCCCAAATGGGAGGGGTTATATAGGGGAGGAATTCTCTTTAATTAGGGTCAACCAGTGTCCAATCACCAGAGGTGCCTATATAACCCACTATGTAATGAAGCTCCTGTGTCCCGTGATGTATGATCAAGAAATGTAAAGTAAAAAAAAAAGTCAATTTATTCTTAAATATCTCTATGCAGTGGTAAATATAAATAACCAACTACATGGTTATAGAGCAACATCTCTAATCCACTCTGAGAATAACAGACAGAAGAGATATACTGTATATGCTATTAGAGGAGATATACTGTATATACTATTAGAGGAGATATATACTGTATATACTATTAGAGGTTGAATCTGTTAAATATCATCAGACTCATGCTACGTAGACACGATCTGAATTTTGGTTGGAGAAAGCTCTGATTGTTTTCCTGACGAAATTCAGACGGGATTTCGCTCAAGCTGTCTTGCACACACACGGTCACACCAAATTCCGACCATCAAGAACGCGGTGACGTACAACATGTGCGACGGGACTAGAAAGAGGAAGTTCAATAGCCAGTAGCAAATAGTTACCATTCCGTAGTTAAATCCGAGCATGCGTGAGTTTTTGCACGTCAAAATTGCATACACACAATCGGAATTTCCGACTTTGGAAAAATTGGGAACATGCTCTCAATCTTTTGCTGGCGGAAATTCGGCCAGAAAAATTCTGATGGAGCATACACACAGTCGCATTTTCTGACAAAAAGCTCTCATCGGTCTTTTGCTGGCTGAAATTCCGACCATGTGTACAGAGATCTTTTTTTTATTTAAAGAAAAAAAAAAGTTAGACTGTTTTGCTGATCTTCAAACAGAACCGTAATAAATTATATGCTGGCCATACAAAAACAATGTCTTCCTTCAAAAAGAAAAATGTAATTTTAAGAATGCTCGTTCGATTTTCAAATCGTTAGTGGGGTCAAATTGACGTTCATTTTCAACCACAGTGACAGGAAAATGTAGAGATAATAGAAAACGTATTGGTCAAAGGCATTTTCAGACAGTGTATGTGGTTTTTGTTCAAAAATTACATTAATTTTAAAACAGAATGTTAAAAGCAAGTGAAAATTTCAAACAACATTCTTTCATTCAGCGAATGTACAAAGATTTTTCATATGAATATTCTCATGTGAAAATTGATCCGTGTGGCCAGCATAAGGCTCGGTACACACCTATGCAGTTTGCTTTTGATCTGTTTTACAGTGCTTTTTGCTGTACGTTAAGTACAGTATAGAGTGCCCCAATAACAAGGTAAGGAAAACTTCTGCCTTTAGAACCACTCACTTCCTGCCCAGGACTACATGTCCCATGAGGTATTGCTCCTCACATTCACAAGTTCTCAGGCCCTTACTGACATGTATGGATGGTGTACTGAACGGTGTGTCTGCTGCACTGTATTTCCCCATATGTAAACAAATAATGCATTCTGTATATAAGCCAATGAATCGGCTGGCCGATTAATCAATTATGAAAATAGTAATCAATTATCAAAATAGTAATCAATTATCAAAATAGTAATCATTTAATTATATAATCGATTAGTTGTTTCAGCCCTACAATCCATGACTGTTTTTTATCATTTCACCATCATTTTACAAGCCCTGATGAAGGGAAAGACTTCAAGCCTCCTATGTGGAACCAACTTGATGATGGACTGTTGAAATTGGTGTGGCACTCTTATTGTTCCTACACTTTAGTGATCTGCTCTGGGGGGCTTTTTTAGGATATCTCTGCGGGTAGAGAGCAGACCCTAACCTTTTATCACCAAACCCTACAATCCAATAAATCATAACTGAGTTCAGCACTCCTACACTAGACATAACTGTCTTCTGTCAGCTAAGGATAAGAAAAGTAAGTAAAGATAACTGGACAACTGAAGCTTGGAAAGACACTGCCTAGTTTAATAAATCTTGATGACATGCAGATGGGGGTCAGAATTTGATGTACTTGGTAAGAATTTATTGTGAATGAAGATGAACAGTAAGGTCATGCCAGAAGAGATTTTAGGGAGCCAACATGGGTCAGAATCTCTGTGAGGATGCTACACAAATCAGAGGTGCTCATGCGTCAAAACAAAGACCTGGCACCACTGTCGTTATTTTGCATGGTTGAGCTTCTCTGCATAGGGAATGTACAAGGTGGCATGTGGCATTATGAATGCACCTGCGCGCACTGATGCAAGGTTGCACACTGAAGCACGCCCTCATCCAGGACTGGTGCCAAATGCTCTTTATAAGGAAGTCAGCAGCCTCCAGTGATTGCTGGATGATCTTCGGCTCCCTAGTGTTCTTGTTCCTGTGTTTCCTGTGGTTCTTGGGTTTCCCATTACCGACTCGGCTCTCCCCCTAGACCCCGTCATCTGTCTGATTACTGGTTCTGACCCTGGCTTGCTCTAATGAACAATGCTGTCAGAAACCATGAAATCAGGCCCAGACACAAGTACAGTTAAATCACACTTGTTTAATAGTAAAAGTAAAAAGAACAAACGTAATCAAAACATAGCCAAAGTTCAGTAACTGGAACGGATATTCAGCCATGCCAGTAGTCAGGGATCAATGTAGTGGAACAGCAAGCAGGATCTGGAGCCAGAAGGCATGTCAGCAAAGAAAGTCTTGAACAGGATCACAGGAGATCGTTTCTGTGATGTTGACCAAGCCGAAGGCAGAGCTCCTCTGGACTGGACGGCTTAATTAGGCAGGACTGACGAGCAGGATATCAGCAACAGCTGAGTAACTGTGGAGAGAGATGGGAGCTGGCAATTAGCTGACAGCTGAGCGGCCAGCTCAGAGAAGGAAGGGCTGAGCCCAGCCCTGACAAATGGCTGTTCTGATCGTTCGTGTATGACCCTTGCCTGCCTCCTTGACTACTCTCTTGTCCTGTACATAACCTCAGCTCTGTCTTTAATACACTCTTCATTTCCGTTCTAGCAATCGGATCCCCTACTTGCCAGGAGTACTTTCTACTTCCTGCTGTTGCTCCAGGCCTGCCTCACCACTGGAGACGTTCCAGTACCATAGCTGACTTGCTGGACACCCTGTCCAGCAACTCTCCAGCCAGACATCACCATAAGCAGTCTCTAGCAGGCAACCCATGCTTCTTTGAGCCCTGTACTTCCTGTTCTAATATTGGAAAGAACACACTGCTGACAAGAGCAAGAAGGGTGCTGCTCACCCCTATAAATCAGAAAAATAAAACAAATTCCCCCACCAACGGGATTTTTAGGCAGCAATAAACAATAAGCGTAGCATACTATATAAAAAAGATTATTTTATTGTATGGTAAAAACATGAGCTTCACCCAGGTATTTAAGATAAAAAATATAAATAGAACCAAGCTTGTATATACAAAAATTACAATGACATCAATGGGCATACACTAAGCAGACCTAACTATAAATATACTGTATAAAATTAGTAACAGCAAAAATAAATTTTTTATAGTTCTAACGCGTTTCAACCACTAGGGTCTTCTTCAGAGATAGTCTGTTGATAGAGAGACAAGATACAACTTAATAAATCTATCGAGTAGTATTAGTATTAAACATATTCTAAATTTGTTAGTGTAGTTACCCAGTATAGTATTGCCGAGAGGTTCATATAAATTATAGTGCTTAATGGTGGAGTTTACCCAGGTTCATGCTTAGACGTCCCTCACAAGTTAAGGAAGGTATGTGGTCCATACATCTCGCCACAGAATCCAGCAGTGGGGTGAGGGTCGGAAGCCCGGAGGCGCGGCTCACGAGCGGTCACACGACAAAAACCCTATGCCCCACAAAGGTTGTAGGAAGTAGGTGCAAACGTAGGCAGCCTGCCTGTGTGGTAAGCCACGCCTGTGATGGAAATCCCAACATAATCGGAATTAGACATATATATTTTTTTATGTTTGTTTATTCTATTCTATATTTTATATATAGGCCCACATGTGTGGTATGAAGATATCTTATATATGATTTGTGTGCATATAAAGGGAATATCCCCAGATATCTGTATTCACATCCAAAAAAAAAAAAATAAAAAAAAAAAAAAAAAAAAAAGGGGGGGAAAGGAGAGGGGAAGGGGGGGAAGGAAAAACAAAACTCAAAAACCAAACACACATTAAAAAGGAGGAACAAAACAACAAACGTAACTCAAGTCAAAAAAAGACAAGCGTGAAATGACATGTGGTAGGGATAGTGTGTGTGATGACAACCCGATATTGGGTGACTAGAGTGAGTGAGTGAGTGAATGGTGTGCAAGGGAAGTGAGTAGTGAGGTGAAAGGTGTGGGTGTTGGTGTGATGAAAAGAATTTAAGGGATAACATATTAGGTAATCAGGGTGACAATGGGAAGAGTGCATTGGGGTGCTAGTGACGGATAAAAATAAAAATGAAAATGAGATTGCATGGAATGCTAATGTTGGACTAGTGAGAGGTGACGAAAAAAAAAAAGATTACAATAACTATTCAGATGTGGTAAACCATGTTTATACTGAGAGTAATAACAGTTACCTGGATAGCTGGGCTGGACAAAAGATTCCCAAAGTGGAAAAGGAGAGACAGTAGCTGGGAAACTATCCCGGGAAGAGTGCCAGATACGGTCAATAACTCCTAGTCCATAGGGGCACCCCCATCTAAAAATGAATAGAATGATAAGGCGAGCTAGCTGTTAAAAAAGCTAGTTTGAGAAATTTATTTAAATAAAATGGGGGCATGTCAGCCAGGTTAGCAAATAGTCAAACTTACCAGCCAGGGATTCAGAGATACGAGAGTCCTTGTTTGTGTACAGGAACTGATGTTTACTGCCAAGTGTACTGTGTTATATAGTGCCCCGGGATTGCATCACAGGCAATGGCCGCCCACCCATTGGCTGGTACTGCCTATTATTGCTTGGCCGCCTAAACAGGTCGACCACGTGTGACCGCCCCGGCGTCCCGGAAGGTCGTAAAGCGACCCCGAAACGACGTCACTTCCGACGCAAATGCACGACGCGATTGCGTCACGTCCGTCCGTACGAAGGGTCAGACGAACGTGAGGCACGTCCGGAAGTGTTCAGGGACGCCGCCGACAAGGAAATACGTGTCTCCAATGGCTGGGCGGGACCAGCCCGCACCAGTCATATACGGAGACATCTGTGGAGAGAGCCCTGCATGTGCACAGACAGGGGTCCCTCCTGCCCTTGTCGGGGAGTCGCGCAAAAGAGGCACACAACCCCCCACACACCACCTCCTCCACATAAAAGCGGAAGGGCATTGGAGGCAATGTGCAGAGGGACCGTAAATGTGGGGGACAAGCATAGACCCGGATCAGGTCAATGTGGGGATATGCCGCTACTGTCCAATACCTCCCCTAACCCCCAGAACAGGGATGGGGTAAGGGTGTGTGGGTAAAAGACGGGAGGGGAAAAAAAAAAAAAAAGGGAGAAAAAAGGGGGGGGGGGGAAAGGGACAGGCGACCGATCCCAACACACCATTAGCTAAAAAAGCCATTTGCTTAACCAAAGAAAAGAATAAAATAAAATCTTTTTCAGATTATTACATATACACATATAGCATGCATGTCCCGACGTGCAAACGCACGTCTTTATTCGAGGACAGACAAAGTAAATATATAGCTAAGTGAATATATACAAACAGCAAAAATGAAATGATAACATAATTATACAATCAATCACAGAAGAATATGGTGTTCTGTTGCGAACACTATACCATGGTACCCTGTTTAGTTGTAATCATAGTAATTAGAGACTATCAACAATTTATAAGAGGGGCATGGTCAGGGGATGTTCCTAGACACTTACTAAAGAGTTAGAGAAGAGAAAAAGAGGGAGCATAAAGGAGAACGGGCTCACAGAGTAAGGGGGCAGGTACACCCGGTCTCTACTGTGTCCTCCCTGAGGAGAACCCCTTTAGGAAGGGAGCAAAAGAGACCGATTCGTTCAGGCCTGGGAAAGAGGTGGCGTCCAATTTATGTATCCACCTCTGTTCCCGTTGTAATAAGGTCTTATTCCAGTCGCCCCCCCGAACAGGTATGTGTATACGGTCTAGGGCAGTGAATGTAAACTTAGGCATTCTATAGTTGTGTATTTGCACGACATGACGTCCAATCGGCAAGTAATAGTTGCCTATTTCCATGCTATACACATGTTTGGACATTCGGCGATGGAATTCCTGTTTTGTTTTGCCTACATAGTACGCCCCACACTCGCATTCCAAGAAGTAAACCACACCTCGTGTCTGACAATTCACGAAGTGTGTGGGTCGAAAGTTGGCACCGTTTGGTAGACAGAAGGTTTTATCACGTCTAATGTATTTACAACACGAGCAGTGATTGCAAGGGAAGGAGCCAAGAACTGAGCAGTGTTTGGACCTTTTGTTCTCATTCCTATATTCGCTCTGCACCAGTTTATCGTATAGTGAGGAGGCCCTTTTGAAAGAGATAGAGGGGCGTACTGGTACCAGACAGCCGATCTTAGGATCGTCTTTTAAGATCGACCAGTGTTTTTGGATAATATCCAAAATGATATTGTGTTGTTTGCTGAAGCGCATAATGATCCTCAGTGGATCCACTGTAGGGTCACTGCGTTCCTTTTTAGAGAACAGGAGGTCCCTGCGTGGTAACACTGCAACTTTGTTGTAGGCCCTGCGAAGGCAAGAACGACTATATCCTCGCGCAAGGAATCTAGTCTGAAGTTTCTGTGCCTCTTCTTTAAAGAGACTGTCATTAGAACAGTTTCTGCGGAGGCGGAGATATTGGCCGTAGGGTATAGACCGTTTTAGGGCCACAGGGTGGAAGCTATCTGCGTGCAATACCGTGTTGCCCGCAGTGCTTTTTCGGTATAGAGAGGTGAAAAAGGAGTTATCTGGGGTGCGTCCTATAGTGACATCTAAGAACGTAATGCTCTGAGTGTCATATGTCACAGTAAACTTGAGATTATATGTATTTATATTCATGCAGGACATAAATTCCAACAGGGCAGCCTCCGATCCCTCCCAGATGACGAGGACGTCATCGATATACCGCCGCCACATAGCAATGTGGCGCGTGTATTCGAGGAGGTCCCCGTCATCCAGGAGGGACTTCTCCCACTCCCCCAGGTACAGGTTGGCGTAGGCCGGGGCACAACAAGTACCCATGGCCACGCCCTGCACCTGGAGGTAGTGGGAGTCATTGAATAGGAAGAAGTTGTGATGTAGGATGTAATCAAGTCCGTCCACTATGAATTCGTTAACTTCAAATTTATATCTCCCACTTAGTTGAAGTAGATTTTGTATAGCCTTGATCCCCTTCTCATGTGGGATCGAGCTATACAGTGCCTCCACATCAATTGCCACTAAGATAGAATTAGCAGTTAAGGTATGGTTCTCAATGGTTTGTAGTAGATGCGTTGTATCCTTCACATATGAGGGCATACTCAAAACAAATGGCTGTAGAAATGAATCAATGACTTTGCTAAGATTTTCAGTTATTCCCCCTTTCCCTGAAACGATCGGCCGGCCAGGAGGTCTTGTTTGGCATTTATGGATCTTTGGTAAACTATAGAAGGTGGCGGCCTTAGGATATTTAATTCCAATAAAGGCATGTTGGTCCTTTGTGATGCCACCCTGAGCCAGGGCTGCATCTATTAGCTTGTAAAATTTATTGTAAAAAGTCTGTATTAATGTACTCGGGATAGTCCTATACCATTCTTTGTTGTCTAGAATCTCTTGGCACATGCGTACATAGTTTGAGTTGTCCATAAGGACAACATTACCCCCCTTGTCGGAGGGTTTTATTGTGATGTTGACATTGTTTGTCAGCATGTGAAGAGCTTTTATTTCTTCTGCATTTAAGTTGTTAGGGTGAGATTTCCTAGATGGCAATTTACGGATATCCCTCGATACTTGTTTAACAAATGTATCAATATTTGAGTTTAGACTTAGAGGTGGAAATTTGCCTGAGGGTTTTTTGACCATCGGCCCAGGGGTGTTGGGGGGTTCATTCGTTGTATCCAATAGCATATCCAGATCTATCTGGTCTATGAGGTCCAGAGTATTGTTTTCTTCGTATAGAAGTGTCAAATCTCTCAGGGCCTTAAATTCTCTCATACTGAGTTTGGGGTAATCAATAGCATTGATATCAGTGGCATTCCTAGTGTGCAGGCTCTTTAGCAAAAGCCTGCGTGCAAAAAGTTGTATGTCTGTGATGGTCCCAAAGGGATCAAAGTTTTCTTGTGGGCAAAATGTTAAACCACGCGCCAGAACCGCAGTTTCCACTGGTGATAGCGCGTAGGACGAAAGGTTGATCACACTGAAGGATTCGCTTGGATCCGTGTAACAAATGCGTCCAAGTTTCCTACTCCCTTGTTTAGTCGGGGTGAGGGAAATCCCCGCTTCGGGTTTAAAGAGTTCTGACCAGTTTCCAAATCGGATACATGGTTTTCCCTATTCTTGCCACTGCTTGTCCCATTAGTATTGGTGACGTCAGCCTTCTGGCTAACTTCCATAGGTGATAGCATGATTTCCCTTCCTCTCTCATTGCATGTCCCATTGCTGCGGACGGGGTCGGCCATCTCATCAAAATATGTGTGCGAGGGGTCTTGCAATGCCAACACGGCATGTGATGTAGCTTGCAATTCCTTGTATGTATTTGAACTTTCTGTTGGAATGTTGTCAGTGATACGTTTTTTACTATTCCCTTCCGGGGAGTCCTTATTGCTTCTATTTCTTTTAAATTTGCCCCGAGGTTTCTGCATAGATTTAGCTCCTTCATTGGAGTTGGGCATGGCTTTAAATTTAGTGGTATTTCTTGTAGCGGGATGCAATTTCCCACTAGCATTGTTATGAGATGGTATATTCGTGTTCCATTTGTATGCTCGTCCTTCTGAGAAGGCAAATTTGTCCCTCCAATATTTGGCCTCCTTCTTGCCCAAAATGCTCTTATTGTGGAAAGATAAATCGGCACGGAGTTTAGTCCGGGATTCCACAAATAGAGCATGAGAGGCAAACGGTTGTAAGGCCTTTTCTAGGATACAAATCTCCTTGTCTAGGAGTGCAATTTGCCTGGTATACTCCTTGGTGAGGATAACCATCATTTGCTGTGAGCAAGCATTCAAGTTTGCCTCCCATTCCGTTTTACATTCACTACTAATTGAATCTACATTAGGGAAGATTTGGACCCGAAGGCCCAAAGGGTTAATTTTTTCCTTGTTATATCTATCAAAAGATTTTATGTGCCAAAACAGTGCTGATTTTTTCTCAAGTAATTTCATCAATTTAAAAGTGAGAGTGGTAATCTCTGTGTCAGCTCGATCGTTCTTCTCAAACTCAGTTTCATACCCTAACATCAAAGTGTCCCATTCATGACCTTGAAACATATTCATATTCACTGTGGACATATTGTGTACATAAACAGAGTATATATATATATACACCTCAATCACATCAAAATACTACTAAGTCAAGCTCATGTTTAAACCCTTGAGTGTTCAATTGCGGGGGAGGGAAGATCGAGAAAAGAAAAAGGAGTATAAAAAAGCATGAATAAGAGAAAAAAAGAAATGGAGAAGAGAGAAGAGAAGACGAGAGAAGAAAAAGGGTGTTTAACCACCTAGTTTGAATAATATTGGAAAGAACACACTGCTGACAAGAGCAAGAAGGGTGCTGCTCACCCCTATAAATCAGAAAAATAAAACAAATTCCCCCACCAACGGGATTTTTAGGCAGCAATAAACAATAAGCGTAGCATACTATATAAAAAAGATTATTTTATTGTATGGTAAAAACATGAGCTTTTACCATACAATAAAATAATCTTTTTTATATAGTATGCTACGCTTATTGTTTATTGCTGCCTAAAAATCCCGTTGGTGGGGGAATTTGTTTTATTGTACTTCCTGTTCTCTCCTCCAGGGATACTCTGAGCTTAGTCGAAAGGGAAGCCCTCAAGTAACTTTGGTCTCAAACCCGGTATGTGACAATCCCTTTGGAACAACTTCAGGACCTTGTTGACTCCATATTGCAAGAATTTAGTCTGTTCTTCAGGCAAATGAAAGTTCAGCCTGCTCCCAGTTGGATGTACTGATAAAGCAGCCACAAAGTGTATTTGCACAGTCTCAGCAGCATGGATGAATGACCAGTATTTTAACTGCAATTCTCTTCAGGTATATTGCACTTTACAACACAACCGATCACTGTTATCTCACCCTCGTGTTTTTCTTTCCTTACTGCCATCGGCATAATAATTATCAGTTTCATCAGCACATCAATTAGGAGAAAACAATTTAAAGTTTAAAGTGTGTTTCGTTCTGCCAGGCCGGCATGTTTTAGCTGAGCTCAGCATTATTTTTTAAAAGACAAGACAATTATTTGTTCGGCATGGCTGCCCCTCGTTGGCGGTTTATATATACGCAGACTGAAAACGCCACGATGAAACAAGAGATGCTTATCTCTCAGCAGAACAGATTGCTGTCTCTGACATCGATGGTAGCAAAGAGCCCAAAAAAAAGTGCAGATGACAGATTCAAGACCAGAAACACACAGAATAAACATAGCTGATGGAGACCTTGTAAGTAAAGTTTTGTCTTCTCTAATTAACACTTATTTAAGGTGAACCCTAGAAGATAGAACTATGGCAACAGGCACAGTTTTTATTTTAAAGCCTATCTCTGGTCTCCCCTACAAATCACGCTACTATTACTGGAATGGGCAAGAGGCAGGAGACATGAGCTACCTGAGAGTTGAGTATAATATCCCTTATATTAGAGGGACTGAAGGGAAGGTAAGAGGCACGGGCTACCAGAGAGGTGAGTAAATTATTCTTCTATTAGGCTTCATTCTCACGAGGTGGATCTGCTGCCTCGGAGTCCGCCTTTGTCCGCTAGCTCAGCGGGAGATCTCTCCGTTGATCGCCGCTGAACCGGCAGATGACAGATCCCTCTCTGCTCACTGAGTGGGGAGGGGCTTGTCAAGCGCTGCTAGTTACTATGGAGAGATCGGGCGAAAACGGACACGGTGTCCGTTTTCGCCCGATCTCACCTGATCCGATCTGCCAGGGGCGGATGCGAACATAGGGGCATACATCTGATTTTAGTGGATCAGACCAGGTTGGATATCAGCGGACATGTCACCGCTGACATCCGTCACTCCATAGACTAGCATGGAGCGCCCGTTCAGGTCCGATGTCAAAACTGACAGTCGGAACTGAACGGTCCGACAGTGTGAAAGGGGCCTTAGAGAGAATGGAGGGAAGGTAGGAGACACGAGCTACTAAAGAGGTAAGTATGCTACCCATTTTATTACCAGGAATGAAGGAGAGATAAGAAACAGGGACTACCAAAGAGGTGAGTTTAATTACAGGGAATCTAGGAATGGAAGGAGGCATGGGCTAGCGGAGAGGTGAGTATAATGACGCATACACAAGACCGGACTTTCCGGCAGATTAGGTCCGAAGGGATTAGTCCGTCGGACAATCCGATTGTGTGTGGGCTAGTCCGATCTTTTTTCGAAAAATAAATCAGTCGCACCTAGAAATAGAACATGTTTCAAATCTATCCGACGGACTCAATTCCGACTGACTAAAATCGGGAAAACCATTCTTCTGTGTGCTGGTCCAACGCAAGGGAAGCTATTGGCTACTGGCATTTGAACCTCCTTGTTTAGTCCCGTTTATGTCATTACATTCAAAATGAACGGACTTTCGAACTGACTTGATCTGTTCATGTGTGGCCAAGTCCGTTCGTTTGGAAAGTCTGTCAAAACTCTGCCGAAAGTCCGTCGGGAAGACCGTCAGACCTAGTCTGCCGGAAACTCTGGTTGTGTGTACGTGGCATAATACTTCTATTACTTTGAATGAAGGGAAGGTGTCAGACATGGCTTACCGGAGAGACAAGTAAAATACTTCTTCTATTAGAGGGAATGAAGGGGAGGTAAGAGGCATGGGCTACTGGAGACGTGAGTATAATACCTATATTATTAGGCGATAATGGGAGAAAGGTAGAAGACATGGGCTACCAGAAAGTTGAGTATAATATATATTTTTTTAATACAAGGAATGAGGGGGAGGTAGGGGAAAGGGGATACTAGAGAGGTGGGTTTAATACTTCTTCTATTTCAGGGACTTGCCTGGGAGTTTTCAAAGGTCTGAGAGAATCATTTTAATGATAGCAGTACAGACTTTACTCGGTATTGTTTTTGCATGAGATGCATATGAAAAATCCCTGACAGCAAGTCACATTTTACAAATATTCTAATTAGTTGGGCAACGTTTAAAAAAAACGCAATAATGCATCAACTTTTCCACCTCAAACAGCTTTATTTTTGCGCAGGCGACCTCAAACCCTTTCTCCTAAATTGCCTTATACCGCGTACACATGTAGCCGACTATCCGGCGGACTTAGTCTGGCGGACTTCCCGCCGGACTGTCCGCCGGACTTTCCGAACGAGCTACTTGCCTACACACGGCACTTTTTCAGCGGACTAATACAGCGTATTAAGTCCGCTGGACTATCCGCCGTACTTTTGAAATGAACGGACTCACCCACACACGCGGAGGAATGTCCGCTCATTTTGAGCGCGTCTTCAGGTAGCTGGGGCCAGCGAAGGAGGCGTCGCTGGCCCCGTCACCTGGTATGGACTTAAAGGGGAATCCCTACGCCGAAAAATCGGCGTGGGAGTCCCCCCCTAGGTCCACATCAGACCCTTATCCGAGCACGCTACCCTGCCGGCCAGAAAAGGGGGTGGGGACGAGCGAGCGCCCCCCTCTCCTGAGCCGTACCAGGCCGCGTGCCCTCAACATGGGGGGTGCCTTGGAGAAGGGGGGCCGCACGGCCCCCCACCCCAAAGCACCTTGTCCCCATGTTGATGAGGACAAGGGCCTCTTATCGACAACCCTGGCTGTTGGTTGTCAGGGTCTGCGGGCAGGGGGCTTATCGGAATCCGGGAGCCCCCTTTCCTGGCCGGCCGGGTAGCGTGCTCGGATAAGGGTCTGATATGGACCTAGGGGGGACCCCCACGCCAATTTTTTCGGCGTTGGGGTTCCCCTTTAAGTCCATACCAGGTGACATTTTGAGCGCATCTCCAGGTAGCCGGGGCCAGCGAAGGAGGTGTCGGTGGCCCCGGCTACCTGGAGATGCGCTCAAAATGAGCGGACTTTTCTCCGGGCGGAAAAAGTCCGTTCATTTCAAAAGTACGGCGGACTGGCACACACACGGCCAGATTGTCCGCTGAAATGCGAGTCCGGCGGACAGATTGGAGTGCAAAAATACTTTCTTAGTTCGCCGGACTTTTGGGTAAAAAAAGTCCGCCGGAGCCTACACACGGGGGGACTTTTCCACCGGATTGTTTGATCGTGTGTACGTGGCATTAGAAGCAGCTTGGTACTTTTTTAACTTCAAACCTATTAAAGACTTTAGCTAGAGGTTTAATAGTCTCTTTTTATTAAAACTTTTTTCCTTTCTCCGAGGCAGATGTCAGTGAATTTTACACTTGATGATTTATGGAACGTTCGGTTGAGATGATGCCTATTCATCGTACTAATCCACATTAGTGTGTAGATATCTATTGATTAAGCAGTAACAGAGAGCCCTATTTACCTCGCTTCTTTGTGGCTGAAGGAGAGTGAGAGCTTTCTGCAGCCTGGACAACATCTCATCTTTCATTGTTTAAAAACAGCTAATGTCTAATTCTCTGTTGCATAATAGGTCGATATTCATAATGCCATCTCATGGCTTAATACACTGACTTGTTAATGGATGGAGCTCATGATAGCAGCAAGCGGCATTATGTAAAATTAAATATTCACATAATTAGGCACATTTGGGACACCAGAGAACATTGGCCTTTACAGAAGAAGCAAACTTCTGCCTCAACTTTTAGAACTTATCGAGTTCCGATATCGTGTCGGAACAACTGTCGTCTTTGTAAACTGTCAACTGTCGTCTTTGTAAACTGTCCGGGTGCTAATATTTTTAAAAGGGTTTTCTACTTCCACGTCCTAATCATACACTATTGAATTTCCTGATAAATTAAAATGAGGATTGCATGTCCTGCATGTAGGCAGGTGCAGGTATTTGTCTTTCCTGTGGGTGGTACAACAACAAAAAGGGGAGTTTAGAGAAAATGTGAATATCTCCTTTCTCCCAAGGTAGACATCAACAAGAAAAGGGGGGTGAGTATCGGGACTATTATGGGGCACATAAAGTATTTTTTATACATAAGAATTGGATATCAGGACAATAAGTCATAAAAAAAACAATTTATTTAGAGAAAGCAGATAAAAATGAGACATATAAAAATATACGAAATCTCAAAATACAGTTGGTAGAGACTCATGAGGTGATTATTCAACTAGTTTCGCTTAATTGCTTCGTCAGGATAACACCTAAGTCTGCAGATATACAAAGAGATATAGACATATCATTAATATCAATAAATACAAAACTCACAAATATTAATAAGGTTAGACAAATCTGCACAATTTGTTGAGACATGAGAGAAAATGTCATCATTACAATATTAAACGCAGAGGCATATTCCTACCTCTCCTTTCAGGCCTGTCTCTGCTCCCGGTCAAACCCAGAGGTACAAAGGGAAAGAATTCCTCCCGGCGACTGGGGGAGGGATATATCACAGCACCAGCGACAGATTGAAATGTTATAAGGATTTGCTAGGTATATAAAAATATAAAAATTTAAATATAATCATGATGAAGTAGAGTAAATAAATGGAAATTTAATAAGAGGGTGTGAAAGAAACCATCACAAAAAGGGGAGTTTGTTAAGAGAAATGTCCCCCTTGGAGACTCTATTAGCTTTCTCTAGGGAAGGAAGATATCTGAATTGATGCCAAGCTTTGAGGCAGCCATCTTAATGAGGGAGCCTTTAAATCAGGGATCCCACATTATTTGGGTACGCTTATAGCCAGGGCTGGATTAACATATGGGCTATTGGAGCTGCAGCTCCAGGCCCCTTTCTTAAGAGCAGTGGAGTCAGTGGAGTCAGTGGAGTCAGTGTATTTTTTTGGTAACAAAAATAACAATAAGCGTTTATTGAGTGGTTTGTGCAAAATTTATAGCATCTACAAAATAGAGGAAAGCTTTATGGCATTTTTATTATTATTATTTTTCTTAGTAATGGCGGCGATCTGCGTTTATTATCGTGACTGCGACATTATGACAGACACATCGGACACTTAAGACACTATTTTGGGACCATTGTTATTTATACAGCGATCAGTGCTATAAAAATGCATTGATTACTGTGTACATTACACTGGCGGGGAAGGGGTTAAACACTAGGGGGCGATCAAGGGGTTAAGCGTGTCCTAGGGAGTAATTCTAACTGTGGGGGGGAGGGGGCTACCACTGACATGACAGCGATCACTGCTCCCGATGATAGAGAGCAGTAGACTTGTGCACAAAGGAAAATTTAGTTTAGTTTCGGTTCATTGTCATTTCGTAAAATACATAATTTCGTTCTGTTATATTCGTTAATACGCTTTTGGATAATTCATTATTTCTGTAGAGTGTTGATTCGTTATACTGAATCTCAAATCATGTCGAATTAATTTGTTATATGCGCTATAATTTCGTTCATATTAGTTAAAATTCAATATTTATGTATGTATATGTATTCGTGATAATGATTCGTAGTTTGGAAAGTCATTTGTTTATTGAACCTTTTAACACACACAATGACAATATCTCTTCTCCTCGGCTCAAATACAATACAACACTCTTCTCCCTCACTTATCAGGAATGCACTTTGCCAGTGTATAACTAACCCCCGAAGGAGCTGCTGGTTAGATTGGGCTTACCATTACCTTCTTCTTCTTCTCACTTCACGTCTAGGGGTGTCCCGTGGTAGATGGCCCAGTAACTCGAGAGACTGACAACATATCCACTTAAATGGATTTTATTTGCAAAACGTAGACTATGAACAGTCTCTTAAAATGAGATCAGAGGGTTGGAAAGGAAGTTCAGGTACCCTTAATGTCAAAGTTAATATTGAAGAAGTTCCTTACTTTGATTGCAGAGACTCGCCATTCGCAACTGAATGTTCACTCAAGTTGGACGGTCCTTCTCTCACAAGGCCTAGCAGCCAACAAGGTGCTTACTCAGAAACAAGTCTCTGCCACAGACGTTGTAGAACATACAAAGATAAGTCTCTGCCACAGACGTTGTTGTAGAACACGTAGGAAATCTAAACTTGTAGAACACTCGTGGGATACCTGGATCTTTTAACCAGTTTGGCGATATCCATGAGACCGGATTCTCTTGGGAACTTCAGCTCCTCCAGGTTCTTGCTAAGAAACCAACACATACGTGGCCTTCTTCTAAAGAGTCCTCCCCTGGATAGCATGAAGTCACTGGGTCTCTCCCAAACCGGAGACGGCACCCAAATACCTCAGAATCCTCCTTTAGTTTCCTTGCCTCAGGCTAGCCAGCCGCGAGACATCAAGATCGGGTGGATCCACACCCCAGGACATAGCCTTCATGGGGGCTGGTCAGGAGGACCAGGACCATGAAGTCAGTACATCCTTCTGGACCGGAACCCCGAACCACGTGACATCCGCATCTTAAATAGCCTCTCCCAGAAAGCACAGCAAGAGTGCCACTCCCACTGGGCGGGCTCCAAGAGAAAGTAACTTAAGCATCCAACCAGACCATAGTTCCATGCCTGCCAGAAGAGACAGTGCCCCCCTGTGGTCAGGCTGAACATCTCATAGTCCAGTCAGACTGATGCTGAAGTCCAAATTTAGACAATTGTACCCAAACCAAACTACAGTTCGGGTGTAACCTTAACTTTGAAAAACACACCAGTAATCCAACCTTCAGCACAAAATTAATCAGCCGATTTGGACTGTAAGGTTTACTTTGAGTTGACCTTTTGTTTCATTAGATCTTTAACGAATTACCGAATCATGTCAAATGAATTTGTTATATCCGCTATAATTTCTTTCGTATTTCGTTGAAATTTGTTATTTTTTTATTCGGATCCATCCGAATGTCCCAGAGATGTCAAATTCGGCCGAATTTCAATTCGTTATGAAACGAATTGCACAAGCCTAGGGAGCAGTAGATTTCTGTCATGTCACTAGGCAGAACAGGGAAATGCCTTGTTTACATAGGCATCTCCCCGTTCTGCGGGTCCGTGACACGATCGCCGGGACACTGGTGGACATCGAGTCTGCGGGACCTGTGGGCATGGTCATGGTGTACGCGGCGGGCGTGCGCGCTAATTCTGCCAATTGAAGGGGACGTACAGGTACACCCATTTGCCCACCACTGCCATTGTGCTGAAGTACAGCGGCGTGCGCCAGTCGGCAAGTAGTTAATTTGTTTAAATATTTAATTTGTTTTAAGAAAAAATTGTTCGCGCTTTCATTTTATTTAATTCAATAAAAAGACCCACAAAAATCATCAGCACCAGGCTCATGATGCTCTTAATCTGGCCCTGCTTCTAGTGAGTGGCTGGTTAGGGAAAGGAACGTGCAGGCCAGGGACAGTACTTAGCACAGGGACAGGTTCCTGGAATCCTGGCAAGTAGGAACAGAGTAAGGGATGCTGTGTGGTGTCAAAGTGGTGTTAACAGAATCCCCTTGCCAACCAGTGCATGACAATATACGTCAGCACAATGACACAGCTGCGCAAATAGGCATACAGGTACATCCCCTTTAAGACGCGGCATTGTGGGTGCACGTGTGCCCACCGCGTGCTCCGTGTCTGTGCCCGCCGGTGTCCTGCGATTGTGTCACGAAGCGGAAGAACAGGGAGATGCCTATGTAAACAAGGCATTTCCCCGTTCTGCCTAGTGACATCACTGCTCTCTGTCATCAGGAGCAGTGATCGCTGTCAAGTCCTAGATAGCCCCCCCCCACAGTTAGAATCACTACCTAGGATACACTTAACCCCTTCATCGCCAACTGGTGTTCAACCCCTTCCCTGTCAGTGTAATTTATGCAGGAATCAGTGCATATTTAAAGCACTGATCGCTGTATAAATGACAATGGTCCCAAAATAGTGTCAAAAGTGTCCTATGTGTCCACCACAATGTCGCAGTCATAATAAAAATCACAGATCACCGTCATTACTAATAGAAAAAATAATAATAATAATAAAAATGGCATAAATCTATCCCCTATTTTGTAGACGCTGTAATTTTTGTGCAAACCAATCAATAAACGCTTATTGCAATTTTTTTTGTACCAAAAATATGTAGAAGAATACACATTGGCCTAAATTGAGAAAAAAAATATTTTTTTATACATTTTTTGGGGATATTTATTATAGCAAAAAGTAAAAAATATTCCTTTTTTTTCAAAATTGTTGCTCTTTTATTTTGTTTATAAAAATAAAAACCGCAGAAGTGATCAAATACCCCCAAAGAAAGTTCTATTTGTGGGAAAAAAAGGACGTCAATTTTGTTTGGGTGCAGCGTCGCACGACCGCGCAATTGTCAGTTAAAACGATGCAGTGCCAAATAGTGATGGACGAACGTTTCGCCCGGCGGTCGTTTCGCGGCGAATTTCCGACATTCGCGGTCCGCACGTTCGAACGCCTTTTTCCGTCGTTCGCCGCGGCGGACTTACGTGTTTAATGTATACAAGAACTTTAACCTTTGGTGACACGTTTATCATGTGATACAGGACAGCCAATTGAGACATGACAGCACATGGACACTTGTACATTCCCCCTAACCTATAAATACACCCGATCCGGTGGCCATTTTACATTCTTTCTTCTGTTACGATAGGGACAGGTTCCTGTGTGGAGTAGGGAGAGATAAACCACTAGCTATTTGGTACACAAAAGTTCTTTTCAGGACTGGTATAGGTGTTAGGTGTTGATAGGTTTGCTGTGCTGCTGATTCTTGCAGCAGCCTGAGTGTCTTTTGTTAGTTTAGAGAAAGGGAAAGGACGGTGTATGCTACAGGGACAGCCAGATTAGTCTTTCATCATCATCATCATCATCATCATCATTAGCTGTTACTATCAAGGTCCACAAAAGAGCTGTTCCAGTAACCACTAATCGTTCTCTTTTTTTGCCAATTTGTATAGGGACAGGAAGGAAGCAGTGTTGTCAGGCAGTGAGGGTAATTTTAAAGACTTGCTGTTATTATTAGTTCCACAAAGGTTCTTTTCAGGACTGGTATCAGTGGTACAGTAATAGGCTTGTACATGTATAATATTCTTTCTTCCAAATATAGAAAGGATATTATACTTGACTGCTGCCCTTCTGCTGCAGTCTGCTAAACATTCACAACTCACTTGTTCCACAAAAGTTCTTATAAGGACTGGTAACTTGGTATAGGGTGCTACGGTACATAGGCTTGAGTGCGGTACAGTCTGCTGTTCTGTAAGGACCGCTATCGGTCCACAATAGATAGGGTTGACGTGCACCACTGCTGACCGCTGCCCTATACTGCAGCAGTCCTTCAGCGGTATAGGGACTGACGTACAGTCTGCTAATCACTAACACACAACCTGCTTGTTCCACAAAAGTTCTTATAAGGACTGGTAACTTGGTATAGGGTGCTACGGTACATAGGCTTGAGTGCGGTACAGTCTGCTGTTCTGTAAGGACCGCTATCGGTCCACAATAGATAGGGTTGACGTGCACCACTGCTGACCGCTGCCCTATACTGCAGCAGTCCTTCAGCGGTATAGGGACTGACGTACAGTCTGCTAAACACTAATACACAACCTGCTTGGTCCACAAAAGTTCTTATAAGGACTGGTAACTTGGTATAGGGTGCTACGGTACATAGGCTTGAGTGCGGTACAGTCTGCTGTTCTGTAAGGACCGCTATAGGTCCACAATAGATAGGGTTGACGTGCACCACTGCTGACCGCTCACCTATACTGCAGCAGTCCTTCAGCGGTATAGGGACTGACGTACAGTCTGCTAATCACTAACACACAACCTGCTTGTTCCACAAAAGTTCTTATAAGGACTGGTAACTTGGTATAGGGTGCTACGGTACATAGGCTTGAGTGCGGTACAGTCTGCTGTTCTGTAAGGACCGCTATCGGTCCACAATAGATAGGGTTGACGTGCACCACTGCTGACCGCTGCCCTATACTGCAGCAGTCCTTCAGCGGTATAGGGACTGACGTACAGTCTGCTAAACACTAATACACAACCTGCTTGGTCCACAAAAGTTCTTATAAGGACTGGTAACTTGGTATAGGGTGCTACGGTACATAGGCTTGAGTGCGGTACAGTCTGCTGTTCTGTAAGGACCGCTATCGGTCCACAATAGATAGGGTTGACGTGCACCACTGCTGACCGCTCACCTATACTGCAGCAGTCCTTCAGCGGTATAGGGACTGACGTACAGTCTGCTAATCACTAACACACAACCTGCTTGTTCCACAAAAGTTCTTATAAGGACTGGTAACTTGGTATAGGGTGCTACGGTACATAGGCTTGAGTGCGGTACAGTCTGCTGTTCTGTAAGGACCGCTATCGGTCCACAATAGATAGGGTTGACGTGCACCACTGCTGACCGCTGCCCTATACTGCAGCAGTCCTTCAGCGGTATAGGGACTGACGTACAGTCTGCTAATCACTAACACACAACCTGCTTGTTCCACAAAAGTTCTTATAAGGACTGGTAACTTGGTATAGGGTGCTACGGTACATAGGCTTGAGTGCGGTACAGTCTGCTGTTCTGTAAGGACCGCTATCGGTCCACAATAGATAGGGTTGACGTGCACCACTGCTGACCGCTGCCCTATACTGCAGCAGTCCTTCAGCGGTATAGGGACTGACGTACAGTCTGCTAAACACTAATACACAACCTGCTTGGTCCACAAAAGTTCTTATAAGGACTGGTAACTTGGTATAGGGTGCTACGGTACATAGGCTTGAGTGGGGTACAGTCTGCTGTTCTGTAAGGACCGCTATAGGTCCACAATAGATAGGGTTGACGTGCACCACTGCTGACCGCTCACCTATACTGCAGCAGTCCTTCAGCGGTATAGGGACTGACGTACAGTCTGCTAATCACTAACACACAACCTGCTTGTTCCACAAAAGTTCTTATAAGGACTGGTAACTTGGTATAGGGTGCTACGGTACATAGGCTTGAGTGCGGTACAGTCTGCTGTTCTGTAAGGACCGCTATCGGTCCACAATAGATAGGGTTGACGTGCACCACTGCTGACCGCTGCCCTATACTGCAGCAGTCCTTCAGCGGTATAGGGACTGACGTACAGTCTGCTAAACACTAATACACAACCTGCTTGGTCCACAAAAGTTCTTATAAGGACTGGTAACTTGGTATAGGGTGCTACGGTACATAGGCTTGAGTGCGGTACAGTCTGCTGTTCTGTAAGGACCGCTATCGGTCCACAATAGATAGGGTTGACGTGCACCACTGTTGACCGCTGCCCTATACTGCAGCAGTCCTTCAGCGGTATAGGGACTGACGTACAGTCTGCTAAACACTAATACACAACCTGCTTGGTCCACAAAAGTTCTTATAAGGACTGGTAACTTGGTATAGGGTGCTACGGTACATAGGCTTGAGTGCGGTACAGTCTGCTGTTCTGTAAGGACCGCTATCGGTCCACAATAGATAGGGTTGACGTGCACCACTGCTGACCGCTGCCCTATACTGCAGCAGTCCTTCAGCGGTATAGGGACTGACGTACAGTCTGCTAAACACTAATACACAACCTGCTTGGTCCACAAAAGTTCTTATAAGGACTGGTAACTTGGTATAGGGTGCTACGGTACATAGGCTTGAGTGCGGTACAGTCTGCTGTTCTGTAAGGACCGCTATCGGTCCACAATAGATAGGGTTGACGTGCACCACTGCTGACCGCTGCCCTATACTGCAGCAGTCCTTCATCGGTATAGGGACTAAGAGTTTTGTCACAGGGTCATTTAAAAAATGACAGGCAGAGGAAGAGGCAGGCCCTTCCGCAGGGGTGGTAGGGGTAGGGCAGGAGCAACAGGCTTGAGCCAAAGTGGGAAGTTGCAGAAGGTGCGTTCAATTACTTTAAAGGATGCACCAGACTTGGTTGAGTGGCTCGCTCAGCCTTACTCTTCTGCACCCTCCTCATCCTCTCGATCTGCACCCTCTTCTTCACTCTCTGCTATGTGCACCCCCAAAGACACTACCACCAACAACACGACCACCACCACCACCACCACATACCTTCCGCTTGAGTCACTGGAATTATTTTCCGATCCATATCAAGAGGACATTTCTGATGCGCAGCCACTCTTGGTATTGGATCAGGAAGAGGAGGTAGCAACAAGCGCTACTCAGCAGTCTGACGCCAGTACCCAGATCAGCCCAAGGAGGAGGTTGGTCCCCGGTGTTGCTGCCTACTCCGAGATCTCTACTTATAGCGGTGGGGAAGGTGACGTTGATGATGACGTGTCTAGTGATGTCACGTGGGTGCCCACAAGAGAGGAAGAGGAGGGGAGTTCAGAGGGAGATATGGACCAGCAGATAGGGAGGAGAAGCAGCAATGACTTACATTGCACAGCAGGGACAAAGCAGACTGCAAATGTATCAGGAGCGAGTCATCGACCATGTACGGTCACATCTGGCGCTCCCAGGACACCGGCACATGGCTCCGCAGTGTGGGCTTTTTTTAACGTGTCCGCTGCTGACAATAGCGTTGCCATCTGCAATCTTTGCAGTCAACGCGTTAGTCGCGGTAAGCCCAATACTCACCTAGGGACGACCGCCTTAAGAAGGCACATGAGCAGCCATCACCGAGCCCAGTGGGAGCAACGGAACACACAAAGCCACACTGCAGGCTCTCACCGTCCAGCCTCGTCTTCTACTTCTCCTTCTCCTCTCTCCTCACAATTGTCCTCCACTCCACCTTCCATCACGCCAAGCTCACATTTTTCTGCAAAAAGGCAGGCTTCCGTGGGCCTAATGTTTGAGCGTAAAAAAATGATGACGCCGGATAACCCTCTTGCCCAACGGTTGGCGGCTGGCTTGTCAGAACTCATAGCCCGCCAACTACTGCCATATAAACTGGTGGACTCGGAGGCCTTTCGCAAATTTGTGGCCATTGGAACACCACAATGGAAGGTCCCAGGAAGGAAGTATTTCTCAGAGAAGGGCATCCCAGAGCTATATGGCCATGTTCAGCGGCAAGTGAATGTATCTCTGGCACACAGTGTCGGTGCCAAGATACATCTGACCACAGACACGTGGTCTAGCAAACACGGGCAGGGAAGGTATATCAGTTTTACTGCCCACTGGGTGAACCTTCTGACGGCCGTCAAGCATGTAACCCGTGGCACCCGTGTAGATTTGGTTTTACCGCCACGGATTGCATGCAGGCCTGACTCTTCTTCTCCTCCTCCTACTCCATCCTCCTCCCTCTCCTCCTCAGCTGCCTCCTCCTTTTCCGCTGCTAGCGTCTCTTCCACTGCACCGCCCAAGCTCCCCAGAACCTATTCCACATGCCAGGTGAGACGTTGCCATGCCGTGCTGCGTCTGTTGTGCCTGGAAGCAAAGAGCCACACTGGCCCGGCACTCCTTTCAGCTTTGCGTTCACAGGCAGATGAGTGGCTAACACCGCTCAATTTGACAGTTGGTAAAGTGGTGTGTGACAACGGTGCCAATCTGCTTAGCGCATTGAAACAGGGCAAAATCACGCACGTGCCGTGCATGGCACACGTCTTAAACTTGGTCGTGCAGCGATTCCTTGTCAAATACCCTGGGGTCCAGGACATCTTGCGGCAGGCAAGGAAAATCTCGGCCCATTTCAGAAGATCTTACACGGCCATGGCTCGCCTTGCTGACATTCAGCGGCGACACCATCTGCCGGTCAGACGTCTTATTTGCGATTGCCCGACGCGATGGAACTCAACCTTCTATATGCTTGATAGGCTGCTCCAGCAGAAACGTGCAGTTAACGTCTACCTGTATGAACTCTGCGAAAGAAACGGTTCTGGGGAGCTGGGTTTTTTTTCACCGCGCCAGTGGCTGCTCATGCGCGACACATGCAGACTTCTGCGGCCATTTGAGGAGATCACCAAACTGGTCAGTCGCAGCCATGGCGCCATCAGTGACATGGTACCTTATGCCTTCTTTCTGGAGCGTGCATTGCGTCGTGTCATTGATCAGGCTGTGGAGGAGCAGGAGCGGGAAGATGAGGAAGTCGCAATGCTGGATGAATTCCCAGGGGGGGCTACTCTATCTGAGACAAGTCAACAACAGGAGTCTGATGAGGAGTCAGAGGAGGATGGTGCCGGGGCGGATGAGCAGGAGCAAGAAGAGCATGCTTTAAACCTTTCTGGGATCCCTGTTGTGCGAGGATGGGGAGAGGAGAATGAAGAGGACGACATTATCCTGGATGATGAGCAGGAGCCAGGCCACCACACCGCTTCCACTTTAGTGCAAATGGGGGCCTTCATGCTCCAGTGTTTTAATAGGGACCCCCGTATAAAAAGCATGAGGGTCAAGGACCAGTACTGGGTGGCAACGTACTTAGACCCCCGGTACAAACACAAAATGGCGGAAATGTTACCGCCGTCGCAGAGGGCTGTCAGAATGCAGCACTTCCAGGCCTTGCTTCGAGAAATGCTGCATTCTGCTTTTGCGTGCGCTGGCAGAGGAGCAATTCCCACTCCCAGAGAAGGATTTGCGGGTACCAATCCAACAGCGCCTGCAAGAAGAGGCCGGTTTGAAGATGTGTTGGTGACTTCGGATATGAGGTCATTCTTTCAGCCGACCCATCGACAGGTGTCATCCGGATCCAGCATCAGGGAACGCCTAGACCGTCAGGTGTCCGACTACATTGGGTTAACGGCCGATGTGGACGCTCTGAGGAGTGATGAACCCCTAGACTACTGGGTGGGCAGGCTTGACCTCTGGCCAGAGCTTGCCCAATTTGCAATCGAACTGTTGGCTTGCCCCTCATCCAGTGTCCTGTCCGAAAGGACGTTCAGCGCAGCAGGGGGGATTGTGACCGATAAGCGTACTCGCCTAGCTCACCACAGTGTTAACTACCTCACATTTCTAAAAATGAATGAGGCATGGATCTCGGAGGAATTCAACACATGTGACCAGTAGACCATGTATATGTCTATAAACTATTTTTTTAATCAAGCACACAGACCTTCTTAATTCATTTGGCTCACTTCCTTGACCCAAAAAAGCACACCGTACTATATGCCCCTACCCTCCTCTTTGAAGAGGTTGAGCGGTGTCATATTTCTACTGGGGCTGCTTATGATATCCCTGTGCTGTGCTGACTTCCTCCTGGGGGTTCTTATTATGAAGGGATCACACTATCCCTGTGCTGTGCTGACTTCCTCCTGGGGGTTCTTATTATGAGGGGATCACACCATCCCTGTGCTGTGCTGACTTCCTCCTGGGGCTGCTTACGGTGCTGCTGTCAGTGCTGTATGTCACGGTGCTGCTGTCAGCGCTGTATGTCACGGTGCTGCTGTCAGCGCTGTATGTCACGGTGCTGCTGTCAGCGCTGTATGTCACGGTGCTGCTGTCAGCGCTGTATGTCACGGTGCTGCTGTCAGCGCTGTATGTCACGGTGCTGCTGTCAGCGCTGTATGTCACGGTGCTGCTGTCAGCGCTGTATGTCACGGTGCTGCTGTCAGCGCTGTATGTCACGGTGCTGCTGTCAGCGCTGTATGTCACGGTGCTGCTGTCAGTGCTCTGTATTACGGTGCTGCTGTCAGATGCCTCTATCACGGTGCATGTGTCATTCCGGTATGTCACGCTGCTGGTGATCATCTCCTGCACCCTCTTCTTTGCCTACCCTGGTCCCTGACCTTCCCTCTCCTCCATTGCCTTCATTAGCTCCATAGTCCTGAATTGTTAGAACAATTTCCCAAATAAAATAAAAATGCTTGTAGTTATCGATCCCAAATTCACCTCATACATGTATTATGTCATTGTCCAGATGGTGGGACTACGTTTTACCCCCTAATAATTACCACGTGGCCGCAAATTCGACATGAAGGTTTGCAAAGTTCGCCTCCCATTGAAGTCAATGGGGCCCGCGGCGAACGTTCGGTTTCGCGAACGTTTGGGTCCGTTCGCATTTCGCTTTCGCGAAACGTCCCGTCGGAAGTTCGTCCATCACTAGTGCCAAATCGCAAAAAGTGCTCTGGTCAGGAAAGGGGGTAAAATCTTCCGGGGGCCGAATCGGTTAAACTGCCTTTCCAATATTGACATGTTTTATGACTAGAGTTGAACTGATGTGAAAGCAGGGGCAGATCCAGGGGGGGGGGGCAACGGGGCAATTGCCCCTTCCGAAAATATCATTGATTGCAGTCCTCACCGAGTCTCTCTCTCTCACACATCAGTATAATCAGCCGATCGGCGGCGCTGAGAGAGAGAGACTCTGTGGTCACAAGAAGATAAGATAGAGGGAGGAGGTGTGTGGAGCTGCGCCGCTGGCTAGTGTTCCTTGCACTGGTTGCTAACGCCTGTGCCGCCTGGCGTGTAGCAACCAGTGACGTCAGTCACGTCGGAGGCTGGAGCCGCTACTGAGGAGGAGGAGAACCCCAGCATTCATAGCGGAGCCTTTTTCGTTCTCCGCCCCTTTGTGGGAGTGTTGGCTCCACCCACCTCCTCCCTCCATCTTCTCCACAGCACGGCGGGAACACAGGAAGAAGCAGTGACTGTGTGTCACTGTCATCTGAGGCTGCTGACTGCACCTGTAGACAGTGCAATTAACAGATCCCACTCATCTGCATTGCTTCTGCACGGGAGCCAATCCCCCCCACCAGAGCACCAAAATTATTATATAAAAGTGAGTAAAAGAATGAATGAATGTGAATGTGTAAAATCGCAAAATCTTGTGTGCCATACTGTCATTATTTATGGAAAACAAATGCTGCCCTTTTAGTCTTGTTCAATCTAAATACAGTTAAGGGGAAAACACTGCGCTACAATTTAGTATATGTGGAAGAAGGCCTCAACGGCCAAAAACAGCAGCCAACACCAAAAACAAACAAAGTTCAGCAAACAAAATAATAAAAACAGTGTAGCGCTTCAATAATAAATGTGGTCAACATAAATTATAAAAATAAAAACAAAGATCGTATGAATATGAATGCCTAAAGGAAAGTCCAACATTGGCCGCACATTCCACTATGTAGCCGGCACGAGGGTAACCGA
The DNA here is from genome assembly GCF_037356315.1 of Lithobates pipiens. Lineage (NCBI taxonomy): Eukaryota > Metazoa > Chordata > Amphibia > Anura > Ranidae > Lithobates > Lithobates pipiens. The sequence continues at coordinate 18,211,705 of NW_027507791.1, read as the reverse complement.
ACCGTCACAGAAGAGGGAAATTGGACTAGGCGAGTGTATTCATGTGAATCTGCTTGACAGTAAACATCAGGAAAAGGTGGATAAAATACTTCTTACCAACTCAGTTGGACTCACACAGTCATATGACAGTTGAGTCTAGAAGGCTTGAGGTCACAGTCTGGGACCAAGGAGTACAAAGAGGGAGGTCTGTTGAGCTGATGGATGAGCTCCAAACGATTGTAGGCCCAATAATGGATCCTTTCAAATGGAACGTCAAGGTTGTTTGTAGTCAAGCTCAGACGTAGCCCGTTGTACTGATGCTCCAATCTCCCCCGAATGGGGAGGGAGATGTTATAGAGGTTTAAGCCGGAGAAACGGAAAAAAAGAAAAAAGAAAAAAGGCTCCACATGGTGCAGGTCAAACGGTATAAAAAATGTTGGTTTATTGAAGTCAAAAAATAATTAATGACTTAGTGATCACATAAACAGTCTAAAATAGAATTAAAAGCAATGTAGGGTGCCAACAGCTCGCCCAACGCGTTTCGACATATGTGTCTTCTACAGGGGCATGTGCAACAAGCGCTACACTGTTTTTATTATTTTGTTCAATCTAAACCCCTTCAGCTCCGGAAAGTTTTACCCCCCCCCCCCCATGAACAAGCCATTTTTTGCGATACTGCTTTGCAGTACTGTAACTGACTGACAATTGCGCGGTCGTGCAATGCTGTAACCAAGTAAAATTGATGTCCATTTTTTTCTACTAATAGCACTTTCTTTTGGTAAAATTTTATATTTTGCAATATAAACATAGCGACAATTTTGAAAAAGAAAGCAATATTTTAAACTTTTTGCTATAAAAAAAAGTCTTCCTCAATTTAGGCCAATATGTATTTTGCTTCATATTTTTGGTAAAAAATCCCAATAAATGTATATTGATTGTTTTAAACAAAAGTTAGCGCATCTACAAAATAAGGGATAGATTTATGCCATTTTTATTTCTTTTTTCCTAGTAATGGCAGAAATCAGTGATTTTTTTTAGCAGGACTACAACTTTGTGGCAGACAGATCGTACACTTTTTGGGGATCAGTGACACGAATACAGTGATCAGTGCTAAAAATTTGCACTGTCACTTGTACTAATGACACTGGCTGGGAAGAGTTAACATCAGGGGTGATCAAAGAGTTAACGGTGTCCCTAGGGGGTGCTTGCTAACTGTGTGGGGATGGACTCACTAGTTCAACAGAGTGATCCGTGTTCCTGGTTAGCAGGAACACAAGATCACTCTGTTCATCTCTGACAGAGTGGCGATCTGCCTTGTTTACATCAGCAGACCGCTGTTCCATCTCTGTGGGGAGCGATTGCAGGTGGCCATCGGACATCACTTACCGCTGATTGGCTCCCCCTCTGGCCAATCAGCACATGTGCCTTTGCTGGCTATTGCACAAATGGCGTACAGGTACACCTTATTTTCTGACAGTGCCCCTCCTGAGACTAGACTCTGGATCCGCCCCTGTGTGAAAGAGGGTTTTTTCTTGGGACTTTAAATGAGACCTGTGTGACCATATGTCTCCACCCCTAAATCTGGTACATAAAATAGAGGGTTGGGACTTTAGATGAGGTGTGTATGAGGAGGCTCAACAATGAAACAATGTAATATGTGTTTATTGCCTAAAACACACTGCAGTAGCATGCAACATTGAGCACATACAAATATAGTAAACATAGAAAAAGTTTATTGCAAACAATAAACATGTAAATATCGACTTATAATGGCATTGTTAAAAAGGTGATCCTCCAAGAGATGAAATCTTTAACCACTACTATACCGGGCACCTTCGCCCCCTTCCTTCCCAGACCAATTTTCAGCTTTCAGCGCTCTCGCACTTTCAATGACAATTGCGCTGTCATGCTACACTGTACTCAAATGAAATTTTTATCATTTTGTTTGCACAAATAGAGCTTTCTTTTGGTGGTATTTATTCATGACTCAGTTTTTTTTATTTTTTGCGATACAAGCAAAAAAAGAGCGGAAATTTGGAAAAAAAAATATATTTTCTTCTTTCTATTTAAAAAAAAAATCCAATAAAATTTAAATTTAAACCAACATGTATTCTGCTGCATGTTTTTGGTAAAAAAAAAAAAATTCAGTTAAGTGTATAATAATTGGTTTGTGTTATCACAGACATATCTACGCAAATGATCATGTACAGATGTGTGCAGGTGATCATTGGGACATGTGATTTTAGTGGGACATATGTGGGGGACACGTGTTTTTATTATTTGGGGACATGTGTGTTTTGGGGACATTGTTTGGGGACATGTGTGTTTTACATGTGTGGTGACACTAGGTTGGTGATCAGTGAGTAAAAAGCTGTAAAAAAACATCTCATACTCACTGATCACCAGCCGGTTGCAGCGATCTGCTCTCCTCTCCTCACCGACAACTTCTGTGTGAGGAGAGGAGAGCAACCGTCTCTGTGTCTACATCACATGAGGGCTGTGATTGGACAGGACCGTCATTTGATCAGGAGGTCCAATCACAGAGCCCTCCTGCCGATCAGAGGTGCACCGGGTCCAGGTGACACGAGTGCATCAGGATCGTGCCGCTGCGCTGGCACGCGCGGGCTGGCATGGGAGCGATCCCCCTCCTTCTGAAGGACGTTCCTGAACGTTCATTCAGAAGGAGAGAGCACCCACCCAGCCGTATATGTACATTGGCTGGGTGGGAAGTAGTTAACCACCTGATCACATACATTTACTGCTGCAGGGCAGCTCTCCTGCGCGAACCGTGAAAAAGGAGCCATGCCTGCGGGTCCCGCGGCTCGCGATCGCTGTGTGCAGAGGCAGAGGCAGTTAGAACACACCCAGGGAACACACTTAACCCCTTGAGCGCCCCCTAGTGTTAACCCCTTCCCTGTCAGTGTCATTTTTACATTGATCAGTGTATTTTCATAGCACTGATCAATGTAATAATGTCACTGGTCCCCAAATGACATTGGGGTCAGTTTTGTCCGGCGCTATGTTGCAGTCCCGCTAAAAATTGCAGCTCGCTGCCATTACCAGTAAAAACAATAAAAATAAATAAATAAAAGTCCCTAAATCTATCCCATAGTTTGTAGATGCGATAACTTTTGCACAAACCAATCAATATACACCTATAGGGATTTTTTTTTTACCAAAAATATGTAGAAGAATATATATCAGCCTAAACTGATTAATAAATTATTTTTTTTATATATTTTTTTGAATATGTATTATAGCAGAAAGTAAAATCATTTTTTTTTTTTTTTTTTAAATTGTCGGCCTTTTTTTGTAGCGCAAAAAATAAAAACCCCAGAGGTGATCAAATACCACCAAAAGAAATTTCTATTTGTGGGAAAAAAGGGACACCAATTTTGTTTGGGTACAGAGTTGAACGACCGCGCAATTGTCAGTTAAAGCGACGCAGTGCCGAATCGCAAAAAAAATGGCCTGGCCATTAAGGGGGCAAATCCTTCCGGGACTGAAGTGGTTGAACCCCAAGATTTGGTCCTGAAAGTAAAACATGATGCATCTGTATAAGCCCGACGTGTTTCATGGCATAATGCCACTCTTCAGGGGCGGATGCGTGATAAATTAGGGCTGAACAGATGTACCCAGTCAACCTATGCAGTCGTTCTACTGCTAGGTCATCACCGACACACCCTACATCCCATTCTTCACAAATAATCAGACCACCACCTGAAATAGAGGTAAAGTAGAATTCCAGCTTTCATTGGGCTTTAAGTAAATATCTGGTGCACCTGTGCATGGCAGCCAATTAACTTCTAACTTCAGCTTGTTTAATTAAGCTTTGACGAAAAAATAAAAATAAAATCTGGAAGCCGATTGGTTTCCTTAAAGCGGGAGTCCGCCGGGACTCCGCGTTTTTTTTTTTTTTTAAAAGCCAGCAGCTACAAATACTGCAGCTGCTGACTTTTAAAATAGTGACACTTACCCGCCCAGCGCGCCCGCGATGTCGGCACCCGAAGCCGATCTCTCGATCGTCTCTCGGGTGCTGCCGCCGCCATCTTGGGTATGGGAATCAGGAAGTGGAGCCTTTCGGCTTCATTTCCCGGTTCCCTATTGCGCATGCGTGAGTCGCGCTGCGCAATACGGATGGACCTGCTGCCTCTGGGATCTGTGTGTTTCCCAGCAGGCAGCGGGGGACTTTCAGAAAGGGGCGTAGATCTACACCCCTTTCCGCAGAGAGCTATCCCGGAAGTGGGTGCAGATACCTGTACTGTACAGGTATCTGCACCCCCTCCCCCCTGAAAGGTGCCAATTGTGGCGCCGGAGGGGGGGAGGATTACAATGAGCGCAAGGTCCACTTTAGGGTGGACCTCCGCTTTAACAGAGCTTCACCAGATTTCGCACTCTACGGTTTTAGTAAATTGACCCCATCGCATATCTTCAGCCTTCTGGGGTGAATGTTTATTCAACCTAATTGATTGGGGACATTGTGTGATGACAGCTTCAGCATGAAGGTGCTTATTGCGGCAAAGTTGCCTTTTTATTTTTATTACCTCCTGGGGAACTTTAAAATAAAAATAAATAAATAGCTCAGAGTAGATAGCCTAAGGGGTCTGTTTGTATCTTAAGGTTTAAATTTTGTTTGACTATTCAGCACTTTTAAATGTTCTTTTTTTTTCCCTTTAATCAACCCCCTAATGAATTTTGATGTGATGAATAAAGAAATAAATGTATGTAATTTCTAGGCATTAATGCATACATTAGCATCGTTTATGTATGATAAAGATGTTGGAAGCCACTTTGTATTCTGTAATCTATATAAACAAGATGTGACCTTGTCCATCCCCGACCCAGTCACCGAGCTCCTTGGTGATTTCCAATACGTTTCTAGTCTGTTCTAGACACACACGGGGACAAAGAAGATGTTTGAGGACTGTAGCATGAAATGTAATCATGACGCCATCTAGCCATAACACACAATGCAGTATTATTACATAGTTAGTAAGGTTGAATAAAGACACCAGTCCATCCAGGGTGAGTGTCTACAATTGTCCCTATCCCTGTACATTGAACACTCACATCAGTCCCTACCTTCAAGGAGTCCACAATCCAAGGCCCCCATTCATATACTAGGGGCAATTTTGGACATAAGCCAATTAACTTACCTGCATGTCTTTGGAGTGTGGGAGGAAACCCACACAGGCACAGGGAGAACATGCAAAGTCCAGGCAGGTAGTGTTGTGGTTGGGATTTGAACCAGCAACCCTTTTTACTGCTAGGTGAGAGTGCTACCCACTATACCACTGTGCCGCCCAAGTATTATTAGTATGCAAAATGCTGGTCAAGAGCTTTGCATTCTAGTACTGGGTCATTGGCTTGGTTTCCTCCGAGGAACAATCTCCATGTAGTGTTTATACTGGCCCCATAATTGGGTGGGTTTCCTCAATACAAAATACACTCATCTGCCACTTTATTGTGAACACCTGGTCCAATTGCTTGGTAACACAAATTGCTAATCAGCCAATCATGTGGCAGCAACTCAAAGCCTTTAGGCATCTAGATGTGGTGAAGATGACTTGCATGAATTTCAAACCGAGCATCAGAATGGGGAATAGAGGTGATTTAAGTGACTTGGTTGTTGGTGCCAGACGGGCTGGTCTGAGTATTTCTGGGTTTTTCACACACAACCATCTCTCGGGTTTACAGAGAATGGTAGGAAAAAGAGAAAATATCCAGTGCGTGGCAGTTGTATGCAAAATGCCTTGCTGAGATCAGGGGTCAGAGGAGAATGGGCAGACTAGTTTGAGATGATAAAAAGGCAACAGTAACTCAAATAACCACTCGTTACACCTAAGGTATGCAGAATAACATCTCTGGATGCACAACACGTCTAACCTTGAAGCAGATGGGTTACAGCAGCAGAAGACCACACCAGGTGCCACTCCTGTCAGCTAAGAACAGGAAATTGAGGCTACAATTGGCACATTCTCATCAAAATTGGACAATAGAAAAGTGGAAAAACATTGCCTGGTCTGATGAGTCTCGATTTCAGCTGCGAAATTCAGATGGTTGGGTCAGAATTTGGTGTAAACAACATGAAAGCATGGATCCATCCTACCTTGTATCATCGGTTCAGGCTGGTGGTGGTGGTATAATGGTGTGGGGGATATTTTTTTGGCACACTTTGGGCCCCTTAGTACCAACTGAGCATGGTTTATGCACCACGACCTACCTGAGTATTGTTGCTGACCATGTCCATCTCTTTATGACTACAGTGTCCCCATCTTCTGATGGCTCCTTCCAGCAGGATAATGCACCATGTCACAAAGCTCCAATCATCTCACCACTGGACAATGAGGTCACTGTACTCCAATGGCCTCCACACTCACCACATCCCATCCAATAGAGCCAGGGGTGGACTGACAACTCATGGGGCCCCTGGGCAATAGGAGATTATGGGGCCCCCAGGCAATCAGAGATTATGGGACCACACAGTATACACAAACGCACACACACAGTATGCAATCACACAGTATACACAGACATGTTTCTATTGGCTGAGAAGGTACTGAAGAGGCGGGGCAGCTATAATCTCGGGATTTTTAGACCAAAAGGATGTCGGTAAGGGACATTTCAGAGACAGATGTAAAAAAAAACACAGATTTTTACATACTGTCCCTGGTTTTACTGAGGCTGGCAACCCTGATGGGGCCCCCGGACAGTGCCCGAGTGGCTAACTGGTCAGTCCAACCCCTGAATAGAGCACCTTTGGGATGTGGTGGAATGGGAGAGTCGCATCATGGATGTGCAGCCCACAAATCTGCAGCAACTGCAGGGTGCTATCGTGTCACTATGGAGCAAAATCTCTGTACCTAATAAAGTGGCTGGTGGGTGTATATCATAGGCTATGTCACATGAAAGATTTTAAAGCAGATAGTTGTTATAGATACAGAATTATTATCTTTAGTGGCATAAATTGCATATTGAAGCAAGGGTTCAGCAACAGGAGAATCCAAAGACCAGACAAGGTGTTCAGGAACACACAAGGCAAGGTGAAAGAGCAGGAGCCAGATGGCAAGATGCTATTACAAGTCCAAAGCTCATACATAAATACTAAAAATAAAATTAAATATGAACACCTATGAGTAATTAATTAATTGATTGCAATAGTAGTGAGAAAAGTTGATCTACCCCTCTAATAAATCAAACATAACATCATTTATAAAAAGAATTATAAATAACAAGTGTTAATAATGAAATTTGAAAAATCCCAGTGAAGTGATAAAAAAGTCCAATAAATGAAAAATAGTCCAGTGAGAACTTAATAAACATTTATGAAAAAATAAAAAATATTAAATTAATAGTAGCAATAAAAATAAAATTTAAAAAAATATATATATTATTGATAATAATAACAAAATTGGTGATAATAATGAGTGCAATAATAATAAAAAATTAAAAATTAAATATAAAAAGTGTTCAATCTTCTGTGCAACCAAAAAACACCAAGGATTGTGATCACCACCACACAAAATATGCACTTAACAAAAGGCAAGCGATTTCATGCCCATAGTCAATCTCCACAGCACCTCCTCAGACCATGATCACAGTAGGCTCCCTTGTTGAATAGAACAGGCCGGGACCATCAACAGCAGCACGTGAAGCAGAAAGGCAGTACTCGGGATCCCAGGGAAATGGAAAGGAGACTCACCATGCCATAATTCTGTGCAACAAATTTAATAAAAGTAAAGAAATACACTTACATAGAAAGCAGTAAAAACGGCCATAAAAAATGCCGGCCGGCATGCATTCGCCCATCCAACCAACACTGTATCGCAATGACGTCAGCACGTCTGCCACCCAACATACGTTTTGTCGTAAAAAGTGAATTTTTATAGCACTGATCACTGACAGTGGTCCCAAAATAGTGTCAAAAATGTCTGATGTGTCCGCCATAATGTTGCAATCCCGATAAAAATTGCAGATTGCTGCCATTACTAATAAAAAAGAATTCATAATAAAAATGCCATGAAACTATCCCCTATTTTGGAGACGCTATAACTTTTGCACAAACCAGTCAATATACGCTTATTGTGACTTTTTTTTAATCAAAAATATGTAGAAGAATACATATAGGCCTAAACTATGGAAAGACATTTTTTATTATATATTTTTGAGGGATATTTATTATAGCAAAAAAGTAAAAAATAGTGTTTTTTTCAAAATTGTTTTATTTTTCATTTTTTTGTTTATAGCGCAAAAAGTAAAAACCACAGAGGTGATCAAACACCACCAAAAGAAAGCTCTATTTGTGGGAAAAAAGGGGTAAATTTTGTTTGGGTAAAACGTCACATGACCGTGCAATTTTCAGTTAAAGCAACGCAGTGCCGAATCGCAAAAAGTGCTCTGGTCAGGAAGGAGGGGAATCCTTCTGGGGCTGAAGTGGTTAATGGCAACTATAATCACAGGTAGTGTTACTCACTGTGTCTCAGGCTCTGTAGTATTTCGTAGCAGTGACACCTATGCTAAATGGGGTCTCATCCAGCCCCTCCCACTTCACATTCCTCACCAGTCATCTGACCTTTAGTCTCTGCCCCCCAGCCATGCCATGAACTGAAGGTGCGGCTGCAAAGAGGCTGAGTGGGCGGCTATGGGCTCCAGGGACAGCCCTGCTGGGCGGCCATAAAAAAGTCTGGGAGAGCATTGCAGGCTTCAGGAAAAGCCCGGGATTCGGTGACCCCTGGCAAATCATCATTCGACCCCCAAGGGGGTTCCTACCCCCAGCTAAAATCATTACAGAAAAAACAGCTTATTGCATATTAAACATCATGGATTTTTACAATCTCGTAGTTACATGCCAAGTATCATAGACTATCTTTTGCACATGTGATATTCATCCAACATGTTTCTTGCATAGCTCCCAACTGTCCCTGATTTGGAGGGACTGTCCCTGATTTGGAGCAATGTCCCTCTGTCCCTCATTCCTCCTCATTTGTCCCTCATTTTGGTCTGATCTACAGTTAGGGCCATAAATATTTGGACAGTGACACAATTTTCGCAAGTTGGGCTCTGCATGCCACCGCATTGGATTTGAAATGAAACCTCTACAACAGAATTCAAGTGCAGATTGTAACGTTTAATTTGAAGGGTTGAACAAAAATACCTGATAGAAAATGTAGGAATTGTACACATTTCTTTACAAACACTCCACATTTTAGGAGCCCAAAAGTAATTGGACAAATAAACATAACCCAAACAAAATATTTATTTATTCAATATTTTGTTGCAAATCCTTTGGAGGCAATCACTGCCTTAAGTCTGGAACCCATGGACATCACCAAACGCTGGGTTTCCTCCTTCTTAATGCTTTGCCAGGCCTTTCCAGCCACAGCCTTCAGGTCTTGCTTGTTTGTGGGTCTTTCCGTCTTAAGTCTGGATTTGAGCAAGTGAAATGCATGCTCAATTGGGTTAAGATCTGGTGATTGACTTGGCCATTGCAGAATGTTCCACTTTTTTGCACTCATGAACTCCTGGGTAGCTTTGGCTGTATGCTTGGGGTCATTGTCCATCTGTACTATGAAGCGCCATCCGATCAACTTTGCACCATTTGGCTGAATCTGGGCTGAAAGTATGTCCCGGTACACTTCAGAATTCATCCGGCTACTCTTGTCTGCTGTTATGTCATCAATAAACACAAGTGACCCAGTGCCATTGAAAGCCATGCATGCCCATGCCATCACGTTGCCTCCACCATGTTTTACAGAGGATGTGGTGTGCCTTGGATCATGTGCCGTTCCCTTTCTTCTCCAAACTTTTTTCTTCCCATCATTCTGGTACAGGTTGATCTTTGTCTCATCTGTCCATAGAATACTTTTCCAGAACTGAGCTGGCTTCTTGAGGTGTTTTTGGGCAAATTTAACTCTGGCCTGTCTATTTTTGGAATTGATGAATGGTTTGCATCTACATGTGAACCCTTTGTATTTACTTTCATGGAGTCTTCTCTTTACTGTTGACTTAGAGACAGATACACCTACTTCCCTGAGAGTGTTCTGGACTTCAGTTGATGTTGTGAAGGGGTTCTTCTTCACCAAAGAAAGTATGCGGCGATCATCCACCACTGTTGTCTTCCGTGGACGCCCAGCCCTTTTTGAGTTCCCAAGCTCACCAGTCAATTCCTTTTTTCTCAGAATGTACCCGACTGTTGATTTTGCTACTCCAAGCATGTCTGCTATCTCTCTGATGGATTTTTTCTTTTTTTTCAGCCTCAGGATGTTCTGCTTCACCTCAATTGAGAGTTCCTTTGACCGCATGTTGTCTGGTCACAGCAACAGCTTCCAAATGCAAAACCACACACCTGGAATCAACCCCAGACCTTTTAACTACTTCATTGATTACAGGTTAACGAGGGAGACGCCTTCAGAGTTAATTGCAGCCCTTAGAGTCCATTGTCCAATTACTTTTGGTCCCTTGAAAAAGAGGAGGCTATGCATTACAGAGCTATGATTCCTAAACCCTTTCTCCGATTTGGATGTGGAAACTCTCATATTGCAGCTGGGAGTGTGCACTTTCAGCCCATATTATATAAATAATTGTATTTCTGAACATGTTTTTGTAAACAGCTAAAATAACAAAACTTGTGTCACTGTCCAAATATTTATGGCCCTAACTGTATATAGATGTATATAAAATGCACTTTTTATCTTTCAAAAAGTGTTTCCCAGCGCTAAACCTTTCATTCAGTTTCTAAACTGCTACATTTGTAAATTTTAAAAGCCAATACAAGGAATAGTAATGGTTAAAAAAAGCACTTGTGGGTTTAACAATTTTTTTTGTATAATTCGCCTTTAAAGGGGCGTGGCAGGGGGTGGGTCCTATGCTTACATACTTTTGCTAATAGGTGTCCCTTCTTCCCATCTTAGAAAGTTGGGAGGTATGTTCTTGGAACAATGTCTACTTTTTCAAGACTGTATATGCAGTTAAGATAACAAATATTCTCATACAGTGGACCTGCATATGCATCCCTGAAAAAGTGGACATTCTTCTGAGAAACATGTTGGATAAAAAAAAACACCATATGCACGATAATTGACGATGCTAGCTATGTCACTATAGGATTGTAAAAAAAAAACATGATGTTTAATATGCAAATTGGTAACTGTTTTTTTCACTTATGATTTTAACCAAGGGGACTTGAATACATCTTCTCTTTCCTTCATATACTGTATGTAAAACATACAGAGCCTGAAGTATTTCTATAGCTTTGTCGATGTTTAATGCTTACTTATCGTACATATCTCAACAATTTCTTTATCATTTGATAAATAAGGTTCTCTATAAAGGGTGTTCAGAATGTGAGACATGCTCACGTTGCTCAGTCCAGCACTCAGTCTCTCTCCTGTCCAACCAGGCCCACCTCTGGCAGTAATGCTACCAGAAGCCACTCTTCAGATTGCTGCCTGTTTTGACCTTGGACTCTCTCCGCATTTTGCTTCTTCTGCTGCCTGCCCTGACCTCAAACTGTCTTTGGATCATGCTTCGTCGTCTGCTGCCTGCCCTGACCTTGGACCGTCTGTCAGGGCTGGGCTCAGCCCTTCCTTCTCTGATCTGGCCGCTCAGCTGTCGACTAATTGCCAGCTCCTATCTCTCCACAGATACTCAGCTGTTGATGATATCCTGCTCGTCAGTCCTGCCTACTTAAGCCGTCCAGCCTAGAGCATCTCTGCCTTTGCCTTAGTCAGCAACACAGAGAAGATCTCCTGCATTCCTGTTAGAAGACTTGCTTGGCTGACATCCCTTCTGGCTCCAGATCCTGCTTGCTGTTTTACTATGCTCATCTCCTGCTCCCTGACGTTTGGCTTGTCTGACTAGCCGTTCCAATTCCTGAACTCTATCTACGTTTGTTCCATTTACTTTTATTATTAAACAAGTGTGATTTAACTGTTCTTCTGTCTCGGTCTGATTTCATGGTTTCTGACACCACCTCTGTATTATGCTTCATTTACTGCCTGTCATGACCACAGATTGCCTCTGGACTTTGCTCTTCCAAACACATATCAACAAAAAAAAGAAAAAATGGCCTGAGAGATTTGTTTAGTGTTCCTGAGTAAATTCTAGAAAGTTCATGTAAGGAGAAATAATCCATTTGAATTAACAACAATCTTGATACACTTTTGGTAGCCCCTCAGAACAGACAGAAGGACTCTCTGTAATGATAAGAAAAGAACACTAGGGGCACCAAGTCAAGGCAAGGCACTAAGTGTAGCATTAGAAAGACTTTAACAATAAAAAGCCAATAAAAAACTTGCAAAGGTAACAAAATATGGCATCTATCATAAACACAGATCTCATGTGGATGTATGGCAAATCACTTAATTCCAGGAAACGGCCTCACTGCCGCTGGACAGGTTGAAGAAACCAGGAAGCAAGTTTAAAACCAGGGACCAGGAAGCCAAGGATCTTGGGGGAGGGTAGGGCTGAACCAAAATCATACATCATAGGAGAGCAAAAGGAGTGTGGCTACAGGTTTCAGAGCTGCCCAGGCTACTTTCTCAAACCTTGAGGCTGCAGTTGCTCTCTATGTCCTCAATGATATGTTCATGCTAGATCTAGTAACATCGTCTGCCTCCCACCAGCAGGGGAGCAGACAAGAGAAAGGAGCTCCATAGACTTGTAAACTGTCCCCACCGGAATGTGAGAGATGAAGTCTTGAATAGGAACTATGCTGTGGAGTCTTATGGACCATTGAACTGCAGTACCCCTATAGAGACAGTGTGAGTGAGAGAGAAAGGCTGCATTTCCCAAGCTGCAGTCCAAGGAACTTCCTCTTTTGGCATAGGGTGAGCAAAGTGAGCACGCCTGCCTTTCTGGGTGTGCACCCACCTGACACAAGCCTGTGAGTTGAGCCAGAGAGGGTCCTGCATGCTGGGGACCACAGGAAGAGAGGGTTGGAGTGCACAGAGATTGATGACTGAGCTATTGGCCGTACACAGATCTTTTCTGCAGAGGGACCAGAGGGCTGTACACCTCTGGGCTGAGGACCAAAGCCATTGGAGCCATTGGACGCAGATCCAGAGAACATCTGAACAACGGGGCTGCTGCTGCCATATCTTTAGGATTGGGGAGACGACAGTACTGCCATTGACCTGTCATTGCTAGTAAAGACTGAGCACTTAGCGACTGTACATTTAACTAGGACTGTACTTATGTGCACCATCATAAAGACTGGGCCCCAAATTTAGCCGGCTGAAGAACTAGGGCAAAGGACTGTCTCTTCATACAAACTGCTCTACAGGGACTTCACTCACTGCCTAAAGTAATGGGTGCCATTGCAATATACCTGGGCCTTAGCAATAAACCCTAGAGTGCACTCTAGAAGCATAGTTCACTGGTTGCAGGAAAGTATCATTTACCATTGCTGTTAATGTTATCTGTGCCATTGCTTAAAGAGGAAGTAAACTCCCCTTTGTTTGTACCTATAGGTAAGCCTATAATAAGGCTTACCTATAGGTACTGTAAATATCTCCTAAACTTGCACCGTTTAGGAGATATCTACTGTATACTGCACCGATTACGTCATCACCGCATGCGGTCTGAAGGAACGGCTGCCCGTGCCGTTTCTTCATGGCCCTGTGATGTGACTGGTGGCTCTGGCCAATCACAGCGCCAGAGCCAGCAAACCCAGAAGAAACACCAAGGAAGATATCAGCCATCTCAGTGATGCATACTAGCTCATTATGCCTTTGTCTTACAGTTTCTTTTTTTTTTGGGGGGGGGGGGGGGGGGGGTTTACAACCTCTTTAATGCTGATCTGCAGACCACAAGGTATATATTAAATTATCTGTATAGATCCTTATTCTGTCTGACTACTCTTTTGTCTAGAGCTGGGGTCGCCAAACTTTCTGAATAAAGGACCAGTTTGCTGTCCTTCAGACTTTGAGGGGGCCGGAATGCAGCCAGTGTGAGTAGAAAATGCCCTGGTGTCAATGAGTGTAAACAATACCCCATCATTGGTATTAGTGGGAGGAATAGTGCCCAATCATTGGTATCAGTGGGGGAATAGTGCCTCATTGTTGGTATTAGGGAGAGGAATAGTGCCCCGTCATTGGTGTCAGTGGTAGGAATAGTGCCCAGTCCTTGGTGTCAGTGGTAGGAGTAGTAACCCACCATTTGTGTCAGTGGTAGGAGTAGTACCCCACCCTTGGTGTCAGTGGTAGGAATAATGCCCCATCCTTGGTGTCAGTGGTAGAAATAGTGCCCGATCCTTTGTGTCAGTGGTAGGAATAGTACCCCATCCTTGGTGTCAGTGGTAGGAATAGTGCCCCACCCTTGCTGTTAGTGGTAGGAATAGTGCCCCATCCTTGGTGTTAGTGGTAGGAATAGTACCCCATCCTTGGTGTCAGTGGTAGGAATAGTGCCCCACCCTTGCTGTCAGTGGTAGGAATAGTGCCCCATCCTTGGTGTTAGTGGTAGGACTAGCACCCCATTCTTGGTGTCAGTGGTAGGAATTTACAGTACCTATAGGTAAGCCTTATTCCAGGCTTACCTATAGGTACTACTTAGGGAGGTTTACAACCTCTTTAAGCCCTGGGGGCAACCAAGTACCGGGCTGCTGTAGCTGAAATTATACTTAATTTTGACTGTTACAAGTGGGAAATGGATATGCTATTGATGAAATAATCCTACTGAATCCCTAAAACTTATATGTGATTTTTATACATGGTTTGCAGTCAATAAATGGTCTACATTGTGGCGATTACAGCAATTTGTAAGTCACTAGGGGGATCGGTGCTTTGATACATTTAACAACAAAATCACCAGCTAGTGCCGTTTCTCTTGTGCTTAGATGCTAGTGATTAACCCCTTCACTCCTAAGGGTAAAACACATCTTAATGCCTAAGCACAATTTTGCAACATTGACATATGTTAGTAAAACCGTAAATATTGTCACAACTTCTTTCAGGACAAATTGGGCTTTCATTTGGTGGTAAGTGGTAATGGATAGCTCCTGATTTTATTTTTTTTAATTATCAATGGAAAACTGGCCTAAAATAGTAAAAAAATATATATATTTTTTAAATTTAGCTGTATATTTCTTGCTAATACCATAACCTTCCACCAAAGAACAAACCAAATAAAAAATTCTCCTGCTCCTGACAATCACAGCGATACCACATATGTGTATGTTTGTTGTTGTTTTCACTCATAGTACAGCCCAAAAACAATATTTTGCTTTTGTTTTAATCCTACCTAAAACACACTGACACTAATTTTAATTTTAATACAAAAAAATAAAAAAATCCTGTCCAAAATAAAATACTGATCCTGACCTTAACCTTTGACCCGGGACCTGGCGCAAACACTAATGCCTTTTACACACGGTGTGATCGGATCGTGCTGTCAGAAAATCCGATCATGTTTGGGCTCCATCTGACTTTTTCCATTGGAATTTTCGACACACAAAATTTGAGAGCAGGATCCAAAGTTTTCCAACAACAAAATCCAATCGTTTAAATTACGATCGTGTGTAGACAATTCCAATGGACAAAGTGCCACGCATGCTCAGAATAAATTACGAGACAAAAAGCTATTGGCTACTGGCCTGTTTATAGTCCCGTCGTACCTGTTCTACGTTACTGCGTTCAGAACGATCGGATTTTCTGACAACTTTGTGAGATCGTTTGTATGTAAGACAAGTTTGGGCCAAAATCCATTGGAAAAAATCTGGATTTTGTCGTCGGAAAGTCCGACCATGTGTACAGGGCATAACCCTGGCACTGACCTAGATCAAACCTTGATCTAGGTATTTTTTGGTATTTTATTATTAATATTATTATTATTATTTTTTACACACACTTTACTCTGCAAGGAGAGAGAGATATGATGCATCTCTCTCCTCCATTCACAGAGAAAAAACACTGGTGTGGGCTTCACGGTGACTGATCACTGTGGTAGCCAATCAGAGGCTATCACAGTGATCAGGTGACTTGGAATTTGGCATTCCAGGTCCCCCTCATTAGTACAAGGCCCGGGGCTCTCTCCGTGAGACCCTGGTCTCTGTGCTGGGAGCACGTCGTGCGGCGATATGAAAATTTGCGGCCCTCGTGGAAAAAAGTCCAGTCCAGTGGGTCCACATATTCGTGTTAAGTCAGCGTGAAGGGGTTAAGGCACAGCAAAGATTAGCAGTCACTATTAATGAGTGAAACTCAGAGATTATATTTGCCCAAAATTTCAGTGAAAATCTGTGAGATGTTGTTGACATTTCACAATCATCACAAAACACATTGCAGTCAACGGGGAAGGCAAAACGAAGATGTTTCTAGTAGTTTTTAAGGGTGCAATGGCCTTACAAAGGCTCCTGAAGATTACCGAAGCTTCTTTCAATATTTAAATATATGTTAATGTATACAATAATTAGTTTTTAGTGGTAAATGTATGTTAGGTTTGTTATTGTGTTTTAGTTTTGTTTGCTATTGTGTTTTACTTTGTTCTTCGTTAAAGCGGTTGTATACCCCTTTTTTACATTTTTACCTACAGGTAAGCCTATAATAAGCCTTACCTGTAGGTAAATGAATGAACATTCGCCCTGCGTGCAGCCACTGATGTCAGCGGCGCATGCACAGTAAAGGTCCAGTGGAGGTCCATCGTATCGCGTCGGAACTTGCCTGAACGGAGGACTTGCAAGAATGGAGGACTCATCACGGAGCTCCGGAGGGGCCGGAGCCACGAGCCCAGAAGAAACACAGAGGGAAAAATGTCAGCTCCCTTGGCAGTGACCGGGATCTGATGCCGATGCTTTGTTCTAAGGTAAGTATTTCATGATACGCTAGTATTCAGTGCATACTAGCTCATTATGCCTTTGCCTTACAGGTTTTTATTTTTTTTCGTTTGTGAGTGTAAAACTGCTTTAACCACTTGCTTACTGGGCACTTAAACCCCCCTCAGTCCCAGACCAATTTTCAGCTTTCAGCGCTGATGCACTTTGAGTGACAATTACGCGGTCATACAACACTGTACCCAAATGAAATTTTTATCATTTTTTTCCCACAAATAGAGCTTTCTTTTGGTGGTATTTAGTTACAGCTCGGAGTTTTATTTTTTGCTAAACAAACAAAAAAAGATGCAAAAAAAAAAAAAAAAAAAAATCATGTTTTAATAGTTTGTTATAAAATTTTGCAAACGGGTCATTTTTCTCCTTCATTGAAGTGCGCTGATAAGGCGGCACTGATAGGCTGCATTGGTGGGCACTGATGGGCTGCATTGGTGGGCACTGATGGGCTGCATTGGTGGGCACTGATAGGCTGCACTGGTGGGCACTGATAGGCATAGTTAAGGCGGCACTAATAGGCACAGATAAGGCGGCACCGATGGGCACAGATAAGGCGGCACTGATGGGCAAAGATGGGCACAGATAAGATGGCACGGATGGGTGGCACGGATAAGTGGCACGGATGGGTGGCACGGATGGGCACTGATAGGTACCACAGATAGATGGGACTGATGGGCACTGATAGGTGGCACTGATAGGTGGCTCTGATAGGCGGCACTGCTGGGCACTGATGGGCGGCACTGCTGGGCACTGATGGGCGGCACTGCTGGGCACTGATGGGCGGCACTGGGGTGCAGCACCTGAGGCAGATTTTGGGTGGCACTGTGGGTGGCACTGCTGGGTGGCACTGTGGGTGGCACTGTGGGCACTGCTGGGTGGCACTGTGGGCACTGCTGGGTGGCACTGTGGGCACTATGGGCACTGCTGGGTGGCACTGACAGGGGGGCACTTACTTTATTTCAGGATGGCACTGCGGGTGGCAGGTGGGCACTGGCAGGGGGCAGGTGTCCTTTTAAATTGCTGGCCGTGATCGGGACTGATGTCCCGAACACGGCCGCCGGCGATCGGCTTTTTTTTTTTCTCCTCGCGCTGTCAGCGCGAGGAGGAATACTAGCCGATTACCGGCTCCGTTTTATCACATGATCAGCTGTCATTGGCTGACAGCTGATCACGTGATAAGGGGTCGGGATCGACCCCTTACACGGATCGGTGATCAGGCGAGTCTCACGGACTCGCCGATCACAGAGCGCGCCGCGCGCGCCCCTCAGGGGGCGCGCAGGCCGCTCGTAACCGGGACTACGTCAATAGACGTAGTCCCGAAAATGTGGGTCCGCGCTATTGCCGTCATTTTGCAATAGCGCGGATCCCAAGTGGTTAAAGAGGTTGTGAACCTCTGAAAAGAAGAAAAAAAAAAAAAAAACCTGCAAGACAAAGGCATAATGAGCTAGTATCGCATACTAGCTCATTATGAAATACTTACCTCAGAATGATGCCCTAAATCAGTGTCGGCCCTTCAAATTCATGGCCGACATCTTCCACCGCAGTTACTCCCGGGTTCGCGGCTCCGGTGCTGTGATTGCCGCATGAGCACGACTCCTGAAGAAATGCCACCAGCGGCCCGTTTCTTCAGTGTGCATGTGCCAATGACGTCGGCAGCAGCGCATATACTGAATATCTCCTAAACTGTGCAAGTCTAGGAGATATTCACAGTATCTTACAGGTAAGCCTTGTTATGGTCTTAGCTGTAGGTAAGAGTGGTGTAACAGGGTTTTCAACCACTTTAAGTATGATTGTATTTTAACAATTTCCCTTTGAGATTAATAAAGTATTTTAAATCTGAATATTAGGTGTCAAAAACCAGCCGCTTATTATCTTCATTATTTACACAATTTTATGTTTCAACGGTAAAATTAAAAATGTAAATAACAGTCAAAAAGAGCATAAAAACAAAAAAAAAAATGAAATACAAAGAACAAAGTAAAATAGACTAATGCCCTGTACACACGACCGGTTTTCCCATCGGAATAAACTCTGAAGGTTTTTCAGGCGGAATTCTCCTGAAACTGTCTTGCGTACACAGGATCACACCATAGTCCTACCGTCAAGAACGCGGTGACGTACAACACGTACGACGGGACTAGAAAAAGGAAGTTCAATAGCCAGTAGCCAATAGCTTCCATCTCGTACTTGCTTCAGAGCATGCGTTGTTTTTGGTCCGTCGGAACAGCATACAGACGAGCGGTTTTCCCGATAGGAATTGGTTCCGTCGGAAATATTTAGAACATGTTCTATTTCTAGGTCCGTCAGAATTTTCGACGTAAAAAGTCTGATGGGGCATACACACGATCGGAATATATGATGAAAAGCTTCCGTCTGACTTTTTCTGTCGGATATTATGCTCGTGTTTACGCGGCATAAAGGGTGCAATGGCCTTAAAAAGGCTCCTGAAGGTTACCGAAGCTTCTTTCAATATTTCAATTCATTTTAATGTATATGTTAATTTGTTTTTAGTGGTAAATCTATTTTAGGTTTGTGATTGTGTTTTGTTTAGTTTTGTTTAGTTTAGTTTTGTTTGTTATTGTGTTTTGCTTTGTTCTTTGTTAAAGCGGTTCCAAAAACAAACCATAAGGAAAGAGTAGATGTTTTTTTTTTTTTTTTCCTATTCAGCCAAATGAGTGAAATTGAGAGTTTCTACAAAATTGTATTTTGCAAAAATGACTCCCCTCATCTCTAATTGCCACCTTCTGCGGCAACTCTGTAGCAGCTTCAAATAGACAGAGGCAGTAAGTAGAGATGTATGTAGGTGCTAAACTTTTCATCCAATTTCTAATTTGCTGCATTTGTACATTTCAAAGCCAGTATAGGTAAGTAGTAGTAGTAAAAAAAAAAGCAATTGTGGGTTTAACTAATCATTTTTTTTTTTTTATAATTCCTATGCCTACATACTTTTGCTAGTAGCTGTCCCTCATTCCCATCTTAAAAAGTTGGGAGGTATGCCGCTATGATCTGTCTGCATTACATAGGGAAGTACAGCGACCCAGTGGTGGCATAATTTGGGTGTAAAATAAGAGATGTAATGAAAATAGGAAGATTTTATTTAAACATTTAACCCGGGAAAGAAAAAATATAAGCAAATTAAACCTCATTATTAAAATGGAGCTCCATCCAAAAGGGGAAGCGCCACTTGTTTGACTCCTCAACCCCTCCGCTGTGACATTTGCCACCTTTCGGGAGGGCGGGTACCTGGTTTTGACAGGTACCCGCTCCTGCTTCTTGCTGAGCTCGCCACGGCGAACTCAGTTGAAAGTTTGGCCCCCTCCTCCTTCTCGCGCCATTGGGTCATTCACAAAGTGCAGCGCACTTCGCGCATGGGCAGTAGGGAACCAGTTGTGAAGCCGCAAGGCTTTACTGCCGGTTTCCCTTAGCTGAGATGGCGGCTGCAGAACCCGGAAACAGATTGAAAAATCGGCTCGGCTAAAGACACTGCTGGATTAGTGGATAGGTAAATGTCCTAATAATAAAAGTCAGCAGTTACAGTATTTGTAGCTGCTGACTTTTTTTCTAAAAGAGCCTGAAGCACCGCTTTAAAGGAGTTTGAGGTATTTAAAAAAATAAAGAAACATACATACTCAGCTCCGTGCTGCAGCATCAATCTTATGCTGCAGCTGTCCCCCACTGGCTCTAAACCCTGGCTTTGAACCCAAGAACTGAGTAATCACATGACCACTGATCACTCAGTTCTCTGTCTTCTTGGAGCTGAGAGCAGTGACTGTCAGTCACTGATCTCCGCTTAACCCCTTTCAGAGCTCACTGGACCTCAGGGCTGGGGAGGGGGTGGGTGCAGCTGGCTCAGGCTCTCAGCGACTCTCTGAAAGGCTGAGCCAGCTGCCTATCAGGAATCTTGCTAGATCCCAACAATATGGTCAGGATCCTTCCAGAGCCTGGAGCTGCTCTGTAATACTGCCAGCTGATTCTGGGTCACATGAGAGCAAAAGTAAGGGCATTGCTGTGACCCAGAAGAGAAGTATGGCTAAGAAAGCTTTGGCCATATTTATCTTTTAAGCTTGTAACAGCAGCATATCATCTTTAGAAAGACAGCTGTGAGGACTTCTGCATGTCTTAAGGGATGCCAGCAGTGTGTCATGTTTCTTATTACCACACTGATCATGTGATCTTAGTAGGCAGACCCTCAAACCAGCATGGCTTATTTTGGTATCCACAGGACAGGAGCAGGTAAGGATTTGCAATAGGGATTCCTAACAGTGGCGGTGCATCCATAACGGGCGCACGGGCGCCGCACACTCTTTCATGCCACCCCCTCTAGCACCAATAAATAGATTCATGCATTACATGAATCTATCTATGGCCGCCGTTGCCACCCCCTATTCAGGTGTCTGGCCCCTTGGGCGCAGGGTGCCTGAATTACAGCGGCGGGGGATGGTTTTGAAGCACCTGATTAGAGCTGTAGGCTCTAATAGGCATCAAAAAAGGTGACCTGCGAGCACATGCCGGGGTCACTCAGCTGTGTTAGAAAAACAAATGACTATTTGCTTTCCTAACACTAAACTGCCTCTCCACCAATCAGGTGCTCCGATCTGTTACCCATCACCTGATTGGCTGAAACGACAGGCACTGTGATTGGATGCTAGGCATCCAATCATAGCAGAGGACAGGTGGAGAGGACGGGAGAAGACATTGAGGAGCTGTACCACCGAGACAGGTAAGTGCAGACGGCCAGCACACTGGCAGCATTTGATATGGCACAGTGGCTGCGTTTGATGGGGCACAGTGGGAGCAAATGATGGGCACAGTGGGGCAATTGATGGACACAGTGGGTGCAATTGATGGGTCCAGTGGCGGCAATTGATGGGCACAGTGGCGGCAATTGATGGGCACAGTGGCTGCATTTGATGGGAACATTGGCTGCGTTTAATGGGAACAGTGGCTGCGTTTGATGGGTACAGCGGCAGCAATTGATGGGCACAGTGACGGCAATTGATGGGAACAGTGGCAGCAATTGATGGGCACAGTGGCTGAGTTTGATGGAAACAGTGGCTGCGTTTGATGACACAGTGGTGGCAATTGACGAGCACAGTGGCAGCATTTTATGGGGCACAGTAGCTGCATTTGATGGCACAGTGGCTGTGTTTGATGCCACGGTGGCGGCAATTGATGGGCACAGTGGCTGCGTTTGATGTGAACATTGGCTGCGTTTGATGGAAACAGTGGCTGCGTTTGATGGGCACAGTGGCAGCAATTGATGGGCACATTGGCGACAATTGATGGGCACAGTGGCTGCGTTTGATGGCACAGTGGCGGCAATTGACGAGCACAGTAGCTGCATTTTATGGGGCACAGTAGCTGCATTTGATGGCACAGTGGCTGTGTTTGATGCCACAGTGGCGGCAATTGATGGGTGCAGTGACTGCGTTTGATGGCACAGTGGCTGCGATTGATGGCACAGTGAGGCTGCAATTGATGTTTTTTTTCTGAATTTTTCAGTTTGTTTGCACCCCCCCAAAAAATTTTGAGCACCAGCCACCACTGATTCTTAATTTTAAAATATATACAATTAACCCGAAGAGGATTTTCCATCTGCACAAAAGTGGGTTTGACTTTAAATACTCTTCTCATTTCCCCCGTTAAAACATCTTGGATATTTTCCACATCCATTTTCTCGGCTTTGTGTTGGCGATTATGAAGGAACCGCGCAGAAAGATGAGAAGGCGGCATCGACTTTCCTGCAGCACAATTCACAGAACGCCTTGGTGGAGCAATTTATAATTTGCATCGATTAGCAACGTTTACTTAATCAATAACACATTAAAGTAAATAAATAGGATGCATTGGCAAATCTAGTAATTATAACAATGCAGCAACACAAAACAAAAATGATCGCGATGGTCCAAAGAAAACGAAGTGTAAATAATTAGCGGCGGTATAGACGTGCGGGTGGGCGGGGGTCGAGGGGGGTGCTGTGAGGAGAAGGACGCAGCGGAGTGTTAAAGGACGGCAGTTGTACGCCTCGTGTTTTGTAACGCTGACCTTGGACTAAATACATTCACCTCCTTCTGAGCCCAGGGAGCAGAACCTCGTTATCATTCTCGGCACAAAGACGTGACAAAGGAACCGTAGAAGCCGGGGACATTTTGGCTTGCTGAGGAACAACTCATGGTAAATATGTAAAAAATACATTGTGTGTTCTTTCACAACAAGCCACAAAAATATTTAAAAAATTTCAGAATTGCCTGAATTCAGTCTCTATAAAGCTGGCAACATTGTGGCTATACCAGCCAATATGCATTGCCAGGGCCTGTCTGATTGTATATAATTTCAGTGGCGGCTGGTGCTCAAACCTTTTGGGGGGGGGGGGGGGCACAAACAAGCTGAAAAATTCTGGAAAAAAAACCCCATCAATCGCAGCCACTGTGCCCATCAATTACCACCACTGTACCATCAAACGCAGCCACTGCGCCCATCAATTGCCACCACTGTACCATCAAACACAGCCACTGTGCCCATCAATTGCCACCACTGTACCATCAAATGCAGCCACTGTGCCCATCAATTGCCACCACTGTACCATCAAACGCAGCCACTGTGCCGATCAATTGCCACCACTGTGCCATCAAACGCAGCCACTGTACCATCAAATGCAGCCACTGTTCTTATCAATTGCCACCACTGTACCATCAAACCCAGCCACTGTGCCATCAAACGCAGCCAATGTGCCATCAAACACAGCCACTGTGCCCATCAATTGCCACCACTGTGCCATCAAACGCAGCCACTGTGCCCATCAATTGCGGCCACTGTGCCATCAAACGCAGCCACTGTGCCCATCAATTGCCACCACTGTACCATCAAACGCAGCCACTATGCCCATCAATTGCCACCACTGTACCATCAAACGCAGCCACTGTGCCGATCAATTGCCACCACTGTGCCATCAAACGCAGCCACTGTACCATCAAACGCAGCCACTGTTCTTATCAATTGCCACCACTGTACCATCAAACCCAGCCACTGTGCCATCAAACGCAGCCAATGTGCCATCAAACCCAGCCACTGTGCCCATCAATTGCCGCCACTGTGCCATCAAACGCAGCCACTGTGCCCATCAATTGCGGCCACTGTGCCATCAAACGCAGCCACTGTGCCCATCAAACGCAGCCACTGTGCCATATCAAATGCTCCCACTGTGCCATCAAATTCTGCCACTGTGCCATATCAAATGCTGCCAGTGTGCCCTCCGCCTGCCGTCTGCACTTACCCTGTCTAGTGGCACAGCTCCTCGATGCTCCTCGATGTCTTCTCCCGTCCTCTCTTCCTGTCCTCTGCTATGATTGGACGCCCGATAGGCGTCCAATCACAGCGCCTGTCGTTTCAGCCAATCAGGTGACAGATAACAGATCTGAGCACCTGATTGGCGGATAGGCAGTTTAGTGTTAGGAAAGCGAATATTCATTCGCTTTTCTTTTCTTTTTTTTTTTTTTACTCTTTATTTTATAAAAATGTCATTCAACATACAAAGACCAAATTTATTTACATCTTGAAATATACTTAAACATTTTCCTTATTCCCACCCCTCCTTCCCTCCTCGCACCCTGCAGAGAACTCCGGGGGCTATTTGTTTTACCTATCATTGTCATCTTTTTCGGACGTTATCCCCTACTATTATTAACTTATTACCTCAACATATCTCCAGGTTTTTTTTAAATACTTTCCACCTTTCCCATTTGTCTATTCGATCCTCCCCTTTTTCGTCTTCCTCCCCCCTGTCATCTAGGTTCTCCAGATAGTATATTTTATTTATACCTGATATCCAGTCCAGAATTTTAGGGCTATCAACTTCCTGACATTTTTCCGGAATTAGGATTTTTGCTACATTGATCAGAATGGGAATTACTGATGTTTTATATTGTTTAACAGAGCTATCTACTCCATGGAACAGGCATATCCAAGGGTCTTCCGGTATTTCTATATTAGTAATTTCCTTTATAAGTTGTAAAACCTCCTTCCAATATTTTTTAATAGTGGGACGACCCCACCATAAGTGGACCATTGTTCCTGTTGCCTTACACCCTCTCCAACACTCTGAAGTGGTCTCCAATTGGACTTTACTCGTTTTTGTCTGGGGTCGCATACCACCTTGCCAGACACTTGTAAGCCCTTGTACACACGGTCGGAGAATCCGTCGGAATGTGTCCGACCGTGTTGTCGGATAATCCGACTGTGTGTGGTATGCATCGGACTGATTCCGTCGGAATATCCGTCGGACCCAATTTTCCAACTTGTTGGAAATATTTCCCGACCAACTGGTTCGATCGGACATACTCCGATCATGTGTAGAGAATTTTGATCGGACCAAGTGCCACGCATGCTCAGATCAAATTCCTACATCAAAGCTATTGGCTACTAGCCTGAACGTAGTCCCATCGTAACGAAATTACGTCATCACGTTCTGAAAGATCGTATTTTTCGACAACTTAGTCCGACTGTG
Source organism: Lithobates pipiens (assembly GCF_037356315.1). Lineage (NCBI taxonomy): Eukaryota > Metazoa > Chordata > Amphibia > Anura > Ranidae > Lithobates > Lithobates pipiens. The sequence continues at coordinate 18,186,407 of NW_027507791.1, read as the reverse complement.
TGTATGCAACAGTTTCGGACAAGATCCGACGGACAAAATCCGACGGACAAAATCCGACGGATTTGGTTGTCGAAATCTCCGACCGTGTGTACAGGGGCTAATACATCTCCACCGTCTTTAGATCCACAGCAGAGCTGTGTGTTAATTTCATGATCTTATCTATAGTCTCTTTATTAATTTGTGACCCCAATTCATTTTCCCATTTTTTGATGTATGGCGGAACCTCTAGATCCTCTTTGGCTGATATTATTTTATATATACGGGTTATGTTGTTCTTTGATTTTTCTCTCATACATAGCCGCTCTAGCGGCCTGTAATCTTCCCCATATCTTATTGGGTATGGCAATTTCTCCACGAAATGCCTTCACTGGAGGTACCGCCATTCATCTATCATCATTAGATCCGTGTTTGATTTTAATTCTTGATAAGTGTTTATTTCACCCTTCTTTATTATGTCTTTCACCTGTGCATTTTCTTTTTTTATCCAGTTCCCCCATTTGCTTTTCTAACACAGTTGAGTGACCTGTGAGCGCCCAGTATGGCGCTTGCAGGTCACATTTTTTGACGTCTATTAGACCCTATAGTTTTAATCAGGTGCTTCAAAAACACACCCGCCGCTGTAATTCAGGCAGCCGGGCACCTGAGTAGGTGGCGGCAATGCATGAATCTATCTATTGGTGCTAGAGGGAATGTCAGGAGAGAGGGAGCCGTGCCCGTGTGCCCTTCTGGATGCACTGCCATTAATTTGAAAAGATCATATAGGTAGTCCTTCACACTGCAAAGTTGTTGGCAAATATAGCGGAGATTGTGCAAAGATTGCACAATTATGCCCCATACACATGCTCGGATATTCCGATAGAAAAAGTCAGACTGGATTATGTTACCAGAAAATCCGATCGTGTGTGGGCTCTATTGGAGTTTTTCTGTCGGAATTTCCGACGGAAAAAGTTTGAGAGCTGGATCTAAAATTTTCCGACAGCAAAATCCGATCTGACTTTTTCCAATCGTGTGTAGAGAAAGTGCGATGTATGCTCAGAAAAAATTTGGAGACGAAAGCTATTGGCTACTGGCCTCTACGTAGTCCCATCGTACTTGTTTTACGTCACCTCGTTCCAAACTATCAGATTTTCCGACAACATTGTGCGACCGTGTGTATGCAAGACAAGTTTCGGCCAAAATCCGTCGGAAAAAATCTGACAGATTTTGTGGTCGGAATGTCCGACCGTGTGTATGGGGCATAAGACTGTGAAGTCTGTCACCAGCTTATAAAATTGTCACTAGGCGAGGGTCAGCTAGCGCCCAGGGTAAAGATGCCAAATGGCGTATGAGCATTATGTGTCAGCAATGATTCCTTTCCCTCCCCTCCAAAAATAATGTGCGCCCTAATTTGTACGCTTACCCCCAAGCATACTGTAAATTCAAGAATACAATTAGTGCAAGGCAGTCACTAATGATCACACAGTATCCATGTTGCATCCTACATCTCCTGCTATATATGGCATTATAATTTGTGGCTGCCATACATTTGTCTCCACCTTGTGGTTCAGTCTTCACTCATTTCAATTACATGACTGCCTTGCACTAATTACAGTGCCTTAAAAAAATATTCATACCCCTTGAAATTTTTTCACACTTTGTCATGTTACAACAAAAAACATAAATGTATTTATTTGGATCTTATGTGATAGACTAACACAAAGTAGTAAATAATGGTGAAGTGGAAGGAAAATGATAAATGGTTTTCAAAATGTTTTACAAATAAATATGTGAAAAGTGTGCGTGTGTGTGTGTGGGGGGGGGGGGGGGATTTGTATTCAGCCCACTCTACTCTGATACCCCTAACTAAAATCTAGTGGAACCAATTGTCTTCAGAAGTCACCTAATTAGTAAATAGAGTCCACCTGTGTGTAATTTAATCTCAGTATAAATACAGCTGCTCTGTGAAGCCCTCGGGGGTTTGTTAGAGAACCTTAGTGAACAAACAGCATCATGAAAGCCAAGGAACACAAATGACAGGTCAGGGATAAAGGGAGAAGTTTAAAGCAGAGTTAGGTTATAAAAAAATATCCCAAGCTTTGAACATATTATGGAGCACTGTTCAATCCATCATCCAAAAATGGAAAGAGTATGGCACAACTACAAACCTACCAAGACATGGCCGTCCACCTAAACTGACAGGCTGGGCAAGGAGAGCATTCATCAGAGAAGCAGCCAAGAGGTGGTAACTCTGGAGGATCTGCAAAGATCCACAGCTCGGGTGGGAAAATCTGTATACAGGACAACTATTAGTCGTGCTCTCCACAAATCTGCCCTTTATGAAAAAGTGACAAGAAGAAAGCCATTGGTGAAAGAAAGCCATAAAAAGACCCGTTTGCAGTTTGCAAGAAGCCATGTGGGGGACACAGCAAACATGTGGAAGAAGGTGCTCTGGTCAAATGAGATCAAAATTGAACTTTTTGGCCTAAAAGCAAAACGCTATGTGCGGCGGAAAACTAACACTGCACATCACCCTGAACACACCATCCACTCCGTGAAACATGGTGGTGGCAGCATCATGTTGTGGGGATGCTTTTCTTCAACAGGGACAGGGAAGCTGGTCAGAGTTGATGGCAAGATGGATGGAGCCAAATACAGGGCAATCTTAGAAGAAAACCTGCATACACACGATCAGAATTTCGACCAGAAAAAGACAGATGAGAGCAATTCCATTAGAATTTAGCTGGGTGAATTCCCGGTAGCAAAAATTTAAGAGCATGTTCTCAATTTTTCCAATGGAAAAAGTTTCTATTGGAAATTCCAATCTTCCAACGTGCAAAATTCCTACGCATGCTCGGAAACAATTTGAAGCATGTTTGGAAGCATTGAACTTGATTTTTTCTTGGCTCGTCGTAGTGTTATACTTCACCGTGTCAGAATTTGGTGTGGCCATGTGTAGGCAAGACAACTTGAGCGGAATTCCATCGGACATTCCATCGCGAAGACCTTCAGAGCTTTTTCCTACCATAATTCCGATCGTGTGTACGCGCCATTAGAGTCTGCAAAAGTTTTGAGACTGGGGCGGAGGTTCACCTTCCAGCAGGACAATGACCCTAAACATACAGCCAGAGCTACAATGAAATGGTTTAGAGCAAAGCATATTCATGTGTTAGAATTGCCCAGTCCAAGTCCAGACCTAAATCCAATTGAGAATCTGTGGCAAGACTTGAAAATTGCTGTTCACAGACGCTCTCTATCCAATCTGACAGAGCTTGAGCTATTTTGCAAAGAAGAATGGGCAAACATGTCCCTCTACATGTGCAAAGCTGGTAGAGACATCCCCAAAAAGACTTGCAGCTGTAAATGCAGCGAAAGATGGTTCAAAAAGTATTGACTGGGGGGCTGAACACAAATACATGTGTATCGGTGCCTCGGTGGGGTCGCTGTGTGTACTAGTTCCACCCATCACCCTGCTTGGCCAGACATTCACTTTAGACACACATTGCCAGACAATGAACAGTCATTTAGCTTGTTTTTTTCGTTGTTTTTATTAGGGGAATAAACTTGGATGGGGAAAAGGGACATGGAATGCCCAAATATTTGATTTTGTTGAATTGAACAACGATTGTGAATCTATATTGGCAGTCTCCAAAGATCTCCAAACTCCTCCAGCACATCACTTGAGTAAACTCTACTTTCTCTCCTAAGCAATCATAGTTTCCTGGTAAAGCTAGCACGTGTTTAGGTCCTACTCTGAATAGAGCCTAACAGTTCAATATTAGCCATTAGCTGGCAGGGGTCTGTAGTCTCCGTTGATTCAGCAACCGATAGCAATGAAAATAATACTTCTTGTATTAGCTGCAAAGCTTGATGGACTACTGGTCCCAGACAGTACTGTGCAAGTCCTGCCAGCCCTCCTGGCTGCAGCAACTTGACTCAAACATCAGTGACATCACAGCCTCTCCCTCTGTCTTCACATCCACTCCCGACATGTCTCTCCCAGACTTCTCCATTCTGCCTGTCACTCACCGACCTCGGAATGGATCCCTCCTAGTGACTTGCCTGGCAATGCTCCCCACTGTCCTCTTCCTGCTCCTGTTCCAGACACTTCTCAATGACTGTGTATAGAGAGGTTCCTTCCCAGCTTCCGAGGTCCAGACCCAAGTTCACCCCCCCAGAAAGGGGGCTCCCTCAAGCAGTGGCGTACTAAGTGGGGGGCGGGGGGGCGTGCCGCCCCGGGTGCCACACACTGGGGGGGTGTCAGGCCAGCGCCCCCCTCCGCAACTGAAGAGGAGACAGCGCCATGCCTCGGATACGCAGCCCACACAGAGAGAGCCCGAGGCACTGGCAGTGGGCGGCATTGCAGGGGGGAGGTGCGAACAGCACCCGAGTTGAGTGACATCTGCCGGCTCAGTGATTCGGGACCCGGCGCAATAATCCCCTTCTCTCTGTGGTTGCATTGCGCGGCCGTTCATATCAGTCTCGGGCAGCGGCTGTCACTCACAGCCGAGCAGAGTGAAGCCGCCTCCCCCTCCTGCATGCACAGCACTGTGTAGACATTAAGGAGGAGGGGGAGGCGGCTTCACTCTGCTCGGCTGTGAGTGACAGCCGCTGCCAAGACTGATCAGAACGGCGCGACGTGAGTCACGCGACCACAGAGAGAAGGGGATTATTGCGCCGGGTCCCGGATCACTGAGCCGACAGATGTCACTCCACTCGGGTGCTGCTCGCACCTCCCACCTGCAATGCCGCTGCCTTGGGATCGAGGTACATTATGGGTCCTCTCATCCCCCTTCCGCCTCAGCCAAGCTTGACTGAAACACATGGGAAGCAAGTGGGTCCTGTTCAGCATGAAGCCTGTGCAGAAGTTGCCATCTTTGCTACAGGACTTTCAAGGGACTAAGTGAGTAAGCTCTATATATTCAGCACCCAATGCCTATAGGGGGAGGCAGCCAGGTGCAATACCCAGCTAGCCATCTAGGATGGACTGCTACAGCCAACCTTCACCCCTGCTTGGGAAGATTCTATGGTAAAGTCCTAATGCTGGGGTCAGTGGTGGAGGCGTTCTGCCAGTCTGTTGGAAGTAGCTTCCCGTCGAAACACAGAGGAGTTTTGTGCTAAGAAGACAGAGTTATCTACAGTTGTCCTCAAAATTCTACTACACTTCAGTTCTGGGCATCCTATACCTCCCTAACCCCATCCAAGTTCATTTCCCTAGTAAATTAACAAAACAAACCCTTAGGCTGGTTTTCTGACTAACGTGTGCCTGCGGAAAAAAGCTTGTTGCCTGACTGTGTAGATAAAAGGGTACCCAAATCTAGCGGCTCCTAAGGGGGTATCGTTACATACACAATTTGACTATCCCTCAACCATTTTATCCATGCGTCTATATTTATTTGATCTGTGCCAGTGGTCCTCCTGCACTCTGTGGCCATGGTGACTAATAAAATTTGAAGCACCGTAATTGATTATCACAGCCCGCACATATACCAGCATATCGGAATAAGCAACATTCGGCAACTATGAGAATATATTAACATCAGTGATTTCTTAATTCCCATCCTTCTCTTTATTTAAAGAAAAAAATCATGGTGTGGCATTCAAAAATCCAAGTATTCAAGTTGACAACCCACAGAACTGTCATTACAAGTCTGCATGGTCATTAGCAAGAGACGTACTTGGCGTTTTCCAAACTATATCTATTAGTTCTTTAGATAAAAGGTTCACACTGCTCATCCCCTACTGTGTTCCATCAACATTTCCTGGCCACTGTGGGTGACATTCGGAAATTTCTGCCATTGCGGAGGGGGGCCGCACTCAGTGTGTCGCTTTTTATACCATTTTAACGAAAAGACTCTTTTATTTTTTCCCCCCCGGATGAAACAGCCGTGTGTTTAACTTGTCACTCTGCTTCTCATTATTTACAGATATCCTTTAAACAAGAATGTCTTTATGTTGGCACAGCTTTAAGTCAGGTTTTAAGGTCATTTTGGCATTTCTATATCAATGAGACGTTTGGTTTGCAGCTCAGAATATCTTTATTCATAAATTATCGGTGGGAGAATCAGCAGATGACAATTTCTTCCTTTTGCCGGCGGTTCTTTTGTGCGCTCCGTGATTTGTGGACGTCAGGAACATATGAGACGAGAAGCCTTGGAGATGGTGGGAAATGCTGTTTGCGGAGATAAGAAGATGGAGTTTGGGAACTTGTGGCATTTTGACAAAATAAAATAAGTCATCACTTGTATGGAGATGGTGTAGGATGTCCTAGTTTGTCAAGATCAAATAAATCAAGAAATTTTCAGGCCCAAAAACAGGCTGATTTCAAATTTTAACATCCTCTTGTAAAACAGGAACATGAGATACAAATTTTAACGCATTTTGATATACTTGTTAAAACATTATAAAGCGCCAGAGAAGTTTACACTTTAGGCACTTAAGGACCAGGCCTACTTTTCAAAATTGTTGTTTACAAGTTAAAAATAATTTATTTTTGCTAGAATATTACTTTGAACCCCCAAACATTATATATATTTTTTCAGACACCCTAGAGAATAAAATGGCAATCGTTGAAATACTTTATGTCACACCGTATTTGCGCAGCGGTCTTACAAGCGCAATTTTTGGGGAAAAAATACACTTTTTTTTAATTAAAAAATAAGACAACAGTAAAGTTAGCCAATTTTTTTTGAATATAGTGAAAGATAAAGTAACACCGAGCAAATTGATAACCAACATGTCAAGCTTCAAAATTGCACCCGCTCGTGGAATGGCGACAAACTTTGACCCTTAAAAATCTTCATAGGCGACATTTAAAAATTTCTACAGGTTACCAGTTTTGAGTTACAGAGGAGCTCTAGTTCTAGAATTATTGCTCTCCCTCTAGTGGTCGTAGCAATATCTCACATGTGTGGTTTAAACACCTTTTTCATATGCGGACGCTACTTACATATGCGTTCGCTTCTGCATGCGAGCTCGGCAGGATGGAGCGATTTAAATATATATTTTACTTTTTATTTTTATTTTTACACTGTGCTTTAAAAAAAAAATGGGTGACTTTTATCCCTATTACAAGGAATGTAAACATCCCTTGTAATAGAAAAAAAAGCATGACAGGACCACTTTAACCACTTGCCGCCCGCCATATAGCAAAATGACTGTGGCAAAGTGATTTTAATATCCTGACCGGACGTCATATGACGTGATCAGGATATTAAGCCACTGCGCGCTCCCGGGGCGCGCATTGCGGCGATCGTTGTTGCAGTGCGTCAGTCTGACACCCCGCAACTACGATCTCGGTAAAGAGTCTCTGACGGAGACTCTTTACCATGTGATCAGCCGTATCCAATCACGGCTGATCACAGTGTAAATAGGAAGAGCCGGTGATCGGCTTTTCCTCACTCGCATCTGTCAGACGCGAGTAGAGGAGAGCCGATCGGCTGTTCCTCTGACGGGGGGGGGGTCTGTGCTGATCGATTATCAGCGCAGCCCCCCCCCCGAGGATGCCTGCACTGGACCACCAGGGATGCCACCAGACCACCAGGGATGCCCAGCACCAGATATGCCACCCTAGACCGCCAGGGATGCCAGTCAGTGCCCACAATGGATGCCAATCAGTGCCCTCACTGATTGGCATGCATTATTGTTTGGCACTGATTGTCATCCATCAGTACAATATAATAAAATACAATGCCGCCTATCAGTGCCCATCCATGCTCATCCGTGCCGCCTATCCATGCCCATCTGTGCTGCCTATCCATGCCCATCCATGCCACCTATCCATGCAAATCCGTGCCAGGTATCAGTGCCAATTTGTGCCACCTATCAGTGTCCATCCGTGTCGCCCATTAGTGCCACCTATCAGTGCCCATCAGTGCCACCTATCAGTGCCACATATCAGTGCCCATCAATGCCACCTCATCAGTGCCACTTCATTGGTGCCACCTCATCAGTGCCCATCAGTGCCACCTTATCAGTGCCCGTCTGTGCAGCCCCATCAGTGCCCATCAGTGAAGGAGAAAACTTACTTATTTCCAAAGTTTTGAAACTGAAACAAAAAAAACATATTTTTTTTTCAACATTTTCAAGCTTTTTTTATTTGTTTAGCAAAAAATAAAAACCATAGAGGTGATCAAATACCACCAAAAGAAAGCCTTATTTGTGGGGAAAAAATTATAAAAATTTCATTTGGGTACAGTGTAGCATGACTGCGCAATTGTCATTCAAAGTGCGACAGCGCCGAAAGCTCAAAATTGGTCTGGGCAGGAAGGTGTTTAAGTGCCCGGTATTGAAGTGGTTAATGTGAGATCTGGGGTCAAAAGCCCTCATAGCTCAGATTTACACTAAAATGCAACAAAATAAATAAATGTGCATTTTTTTTTTTATTCTCCTTTAAAACCATTGGGCTGGAATGACGTATGATGTCGCTTCCGTCATCCGATGTTATGGAGCTGAGTGGGGGGCCATCTTTCCCTCACTCGACTTCATGCCTCTGAAGATAAACGATCAGACTGTCTCCGCCCTACTGGCGGCTCCAGTAAGCAGCGGAGACGACCGAAGCACGATAAAAATGATCTTGGGGTGAATCCAGTGTGCAGACCACTTTTATCTGAAAGTGGACTGCCCACCATTAAAGAAAATTTCGGGGTTATGGCGCTATCTGTGGTAACCCCGGGACAGTGAAATAGGGATGCCTAATGTACAATATATGGGTGCTGTGATGGGGGGACCTGATATAAGGGGGCACAGTGATGGGGGCAACAGATGTAAGAAGGAACTGTGATGGGAACACCTGATGCAGGCTGATAGGGGCACCAGTGAATTACTTTGTCCAGGGGCCCATAATGCTATTAAGATGGCACTGGTGCTGAACAGAGAACACCGAGCACCAGTTTCCATACTAGGGGACATTGAACCAATCACATACAGTAAGCACAAGGTTACTTTATACTCATCTAAGGACAGTTAACTTACCAGTATGTATTTGGATTGTAGAAATAAATAGGACAAGAACAATACAATCCCTTACAAAGACAAGCTGGAAACTGAATTTAGGATCTCATTGCAGCAGAGCCACAGTGCCAACCGTGAACCCTTCTTCTTTCACATCTCCAGTAAAATACCGTGAAAGACATTTTAAACTCTGGAAATACATTTATTTGATTTTGAATGCTTTGTTCACTGCAGCCAACGTCTCTGGTGTATTTCTGTTTGAACTAGATGGACGTGTGTCTTTTTTTCAACCTGACTGACTATGTAATAATATAGTAACTCTTCTGCCACGTACTCACGTTTAGGGATGAGCCGAACACCCCCCGGTTCGGTTCGCACCAGAACTTGCGAACGACCCCCGCGTTCGGCACGAACGTTAGAACCCCATTGAAGTCTATGGGACTCGAACGTTCGAATTGGAAAGTGCTAATTTTAACGGCTAATATGCAAGATAGTATGCTAAAAAGGGTTTGGCGATCTGCCTCCTGCCTCAGGGGACATGGGTCACTGCAAAAAAAAGTTTTAAAAACTACCGTTTTGGCGGGAGCACTGATTTTAATGACGATTAAAGTGAAAAAAAAAAGTGAAATATTCCTTTAAATATGGTGCCTGGGGGGTGTCTATATAGTATGCCTGTGAAGTGCCACGTGTTTCCCGTGTTTAGAACAGTCCCTGCACAAAATGACATTAAACGGAAATAACACCATTTAAAACTGCTTGCGGTTTTAATGTTATATCTGGTTCCTGCAATATGGTTGAAAATCATTCAGAAAAATGGCATGGGTAGCCCTCCCTGCCCATTACCAGCCTATTTGGGTCTTGTACGCACATTAAGGGGAACCCTGTACCCATATTAAAAAAAAGGAAATGCGTGTGGCCCCCAGGCCCTATATACTCAGAACAGCAGTATACAGGCGGTGCAAACAAGACAGGGACTGTGTAGGTTTGTTGTGTTAAGTTGAATCTGTTTGTCATTTTCAACCAGTACATTTTTAAAGTGTAGCTCCAGTCAAAAAAAATATCTTTAAGCTTTTTGGAAAACATAGGGAAGGGTTATCACCCCTGTATAATTTGTTTTGTCGTCCATCTTTTTTCATCTCACTTGCTGTTGTCTCCTTCCGTTTGCAAGTAGGAGATGTTTGTAAATTGGATGTTTGAAAGTAGGGGCCTGCCCTATATGCTCTGCAGAAATGGCGGAACAAGGTGTTGGTTTTGCAACAACATTGTAAGCCCTCAAAGTGACTCTTGGTGGCCGCTGGAGCGCCCTGCTGTGAACGATTATATCAAGAATTGTAATTACATGCCATTGTTGAACAGTGGTAGAAAAATTGACCTTTGGTGGTTGTGGTGCTGGTGCCACAACACTATAAGTCCTCACAGTTACTCTGGGTGGGCACAGGAAGGGGCCCTCCTGTGAAATATTATATCAAGAATTGTAATTACATGTCCCTGTTAAACAGGGGCAGAAAAATTGGGCCTTAGGCACTGGTGCCATCACACTGCAACCTCTGCCATACACTCTAGTTTTTTTGCAGGAATTAGCCCTGCTGCAAAGCATTGCATCAAAAATTTTACTTAAACGCCCCTGTTAAACAGGGGCAGAAAAATTGGGCCTTAGGCACTGGTGCCATCACACTGCAACCTCTGCCATACACTCTAGTTTTTTTGCAGGAATTAGCCCTGCTGCAAAGCATTGCATCAAAAATTTTACTTAAACGCCCCTGTTAAACAGGGGCAGAAAAATTGGGCCTTAGGCACTGGTGCCATCACACTGCAACCTCTGCCATACACTCTAGTTTTATTGCAGGAATTAGCCCTGCTGCAAAGCATTGCATCAAAAATTGTACTTAAACGCCCCTGTTAAACAGGGGCAGAAAAATTGGGCCTTAGGCACTGGTGCCATCACACTGCAACCTCTGCCATACACTCTAGTTTTATTGCAGGAATTAGCCCTGCTGCAAAGCATTGCATCAAAAATTTTACTTAAACGCCCCTGTTAAACAGGGGCAGAAAAATTGGGCCTTAGGCACTGGTGCCATCACACTGCAACCTCTGCCATATACTCTAGTTTTTTTGCAGGAATTAGCCCTGCTGCAAAGCATTGCATCAAAAATTGTACTTAAACGCCCCTGTTAAACAGGGGCAGAAAAATTGGGCTGCTGGCATCACCCAGAACCAAAAATGTTCTTCCAACATATCAGCGGAGGAGGAAGAGGATAGACAATCAACATAACAGGACAGTCACTCAGCATCAGCATAGGCAGTCTTGAAGGGATGTGGTATTTCAAAAAAAATTATTCGGTTACATCAGCTTCAGGTGCTTGGTAGCTGTGGGTGATCCAAGACTGATTCATCTTGATGAAGGTCAGTCGATCAACTGATTCGGTGGACAGGCGCACCCTGTGATCGGTAACGAAGCCACCAGCAGCACTGAAGGTGCGTTCCGAAAGAACGCTGGATGCAGGACAGGCCAGTAGCTCAATTGCATACTGTGCAAGCTCTGGCCAGTGATCCATCCTCAAGACCCAGTAAGCCAGAGGATTTTCAGTGGGAAAGGTGTCCAAGTCTGACCTTGCCCCTAGGTATTCCTGCACCATGTAAATTAGACGCTGGCGATGGGTGCTGGAACCAATCATACCTTGGGGCTGCGGACTAAAAAATTGTCTGAAAGCATCAGTCAGACGGCCACCTTCTCCACCGCTCCTTCTGACTGATGCCTCAGCAACACGTTGTCCAGGACCAGGAGTTTGTGACCTCCCAGTCTCTGGGAACGCGTTGCACAGAGCTTTCTGCAAGGCCTCCCGGAGATGTCTCATCCTCTGCTCCCTCTGCGATGGCAAGATAAGGTCGGCAACCTTACCCTTGTACCGTGGATCAAGGAGAGTGGCCAGCCAGTAATGGTCCCTCTCCTTGATCCGAAGAATACGAGGATCCTTCCGCAGGCTTTGCAGGATCAGGGAGGCCATGCAGCGTAGGTTAGCTGAGGCATTCGGTCCGGAGTCCTCTGGGTCACTAAGGACAACATGATCCGCAGCTACCTCCTCCCAGCCACGTACAAGTCCACGTGTTTCTTGGGACTGTAAATCATCCCTATAAGACTGCTGCTGCTGATGCTGAGTGCCAGCCTCCACCTCCATGCTGACACAATCATCCTCCTCCTCCTCTTCCTCCTCCTCACCCTCTTCCTGTGTGATGGGTGGCACAGCAGGAACACTGTCTGGATAAAGGGGGCCTTGAGAGGCAAGGAAGTCCTCCTCTTCCTGCCTCTGTTCTGCCTCAAGTGCCCTGTCCATTATTCCACGCAGCGTATGCTCCAAGAGGTGGACAAGAGGTATAGTGTCACTGATGCATGCACTGTCACTGCTCACCATCCTTGTGGCCTCCTCAAACGGTGACAGGACAGTGCATGCATCCCTGATCATGCCCCACTGGCGTGGTGAGAAAAAACCAAGCTCTCCTGACCCTGTCCTGGTGCCGTAGTCGCACAGGTACTCATTGATGGCCCTCTGCTGCGTGTGCAGCCGCTGCAGCATGGCCAATGTTGAGTTCCATCTGGTGGGCATGTCACATATAAGGCGGTTCTTGGGCAGGTTCAACTCCTTTTGGAGCTCAGCCAGCCGAGCACAGGCATTAAATGATCGGCGGAAATGCACACAGACTCTCCTGGCCTGTTTCAGGAGATCCTGTAAGCCGGGGTACCTGCCCAAGAACCGCTGCACCACCAGGTTAAGGACGTGAGCTACACAGGGCACATGGGTCAGTTGTCCCTGTTGGAGGGCGGAGAGGAGGTTGGTGCCATTGTCGCAAACCACCATTCCTGGCTTAAGCTGGCGTGGCGTCAACCACCTCTCGGCCTGCCCCTGCAGAGCTGACAAAACATCCGCCCCAGTGTGGCTCCTGTCCCCCAAACAAACCAGCGCAAGCACGGCATGGCATCGTTTTGCCTGCGTACTTGCGTAGCCCCTGCAACGCCTACGGAGCACCGCTGGTTCTGAGGACAGAGCACTGGAAGAGGCCATGGAGGAAGAAGAAGAGGAGGGGGTGGAGGAGAGAGGTGTGTCACAACCAATAGTAGCATTTTGGAGGCGTGGTGGCGGAACAACCTCCAATACTACTGCACCTTGTCCTGCATCCTTCCCAGCAGCCAGAAGAGTGACCCAATGGGCCGTGAAAGACAGGTAACGTCCCTGTCCATGCCTGCTGGACCATGAGTCAGCGGTGATATGCACCTTACCGCTGACCGCCCTGTCCAGCGAGGCAAGGACATTGCCTTCCACATGCCGGTAGAGAGCCGGAATTGCCTTCCGTGAGAAAAAGTGGCGTTTGGGGACCTGCCACTGAGGAACCGCACATTGTACAAACTCACGGAAGGGGGCCGAGTCTACCAACTGAAAAGGCAGCAGTTGAAGTGCTAGCAATTTAGCCAAGCTAGCATTCAACCGCTGGGCATGTGGATGGCTGGGAGTAAATTTCTTCCGCCGGTCCAGCAGCTGGGGCAGGGACATTTGTCTGCTATAATCGGACGTGGATGTACCACTAGCAGAGTTCCCGGAAGCACTTGGCTGTGACACACCTAATTCTACACCTTCATTCCTCTCAGAGCAGGTTTCAGAGAGGACTGAAGGTCTAGTGGGGTTGGAGATGCCAGCTGATGAGGAGCAAGGAGAGGTCCGCTTTGTTCTTTGGTGTGGGTCTTTGAGGTATGCTTGCCAACGAGCTGCATGGCAGGTCAACATATGTCTGGTCAAGCATGTGGTGCCCAAGCGGCTGATGTTTTGGCCACGTGAGATACGCTTGAGACATATGTTGCAAATAGCAGCGGTGCGATCTGATGCACTCGTCTCAAAAAAGGCCCACACCAAAGAACTTTTAGAATAACGCGCAGAGGAAGCGCTCTGCGCAGGCGGAGCTCTGCGGTGTGATTCAGTCGGTGTGCTGCCCCTAAGCTGGCCCCCGGAGGGCATCCTGCCTCGTTGGACATGTGCCTCCTCCTCCTCCTCCTCCTCCTCCCTCCTTCCAGGCACCCACGTGGAGTCAGTGCCCTCATCATCCCCTCCCTCTTCATCGCTGTAGCAAACCTGGCAGTATGCTGCAGCTTGTGGAACATGACTGCCAGATTGCTGTCCTTCTTGAGCATCCCCTCTCTCTGTGCTCACGCTACTGCCTTCCTCTAGCTGAGTGTCATCATCAGAGCCCACCAAACACTGGGCATCCTCCTGGAGCATGTACCCAACACTGTGCTCAAAGAGTTCAGGAGACTCCTCAGGAGGACGTGGTGGGTCTAGGGAAGGAGTCACTGATGATGACATTGAGAGGAGGGACGACGATGTGTTAGCAGCTGCTTTTCTACTACCCTGAGACTGGGTGAGAGAGGATGAGGAGGATGAAGAGGGCTTGGTCATCCACTCTACCAAGTCGTTGGCATGTTGCGGTTCAACATGTCCAGCTGCAGAAAAGAAGGACAAGCATGTCCCATGGCCACGTGCTGATGACAATGCACCGCGTCCCCGACCAGCACTGTTGTCTCTAGACACAGAGCCTGCTTGCCCTCTTTTATCGGCTCGCGCCTGTCTGCCTCTCCTTGCTGGCCTTCCAGACATGGTAATGGCCTGAAGGGAGTTGGGTAAAACAGTAGTTGGGTAGTTTATATTGTGCTGGAGGCACACAACACCCACTAACTCCTGCAGATGCCTTTTTTATAGAACAGCAGAGTTAAAGGGGTATATACAGATGTATACTGTGCTGTGCTGGAAGCACACACAACTTCCAATAACTCCAGCAGATGTCAATCGGGCCCAAATAGAGAACAGCTATGTAGGTGGATAATAGCGGTATGTAATGGGTATAGAGCAGGCACACAGCACGCACTATCTCCTGAGTGACACTGCTGACTGCAAGCTCTATTGTTAAAGATGGACCACTAGCTATATAGGTGAGGTGAATATCACGGTGTATACTGCGGTCAGGGCACGCAGACAATAACCAGAAAACAGCAGAGTTAAAGGGGTATATACAGATGTATACTGTGCTGTGCTGGAAGCACACACAACTTCCAATAACTCCAGCAGATGTCAATCGGGCCCAAATAGAGAACAGCTATGTAGGTGGATAATAGCGGTATGTACTGGGTACAGAGCAGGCACACAGCACGCACTATCTCCTGAGTGACACTGCTGACTGCAAGCTCTATTGTTAAAGATGGACCACTAGCTATATAGGTGAGGTGAATATCACGGTGTATACTGCGGTCAGGGCACGCAGACAATAACCAGAAAACAGCAGAGTTAAAGGGGTATATACAGATGTATACTGTGCTGTGCTGGAAGCACACACAACTTCCAATAACTCCAGCAGATGCCAATCGGGCCCAAATAGAGAACAGCTATGTAGGTGGATAATAGCGGTATGTACTGGGTACAGAGCAGGCACACAGCACGCACTATCTCCTGAGTGACACTGCTGACTGCAAGCTCTATTGTTAAAGATGGACCACTAGCTATATAGGTGAGGTGAATATCACGGTGTATACTGCGGTCAGGGCACGCAGACAATAACAAGAAAACAGCAGAGTTAAAGGGGTATATACAGATGTATACTGTGCTGTGCTGGAGGCACACACAACTTCCAATAACTCCAGCAAATGACAATCGGGCTCAAATAGAGAACAGCTATGTAGGTGTATATAGTGGTATGTACTGGGTACAGAGCACGCAGACAGCACGCACTAACACTACTGACTGCAAGCTCTATTATTAAAGCTAGATCACTAGCTATATAGGTGAGGTGAATATAGTGGTGTATACTGCGGTCAGGGCACAGACAGTAACCACTACACAAGAGCAAAATAGTAAATCAGCCAAAAACGATTGGTGTGTAACTGTGTTGAAGGTACACAGAACACCCACTGCTTCAGATGCTAACAAACACTACACGAGGCCGCCTGAAAGGCAGCTTTATATAGTGTGGGGCGTGCACTACACAGTCTGAGCTATGATTGGCCACAGGCAGGATGCCTGTGGCCAACCATTGCTCTTCCCGCTACTGGCGCTGCGATTGGCCAAGCATGCGGGGTCACAGTGCATGCTTGGCCAATCGTGAGACAGCAATGCATTGCGCCATCGCAGTGCATTGTGGGCCACACGAATTTTGCCGCGAACGGCCCAAACGTTCGGAATTCGGCGAACGCACGAACGACCGATGTTCGAGTCGAACATGCGTTCGACTCGAACATGAAGCTCATCCCTACTCACGTTCCTAGGACTCTGAGAAGAAACTAGCCCGCCTGAAACTGTAATGTTAATGTGATATCTAAGCATGGTTATATAAAAAATAAAAATCTCAAATGCGTAGAAAAATCAGAACAGGTATATGGAAAGATTCTAGATCAGGGGCGTAACTATAGGGGGTGCAGCAGTCGTGACCGCAACTGGGCCCTGTGCTGCAGGGGGCCCATGCAGCCCCCTCTACATATGGCCAGCAGCAGCATAGGCAGCTAGGGGTACCAGTGCACCATGCACACGGGTGGCTTGAGGTGGAGGGTGACTAGCAGAGCTCCATGCTCGACTATCGCACTGGCTGCTCTTTAGTTGTGCATTCCCCGCATGACCTGTGTCCTCGGCTGGCTCCTCAGAGTACCCCTCTCCTGCTCCATGCATTGCCGCTCAGTCTGAGGTCTGTTCTCCCTAGCCAGAGTAGAGAGCTGCCCTGGAGAAAAGGACCTCATCTCTTCTGGGGACGGGGACTCCATCCTGCTTAGGGACAGTCCCCAAATGGGGCACCTAAAAATTAAAAAAAACGAATAAAAAAAAAAAACTACTGATACCAGTGGTGGAACTACAGGGCTCACAAAGGTCATACCTGTGACCACGCCCTGGAGTTCCACCGCCGGACTCGGAGGGAAGGGCCCTGGCTGGGGTTCAGGGGGGCCCTTCATGGTTTCTTGCATCGGGGCCCTGAAGGTTCTAGTTACGCCACTGTTCTAGATGTATATTTTTGTGTCTGTTGCCCACTGTAGTAGTTATTATTAATTTGGAACCACTGATTAAAATTAGGATAGTCGTTGCCTATGTAAAAAAATTTCCAAGAGAAGACATGCACCTACAATTTCATGTTAGCCGTGTACCTCCAATAACAGTTAATTAGTATTAGTATATGATGTGAATGGAGTGTTCCTGACACTTTAAATGCTGGAAATGAATCGAACGTATTTGCTCGGCCTTGATGTGTCGCTTGTTTATGCTTTGCTTATTACCCTATAAGTGATGATTACAGTTAATTCTGTCAATAGAAAATGGGCTTTTAATGTGTTAATTTGCCAGTTAGTGCTCCGTCCAATCTAATTAGCCCCCACTGATTGGTGCTTGCTCTCCTCGAATGTCGTTCCCCGCCTGACATTGCGACGAACAAACAGACGTGGCTCTGATTGCACAGATAGATGTAGTGGAAAATATATTATTGTTATGACAGCCCTAATGTGCTATCATATAGCGGCGGCATTTAATAGGATTGGATCGCTGTTATTCCAATCATGCTGGGAAGGACACCATGTCACTCTTCTCCTCTTAATGACATCTTCGGGATGATTGTCTTTCACAGTGCCGTGGCATGGGGTGGCTGCTATGCTGTGGTGTCTCAAACAATTAGGTTGAGATATTTGCCTTCTTCTGGAGTCATATGAGCCCAGCACACGACTTTGAAGGAGTGCTCCACCTAAAACCCAACAGTCAAGTACTAAATATGATCTGGAGCAAGCTGATGGTGTCTTCTACCATTTTCTGGATTATATTCCCTAAAACAATAAGTGATTCAAAGATCTGTTCCTCTTATAGCCACCATTGTGGTCCTCTTCCTGACATCTAGGGATGACTGAGTCAGGAGAAAGGCCAACTGATCGCTTTCTAATTATCTGAAAATATGTCTAATCTGCATGGAATTACACTCATCACTAATGACATATACTTAGGCTTATGAAGTGGGGTTTGGAAATGTTAGTGATGTCATCGGTTTCTAGTGATGTCATCGGTCCCTGGTAAATGGATAGGGTGCATGTCATTGGTCTCTACTAATTGGATAGCCTGCGTTCTTAATGTTATCAATAGTCTCTAGTGAATGGATAGACTGCGTTCTCAGTGATGTCATAGGTCTATAGCGAATTAATAGGCTGCATTCTCAGTGATGTCGCCAGTCAATGGTGAATGGCTGTATTCGCTAGGATGTCATTGGTCATTAGTGAATGGATAGGGTGCATCCTCAGTGAATGTCTCCGACCCCTAATGAGTAGATAGGTTGAATTCACAGTGATGCCACCGTTCTCTAGTGAATAGCTGCATTTTCCGTGAGGCTACTGGCCTCCAGTGAATCGATACGCTGTATTTTCTGTGATGTCACTGGTCTCTAGTAAATGGATCGGCTGCATTCTCAGTAATGTCCCCAGTGAATGGATAGGTTGAATTCTTTGTGATGTCATGATTTTCTAGGGACTGGATTGGCTGCATTCTCAGAGACGTTAGAGGTATCTAGTAAATACAGTACATAGGCTACATTTTCCATGATGTTACTGGTCTCTATTGAATGGATAGGTTGTACTTTCAGTGATGTCACCAGTTTCTAGTGAATGAATGGGCTGTATTCTCAGTGATGTCACTGGTCTCTAGTGAATGAATAGGCTGCACTCTTAGTGATATCCATGGGTTATAGCAGGGGTCTCCACACCTTCTAAACAAAGGGTCCTTTAGACTTTAGAGGGGCCGGACTGTGACCAGTGGGAGCAGAAGATGTCTTGGCAACCAGTGGGAGTAAACAATGCCTTATCTTTGGTGTCAGTGGGAGGAATAGTGTCCCAGCGTTGGTGTCAGTGGGAGGAATAGTGTCCCAGCGTTGGTGTCAGTGGGAGGAATTGTGCCCCATCATTGGTGTCAGTGGGAGAAATAGTGTCTCATTGTTGGTGTCAGTGGAAGGAATACTGTCTCATCATTTGTGTCAGTGGGAGGAATTGTGCCCCATCATTAGTGTCAGTGGCAGAAATATGGCCCATAGTTGATGTCAATGGAAGGAATAGTGTCCGATCTTTGGCGTCATTGGGGGAAAAGTGCCCCATCATTGGTGTCAATGAAAGGAATTTTGCCCTTTCTTTGGTGTCAGTGGGAGGAATAGTGCCCCATTGTTGTTGTCATTGGGAGGAATAGTGGCCCCTTGTTGGTGTCAGTGGGAGAAATAGTGCCCATTGTTGGTGTCAGTGGGAGGGATAATAGCCCATTGTGGATGTCAGTGGGAGGAGTAGTGCCCCGTTGTTGGTGTCAGTGGAAGGAATAGTGGCCGATTGTTGGTGTCAATGAAAGGAATTATGCTCAATCATTGGTGTCAATGGAATGAATTGTGCTCCATCGTGTCACTGGGAGGAATTGTGCCCTTTTGATAGTGTCAGTGGGAGGAATAGCGCCCCATTGTTGATGTCACTGGATGGAAGTGTGTTCCAAGGGCCGGATAAAGGCAAGCAAATGGGCACATCCGCCCCCCAGGCTGCAGTTTGGAGACTATTGGTCTATAGCACATGGATAGGCTGTATAGTTAATAGGTACTGTATATAAAAGGATATGCTATAATGATATTCTGCTGGTTTATTTCTCTGACTCAGTAGCTTTGTTTGGAGCTCTCAGGTTTCTCACAACCTTTTAATGCCAGATTCACAGTATCAAATTAACAACTGCCTCATTAGCATGGGGAAGCCTAATAAACATGCGCCACTTTATATCACCCCTAATTAATTTATCCGCAAATCTGTATACTTAACCAAGTCTAATTAGAATTTGTTTTTCTTTCAGATCCACCAAGATCATTTTAAACCATGGCTGAAAGGGAAGCGCAGAACCCAATTTTCAAATGATTTCTGCTCTTCAATCGTTATTTGAGAACTTCAAAAATAACTCGTCGTCATCATTAACTGAGAGGAATAAAGCGACTTTCTGGCATGGCGATTTAACATTTGCTTGCATTTTGTAGCATTTTCCAGCCAGCAGTCCAGTGTACATTTATATAAAGGAGTAAATTAATTGCTGGGAGCAAAGTCAAATCGTCGGCTTTGTGGGAAATTGGAATTGCAGTGTGGCCTTTAGTATTCATACTCACAAAACAAACACATTCGAAAACCCATCGTTTGGTGGTGGCATCTTGGCACTACTTGCTTTTGGTGCAGATTCTGGTATATGAGGTCTGTCCATTCTGTGAAGCCTGTGCTTGCTTTCTTCTCCTGAGGCCTTGCTACTTCAACTTTCTCTCCCGTGACTCTAGGCTGGGCCCCTAGGCTCTCTGTGCCATGGATTTGACCCCAGAAAGTGGGGAACCAGCTGCTAGTGAAGGTGCCGTGTACATAACCCCCTTCAATACAAGAGTAACCATCACCGTGGCCACATCACCCTTCTCCTGGTTGGTTGGTTGCTTTGGCATGTGACAAAAGCACTGTAGTCATCAGCAAAGACATTCTAACTTCTTCTGAACAGCATTCTGCTCATTAGACCTATGAACTGTATCTTCTCTAACTTCGGTGCCCTAGTTGTAAGCCTTGTTCTTTTGATAAGCCATGCATGCACCCCTTTGAGAGACTTTAGATCAGGCAAAACAAGCGAACAAATAAAAACATCTTCCATACAGTACCTCTACAAAGCTCTCTAGTGCCATATAAAGAGATTATACCTTAGGCAACAGGAAAAGACCTTTAAAAGAGAAGTACAGCCAAAGCTTATTTGGCTGTACTTCTCCTGTGGACCACAGGAGTGCAGTTCGTTCTGCACTCTTGTGACCCGTTTTTGCTGACATCACAGAGCCAATTCAGGCTGGGGCAAGATCTCGACAATATGGTCAGGATCTGTCCACAACCCCGGAACGGCCCCTGGTTCAGCCTCTCAGCGAGCCGCTGAGAGCCTGAGCCCGCCATTCCTCATCGGTCTTTGATCGCTCAGTTCTCAGTGTTAGAACTGGCGGGAACAGATGTAACATCGGACTGATGTTGCATTCACCTAGGTACAGGAAGTATGATTCTGAAAAAAAATACTGAACTTCTCTTTTAAGCAATCCTTTCAAGTAAAAAGTCAATTCAGGCAGCAAATCCAAAAGAGGAAATCAAGTCCATTAGAGTGTCAATCATGTGACTACTAAGACAGAAAGTCACAGTGGTCATGTGATCGGGCAAGCTTTGTCATTCCCCCTGGGCCTAATAGCCCAATTAAAAGAAAACCAGAAAAAAAAAAAAGAAAACCAGGCTGGGCGGGAAAGGGTTAAAAAGCAAAAATAAAAGTAGGCAAATTGAGTTTTTACCCATTTGGTTTCTTTTGTCATAAACCCTTCTCCCTGCCTGTCAGCATTTATGTACCCTGAAGTGCACATGCGCAGTTCAGTGTACATTTACGGCACCAGCCTGGGCAGTGATGATGTGATTCCTATGTGTGTGGGAGTGATGTCATTGCATGTATGCAGACATAGGCATTCTTCTTTCCTATTGATGGTACTGTGCCGATCCTACATGGGAAGGAGAGTTTGTTAAGGGAAATCGTTAGGGATTTCATTAGTCCTGTCTGCAAAGGTAGGTATCTGATTTGATGCCAAATTCCCAGGGGAGTTTAGACAGCCATCTTAACAAGGGAGCCTTTATAAAAGGAGATTCCATGTAATTTGGGTGAATGAGTGGCTGGTTAGGGATAGGAACCCGTTGGTTGGAGACGGTGCTTAGAGCAGGGAAAGGTTCCTGGCAAGTAGGGACATTGTCTGTTGCTGGAGAAACTTCAGAGGTTCCCTTTAGTGGGCCAATATGACATGGCTATACATAAGACTGCCACTCCTCCAGCAGAAGCTGTTCTCCACCATTACCATAACTTATACAACAGTGCTAAACATTGATAGTGTCTTGTACACCAGTGTGCCATAACCTTCTTTTATTGTGTTACAATTCCAAACTGCTACTATAAAACAAATAGAGTGCTAAGGCCCAGCAGGTGTGTGATCCCTCCTGTGCAGGTACCTGGCCTGAAGCCTTCCCTATATGCGGCCTGGCCGCTCAAGCGGGCAGGAAGATTTGGAAGGAAGAACGAGAGAAAATGGCAGTGCCTGTAACTGTCAGAAGCACTGACAATTCAACGCTCGTGGGGATTACTAGCCAGGTAGACTAAAAATATTATAATATTCTTTGCATACTAGCACATTATGGCTAAAAGGTTCTGGGGCCAATAAAAAATGGTGGAGGTTTAAAGAGGTTGGGAAGGACCTCCAACACACAGCCTGTGATTGCCAGCCTCAACTCTGTTCCTGTGTGCTGTGTGAAGGGGGTGTGTCCCTTCTCTCCAATCAGCTCTCAGAGCTCTCTTTACAATGGGTGTGTGCAGGGGGTTTGCTGGGTGTGCCTGGACACACCCTAATCACCCTGTGCGGCACAGATTCCCCCTGCTGATATGTCATTAAAGCCGCCCAATAGGGCTCCTAAAAATAATAATGATAATAATACTAATACAAATAAAAACTACTGACACCATCCACTGCCCTACTAACATCATTCACTGCTCTTCTGACACCGTCCACTGCTCTACTGACACCATCATCTGCTCTACTGACACCATCCACTGCCCTACTGACCTCAACCTCTACCCTATTGACACCATCCACTGCCCTATTGACAAGTCCACTGCTCTACTGATGCCATCCACTGCCCTACTGACACCATCCACTGCCCTACTAACACCATCCACTGCTCTACTGACACCGTCCATTGCCCTACTGACACCACCCACCTCTCTACTGACACCACCCACCTCTCTACTGACACCACCCACTGCTCTACTGACACCATCCACTGCTCTACTGACACCATCCACTGCTCTACTGACACCATCCACTGCTCTACTGACACCATCCACTGCCCTACTAGCACCATCCACTGCCCTACTAACACCATTCATGTTTTAATACATTTGAGGTGCATTCCCTAATGCAATAGGCTGTGCAAACCCATGCTCCTCACTGAGCTCTGAAGTGTATAATTTTAGCTCTTCGCCCCTTTTTGCTAAAAGCTCAGACAAACTTTATAAATTCATTACTTTGAACAGTTGTAGAGAACAGAAGACTGCAGATAAACATGTACAACTTATGTAAGATGATTTGTTTCATCTCTGTGTATTCCCTGAGGCCAGTCACTTCACTGGATATATGTAAGAGTTTACATCCACTAATTCTGCTTTAACTGATGCATACTCATTTTGGTCTAGGCATCTGGCCACCTTTGACCTTTGCTCATGAAAAATGTTGAACAAAGGTATTGTTCCTCTTTAAATAACTAACAATCCCCTTAATCAAGCTTCTCCTTACAAGACCGGCCCCGCCTGACATTCTCTAAGTCAAAAAGTTCTGCACTACCTGCTTGCCTTGTACATCTGTTTCATAAATTAGGAAGGAAGAACCTGTGAACAAGCAGATGGATTGTAGGTCAGGAGATCCCATCGGGCAAAAAGAAAAAAAAAAAGCCAGCACTTTCTTGGAGAAAGTATTTTGCTAGAACAACATGACACGGGTACGGGCGCAGTTGGTAACGGTTAAAGATTGATGCCGGGAGTCGGTTGCAGCTCGATTATTAACTTGTCGGGTGTGAAAGGTTGGAAGAAACATGGCTTCGCCATATGCTCCACACGCTTTGGGCAAGAACCATATGATCGTCTCAATCTGTAATTCACTGCTGTCAGGTGTCCTACTTTTTCCTCCGGGGACTCTGACTACCTCTAACAGCCATAGAACTTACTGCTAGGATAATTACTTCATGATTAAAGAAGGACTCTGGTCTAATTAAAACTTACTATGTTGTTTTGAAGACCTGCACAAATCTCCAGGACCAACCAAATATTTTACTTTCTTTAACTACTTTAAGGCCAGGCTTTTCTGGCACTATTTATTTACAAGTTTAAATCAATATTTTTTGCTAAAAAATTACTTATAACCCTCAAACATTTTATTCCCTAGGGTCTCTGCTAAAAAAAAAAAAAAAAAAAATATATATATATATATATATATTAGCAGAGACCCTAGGGAATAAAATGGCGATTGTTGCAATACATTTTTTACCTCACACGGTATTTGCACAATCTTTTTGAAAAAATATAATGAATTAAAGAAACAAAACACATTATATACCCACATTTTTTGTAAAGTGTGAAAGATGATGTTACGCTGAGTAAATAGATACCTAACACATCACTCTTTAAAATTCCTCACACTCTTAGCCCTTGTACATACGGTTGGAGAATCTGTCGGAATGTGTCCTATCAGACCGCGTCGTCAGATAATCCGACTGTGTGTGGTATGCATCGGACTGATTCCGTCTGAATCTCCGTCCGACCCAATTTTCCAACATGTTGGAAAGATTTCCCGACCAACTGGGCCGGACGGACCTAATCTGATCATGTGTAGAGCAGTTTCATCGGACCAAGTGCCACGCATGCTCAGATCAAATTCCTACATCAAAGCTATTGGCTACTAGCCTGAATGTAGTCCCATCGTAACGAAATTACGTCATCACGTTCTGAAAGATCGGATTTTTCGCCAACTTGGCCCAACCGTGTGTATGCAACAGTTTCGGACACAATCCGTCGGACTAAATCCGACCGGCAAAATCCGATGGATTTGGTTGGCAAAATCTCCGACCGTGTGTACGTGGGCTTAGAATAGCATCAAACTACGATACTTAAAAATCTCCATTTAGTAGGCGACATTTTAAATGCCTTTACAGGTTACTTGTTTAGAGTTACAGAGGAGGTCTCGTGATAGAATTGTTGCTCTTGCTCTAACATTTGCAATGATACCCCACATGTGTGGTGCGAATACTGTTTATGTATGCGTGCGCAATTTACATATGCATTTGCTTCTGCGCACAAGTACGCAGGGATGGGGGGCGTGTTCATTTTTTTGTTATTTATTTTACTTTTTACACGGTCCCTTTCATTTTTTTTTTTTTTTTTTACCACTTTTACTCTTATTACAGTGAAAATAAGCATACTTAGAAATAAGGATGACATGTCCTCCTCATGGAGAGATCTTGGGTAAAAAAGACCCCTAATATCTATTTTCTTTTAAAAGGAAATGGTCAAAAAATAAAAATAAAAATCTTGATCTTTTTCTTTAAACAAAAAAAATGTTTACTTCCAGCCTGGACCGGAACTGATGCCATGACGCCCCTGTTCCTCCAAGGCCATAGAGGCCATCAAAGAGGATCGACTCTGGGACTAGCCGGCCGTACCATTGGATTGTTTTTCGGGCGAAACACCGGCGTGCTGTGGGAGGGTGGGGACGTCCCCTCACGCCGTTTCTTAAAGTGTTCCAACAGCTCGTGAAACACTTTCATGAGGAAGCCAGCCTAGAGAAAAAGATACAAGGGTTATGACTTCAGCCATAACCCCGGTAAACCACTTCAAAGCCGAAGACAATCCGAAATATATAAATATTGACAACCGAGTTTTATTGTTATGGTGATTAAGATTTTTTATAGAATTACAACATTAGATGATATGTAAAACCTCCTCCGGAGAATTATTCCCTCCCCTTCCCCTCCTATATACCTTTTATGTTCTTCCCTTACTATATAATACTTACTATAAACATACTTTAGAAGTTATGGTCAAAACTTTCAAATCATATATTTTCTTTTAGACATATTTATATTTTCTTCGGATCAAAATGTTTAAAACTCAGCTATAAGAATGTTTTCAAATTCTAAAATATATAAGGCCATTTATTGTCATTCCCACGAGAATATGTTGAAATTCTTCTTTGCTTTGTATCATCCGTACTTCAATATGTCTACTTTTTATTTCTGGTATCACATAATTTGTCTTATATTCTGTACATGTAATTTATTTTAACATAAAATAAAATTTTTGAACGAGGAAACAACCACTTTTTTTTTTTTTTTTGGATTCCAATGACGTTTTATTCAGTGTAGAAACTGCCGGTATATATCAAGCACCCCTATTGAGTGCCATGTCCCCCCACCCCAAACATTATCCTCAAACAGTGATAAATACAAAAAAAAAAATCTCCTGTGGGACCAGGGTATACAGAGAATACCCTGAAATGTTGGGCGCCCGCCCATGTGGTCTGCTCAAGTGCCACCCTCTAGGTGGGTGTGCCAGTTCTCCATGGGAAGTTTGTGTGATGAGGCAAAAGCATCATTGGGAAACAAGGACAGAGTGTTGTTACCCTAAAACAGGAGGTGCCAGAACAAGGACCTCAATGGCAGAATGACCAGGGATTATTTTAATAAAGGCTTCAAATTTTAGAAAATAGAAGAAACAATTTTAAAAATTCATTAAGGTGTTAAAACTGAAGCTTAGGTATGGCAATTTTTACATAGATACTTTGGCCCAGTCTGATAACCCCCTCATTCCCTATTCTGATAAAATCACCACTCCTAAACCCCATATTCCCCATTCTGGTAGTCCCCTCATTCTGATAACCCTCATTCCAATAATCTCCCCTTTCCCCATTCTGATAAACCCCCCATTCTTTGTTCTGATAAACCCCCCATTCTCCATTCTGATAACCCCCTCATTACCTATTCTGATAAAATCACCACTCCTAATCTCTCATTCCCCATTCTGATAATCGTCCCATTCCCCATTCTGATAACCCCCCATTCTGATAACCATTCTGGTGATTCCCCCATTCTGGTACCCCCCATTCTGATAACTCCCTCATTCCCCATTCTGATAACCACCATTCTCCATTCTGATAACACCCATTCTACTTTCTGGTAACCCCCCTTTCTGATTACTCCCCCATTCCCCATTCCGATAACCCCCCATTCTGTTAACCATGCTGGTTAGTCCCTAATTCCCCATTCTGATAACTCCCCCATCCCCCATTCTGATAACCCCCCATTCTGATAACCATACTGGTTATTCCCCCATTCCCCATTCTGATAACCCCCATTCTCCATTCTGGTACTCCTCCCATTCTGATAACTCCCCCATTCCCCATTATGGTCCCCCCCCCCCCATTCTGATAACACCCTCATTCCCTTTTCTGACAAAATCACCATTCCCCCTTCTGGTACCTCCCCTCATTCTGATAACACCCCCATTTCCCATTCTGATAACCATACTGGTTATAAATACAGAAAAAATCAGCGCAGTACAACCCCTTTACGAAAAGCTGCTGAACACCAAGGATCAATTACCAAATCCCAAAATACAATATATCAAACAGATGGTACAGCGCTCTAACTAAAATAAAATGATTACTAACATATTAAAATTAATAAAAAGTCCAAAGATAGCTTTCCCGTGTCCGCTGATGAAGTCCCGCCCATAGGGACGTAACGTACGGACGGAGATCACGTGACGTCACCCACGGTCATTGATCATTTTAAAGATCGTATGAAGCTTCGTTATTGTAAGTGTGTTTTTTATGTATATTCATCATTAAAACGTTTTTCTATGGAGAGCACTATGGCCTGTCTTTCTATCCACATGGTCTGAGGAATTGTGAATACTGCTATATACCGATCCAGTGTGGGTATTCCACGAACGTGTCAGTTCATTTGACTCTGAATGGGAGAAAGCTGTGTTTTCGTTTGTGAATCGGTCGGATATTGTCGGAGAGGAGTACAGCGATTGGATGAGTTGATATTTAAGTGCATACGACCCTCTGTAATTTAAAGGGTCCATACGATGAGGTGAGCAGCCAATTTTACCATTGGTGGTGGTCCCCCCCTTGGCACTAAGTCACTTTATGCATGAACTGACTGTATACCACTGAAGATTCCTCACGTGGACTTTTTGACTCAAAAGCTATCTTTGGACTTTTTATTAATTTTAATATGTTAGTAATAATTTTATTTTAGTTAGAGCGCTGTACCAACCATACTGGTTAGTCCCTAATTCCCCATTCTGATAACTCCCCCATTCCCCATTCTGATAACCCCCCATTCTGATAACCATACTGGTTATTCCCCCATTCCCCATTCTGATAACCCCCATTCTCCATTCTGGTACTCCTCCCATTCTGATAACTCCCCCATTCTCCATTCTGGTCCCCCCCCCATTCTGATAACACCCTCATTCCCTTTTCTGATAAAATCACCATTCCCCATTCTGGTACCTCCCCCCATTCTGATAATGCCCCCATTTCCCATTCTGATAACCCCCCATTATTCTGGTATCACCCCCCCCCCATTCTGATAAACCCTTGTTCCCTATTCTGATAAAATCACCACTCCTAATTTCCCATTCCCTAGTCCAATAATCCCCCCGTTCCTCATTCTGGTAACCCCCCCGTTCCCTATTCTGATAACCCAGCATTCCCCATTCTAGTACCCCCCCCCCCCCATTCTGATAATTTTGAAATTGGCTCCCTGGGCACATGACCAAGCCCCCCCAAACCCCCCCCCCCCCCCCCAGTTTCAACCCTGGTTATACTGTACCTGTGGTGGGATGCCCATGAAAGCTAGAAATCACTGTAGTAGGCATTGCTACTACAGTGATTGCTGAAATCTTTCTGGTTCGCCTTTGAGCAGCAGCTTAACATGGGCACAATTCAGTAAACACTGTGTATTTTTTCAATGAATGCAAAATGTTCTCTGTGGGGTGGGGTTTATAACATCACCACTCTTCCTCTCCACCTCGTCCAATCAGAGAACCCTTAGCATTAATTGAGAAAATACAAAGGGGTTTATTTACGAAAACTGCAGAGTGCAGAATCTGGTGCAGCTGTGCATGGTAGTCAGTCAGCTTCTAACTTCAGCTTGTTCAATTAAGCTCTGACAAAAAAACCTGGGAGCTGATTGGTTTCTATGCAGAGCTGCACCAGATTTTGCACCCTTCAGTTTTAGTAAATCAACCCCAAAGTTTTTTCACAATGAGGCCATGCCAAGCAAGTGACCGTATGTGTCTTCAATGCAGCAGGGCAGCCGCTAGACACAGGACCCCGAAACTAGTGGAAGTCACTGTTATATTGGTACCTACTACAGTGATTTCGTACTTCTTTTTGGAGATCCCACAGGTATGGCACATACATCCTTACATTGGTCCAATCTAGACCAATATACACTATATCGTCAAAAGTATTAGGACACCTGCCTTTACACGCACACATGCATTTTATTGTCATACCAGACTTATGGGAATGTTTGACCATTCTTTCAGAAGCACATTTGTGAATTCCGGCACTGTTGTTGGACAAGAAAGCCTGGCTTGCAATCTTCGCTCTAATTCATCCCAAAGGCGTTCTATCAAGTTGAGGTCAGGAGGTGCAGGCAAGTCAAGTTCCTCCACCCCAAACATGTTCATTCATGTCTTTATGGACCTTGCTTTGTGCACGTGTCCAAATCATTTGGTGGATGGGGGATTATAGTGTGGGGTTGTTTTTCAGGGGTTGGGCTTTGCCCCTTAATTCCAGTGAAGGGAATACTTAAGGAGTCAGCATACCAAGACCTTTTGGACAATTTCATTCTCCCATATTTGTGGGAACAGGTTAGGGATGGTCCCTTCCTGTTCCAACATAACTACACACCAGTGCACAAAGCAAGACCCATAAAGACATGGATGAGTGAGTTTTGGGGTGGAGGAACTTGACTGCACAGAGTCCTGACCTCAACCCAATACAACACCTTTGAGCGGAGACTCGTCCAACATCAGTGCCTGACCTAATAAAGGCGCTTTGGGTAGTATGGTCAAACATTCCCGTAGACATACTCATAAACCCGCGGAGAGCCTTCCCAGAAGAGTTGAAGCTGTTATAGCTACAAAGGGTGGGCCAACTCAATATTGAACCCTACGGACTAAGACTGGGATACCATTAAAGTTCATGTGCGTGTAAAGGCGGGTGTCCCAATACTTTTGACAATATAGTGTAGCTATGTAAAAATTGCCATACCTGGCTTCAGCTTTAAAGCTTATATATGTTGCTCTATTTTGCCACTGGGACTGGGGAATGGATTCATTTTGAAGGTTTCAATGTTCCTTGCTGAAGTTCAAGCAGAACAGTGTACTCCTTTGCCCATATTGTCACAGTGTTGAACCAATCATGAGAGGTGAGAAAAGTGGAGTGTGCTACATGTTCTCCTCTACCCAGAAGTACAGTGTATTCAATTTTGCTTCCAGTGGTGAATGGAGCCGTGGGCAAACAATGAAACGGTAAGTATATGCAGCTGGGGTGAATTAAGTAACTGTAAGCCCTTGTACACACGGTCAGACATTCCGACGGAAAATGTTCGATCGGATCGTGTTGTCAGATAATCCGACCATGTGTGGTGTGGAGCACTGGACTGTTTCCGTCGGAATATCCGACTGACAACGTTTTAGAGCTGGGCTATAAAATTTTACGACAACATGATCCGATCGGACTTTGTCAGATCGTTTGTAGAGAATTCCGATCGGACAAAGAGCCACGCATGCTCAGATCAAATTCCTAGACCAAAGCTATTGGCTACTAGCCTGAACGTAGTCCCGTCGTAACAAAATAACGTCATCACGTTCTAAACGATCGGATTTTCCGACAACTTTGTCCGACCGTGTGTATGCAACACCAGTTTCGGACAAGATCCAACGGATTTGGTTGTCGGAATGTCCGACCGTGTGTACAAGGGCTAAAGGAAATTTGTAAGTTCTGTATATAATTGCATTTTATTTTGTATCTATTGCACACTGCCCTCACTGTACACACAACACTAACAATGTTTTCATTACACGTTTGCATTCTTTTGAGTGCTGATTGGAATAAGCCTGCCTATGTTTCGCCCCCTTGTTACCATAAAAGTACAATTGTAATATTAATGTGGTACCTACATAATCATGTGTATAAAAACCTTGAATTGCTTCATAATAAAGCAGAACAGTTATTTTATAAAGATGCTGAGTATATCTTTTGTTCCCTACTGCAGTAGTTATTATTAATTTGGAACCACTAATCAATATAGAGAGAATAGGAGTTGCCTATCTATAAAGGAATCCAGAACAGTAGCGTTTTTTTTTTAACTGCATCAATGGAACATTAGAAGGATGAGAGTGCCACAAAGCTTGTGATTCCAGTAAGAATTTTATTTTACAACACAAAATCGAAAAGCCAATGCTCAAAGCTCCCCCTTTATCTGTGCTTGTGCGCTGAGACTACAGTAAGTAAAAATTTATACTGGAAATGGATCAACAGTTGAATAACGGCTATCACATAATAATTTGGGTCACCAAACTGATAGTCAGCTGTCAATTTGGCAACCTGGATTATTTTGGCATTTCAGTTTGGTTTTACAGCTGTTGTCTAGTATGAATTCAAGTTTATTACAAATTTGTGCAAATCTTGCAGATAATGCGCAAAACCTCTTACTTAAATAGTAAACTCTGTAAACAATTATTTCAGTAGAATATAATGAATGCTCAAAAAGAAAAAAAGTGCCGACAGTCAATAAAGTGCTAAAATGTGCTGAT
The DNA here is from genome assembly GCF_037356315.1 of Lithobates pipiens. Classification (NCBI taxonomy): domain Eukaryota; kingdom Metazoa; phylum Chordata; class Amphibia; order Anura; family Ranidae; genus Lithobates; species Lithobates pipiens. The sequence continues at coordinate 18,154,995 of NW_027507791.1, read as the reverse complement.
CTGTAAAGTGCAAAAATAATTTTAAAGTGCTAAAAAAGTGTGCAAAAGTCGCTAATATAAATAGATATTCCAAGAATGACATCCAAATAGGTGCACATGCTGTTGTTAACGAAATTCCCACTGTTGTGCAATAGTAGAGGTTCCACTGGTGCGCTCACAATGCTCACAGTGCTCTTACCTTAAAGGCAATTAAATGGAGCCTTAAATGAGTGCTTTAATCATCTATGTAGGCTTATGGATCCATATCACTGTGTCAACTGCAGAGCTGAGCGTCCAGTTTGATGTGGGAGGAATACTCATATGAGTAAACAGTATCCGCATGAAAAGAGAAACTCCAATAATGTATTACCCCAATACATAAAATAAATTTAAAAGGCTTAAAAATGGCTGCTTACATTTAGCATAAAAAATACAGGCCAGACAAATGGTACATTGGCTTTCGCTGCTACCACCTACGTTACTTCCGGCATTACGATGTTTACTTCCGTTTTCACAGGTAACAACTTCCGGTTCACGCTGATTGCTTCCAGTTGCATGCTTATGTCCTACGCGTTACGTCATGTAACTCTTTACGTCCTGATGAAGTCACGAGGTACATAACGTAACGCGTAGGATGTAAGCACGCAACTGGAAGCAATCGACGCAAACCGGTGCGAACAGGTGCTGGCTCTTTTCAAGTGTTAGAAGAAAGGAAAAAACCCTGGACGGCTGCATACTGCTGAAGACATCTTTATTGATAGATTAAAATCCAAAACAGTCACTTTGTATGCATGAGAAACAGGGAAAGGCTAACGCGTTTCACATCATGAATTGATGCTTAGTTATAGCTAAATAATTAAGGTATGATCATATGTATATATATATATAGAGGTGATGAAAAAATAAACAAGCAGTGTGCGGCTGTCCAGGATTTTTTCCTTTCTTCTTGCCTCTAGAACAGACCTGGGCAAATAGCACCCAAAGAGCCACATTTGTCCCTTTGGCTGTCCCCATCTGGCCATTAATGGTCCACAGTCAGCATGCCTCTCTGAGTCACTCACTGAGAGGTGCACTGACAGATGCCCATGTGGTGGGTTGCAAGAACTGGACAGAGAGGGTCTGAGGAGCTGATCAGTACAGTAGGGAGGCGTGGTTCTGATAGGAGAGACAAGGGCATACATACAGGGGTCACAGGGGTTGCCATTGTGACCCAGCCCCATGCTTGAGGGGGCCTGTGCGCCCCCCTTGTACACCTAGATAAGAGGGAGGTGGGGGCGGCTGCATGTAAAGGAACCACTCACTCATGTAGCCTCCAAATGCCAACATTCAGCAGCTGCAGGAAGGAAATGGAGCATCAGTTCCTCCACATGCTGTTCCTGTTGCCCCACTATCCCAGTCCTGCTACTTTGGGCTCTTGTGTGCTTTCCTGCCCCCCCCCCCCCCCCCCCGCGGAGCTGCTGGGTTAGCCTCTGTCACCTCCCGCCGGCTGCTGTGGGAGATGTGTCAGGATGGAAGGCGGGGAAGGGGGTCGGTAAATGTGTAATTTACTGGTTCCTTCCTTGTCTTGATTGGTACTATTCATATTTATTCATTCTATGCATCCGAGGCTGCAGAGAAAGGGACTGATAAATCTGCCCTCAGTCCCTTTCTCTGTTTTAAAAGTGAGACATCATATATTTTTACCAAAGCCCCCCAATGGGGGTCCTAATAAATATGTAATAAATGCTAAAAAAAATTAATTGTAAAAAAAATAAAATTAATAAAATGGTAAAAAAAAAAAATAACAAAAATAAAAAAACTACTGACACCAATGTTGTAACTACCAGGGTCGCAAAGGTTACACTTGTGTCTGGGCTCTAGCTTTCCACCAATGTGGGGAATGCAAGATGGCAGGAAGGGGGCCTGCTGCGGGGCTGTAATAAAGGTCCCACAATGGGAGTACAGGCCCCGAGATCAGTGGGAAGGGCCCCAGTCAAGGGCCGGGGGGGGGGGCCTTCATGGTTTCTTGCACTGGGGCAATGAAGGTTCTAGTTACACCTCTGGAGAGATATCCTGACACTTTCCCTCCACTCTTCTACTCAGCCAAGTCTTTTCTGTGTTAGCGCCTGCACTCTGCAAACCCCAGGAGCTGTGCAGGCGGTCCAGGTCAGGATTTGCAGAACTGCCTATACCGATCTCAGGCTCTCTCCTTCCAGTCACAGTGCTTTTCAGAGGGCATTTGACTGGAGGTGTTTTATTATATCCTCACTGCTTGATTTAATCCTATAATGCCTCACAGCTGCCCTGCAATCATGTGCATTGCACATGTTTGGGCATGGCCCCATTGAATTCATGTGAAAGGGGGGAGAATGAGGACTCTGATGTGAAAGGGGGGACTGAGAACTCTGGATGTAAGGGTGGGACTCTGATGCCGAACGGGGTCGGGGGGGAGCTAGTAGGGATCTTAATGTCAATGAGGGAGAAGGGACGTGAGAACTCTGATATGAAAAAGAGGTTGGGGGGTGGGGTCTGGACTCTGATGTGAAAGTGGGAACCAAGCACTCTGATGTGACAGGACCCTATTTTAGGCTGTGGTTCCTTAAGTTTTATATAGGGCCCCATGTCTGAACAAAGGTTGAGGAGCACTGCTACATATCATGATTATCTACAACAAGCAGTATGTGCAGGATGGAGCTGACTCTAGGGTTGCATGGTTCCGAAACAGTCACTGGGAGTATCACTTGGAGTAAAGCTCTAGCTACAGCTTCTCACATTGGTATTCTGCCCCATTGAAGGTTCCTAAGGCTCCTAAGATGCACATACAAAGAAAAGGTTCCAAAAAATAAAACCTAACCAGAATGATCCGAGTTGGTCTTTTCAACGCAGTGTCGGCCCGTGCGGGCGCCGCCCCTTCCCCCCCAGACACCTCTGCTTCCCATCCTATTCATGTGCCCAGCCCCTTTCAAGATGCCGGACCCATGAAATACTATGGCGGCGAGTGTATTTTGAAGCACGTGATTAGGGGCAGAGGCTCCAATAGGCTTAAAAATAGGGTGGGCTCAGGGCGCATAGTACTGCGTCCCAATCCTACCCTGTTGTGTGGCATAGTCAATGAATTTTCGCTATTTTCACACTAACATTCCTCCCTAACAATCAGCAGGCAGGTCAGTGAGACCTATCTCCCGATTGGCCAAAGCATTAGGCGATACTGTTGAATGCCTAATGCTTTGGAAGAGGAGACACGGCGCAGAAGGCCTGAGGAGCTGAGTGGACACAGGAGCAGCATCTGCAGCTTCCTGCCACTACAGAAGAGAAGGAGGAAGACCCGTCACTTGGTAAGTGCCGCCGGACCGGCCAGGGGGGGTTAGTGAAGGGACAGCTGAGCCGGGGGACATGCCTGGCTGCATTTGATGGGCACAAGTGGCTGGATATGATGGGCACAAGTGGCTGCATTTGATGGGCACAAGTGGCTGCATATACTGGGCACAAGTGACTGCATATAACGGGCACGAGTGGCTGCATATGATGGGGCACAGTGGCTGCATATGATGGACACAGTGGCTGCATATGATGGGCACAAATGGCTGCATTTGATGGGCTCAAGTGGCTGCATATACTGGGCACAAGTGGCCTCATATGATGGGCACAAGTGGCTGCATTTGATGGGCACAAGTGGCTGCATATGATGGGCACAAGTGGCTGCATTTGATGTGCACAATGGCTGCATATACTGGGCACAAGTGGCTACATTTGATGGGCACAAGTGGCTGCATATAATGATGCACAGTGGCTGCATATGATGGGCACAAGTAGCTGCATTTGATGGACACAAGTAGCTGCATTTGATGGGCACAAGTGGCTACATATACTGGGCACAAGTGGCTGCAAATGATGGGCACAAGTGGCTGCATATGATGTGGCATAGTGGCTGCATATGATGGGCACAAGTGTCTGCATATACTGGGCACAAGTGGCTGCATATACTGGGAACAAGTGGCTGCATATACTGGGAACAAGTGGCTGCATATGATGGGGCATAGTGGCTGCATATGATGGGCACAAGTGGCTGCATATAACGGGGACATGTGGCTGCATATGATGGGCACAAGTGGCTGCATATACTTGGCACAAGTGGCTACATGTGATGGGCACAAATGGCTGCATTTGATGGGCACAAGTGGCTGCCTATGATGGGGTACAGTGGCTGAATATGACGGGCACAAGTGGCGCATATGATGGGCACAGTGAGGCTGCAACTGATGGGGGGGTTTCAGTATTTTTCAGTTTGTTTGCGCCCCCCCCCCAAAAAAAAAGCACCAGCCGCCACTGCAACTAAGGTAACATTTATATTGCTGCTTGTAGTTTCATTCACGATAAAGCGTTCATTGTTTATGTTTGATGATTACACAATGGTGGTTGCTAGCAGACAATACCTTCTAGAAGATAATGCAAAGAGATAACGATTATTTAATCCTGCTCAGCATGTAGTTTAAATACATTAACAAGTAACATTAGATCGATACCATGTGCTTTGCTCATCCGCCTAATTCTCCAATATTGCTTTTTTTGTATTGTCTAATTACATCTCAGCAAGATGAATAAGAACGCGGAGAGATTGTGTCTGGAGAATAATGTCAGAAAGCGAATGCTGGTGTCTCGCTTTATTTCCTATACGTGGCTTTGTTTTCCCGCATTGTGTCTGTTATTTTGGTGCTTGTCGCAATGTTCTTCTTATCGGAATGGGTATCTCAGCCTGCGGCCCCAAATTAGTTTGACAAGGGAAAAGAAATATATTGGTTTTGTAATTTCTATTCTTTTACCTGTTTGGAAATGTTGAGGTTTAAAATGAAACCTTCAGAGCTACGAAACATCTGATAGCAAGTGGCTGACACGTGCCACCAATGTTCAATGGCCTGTGCTACCCCCAGACAATTATGTGGCTATCAACTAGAGCAGGAAACCTTCACACTACCCCAGGGTTTCTCAACCAGGGTTCCTCCAGAGGTTGCTAGGAGTTCCTTGAGCAATGATCAAATTCTGCCTCCCAGATAGGTTCCCGTTGACACCATTGATCTATTTAGCAATCTGTAAAGGGGGGAATTCTTCCCAATGACCACACGTGTAAGGACCATCACACTAATGTATCATGAGTTGTAGATATAGTAACTTTTAGCAAGAGCCCCCTGAGACTGTAAAATTATTTCAAGGGTTCCTCTGTGTTGAAAAGGTTAAGAAAGACTGTTCTACACCATGGGTCTCCAAACTTTTTAGTTTCAGGCTATTTTACAAATATTCGTCCGACAAATTCTTTTTTTTTTTATAAATTAACACATCAAAATTAAATGAATAAATAAGTTCTACTTGGAGTTTTTTTTTTAATCAATATGATATGATTTAGAAGAACAGAGGAAAAGAGAGTCTCCCTCAGAACCCCCTTATATCAGGGTCTTCATCAAAGTTCTCATCCTAGTCTCCATCAGAGTACCCCTTTGCATAACAGTTGCCATCAGAGCCCATCTTACATTACAAGGCTATTTAAAATCATGCAATGGGGCGGATTGGCCCCGTGGGCAATATGTTGGTGGGTCTAGCTCTAGACTATGGTTAAAAAGCTATGGAAACCTGACCATCGCACCTATATAAGCTTATTGGACATCCAATGCCAAAAACTTGGCTGTTACTTTGCAGATGCCCCCTTGTGTGTGGCGATAAAAGCATCAAATCTTCTGGTTAGGCTTTTAGGCTTTTGGAGTGGGTTTGTGGAATTTGTGTCCATGCAGCCAAATCACTATTTGCGAGGTCAGGTACTAATGATGGATGAGAAGACCTCACTCATAATCAAAATTCCAGCTCATTCCAAAGGCGATCAGTAGGGCTGAGGTCGGGGCTCTGTGGAGGTTTCTTCAGTTCCTCCACACCAAACTGGCCAAACCATGTCTTTATAAAACCGGCTTTGTGCATGGGGTACAGTCATATTGGAACACAAAAGGGTCTTCCCCAAACTGGTACCACAAGGCTGAAAGTGCCCAATTGCATAAACAGTCTTTGTATGTTGTAGAATTAACAGAACCCTTCACCTGAACTCCAGTTATTTGGCTGGGTGTCCACATACTTTGACGTTATGAAAGGGGTGATGGTCAGGTGTCCACAAACATTTGGCGGTGTGGTGAATATCAGAGTCTTGCATTACTTTTAGATGCTGCTTCTTAAAGGAGAACCATAAAATACACATTCAAACTTAGACAGGTTACCCACACAGGATATGATGAATATCTGAATTATAATGTAGCCTGTAATTATGCACTAAAAAGCTCTACTTGCAATTGGCACTGGCAATCCTGAACTCCGGAATCTAAGGTATTGGTCTCAGGTCTCTAGTCAAGTGCCCAAGATCTCTGCCTGACAGCTTGTAGTTCCTTGAAAAAGCATGCTGAATGCTTGAGTCTGCAAAGTAAGAAACTGTCATCCTGTGTAATCCTAGAGCGCTGTCCAACCTCTAGTGTTGGATAGATAATGCATACGAGATTTACTGTATAAGGCAGACAATCGGTCCTGCAACCATGATTTCCCCATCAAAGGGTGGGGGGCGGGGGTGACGGGGTGAGGGGTAAGCCGGGAGTAGACAGTGATTATTGCTAGCGACTGTAACAGCCACTGACGATAATCACAAGTAAATCTGCCAGACTAGTTGTACCCACGTTGATCGTTCAGCCTGTCCACACGCGGTTTGAATCTCGGCCTTGTTCCTGCTAAACTGGCCAAAGTTGGGACTGCCTATAGGCAGAAGAGCAATAACATTGACTTTCTCTACTTAATAAACATCCTCTACTTAATAAACAAGATGGGGTAGGGGTGCAAAGGAAAAGAAGAACTAGTAGAAAGAAAAATGTGGAAGAGATCAAAAAGTGGAAACGGAAGAGATGGGAAGAACAAATGGCAGCTAAAGACATCCAGTGCATCCCTGCGCCAAATTCAACCAATTGTACAAAAAAGTGGCAACCACCCCAACCTATAACAACGTAGGCAAAGTTTCAAACCAATGTCGTTTCACTGACCAGAGAAATAGATTTTAAAAAATACTAATGGTGGAGAGATATAAAAAATGACTAAAAGCAGAGCGCTTTTTGTACTTCTGAAAGTATTGCTTCTTTTTTTCTGAAATTCCAAGGAGAAGACACTTCTAGTTTCTACATAAAATTTCCCTACTGTAGAGTTGGATCTGCCTAACTGTAAGATATGCTTGCTTATTAGTCTTAGTCAGAATACACTCTTTGTCCAGGTCACCAAAGTCTTTAGCTTCACCTATGTTTCCAAATAAATGCCACAATGCCCCATATATCCTATCACTTTTTAACACTGCTTAGTAAAAGGCTTACTTCAGCTTTGTCATTAAAACCTATTTCATCTGCAAAGAGATGCCTACGTAAGCTTCGCTGGTGGTTTTTCATCTCAGAGTTATCAGCCTGCTCTCCTATGGACACCCCATCTGAAGGATTCCTCAAGGGAACTGAGCGAAATCCATTGACTCAACAAGCACCTGTTTTTTCCATGGCTTCAGGATGGGTCTCTTTTTAGATTAATCATCTCATTATTCCCTTTGATAGTTTCTGCATTGTCCTGCCCAGCATGGCAATTCCTCTGGGATTTAAAGGTTATTCATTTTGTAAAAAAAAAAAAAAAGAGAAGATTGGAATTTCATTTTCCACTATGAAGCCGCTGTGATTGACACGCCTTTGTTACATAGAATAAAGTTGCAGATGTTGGCAACGTTTCTTTTTTATCATATTTTATACCTGAGACAAATCTGTTGCCATATTTTGTGTTATTATGTTGAATTGTTTTTCTTTTCCATTTCTATCTGTACACACATGTATACTTTCTGTGTCCCTTTGCCAACGCTTACTTTTCCAAATGTTACTAGTTGCAATGAGTAATCTATAGACCAGTCTTTCTTAACCTTTTCAACACAGAGGGACCCCTTGAAATAACTTTCCAGTCTCAGGGAATCCCTGCTAAAAACTACTATATCAACTCATGATACATTAATGTGATGGTCAGTTATGCCGCGTACACACGATCAAACAATCCGGTGGAAAAGTCTGGCGGACCAGGCCCGACAACCAACGGCCAGGGTTGTCGGGAAGAGGCCCTTGTCCTCATCAACATGGGGACAAGGTGCTTTGGGGTGGGGGCGCTAGTACGGCTCAGGAGGGGGGGCGCTCGCTTGTCCCCCCTTTTCCTGGCCGGCCGGGTAGCGTGCTCGGACAAGGGTCTGATGCGGACCTGGGGGGGACTCCCGCGCCGATTTTTTCGGTGTTGAGGTTCCCCTTTAAGTCCATACCAGATGACGGGGCCATCGACGCCTCCTTCGCTGGCCCCGGCTACCTGGAGACGCGCTCAAAATTAGAGGACTTTCCTCCGTGTGTGTGGGCGAGTCTGTTCATTTCAAAGATACGGCGGATAGTCCGGCGGACTTAGTACGTCGTATTAGTCCGCTGAAAAAGTGCCGTGTGTGGGAAAGTAGCCCGTTCGGAAAGTCCGGCGGACAGTCCAGCGAGAAGTCCGCCAGACTAAGTCCGCCGGATAGTTGGCTACGTGTGTACGCGGCATTAGAAGAATGCTCCTAATGCCGCGTACACACGACCAGACTTTTTGACAGCAAAGGTCCGATGGAACGAGTCCGTCGGACAATTCGATCTTGTGTGGGCTCCAATCGGACCTTTGCTTGCCAAAAATCCGGCGGACTTTAGAAATAGAACATGTTTTAAATTTTTTCACTGGAACTCCGCCGGACCAAGAAATCTGTTTGTGTGTATGCTAGTCTGACGGACAAAAACCGACGCTAGGGCAGATATTGGCTACTGGCTATGAACTTCCTTATTCTAGTCCGGTCGTACGTCATCACGTTCAAATCTGTCGGGCTTTGGTGTGATTGTGTGTGGCCAAGTCCTTTCATTCGGAAAGTCCGTCGGAACTCCGCCGAAAGTCTGTCGGAAAGACCGTCGGACCTAGTCCCTCGAAAAGTCCTGTCGTGTGTACGTGGCATTACACTTGTGGTCAATGGGAAGAATTCCCCCCTTACCAATAGCTAAAGAGATAAACGGTGTCAGTGGGAACTTATCTGAGAGGTAGACATTGCTCATTCCTCAAGGAAACCCCCAGAAATCTCTGGATGAACCCTGCTATAGACCCACAGGGCTGCTACGTATACAAAGGAGTCACCAAAATCTAAAAATAAATAAAATAAAAGGGGAAAAAGGAAGATGAGGGGAAAACAAAAGCAAAAACAAAACTACAATGCTGGAAAGGCCAAAACAATATCCTACCTTGCTGGACAATGTTTAGGAACAGTTTAACAGAAGACACTTCCCGCCACAGTGCCTTGAAAAAGTATTCATACTCCGTGACATTAAACATATTTTGTCATGTTATAACCAAAAATATAAATGTATTTTATTGGGATTTTATGTTATGGACCAACACAAAGTGGCACATAATTGTGAAGTGGAAGGAAAATGATAAATGGTTTTTTAAATTTTTTTGAAAATAAATATATGAAAAGTGTGGGGTGCATTTGTATTCAGCCCCCTTTACTCTGATACCCCTAACTAAAATCTAGTGGAACCAATTGCCTTCAGAAGTCACCTAATTAGTAAATAGAGACAACCTGGGTGTAATTTATACTGAGTATCAATACGGCTGTTCTGTGAAGCCCTCAAAGGTTTGTTAGAGAACCTTAGTGCACAAACAGCATCACAAAGGCCAAGGAACACACCAGACAGGTCAGGAATAAAGTTGTAGAGAAGTATAAAGCAGGGTTATGTTATAAAAAAAATATCCCAAGATTTGAACATCTCACAGAGCTCTGTTCAATCCATCATCTGAAAATGGAAAGAGTATAGCACAAATGCAAACCTACCAAGACATGGCCGTCCACCTAAACTGACAGGCCAGGCAAGGAGAGCATTAATCAGAGAAGCAGCCAAGAGGCTCATGGTAACTCTGGAGGAGCTGCAAAGATCCAAAGCTCAAGTGGGAGAATCTGTCCACAGGACAACTATTAGTCGTGCTCTCCACAAACCCGGCCTTTAAGGAAGAGTGACAAGAAGAAAGTAATTGTTGAAAGAAAGCCATAAGAAGTCCCTTTTGCAGTTTGCGAGAAGCCATGTGGGGGACACAGCAAACATGTGGAAGAAGGTGCTCTGGCCAGATGAGGCCAAAATTTATATTTTTGGTCTAAAATCAAAATGCTATGTGTGGCGGAAAACTAACACTGCACTTCACCATGAACACCCCATCCCCACCGTGAAACATGGTGGTGGCAGCATCATGTTGTGGGGATTCTTTGCTTCAGCAGGAACAGAGAAGCTGGTCAGAGTTGATGGAAAGATGAATGGAGCCAAATACAAGGCAATCTCAGAGGAAAACATGTTAGAGTCTGCAAAGACTTGAGACTGGGGCGGAGGTTCACCTTCCAGCAGGAACTTAAACATCCAGCCAGAGCTAAAATGGAATGGTTTCGATCAAAGCATGTTCATGTGTTAGAATGGCCCAGTCAAAGTCCAGACCTAAATCCAATTGAGAATCTGTGGTAAGACTTGAAATTTGCCGTTCAGAGACGCTCTCCATCCAATCTGACATTGCTTGAGATATTTTGCAAAGAAGAATGAGCAAAAATGTCCCTCTCTAGATGTGCAAAGCTGGTAGAGACATCCCCAAAAAGACTTTTGCTGCTGTAATTGCAGAGAAAGGGGGTTCTACAAAGTTTTGATCTCGGGGGCGTCATACAAATGTACCCCACACTTTTCACATATTTATTTGTAAAAAATGTTGAAAACCATTTATCATTTTCCATCCACTTCACAATTATGTGCCACTTTGTGTTGGTCTATCACATAAAATCCCAATAAAATACATTTACTTTTGTGGTTGTAACATGACAAAATGTGGAAAATGTCAAGGGGTATGAATACTTTTTCAAGGCACTGTATCACAGTCAATTCTCAAATTGTAGTTGATTCACCAGCAAAAGTGCATTGTGTGTAATCAGCATAATGAAGTATGCTAACCTTGAGTGTCTGTAATTTCGTAATTATCTGATGAAATGTTTATAGCGTGTTTGTTTTTTTTTCTCCTTTGAAAAAATCAATAGCAGGCATCAGGTTTTCCAGGTATAAATGATAAGCTTTTACAAGCCTCATTGGACTGCTCTCTGGTGACTGAGGTGAAATGAGAAATATATCTTAACGCTAGCGAGATGACATTTCTCTCTCACCTGCAGTCGAAGACGTCAAATATTTTATTAGATCCTTCAGCCTGGGGGTACAAAGAGGCCCCTCACTGACTCACTCCTGGGAAAGAATGATTGCCCTGTATTTTAACGGTGTATGGTACATGCACATTTATGGTATGTGTGAAGATCAGGACTTTTACAGTCAGTGGGAAATATGCTCCTTACATTGGTGGTCAGTGGGAAGAATTCTCCTTACATTGGTGGTCAGTAGGAAGAATGGTTCTTACGTTAGTTGATGTGGGAAGCACAACCTTTACTTTGGTGGTCACTGAGAAGATTGTCCTTTACAATGGAAGTCAGTAGGAAGAATGCTCCTTACATTGGTGATCAGTGGGAAGAATGCTCCTTACATTGGTGATCAGTGGGAAGAATGCTCCTTACATTGGTGATCAGTGGGAAGAATGTTCCTTACATTGGTGATCAGTGGGAAGAATGTTCCTTACATTGGTGGTCAGTGGGAAGAATGCTCCTTACATTGGTGATCAGTGGGAAGAATGTTCCTTACATTGGTGATCAGTGAGAAGAATGTTTCTTACATTGGTGGTCAGTGGGAAGAATGCCCCTTACATTGGTGGTCAGTGGGAAGAATGTTCCTTACATTGGTGATCAGTGAGAAGAATGCTCCTTACATTGGTGATCAGTGGGAAGAATGTTCCTTACATTGGTGATCAGTGAGCAGAATGCTTTTTTAGCTTTAAAATTGAACTCCAACTCTCACTGCTATCTAGAGCAGATGGTGTCCTGGGAAAATGACAAATTAGACACAAGCTCACATGGACAGCATGGACCTACTTTACATACTCTACAGACTTTGCTACATGTTTTAATTAACGAGTTTCCTTCTATGTCGGCGTACACTGGTTCTGTCCTGTGCCACTGGTATGGAGAACACAAGGTGGCCTTGGGTTCCTTTCCCACCCATTGTTTTGCTTTCTTTATTTCTTTTATGATTGCAGCATTAGCAGATTCAAATTCAAAATATTAAAAACAACATACATATCTATCCACAACTCTGACAAGTCTTAGTTCACTGACCTCATCCCCAAATATCACCCAAACTGTCCTCTGCACTCCTCCCAGGACATCCTGCTCTCTAGCTCCCTCATCACCTCCTCCCATTCTCATTGCCAGGACTTCTCCATTGACTCCCCCCATCCTATGTAACTCCATATCACAAATCTGTGCCAAGACCTCCTGCTCTCTAGGCCCCACATCACCTCCTCTCATGTTCTCTTGCAGTGCATCTCTAGAGCCTCTCCCATCCTCTGGACCGTCCTACCCCAATTTCTGTCCAAGACCTCGTGATTTTGAGTTCCCTCGTCACTTCCTTCCATGCTCCCCTCTAGGATTTCTCCAGAGCCTCCCCATCCTCTGGGGGCACCTACTCAAATCTGTCTGGCTATCTCCTTCTCTTTCCAGGTTAAGATAATCTTTCAAAATTCATCTGGTCAGGTAACCCTATCATATGTCCACCTAAAATCTGAGGTTTTGGGTGGGCATATGATAGGGTTGCCTGACCAGGCAAGTTACTTTCTCCATCAACTCATCCCTTACAGTTACTACCTTTCGTATCACTTTCCCATCCCTTTAGATTATAAAAGCTCTCAGGAACAAGCCCCCCCCCCCCCCCAACTCTCTTGTCTTGAACTGTTTTGTAACTGTACTGACTTTTTTTAAAAAAAAGTTCTGTGCATACTTTGCTGAGCAATGGTTGCACTTACAACCCTTTCCACAGTGGTGGAAATATAACATGTTCCACATTGACTCTATAACTGCTATTATATAGAATTGTATATGTCGCTAAGGCCGCGTACACACGGGCGGACTATCCGTCCAACTAAGTCCATCAGACAATCCGACAGACAGTCCGTCCTACTTTTGAATGAACGGACTTGACCACACACGACGAACAGACAGTCCGCTGAAAGCTTGCGCGATGACGTGTACGGCACGTACGACGGGACTAGAAATTCGACGTCCAATACACTGCAATGCAACCTTCGGCCGTGTAAATCCTTTCTGAGCATGCGCCATACTTAGTCCGTCGAACTAGCCTACTCACGAGCGGACTGTAACCAAGTTTGGACGGACAATATTACGGAAATTCCGAAAGACTTAGTCCGCCAGACTGTCCACTGAAAAAGTCCGCTGAAGCCCACACACGAGCGGATTGTCCGCTGAAACACGTTTCAGCGGACCAAGTCCGTCAGACAGTCGGCCCGTGTGTACGCGGCCTTACTCTTTATATCTTATGCATCTTCATTTTGCATATACAGTGGTGTGAAAAAGTGTTTGCCCCCTTCCTCATTTCCTGTTCCTTTGCATGTTTGTCACACTTAAGTGTTTCGGAACATCAAACCAATTTAAACAATAGTCAAGGACAACACAAGTAAACACAAAATGCAATTTGTAAATGAAGGTGTTTATTATTAAAGGTGAAAAAAAATCCAAACCATCATGGCCCTGTGTGAAAAAGTGATTGCCCCCTAAACCTAATAACTGGTTGGGCCACCCTTAGCAGCAACAACTGCAACCAAGCGTTAGCGATAACGTGCAATGAGGCTTTTACAGCGTCCTGGAGGAATTTTGGCCCACTCATCTTTGCAGAATTGTCCTAATTCAGTTACATTAGAGGGTTTTCGAGCATGAACGGCCTTTTTAAGGTCATACCACAACATCTCAATAGGATTCAGGTCAGGACTTTGGCTAGGCCACTCCAAAGTCTTCATTTTGTTTTTCTTCAGCCATTCGGTGGTGGACTTGCTGGTGTGTTTAGGATCATTGTCCTGCTGCAGAACCCAAGTTCGTTTCAGCTTGAGTACACGAACAGATGGTCGGACATTCTCCTTCAGGATCTCTTGGTAGACAGCAGAATTCATAGTTCCTTTTATCACGGCAAGTCTTCCAGGTCCTGAAGCAGCAAAACAGCCCCAGACCATCAGACTACCACCACCATATTTTACTGTTGGTATAATGTTCTTTTTATGAAATGCAGTGTTCCTTCTACGCCAGATATACTTGGACACACACCTTCCAAAGAGTTCCACTTTTGTCTCATCAGTCCACAGAATGTTGTCCCAAAAGTCTTGGGGATCATCAAGATGTGTTGTGGAGAAATTGAGACGAGCTTTGATGTTCTTTTTGCTCAGCAGTGGTTTTCTCCTTGGAACTCTGCCATGCAGGCCATTTTTGCCCAGTCTTTTCCTGATGGTGGAGGCATGAACGCTGACCTTAACTGAGGCAAGTGAGGCCTGCAGTTCCTTGGACGTTGTTGTGGGGTCTTTTGTGACCTCTTGGATGAGTCGTCGCTGCGCTCTTGGGGTAATTTTGGGCGGCCGGCCACTCCTGGGAAGGTTCACCACTGTTCCATGTCTTCGCCATTTGTGGATAATGGCTCTCACTGTGGTTCGCTGGATTCCCAAAGCTTTGGAAATGGCTTTATAACCCTTTCCAGACTGATAGATCTCAATTACTTTCTTTCTCAATTGTTCCTGAATTTCTTTGGGTCTCGGCATGATGTGTAGCTTTTAAGGATCTTCTGGTGGACCTTACTGTGTCAAGCAGCTCCTATTTAAGTGATGCCTTGATTGTGAACAGGTGTGGCAATAATCAGGCCTGGGTGTGGCTAGAGAAATTGAACTCAGGTGTGAACAACCACAGTTATAGTATCTTTTTCACACAGGGCCATGATGGTTTGGATTTTTTTTCACCTTTAATAATAAACACCTTCATTTACAAATTGCATTTTGTGTTTACTTGTGTTGTCCTTGACTATTGTTTAAATTGGTTTGATGTTCCGAAACACTTAAGTGTGACAAACATGCAAAGGAACAGGAAATGAGGAAGGGGGCAAACACTTTTTCACACCACTGTATATGGGCATGATTGGATGGTTTCATTCATTTAATTCTTTAATACCATAATTTACACACATTGTCACTTGGATCGATGGTGGTGCAATCATGCATGCATGTTTATGATAATCATATGACTATTAATCTGTACACATCATCACTCATATATTTTTTTTTGATGGGTTGCCCATGGGAAGAGTCTCATAAGTAGTTATGTAGTTAATAGTGTGGATTTTGAAGCACACACCATTTCAGGCATTTGAGGATCATTAGTTTTATGCTATTGTATTGTCTTTAAATTATAGAATAAAGTCTATGATTTTACAGTTGTTGTGTCACAACCGAAACATATGTTGGCGAGCATATCCTCCATTTTTGCAGCCATGTGGTGGGAGAGCTCCTGTACTCTTCAAACTATTCCTGCCCAACATAAGTTGCTCCCCCATTAGACTGACTTAGGTGCTATGGGCATGGGATACTACCCCAAGCACCATTACAGAGGCACCATGTCTGGCCTACCCAGCACCACCAGTAGCCTAATCCATTCTTTTCACAGGCCTTATAGCAATGGACCCCAATATCATCCCTATCTAGCACAAGTTTCATTTCCTGAACACCTGTACATATTGAGGTTTGCAGAAGTAAGAGTCCATACAATGGTAGCCTTTTAATTGTTTATTGAACCAACTGTTGTATATATTTACATCCTTTCCTTCATATCCCAATGGTGATGGCTCTTTTCATAGTTGCAAACAGATAAGAGCAGAGATGAGAGCTGGGTGAAGGAGCAGCACATGCCTTTAGGGGTTTTGCCAGAGTCTTGCATACAAGCTAAAGGAATGTGAGTAGTCCCATAAGGCCAGCACAACTCCTTGCTTGCTTTGCACCCTAAGGTTAAGCTCCCAGAAGCTAGAACCTCAAAGATTACATATTTGTATGCCTTGGACCTTGCAATGCTTCCCATGCCCAACCAACACCTATTTATGCAGAGCCCTTCTAACCAAGATGCCCCACGCTGGCAGAGGCAGGGCTGGCACTATCTCACTATCTGTGGCAGTCATTCTCAACCAGGATTCAATTGAACTCTAGGGTTACTCCAGGGGTTGCTAGAGGTTCCTTTAGTTGCAGCAAACTGATCTCACATCTGATGGTACCTGCATAGTTTTAGTTCCAATGCCACATGGTAGATCCAGTGGCATGACTGTAAGGGTGTCATTCTTGCCACCCCTGTAAGGGAGACATTCTTCCCACTTACCACTACCAATGTAAGGGCCTTTTTTCCAGTGATCCCGATGAACTAATCTTATGAGGGGTTCCCTGAGACCCACTTACTACGCTGGGAACCTCTAGTGGCTACCTAGGCCCCTACACTGCCTACACATCACTACAGGGTTCCCAGCCCTATCCATGGCAACATTTAGTAGCCAATTCAGGTAACTATACTTACACGTTGAAAGTCATGGTTGTTCCTACACATTATTGCCATATTGATATATATTAAGATTAGACTCATTGAACGTAGATCTTCTCTGGTGCAAACATGGACAATAGGAGCCACATACCAAATGCCTCTTCGTTCTAAAAATTCTTTATTGAATCATCAGTGGTAAAACTACTTCCACAGTGTCTCTTGATCAAGGATCTCCATTTCTTGACGCATTTCACCAAAATGGCTTAAACACAAGGATTCTTTGTGATCAAGTCACTTCAATGAAATCCCTCAAGGAAAGCTGATCCTTGGGTAAGGAACACCATGAAAGCAGCTTTACCACTTAAGTTTCCATAAAAGATCATTTGAAGGAAGCATTTTTTGGATTAAGCCATTTCATGGCAGGGGACTGTCACTCACCCTTCCCCCTTTCCCAGCCTGCTTATCTGCTGGTGACCTCATCTGCCAGCTCTTATGGCCCCCCCATTGCACATGTGATGCACAGGGATCCTTTGTGATCAAGCCACTTCGGTGAAACACCTCAAGGAAAGGTGATCCTTGGGCAAGGAACACCATGAAAGCAGCTTTACCACTAAATATTCTATAAAGGATCCTTTGAAGGAAGACATTTGGTGTGCGGCTCCTATCCATTTGTGTTTTGAAATAACAGTCTGAGTTTTTGAGAAGACACCCTAGATGCCCATGGAGACTGCACGAGGTGCCGATTTGGAGTGGTGTGAACCACTGATGATTAAATAAATAATCTTTATAGCATCATATGGGCAATGGGGGGCCATGAGAGCTGGCAGATGTAAAAAGAAGGTCACCAGCAGTAAAGCAGTCTGGGAAAGGGGGAAGGATGAGGGACAATCCCCTGCCATCAAACGGCTTAATCCAAAAAATGCTTCCTTCAAATTATCTTTTATGGAAACTTAAGTGGTAAAGCTGCTTTCATGGTGTTCCTTACCCAAGGATCAGCTTTCCTTGAGGGATTTCATTGAAGTGACTTGATCACAAGGATCCTTGTGATCAAGCTGTTTTGGTGAAACTTGTCAAGAAAAAGGTGATCCTTGGGTATGGGACACTATGGAAAAAGCTTTACCTCCAGAGATTCCATAAAGGATCATTAGAAAGAAGACATATGGTGTGCAGCTCCATTTTTGTTTTGAAATACAGTAAAACCTTGGGTTGCGAGCATAATTTGTTCCAGAAACATGCTTGTAATCCAAAGCACTCTTATATCAAAGCAAATTTTCCCATAAGAAGTAATGGAAACTCTAACGATTTGTTCAACAATCATTTATTCATAAGTCCTTCAGTTTATAGTCCATATAAAAAAAGATTATAGCAATGCGATAGGATAGAATGTCCATCCACAAATGGCAGCCTCCACAAGGGGATTAGAAGCAAAATTCATCAGAAGCTACAGAGTATAAAAGAGAAGAGAGGTGCCTCTAAGTGTAGCAATATGGTTACATTTAATGAAGGTACAACATTTAGAAACTCACATGTTTGATAATTAAAAGAGGCATATCTAATAGTCTCCACGTGCATCTAGGGTGCTGCCCCAAAAAGCCCATCTCCTACTGTTACAGTAAAACCTTGGTTTGAGAGTAACTTGGTTTGAGAGTGTTTTGCAAGACTAGCAAAATTTTTAAAGAAATTTTAACTTGATATACAAGCAATGTTTTGATATACAAGTAGCGTCATGTCACAACTGGGTATAAAAAAGAAGAGAGGAGCTTCTAAGTGTAACAATACAGTAATATTTAATGAAGGTACAACCTTTATCAATTCACATGGTTGATGATTAAAACAGACACATCTAAGTATGAAGGCATCCGGGGTAAAGCTGTCCACATAGACCATCCCCAGCACGGCCGGCTCTACCACAGCTGTCAGTCTGCAATTGTGACCGGGAAGACTACCCTGCAGCAGAGCAATCTGAAAGAGAGACTTGAACCGCTCGAGTGCAGTGTGGAAGGGGTAACGTCAATGGTGGTGAGGAGGATGGTCTGTGGACAGCTTTACCCCGGATGCCTTCATACTTAGATGTGTCTGTTGTTAGAAAAGTTTTAAATGTTTATTGTGTGACTATTAGAAAAACAATAGTCCTGAGACTGATTTGTGAAAAAGCTTACTTCTGAGCACATTATTGTATTAACTCATTGTATTGTTTTGTCCTAATTACCGTATATACTCGAGTATAAGCCGAGATTTTCAGCCTCTTTTTTGAGGCTGAAAGTGCCCCCCTCGGCTTATACTCGAGTCATCGCTGTCTGCCCGCTCGATCAGCGTGTCGAGCAGACAGACAGCGGCCATTCTATGATTCAAAAGCCGCGCCTCCGGCTCCGCCTTCGCCTGTGATAGGCGGAACACTGAATTTCCCAGCAGCCTGTGTTCCGCCTATCACGGGCGTCGTCTCATCCTCGTACTACGGACGAGGATGATACGACGTCCGTGATAGGCGGAACACAGCCTGCTGGGAAATTCAGTGTTCCGCCTATCACAGGCGAAGGAGGAGGCGCGGCTTTTGAATTTTACAATGGCCGCCGACGAAGAGGGCACGGGACGGAGGCAAGGCAAGGCACGGCACGGGACAGGACGGGACGGGACGGGACGGGACGAAGGCAAGGCACGACACGGGACGGAGGCTCGGGACAAAGGCTCGGGACACAGGTAGGCTGGACACACACACACACACACACACGGATGGATGGATGGATGGAGACACACACACACACACACACACACACACAGGGATGGATGGATACACACACACACAGGGATGGATGGATGGATGGATGGATGGATGGAGACACACACACACAGGGATGGATGGATGGATGGATGGATGGAGACACACACACACAGGGATGGATGGATGGATGGATGGATGGATGGAGACACACACACACAGGGATGGATGGATGGATGGACACACACACACACAGGGATGGATGGACGGACACACAGGGATGGACGGACACACAGGGATGGACGGACACACAGGGATGGACGGACACACACACAGGGATGGACAGGCATGTCTCACCCTCGGCTTATACACGAGTCAATACGTTTGCCAGTTTTTTTGGGGGTAAATTGGGGGCCTCGGCTTATATTCGGGTCGGCCTATACTCGAGTATATACGGTAACTCCATAGTAAGTAGGATGATTACATTTAACTAAATATGATAGCCTAAGAATGCACGGAATATGTATAGCTTATAAAGTGCAAGCCTGTGCCATGACACGTTATTTATGTTCTTTCAACCAATAGAAGCACAGAGATGTTATTCTTGTGGGATATGTGAGGGCGGAACACTTTCTTTTGTGGGGACTTTTTCTTCAGCTTTCGTGCTGTAAGCATGTCTCCCTGTTGTGGGCCACATCAGAAATACATTTTCCTGCTTCTCAGAACACCTGATGTTTTTTTTACTGATCACAAGGGAATTTCCTAACATTTTTGGTCTTTCGAGCCGGGAGCAACACGCTGGTTTTCAGATCAGACGGTCCGACAAATCTTCGGTGAGTATTGGACTTTGAAGCTCACCGAACCTTACAAGTCCCCCCAATCAATGTTATTTGGTGAAAAAGGGGCGGGGCCATAGATCTGAATTCCACTGTCTGTTTCCGAACCTTGTGTGATCCAGTCCAGGTGTTTGAGAGGTAAGATAATTTAAATTATTCTTAATTCTTTCTGAGTCTTTTCTTCTCTTTCTCTTGCTTCTGGTTTAATGTGTTGTAATTGCCGACATTGGTATTGATCGTATAATATCTAGATGATCCAGTGCTCGTAGACAGAGACACTTGGGGACGTTGTCTAAGGTAAAAAATTACGTCGCCCGCTGTCCGGACAGATAACAAAAAGATTTGAGGTATACCGAATGTCAGAGGTTGATTGCCTGACTATTTTTAGCGCTGTTCTTCTGTGTGTGTTTACTTTATCTTTGTTGATGTTTTTTTTTCTTTTGTATTGACATGGTTTTTGTGCTGCATATTTCTAAGCAGATAAGAAAACATTCTTCCCCTAAGCATTGCACTCCCCCTCCCCCTCCCCCTCCCCTCATGGAAGGATGTTTTCTTTAAGAAGTGGTAAAGTTAACCCTTGATTAGCTATGACAATACAGAAGGGTTATATTGTATATATTGAAACTTAGCATAAAAGAAAAAGAAGGTATATGGCATTTTGGAGTAAATAGAATGTTGTAGAATTATCAGGTGGCTCGATGAATGTGAAAAGAAATGAAAAAAAAAAAAAAAAAAAAGGCTGAGGATGTTTTCATTGCAAGAAGCTGTTTCTCAGAAACAAGAAAATGCAGATTGCCTGACAGAGGTTAATTTGTGCATCTGTGAAAATATTAGGAATTTTGGTGGGAAAAAGAGTTTGAAAAATAGTCTTAAAGTAAATATTTATATTGGATTGGAGTTATTTTTAGAATTCATAGACTTTCAACTGTGAAGTGTTAATGATGCAATGCTGTTTATATTTGGGTACATTTATAAAGTCAAAAGGCAAAGTTCAAAAAAAGTATAGGTTAAAAATGGCGGCGTATTGGCTTCAGCATGCTAAAATTAGGGTAGAAGGACAAAGGACAAAGGAAAAATGCCAAGCCCAATTGCCCCTAGTGGACAAAGAGGATGATCTCATCTGCTGTACCCAGAGACCACCTCCCTATGGTGGTCCTCCCCCTCAGGTGCAAGTAACTGCCCAGAGTAACACCTTCCCTGTGACATCCACCCCTGTCAAAGGAACCGCCTCTGAACAAAACCCCAATTCCACTTCCTCAATCTCTCCAGACAGTAGTTCAGTCTTGGAGATGAACAGATCGATCCTTGAAACATTAAATGACGCCATAACTCATGTATTAGGTGCCCCAGCAGGAGCCAAGAGACTAAAGTAAACCTCCTATTAGGTATGGTGTGGAGGATGGTGAGGAATACCCCTTGATAGAGGTCCCAAACCCAAGGGGAGGACAGAATGATGCACTGGGCCAGCCATATCCCTTGACTATGACTGTTTTTCGACCATGGACTGACAGTGATATACAAAAGGCTACAGAACACATAAAACATCCAAAATTAGGTCCAGCTGAATTCATTGAAAACATAGAGGGATTACGGAACAGTTATAAATTGAATAGGGTGGAAGTAGAGAGAGCCCTGAGGAGAGTATTAGGGTCAGATTGGGCTTCGGTAAAGGGGGATTGGGACCCCTGCGCCCCAGCAAATGCACATGGACGGGGGGATCCATTGCCTCCAGAAAGCCCAGACTTAGGAAACAGGTTGACTGCCCTACTGAACAGATGCCAGCTTAGATGGGTATAACGGACTGATTGGCAAAAAATAAATAAATATGACAGTACAAGAAGACAAAGAAAGTGTCAGTGACTACCTAAATAAATTACGAGAGATTTTTAGAGTGTTCTCCGGGCTCCCCGAAGCTGAAGATGTGAATAGTGCATATTAGCAACAGCTAAAGATTGCTTTTTTAAATGGATTGAAACAGGATCATAAGGATTACATTGTTTAAAACATGGTTACTTACCGAACTGCATCAGTTTTAGATGTTTTACAATATGCTAAGCATTCTGAGAAGTATTTGAAAGCAAAAGCAAAAAAGAATGTGAAAATAAAAGGTTCTTATGCAAGGTGATGAAAGGGAGGAGGATGCAGAAGAGTACACTGCTGAGGCAGAACTAGAGGGGTCTCATAGAGGAAGGATTACTCTACAGAAATAGACAGTGCAACGAGAGTACTTCCACCCTGTGTACAAGCACTGGTAGCATCAGCGGTGTAGTGGTTAGCACTCTCGCCTAGCAGTGAAGGGGGTCACTGGTTCGAATCCTAATCATGACGCTGCCTGCCTGGAGTTTGCATGTACTCCCTGTGCCTGTGTGGATTTCCTCCGGGTGCTCTGGTTTCCTCCCGCACTCCGGAGACATGCAGGTGGGTTGATTGGCTTCTGTTCCGGTTTGGCCCTGGTATATGAATGGGGACGTTGGATCCTTGGGGGTGGAGAACGATGTGGGTGTACAGGGGTAGAGGCTGGACACTCGCTCAGGCTGAACCGGATGGACTGGTGTCTTTATTCAACTTTACTAACTGAAAAGGTACTGCCATGAAGTGATCTGAAAGATGTACCATTATCTAACCCTGACATGATACTTTTTGTTGATGGTTCTAGTAAGAAAAATGCAGATGGCACAAATGCAAAAGGATATGCAGTAGTGACACAGGATGAGATTTTGGAAGCGGGGCCACTACCAAAACATTATTCAACACAAGTTGCAGAACTTGTAGCACTGACAAGAGCATGTATACTGTCAGAAGGAAATTTGTAACCATATACACTGACAGTCAATATGCCTTTTCAACAGTTCATGTTTTTGCACAACAATGGAAAAACAGGGGGATGGTCACCTCCAGTGGTAAACCAATTTCACATACGGACTTCATTTTAGAACTCCTAGATGCAATACAGTTACCAAAAAAGCTTGCAATCTGTAAATGTCAAGCACACACAGAATATACGGACCCCATCTCAAAGGGAAATAAAAGGGCAGATGAAGCTGCACATAAAATAATGACGAGAAATCATAGTGATAGATCATACAGTCCTTACTGATATGCAGCAAAATGCCCCCCCCCCCTGGGGAAAACAATATTGGAAAACAAAGGGTTACACAATAATTGATGATATTTACACATCACCTGAAGGGAAACCGGTATTACCAAAATCTTTATTTAGGTATGCAGCAGTATTGACACATGGAGTAACGCATGTGTCAAACAGGGGGATGACTGAGATGTTAAATAAAGTATGTACAGCCTATGGATTCACAAATTATAAAAAAAAAAAAAAAAAAAAAAAAACTTTTTGCTCTCAATGTCTTATATGTGCAAGACACAATGCTCAGGGAGGTATAAGACCACAGAAAGGGAAGTTCCCTACACCACAATATCCATTCCAACACATTTGCATGGATTTTATTGAATTAGACAAATGTGAAAGGAAGAAATATTGTTTGGTACCCAGGCACCCTGACCAAATGGGTGGAGATATTCCCGACAGGAAGTGCAGATGCACAGACTGTAGCCAAAGCATTACTAAGAGATATTATTCCTAGATTTGGAATCCCTGAAAGGATTTACAGTGATAATGGACCCCATTTTGTAATTAAAAAATATACAACATTTGATAGAAGTAATGAGAATTAAAGGGAAATACCATTGTGCCTATCATCCCCAATCAGCTGGATTGGTAGAAAGACATAATGGCATTCTAAAAAGCAAACTGAGAAAAGTTATGGAAGAAATAGGTAAAAATAATTGGATGTATTGCTTACTAGTAGCTGTGATCAGTATGTATATCACACCCCCAAAAGAAGATGAAAAGGTGCATGTGGGAGATTGGGTCTCAATAAAAAGTAATAAGAAAAAAGCAGTGGTACTCCCCAAGGTGGGATGGTCCTTTCAAAGTCCTTTTAACTACCCCTACTGTGATAAGGATTGCAGAGAGGTCTACCTGGATTCACCAGTCCCATTGTAAAAACGTTTTACAGGCAGAGTAGGGCCAGTTGGCTACAAGAGGTCCAGAAAGTCTGGCTACAAAGGGAGGTCTCACACAAGGTGGGACTTGTCTCAAACCGGTGAAGTCTCCCTCCCCTTCCAACTCCCCTATCCTATCCGCTGGAACTCTGTAGCTGGTTAGGATGAAAGGGACAGTAATTATCCTTGGGTTACTGGTGACACTAGGAGAGGCATCCATAAGAGGGGGTAGGCGCTATGGAAGAGTAGAGGAACTTTTGAATTAGGAAAGAACAGGAAAAGCATTAAATCCAACCTTTATAGAGGGAATAACTAGCACTATACTGGTAGAATTCTGTCAGATTGCAGATTGTGGGGATACAACTGGGGCTAGAGGACTTCTATGGGCAGATATATATATCTACTGACTCTGGAATAAGGCAGGATGTCAAGCATGGGATCAGGCCCTATGGACTACAGCACATCAAGATTGGGGGTATAATCAACCAGGAGCTAAAAAGAGTGGTATAAAGGAGAGACTCGTAATCACAAAAGCGGCCAACTCCCCCTGCACAAATAGTAAGAACTGTAACCAACTATTAATAACATTAAAGGAGCCGAGGAAGGAAGATCAGCGGTTATATTCCATGGGAGCATGGGTGTCAGGAACATTTTTCCCTGAGGTATTACTACCTAATAAAATTAAACAACAGGAAAAAGTAGACTCAGAAGGGAAAGAAGAAGGCCATACTAAAATAGAAGTTCTGAGTATAACTATAAGATTCACTAACCTAACAATAGAAGATGCCATAGCTTTGGAGACGGGCGACCAAAGAAAAAATGAGTGGTTAGAATGGTTGAGGTACACGGTTAGAACTCTGAAAAAGGAAAACTGTTTAGTTTGTGCCGGAGCCAGACCACATTTAGCAACAGTTCCTTTTCCTCTAGATCACAATACAGATCCAGAAGGTTTAAAATGTATGTTGCAATTGTATAATAAGAGCTATAAACCTGAAATAAATTCTACTTGTCACACATTGAGTTTGTTGTTTCCCCCAGTACAGAGACCTCAGATACCTCCAGCGGTTACCGCTTATCCGGGCAACTTTACTTGTTTTGCACTCCCAGGGAACTGTAGCGCGGTGGATCTTGGGTCACTACCTGATGACTACTGTGTGGAGAGGATTAACACGGACAACGGTGACTGGGTTGGACATGACATTCAGAGAGCTGATGTCTGGTGGATGTGTGGGGATAAGAAACTGCGAGCTAGACTACCGGCCGATGCCCAAGGGGATTGCGCTATGGTCCAGCTGGCTATGCCCCTGAGAATCCTGTCAGAATACCCGTGGACTAAGAGTCACCGACAGTATCGTAGGGACACCTCTCCCTTGGGGTCATTTGACTCTCAGATCTACATAGATAAGATTGGGGTTCCTCGCGGGGTGCCGGACGAGTTTAAAGCCAGGAATCAGGTGACAGCTGGGTTTGAGTCTCTTCTCTGGTGGGTGACTATAGATAAAAATGTTGACTGGATTAATTATATATATATTATAACCAACAACGATTTGTAAACTATACTAGGGATGCTGTGAGGGGCCTAGCAGAACAGTTGGCCCCCACATCTCTAATGACCTGGCAGAACCGAATGGCTTTAGATATGGTCTTAGCTGAAAGAGGAGGGTATGCAAAATGTTTGGTAGCATGTGTTGTACATTTATCCCTACAATACAGCTCCTGGAGGGACCGTGACCAGAGCCTTGGAAGGACTGACTGCGCTATCGAATGAATTGGCGGAAAACTCAGGTATTAATGATCCATTCACAACTTGGCTTGAAGGATGGTTCGGTAAATGGACTGGATTTATCATATCATGTTTGATCTCAATCGCTGTGGCTTTGGCTGTTTTGGTCACTTGCGGATGCTGCTGCATTCCCTGTATTCAAGGACTTTCACAAAAACTCATTGCAGTCTCAAGAACAATGTATCAAACCCTCTCTACCTCTGAGGAGACCTATGTGGACATTGAAGCTCAACTTAATGACATACAGTCCGAAAGTGTATAACACAGGGACTATCATCGAAATGTGTGGAGATAAAATAGTCACACAAAGAGGAGGGAATGTTAGAAAAGTTTTAAATGTTTATTGTGTGACTATTAGAAAAACAATAGTCCTGAGACTGATTTGTGAAAAAGCTTACTTCTGAGCACATTATTGTATTAACTCATTGTATTGTTTTGTCCTAATTAACTCCATAGTAAGTAGGATGATTACATTTAACTAAATATGATAGCCTAAGAATGCACGGAATATGTATAGCTTATAAAGTGCAAGCCTGTGCCATGACACGTTATTTATGTTCTTTCAACCAATAGAAGCACAGAGATGTTATTCTTGTGGGATATGTGAGGGCGGAACACTTTCTTTTGTGGGGACTTTTTCTTCAGCTTTCGTGCTGTAAGCATGTCTCCCTGTTGTGGGCCACATCAGAAATAAATTTTCCTGCTTCTCAGAACACCTGATGTTTTTTTTACTGATCACAAGGGAATTTCCTAACACTGTTTTAATAATCAACCATGTGAGTTGATAAATGTTGTACCTTCATTAAATATAACTGTATTGTTACACTTAGAAGCTCCTCTCTTCTCTTTTATACCCAGTTGTGACATGACGCTACTTGTATATCAAAACATTGCTTGTATATCAAGTTAAAATTTCTTTAAAAATGTTGCTTGTCTTGCAAAACACTCTCAAACCAAGTTACTCTCAAACCAAGGTTTTACTGTAACAGTAGGAGATGGGCTTTTTGAGGCAGCACCCTAGATGCACGTGGAGACTACATCAGTTGCCGGTTTGGAGAGGTGTGGTATGCTTGGAGGTCTTTTTTTGGGCAGTTATCCATTTTGCAACTAAAACAAATGTGATCTTATAGCTATCATTATTCATATTAGCACCCTTCCCACAATGTGACCTTTTTGAATGTTTTTTGACCTTCACCAGATGCAGGGCTGGATTAACGTAGGGGCTACTGGAGCTGCAGCTCCAGGCCCCTACCTTAATATAGGCCCAGCCACCCAAAAAGAACATGGAAAGCAATGGGTCAACGGGAAGAGATCTCCCCTGATGTGCCCTGCATTCCACATGCACCGCTTGGGCAGGGTGGTGGGATTGATAATGGGCACTGCATGAGCAGTCCTAACATAAGCCTGGGGCAGGCCAATGCAGAGCTCTTACAGAAGTCTGGGGCTTCCATAGTGTTAGGCCTGCACAGCTGCACTCTTTCAGCTCAGAGTGCACGCCATTGCACGGCCCTTACAGAAGCATGGCAAATCAAATGCCAGGCTTCCCTAGTGTTATGCCTGTGCGGCTGCGCTACTTTTGAGTTTGGGCACATGCCAGCACAGGCTCTTGAAAAGCAGAAGGGTGCCCAGTAAAAGGCCCACCAAAATCCTCAGCACCAAGCACATGATGCTCTTAATCCGGCCCTGACCAGATGGCTGTCCCAATGTACGAAAAGCTATGCAAAGTGCAAAGTTGTTTACTGTCATAAGGCATTGAGCGAAGGAAACGTAAAAAAAAGTAGAGGCCAGAGTGAAACTCTAAGGACAAAGTAAAGGTTAGATACCTGCCCCCACCACACAAAACCAAACCATCCATTTTGGATGGAGTTCCGCTTCTATATTTTGTCTATAATGATCTCTGCAGCTGTTTCTTCTGCACACAATGCTCCGAGCTAACATAACAGCGATGCCAATAGCTTTCTTCTGCGCCAAGCCAGTGCTTACAGGCTTTGATAAATGAGGTACAAATCATCTCTGCCATCCATATTCTCTGCTTGATGTGTTATTTTTTCATTAGCCAAATGCCCTCTCTAGAGGCCCTTTTTTTAATTATTATTTTGCTTTGAAATTAGGCCGCTTGTAATCTGATTGGGTTTTTGTATGTCTGGCTGCGGAATTAGAATTTCCTTTTCCTCCGCTCATAATTCACAACAATATGTCCCTTTTCATGCAACTCTAATTAAGACAATTCATTTGCGGCAATAGTCACCAACGAAACAATGAGATGAGGAACAAAAAAAAAAACAGACTCGCCGAAAAAGTCAGATTTTCCCCCCCGCGAGAAATACTTCACAGGCTTTCCCCGCTGCAAAGGAGAAAAAGTGGCAAAGATGAAAGTGTTTGTTTTGCAGGAACTGATTCATGACAAGCTTAAAATATTCATATTTCTTTAAAACCGACGGGCTGCTTATTAATCAGAATGGCATGAGAATTGTAAAATAAAATACAGAGCACAATAAAAGAAGTGAGAACAGCCGGAGTAGAACAACATCATTTTTAGCAGACGCTCTTGGAAGTTGAGTCTTTGAGAGGAAAAGCCGAGCAGTCATTATAGACACTTCAGAACTAAGACCATCTCCGTTCTGTCCAGCCAATCGGTGGTTTTCCAGATTCTGGTCGGTGTGGAGTAAAGCTGCAGGCAGCCGCTGATGAAGGAGGTACAATCTGCCAAAATGTGTTGGCTTGGTACAGTGCCTTGAAAAAGTATTCATACCCCTTGAAATTTTCCACATTTTGTCATGCTACAACCAAATACATGAACGTATTTTATTGGTATTTTATGTGATAGACCAACACAAAGTGGCACATAATTGTGAAGTGGAAGAATAATTATTAATGTTTTTCACTTTTTTTTTCAAATAAATATCTGAAAAGTGTGTGGGGTACATTTGTATGGTGCCCCCCTGAGTCAATACTTTGTAGAACCGCCTTTCGTTGCAATTGCAACTGTAAGTCTTTTTGGGGATGTCTCTACCAGCTTTGCACATCTAGAGAGGGACATTTTTGCCCATTCTTCTTTGCAAAATATCTCAAGCTCTGTCAGATTGGATGGAGAGCGTCTGTGAACAGCAATTTTCAAGTCTTGCCACAGATTCTCAATTGGATTTAGGTCTGGACTTTGGGCCATTCTAACACATGAATATTCTTTGATCTAAACCATTTCATTGTATCTCTGGCTGTATGTTTAGGGTCGTTGTCCTGCTGGAAGGTGAACCTCCACCCCAGTCTCACGTCTTTTGCCCTGTATTTGGCTCCATTCATCTTCCTATCAACTCTGACCAGCTTTCCTGTCTCTTTTGAAGAAAAGCATCCCGACAACATGATGCTGCCACCACCATGTTTCACGGTGGGGATGGTGTGTTCAGAGTGATGTGCAGTGTTAGTTTTCCACCACACATAGAGTTTTGCTTTTAGGCCAAAAAGTACAATTTTGGTCTCATCTGACCAGAGCACCTTCTTCCACATGTTTGCTGTGTCCTCCACATGGCTTCTCGAAAAATTGAACTTCTTATGGCTTTCTTTCAAGAATGGCTTTCTTCTTGCCACTCTTCCATAAAAGCCAGATTTGTGGAGAGCACGACTTAGCCCTTGTACACACGGTTGGAGATTCCGTCGGAATGTGTCCAATTGGAGCGGTTTGTCGGATATTCCGACTGTGTGTGGTCTGCATCGTACTGTTTCCGTCGGAATATCCGTCAGACCAAATTTTCCAACTTGCTGGAAATATTTTCCGACAAACTGTTCCGATCGGACATACTCCGATCATGTGTAGAGAATTCCGATCGGACAAAGTGCCACGCATGCTCAGATCAAATTCCTACATCAAAGCTATTGGCTACTAGCCTGAACGTAATCCCGTCGTAACGAAATAACGTCATCACGTTCTGAACGATCGGATTTTCCGACAACTTCGTCCGACCGTGTGTATACAACAGTTTCGGACAAGATCCGTCTGAGAAAATCCGACGGATTTGGTTGTCGGAATCTCCGACCGTGTGTACAAGGGCTAATAGTTGTCCTGTGGACAGATTCTCCCACCTGAGCTCTGCAGATCCTCCAGAGTTACCATGGGCCTCTTGGCTGCTTCTCTGATGAATGTCCTCCTTGCCCAGCCGGTCAGTTTAGGTGGACGGCCATGTCTTGGTAGGTTTGCAGTTGTGCCATACTCTTTCCATTTTCAGATGATGGATTGAACAGAGCTCCGTAAGATGTTCAAAGCTTGGGATATTTTTATATAGTGAAAAAGTGTGGTAAACACTGCGATGTCAAGGACAGTTGCTAGCACCACAAATGACAATTGCAAATACTGTAAATGAAATAATAATGGTGCAGCGCTAAGGACATTTGAAAATTGAAACCAAATTAAAAGCTAAAAGGTATTTAAACTGCTGCCCCCATTGCGTCACCATATTGGATATACAAGCGCTTGTTTTACTTCTCAAAATGTGTAATTATTCATTTTTATAAATAATATAAATTAATTTCCTGTTATGTGGATTCACGCAATGTGCGTTTTTTATTCCTTTTTGGCCATTCATGTGTGAATCCATACCACAGTATGTACCTCTGGAGCCTCCTTCCTCTTGTTGATTGTGGCCATTTTGAGAAGAGTGGAATTATTACATATTTATATGTTCTACCGTCCATATCTGCCGAGGTACTTCGATCATTGGTGTGTAATCACCGACAAGCCTGAACGATTCATGGGGCATATGTCCTACTGAATCCACACACTCCGGTAAGCCTCAGTGTTATCAGAGGTGGCTTTCTCTTCTCACCTTCCATGCACTTTAAAATCGGTGGTTTGAAAATCAAGGTTCAGGCCAGCAAGATTCATACACCTTTATAGATTTATGCATCACTTTTAGTCTCAGATTGGACTTTTTTTGTTTGCTTTGTATTACATCATTGCTTCTTAACTTTTTCATTGCATTCGTTTTCTCAAAAATAGTGGTTCCATTGTACTGTTACAATCTTACCATTGCAATTTTTTTAATTTGGTTATTCATTGCACTATTAGGCTGGGTTCACACCGCTGCGGGGGGAGAACCGGATGTGATTCGCACAGCAAATCACATCCGATCTCCGTAGCACTGCGAGTTCAGCCATACAGATAGTATGGCTGAACTCGCAGCTGTCCCGCAGCAAACTCGCACAGGACCCTTTTTTGGGTCCGCAACGGAATCGGATCGCATGGGGGTTCACACCATGCGATCCGATTCCTGTGCGAGTCGGCAGATCGCACTGCGATATGCCGACGGATCTGGGGGTGTCATTAACATAACATTGACACCCCCAGCCGTCCGCATAGGGCAGTGTGAACTGCCGGCGGGAGGTGAGCGATGCGGGAAAACGCCGCGGATTTGCGGCGTTCCCGCATCGCAATAGTGTGAACCTAGCCTTATTGTGATTTATTGTTAGTTCACCATGGATGTTTTTTTATAATCTAACCCTGCTTTAAAACTTTTCCACAACTTTATCCCTGACCTGTCTGGTGTGATCCTCAGCCTTCTTGATGCTGTTTGTTCACTAAAGTTCTCTAACAAACCTTTGAGGGCTTCACAAAACAGCTATATTTTTACGGAGATTAAATTGCACACAGGTGGATTGTATTTTCTAATTAGGTGACTTATGAAGGCAATTGATTCCACTAGATTTTAGTTAGGGGTATCAGAGTAGAGTGGGCTGAATACAAATGCCCCCCCCCCCCCCCCCACACACACACACACACTTTTCACAGTTTTTATTTGTAAAACATTTAGAAAACCATTTATCATTTTCCTTCCACTTCACAATTTTGTGCCACTTTGTGTTGGTCCATCACATAAAATCCCAAAAGAATACATTTACGTTTTTGGTTCTAACATAGTTACATAGTTATACATAATCAGGTTGAAAAAAGACACAAGTCCACCCAGTTCAACCACAAAAAATGACATGACAAAATGTGGAAAATTTCAAGGGGTGTGAATACTTTTTCAAGGCACTGTATGTACAGTATGTAAGTGATTCCAAATACAATTAAGTAAAAGAGAATCTAAAGCTGAAATCTTTTTTTTTTTCTTTATTTAGTTTTGGATAGTTTTGCTGAGTTTAAAAAATCTTTTACGTTTTTAATACATATAGAAAAATAGCCAGCACCGCATAAATGGAACCTTAAAATAGTATTAAATGCCGAGTGTTTTTTTACTTTACAGTGTCATTAAACTCAGACTATGAAAAACTCTTATGACATGCTACACTATATTACCAAAAGTATTGGGACGCCTGCCTTTACATCCCAGTCTTAGTAGGGTTCAGTATTGAGTTGGCCCACCCTTTGCAGCTATAACATTTGCAGCTCTTCTGGGAAGGTTGTCCACAAGGTTTGGGAGTGTGTCTATGGGAGTGTTTGACCATTCTTCCAGAAGCGCATTTGTGAGGTCAGTCACTGATGTTGGTCTTATTCATCCCAAAGGTGTTCTATCAGGTTGAGGTGCAGGCCAGTAAAGCTCCTCCCCCCCAAACTCGCTCATCCATGTCTTTATGGACCTTGCTTTGTGCACTGGTGTGCAGTCATGTTGGAACAGGAAGGGCCCATCCCCAAACTGTTCCCACAAAGTTGGGAACATGAAATTGTCCACAATGTATTGGTATGCTGGCGCCTTAAGAATTCCCTTCACTGGAACTAAGGGGCCAAGCCCAACCCCTGAAAAACAACCCCCACACCATAATCCCCCCTCCACCAAATGATTTGGACCGGTGCACAAAGCAAGGTCCATAAAGACACTGATGAGTGAGTTTGGGGTGGAGGAAGGTTACTGGCATGCACAGAGTCCTGACAGAAACACAAAACCGTGATTTTTATTGATTTTACAGCCATAGCGGTGGGATGGGAGGGGAAAAGCGGAGATGGCTCACACGCAGACTCCCAAGTTGACAGGCAGGGAGGGACGGAGAAAGGGAAAGACTGACAGGCATGTAAACTGACCACGGTATCATGGATCAGCAGCTATGATTACTGTGGTCAGTACACTAAGCCCCCATTTACATTAGAGTGATTTTTCATGCGATTTGACACGTCAAATCACCTGACAAGTCGCATCCTACATTTTCAGAAGTATTTTTTTCCGGTATGTACGCATTCTCGTATATATGTGTTTGTGCACTCCTGCACACACTCGCACATTTTTTTGCAAGCAAACTTATTCTCGTGTTTTCTTTCTGCACAATATACAAATAGGTATTTTCAGACATTTGTGCTTATTCACGCGTATTTGCATGCATGGGGCGTAAATTATTGACCAAAAAAGCAGATTTTTCTATTTATTTTTTTACTGAACAATGCATGGTGCTTGTTTACACGCCTGTGAGCATAAGCACATTCCAATTAATGGGCTGTATTTTAGCTCAGTGAAAAAAAAAAAAGCTGTACTGAGCTGTTTCAAGCTACAGTGTGCAAGAGGCCTAAAGCCTGATACACACGATTGGATTGTTAGCCAACTTTTGTCCGAAGGGCATTGGCCCAAACTTGTCTTGCATACAAATGGCACAGAATTGTCGGCCAACAAACAGGAATGTAATGGCGTACTACGTTGCTTTTCAGCTCTTTAGCGCCACCCTTTGGGCTCCTTCTGCTAATTTCGTGTTAGTAGAAGTTTGGTGAGTGTTGATTCGTGCTTTTAATTTTGCACTTTTCATTTTGCACTTTTCATTTTGTTCTTTTCATTTCGTTCTTTTCAGTTTTTTTCTGAACGGCCGTTCGTCAACCAGCCATGTTGCAGATTTGGAGGAGATAACGTGTTATTTATTATTGGCCTTGGAGTTATTGCTTTGACCCAAGTCCAGTCCAGGAACAGGGGGAGGAGGAGTTCTTGGACCAAAAATTGGTTGCTTTATTAATCGTGACCAATTATGTGATATGCCTTTGCTGCGGGAGCTCCAGGAGAATAATCCGGATGATTTTCAGAATTATCTCCGGATGACGGACCCCTGCTTTCACCAACTCTTGGCATTGTTGACGCCCTATATTAAGAAGCGGGACACATGCATGAGGCTTTTATTTTATTTTTTGGTTGAATAATAATAATTTGATTTGTTATATTGTCTATAATTTTGGATGCATAGAATTAACTTTTGGGTTAAGTTCTATTGGCAGATAGCATGTCTAATTTTATTTGTTTTCTCTTTTTAATGCACAATAAAACAATTGTGTAGAATAATACTTGGCTATGTGTTTTACTTCAAATGACAGTTTGGGAGTAGGCAGTTACATTTTAAAGAATACAATGTAAGATTGACAAGGGACACCAACATAGTTGTATCTTTGATCTTAAAAACTACGGGATAATGGTGTTGTGGTAACTTGCCGAAACTAAAAAAAAAAAAAAAAAAAGCATAATAATATTATTCTTGATATCGATAGGAAAAAAAAAAAGCCTTTGAAAATTAGTTTGCAATAATCCATCAGTATCACCAGCAAAGCAGCTTCATTATTATCCCATTAAAGAAGAAGAGAATGTGCGCTGAATTTGGAGATTTCAGAATTTGCCACGTCACGAATGTTAATTCTCCATTACGAACGCTAGTTTACAAGACCGACCGCTTCCGGCTCGTCCTTGCTTCTGAGCATGTGTGTTTGTACTTTGGACTTTTGTACGATGGACTTGTGTACACACATTCTGAAAATCCAACAACACACATTTGTCCACGGAAAATTTAAAAACCTGCCATCCAACATTTGTCCACGGAAAATCCGACAATTGTCCGATGGAGCGTACACACGCCAACAGCCTGTCATCACACAATTCCCGTCGGAAAATCCAATCATGTGTACGAGGTCTTAGAGTTACAACCACTTTAAAGCCGAACTCCTTTATTTAAATATATTCCTCAATAGCCACAAAGATAAAAAGTATACTTTATGTGCAACAAGTGCATTTGTAAACTCAGATATTACCGAAAGATATCAGTGACCTCATCACTGTGCCGTACATAGCCTGTGCAGAGAGCAGAGCTGTGGGAGGAGCCAAGCAGGATCCCCCCCCCCCCCCCCCACTATAGGCTGCCTGCTGAAAACGACAGGAGGGGGCGGAGACAAGACCAGTCCCCCTGCACAATTAGAGAGGGAGCCGCAGTGAGCAGTCTTTATTACAGGAAGCCTCACTCTGGATTACTGCACAGATCTGGAAGAAATACACAAAGCTCACGAGATTCATGAAAATACACCTGATCAGGGTCGGCCCACCCATTGTGAGCGCACGGGCGCCGCCCCCCCCCCCCCCCCCAATCCATGCCCCTTTCAGGATGCCAGGTATATGAATTACAGCAGCGTTTTAAAAAAAATGATAGCTAGAGGCTCTAATAGGCTTCAAAATAGGGTGGGCTTGGGACGCAGAGCATTGCGTCTGAAGCCCCCCGAATTGTGTTGCACCAGCGAATGAACATTCACTGGTGCAACACTGATCCTCCTTCCGGCCAATCAGAGAGAGGGTCTGATACCCATCACCCGATTGGCTGAAAGGACAGGCGATCCTATGCCTGGATGCCTGATCCCCACCACTGCTTGGTGCCTCGATCCCCACCGCTCCTCGGATGCCTGATCCCCGCCGCTCCTTGGTGGCTCGATCCCTGCTGCTCCTCGGATGCCTGATCCCCACCACTGCTTGGTGCCTTAATCCCCACCGCTCCTTGGATGCCTGATCCCCACCGCTGCTTGGTGCCTCGATCCCCGCTGCTCTTCGGATGCCTGATCCCCACCGCTCCTCGGATGCCTGATCCCCGCCACTGCTTGGTGCCTTAATCCCCACCGCTCCTTGGATGCCTGATCCCCGCCACTGCTTGGTGCCTCGATCCCCGCTGCTCTTCGGATGCCTGATCCCCGCCGCTCCTTGGTGCCTAGGTCCCCACCGCTCCTCGGATGCCTGATCCCTGCGCTGCTTGGTGCCTCAATCCCCACCGCTCCTCGAATGCCTGATCCCCACCACTGCTTGGTGCCTCGATCTCCACCGCTCTTCAGATGCCTGATCCCCGCCGCTGCTTGGTGCCTCAATCCCCGCCACTCCTTGGATGCCTGATCCCCGCCGCTGCTTGGTGCCTCGATCCCCACCTCTCCTCGGATGCCTGATCCCTGCCACTGCTTGGTGCCTCAATCCCCACCGCTCCTCAGATGCCTGATCCTCGCCACTGCTTGGTGCCTCGATCTCCACCGCTCCTCAGATGCCTGATCCCCGCCGCTGCTTGGTGCCTCGATCCCCACCGCTCCTCGGATGCTTTATCCCTGCCACTGCTTGGTGCCTCGATCCCCACCGCTTCTAGGATGCCTGATCCCTGCCACTGCTTGGTGCCTCGATCTCCACCGCTCCCCAGATGCCTGATCCCCGCCGCTGCTTGGTGCCTCGATCCCCGCTGCTCCGAGGATGCCTGATCCCCGCCACTGCTTGGTGCCTTGATCTCCACCGCTCCTCAGATGCCTGATTCCTGCCGCTGCATGGTGCCTCAGTCCCCACCGCTCCTCAGATGCCTGTTCCCCGCCGCTGCTTGGTGCCTCGATCCCCACCGCTCCTCGGATGCCTGATCCCCGCCGCTGCTTGGTGCCTCAATCCCCGCCACTCCTTGGATGCCTGATCCCCACCGCTGCTTGGTGCCTCAATCCTCACCGCTCCTCAGATGCCTGATCCCTGCCACTGCTTGGTGCCTCGATCCCCACCGCTCCTAGGATGCCTGATTCCCGCCACTGCTTGGTGCCTCGATCTCCACCTCTCCTCAGATCCCTGATCCTCGCCGCTGCTTGGCGCCTTGATCCCCGCTGCTCCTTAGATGCCTGATCCCCGCCACTGCTTGGTGCCTCGATTCCCACTGCTCCTCGGATGCCTGATCCCGCCGCTGCTTGGTGCCTCGATTCCCGCCGCTCTTCGGATGCCTGATCCCCGCCGCTGCTTGGTGCCCCAATCCCCGCCTCTCATTGGCCCCAATCCCTGCCGATGCCCCCCCCCCCACCCAGATGGGGTAAGTACCAGTGGACTGATCAGCAGACAGCGGGGGGGGTCGGGTGTTTGCCACCTGCCCCCCCAAACAAAAAAACACCAGCTGCCACTGCACATGATAAATGGATTTAGACAATATTTGCTTATCTCGTTCAGCTTTAATCTTTCACCTGTGAATAATGAATAGTGGCACCACACTAATATGTGAACCATAAGAGCAGCTGCACAAAATGACAAATGAGTTGGGTCAGCTGAACAGCTCACATGTATACACTTCATCCAGCAATTTCTGTGTCATGTCTGATGGCAAAAATGTAAAGATTATTGCGGCTCTGCATTCAATAATGCCAGACTTAACCCCTTGACCTACAGTCCGATTTTGCAGATTTTTTATCTTTCTATTTTTATATTAATAATTACGGCGATCGGTGACTTATAACGGGACTGCAATATTGCAGCAGACAATTGGACATTAACTGACACTTTTGATACTTTTTTGGGGACCAGTGACACTAATACAGCAATCAGTGCTAAAATAATGCACTGCCACTGTACTAATGACACTGGCTTAGAAGGGGGTAAGCATCTAGGGGGATCAAAGGGTTAAAGCCTAGCCAGTGTTTGTGTACTGTATTTGCTGCTTTTAATACTAAACGGGGGTCAGTAGAACTGGGGGTTACTACTGAGTGGGGGATCAGCAGAGCTGGGAGTAAGGAAGATAGAGTTGTTTTGGTGCACAGAGGGTAATGCTCAGCAAGCATGCGATTATGTATAAGCAACCAAGTGGCCAAGCTAGTCCATAAAAGTTCATTAGTCCATATATATTGGGGGGGTTGACAATATAAACCGGCGGCTTCTATCCTCAAAGATTGAGCCAGCTCTGGGAAAAAAAACAAGTAAAGAAGGGGGAGCACCACCTAAGTGCAGTATTGTAAAAGGCTGGTTTATTACATAAGATTAAAAACATTCACAAGATAGTAAGTAAAAACAAGGTCATCTGGAGTAGGTACAGTACAGGTTCCTCCTCTTTATCGCACAGGTACCGCCAGTAGAGGTCCCATCAGCTGTAGATGGTGTAGGCTGGGCTGGGGAGCCTGGAAGATACCAGAAAGTCCACCCCAACCAACGTGGAACACACAGGCAGATGTGACATCACCAGAAGGAGGGGAGAACCGGGCAAGTAGCAGGCTACACGCTTGGAGCCTCTAGCTCCTTCTACAGGCCTCTCTATTTTACTACTAAGTGAGGGTTCAGCAGAACTGGAGGGTTACTACTGAGTGGAGAATCAGCAGAGCTGGGAGTTATTAATGAGTGGGGAATCAACGGAGCTGGGGGTTACTACAGAGTGGGGGATCAGTAGAGCTGGAGATTACTACGGAGTGGGGAATCAGCGGAGCTGGGGGTTACTACGGAGTGGGGGATCAGCAGAGCTGGAGGTTACTACTGAGTGGAGAATCAACAGAGCTGGGGGTTACTACTGAGTGGGGGATCAGCGGAGCTGGAGGTTACTACTGAGTGGAGAATCAACAGAGCTGGGGGTTACTACTGAGTGGGGAATCAGCAGATCTGGGGGTTATTAATGAGTGGGGAATCAACGGAGCTGGGGGTTACTACAGAGTGGGGGATCAGCAGAGCTGGAGGTTACTACTGAGTGGGGAATCAGCAGAGCTGGGGGTTACTAATGAGTGGGGAATCAATGGAGCTGGGGGTTACTACTGAGTGGGGATTCAGCAGAGCTGGAGGTTACTACTGAGTGGGGAATCAGCAGAGCTGGGGGTTACTAATGAGTGGGGAATCAATGGAGCTGGGGGT
The DNA here is from genome assembly GCF_037356315.1 of Lithobates pipiens. Taxonomy (NCBI): domain Eukaryota; kingdom Metazoa; phylum Chordata; class Amphibia; order Anura; family Ranidae; genus Lithobates; species Lithobates pipiens. The sequence continues at coordinate 18,116,309 of NW_027507791.1, read as the reverse complement.
TACTACTGTGTAGGGAATCAGCAGAGTTGGAGGTTACTACTGAGTGGGGAATCAGCAGAGCTGGGGGTTACTAATGAGTGGGGAATCAATGGAGCTGGGGGTTACTACTGAGTGGGGAATCAGCAGAGCTGGGGGTTACTAATGAGTGGGGAATCAGCGGAGCAGGGGGTTACTACAGAGTGGGGAATCAGCGGAGCTGGGAGTTACTACTGAGTGGGAAATCAGAGGAGCTGGGGGTTACTAATGAGTGGGGAATCAGCAGAGCTGGGGGTTACTACTGAGTGGGGAATCAGCGGAGCTGGGAGTTACTACTGAGTGGGAAATCAGAGGAGCTGGGGGTTACTACTGAGTGGGGAATCAGCAGAGCTGGGGGTTACTACTGAGTGGGGGATCAGCGGAGCTGGGGGTTACTACTGTGCAGGGTATCTACTAAACAAGGGTACTAAAAAGCTGGGGATCTGATGAACAGGGGTACTAATAAGTTAGAGTTCTTCAAGGCCCCTTTGAAACAAATAGAATATCAATACACACAGGGTATTTTCCAAACTTCAAAAGGCTGTCCACAAGGAGTGTGTTTATGGGAATGTTTGACCATTCATCCCAAAGATGTTCTATTGGGTTGATATCTGGACTCTGTTCAGGCCAGTCAAGTTCCTCCACCCCAAACTCGCTCATCCATGTCTTTATGGACCTTGCTTTGTGTACTGGTCCAATCATTTGGTGGAGGGGGGATTATGGTGTGGGGTTGTTTTTCAGGGGTTGGGCTTGGCTCCTTGGTTCTAGTGAAGGGAACTCTTAAGTCGTCAGCATACCAAGACATATTGGACCATTTCATGCTTCCAACTTTGTGGGAACAGTTTGGGGATGGCCCCTTCCTTTTCCAAGATTACTGTGCACCAGTGCACAAAGCAAGGCCCATAAAGACATGGATGAGTGAGTTTAGGGTGGAGGGCCAGTATCGAATGATCTGCATTTTTACATTTGTTATATGATTCTGTCTATGTTGTATATGCAAATTCTGTTTGGTGTTGTACGCACCACATATTTTTATATTAATACATTTTTATGCTTTTTTTTTCATCAATTGTTGATCAGTTGCCTCAAAAGTCCCTTAGTATTGGGAGATACTGGTGGGGTACTCTTCTTATAATATTGCGATAGCATATGGATGAGGGAGTTTGGGGTGGAGGAACTTGACTGGCCTGCACAGTGTCAGTGCCTGACCTCACAAATGTGCTTCTGGAAGAATGGTCAAACATTCCCATAGACCAGTGATGGCAAACCTTGGCACCCCAGATGTTTTGGAACTACATTTCCCATGATGCTCAACTACACAGTTCCAAAACATCTGGGGTGCCAAGGTTCTCCATTACTGCCATAGACACACTCCTAAACCTTGTGGACAGCCTTTCCAGAAGAGGTGAAGTTGTTATAGCTGCAAAGGGTGGGCCGACTCAATATTGAACACTTCGGACTTAGCCCTTGTACACACGGTCGGAGATTTCCACAACCAAATCTGTCGGATTTTGTCCATCGGATTGTGTCCGAAACTGTTGCATACACACGGTCGGACTAAGTTGTCGAAAAATCTGATTATTCAGAACGTGATGACGTAATTTCGTTACGATGGGACTACGTTCAGGCTAGTAGCTTGATGTAGGAATTTGATCTGAGCATGCGTGGCACTTGGTCCGATCAAAATTCTCTACACATGATCGGAGTATGTTCGATCGAACCAGTTGGTCAGGAAATATTTCCAACAAGTTGGAAAATTGAGTCTGACAGATATTCCGACGGAATCAGTCCGATGCATACCACACACAGTCGGATTATCCGACAACACAGTCCGATAGGACACATTCCGATGGATTCTCTGACCGTGTGTACAAGGGCTAGGGCCGCGTACACACAGGCGGATTGTCTGCCCAACTAAGTTCGTCAGACAATCCGACAGACAGTCCGTTCAACTTTTGAATGAACGGACTTGACCACACACGATGAACAGACAGTCCGCTGAAAGCTTGCGCGATGACGTGTACAGCACGTACGACGGGACTAGAAATACGACGTCCAATACACTGCAATGCAACCTTCGGCGTGTAAATCCTTTCTGAGCATGCGCCATACTTAGTCCGTCCAACTTGCCTACTCACGAGCGGACTGTCCGCTGAAACCAAGTTACGGAAATTCCGAAAGACTAAGTCCGTCAGACTGTCCGCTGAAAAAGTCCGCTGAAGCCCACACACGAGCGGATTGTCCGCTGAAACACGGTTCAGCGGACTAAGTTGGGCAGACAATCCGCCCGTGTGTACGCGGCCTAAGACTGGGATGCCATTAAGGTTCATGTGCGTGTAAAGGCAGGTGTCCCAATACTTTTGGTATAGTGTATATGGACTTTCTGGTGCTTACACAACCGCAACATTGACCTCCCTTACAGCCAGAATGGGATACCTTGGGTTGAATGGGGTGAGTCTATATAATATGCATATCTCATACCTGGGATGTCGGTAGAGTTCATGTGCGTGTAAAGGCAGATGTCCCAATACTTTTGGTGATATAGTGTATGTATTTCATCTCTTCCAGTCCTGTGCAATGAAGATGTCAAGAGACGGGGGGCACAAGGAAGAGCTCCAGTCACTTGGGTGTCGCAAGTCGTTAAAGCCACGCAACTTTTTCTAATAGATGTTTAGAAGACCAAAAAAACGTGACCATGGAGCCACAGAAGACGTTTCTAAAGGAGATAACCCAACCCAGCTCATCCCAAGCGCCAAGTATCCCATTTTTCACCGTCGGACCACATCCAACTTTGATTTACATAGCGTCAGACAAGAAAAAAAACAAAAAACGTAGCCGTGTTATTTTTACACTCTGCCCCTCGTCGGGTGAACCGAAGTTCCTTATTACCCAGAAGCCCCTGGGGCTCCATTGAAAGTCGGTATAAGAAAGTACATTAGAGCTTAATAGCAGCAAGCTGATAATTAGTTTCTTTACATTTTGCACTTTTTTCTTTTTTTTTTTTCTTTCGTCTCTTAATTGCAGGACTACCTGGCGCGAGGGGTAAATAGACTATACTTTAATGCGCCTTTCTGTCATGGCGGAATATTCAATGGCTCGTGGAACAATCAGCATTTTTTTTTTCGGCGTTTCTAAGCCCGGCGCTCCTAACACAAAGCAGCCCACTCACCTACGCCACTTAATATTAAGTTGTAAGTGTCTATACTGCTGAGCGCGGAGTACAGAACAGCTGTCTGCGGGCCCGGTACAGTCGCAGCGTGCGTTCTTGCAGAACATTATGTCCTTAGCTGCCTGTTTTGAAAGAATGATGCATTTTTAGATAATGCACTTATTCCCCCCCCCCCCCCTCCTCTGATTCGCGTGCCTTTGGATTAAATGTCAAGGAGCCGTTGACTCATCCACCTGTAGGTGGCAGCAAGCTCACACCGCACGTCTTAGATGCCCAAAAAAAAAGAAAAGAAAAAAAGAAATAAAAAAAAAAAGCCCTTTTTAATGCCGTACATTGAATTATTTCTTTGCATCTGTCTTTATATTTACTTAAAAGGACGCGCGTGCGGCTGTTACCCGGCTTGTTGACGGCGGCGAAAGGACAGACGGCTAGAAAATAACATATTGATTTTTGGTTCTGCCTGCAGGAGTTTGTAATGATTTGGGGGAAATATTTATGTACAACGTCCCTCAGCACCCATGGTTTGGATGATTGACAATGGGGGGGGGGGGGGGGGGGAGTGATCATATGTCCGTCAACACATTTCACAGCGGGCAGTTCATGATGCAGAAAAACAGTTCAGATGCCACCGATGGGAAGAAGGGATGACTTTGGGAAGACCAAAGAAGCTACGATTTGGCTTTACTTGTCTCCAAACTGTGGCCCGGGGGCCAGATGCGGCCCTTTGCTTGCTTTCATCAGACCTTTGGGGCCTTATTTCATACACTGATACCAACGAAGGGGCACAATTCCTCCCAATGACACCAACGAAGGGGCACAATTCCTCCCAATGACACCAGCGATGGTGCACAATTCATATCAATGACACCAATGATTGGGCACAGTTCCTCCCAATGACACTAAGATGGGGCCCAATGACAAAAATGGTGGGGCACAATTCCTGCCAATAACACCAGTGACGGGGCACAGTTCCTCTCAATAACACCAACGATGGGGCCCAACAACACCCATTATGGGGCACAATTCATCCCAATGACACCAGTGATGGGGCACACTTCCTTCCAAAAACCTGAGCAATGGGGTACAATTCCTCTCAATGACACCAGCGATGGTGCACAAATCCTATCAATGACACCAACGATTGGGTACAGTTCCTCCCAATGACACCAACAATAGGGCTCAATGACAAAAATTATGGGGTACAATTCCTCCCAATGACACCAGTGGTGGGGCACAATTCTTCCCAATGACACTAACGTTAGGGCACAGTTCATCCCAATGACACCAGCGATGGTGCACAATTCATATCAATGACACCAATGATTGGGCACAGTTCCTCCCAATGACACTAAGATGGGGCCCAATGACAAAAATGGTGGGGCACAATTCCTGCCAATAACACCAGTGACGGGGCACAGTTCCTCTCAATAACACCAACGATGGGGCCCAACAACACCCATTATGGGGCACAATTCATCCCAATGACACCAGTGATGGGGCACACTTCCTTCCAAAAACCTGAGCAATGGGGTACAATTCCTCTCAATGACACCAGCGATGGTGCACAAATCCTATCAATGACACCAACGATTGGGTACAGTTCCTCCCAATGACACCAACAATAGGGCTCAATGACAAAAATTATGGGGTACAATTCCTCCCAATGACACCAGTGGTGGGGCACAATTCTTCCCAATGACACTAACGTTAGGGCACAGTTCATCCCAATGACACCAACGATGGGGCCCAAGGATACCAATGATGGGTCACAGTTCCTCTCATAAACACAAACTATGGGGTATAATTCCCCCCAATGACACCAGTGATGGGGCAAAGTTTCTCTCAATGACACCAATGATGAGATCCAATTCCTCCCAATGACACCAAGGATGGGGCAAAACAGTTCAGATGCCACCGATGGGAAGAATGGATGACTTTGGGAAGACCAATGGAGCTAAGATTTGGGTATACTGTGTCCTTATTCCAGGCTTAACTTAGAGCAGTGGTCTCCAAACTGTGGCTCGTGGGCCGGATGTGGCCCTTTACTTGCTTTCATCAGACCTTTGGGGCCTTATTTCATATAATGACACCAACATTAGGGCACAGTTCCTCCCAATGACACCAATGATGGGGCCCAAGGATACCAATGATGGGGCACAATTTCTCTCATAAACACAAGCAATGGGGCACAATTCCTCCCAATGACACAAACGATTGGACACAGTTCCTCTAAATAACACTAACGATGGGGCCCAAGGACACCAATGATGGGGCACAATTCATCTCAATGACACCAGTAATGGGACACAATTCCTCCCATAAACACAAGCAACAGTTCCTCCCAATGACACCAATGATGAGGCCCAATGGCACCAAGGATGGGGCACGATTCCTCTCTATAACACCAATAATGGGGCCCAATTCTCACGATGATGAACGATGGGGCACAATTCCTCTCGATGACACCAAAGCTGGGGCATTTTTTTACTCCCACTGATGCTGGGACATTTTCTACTCCCGATGGCCACAGTCTAGCCCCCCTCAACTCTAAAGAACCGCAAACTGGCCCCTTGTTTAGAAAGTTTGAAGACCTCTGATTTAGTGCTGGTTCACACTACACTACAGCGACTTGGGATCCGACTGTTCAGACCTCAAGTCGCCCTAAGTCGCTGGACATAAGAAACTCCATTGAAGTGAATGAGAGCCATCTTAATGTACACTACTGAAGTTGCTCCAACTTCAGAAAAGGTTCCTGTACTACTTCAAGGCGACTTCTAGCCGACTTCTACCCATAGATTTCAATGGACGTTGCCTCCAAGTCGGATCCTTATCTTAATTGATGTGATTTGGATCTGACATTACAGGAAGATTACCCAGGAATTCCCCGAAGTTGCCTCGAAGTTGCCTGGCAAAGTTGTGCCGACTTTCAGGTCGCTGTAGTGTGAACCGGCACTCAGGGTAAAAACAATTAAAACGTTCATTCATCTACAGGGTCAGTGCAATGATGTTTGTCTATGCTGGCAAATGTGCATTTTGCTGACCCCTTGACCCTTACCTTGACCGTAATGCCCCGTACACACCATTGTATTTTCGGACAACAAATGTTGGATGTGAGCTTGTTGGCTGAAAGTCCAACCATATGTACGCTCCATCGAACATTTGTTGGCGGACTTCCCGCCAACAAATGTTGGCTAGTAGGCTCTCAAAATTTCCAATCGTGTGTACACAAGTCCGTCGCACATAAGTCCACACATGCTCAGAATTAAGCAGAAGGAGCCGCACTGGCTATTGAACTTCCTTTTTCTCGGCTCATCGTACGTCTTGTACATCACCACGTTCCCACATTCGTAATTGATGCCCAACATTTGTGTGACCGTGTGTATGCAAGACAAGTTTGAGCCAACATCCTTCGAACAAAAATGCACGGTTTTGTTGGCTGAAAGTCCGATCGTGTGTACAGGGCATTACACTAAGGCCTCATTTAAGCCCCATACACACTATCAGATTTTATGCTGATTTTTTTCCTTCGGATTTACCAAAACCATATAATATGAGGTCAAACCTTAGCCGTTTCAATTTGTATGCAATCAGACAGGCCCTTGCACTACATGGTTTTGGTAAATCTGAAAACAAAAATCAGCAGAAAATCTGATCGTGTGTATGGGGCTTTAGACTTGTGGTTGGTGGGCGACACAAATGTGCAATTGAGACGCGTTTTTGCCGCCTGCCAACTGCCCCTCTTTAAGCTGCAATAGGCAGTGGGGGGGGGGTGTTCACAAGCTTCCATTTGCGACCATGTCTAAATTTACCCGACTTGTATTGATTGGCAGGCGGAAAACCCTCCAAACACTGCACATGCAAGTCAATGAGGAAGCGCCGCAAATATGGCCATAATACATACGATTGCGGCACGATCATTGGCAAAAATGGTGTTAAAACAGGCGATGAGGAGGCATCACAGTGAGGTTGATTTACTAAAGGCAAACTGACTGTGCAATTTGCAAAGTATAGATTCTACAGAGCTAAGTTAATGAGAGTAAAGCTTCACTTTACAAAGAATACCCAATCACATGCAGGGAAATTATAAAAAATATATATTTTTGCTTGCACATGATTGGATGATAGAAATCAGCAGACAGGCATGTACTGGCCATTGGGACTACAGGGAGTTTCCCGGTGGGCCGATGGCTCAGTGGGCCGGTTTCAGTGACAAAATAATGGCTGTGGCGGCTTGCCCTCAACTTCACGCAGTGATGTGAGAAAGATTAGAAAAGTACAGAGGAGAATAAGTGAAATAATAAAAGAGGTTAGTGAGGACTCCTTATGCTATGCTACTTATGTTTTTTTGCACAATTACGTATAATTTTATATACTGTTTTTGTGTTTGTTTGCAAAATTAATGTGGGCTGGTCTGGGTGAGGTCCAGGGCCAAATTTTTGTCCCAGTCCAGCCCTGTCAGCAGAGCTCATTTACTAAGATCTGGAGCAACCACACTTTGGAACGTGCAGTCTATTTGCCTTTAGTAAATCAGCCCCAAAGCTTGAATTTGCAAAGAGTATCCAATCATGTGCAAGGAAAATAAAAAAAATGCATTTTTGCTTACATATGATTGGATGATGAGAGTCAGCAGAGCTTCACATCATTTACTAAGCTCTGAAGCAACTGCACTTGCAGAGTGCACAGTCCATTTTCCTTTAGTAAATCAACCTTTTTTATTTTTTTTTATGGTTGAGCTAGATGGACTTGTGTCTTTTTTCAACCTGGCTAACTATGTAACTAACTATGTAACAGTGTAACCTCTGTGTTTCCTCCTGTCAGCAGCCTCTGGAGCGCGATCCAGAAGCGGATCAGATATCAAAGGCAAGAAAGATTTGGCTCCCATTCACACTGAAGGCGGTTTTGAAATTGCGCTACTTCAGTGTGATTGCAAATCCACAGGACAGTGCGATTTCATCGGTGGCTTGCCAACATCTGTGCAATTTCATGCACAAATGTCAATGCAAGTCGCACATGAAATCACCAAAAATAGTGCCAGAACTATTTTTCAAATCGTGCTTCTTCAAATTACACCTATTAAGACGGTGCCATAGAAAATACATTAGATGTAACTTCAGGTGTGAATTGTAAATCATGTGTCGCACCTGAAGTCACACCAGTGTGTTTAGACTTCTAAACCTTCCCTTACTCTGACCTAGATCAAGCCTTCATTTTTATTATAATTATTGTTTTTATTATTTTAGCATGTCTCCTCAGCACTGCACCTCCATCTTCCACCCGACTCCCTTCCCAGCATGAGTCATTCTTATTTAAAACTTCACTTAGTCCACTGCCGGGCCCACTGCCTAGGAATTGGCTATGTTCCCCTAAATATGCAGAGCAACCCTCCTAGCCTCCGCCCTCTGGTCTCTAGAATGTTCTCCAACTTTCTAGAACCAGGGGGAGGCACCAGAGAGCTATCTATATGAGTCATGCTGTCCTGAATCCTACTAACCCTGACCCAATTACAGACTCACTGGTTAAAGTGGTTGTAAACCCCCAGTGCGAAAGTTGTACATATAGGTAAGCCAATAATAAGACTTACCTATAGATACAGCAAATATCTCTTAAACGTGCGGCATTTAGGAGATATTTACCTTGTAGTGCGCCAATGATGTCATTGGCGCAAGCGCTGTGAAGAAACGACTCTCTGTGCGTTTCTTCACTAGAGAGTGCCGTGCCTGGTGGGTCCCACGGGAGTGACTTCACGTGACTCCGGCCAGTCACAGAGCCAAAGTCTTCGGCCTCAGGAGGAAGAGGGGTGAAGATGGATGCAGCCTCCAGCAGGGACAGTGCAGGCTTCATTTGCAGGTAAGTGGCACATAATGTGCTAGTATGCGATGCATACTAGCACATTATGGTTTTACTTTTCAGGGAACTAAAAAGGAAGTAAAACCCACCAGGATTTACTTCCTCTTTAAGTATGAGCCATGATATGGTTTGCCTACTCTTACATTTACACTAGAGGGTGCTACACTTGTTTACATTTTCTTCCCCTGGCAAGGAGGGAAAGATACAATGTATATTTCTCTCCAATCAGAGGAGAGAAAACAAATAAAAAAACATAGGTGGGCTGCACAGTGACTGATCACTTTGATAGCAAATCAGAGGCTATCAAAGCGATCAGGTGTTCGGTAATCGGGAGTCCTGGTTCCCCATTGTTAGTATAAGCCCTTGTACACACGGTCGGACATTCCGACAACAAAATCCGTCGGATTTTGTCCGAAACTTGTGTTGCATACATAAGGTCGGACAAAGTTGTCAGAAAATCTGATCGTTCAGTACGTGGTGACGTTATTTCGTTAAGAAGGGACTACATTCAGGCTAGTAGCTAATAGATACAAACTATAGGACAAAGTCCCATCGGACCATGTTGTCGGAAAATTTTATAGCCCAGCTCTAAAACGTTGTCGGTCGGATATTCAGACGGAAACAGTCCGATGGAGCCCACACATGGTCGGATTATCCGACAACATAGTCCGATCAGACATTTTCCGCCGGAATGTCCGACCGTGTGTACAAGGGCTTACACTTGGGGCTCTTGGTGAGAGCCTGGTCTTGGGGCTGGGAGCGCTGTAGTGCACTCCGAGCACAAATACTGGCATGTACAGGCCATAGGAAGGTATTAAAAATCCAAATCCCCATCAAGTGTCTGGGGATTTGGATTTTTCCTGCCCCCCATCCTGGTACCCTAAGGCGGCTGTCTAAGCAGCCTTATGCTGACATCAGCCCTATCCATCCAATAACTATTTCCCATGCAATTGGCAATCTTTCTCAAGGAGTTCACTTTTCCATGAGTGCCACATTTTCTTTCAAACTTTTTTGTTGACTTTAGGTAAAAAATGTTCAGTATAGTTAAGAGAGATAAATACCGGTATGATCAGTATAGGTAGAAGATGGAGGTACATAAATGCGGTATAGAGGAGAAACTACCCCAGGGGGCATTCATTGAGGGTGCCCATGCAAACATCAAGTCTCCTGGCCATGGGCCTGAATTACATCCCATACAGAATTATCCGTAATTTTTTATTCTACCACATCCTTCTCTTCTTATCTTATCCTAGGTCTGAACCTCTAGTAGATGTATTATGGAAATTTCCCCTGCATAGGTTAACATGACGATAGTGGATACATTATTATTCTCAGTTGAAGTGCTATTAGACAGTTGCAGGCTGGGATGGTCAAAGTGAACGCATCCTGACCAGAAAGAGATGGAACTGTGCTGAGTGACTACAGTAATACTTTTTCTGAGTTTCTCCATTCACTTATTAAAAAACATTTTCCACCAGGGTAGATGTTACATAAAAGCAAGTAATGTGAATGTTAAGGTGGAGCGTTGACATACACGGGGGTTCCCTGGGGCAGACGCCTTTCACATTATCATGTTCTTAGAGATTGCCCTATACTGATAGATAATAAAAGCAGATTTGAGTGGGAGGGAAAGGAGGGATTAGAGAGCTGGGAGAAGAGATAGGATGAAAAGGACTAGAAAGACAGGATAATGAAGGTGGGAGGTATGGGACAGCAGAGGCAGGAGAGATAGAATCATAGAGGTAGGGTTGAGCTTCGAGTTTGAAACAAACTCATGTTCGACTCGAACATTGCCTGTTCACCTGTTCAGCGAACAGTGAACAATCTGGGCTGTTCGCAGCAAATTCGAAAAGCCGGAACACCCTGTACAAGTCTATGGGAGAAATCTAAAGTGCTACTTTTAAAGGCTAATATGCAAGTTATTGTCCTAAAAAGTGTTTGGGGACCTGGGTCCTGCCCCAGGGGACATGGATCAATGCAAAAAAAGTTTTAAAAACTACAGTTTTTTCAGGAGCAGTGATTTTAATAATGATTAAAGTGAAACAATAAAAGTGTAATATTCCTTTAAATTTCGTACCTGCGGGGTGTCTATAGTATGCCTGTGAAGGGGCGCATGTTTCCCGTGCTTAGAACTGTCCCTGCACAAAGTGTCATTTCGCAAGGAAAAAAAGTCTTTTAAAATCACTTTGAATTGTCGGCTCCTGTAATACAGAGAACACTCAATGAGTGTCTCTGTATTATGGGACAATTCATTCATTGATAAAAAAAAAAAGCGTGGGGTTCCCCTAAATTCAATTACCAGGCCCTTCAGGTCTGGTATGGATATTAAGGGGAACCCCGTGTCAAATGTTAAAAAAACTTGACGCAACCTGGCAGGCCGAAGGAAAAGAGGGGGGGACGAGAGAGTGGCACCCCCCGAACCATACCAGGCCACATGGCCTCAACATTGGGAGGATGCTTTGGGGGTCTGTGACCCCTCAAAGCATCATGTCCCCATGTTGATGGGGACAAGGGCCTCATCCCCACAACCCTGGCCGGTGGTTGTGGGGGTCTGCGGGAAGGGGGCTTATCAGAATCTTGAAGCCCCCTTTAACAAGGGGACCCCAAGATCCCGGGCTCCCCCCTGTTTGAAATGGTAAGGGTTTTGTACCCCTACCATTTCACAAAGAAAGTGTAAAAAATGGTTAAATAAGACAAACACACTTTTGAAAAATTCCTTTATTAAAAATAAAAAAAATTTAAAAAAGATTCCAGCGGTGCTAATCCACTCTTGCTATCCAGCGATGGATGATCATTTCTCCGGGGTCCAGCGATGGCTGATCTGATCCAGCGATGAGTGATTTTCAGTCCAGCGCAATCCATGCATCCGTCTTCTGTCTCCACTGAGGAGACACTGCGGGGATCCCAGCACTGAAGTTTCTTATATTAGGAGGGCGGGGCCACTTGTCACCTAACCCTGCCCCTCTGACGCTGGTGAGGGAAGCCAGGGGTTTCCCAATGACGTACGGGTGACCCTGCCTCCTCTGATGTAACGAAAACCTGCGTTACATCAGAGGGGGCGGGGTCACCCATACGTCATTGGGAAATCCCTGGCTTCCCTCATCAGTGTCAGAGGGTTAGGTGACGGGTGGCCCCGCCCTCCTAATATAAGAAACGTCAGCGCTGGGATCCCCGTAGTGTCTCCTCAGTGGAGACAGAAGACGGATGCATACATGGACTGCGCTGGACTGAAAATAACCCATCGCTGGATCAGATCAGCCATCGCTGGACCCGGAGAGATGTTCATCCATCATGGATAGCAAGAGTGGATTACCACCGCTGGAATCTTTTTTTTATTTTTTTTATTTTTAATAAAGGAATTTTTCAAAAGAGTGTTTGTCTTATTTAACCATTTTTTACACTTTCTTTGTGAAATGGTAGGGGTACAAAACCCTTACCATTTCAAACAGGGGGGGCGGGATCTGGGGGTCCCCTTGTTAAAGGGGGCTTCCAGATTCTGATAAGCCCCCCGCCTGCAGACCCCCACAACCACCGGCCAGGGTTGTGGGGATGAGGCCCTTGTCCCCATCAACATGGGGACATGGTGCTTTGAGGGGTCACAGACCCCCAAAGCATCCTCCCAATGTTGATGGCATGTAGCCTGGTACGGTTCAGGAGGGGGGTGCCGCTCTCTCATCCCCCCCTCTTTTCCTTCGGCCTGCCAGGTTGCGTGCTCGGATAAAGGGTCTGGAATGGATATTTAGGGGAACCCCCACGTAAATTTTTTTTAAAAATTTCACGCGGGGTTCCCCTTAACATCCATACCAGACCTGAAGGGCCTGGTAATTGAATTTAGAGGAACCCCACGCTTTTTTTTTTTATCAATGAATGAATTGTCTGCTCTGTAATACAGAGAACACTCATTGAATGTTCTCTGAATTACGGGAGCCGACAATTCAAAGTGATTTTAAAAGACTTTTTTTCTTGCGAAATGACACTTTGTGCAGGGACAGTTATAAGCACGGGAAACATGCGCCCCTTCACAGGCATACTATAGACACCCCCCAGGTATGAAATTTAAAGGAATATTACACTTTTATTGTTTCACTTTAATCATTATTAAAATCACTGCTCCTGGAAAAACTGCAGTTTTTAAAACTTTTTTTTGCATTGATACATGTCCCCTGGGGCAGGACCCAGGTCCCCAAACACTTTTTAGGACAGTAACCTGCATATTACCCTTTAAAATTAGCACTTTAGATTTCTCCCATAGACTTGTGCAGGGTGTTCAGGCTTTTCGAATTTTCTGCGAACAGCCCAAATTGTTCACTGTTCGCTGAACAGGCGAACAGGCAATGTTCGAGTCGAACTCATGAAGCTCATCCCTAGTAACCGGTAAGCCCAAAAGTAAAGACCGCCCTACCAAGGGTTATGGCCGCTACAAACGTATGGGACAGCAGAGACAGGAGAGATAGAATCATAGAGGATGGAGGTATGGGACAGTGGAGACAAGAGATAAAATCACAGAGGATGGAGATATGGGACAGAAGAGGCAGGAGAGATAGAATCATAGAGGATTGAGGTATGGGCCAATGGAGGAAGGAGAGAAAGAATCATAGAGAATGGAAGTATGGGACAGTTGAGGCACGAGAGATAGAATCATAGAGGATGGAGGTATAGGACAGCAGAGACAGGAGAGATAGAATCATAGAGGATGGAGGTATGGGACAGTGGAGGAAGGAGAGAAAGAATCGTAGAGGATGAAAGTATGGGACAGCAGAGCCAGGAGAGATAAAATTATAGAGGATGGAGGTACTGGACAGTGGAGGCAAGAGAGATAGAATCATTGAGGATGGAGGTATGGGACAGCAGAGACAGGAGAGATAGAGTCATAGAGGATGGAGCTATGGGACAGTGGAGGCAGAAGAGATAAAATCATAGAGGATGCAGGTATGGGAGGTATGGGTAGGAAAAGCAGGAAAGATAGAATTGTGGTTATAGGTAACATTGGAGAAGTAAGGGAAGATAAAATTATAGAGGTATGGAGAAGGAGATGTGGATGAGATAGAATCATAGAGGTAGGAGGTATAGGATAGTACAGCCATGAGAGATTGAATAATAGAGGCAGGAGGTATAGGAAAGCAAAGGCAGGAGATAGAATCAGCCTATTATATTAGGGTGTGCACCCGAAAGCTCAAACACACACACACACACACACACACACAAATAAATAAATAAATAAATAAATATATATATATATATATATATATATATATATATATATATATATATATATATATATATATGTAGCGCCCTGCTCCTGATGAGCAGACGCTATTGTTTTTTCAAATTTAATTGTCTGAAGCTGTAGTTTGGCTCAGACTAATTTCTCTAAAGCCCCGTACACACGAGCGGACTTTTCAACATCCAAAGTCCGTCAGACCGAGTCCGTCAGACTATCCGATCGTGTGTGGGCTGCAACGGACTTTAGCTTCGCAAAAGTCTGACGGACTTTAGAAATGAAGCATGCTTCAAATTTTCCCGACGGAACTCCGCCGGACCCGGTCCCCTTCGAAAAATCCGCTCGTGTGTATGCTACTCCGACGGACTAAAACCGACGCTAGGGCAGCTATTGGCTACTGGCTATGAACTTCCTTATTCGAATCCAGTCGTACGTCATCACGTTCGACTCCGTCGGAGTTTGGTGTGATGGTGTGTGTCCAAGTCCGTTCGGTCGAAAAGTCCGCCAGAACTCCGCCAGAACTCCGTCGGAACTCCGGCGGAACTCCTTTGGAGGTCTGTCAGACTTAATCCCTCTCGTGTGTATGGGGCATAAAAGTTCTGGTTTCTGTTCCAGTCCAGCTGGTTTGCACTGATTCCCACCTGACCGTAGGTGTCGCTGTCACCGTCGGTGGGTGTGGAAAAGCAGTAGGCTGGATGCATTGAATGCCACCTCTTGGTACAGTGGGTGTGGTTTCCCTGCTGTGCATTCTGGGAGAGGGTATTTAAGGTACCGACGCCATTTTTTTCATTTGTTTTCCGGGGTCCATGATCCCAACCCCAGGGCCCTCCTGTCCTGGGGTTTGTGTCGCATGGTCTTGCACCTCGGGGCCGGCTGGCCCGAGGCTTCGCAACTGAGAGTGTAGGCCCAGGAATGTCTTGGGGCCTACTGATCCAGGGGTGGTCCTGTGCTGTCTTGCTTGCGGGGAGAAGCCAAGAAAAGCTGGAGAACCCAGGGGAGGACTTTTCCAGTGGAGGACTGGGCAGAAGTCTCTGGAGGAGCCTGGAAACTCAGTCTGAGGACACCACCCCAAACAATATCCTTACAGTATCGCCGTGTCGGCTGAAAGAATCTGGTACTGTATGGTAGTTCTTCCTAAAAACTCTCAAAAATCTGTAAGTTCAGTTAAAGAGGAAGTAAACCCTGATGGGTTTACTTCCTCTTTCATTCCCTGCAAAGGAAATTCATAATGGACTACTATGCATCGCATAGTAGTCCATTATGTGTCACTTACCTGACACAGGAGCCAGCGAAGTCACCGCTGTCCCCTGTAGTCCAGCGCATCCATCTTCTCGGTGAGTCTCGCAGCTCCGCCGCTGTCATTCAGCGAAGCCACAATGACGTCACTCCCGCGCATGCGCACGGGAGCCGACACGCGTGGCATCTTCGTCATTGACGATGCCACGCTCAGTGCGCCTGCACGCCGCATGCGCCGTAGACAGCGGTGCCTGTCTTCGGGCAAATATCTCCTAAACCATATAGGTCTAACCCACAATTACTAGGTGCCTGAACTCCCCTTATCCTCTAACCCTCTATTGAAGGACTGTGTCTTGTGTCTTTCTTTGGTGTTACCCCTAAATAAATCTTCAAAAAGGGCCGCGTGTCTGATCTATCATCATTTGGGCTACTTTCCATGGGATCCCCCTAAGATGAAGAGGCGAGCAGGTAACGGTAAGCCCGAATAAAACCAGCAGCTCCTTCGGGGGTTATTGCTACACATATATATATATATATATATATATATATATATATATATATACACACACACACACACACACACACACACACACACACACACACACACACAGACTTATGTCAGAGCCGGCACAGTGAAAGAGAAGTAGCACTTCATTAATGGCAGAACTGGATAGTGGGAAATATTTCCCATCTCTCCGCCCAACACAAAGTGTGATAATGCTAATGCACACAGAGTTTTTAGAGTGTGTCCTGCCACACCTGACTCCCCCCCTGCACACACCTGTGGATAGAATTATAGAAAATGGATGCAATAGATATAGGAGCCTGGAAAAATGGACCAGGATTTACAAAAACAGGCTGGATAGAATAGCAGGGATGTGAGAGACCAGTGAAGGAAATGTAGGAGATACCACCACAACCATGGAAAGAGGAGGTGTACCCAAAAGTTGGCTGGAGAGGGTTCTTCCTCTTCTCCCTGTTGGAGGGAATCTGCCTATCTGGGTGGAGGTGGCTACCCATCCACCCAATTGCAGTGGTTACTCAATGAGGTCCCAGTTTTGGCACAGCTGGGGGGGCTGGTTATCTCTTAGGATCAGGGGCGTAACTATAGGGGGTGCAGCAGTCGCGACCGCAACTGGGCCCTGTGATGCAGGGGGCCCATGCAGCCCCCTCTACATATGGCCGGCAGAAGCATAGGCAGCTAGCACACACTATTACATACCCCCTCCATATCCCCCTGGGGACAGGGACCCCTTCTCACGTGAGGACAGGGACCCCCACCTCCCCTGGGGACAGGGACCCCTTCTCACCTGGGGGCAGTAACTTCATCTGCCCTGGAGAAAAGGACCTCATCTCTTCTGGGGACGGGGACCCAATTCTGCCTAGGGGCAGTCCCCCAATGGGGCACCTAAAAATGTAAAAAAATAAATAAATAAAAACTACTGATACCAGTGGTGGAACTACAGGGCTCACAAAGGTCATACCTGTGACCACGCCCTGGAGTTCCACCGCCGGACTAGGAGGGAAGGGCCCTGGCTGGGGTTCAGGGGGGCCCTTCATGGTTTCTTGCATCGGAGCCCTGAAGGTTCTAGTTACGCCACTGCTTAGGATCCATGTTTGGAGCTAGTCAAGGAATTCTTAACGTGGGAATTTGGTTTGGAGAGCTCACTGAAGGGTATCTGGTGGATACTGGAGGGAGGCCTCTGTTGGTTCTGTGACATTGTGAGTACTGATCTGAACCCAAGGCTCTAGAGACTGTATGCTGAAGTAACTCCTGGATGGGCAAGCCTGTAGCATAACCTGAGAGAGCTTTCAAAGAAGAGACATATTCACATTATGGGATTGATTTACTCTGCAAGAGCAGTTGCTCCAGAGTTTAGTAAATAAGCACAAGGTCTGCTGACTTCCATTATCCAATCATGTGCAAGCAAAAATGCTGTTTTTTTTATTTCCCTTGCATGTGTTTGGGTACTCATTGCAAAGTGAAGCTTTACCTCATTTGCTAAACTCTGGAGCAACTTTGAAAAGTGCACAGTTTATTTGCCTTTAGTAACTCAACCCCTATTTGTACTTTCAACTATTTGATTCTGCATGAGGACTGCCCCAAGAAACTTAGTAAAGTAAAGTGTCCTCCTGCAGATGTTCTGGGAATATCCCATATCCCATATCCTATATCACCCCTCTCCCATCACAAGTTCTTCAGCAATAAAATAAAATCTAAAAAGACAATCCCTAGACTGATTATTGACCCAGTAGGAGTGTAATGTTGCTGTGTGCTTGGTTGCATCTGCACTGATTCTAGGGAAGATCTGGTTTCATTACAGCTGCTCCTGCAGGGGTGCGTTCGTAGGCAGGTGCAATCAGCTTTCTCCACTGTAGGAGATGCTCGTCCACAGTGGCATTGCAGCTTCCCCGGCTTCTCCTCCTAGCCAATCAGGTTGCTTCTCTTCCTGGCCAATCTGGTTTCAATTCCTGTCATGGTTGGCTGGGGGGGGGGGGGGGAGAGGAAGACTATAGCAAAGGTTGTTTTGCTATTGTCACAAGTGGGTGGGCTCAGGGGGCAGTGCTCTGCACCCCGAGCCCAATCTTTTTGAAGCCAGCTAGAGCCCCCAGCTCTAATCATGTGCTTCACAAAAAAAAAAACTGTATAACTCAATACATCCAGCACCCTGCATGTAGATTAGGGGTCAGCACATAGAGATTACAAGGGCGGTGCCCTTGTGCCCCTTATGGATGGGCCACCACTGCCCATGGGACTCTAGCACCCATCTTGGGTCAAGTATAGCCTACCAGGCCCTGGCTCCCAGACTTGGCATGCATTTGTGAGTGGGCAGAATAGGGACAGGTACCCTGTCTGTTAGGGACAGAACTATCAGCAGGGAAAGGTTCCTTACAAGGAGAGAAAGCATAGGGATTGCAACTTCTCTAGACATTTCCGCATTTGGATAGGAGACAGAGACAGCCAGGCCACATTCTACCCCTCCTAA
The DNA here is from genome assembly GCF_037356315.1 of Lithobates pipiens. Taxonomy (NCBI): domain Eukaryota; kingdom Metazoa; phylum Chordata; class Amphibia; order Anura; family Ranidae; genus Lithobates; species Lithobates pipiens. The sequence continues at coordinate 18,097,834 of NW_027507791.1, read as the reverse complement.
CAGGTGCTTTCAGCTTGGCTGAAACCTGCTCTATACACGCTATTGGGACCCGCGAATGTTCACAATTCTGTTGTCTTCCCACCGGGTTTGTTGTGGACTGTCTTTGCATTACTTCAATACAAGCTCTGTATTTTGCATTGGACTGTGTGTGTGTTATTGCTGCTACACCGCGCTGCACCCCACCTACGCGCTACATGCTATAAAATGGAACAGAGGTTCCAAAGAAAGACACAAAATTCATTCATACTACTTGTTTTAGGCAAACCTTCCTAAGGATCTGTCACTGTATTGTCTATCACAACGTGTTCAACTAATAGATGTCGCAACAAAACACCTTTTTCTCACTGCTGTATGAATACATAGATTTTTTGTTTTTAAATTAACTTTTCATGTGCTGTGGTTATCTGCAGCAGGATAAATACTCATTTGATGTTGTTATAGCAGGGGTCCTCTTTTTTTGCTGGGAAAACAGCCCCCCTCCCTGCTGCGATCAGCCAGTGAGTTCTACAGACCCGGCAGATGAAAGGTTCTTCAGATGAGGAAGCTGCCATTACTCAGAACATGAAGCTAATGATAGATTTGTTTCTGAAGCCAAGGATCTATGTACTGTACATATTTCAGCTTACAGCTGCCATCATCTGTCATGTAAGCCATGTAATTAGAGTGACTGAACTGTAATCTCGGAAAGAGGACGAGGAGGAATCCTACAGACTGTTAGCATTTACCGTAGGTGAGCGTTCAAGACAACGACAATTATCCATTGTATTAAGTTTCAAAAGCCACGAAGTGCCAAAGTCTGTCTGTTGTCATGGTCTTATTATCTGCTGGTCCTTCTTAAGAATCATTACTGCATAAAGGAGATTAAATCCAATTTATTGAAAGGCAGGCCATTAAACTCGTGCGAGGCAGAGGGCCTCTCGGATCTAGTTTCTCGACTTAAATGGCCGTCTTCTGTTGGTAATGAATATTGGGATAATTATAGAGAAATATGGACCACTGATTGTCTTTAACATCAATATTTGCATCTGCAAAAAACTGCTACACCTCTGATTTATGTACTGCTTCATAATGGAGATTTATAAACAGCACGATGCACTCTGGCTGATAGCTTCTAATACGCTGCATGCAAACATCCACTAACCTTGCCATACAGTGTCTGCAAGAGATACGGCTGCTGTGTGTAAGGATCTTTTAAAGGGCATCCAACCACGTGTCTCTTTATTTGTATTTGGTGGAAATGTAAGGAGGTCCTTCTGGGGATGTTTTTAATCTCACTAGTAGGTTCTTTTATGGCTTGTCATCTCTTTGATTGCTGGATTTCCACTGTCGAGAGAGCACGTTGGTGTATGTGACATGGGGCGACATAGTATCTTGAAGACTTGAAGGGTGTAAGTTCATCCAACATTTTCTTTCTTCATTTCCTCCTTGTATTTGGTGGAAATGTAAGGGGACCTTCTGGAGATAGTATTGATCTCCTTCAAAGGAGTTTCTTGTGTGGGCTGCCATCTCTTTGCTGAATCACGGTTGAGAGATCAGTAAGTAGGTGACTGGTAGATTTCCATGGTCAAGAAAGAGTAGGTTGGTGTGTGTGACTTCTTTTGATATAGTACCTTAGAGACCTGGAGGGTGGGAGTTCATTCAATCTTGTGTTTTTTCATATGTATTCAGTGGACATGTAAGGCCCTTATGGGGATGTTGTCAATCTCCCTTAAGGAGTTCTTTATATGGCCTCCTATCTCTCTGATTAGTGTATTTCCATAGTTGAGAGAGCAGATTGGTGTGTGTGAGGTGGGGTGGCATAGTATCTGGGAGACTCGAAGTGCGGGAGGTCCTCCAACCTTGTTTTTCTTAATTTCCTTCTTGTATTTGGTGGAAATGTAAGGCTGGAGTTTTATTCTCCCTACAAGGAGTTTCTTGTATGGCCTGCCATCTCTTTGATTGGTGGATTTCCACATGCAAGAGAGCACATTAGTGTGTGTGACTTGGTGTGGCATAGTACCTTGGAGACCTGGAGGGTGGAAGTTTATTTAGCATTGTGTTTCTTCATTTCTTTCATTTCAGCAGAAATGTGAGGCAGTCACCATTAAGGAGTTCCTTGTACCGTCTGCCATCTCTTTGATTGGTGGATTTCCACGATCAAGAGAGAGCATGTTGGTGTGCATGACTTGGAGTGGCATAGTATGTTGTATGACTTGAAGTTGCATAGTACCAGTGGCGTAACTAGAACCTTCAGGGCCCCGATGCAAGAAACCATGAAGGGCCCCCCTGAACCCCAGCCAGGGCCCTTCCCTCCAAGTCCGGCGGTGGAACTCCAAAGCGTGGTCACAGGTATGACCTTTGTGAGCCCTGTAGTTCCACCACTGGTATCAGTATTTTTATTTTTTATTTTTTTTAGGTGCCCCATTGGGGGACTGTCCCTAAGCAGGATGGGGTCCCCGTCCCCAGAAGAGATGAGGTCATTTTCTCCAGGGCAGATAAAGTTACTGCCCCCAGGTGAGAAGGGGTCCCTGTCCCCAGGGGAGGTGGGGGTCCCTGCCCCCACGTGAGAAGGGGTCCCTGTCCCCAGGGGGAGATGGAGGGGGCATGTAACGGTGTGTGGGGTCCTCTCACTCACCATGACCAAGCTGCAGGCCGCGCACTCATCCATGTTGGCCTGGGCTCCATCCAGTGTGCTGGACGGGCGATCAGCATATCTCCCAGAAAGACCTTTCATCATCTGTGTATGACGGGGGAGGAGGGGGGCTCCTACGTTGGAGACCTAGATGGTGGAAGTTCATGTTCCTGGTCTCTTGACAGATAATAAGATGTCATGTAGTGGGATTCTGGGTTCCCCCAACCTGAGGAAATATGGTATCATTGACTGTGGTACATGGAACTATGTAAATTTACCATACCTGGAAAGCAGCTATGAAGTGGCTGTAAACCCTCACACATCCCCAGAGAAACGACTGGCCTCAGGTGATACACAGCGATGAAACAAATCTTCCTACATACGTTGTACCTGTTTATCTGCAGCCCTCTCTTCTCTACATACATTCAAAGTCCAGAATGTATAAAGCTTGTCTGAACTGTCAGAAAACAAGGGGACAGAGAGGTGAAGCTACACTCCAGAGACATCATTGAGGATAGCCCTGGGAGCTGGTTGGAGGGAAGGGACACACTCCCCCTCACATAGCACGCAGGAAAAGAGCTGAGGCTGTCAATCATGGGCTGTGTGCTGGAGCTCCCTTCCCTGTCAACTTTTTAACTCTTGGTGTCAGGAAAACTTGTCAGAAGTGACTCATGCTAATAGCAGATGACGGTAGAAGCAGACAGAAATTACACTTAGATTTCTGGACCGATACAAGTGCACACTGTAGAGGAATACGCTTTGTTCATATTCCATGTCAGAGGTTTACAACTACATAAAATGTAATTCAGATGCGATTTCTATCTACTTTAGTTCTATATTTAAACTGGTTGTAAATAAGGATTACCTGTAGGTACTGGAAATATCTCCTAAACCTGCACGGACAGGTTTACCTTGTGGACAGCCTTACCAGAAGAGCTGAAGTTGTTATAGCTGCAAAGGGAGGGCCAACTCAATATTGAACCCTACGGACTAAGACTGGGATGCCATTAAAGTTCATATGCGGGTAAAGGCAGGTGTCCCAATACTTTGGGTAAAATAATGTATGTGCACTTCTTGCTTTATAGCCAACTCTAAAGCACTTGTGTAGGTTCCTGATGCTTATAAAACAATAGTTATCTTTATATGTTCGTTGACTCATCCTCTTACAAAATGGAGATATTTAAAGTCGTCCCGTCGTGCGCTGTCAGTATACCCACATTTTGATTTACCGGTATCATAGTAATATACAAAGCCGGAGAAGTGTTTGATGACTGCGTCCTCTTTACGCTCTTCTCCTCCGCTTTTGTCCATACACACAAAGCATTATGGTTATACAAAGTATCTTCTTCTGTTTCATGTCTCAGTCACTTTCTCCTTGTGAAGTGAGTTATATTGGTGACTTCACAATCTCTCCGCTCGATCGCATTCAGAAAAAAAAAAAAAACTGAGCGCCACAAATTTCCTCATTTTTCCACTGTTTGCGATATTAAACACCTCCCAAACTCCTTTTTAGTAATGTTTTGACAGCTGCAATCTGACTCATTTCCTAAAGAAATGTAAAAAAATAAAAAATAAAGAATATAGATTAATTAGATGTGCCTTTCCCCATTCAAAATAAATTGCAGCCTTTTGCAAAAATAAATCTGGACGCTTTCTGCTAATGCGTTTCGGTAATGGCAGAACACAGGTGTGTGCCTTCAGAAACATTTCAGAATCTTTCCAAGTCTCTATTAATCTACCAGAATAGATAGATTTAAAGAGCAAATACACTCCGGAGGTTCCCTGCAGCTTAAATATTGGAAAACGTATTGTTATTATAATTGGGTGGAGTTTGTATAATTGGAATTGGGATATCTTTTTGGCAAGTTCTGAAAGATAATCTGCTGCATTTAAATCCAAGAATAACAATCCAAGAATAACAATGCAATAGATTGCATTTTACCAGTCCTTAGTAGTAGCAGTAGAAGTGACAGCTGAATTTTTGTTTTTCGCAAGCAGAGAAAATACCAGTTGATCCTGCCAGAAATCCAGTGTGCTTGTAACTTCCTGTGGACTGAGATCTCAAGCAATGTTTTTAGCTTTCCTAGTTCTCTTCTGGAAACTACAGAATGGGGTTGATTTACTAAAAGTGGTTCTAGAGGCAGAAGGTTTTTTACCTTCATGCATTCCATGCATTCGATTAGTGGCAGCCCATCCATTAGGGGCGCTGCTCCCCCTATCCATGCTTTCGGGCCCCTAATCTACTGAGTAGAATTATAGAGGTCTAATAATGATGATATATATATATATTCATATTTATGTTTATGTTATATATATATATATATATAGAGAGAGAGAGACTATCACTTTAGAATTTGGTAATGCACTTGCTTGTTTTATTTTTTAGACACCGAGTTTTCAGTCTATGAGGACCTTCACTGCTGGATAAGAAGCAGAAGAACAGTTTACTCCCTTTTTGCTCCAAGAAATGGACTGTCTTATCTAGCTGGTCTGATCCAGTACTATCATGGCGGTGCCCATGTTTTATTTCACTTTCTATCAGTCACATGATGCAACCACCTACTTAACCACTTTCAGACCGGACCAATTTGCTGGTCAAAGACCAGACCACTTTTTGCGATTCGGCACTGCGTCGCTTTAACTGACAATTGCGCGGTCGTGCGACGGGGCTCCCAAACAAAATTGACGTCCTTTTTTTCCCACAAATAGAGCTTTCTTTTGGTGGTATTTGATCACCCCTGCGGTTTTTATTTTTTGCGCTATAAACAAAAATAGAGCGACAATTTTGAAAAAAACGCATTATTTTTTACTTTTTGTTATAATAAATATCCCCCAAAAATATATAAAAAAACATTTTTTTCCCTCAATTTAGGCCAATACGTATTCTTCTACATATTTTTGGTAAAAAAAATCGCAATAAGCGATTATTGATTGGTTTGCGCAAAAGTTATAGCGTTTACAAAATAGGGATAGTTTTATAGCATTTTTATTAATAATTTTTTATTATTTTTTTTTTACTAGTAATGGCGGCGATCTGCGATTTTTATTGTGACTGCGACATTGTCGGGGACCCATCGGACATTTTTGACACATTTTTGGGACCATTGTCATTTATACAGTAATCACTGCTATATAAATGCAGTGATTCCTGTGTAAATGACACTGGCAGTGAAAGGGTTAACCAGTGGGTGGCAGTGTAGGGGTTAAGTGTTCCTAGGGGTGTGTTACTAACTAACTGTGGGGGGGTTGGGCTTTCATTTAGTGTACACTGATCTCTGCTCCAATCACATGGAGCAGAGATCAGCGTCACTAGTTGCTAGGCAGAATGGGAAAATGTTGTTTATACAGCATTTCCTCCATTCGGCCGCTCCGTGAGACGATCGCGGGGATGCCCGCGGCGATCGAGTCCGCGGGTCCCGCGACCGGACTCACGGGGGTCCCGACCAGCGCGGGAGCGCGCCGCCGGCGGCGCGCCCCTGATGGCACGGCGGCAACGAATATTGGACGTACATGTACGCCAATATGCCTGCCCGTGCCATGCTGTCGACGTACATCGTCGTGCGCTGGTCGGGAAGTGGTTAACTGTTCCCTTGCTGTTAAGAAGATATGAATGCAGATTGGATTAAACTATATCGTCACACCTTTAACAAGCCTAGACCTTATGCATATTCATAAGTATACAATATATTGTTAAACTTGATGTTTGTAAGTCAGAGACAGGGATGAGCTTTATGTTCGACTCAAACTTATGTTCGACTCGAACATTGGCTGTTCGCCGAACAGCGAACAATTTTGGGTGTTCGTGGCAAATTCGAAAGTCGCCGAACACCCTTTAAAAGTCTATGGGAGAAATCAAAAGTGGTCATTTTAAAGGCTTATATGCATGGTATTGTCATAAAAAGTGTTTGGGGACCTGGGTCCTGCCCCAGGGGACATTTATCAATGCAAAAAAAAGTTTTAAAAGCTGCAGTTTTTTCAGGAGCAGTGATTTTAATAATGCTTAAAGTGAAACAATAAAAGTGTAATATTCCTTTAAATTTCGTAGCTGGGGGGTGTCTATAGTATGCCTGTAAAGGGGCGCATGTTTCCCGGGTTTAGAACAGTCTGACAGCAAAATGGCATTTCTAAAGGAAAAAAAAAGTCATTTAAAACTACTCAGCTATAATGAATTGTCGGTCTGCAATACACATAAAAGTTCAATGAGTAAAACGGTGTGGGATTCCCCCATATGGGAACCTCGAACCAAATTTTTTTTTAAAAATGCATGGGGGTCCTCTCTAAATTCATACCAGGCCCTTCAGGTCTGATATGGATATTAAGGGGAACCCCGCACCAAAATAAAAACAAAAAGAGGTGGGGGTCCCCCTCAAAATCCATACCAGACCCTTCAGGTCTGGTGTGGATTTTAAGGGGGACCCCGCATCAAAATTTAAAAAAAAAATGGGTGGGTGGTCCCCCCAAAAATCCATACGTAAACGGGTGACCCTCCCCCCTCTGACAACACTCGGAAAGCCATAGGGAAGTCCCCGTGTGTCGGAGGAGGGCAGGGTCACCGGGGGGCCCACCCTCCATTATTTAAGAACTGTCAGAAGAAACGGAGGATCACACTGCTGAAGACTCCCACAGAGGCGGATCATGTGGACGGCGCGGAAAAGAAGCCAGCGCAAGATGTGGTATGAGAAGAGCGGAGGAAGAAGAAGATGAAGAAGAAGATGGAGAAGAAGAACACCACAGAAGGAATACCAGAAGAAAGAAGATGAAAGAAGAAGCGGAAAGAAGAAGAATTTAATAAAGGACTTGTCAAAAACCTTTGTCACTTTTTTTTGTGAAATGGTAGGGGTACATTTACATTACCAATTCACACGGGGGAGTGGGATCTGTGGGTCCCCTTGTTAAAGGGGGCTTCCAGATTCCAATAAGCCTGAAGGGTCTGGTATGGACATTTTTTTTTTTAATTTTGCCGCAGGGTTCACCTTAATATCCATACCAGACTTGAAGGGCCTGGTATGGGATTTGGGGAAACCCCCACACATTTTTTTTTTTAATTTTGGTTCAAGGTTCCCCTGTGGGGAAATCCCCATGCCAATTTTATCAATGAACTTTTATGTGTATTGCGGACCGACAATTCATTATAGCCATAAGTAGTTTTAAATGACTTTATTTTCCTTTAGAAATGTCATTTTGCTGTCAGACTGTTCTAAACACGGGAAACATGCACCCCTTTACAGGCATACTATAGATAATCCCAGGTACGAAATTTAAAGAAATATTACACTTCTATTGTTTCACTTTAAGCATTATTAAAATCACTGCTCCCGAAAAAACAGCAGTTTTTACAACTTTTTTTTGCATTGATACATGTCCCCTGGGGCAGGACCCAGGTATCCAAACACTTTTTATGACAATATCATGCATATAAGCCTTTAAAGTTAGCACTTTTGATTATTCATTTTCGTGTCCCATAGACTTTAACGGTGTTCGCGTGTTCAAACAATTTTTTTGCCTGTTCGCATGTTCTGGTGCGAACCAAAGGGGGGGAGGGGGTATTCGGGTCATCCCTAGTCAGAGACATTTCCTTCTTCATTCGGCCCGGTAGAGCTGGATATTGGTGTGTTTTGTGTCTCTCCATTGCAGTGTATGAATAAAGCACTGCATCTTTTACAAGCAGTACATCTTTTACAAGATTTGGATCTACAATCTCATCTGAATGTCTTGTTTGGGGACTCCCTAACCTGATTTAACAGAATGGTGCCTGCAACTTGGAAACACGGTCTAGTGGGATCCCGGTCAGAGAGACGTGAAACTCACATTGAGCAGAAAAGTGGCCAAAGTAAGAAACTGTTATTCTTACTTATTCTGCTCTCCGTGGTGAGTAATTAGTCAATGTCTGGGGTCCATTGGCTGAAGGAGTCTTATGCTGTTGATGAGATGTGAGATTAAGGTACAATTGAGTGTAAACTAGAGTAATGTTGATGTTACATAGTTTGACTCAAATAACTCCTTTACTTTACCTGTCCCACCTGTTTACCTGCATCAATAATAGAGCCAAAAATAATTATCATTGTAGATTTTTTTTTCTATGCTTGAGTTGTCAATACATTTATGAGACTTGTGAAAAGGTCTGACCAGAGCACTATGTGGCAAGTATACAGGTCTGTGTGGCCAAATGTAATAAAATGAAATTTGACTACTGTCTATAGCCTGGGAGAAATAATTTTGGGTGACAACCCACAAATTGTAGTAAAGACTCAGAGTGAGGACTCTAGATTGAGAGCACGGCACTCTCATGGACCTTTCAAGCCAGGAGAGGTAAAAGTGGCACAAGCAGTCCAGTGGTTAAGAAATTACACCAAGACTATTATAGGCTGAACCAAAACAGACCAGATTCAATACCAGCAGAAGGAGTTATGATCAACTTGGGTCACTGTGTATGTTAATTTTTATGGCAGATTGACAGAGTTGGATAAGGGAATTAAATGTGTACAATTTTGGATTTTTAAAAGTATGCAATACCATGAAACTTTAACTAGTTATGAGCCTGTCAAAGTTTTTCTAACGCATATCACTGATGGGTCTAGCAAAAGAGAATTAAACCAGACAATGCAAGTGTTCTCTAAATGTTTATGAAATGTTTGAGATGAGTTTAAAAATAAGTGTAAAAATAAGGCGATGAGAAGCCTGCTCGTTATTTTGCAGATTCCTTACTCCTCCCTTCGTATTTCTGTGTAAGAAAGGAGTGAGGTGCCCCTTCCCCTACACGTTCCAGTATAACATTGTGTGTTTGTAGAAGAGAGAAATCAGAAGGTTATTGATGATTTAAAGAAGTAGATAGGAATATGAAAGTTAATTGCACTAGAAAGAAAGTGGGCAGTATGTTGTAGAATTATTAATGAGTGGCCCTCGCAGAACAAATCAGGTGGCTTGATGGATGTGATACAAGAAAAGGCTGAGGATGTTTTTTTTTTTAAATATTGTCGCGCGGTTCCCTTAATATTCATACAAGATCTGAAGGGCCTGGTATGGAATTTAGGGGGACCCCCGCGCATTTAAAAAAAAAAAACATTTTGATTCGGGTTTCCCCTGTGGGGAAATCCCCATGCCATTTTTATCAATTAACTTTTATGTGTATTGTGGAGCGACAATTCATTGTAGCCGCGAGTAGTTTTAAATGACTTTTTTTCCTTTAGAAATTTAATTTTGCTGTCAGACACGGGAAACATGCGCCCCTTTACAGGCATACCAAAGGCAGTCCCCAGGTACGAAATTTAAAAGAATATTACACTTTTATTGTTTCACTTTAAGCATTATTAAAATCACTGCTCCCGGAAAAACCGCCACTTTTAAAACTTTTTTTGCATTGAAATGCGTCCCCTGGGGCAGAACCCAGGTCCCCAAACACTTTTTATGACAATACCATGCAAATAAACCTTTAAAATTAGCACTTTGGATTTCTCCCATAGACTTTTTTTTTTTTCAAATAACGTTTTATTAATTTCCAGCGGTTGCATAGGAACACAAACAGTACAGAAGTACAGCAGTAGGCGAGAAACTACATAGCTTTGCAAGAATAAGAATAGACATGTGACATGCAGTGTCATATTACAGGCGTGTGCAGTAGATATCAGTAGCTTGAGCAGTGGGGTGCTGGGGGGCAGGGGACACCAAAAGTCAGCTGCCCCTCCCATGACCCCCACGGCCCAGTATGCGCTGCCCTGCGGCCTATGCAAAACACTGAACTTGTAACAGACTAAGTCCGCTATAGAAACAGGGGAGGTGGAAAGGGAAAAGACAGAAAAGAAGAAGAGAAGAAAGTGCCAGAGATCCAAGTCGCCATACCCCATCCAGGTCGCCCCTAGTCCTCCCGCAGCCGCCATCTCTCCCAGACCTGGTCAAATTCCTCCAGCCTGTCCCGTATTCTGGCAGTCAGTTTCTCCATAAGTTCTACGTCCTTTATCCTGGAATAAAGGGCTTCCATAGAGGGGGCCAGTCGGCTCTTCCAATTGAGAGCTATTAGGCAACGAGCTGCTGTGAGGATATGTCGTAGAAGCTTCCTAGATGGCTTAGACATCTTTGGTTGGGATAAGCCAAATAGGAAGAACTTGGGTATGAACGGGACAGAGACCTCAAATACCCGGGTAAGGAGCTGTTGGATGGATTTCCAGAAAGGGGCTATCAAAGGGCAAGTCCAGTATATATGGAACAGGGTGCCCCTGTCCTTCAGACAGCGCCAGCAGCGATCAGAGGCGGAGGGATAAATTTTGTGGAGTACCGCTGGAGTCTGGTACCAGTGGTAGAGAATTTTATAGAAATTCTCCTTGTAAAGGGTACATAGAGAGGACTTAGCTGCCTGCCTCCACACCCCCTGCCAGGCTTCCAGCGGAAGTTCCTCACCCAACTCCCTTTCCCATCTCAACATATACTTGTGCTTGCCCCTTGTGTGAAAGTGGTACGAGTTAAGGATGCGGTAGAGGTCTGATATCATTCCCCTGCGGTTCCGTCCCTCAAGTATAATCAGTTCGAACGGGGAGGGTGGGGAGAATTGGAGCCTCGGGGCAATGGTTTGCGCAAAATGTCTGATCTGAAGATAACTGTAGAAGGCCTGCCGGGGGAGGTCGTGTTTAGTCTGCAGCTCCGAGAAAGACAGCAGTTTTCTCGATCTGGGGTCTACTAGATGTCCCAAGTGAAATAATCCTCGGGATGCCCAGGGCCATGACATCTGGTGGGTTAGGCTGTCCGGGAGTTTAGGGTTACAAAGAAACGAGGTCAGCACGGATGCCTCCGAGTGGAGCCTGTGCTCCCGGGAGAGTTTCCCCCAGAGCTGGGTGAGCTGGACCATCGGCCCTAATAGCCGGTTCGTATCAATCTGTACGTCCGCTCCCCAGAGCAGGCTGTTCGGGTGCACCGGGGCTAGCCATAGCTTCTCAATCTCCGACCACTTGTTGTACGACCGTTGTGGGAACCAGGAGACTATGGCCCGGAGCTGCGCCGCTTGGTAGTACCTAACCAAGTCGGGGAACGCCAGGCCGCCGTCCGAGCGCAGAGCAGTCATAACGGAGGCAGGAACCCGATGTTTTTTATAGGTCCACAGGAACTTCAGCAAGTCCTTCTGGAGCAAACGGAGGTGCGCGTAGGGGATCTGGACCGGAAGCGTCTGGAATAAGTAAAGGAGTTTGGGGAGAATTACCATTTTGATGGACGCGAGCCGCCCTATGAGCGATAATTGGTGTGCCTTCCATTTATGGATAAGTTCCCTAATCCCCCGGTAAAGGGGGGGGAAGTTGGCCTGATACAAAGTTTGGAAGGATGGGGTGATGAAAACCCCCAAATATTTAAGGGAGGAGTTCTCCCACCTGTAGGGAAACACAGAGCGAAGGTGGGTTTCCTCCGCCAGTGGTATATGGATCGGGAGGGCCACCGACTTGGAGGCATTAATTTTATAACCCGAGATCTCCCCGTATCGTCGCAGTTCCGCATGCAGGTTGGGCAAAGACGTCCTAGGCTGGGTTAGGGTAAGGATGACATCATCCGCGAATAGAGATATTTTAAATTCCCTATCCCGAACCAAAATTCCCCTTACGTCCGGATTGCTTCTAATGGCCTCCGCCAGGGGCTCTACACAGAGTGCAAACAGTAAAGGAGATAGCGGACAGCCCTGGCGGGTGCCATTGGCGATAGAGAAGACTGGAGACGTTGCATACGGGGTTTTAACTTGCGAGGTGGGAGTGGTGTAGAGGTGTTGTATTGCGTGTAGGAAAGGACCTCGAAAGCCCATGTGGCGTAAGGTCGCCGTCATGAATGGCCAGCTCAGGCGGTCAAATGCCTTTTCTGCGTCTAGACTCAGGACCAGGGAGGGAAGAGTGGTCTTGTTGGCTACGTCGATAAGGTCAATAATTTTCCTGGTGTTATCGCCCGCCTGTCTGTAAGGTACAAAGCCTACCTGGTCCTTATGGATCAAAGCAGGAAGAATGGCATTGAGGCGGTTCGCCAGAATTTTTGTGAAAATTTTTAAATCTGAATTTAACAGAGCAATAGGCCTATAGCTGGCACAGAGGGTCGGGTCTTTGTCTGGTTTCGGGATGACGGATATATAGGAGGCCAGCATTTCAGTGGGGACCGGAGACCGTTGGAGAAAGGAGTTAAACAGTTTGGTCATGTGGGGGCTCAGAATAGGTAGAAATGTCTTATAATACTCGTACGGGAACCCGTCTGGCCCTGGAGATTTATGGGCTGGCAGTGCTTTCACAGTCGCTGAGAGTTCCTCGTCCGTAATTAGGGCGTTAAGGTCTTGAAGGTCTGTGTCTGACAGTCGGGGCAGTGTCACGTTTTCTAAATACCTAGTGATGCGATCAGTCAATGCGGGGGCTGGTGGATTGTGGGGTATGTCCTGCTTGTTGTAGAGAACAGTGTAAAAGGCCGCAAACGTGTCCGCAATGGCCTGCGGATGAGACAAAAGAACCCCTCTACTGTTTTTGATTTGGACAGGTGTAGATGCTTGTGTTTGATCAGCCAGTTTCCGAGCCAACAGAGTCTGCGCTTTATTTCCCTTGTCATAATAGAGCTGTCGCAAGCGGATAAGCGCCCTCTCCACTGAGCCCAGAGCAAGATCTCTCAAAGTTAGTCTCACCTGCACGATTTGTTTAATCAGTGAGAGGGAGGGAGCTCCCCGAAGCCTAGCCTCAAGGGTCTTCAGCTGTCCTTCAGCCATTAGCTTGGCGGCCTGTGCATCTCTCTTCAGTGCTGAGGAGAGGGCAAGGCAGCGACCCCGTATAACAGCCTTGTGGGCAGCCCACAGGGTGGGGAGGGTAACGTCTGGGGTATCGTTTTCAGCAAAATACAATTGGAGCGAAGAATCCAGCTCCGCTCTGGTAGGGAGATGCTGCAATAAGTAGTTGTTCAGTCGCCAGTTGCAGGGTTTACGAAAGGGGGCCCCAATGTCTAGCGTCATGGTAATCGGGGCGTGGTCAGACCAGGAGATAGGAAGAATGTGTGCGGAGCGGACGGCCCTCAACGTGTTATTGTTCACAAAAAAATGATCAATGCGTGAGTGAGTGCGATGGGGGGCCGAGTAAAAGGTATATTGGCGGTCCTGGGGGTGTAGGGTGCGCCATACGTCAAATAGAGCCCGTCTTCTGGTGATCTGGCGGAACAACTTAGAGTCCCTCAAGACTCTGGTTTGGGGCGCTTGTGGATTCCCCACATGGCAGTCATGCGGAACTGACAGAGTAAGATTGAAGTCCCCCCCTATCACCAGAAGCTCGGAAGGCGTCCTAAAGAGGCGGGACAGCACGCTAGACAAGAAGCGGTGCTGCCTTGCGGTAGGGGCATATAGGGCACAGAGGGTAAGGGCCTGCGCGCGCCAGGTACCTCGGAGTATGACATAATGGCCCTGCGGATCAAGGTATGTGGATGTGCACGTAAAGGGGGAACCTTGCCTGATAAGTATGGCCACCCCCGCCCTCTTGCGTGAGCTAAAAGCCTGATATACCTGGGGGAAGTGTCTAGAGGCAAACTTAAAGGAGTCCCCACGGTTAAAGTGAGTTTCCTGGACCATCACTATGTCCGCCCCGGATTGCCTAAATTCCCTGAGCGCAAGGTGGCGTTTTTTATTGGAGTTTAGACCATGCACATTAAGTGAGAAAATCTTAGCCATGATCGGGAGGGGGGTGGTCGGGGATAGTCATACTTAACTGAAGCCAGTAGAGAAATGCGGATTCCGAGGAGAGAGGCGACTGTTGGAGAAGGACCGGCGACCCAGAGGACCACCGACAAATGTCCGCACAGGGGGCGGGGCAGAGAGAGAATCTAGAAGAAAGAGAGAAAATAGAAACATAGACAAAATACATAACCAGTATTAGCTGTAACATGTGCCAGGTCCAGATGCCCTATAGGGACACCGAGCCCAAGCGGTTCCAATAGGTCTCCTGACCTGGGCGTCCCCCGGCCAAAAAAAAAAAAAAAGGGGGGAAAAAAACCCCAAAAACAGAAAACAAGGTGGGGGGGAAAAAACCGGGTCAGGCAGACACCAACAGTTAATAGTCTTCGATGGAACCAAGGGGTGGAAAACCACGGGGGGGGGGGGGGATCAGTAACCTGGGAGTTGGTCTGTCCTCGGACTCTGCCTAGGCCAGCCCTGGGTAAACACAGTTCAAAATAGAAACCTTGTGAAGCTCAGGCCCTCGGGGGGGAGGGGGGGAAAAATTCCCCAAGCAAAAAGGATGTAAGAGAGCACTCAGGGGAAAAAGAAAAACAAAAACAATAATAACACTGCAGATAGTAGGGAGTTCCGCTGGTGGAGGAATCCGTGTTACTTATGCCTAGGCGGTCTGCGGTCCGGATCCGGTCCTCTGTGTCTTTTAGCCGAGGGTACCTTCTGCCAAAGCACCGGTGGAGGTGGCGGGGAGGCTATCAGATCCCAGTCAGGGAGCTTGGGGACAGGTATGCCCAGGGTATCACAGAAGGAGGCGAGATCCTCCGGATAGCGAAGGGACGCCGACTTCCCCTGATGTCTGGCTGTGAGGCAGAAGGGAAAGCCCCATCGGTAGGGCATATTCCTGTCCTGCAGGGTGCGGAGGAGTGGCTGCAACATCCTACGTTTTTGAAGGGTTATCCAGGAAAGGTCTGGGTACACCTGGACCGGGGCGTTGTCAAACATAAGGTTGCGAATAGAACGGGATTTAGTCATAATGTCTTCCTTAAGGGGGAAGGAGTGAATCCTGCAGACAACGTCTCTTGGTTTGGAAGCAGGGCCTTTGGGTCGGAGGGCCCGATGCGCTCTGTCCATCTCAATATGTTTGGCCGGGTCCTCTCCCAGCATTTCGTTAAACAGCGCTTGCAGTGAGACCTGCAAGTCCTCTGGTCCTTCGGCCTCAGGGAGGCCCCGAACACGAATGTTGTTCCTCCGGCCTCTATTATCAAGGTCCTCCACGTGGCGCTGCATGTCACGTAGGAGGAGGCGGTGATCTGAATTCTCCATCTGAGTGCGGTGTACTGCCAGCTTGGTCTCCTGGATCTCCTCCTCCGCCATCTCGACCCTTTCAGCTAGGTGTTTAAGGCCAGCGTGCAGGGTCTGGATTTCAGCTCGGCAGGTGGCTTTCACATCCGCCACCAGTTGTTTAAAATCATCCTTAGTTGGGATGGCGGTCAGATAGGCGTGCCAGGGGGGATATCCACCCCCATGTAGCTCTGTGGGGGAGTGGGGATGCGGTGGGTGTCGGGGAGAGTCTCCCTGTTGTAGCCCCATGGCATCGGAGGGGGGCCTGGACGACAGAGGGTGCCCGTGGTCCGGCCAGGATGTGACGTGGGGGGAGTAGGTTAAGGGGTCCAGGGAGGCCCCCTGCGAACGCGGGGAGCGAGGGCGGGCCACCTGGGCATAAGAGGGATGGCTAGCTTCCTGGCCTCTGGGTATGCTGGGGTCCCTGGAGCGAGGCTGCCGCTGGGCCTTAGGGGGAGCGGGGGATTTCCAGTCATCTTGGGCCCTCGGTGCAGGCAGGGGGGGTGCCGCATCCTCTGTGCAACTGGTGAGGCTTTGGGGGTCTCCTAGAGTGCCTGGTGAAGAGGAGATGGGGGACCCTCTCATAGCTGGGTCTGAGGCCGTCCGCAGCAGGCGGGGAAAAGCCTCAGAGCACTGTGTGAAGGGCAGATGGGGCTTCAGGGCGTTTGTCCGTGTCCCCGGGGAGATGGGGGGCGAGGTGGGTGGGGAAGGCTGATCACTCACCCCTAGTGCTGTCCCGGCGGGCATGGGCTCCCGTGGGGACCACCGGCCGTCCCAGGATCCCCTCCGGCCAGGCAAGTGTCCGAGAGGCCTGTGCTGGGTCTCCGGGCCCGCTGACTCCGCGCTGTCCGTGCGGCCTAGGCCGGATCGCGGCCTGTGTTCCCCCGTGGCCTGGTCGCGCCTAGGCTCGCGGAATACACGGCTGGGGCGGCTGAGTTCATCCATCTCCCAGAGGGAGTCCGTGGCGTACGTGTGCGGGGGCTCCGATCGGAACTGGCTTTGCCGCTGCGGCGGCGACGTGGAGTCCTGCAGCATCGCGGCCGGGCCGTCCGGCGCCATCTTGCGGCCTCTAGGGAGGATGACGAGCCCGGGGGCGGCTGAGACGACCCCCGGGTGGATGAGGACCTCGTAGCTCTCGATCTCCCCATTGTGCGGCTGTAAACCCCCCGAGTAAGGCCGTTGTAGTGCTGGGCTGGAGGAGAGCTCTCACTCACAGCGTCCTTCCAGCTCGGCTTCCGGTCCCGCCCCATTCCCCATAGACTTTTAAAGGGTGTCCCGCGGCTTTCAAATTTGCCACCTGGATCCAAGATCAGGATAGCAGACTTCAGTCACACCAGCAGAGATATGGATCTGGCATCAGAGTTTCTGGGGCTGCTGCGGAACGTCCTTTCAGCATATACCAGGTCTGTGTCTGTGGATGAATACCTGGAGGTCAGGCAGCAGATCTGGGTAGGACTCTAGATTAGAGCCCTCCGGGTTTCTGGTATGCACTAGGGTAAGTGCTTTCCAACCCCAGAGCAGCAGGCCAGTGAACAACGGGAGTTACAGATGCAATTCCTGGGAGAGCCGCCTTCACCTCCAGATAAGAAGCAACAGTTTACTCCCTTTTTGCTCCAAGAAATGGACTGTCTTATCTAGCTGGTCTGATCTAGTACTGTCATAGCGGCACCCATGTTTTATTTCACTTTCTATCAGTCACATGATGTAATCACCTACTTAACTGATCGCTTGCTGTTAAGAAGATATGAATGCTGATTGGACTAAACTATACAGTCACACCTATAACACGCCTAGATCTTATGAATATTCATAAGTATATATTGTTAAACTTGATGTTTGTAAGTCAGAGACACTTCCTTCTTCTTTCGGCCTGGTAGAGCTAGATATTGGTATGTGTTGTGTCTCTCCACTGCAGTGTAAGAATAAAGCATCTAATTTTCTTTTGCAAGATTTGGATCTACTATCTCATCTGAATGTCTTGTTTGGAGACTCCCTAACCTGATTTAACACTACAATGCAGGGTGTCCGAAGCATGAATTCCAATTTTGTTTTTTAAAAGCTCATGATTGGAGCCTGAGGCTCTAATTGACTTAAAAACAAGGGTGGGCTCAGGATGCCCTGGGCCCAACCAGTTGTGTGACAATAGCATATTAATATTCGCTATTGTCTTCCTGATTCTCCTCCTGGCCAATCAGGAAGTGGTTACTGAGACCCAATTGGCCAGGGGTCTCATGACCGAGTTCCTGTTTGGCTGTGAAGAGAAGCAATGGCCCCAGAGCGAGGTCTCCAGGTACGGCTCACCAGCAGCCACATCCAGCATTCCCTGGCTAGGACAGTGGAGGGAGGAGGAGGGTAGATCAGAGTGTCATCCTGGCCCGGACTCGTCATTTGCCTCCTAAGGTAAAGAGGCCTGAGATCAATGCCTTCCCATCCTTCCCTCTCCTGCAGTAGGGGGCTGACCACCGCCTTCTCGCCCCCACTCCTGCTTTCCCCATTGGTTTGTAGCACCCCCAAAATATTGAACACTAGCCGCCGCTGCATTAGATTGTAAGCTCGTCTGAGCAGGGCCCTCTTAACCCTTTTGTATTTTATTGTATTGTAACTCTATTGTCTCCCTTTTCTATTGTAAATAGGGATGAGCTGAACACCCTCCAGTTCAGTTTGCATCCAGAACCTACGAACAGGCAAAAAATTTGTTTGAACACGCGAACACCATTAAAGTCTATGGGACACGAACATGAATAATCAAAGGTGCTCATTTTAAATGCTTATATGCAAGTTATTTTCATAAAAAATGTTTGGGAACCTGGGCCCTGCCCCAGGGGACATGTATGAATGCAAAAAAAAGTTTTAAAAACAGCAATTTTTTCGGGAGCAGTGGTTTTAATATTGCTTAAAGTGAAACAATAAAAGTGTAATATTCCTTTAAATGTTGTACCTGGGGGGTGTCTATAGTATGCCTGTAAAGTGGCGCATATTTCCCGTGTTTAGAACAGTCTGAGAGCAAAATTACATTTATAAAGGAAAAAAAGTCATTTAAAACTACTGGCGGCTATAATGAATTGTCGGTCCCGGCAATACACATAAAAGTCATTGAAAAAAACGGCATGGGATTACCCCACAGAGGAACGCCGTGCCATTTTTTTTCTTTTAAATGACACGCAACCTGGCAGGCAGGAAAAGAGGGGGGATGAGAGAGTGCCCCCCCTCCTGAACCATACCAGGCCACATGCCCTCAACATAGGGAGGGTGCTTTGGGGTAGCCCCCTAAAGCACCTTGTCCCCATGTTGATGGGGAGAAGGGCCTTATTCCCACAACCCTTGCCCAGTGGTTGTGGGGGTCTGCAGGCAGGGGTCTTATCGGAAACTGGATGCCCCCTTTAACAAGAGGACCCCCAGATTCCACCCCCGTGTGAATTGATAATGGGGTACAAATGTACTATACTATTTCACAAAAAGTATCAAAAATGTTAAAAAAGACAATAGCCGGTTTTTGACAATTCCTTTATTAACGTCTTGTTCTTTCCCCGCTTCTTCTTCCATATTCTTCTGTTCTTCCTCCAGTTTTCTTCTTCTTCCTCCATTTTGTTCTTCCCCTGCTTCTTCCGCCAGTCTTCTCATCCGACATCTTCCTACAGCTTCTTCTTCCCCGCTTCATCCTCCGGACGACCCGCCTCAATGGGAGTTTTCCGCTGTGTCACGCTTCTGTTCAGGTGACAGCTCTTACATAATGGAGGGCAGGGCCACCCGGTGACCCCGCCACCCCTTGGATGCATGGGGACTTCCCTATGGCTTTCCCCTGGTGTCAGAGGAGGGCAGGGTCAGGCGATCCCCATAGCAAGCGGCTTTCTCTGGGGGCACTGCTGGAGGGGGAGGAGTCACAAGCACATGCAGGGGACCCAAAAAGAAGAGGATCGGAGCTACTCTGTGCTAAAGAGCATAGAGCAGGTTATAACATGTTTGTTTCTTGTTTTATTTAAGTAAAAGGTTTAAAATCACCTAAAACTGAGTGCAAAATCTGGTGCAGCTGTGCATGGTACCCAATCAGATTCTACCTTCAGCTTGTTCAATTAATCTTTGATAATAAAACCTGGAAGCTGATTGGTTTCAATGCAGAGCTGCATCAGATTTTGCACTCTCCAGTTTTAATAAATAACCCCCAATGTCTCCTCCCTATGTAATGTAGATGGGGAGAAGGAAAGGTGTTTGTGGTACAAACCAGAAGTAGTGACGATATGTTATGACCAATCTTTTGGCTGTTTAGATCAGTGTTCTCCAAACTGCAGCTCGGGTGCCGGGTCCTTTGCTTGCCTCTATCTGAAGCTTAGGGCACTAGTCTATCAACTGACACTAATGATGGGGCACTATTCCATCAACTGACACCAATGATGGGGCACCATTCCCCCTACTGACACCATCAATGGGGCACTAGTCCTCTCATTGAAATCAACAACGGGGCACTATTTTTCCCATTAAAAAACAATGATCGGGCACTAATGCCAGGGCATTGTCTACACCCACTAGCCACAGTCTAGTCCCCCTAAAGCATGAAGGACAATAAATTGGCCCTTTGGTTAGAAAGCTTGAAGGTTTAGGTGTTCTGACTTAAACTTTTTCCCGTTTGACCCTTGATGTTTGGAGGGAGCCGGACTTCAAAAATAGAAGCAGTATTTCTACCACTTTTATATATGAGAGCTTCCTGCTGTCAATGGCTCCTGAGGAAGCAGTGGGGTGCTGGCACCCACTGCCTCCCTAGCAACCATCGCTGACATTGGCACATTGGCTTACATGGTTGGAAATCCCTGGCCACATAAGCAAAAGGACTGGGAAAGCAGTGACATCAGTGACACAAGATCACACGCTCTCCACAGCTCCAGTAGTAAAGCCATTCAGATGTTGTCATCGTACAAGGGTAGGAATGCTCAACTGATGCAGCCCTCCTCAAATAGGGGGATCTTGACAGACATACTGGACACCTTTGCTGCCATGATGCTATATATTGGGTGTCCAGTGCACCCCTGTGCTTTTAAGGAAGGGTGGTCTCCCTTCAGGCTCACCTGCCCTCTGCCTATCCATTATAATGTATGTGCTTTCATTGTTGAGGCTCTCAAAAGAGTTTGGACAACAGAAAATACTGGGGTGCCTTGACAAGGCTCTGTAGCTTATGCCTGTATTTGCAAATGTGTGCAGACTAAACCCCTGTTTTTAACACACACTTTTAGGCAGGATATTTCGGTTGGTTGCAGGCTGGTCGATAAGCTGAGCAGGGAATTTCTTTGGTTTTGAATCTTGACAAATAACTGTAAAAAGCTCACACAGGAGGGTGAAATTACCATTGACCTTTATTGACTACAAAATGTACAAAAATGTACTCACAAGCGTGCTGAAAAAAAAAGCATCAAACCTCATTAAGTTCACACCAGCACTGGGATGGCATCCTGCAGCCCAAAAGGTCCCTCAATGTAATAGGCTTAAAGGGATTGTAAAGTAATTTTTTTTTTTTTTAAATAACAAACATGTTATACTTACCTCCACTGTCCAGCTCGTTTTGCACAGAGTGGCCCCAAACCTGCTCTTCTGGGGTCCCTCGGCGGCTGTCTCGGCTTCCTCCCACAGGTACTTCTCGCGTTCATGCAAGCTCCCTCGCATGGTGAGAAGCACCTGCGGGCGCGCTCCCGTGATACAGCCGGCGGCTATAGTCGCTCGCTGTATCACACAGCCCTGCCCCCCGGCGCTCTGCGTCAGTGGATGTGATTGACAGCAGCACGAGCCAATGGCTGCGCTGCTTTCCATCCATCCACTCCAGCCAATCAGCGGCCAGGCTGAGCGGTGAGAGGACGGCGGGGGCAGGCACGGGATTTTCGAGGGGTCAGGTAAGTAAAACGGGGGGCTGGGGGCGCAGGCAGTGTCAGATTTTTTTTCACCTTAATGCATAGAATGCAATAAGGTGAAAAAACATTTACCCTTACAACCCCTTTAAGTGTTTCATGGGACACACCCCCTTCCTCAGAGCAAAAATCAAAAGTTTGGGCTTTGAGAAAGGGGGAGTGCCCCTGAAATGTGTAAGCCTATTACATCAAGGGACACTTTGGGCTTCATGATGTTGTCTCACTGCTGGATTGAACTTAATGAGATTTGATGATTATTTTTCAGCACACTTGTGAAAATGTTTTTGTGCGTTTTCTGGTCAATAAAGGTCCATGGTAAGGCTCTAGGCATTTGCGCCCTCCTGGGTGTGCTAAGCTGTAAGATTATAAATTTTGTGTTATTGGGTTTAAATATCCTTTAAATCAGGGGATTAACATAAGCGGCAGGCAACTAGCATTTTCAGAATGGAGTTGGCCATGGCATCCTTCATATGTCTCTTAGTACAATTTTCCTTTAATTATCTCTTTTGAGGCCCTCTTGGTCGGAGCTTGACAGACTTTCCGGTTCGTAAATATTCCCAATTAAAGAATAATTTCTCATTAATTACTGAGTGTTTTCTATGTACGGCACAACAGCGTCCTCAGAACTCCAGGAACGGATCATGTCAGCTTGTATTGGTGACAAGGCAACAATGAATCATCGGGTCGTAAAGCACCTTTTCAGACTGGGTTAAATGAATTTATGAAAATTGCTTTCTTGTCTAAAGATGGCGTTATTGATTGCCCATCGTTGGTCAACCAAAAGACTAATTAATTATGGATTGAGCTACTATATCAAATCATTCCTGCTGGTATGATTTATTAGCCTAACGATGGAGGCCACATTAATTGAAACCAAATGTTCTCCCGTGATTGAATGACTTCTTCTCACCAGTTACTGTGTACAACCCACTGAAGGATGATGTTGTCCAGCCTTTAAATGGAAAGGGGAACTTTTAGTAACTTTATGAGTCTCCATGAAGAAAATCCTGCCAATTTCCAGCAACAATATAGCTCTACCTATACTATTAAAAGCTCCATTCTAATGACTTTGCTGAGACTGAGATGATGTCATTAGTCTGCTGCAGGTGAGATGAAGCATTTCCTTAGTCCATATATATTTATATTTATTACACTCACCGGCCACTTTATTAGGTGAAGTCGTACTAATTTGAATGATGGTCATTGGAAATCATGGGGAACGAATTGTAATGCAACATTGCAGTCCCAAGTCACAGGATAAGTCGTACAAGTGTCAAACGGGACTTAGGAATTTGAATGTATCTTGTGACTTGATACAAACTTACAATGTTGCATTCTGATCACTGGAGGAAAGACGACTAAGGAAATGCTTCCTTTTGATTGCAGCCTGATGACATCATCTCAGCCTAGGCAAAGTCACTGACTGGAGCTCAGAGATAACTTCTTAATGATAACAGGTGGAGAATTTCTGAAAAATCTTATGCTGCTATGGACAATGGAGCAATGAGAATGTGAACACCCTCACTTGAGCAGGAACACCCGAAAACACTGCTATTATAACAATCTTCAGCTAAAAGTATATCTAAAACCAAAACCTTTGGTCCCTCTGTGCCTCCCTCCCCATTACTAAGCCCCACCCCCCAAAAGAGAATAATTGCTCCTAAATCTCCCATACCCAACTCTCCCCCACCCTTTCAATAGTCAACTATTATATTTGAAAAAAAAAAGTATTAAAAAAAGTATTCTAAAAAAAAAATTACGTTTGGGTGGAGCATGAAAGGGTTAGAACATCTGTCTGTATTTTATTAGTCAAATGCCAATCATGTTTTATATATTTGCAACACTGTTTTAAGCAAAGCAATTATTTTAACTGGACACCATTTTTTATTGGCCTTATGGCAATCTTTTTTATTTTATGTGATAATTTCAGTCCAGACACGCTTTAAGACAGTATTGTTTTAGTATCTAATGCACTTCTGTCATTACATTTTATTCCATTTATGTTTAATTAACAGTTGGTCTTATATTCATGTACTCTATGTGTGTATACTATATGTGTATGGATAGATATCCTTTTTATTTGTCTGCTTTTTAATTATTTTTTTTTTTTTTATTATTTATCTATTATTTTTTAGCCCTGATGGTGAGAGAACGGTGGTCCCTGAAAGAGTTTGCTGTATCATCATGTATGTATTGTTGCATTACAGCCTTTGGTTCAATGTTTTATTATTTTTAATCTGAATTATATGTGATGGATCAGAACACAATAGTCTAAGTTGATGTAAAAGTAAAATTAGAAAAATATATTGTGGAGATGTGACCCAATGAGCAGTAAATGCCTGATTTTGGCAGGAATACTAACTGCACACCTGTGGGCTGGGTTCATAAACGTCCCAGGAAGAGAAGTCAGTGCTCAGACTTGGAGGTAGCTCCGTCTGGCAGACAGGGAGTCTGGCCTAGGAGGTCGGGAGGATTCCAGTAGGAGACGGCTCCAGGAGAAAGAGACAGGAGGTCTCGGAGTCTAAGACTGCAGGTGGCAATCTGTGTGTACGTCTGAAGCAGGCAGGTGTAGCCTGTGACCAAAACAGCACAAAGCTGACAGTGAGTAAGCCAGGAGGCTATCGTTTGGTTATACAGTGATGGTGGAAACTCTAAACTTTAAATAAAAGTGGGCTGCCATGCCCTAAAACGCAGTCTGGAGAGGCACATTTCTGGAAAACTGCATGCACTACTTGAACCTAATCACCCGGATCGCCATAATATTCATAAAACTTTTTTTCAATAATAAAAAACTGATAATTGGCATGTGCATATGTATTCACCCTCTTTGTTATGAAGCCCATAAAAAGCTCTGGTGCAACCAATTACCTCAGAAGTCACATAATTAGTGAAATGATGTCCACTTGTGTGCAATCTAAGTGTCACATGATCTGTCATTACACATACACATCTTTTTGAAAGGCCCCAGAGGCTGCAACACCTAAGCAAGAGGTACCACTAACCAAACACTGCCATGAAGACCAAGGAACTCTCCAAACAAGTATGGGACAATGTTGTTGAGAAGTACAAGTCAGGGTTAGGTTATAAAAATATATCCAAATCTTTGATGATCCCTAGGAGCACCATCAAATCTATCATAACCAACTGGAAAGAACATGGCACAACAGAAAACCTGCCAAAAGATGGCCGCACACCAAAACTCACAGACCGGGCAAGGAGGGCATTAATCAGATAGGCAACACAGAGACCTAAAGTCACCCTGGAGGAGCTGCAGAGTTCCACAGCAGAGACTGGAGTATCTGTAACTAGGACGACAATAAGCCGGATGCTCCATAGAGTTGGGCTTTATGGCAGAGTGGCCAGAAGAAAGCCATTACTTTCAGCAAAAAACAAAATGGCACGTTCTGAGTTTGCGAAAAGGCATGTTGGAGACTCTCAAAATGTATGGAGGAAGGTGCTCTGGTCCGATGAGACTAAAATTGAACTTTTTGGCCATCAAAGAAAACGCTATGTGTGGCGCAAACCCAACACATCACATCACCCAAAGAACACCATTCCCACAGTGAAACATGGTGGTAGCAGCATCATGCTGTGGGGATGTTTTTCAGCAGTTGGGACTGGGAAACTGGTCAGAGTTGAGGGAAAGATGGATGGTGCTATATACAGGTATATTCTTGGGCAAAACCTGTACCACTCTGTGTGTGATTTGAGGCTAGGATGGAGGTTCACCTTCCAGCAGGAAAAGGACTCCAAACACACTGCTAAAGCAGCACTTGAGTGGTTTAAGTGGAAACGTGTAAATAGTCAAAGCCCAGATCTCAATCCAATAGAAAATCTGTGGTCAGGAGCTGGAGCAGTTTTGCAAGGAGGAATGGGCAAAAATCACAGTGGTAAGATGTGGCAAGCTAACAGAGACTTATCCAAAGTGACTTGGAGCTGTGATAGCCACGAAAGGTGGCTCTACAAAGTATTGACTTTGGGGGGTGAATAGTTTTGCACATTGACTTTTTCTGTTATTTTGTCCTATTTGTTATTTGCTTCACAATAAAAAAAAAAAAACCTCTTCCAAGTCGTGGGCCTGTTCTGTAAATTTAATGCTGCAGATCCTCAAACAATTCATGTTAATTCCAGGTTGAGAGGCAACAAAACAAGAAAAATGCCAAGGGGGTGAATACTTTTGCAAGGCACTGTGTACTCTTTTCTATTCGGCATGGCATTCCTATTATTACACATTGAGCACATTCTGTATACCCACCAAAGGGGAGTCATTGAATGATAAGGTTTTCTCCATTTTATTAAACAAATAATTTGTGTAATCCATGCATCTCTTGAATATGTCTTTTTGGCTGTTAAAGCTGTCCACTTTAACGCAGAGAGATTTATTTCTTTATGTGTTCTGTGGTCATTGTTACCAAGTCAGAAGTCAGCAAAAATGGCAAGTAGGGATGAGCCGAACACCACCCGGTTCGGTTCGCACCAGAACTTTCGAACGGACCGCAAATTCGAACGAACGTTAGAACCCCATTGAAGTCTATGGGACTCGAACGTTCGAAATGAAAAGTGCTAATTTTAACGGCTAATATGCAAGATACTGTCCTAAAAAGGGTTTGAGGACCTGGCTCCTGCCCCAGGGGACATGGGTCAATGCCTAAAATGTTTTTAAAAATGGCCATTTTGGCGGGAGCACTGATTTTAATGACGATTAAAGTGAAAAAAAAGTGAAATATTCCTTTAAATATGGTGCCTGGGGGGTGTCAGTAGGATGCCTGTGAAGTGCCACGTGTTTCCCGTGTTTAGAACAGTCCCTGCACAAAATGACATTAAACGGAAATAACACCATTTAAAACTGCTTGCGGTTTTAATGTTATATCTGGTTCCTGCAATATGGTTGAAAATCATTCAGAAAAATGGCATGGGTAGCCCTCCCTGCCCATTACCAGCCCCTTTAGGTCTTGTACGCATATTAAGGGGAACCCCGTACCCATATTAAAAAAAGGAAATGCGTGTGGCCCCCAGGCCCTATATACTCAGAACAGCAGTATACAGGCGGTGCAAACAAGACAGGGACTGTGTAGGTTTGTTGTGTTAAGTTGAATCTGTTTGTAATTTTCAACTGGTACATTTTTAAAGTGTAGCTCCAGTCAAAAAAACTATTTTTAAGCTTTTTGGAAAACATAGGGAAGGGTTATCACCCCTGTATAATTTGTTTTGTCGTCCATCTTTTTTCATCTCACTTGCTGTTGTCTCCTTCCGTTTGCAAGTAGGAGATGTTTGTAAATTGGATGTTTGAAAGTAGGGGCCTGCCCTATATGCTCTGCAGAAATGGCGGAACAAGGTGTTGGTTTTGCCACAACATTGTAAGCCCTCAAAGTGACTCTTGGTGGGCGCTGGAGCGCCCTGCTGTGAACGATTATATCAAGAATTGTAATTACATGCCATTGTTGAACAGTGGTAGAAAAATTGACCTTTGGTGGTTGTGGTGCTGGTGCCACAACACTATAAGTCCTCACCGTTACTCTGGGTGGGCACAGGAAGGGGCCCTCCTGTGAAATATTATATCAAGAATTGTAATTACATGTCCCTGTTAAACAGGGGCAGAAAAATTGGGCCTTAGGCACTGGTGCTGGTGCCACCACACTGCAACCTCTTCCATATACTCTAGTTTTATTGCAGGAATTAGCCCTGCTGCAAAGCATTGCATCAAAAATTGTACTTAAACGCCCCTGTTAAACAGGGGCAGAAAAATTGGGCCTTAGGCACTGGTGCTGGTGCCACCACACTGCAACCTCTGCCATATACTCTAGTTTTATTGCAGGAATTAGCCCTGCTGCAAAGCATTGTATCAAAAATTGTACTTAAACGCCCCTGTTAAACAGGGGCAGAAAAATTGGGCCTTAGGCACTGGTGCTGGTGCCACCACACTGCAACCTCTGCCATATACTCTAGTTTTATTGCAGGAATTAGCCCTGCTGCAAAGCATTGCATCAAAAATTGTACTTAAACACCCCTGTTAAACAGGGGCAAAAAAATTGGGCCTTAGGCACTGGTGCTGGTGCCACCACACTGCAACCTCTGCCATATACTCTAGTTTTATTGCAGGAATTAGCCCTGCTGCAAAGCATTGCATCAAAAATTGTACTTAAACGCCCCTGTTAAACAGGGGCAGAAAAATTGGGCCTTAGGCACTGGTGCTGGTGCCACCACACTGCAACCTCTGCCATATACTCTAGTTTTAACGCAGGAATTAGCCCTGCTGCAAAGCATTGCATCAAAAATTGTACTTAAATGCCCCTGTTAAACAGGGGCAGAAAAATTGGGCTGATGGCATCAACCAGAACCAGAAATGTTCTTCCAACATATCAGCGGAGGAGGAAGAGGATAGACAATCAACATAACAGGACAGTCACTCAGCATCAGCATAGGCAGTCTTGAAGGGATGTGGTATTTCAAAAAAAATTATTCAGTTACATCAGCTTCAGGTGCTTGGTAGCTGTGGGTGATCCAAGACTGATTCATCTTGATGAAGGTCAGTCGATCAACTGATTCGGTGGACAGGCGCACCCTGTGATCGGTAACAAAGCCACCAGCAGCACTGAAGGTGCGTTCCGAAAGAACGCTGGATGCAGGACAGGCCAGTAGCTCAATTGCATACTGTGCAAGCTCTGGCCAGTGATCCATCCTCAAGACCCAGTAAGCCAGAGGATTTTCGGTGGGAAAGGTGTCCAAGTCTGACCTTGCCCCTAGGTATTCCTGCACCATGTAAATCAGACGCTGGTGATGGGTGCTGGAACCGATCATACCTTGGGGCTGCGGACTAAAAAATTGTCTGAAAGCATCAGTCAGACGGCCACCTTCTCCACCGCTCCTTCTGACCGATGCCTCAGCAACACGTTGTCCAGGACCAGGAGTTTGTAACCTCCCAGTCTCTGGGAACGCGTTGCACAGACCTTTCTGCAAGGCCTCCCGGAGATGTCTCATCCTCTGCTCCCTCTGCGATGGCAAGATAAGGTCGGCAACCTTACCCTTGTACCGTGGATCAAGGAGAGTGGCCAGCCAGTAATGGTCCCTCTCCTTGATCCGAAGAATACGAGGATCCTTCCGCAGGCTTTGCAGGATCAGGGAGGCCATGCAGCGTAGGTTAGCTGAGGCATTCGGTCCGGAGTCCTCTGGATCACTAAGGGCAACATGATCCACAGCTACCTCCTCCCAGCCACGTACAAGTCCACGTGTTTCTTGGGACTGTAAATCATCCCTACAAGACTGCTGCTGCTGCTGCTGATGCTGATGCTGAGTGCCAGCCTCCACCTCCATGCTGACACAATCATCCTCCTCCTCCTCTTCCTCCTCCTCATCCTCTTCCTGTGTGATGGGTGGCACAGCAGGAACACTGTCTGGATAAAGGGGGCCTTGAGAGGCAAGGAAGTCCTCCTCTTCCTGCCTCTGTTCTGCCTCAAGTGCCCTGTCCATTATTCCATGCAGCGTATGCTCCAAGAGGTGGACAAGAGGTACAGTGTCACTGATGCATGCACTGTCACTGCTCACCATCCTTGTGGCCTCCTCAAACGGTGACAGGACAGTGCATGCATCCCTGATCATGCCCCACTGGCGTGGTGAGAAAAAACCAAGCTCCCCTGACCCTGTCCTGGTGCCGTAGTCGCACAGGTACTCATTGATGGCCCTCTGCTGCGTGTGCAGCCGCTGCAGCATGGCCAATGTTGAGTTCCATCTGGTGGGCATGTCACATATAAGGCGGTTCTTGGGCAGGTTCAACTCCTTTTGGAGCTCAGCCAGCCGAGCACAGGCATTAAATGATCGGCGGAAATGCACACAGACTTTCCTGGCCTGCTTCAGGACATCCTGTAAGCCGGGGTACCTGCCCAAGAACCGCTGCACCACCAGGTTAAGGACGTGAGCTACACAGGGCACATGGGTCAGTTGTCCCTGTCGGAGGGCGGAGAGGAGGTTGGTGCCATTGTCACAAACCACCATTCCTGGCTTAAGCTGGCGTGGCGTCAACCACCTCTCGGCCTGCCCCTGCAGAGCTGACAAAACATCCGCCCCAGTGTGGCTCCTGTCCCCCAAACAAATCAGTGCAAGCACGACATGGCATCGTTTTGCCTGCGTACTTGCGTAGCCCCTGGAACGCCTACGGAGCACCACTGGTTCTGAGGACAGAGCACTGGAAGAGGCCATGGAGGAAGAAGAAGAGGAGGGGGTGGAGGAGAGAGGTGTGTCACAACCAATAGTAGCATTTTGGAGGCGTGGTGGCGGAACAACCTCCAACACTACTGCACCTTGTCCTGCATCCTTCCCAGCAGCCAGAAGAGTGACCCAATGGGCCGTGAAAGACAGGTAACGTCCCTGTCCATGCCTGCTGGACCATGAGTCAGCGGTAATATGCACCTTACCGCTGACCGCCCTGTCCAGCGAGGCAAGGACATTGCCTTCCACATGCCGGTAGAGAGCCGGAATCGCCTTCCGTGAGAAAAAGTGGCGTTTGGGGACCTGCCACTGAGGAACCGCACATTGTACAAACTCACGGAAGGGGGCCGAGTCTACCAACTGAAAAGGCAGCAGTTGAAGTGCTAGCAATTTAGCCAAGCTAGCATTCAACCGCTGGGCATGTGGATGGCTGGGAGTAAACTTCTTCCGCCGGTCCAGCAGCTGGGGCAGGGACATTTGCCTGCTATAATCGGACGTGGGTGTACCGCTAGCAGAGTTCCTGGAAGCACTTGGCTGTGACACACCTAATTCTACACCTTCATTCCTCTCAGAGCAGGTTTCAGAGAGGACTGAAGGTCTAGTGGGGTTGGAGATGCCAGCTGATGAGGAGCAAGGAGAGGTCCGCTTTGTTCTTTGGTGTGGGTCTTTGAGGTACGCTTGCCAACGAGCTGCATGGCAGGTCAACATATGTCTGGTCAAGCATGTGGTGCCCAAGCGGCTGATGTTTTGGCCACGTGAGATACGCTTGAGACATATGTTGCAAATAGCAGCGGTGCGATCTGATGCACTCGTCTCAAAAAAGGCCCACACCAAAGAACTTTTAGAATAACGCGCAGAGGCAGCGCTCTGCACAGGCGGAGCTCTGCGGTGTGATTCAGTCGGTGTGCTGCCCCTAAGCTGGCCCCCGGAGGGCATCCTGCCTCGTTGGACATGTGCCTCCTCCTCCTCCTCCCTCCTTCCAGGCACCCATGTGGAGTCAGTGCCCTCATCATCCCCTCCCTCTTCATCGCTGTAGCAAACCTGGCAGTATGCTGCAGCTTGTGGAACATGACTGCCAGATTGCTGTCCTTCTTGAGAATCCCCTCTCTCTGCGCTCACGCTACTGCCTTCCTCTAGCTGAGTGTCATCATCAGAGCCCACAAAACACTGGGCATCCTCCTGGAGCATGTACCCAACACTGTGCTCAAAGAGTTCAGGAGACTCCTCAGGAGGACGTGGTGGGTCTAGGGAAGGAGTCACTGATGATGACATTGAGAGGAGGGAAGACGATGTGTTGGCAGCTGCTTTGCTACTACCCTGAGACTGGGTGAGAGAGGATGAGGAGGATGAAGAGGGCTTGGTCATCCACTCTACCAAGTCGTTGGCATGTTGCGGTTCAACATGTCCAGCTGCCGAAAAGAAGGACAAGCATGTCCCATGGCCACGTGCTGATGACAATGCACCGCGTCCACGACCAGCACTGTTGTCTCTAGACACAGAGCCTGCTTGCCCTCTTTTATCGGCTCGCGCCTGTCTGCCTCTCCTTGCTGGCCTTCCAGACATGGTAATGGCCTGAAGGGAGTTGGGTAAAACAGCAGTTGGGTAGTTTATATTGTGCTGGAGGCACACAACACCCACTAACTCCTGCAGATGCCTTTTTTATAGAACACCAGAGATAAAGGGGTATATACAGATGTATACTGTGCTGTGCTGGAGGCACACACAACTTCCAATAACTCCTGCAGATGGCAAGTGGGCTCAAATAGAGAACAGCTATGTAGGTGGATATAGCGGTATGTACTGGGTACAGAGCACGCAGACAGCACGCACTATCTCCTAACACTACTGACTGCAAGCTCTATTATTAAAGATAGATCACTAGCTATATAGGCGAGGTGAATATCGCGGTGTATACTGCGGTCAGGGCACGCAGACAATAACCAGAAAACAGCAGAGATAAAAGGGTATATACAGATGTATACTGTGCTGTGCTGGAGGCACACACAACTTCCAATAACTCCTGCAGATGGCAATTGGGCTCAAATAGAGAACAGCTATGTAGGTGGATATAGCGGTATGTACTGGGTACAGAGCACGCAGACAGCACGCACTATCTCCTAACACTACTGACTGCAAGCTCTATTATTAAAGATAGATCACTAGCTATATAGGCGAGGTGAATATCGCGGTGTATACTGCGGTCAGGGCACGCAGACAATAACCAGAAAACAGCAGAGATAAAAGGGTATATACAGATGTATACTGTGCTGTGCTGGAGGCACACACAACTTCCAATAACTCCTGCAGATGGCAATTGGGCTCAAATAGAGAACAGCTATGTAGGTGGATATAGCGGTATGTACTGGGTACAGAGCACGCAGACAGCACGCACTATCTCCTAACACTACTGACTGCAAGCTCTATTATTAAAGATAGATCACTAGCTATATAGGCGAGGTGAATATCGCGGTGTATACTGCGGTCAGGGCACGCAGACAATAACCAGAAAACAGCAGAGATAAAGGGGTATATACAGATGTATACTGTGCTGTGCTGGAGGCACACACAACTTCCAATAACTCCTGCAGATGGCAATTGGGCTCAAATAGAGAACAGCTATGTAGGTGGATATAGCGGTATGTACTGGGTACAGAGCACGCAGACAGCACGCACTATCTCCTAACACTACTGACTGCAAGCTCTATTATTAAAGATAGATCACTAGCTATATAGGCGAGGTGAATATCGCGGTGTATACTGCGGTCAGGGCACGCAGACAATAACCAGAAAACAGCAGAGATAAAGGGGTATATACAGATGTATACTGTGCTGTGCTGGAGGCACACACAACTTCCAATAACTCCTGCAGATGGCAATTGGGCTCAAATAGAGAACAGCTATGTAGGTGGATATAGCGGTATGTACTGGGTACAGAGCACGCAGACAGCACGCACTATCTCCTAACACTACTGACTGCAAGCTCTATTATTAAAGATAGATCACTAGCTATATAGGTGAGGTGAATATAGTGGTGTATACTGCGGTCAGGGCACAGACAATACCCACTACACAACAGCAAGATAGAAAATCAGCCGAAAACGATCGGTGTGTACTGTGTTGAAGGTACACAGAACACCCACTGCTTCAGACGCCAACACACTACACGAGGCCGCCGCAATGGCGGCCTTATATAGTGTGGGGCATGCACTACACAGCCTGAGCTATGATTGGCCACAGGCATCCTGCCTGTGGCCAATCATGGCTCTCCTCGCTGCTGACGCTGCGATTGGCCAAGCATGCGGGGTCACAGTGCATGCTTGGCCAATCATGAGCCAGCAATGCACTGCGCCATCGCAGTGCATTGTGGGCCGTGAGCGCCACACGAATTTGACGCGAACGGACCAAAGTGTTCGGATTTCGCCGAACGGACGAACAGCCAATGTTCGAGTCGAACGTACGTTCGACTCGAACACGAAGCTCATCCCTAATGGCAAGTTTTGGGTAGTCACTGAAACAGGAACAGAGAGGAAATCTTCCAATAGGGGACATCTATTTTGATGACTTATTTTGGATATTTCCTAGACTTATTTCTGGTTGTGTCTATAGAACAGGATATTAAATGAAATCAACCAATGGGACACCAATGGCACATATCCTAAACCAAAAAAAAAGAAAAAAAAAAAGCTTTGGCTTTAGATATACATCAACCTCTCTTCTTTCTGCCAAATGCAATGACCATTTAATGCTGATTTTACAGCCTGTCACAAAAAAAACATCACCTGCCAAGTGAAAATGGTTTTACCCAAATACAAATGACAAATTAACTATATTGTGTGATAGAAGTAGGCCGTCAACAGCAGCTACTGGGTTATCTCACATCTCATATCTTTATACAGTGAATGTAAATTTAATTGATATGCAGGGAGGAATACTATCAAGAAATGAAAAATTAAAGACTGTGAACAGAAGAGGTATGACTAATGATAGGTGCATTGGAGGCCAAAGAATGGTGTTAATAAAATAAACACAGAAATGTAGACAAGGATAACAAAATAAAAATAAATAGCCCATTTAAATGTAAAAGAACAAATGCATGTTGCTACAACATTCAGCTTTGATCCAGACATTTGCCCATCAGTATTTTTGTCTGCCACTAGATGTCCTCAGACTGATAATCAACATCATTTACCCTACTTCCCCCACGACCTCAGGGTGATCCTGGACAAGCCCCCAACCCACGAGTGGACAGAAAGAAAGAAAGAACCAGCACCATGATAGACTAATTTTCCTATCACTATGCTTTCTCCTCCTATAAGCATGCCCCTTGTTAGCGTATGAACTTATTAGCTCCCTGTACTGCTTCTTCCTCTCACACTCCAGCCTTTTTGTACAAAGACAGCAAGAAGCTGATACCAGCTAAAATTCAGATACCTACACTGATAGCTATGTGCAAAAATACATTTATGATAATAATAATAATGATGCACGTATTAACAATTAGAAAGTTGCATTTATTTGTGTATTTTTTTTTTACCTGCATGGAATTTAGCTTTTAATAAAATTAATAACAATACAAATAATAATAATAATGATAATATAAATAATCATCATCATCATTTTCTTTCGAAATTCTAAAAATCCTTTGACCAAAAAAAATATTTTTCTCAGTTTACAGTGCATAAGAGAAGCTAATTTTGTCATGAAAACGTGAAAAAGTTCTACAATCTGCACGGTTATTTAAAACACATTTTAAAGAGTGAAACTGAGATAAAATAATCCAAGGAAGAAAGGAAAGGAAAGGAAAGGAAGAAAAACTGTTCATCTAACCTTTATACATTCTCAGCCCTGAATTAACATCTCACAGAACAGTTTTAAACTTCTATTTTATGACTATATTTTTTTCAGTAGCAACTACAGCAAATGAGACTTTCATTTCTATATACATATATTTAAAAAAATGTAATATTACAAAATAGTTGTCAGGTGTTTGATAAATGTCACCAATAAAGCGGAATACAGAGCGCAGAATTAATCAGACACTACTTGCTTAAGTCAGCGACTGAGGCAATTTATGTATTTAGAATTGAAAAAAAAAATTACATTTTTATGGGATTGGAAGAAATTGTTTTTATGCGAGGATTAGTTTAAGAAATCTATTTTTTCTCCTCAATAAAAATTCTCCCACATTAACTGGTTTGTGGAAAAGTTTAAATTGCTTAGTCATTTACCTAAGAGACCAAACAAACAAAAAACTAAAAAAAATAAAGTCTCCTAAAGGTTTAAAATGGTGCTATAAGGTTTCTTTTATTTCAATGCATAAAAGGTAAA
Organism: Lithobates pipiens; assembly: GCF_037356315.1. Classification (NCBI taxonomy): domain Eukaryota; kingdom Metazoa; phylum Chordata; class Amphibia; order Anura; family Ranidae; genus Lithobates; species Lithobates pipiens. Next base: position 18,062,814 of record NW_027507791.1, on the reverse strand, counting down.
AAGCCTTCTAGTATCAACAACTCCCCCCCCAAAATACTTACCCGGCCCCTCTTTCAATCCAGCACTGTGCCCGAAAGCAGCATCACTGCTCTCTCTTCTCACAGGAGGCCTGGCAGCAGTGGGAGCTATTGGCTCCTGGTGCTGTCAATCAAATGCAGTAAGGAGGGAGTGGGGGGGGGGGGGGTTGGGCAGAGCCACTCTGTGCATGTCTATGGAAACACACAGCTGGACTCGGAAGGGAACCCACATGTCTACCCCCTTAGCAAGTGCTATGTCCTAATCCCATAGCAAGGCATGTTGATGTCCTCTGGCACCCACCGATCCCCAGGCAGAGACACAGAACTGTGATCTGCCTATATAAACAAAGCAGATTGGTGTTCTGATGGGGGGGGGGGATGGATTTTGTGTCCCTTCTAAAATATAATATAAAATAAATTCCATCTCTTCCCCTAGTAAAAGCACCTCACATAGTTCAGATAAACACCGGTTAGGTCTCTTTCACACTGGGGGCGTTGGGTATGCCAGCGGTAAAATGCCACTATTTTTAGCATCGCATGGCTCTGGCCAATCACACAGCCGGATTCCGCAAACCCAGAAGGAAGACAGCCGAAGGACTTCGGGGATGATGAGGGCTTTGTTTGCAGATAAGTTTAACACAATGTGCTAGTATGAAACAAAAAAAAACAGCATTTACTTCCTCTTTTATAAAGCAATTGTCAAAAACTGATAAGCCCCCTGCCCGCAGACCCTCACAACCACAGCCCAGGGTTGTGGGGAAGAGGTCCTTGTCCCCATTCCCAGCATGGGGATAAGATGCTTTGACAGAACTCCCCTGCCCAAAGCACTCCCCCCATTTTGAGGGCATGCAGCATAGTATGGCTCATCCTCTTCTGACTTGTTGGGCTGCATGCTCGGATAAGGGTCTTGTATGGATTTGGGGGTATGGTATAGATTTGGGGGGTGGACCGCATGCCGCTTTTTTCCCCAAATTTTTTTTACATTCAGCTATCAGTGGGGAGGCCCGCTGACAGCTGATGATTCATCAGTTGTCAAGGACAAGGTGGCTGGCTTCCCCGCCCACTCCTTAGCAGCCAGCTATATACAGTAATTTAAAAAAAGAATGAAACAAAAATGCAAAACGCATCAAAAAAAGATACACAACAAAGGAACGGAATATGGGATTTTTTTAGGGTGCCAAAACACAATGATAAAACATGGAACAGATGCAGCTGATTCTTATCTCTACATGTTTCACCAAACAATGGCTTCTTCAATGGCACTCCATTATCTGAGTGTTGATTAATATTTTACTTTAACCATTTCCAGACTGCCGCACACCGATATACGTCCTAACTTTGACGGGGACATCGTTGTTATGGCAGCAGCCGTTTGATGGACAGCAGGTCTGGGCGTCACTTCCTGGTGTCTCTCTCTCTCTCTTTCTTCCCTGAAGAAGTCACGTGACGGTGACGAACACGTGCGGAAAGAGAGAGAGAGAGAGACACCAAGAAGTGACGCCCAGACCTGCTGTCCATCACTGTATTTACATTGCATGCCTGTTTTTAACTTCAAAAATGTGAGTAGCTAGATTATTTTTATTTAATAAAAACGAGTGATCAAAATACTACACTATCTGGCAACGTCTCTTACATTTTATGAGGTTCATCTGCCACCATATCATCTGATATAAAGAGAAAGGAATCTTCACATTGGCCATCATATGTTACTATACGCTGTAACCTTACAGTGGTAAGCTAAGGGGACATCCACCCATTTATCCCACAAAGGGGAAAGGAGGAGTGTGCCACTGAATTGTCTGCATGATTTGCACAGCACAAAATATGGCTTTATTTGTTGCTTGAACAGCACAACAGCAATAGTTGCACTGATTTCTCTCCCAGCGTTTTTTCATCTATGCGACTAATTATTTGGACTTATTGGCACTTATCACTTTATTTATACGAATTGCTCTACGCATTTATTTTCTGAATGAGATTTTGTCATTTTTCTATTCGTGTGTGCACTAGTCACTTTATTGAAGTGTGCACTAGTCACTTTGAGGTTTATTTGAAGTTTTTTTTGCACTTTTAGCACTTGCTAGTTATGGTATACAGATCTTTATGACACTTTGATTCACATGCTGCTTGATTTTATATTTTACATTTACTATAGGGAATACATAATGTGTACACGATTAATTACTTTTATGGTGTAATATATATATATATATATATATATATATATATATATATATTTATATACATTTTTTATTTTTATCCACCCCTGATCATCCACCCCTCCATCTCCCCCTCTTTCTTTTTTCTTTTCGCCCCTTCCCCTCCCCTTCCCTTATACAGCGCAACACTATCACCTCTTTTTTCTGCTTTTATTGGGGTCAGAGTTTCCCCTTTACCAGTGTAAGCAGCAGTAGCCCATCTTCCCTTTATGTTATATCTATAGGGTTCAGCGCAGAGGTACTACACATAATACTAGTCTACGGGCTGATGTTACTGTCTTCGTAGCTGCCTGTCCCGTGTGTGCTCAGAGTAAGACTCCACGACACCTTCCAGTGGGCCACCTACAACCTATACCCAATGGAGAGAGGCCCTGGACTCACCTGTCTATGAATTTCATTGTGGAATTGCCCAACTCCCAAGGCAACACTGTTATCCTTATGGTGGTTGACCGGTTCTCAAAGATGTGTCATTGTATTCCACTTAAGAAGTTGCCCACCTCTAAGGAACTGGCTTCCATTTTTGCTCGGGAGATCTTTCGCTTACATGGGCTACCCAAGGTGATTGTCTTGGATAGGGGCAGTCAGTTTGTCTCCCGGTTCTGGCAAGCCTTTTGTGCACAGTTGGTAATCCAGCTTGTGTTCTCTTCTGCGTATCACCCGCAGTCTAATGGGGCTGCAGAACAAGCCATTCAGTCCTTGGAGCAAATCCTACATTGCTATATTTCTGACCATCATAACAACTGGTCTGATCTATTACCTTGGGCAGAGTTTGCTCACAACAGTGCCTTGAATTCTGCCACCCGATTGTCTCCATTTATGGCGAATTATGGTTTCCAACCTTCCATGTTGCCTGACTCATTTGTTCCGCAGAGTACTCCTGCGTTAGAGGAGCATCTCCGTGGTCTTCGTTCCACTTGGGTACAAGTCCAGGAGGCTTTGCGTCATGCTAATGATAGGTACAGACTCCATGCTGACCGCAGACGCCTGCTTGCGCCTTCCTACCAGGTTGGGGACAGGGTCTGGCTGTCATCTCGCAACCTCCAGCTTCGTGTTCCCTCACTGAAGTTTGCACCTCGGTTTATTGGGCCGTTCCGTATCCTTCGCAGGATTAACCCAGTAGCTTATGTGTTGGACCTTCCTCCTAGTATGCGCATCTCTAATGTGTTTCATGTCTCCTTATTGAAACCATTGGTCTGTAACCGATTTACCACCTCAGTGCCATGTCCTCACCCTATTCTGGTTGAGAACCACGAGGATTATGAGGTGTAATCCATTGTTGACTCCCATAGGTTCCGTGGGCGCATACAGTACCTGGTGCATTGGAAGGGGTACGGTCCAGAGGAACGCTCCTGGGTTTCATCCTCTGACGTACATGCCCCTGTTCTCCTCCGCGAGTTCCATAGATGGTTTCCCCTCAAGCCCGGTGGCCCTCCGAGGGAGAGGGGTCATTGAGGGGGGGGGGGGTTACTGTCAGGGCTGGCTTCGCCCTTCCTCCTCTGGGCTGGCCGCTCAGCTGTCGGCTAATTGCCAGCTCTCTTCTCTTTCAACAGTTACCAGCTGTTCCCAATGATGCTCATCTGACCTGCCTATTTAAAGCCTTCCTGCTCACTTTTCCATTTGCCTTTGCGTTAGTCACATCACAGGGAACCATCTCCCGCTGTTTGTTTCAAGACTGGCTTGCTGCCATCCCTCCTGACTTCTTATCCTGCTTGCAGTTGCTCTCCTTGGATCCCTGACTTCTGGCCTGGCTGATTACCCGATCTGGTTAATGAATTTTGGACTGGCTGACTACCCGATCTGGCTACAGGACTCTGGCTATGCTTGACTACGCTTTTTTCTATTTACCTTTTATTTTTATTAATAAATAAGTGTGATTTGATTGTACTTCTGTCTCAGTCTGTTTCATGGTTTCTGACAAGTAGACAGATATGGACATATGGTGAAATCACAGAGGGAGGCACAATGATACCCCAATTGACCCATCTGAGAGGGAAATTGCAATATAAGTAATCAATATAGGGCTGAATATCCAAAGAAACATACTAATTATTTTCTGTCTACCTGCATTATCAGCCAGCAGCAATACAGTCCTAAATAGGAAAGCAGTCAATCCGGAAATTCCCAGCTATTCCCTTTTCCCAAGCTGAAGAAAGGAAGGGAGAGGTAGTTTTCACCAGGACTCACTGTCTGAGGAAAACCGCCATGGTCCTATATCATATCAAAAAAAGAATTAAAAATACAACACTTGCATTTTTCATATGACTCCATTGAAATGTATTACATTCAAAATCCTTTCTAAAAAAACGCAGCCCTGCAAAGGCACAGATGTGAACTACAGCCATAGAAAACCATGTTGGCCAACAAACACGAATGTAGTGACGTACTAGATGTACTACGAGCTGAAAAAGAGGAAGTTCAATTGTCAGATGCCACCCTTTGTGCTCCTTCTGCTAATTTCGAGTTAGTAGAAGTTTGAGTGTTGATTCGTGCTTTTCGTTTTGCACTTTTTATTTCACGCTTTTCAGTTCATTTCTGAACGGCCATTCATCAACCAGCCATGTTGCAGAATCGGAGGAGATAACGTGTTATTTATTATTGGCCTTGGCGTTATTGCTTTGACCCAAGTCCTGTCCAGGAACAGGAGGAGGAGGATTTCTTGGACCAAAAATTGGTTGCTTTATTAATCGTGACCAATTATGTCATATGCCTTTGCTGCGGGAGCTCCAGGAGAATAATCCGGATGATTATCGGAATTATCTTCAGATGACGGACCCCTGCTTTCACCAACCCTTGGCGTTGTTGACCCCCTATATTAAGAAGCAGGACACATGTATGAGGCTTTTATTTTATTTTTTGGTTAAATAATAATGATTTGATTTGGTATATTTTCTATATTTTTGGATACATAGAGTACACTTTTTGCTTAGGTTCTATTGGTAGATAGCATGTCTAATTTTATTTGTTTTCTTTTTTTAATGCAAAATAAAAAAAAAATGTGTAGAATAATACTTGGCTATGTGTTTTACTTCAAATTACAGTTTGGGAGTAGGCAGTTACATTTTAAAAAATACAATGTAAAATTAACAAGGGACACCAACATAGTTGTATCTTTGATCTTAAAAACTACAGGATAATGGTGTTGTGGTAACCAAAAAATAAATAAAAAATAACAAGAACAATAATATTATTCTTGATATCACTAGAAAAAAAGCCTTTGAAAATGTGTTTGCAATAACTCCATCAGTATCTCCAACAAAGCAGCTTCATTATTATTCCATTAAAGAAGAAGAGAATTGTGCGCTACATTTCGAGATTTCATAATTTGCTCTGTCACAAATGTTAATTCTCCGTTACGAACGCTGGTTTACAAGACCAACCGCTTCCGGCTCGTCCTTTCTTCTGAGCATGCGCGCTTGTACTTTGGACTTTTGCCTGACGGACTTGTGTAGACGCGCTCGGAAAATCTGACAACAGACATTTGACTTAAATTTTAAAGCCTGCTATCCAACATTTGTCCACGGAAAATCCAACAACAATTGTCCTATGGATCATACAAGCGGTTGGATTTTCCGCCAACAGCCTGTCATCACACATTTCCTGTCGGAAAAGCCGATCGTGTGTACGAAGCTTAAGTTGGCTGAGTGGTCTGTGTGTCTATAAATGCTGAGGAACATTCTTGACACTTCTTAGAACTCAGGAAGAACTTCCCCAACTGTCATAGCCAAAGCCCTCACCCGTCTTTCCATTCTTATCGTTTTCTGCTCTTATCCACATAACAGACGTTGACGTAAAAGTCCAATCCTCAGCAATCTATTAACTGCTTCTCAAGTTCTGAAATATGCCCAATGAAGCACCAAGTTCTCCTTGAACACAAACAATGAAGTTCATCCTCTCGTCTCATCTTCATCCTGCGGAGGTGGCAGCTAGAAGCATTCAGATAATGTCCACAGAGCTTGCCTATCTCTCTCAGCGCCAGGGGAAATGTGAGATAAAATGAACCAAACACAGGTGTGAGCTATCATCCAGCAGAGGTGAGAGTGAGAGTCTCAGATGATTATCTGGATGTGTGTGTCTGGGTGAAGGTCGGATCAGAGCGCACTAATCAGAGAAATGGTTTTCACACATTCGGCGCTGTTTACAGACATTACCTGCTGCCAGGAGTATATGATTGCAGGGAGAGGAGGGAGAAAGTTTGGTAAGGATTGTTTCTTAACCACGTCAATACCGGGCACTTTCACCCCCCTCCTGCCCATGCCAACTTTCAGCTTTCAGGGAATAAAAATTGCGCGGTTATACAACACTGTACAATGCGATATAAAAGTTGTATCTTTTTTTTTTTTTTTTTACACAAATGGAGCTTTCTTTTAGTGGTATTTAATCACCATTGGGTTTTTTTTTTTTTTTTTTTTTTGCTAAATAAATGAAAAAAGGCCAACAATTAAAAAAAAAAAGCTAACTTTTCTTTGTTTCTGTTCTAAAATTCTACAAATAAATGATCTTTCTTCATAAATTTAGGCTAACATATATACTGCTGTATATATTTGGAGAAAATAATCCAAATCAGTGTTTATTATTTAGGCTTTAGGAAAGTTATATAGTCCATAGACAGTATATCAGAAAATTGATCAATCCTGATGTACTGACAGCCTTATTCCTTATCCACTATCTGCTCTAATTCATCCCAAAGGTCTTCTATCGGGTTGAGATCAGGAATAAATTTGAGAAAAATCCTGGACATGCCACAGCAGAACGGACAGAAGATCTGACACATTTCACACTACAAACAGTGCTTAATCATAGCTATGATTAAGCACAGTGGTTTGTAGTGTGAAACGTGTCAGCTCTTCTGCCCGTTCTGTCCGTTCCACTGTGCTTAATCATAGCTATGATTAAGCACTGTTTGTAGTGTGAAACGCGTCAGTATTCTGTCCGTTCTGCTGTGGCATGTTTTTTTTTTTACTCAATAAAGAAAACAAATTTTATTGCGTGCATCTGTCCAGGATTTTTCTCAAATATATTGCTATATGCATTTCCAGCACCTGTGTCTTCCAGTCTAGAGGAGACTCAGCTATAACAGTTTCAAATCTTCTGGGAAGGCTGTCCACAAGGTTTAGGAGTGTGTCTATGGGAATGTTTGACCATTCTTCCAGAAGCACATTTGTGAGGTCAGGCACTGATGTCGGACGAGAAGCCCTGGCTAGCAGTCCTTACTATAATTCCTCCCAAAGGTGTTCTGTCAGGTTAAGGTCAGGACTCTGTGCAGGCCAGTCAAGTTCCTCCACCCCAAACTGGCTCATCTATGTCTTAATTTACCTTGCTTTGTGCACTGGTCCAAATCATTTGGTGGAGGGGGGATTATGGTGTGGGGTTGTCTTTCAGGGGTTGCGCTTGGCCCCTTAGTTCCAGTGAAGGGAACTCTGGAAGGCTTCAGCATACCAAGACATTTTGGACACTTTCATGCTCCAAACTCTGTGGGAACAGTTGGGGATGGCCCTTTCCTGTTCCAAAATGACTGCGCACCAGTGCACAAAGCAAGGTAAATTAAGACATGGATGAGCCAATTTGGGGTGGAGGAACTTGACTGGCCTGACCTCAACCCTATAGAACACCTTTGGGATGAATTAGAGTGCAGACTGCGAGCCAGGCCTTCTCATCCAACATCAGTGCCTGACCTCACAGATGGACTTCTAGAAGAATGGTCAAACATTCCCATAGATACGCTCCTAAATCTTGTGGACAGCCTTCCCAGAAGAGTTGAAGCAGTTATAGCTGCAAAGGGGCGGGCCAACTCAATATTGAACCCTACCGACTAAGACTGGGATGCCATTAAAGTTAAGTACTGTACGTGTAAAGGAAGGCGACCCAATAGTTTTGACAATATAATGTATATGGCCCCGGTACATTGATCTCCCTGCCAGCACAGTGAGGGAGAAGTGTGCAAGCACTTCTTTTATGGCAGATCCGATAAAAAGGGAGATCTTTCCCATCTCTCTGCTTGCAAAACAGAGTGATAATGCTAATGCACACAAGGTGATTAGGGTGTGCCCAGGCACACCTGGCACACCCTGTGCGCACGCCTATGGGTGCAAAAAGTGCAAAGGCGAGTTTGAAGTTCAGCTTTAGGTTACAAATACTTTGTTGGGGCCTTTTTAATATGAGGGTGGGGTTTTGATGTATTAAGCGGATCTTGTTTTTAAGGTTTGCTGATCTTATTGTTATGTATATATTAAAAAAAAAAAAAAAAACAGGAAAAAAGTGCATCAGTGGACATTGTCTCTTCTGAAATTTCCATGCTGATTAGAAATATTTAATTGCAGCTGGATTATTGTGGCGTAATTAAACAGCGTTAAACAGTTTGGTGTAAAGCTGCGGCTGTATTACCACTCTACAGCGTTTTAATTGATGATGCAACAATTTGGCTGCTAAAATGTCACTTCAATTAATCACACACTTAATTAAAAATGTTAGCAAAATATCAGAGCCTGGCAGGTCCTCTGTTTATATAACGCATCGAGGGATGTGCGGCGTGTAAAGCACCACAGTTTTCACTATCAGCATGTACACACTGTTGCACTTTATATTCACACTTTGGTTCCTGTTGGGCTTTTTTTTTTTTTTTTCTTTTTTTGCTCTGTTAATTGGATATGGTGAAGGCTGCTGTCTAGGAGTCGCAAATGTAGATGAAGAAGGAAATAAGAGATGAGGATGAACGTTTACTTTATTGATCAATCCATCCTATTTCTGCTATCCAATGAATGCTCAAGGCCAGTCTTACTATTCAAAAGCACCCATGTAGGCAGGTTCCTCCAAGAAGTTCTGAAGGGTTCATTTTTTTTTTCTCTCTGGGTTCCTAAGCTCATGTTAATTTAGGTCAATCAGCTGCAGGTTATTACAATGTCTATATGTAGCACTGTGTCCTCAGATTGACCTGCTGAGCTGGGGGGTAACAGAGCAGAAAGAGTTAATGTTTTTCCTTTTTCCTTTTTTAGCAAGGTTACCACCCCCTGCAGATCATACAATATAAATAGAGCTCATTAAGACCCCTTTCACACCACACACCGCCCATAGCGTGGGCGGTAAAACGCCGCTATTTTTTGCGTCGTTTTACCGCCGGATTTGTGGCGGATTTGCGGCGCATTTCGGCCGCTAGCGGGGCACTTTTACCCCCCGCTAGCGGCCGAGAAAGGGTTAAAACCGCCGGCAATACACTGCAATAGCGGTGTTTTGCCGGTGGGATTACAGCGCTGCCGTATTGATTTCAATGGGGAGCAGCGGTGGAGGAGCGGTAAACACACCGCTCCTTCACCGCTCCAAAGAAGCTGCTGGCAGGACTTTTCCCTGACGTCCTGCCAGCGCACCGCTGTAGTGTGAAAGCCCTCGGGGCTTTCACAATACAGACAATGGTGCAGCTTTTTTTTGGGCAGATTGCAGACACTATTTCTAACGCTATAGCGCCTGCAAAACGCCCTGGTGTGAAAGGGGTCTAATGCCGCGTACACACGACAGGACTTAAGTCCGGCAGACTTTCGACAGAGTTCTGACGGACTTTCCGAATGAATGGACTTGGCCACACACAATCACACCAAAGTCCGACAGATTCGAACGTGATGACGTACGACTGGACTAGAATAAGGAAGTTCATAGCCAGTAGCCAATAGCTGCCCTAGCGTCGGTTTTAGTCCGTCAGACTAGCACACACACGAGCGGATTTCTGGGTCCGGCGGAGTTCTGGCGGAAAAATTTGAAGCATGTTCCATTTCTAAAGTCTGTCAGACTTTTGTGAATCAAAAGTCCGTTGCAGCCCACACACGATCGAAAGGTCTGCCGGAATCATTCCGTCAGACTTTTGATGTTGAAAAGTCCAGTCGTGTGTACGGGGCATAAGTGCCTTGTGAGAGTTCCTGGGGAAATAATTCCAAAATGTAACTGTTTTCTCTGCTGGAGGGATCACCCGCTTGGGGAGGTGTGGTGGGATCCCAGTCGGGGTTAGTGATGGACGAACTTCCGACGGGACGTTTCGCGAACGCGAAACGCGAACGGGCACAAACGTTCGCGAAAACGACCGTTCGCCGCGGGCTCCATTGACTTCAATGGGAGGCGAATTTCGCAAACCTTTAGGTCGAATTTGCGGCCACGGGGTAATTATTAGGGGGTAGCACGTAGTCCCACCACCTGGACAATAGCATAATACATGTATGAGGTGAATTTGGGATCGATAACTACAAGCATTTTTTTTTTATTTGGGAAATTGTTCTGACAATTCAGGACTATGGAGCTAATGAAGGCAATGGAGGAGAGGGAAGGTCAGGGACCAGGGTAGGCAAACAAGAGGGTGCAGGAGATACAGAGCACTGACAGCAGCACCGTAATACAGAGCACTGACATCAGCACCGTGACATACAGCGCTGACAGCAGCTCCGTGACATACAGCGCTGACAGCAGCTCCGTGACATACAGCGCTGACAGCAGCTCCGTGACATACAGCGCTGACAGCAGCTCCGTGACATACAGCGCTGACAGCAGCTCCGTGACATACAGCGCTGACAGCAGCACCGTGACATACAGCGCTGACAGCAGCTCCGTGACATACAGCGCTGACAGCAGCTCCGTGACATACAGCGCTGACAGCAGCTCCGTGACATACAGCGCTGACAGCAGCTCCGTGACATACAGCGCTGACAGCAGCTCCGTGACATACAGCGCTGACAGCAGCACCGTGACATACAGCGCTGACAGCAGCACCGTGACATACAGCGCTGACAGCAGCTCCGTGACATACAGCGCTGACAGCAGCTCCGTGACATACAGCGCTGACAGCAGCTCCGTGACATACAGCGCTGACAGCAGCTCCGTGACATACAGCGCTGACAGCAGCTCCGTGACATACAGCGCTGACAGCAGCTCCGTGACATACAGCGCTGACAGCAGCTCCGTGACATACAGCGCTGACAGCAGCTCCGTGACATACAGCGCTGACAGCAGCTCCGTGACATACAGCGCTGACAGCAGCTCCGTGACATACAGCGCTGACAGCAGCTCCGTGACATACAGCGCTGACAGCAGCTCCGTGACATACAGCGCTGACAGCAGCACCGTAAGCAGCCCCAGGAGGAAGTCAGCACAGCACAGGGATGGTGTGATCCCCTCATAATAAGAACCCCCAGGAGGAAGTCAGCACAGCACAGGGATGGTGGGAGCCCCTCATAATAAGAACACCCAGGAGGAAGTCAGCACAGCACAGGGATGGTGGGAACCCCTCATAATAAGCAGCCCCAGTAGAAATATGACACCGCTCAACCTCTTCAAAGAGGAGGGTAGGGGCATATAGTACGGTGTGCTTTTTTGGGTCAGGGAAGTGAGCCAAATGAATTAAGAAGGTCTGTGTGCTTGATTCCAAAAATTGTTTATAGACATATACATGGTCTACTGATCACATGTGTTGAATTCCTCCGAGATCCATGCCTCATTCATTTTTAGAAATGTGAGGTAGTTAACACTGTGGTGAGCTAGGCGAGTACGCTTATCGGTCACAATCCCCCCTGCTGCGCTGAACGTCCTTTCGGACAGGACACTGGATGAGGGGCAAGCCAACAGTTCGATTGCAAATTGGGCAAGCTCTGGCCAGAGGTCAAGCCTGCCCACCCAGTAGTCTAGGGGTTCATCACTCCTCAGAGCGTCCACATCGGCCGTTAACCCAATGTAGTCGGACACCTGACGGTCTAGGCGTTCCCTGATGCTGGATCCGGATGACACCTGTCGATGGGTCGGCTGAAAGAATGACCTCATATCCGAAGTCACCAACACATCTTCAAACCGGCCTCTTCTTGCAGGCGCTGTTGGATTGGTACCCGCAAATCCTTCTCTGGGAGTGGGAATTGCTCCTCTGCCAGCGCACGCAAAAGCAGAATGCAGCATTTCTCGAAGCAAGGCCTGGAAGTGCTGCATTCTGACAGCCCTCTGCGACGGCGGTAACATTTCCGCCATTTTGTGTTTGTACCGGGGGTCTAAGTACGTTGCCACCCAGTACTGGTCCTTGACCCTCATGCTTTTTATACGGGGGTCCCTATTAAAACACTGGAGCATGAAGGCCCCCATTTGCACTAAAGTGGAAGCGGTGTGGTGGCCTGGCTCCTGCTCATCATCCAGGATAATGTCGTCCTCTTCATTCTCCTCTCCCCATCCTCGCACAACAGGGATCCCAGAAAGGTTTAAAGCATGCTCTTCTTGCTCCTGCTCATCCGCCCCGGCACCATCCTCCTCTGACTCCTCATCAGACTCCTGTTGTTGACTTGTCTCAGATAGAGTAGCCCCCCCTGGGAATTCATCCAGCATTGCGACTTCCTCATCTTCCCGCTCCTGCTCCTCCACAGCCTGATCAATGACACGACGCAATGCACGCTCCAGAAAGAAGGCATAAGGTACCATGTCACTGATGGCGCCATGGCTGCGACTGACCAGTTTGGTGATCTCCTCAAATGGCCGCAGAAGTCTGCATGTGTCGCGCATGAGCAGCCACTGGCGCGGTGAAAAAAAACCCAGCTCCCCAGAACCGTTTCTTTCGCAGAGTTCATACAGGTAGACGTTAACTGCACGTTTCTGCTGGAGCAGCCTATCAAGCATATAGAAGGTTGAGTTCCATCGCGTCGGGCAATCGCAAATAAGACGTCTGACCGGCAGATGGTGTCGCCGCTGAATGTCAGCAAGGCGAGCCATGGCCGTGTAAGATCTTCTGAAATGGGCCGAGATTTTCCTTGCCTGCCGCAAGATGTCCTGGACCCCAGGGTATTTGACAAGGAATCGCTGCACGACCAAGTTTAAGACGTGTGCCATGCACGGCACGTGCGTGATTTTGCCCTGTTTCAATGCGCTAAGCAGATTGGCACCGTTGTCACACACCACTTTACCAACTGTCAAATTGAGCGGTGTTAGCCACTCATCTGCCTGTGAACGCAAAGCTGAAAGGAGTGCCGGGCCAGTGTGGCTCTTTGCTTCCAGGCACAACAGACGCAGCACGGCATGGCAACGTCTCACCTGGCATGTGGAATAGGTTCTGGGGAGCTTGGGCGGTGCAGTGGAAGAGACGCTAGCAGCGGAAAAGGAGGAGGCAGCTGAGGAGGAGAGGGAGGAGGATGGAGTAGGAGGAGGAGAAGAAGAGTCAGGCCTGCATGCAATCCGTGGCGGTAAAACCAAATCTACACGGGTGCCACGGGTTACATGCTTGACGGCCGTCAGAAGGTTCACCCAGTGGGCAGTAAAACTGATATACCTTCCCTGCCCGTGTTTGCTAGACCACGTGTCTGTGGTCAGATGTATCTTGGCACCGACACTGTGTGCCAGAGATACATTCACTTGCCGCTGAACATGGCCATATAGCTCTGGGATGCCCTTCTCTGAGAAATACTTCCTTCCTGGGACCTTCCATTGTGGTGTTCCAATGGCCACAAATTTGCGAAAGGCCTCCGAGTCCACCAGTTTATATGGCAGTAGTTGGCGGGCTATGAGTTCTGACAAGCCAGCCGCCAACCGTTGGGCAAGAGGGTTATCCGGCGTCATCATTTTTTTACGCTCAAACATTAGGCCCACGGAAGCCTGCCTTTTTGCAGAAAAATGTGAGCTTGGCGTGATGGAAGGTGGAGTGGAGGACAATTGTGAGGAGAGAGGAGAAGGAGAAGTAGAAGACGAGGCTGGACGGTGAGAGCCTGCAGTGTGGCTTTGTGTGTTCCGTTGCTCCCACTGGGCTCGGTGATGGCTGCTCATGTGCCTTCTTAAGGCGGTCGTCCCTAGGTGAGTATTGGGCTTACCGCGACTAACGCGTTGACTGCAAAGATTGCAGATGGCAACGCTATTGTCAGCAGCGGACACGTTAAAAAAAGCCCACACTGCGGAGCCATGTGCCGGTGTCCTGGGAGCGCCAGATGTGACCGTACATGGTCGATGACTCGCTCCTGATACATTTGCAGTCTGCTTTGTCCCTGCTGTGCAATGTAAGTCATTGCTGCTTCTCCTCCCTATCTGCTGGTCCATATCTCCCTCTGAACTCCCCTCCTCTTCCTCTCTTGTGGGCACCCACGTGACATCACTAGACACGTCATCATCAACGTCACCTTCCCCACCGCTATAAGTAGAGATCTCGGAGTAGGCAGCAACACCGGGGACCAACCTCCTCCTTGGGCTGATCTGGGTACTGGCGTCAGACTGCTGAGTAGCGCTTGTTGCTACCTCCTCTTCCTGATCCAATACCAAGAGTGGCTGCGCATCAGAAATGTCCTCTTGATATGGATCGGAAAATAATTCCAGTGACTCAAGCGGAAGGTATGTGGTGGTGGTGGTGGTGGTCGTGTTGTTGGTGGTAGTGTCTTTGGGGGTGCACATAGCAGAGAGTGAAGAAGAGGGTGCAGATCGAGAGGATGAGGAGGGTGCAGAAGAGTAAGGCTGAGCGAGCCACTCAACCAAGTCTGGTGCATCCTTTAAAGTAATTGAACGCACCTTCTGCAACTTCCCACTTTGGCTCAAGCCTGTTGCTCCTGCCCTACCCCTACCACCCCTGCGGAAGGGCCTGCCTCTTCCTCTGCATGTCATTTTTTAAATGACCCTGTGACAAAACTCTTAGTCCCTATACCGCTGAAGGACTGCTGCAGTATAGGTGAGCGGTCAGCAGTGGTGCACGTCAACCCTATCTATTGTGGACCTATAGCGGTCCTTACAGAACAGCAGACTGTACCGCACTCAAGCCTATGTACCGTAGCACCCTATACCAAGTTACCAGTCCTTATAAGAACTTTTGTGGACCAAGCAGGTTGTGTATTAGTGTTTAGCAGACTGTACGTCAGTCCCTATACCGCTGAAGGACTGCTGCAGTATAGGGCAGCGGTCAGCAGTGGTGCACGTCAACCCTATCTATTGTGGACCTATAGCGGTCCTTACAGAACAGCAGACTGTACCGCACTCAAGCCTATGTACCGTAGCACCCTATACCAAGTTACCAGTCCTTATAAGAACTTTTGTGGACCAAGCAGGTTGTGTATTAGTGTTTAGCAGACTGTACGTCAGTCCCTATACCGCTGAAGGACTGCTGCAGTATAGGGCAGCGGTCAGCAGTGGTGCACGTCAACCCTATCTATTGTGGACCGATAGCGGTCCTTACAGAACAGCAGACTGTACCGCACTCAAGCCTATGTACCGTAGCACCCTATACCAAGTTACCAGTCCTTATAAGAACTTTTGTGGAACAAGCAGGTTGTGTGTTAGTGATTAGCAGACTGTACGTCAGTCCCTATACCAATGAAGGACTGCTGCAGTATAGGGCAGCGGTCAGCAGTAGTGCACGGCAACCCTATGTATTGTGGACCGATAGCGGTCCTTACAGAACAGCAGACTGTAACGCACTCAGGCCTATGTACCGTAGCACCCTATACCAAGTTACCAGTCCTTATAAGAACTTTTGTGGAACAAGCAGGTTGTGTGTTAGTGATTAGCAGACTGTACGTCAGTCCCTATACCAATGAAGGACTGCTGCAGTATAGGGCAGCGGTCAGCAGTAGTGCACGGCAACCCTATGTATTGTGGACCGATAGCGGTCCTTACAGAACAGCAGACTGTAACGCACTCAGGCCTATGTACCGTAGCACCCTATACCAAGTTACCAGTCCTTATAAGAACTTTTGTGGACCAAGCAGGTTGTGTGTTAGTGATTAGCAGACTGTACGTCAGTCCCTATACCAATGAAGGACTGCTGCAGTATAGGGCAGCGGTCAGCAGTAGTGCACGGCAACCCTATGTATTGTGGACCGATAGCGGTCCTTACAGAACAGCAGACTGTAACGCACTCAGGCCTATGTACCGTAGCACCCTATACCAAGTTACCAGTCCTTATAAGAACTTTTGTGGACCAAGCAGGTTGTGTGTTAGTGATTAGCAGACTGTACGTCAGTCCCTATACCAATGAAGGACTGCTGCAGTATAGGGCAGCGGTCAGCAGTAGTGCACGGCAACCCTATGTATTGTGGACCGATAGCGGTCCTTACAGAACAGCAGACTGTACTGCACTCAGGCCTATGTACCGTAGCACCCTATACCAAGTTACCAGTCCTTATAAAAACTTTTGTGGACCAAGCAGGTTGTGTGTTAGTGTTTAGCAGACTGTGCGTCAGTCCCTATACCGCTGAAGGACTGCTGCAGTATAGGGCAGCGGTCAGCAGTAGTGCACGGCAACCCTATGTATTGTGGACCGATAGCGGTCCTTACAGAACAGCAGACTGTAACGCACTCAGGCCTATGTACCGTAGCACCCTATACCAAGTTACCAGTCCTTATAAGAACTTTTGTGGACCAAGCAGGTTGTGTGTTAGTGATTAGCAGACTGTACGTCAGTCCCTATACCAATGAAGGACTGCTGCAGTATAGGGCAGCGGTCAGCAGTAGTGCACGGCAACCCTATGTATTGTGGACCGATAGCGGTCCTTACAGAACAGCAGACTGTAACGCACTCAGGCCTATGTACCGTAGCACCCTATACCAAGTTACCAGTCCTTATAAGAACTTTTGTGGACCAAGCAGGTTGTGTGTTAGTGATTAGCAGACTGTACGTCAGTCCCTATACCAATGAAGGACTGCTGCAGTATAGGGCAGCGGTCAGCAGTAGTGCACGGCAACCCTATGTATTGTGGACCGATAGCGGTCCTTACAGAACAGCAGACTGTAACGCACTCAGGCCTATGTACCGTAGCACCCTATACCAAGTTACCAGTCCTTATAAGAACTTTTGTGGACCAAGCAGGTTGTGTGTTAGTGATTAGCAGACTGTACGTCAGTCCCTATACCAATGAAGGACTGCTGCAGTATAGGGCAGCGGTCAGCAGTAGTGCACGGCAACCCTATGTATTGTGGACCGATAGCGGTCCTTACAGAACAGCAGACTGTACTGCACTCAGGCCTATGTACCGTAGCACCCTATACCAAGTTACCAGTCCTTATAAAAACTTTTGTGGACCAAGCAGGTTGTGTGTTAGTGTTTAGCAGACTGTGCGTCAGTCCCTATACCGCTGAAGGACTGCTGCAGTATAGGGCAGCGGTCAGCAGTAGTGCACGGCAACCCTATGTATTGTGGACCGATAGCGGTCCTTACAGAACAGCAGACTGTAACGCACTCAGGCCTATGTACCGTAGCACCCTATACCAAGTTACCAGTCCTTATAAGAACTTTTGTGGACCAAGCAGGTTGTGTGTTAGTGATTAGCAGACTGTACGTCAGTCCCTATACCAATGAAGGACTGCTGCAGTATAGGGCAGCGGTCAGCAGTAGTGCACGGCAACCCTATGTATTGTGGACCGATAGCGGTCCTTACAGAACAGCAGACTGTAACGCACTCAGGCCTATGTACCGTAGCACCCTATACCAAGTTACCAGTCCTTATAAGAACTTTTGTGGACCAAGCAGGTTGTGTGTTAGTGATTAGCAGACTGTACGTCAGTCCCTATACCAATGAAGGACTGCTGCAGTATAGGGCAGCGGTCAGCAGTAGTGCACGGCAACCCTATGTATTGTGGACCGATAGCGGTCCTTACAGAACAGCAGACTGTAACGCACTCAGGCCTATGTACCGTAGCACCCTATACCAAGTTACCAGTCCTTATAAGAACTTTTGTGGACCAAGCAGGTTGTGTGTTAGTGATTAGCAGACTGTACGTCAGTCCCTATACCAATGAAGGACTGCTGCAGTATAGGGCAGCGGTCAGCAGTAGTGCACGGCAACCCTATGTATTGTGGACCGATAGCGGTCCTTACAGAACAGCAGACTGTACTGCACTCAGGCCTATGTACCGTAGCACCCTATACCAAGTTACCAGTCCTTATAAAAACTTTTGTGGACCAAGCAGGTTGTGTGTTAGTGTTTAGCAGACTGTGCGTCAGTCCCTATACCGCTGAAGGACTGCTGCAGTATAGGGCAGCGGTCAGCAGTAGTGCACGGCAACCCTATGTATTGTGGACCGATAGCGGTCCTTACAGAACAGCAGACTGTAACGCACTCAGGCCTATGTACCGTAGCACCCTATACCAAGTTACCAGTCCTTATAAGAACTTTTGTGGACCAAGCAGGTTGTGTGTTAGTGATTAGCAGACTGTACGTCAGTCCCTATACCAATGAAGGACTGCTGCAGTATAGGGCAGCGGTCAGCAGTAGTGCACGGCAACCCTATGTATTGTGGACCGATAGCGGTCCTTACAGAACAGCAGACTGTACTGCACTCAGGCCTATGTACCGTAGCACCCTATACCAAGTTACCAGTCCTTATAAGAACTTTTGTGGACCAAGCAGGTTGTGTATTAGTGTTTAGCAGACTGTGCGTCAGTCCCTATACCGCTGAAGGACTGCTGCAGTATAGGGCAGCGGTCAGCAGTAGTGCACGGCAACCCTATGTATTGTGGACCGATAGCGGTCCTTACAGAACAGCAGACTGTACCGCACCCAAGCCTATGTACCGTAGCACCCTAGACAGACCAAGTTACCAGTCCTGATAAAGAGCTTTGTGGAACAAGTGAGTTGTGAATGATTAGCAGACTGCAGCAGAAGGGCAGCAGTCAAGTATAATATTCTTTCTATATTTGGAAGAAAGAATATTATACGTGTACAAGCCTATTACCGTACCACTGATACCAGTCCTGAAAAGAACCTTTGTGGAACTAATAGTAACAGCAAGTCTTTAAAATTATCCTCACTGCCTGACACACTGCTTCCTGCCTGTCCCTATACAAATTGGCAAAAAAGAGTAGGCTGGAACGATTAGCTGGAACAGCTCTTTTGTGGACCTGATAGTAACAGCTAATGATGATGATGATGATGATGATGAAGAAAGACTAATCTGGCTGAGCTGTCCCTAAAATAGCAGCATACAGCGCTCTGTCCCTTTATCTAAACTGACAAAAGAAACTCAGGCTGCTGACCTAACACCTATACCAGTCCTGAAAAGAACTTTTGTGTACCAAATAGCTAGCGTTTTCTCTGTCCCTACTCCACACAGGATCCTTTCCCTACAGTGACAGAAGAAAGAATGTAAAATGGCCACCGGATCGGGTGTATTTATAGGTTAGGGGGAATGTCCAAGTGTCCATGAGCTGTCATGTCTCAATTGGTTGTCCTGTAACACATGATAAACGTGTCACGAAAGGTTAAAGTTCTTGTATACATTAAACACGTAAGTCCGCCGGGGCGAACGACGGAAAAAGGCGTTCGAACCCGCGGACGGCGAAAGTCGGAAATTCGCCGCGAAACGACCGCCGGGCGAACCGTTCGGCCATCACTAGTCGGGGTACCCTGAGGGTCTGGAGCCTGTAGACCCTCATGGACTTATAACTGCTAGTTATAGACTTTATTTCCTTTATGAATTACTATCAAATCATAGACTCTAAGGGACCATTGTTGCCTCCTGTGGATTTACTGCCTAAATGGACTTTTGCCTTAAAAGATTTGCTTAAAGTGTGGTGCCGCGTACACACGATTGAATTGTCCGGTGGACTAGGTCCGCCGGACCACAGTACGCCGGACAATTCGATCGTGTGTGGGCTCCAGCGGACGTTTTCATCGTAAAGTCCGGCGGACTTAGAAAGTAGTTTTGACTTAAAATTTGTCCGCCGGACTTGGCTTTCAGCGGACAATCCGTTCGTCAGTATACTAGTCTGGCGGACTAAGAATGACGCATGCTCTGAAGCAAGTACAAGAAGGAAGCTATTGGCTACTGGCTATTTAACTTCCCTTTTCTAGTCCCGTCGTACGTGCTGTACGTCATCGCTTTAGAAATCGCCGGACTTTCGGAGCGTCCGTGTGTGGCCAAGTCCGTTCGTTATAAAGTCCGCCGGATTGTTTGCCAGAACAATTCGATCGTGTGTGCGTGGCATTATTAAACCCACAACAATAAAATCAGTCTGTATATGCAGTGAAGGATGCTTGTTATACTCACTGTGGAAGGGGTTAATCCTCTGCATTGTGTAAAAAGGCTGTTTGATCCTGTCTTCTCTGACCCTCCCCTTCTGTCCCCAATCTATCTACTGATAGCACAGAGCATTGGGAACAAGCTGCACATGCTCAGTTTGGTGTGTATTGCTATAAAGTTTTTGTTTTTTTCTTTGGAGGGTGCATGTGATCAGCACAGGGCCTGCATCCTCATAGGACAATCAGGGGAGAATGGAAACTCCTTCTAAAAGCTTTAACCAGTGGTCTGCTGGACACTGATAGAAGTCACAAGACTGCTCTAACTGATGATGAGAAAAGGTGTTTAGCAGTTTATATTTAGTAAAATAATTGCATTTCCATGTTCTGTGTACTGTGGGAGACCAGATATAGTGAATGCAGGGTCCTGGGTTTAGTAAAGCTTTAATAAACTTTGCCATCTGCCTAAGGTACATTCACTTTATGGATGTTGGAAAAGTTTGAATGTTTATTGTGTGACTATTGCATCTGAAATGGAGACTTTTAAAATGGCTTCTAAGGACATGTTGCTTTAACTTGTTTTTTGTCTATTGTTTCAACAAACTGCCTAAGGCCAGGAAACCACAAGCTTTGCTATATATTGGAATAGATTGTAAAAGTACATTGCGATTGTCAATAAAGCTGTTATGAATCAGTGAACTTTTAGCCAATAAGATTCATTCTGTTGATCTTATAAAAAGGTCACACCTCCTGTGTCTATGTGTGATTTCTGCTTTTCTTCTCAGCATGTAAGCATCACCCATTTGTACATCTGAAATAAATCTTCTTGCTTTCATAATACTCGGAGTTGTGACTGATCTCGGGTGAAGCGTTTTCCTGTCAATGGAGCACTAGAGAGCTTTGTACAAGAAACTGTATGAAGATATCTCTGAGAACTGTCACTTGTTCTGTGCAACTACTTCAGTAACGGACCTTAATTTCTTCACCTGTTTTGTTTCTCTAAAAGGGGTGCATGCGTGGCATATCAAAAGAACAGGGCTCAGAACTTGGAGACTAAAGTTAGAGAAGATAGAGTACAGAGTCTAACAAGCAGAGGAAGCTATGTTGCCATTGCTAAGGTCTACCATATTTATTTGACATGCCAAAACAGCCAACCAGCCAGAAGATGGGTGACATGGCAAATGTGATGGTTCCTCTGGTAGTGAAGGGGTTATGTGCTTGGCTCTGACTAGTGGCCCAGTCCACCACTTTCTGGGATTGTTCCTGCAACACAGAGTACCTAGCAACCCAGACTGGAGTCATGGGAGAAAGAGGGAGACGTAGAGGGGCTCTGGGCAAGAGATAACAAACACAGAGAGTAGAGGAAGTGTGTTTTCTGTTTCCAGTAGCAACATTGGGACCAGTCACTGGGAGTGAGGTGACATAATTGCTGAGTTGGTGGAGACCAATGCATGCTCCATGGCATTGGCTCAGAAAGGCTGCATACCAGGAGGAAGAGGTGCTCTCTAACAGAAGTGTGTCTGAAGTGCTCAGAGCTATCAGAGTGGGAAGTATGGCCACAAATTACAAAGAGTTAACTATACAAGTGCTGCCCGCTTCTGAATTGGAGCACCACCTTAATGCTGACCTTCACATGACAGCTGTGATTCAGGCATTAGCGAGTGCATTACCTTAGTGTGCCCACTAGGGTGTCTTAAGCCCCGCCCCCACAAATAGAGTTCATACATGATTCAGGAGACGGGGTGACTGCATATTATTAGGAACAGAAAGTGCTGTCACACTCCTTAAAAGTAAGGCAGGCATATACAGGAGCTCAAGAAGAGGGAGAGGAGTCCTCCACGCAGGTATAGTAGGCAATGGTGTGGCTCTTCCAATCTCTCTGCGTCGAGCTTCGGGAAGAAACGTCTAATCTTGCTCATTCCGTAGAAGATGTGCCGCATCCTCTCACAGAATTTATACACACTGGAAATAAAATTTTATTCTTCAGGATAATTTACATGTAAAGTAGTCATCATTTAGGGATTTTTTGCACAGAACCAGATTGCTTGTTTACTGTCAACATTTTGACTAGAAAATGGGCAAATTAAGTGCACGGCGGTTATTAGGAGATCGCAGAACTAACGCAATAAACACCTGAAATGTGGAGAGATAATTCACCTAAGCGATGTCTTTGCTGCTTATGTATTTAAAGAAATGTGTCTACAGAGTTTAAAATATTTTATGAAGTTGCATTTAGTTACTTACGTTGAGAAACGGATATACTGTAAGACAGATTGGCTTATATCATCTTAACCACTTGCCGTCTGCGTTATAGGTGAATGACGGCTACAGTGATCGTGTCTAGAGGACACTGCTGATCACATATTGAGGTAAAGAGCCAATCAGCGGTTCTTTACCAGGTGATCAGCTGTGTCCAATCACAGCTGATCACGGATGTCAACAGAAGCAGTTTATTGGCACTATTTTCCTAATGCTGACAGCATGAGGAGAGGAAAAGAGAGCCAATAACCAGCTTCTCTAAAAGAGACATTTACACTGATAATCAGGGCACTGATTACCAGTGCCCTGATTATCAGTGCAGTCCCAACAATGCCCATCAGTTCTGCCAATTAGTGACCATCAGTGTCACCTAACAGTATTCATCAATGCCACCTATCATTACCCATCAGTGACACTTATCAGTGCCCATCAGTGATGCCTATTAGTACCCATCAGTACCCATTAATGACCATCAATGACCCCCATAAGTGACGCCTATAAGTGCTAATCAATGCTGCCATTCAGTGCTGCCTATCATTGCCACCTATCAGTGCCCATTAGTGGCACTTATCAGTGCCCATTAGTGCCACCTATCACCCATCAGTGATACCTATCAGTGCCAACAGTGATGCCTATTAGTACCCATCAGTGCCACCTATTTGTATCCATTGGTAATGCCTATCAGTACCCATCAGTATCACCTATCAGTACCCATCAGTGACGTCTATCAGTGATGCCTATCAGTGCTAATCAGTGCTGCCCATCACTGCCACCTATCAGTGCCCACTAGTGGCACCTATTAGTGCCCATCAGTGCTGCCTATCTATGCAGCCTCCTTATCAGTACCCACCAGTGCAGCCCATCAATGCTGCCTCATCAGTGCAGCCTCATCAGCACACATCAGTGAAGGAGAAAAATGTACCTGTTTGCAAAATGATATAACAAACTATGAAAAAGTATTTTTTCTTTTCAAAATGTTCGGTGTTTATTTAGCAAACAATTAAAAAAAAAACAGTGGTGATTAAATATCACCAAAGGAAAGCTATATTTGTTTAAAAAAAATTATAACAATTTTGTTTGGGTATAGTGTCACATGACCGCGCAATTGTCATTCAAAGTGAGACAGTGCTGAAAGATGAAAATTGGCCTGGGCAGGAAGTGGGTAAAAGTGCTCAGTAGGCAAGTGACTAAACAGAAACTCCAGCAAGCACTTTGCATTTTGTGTGGTTCAGGTAAAGGGTTAGAACCTGCATCAGGTTTTTACTGCAGTCTGTGTCTCCACTGGGGGATTTCACCTAACGTCCTGTCCTAGTGACACAACAGGATGTGAGAGGACATCTCATCAAAGATAAAGTTAGAACTGGAACAGTTGTCCTCTTACTGTCATACTTTTTTTTTTTCGCCTTAGCCTTTATCCAGATGATGACAGTAGGAATGAGCTAAGGTTTACCCTAAGCCCATGGGAAACTAGCACATGATCCCAGAATGCCAGCTCAATGAGCTGTGGAATCCACCACAACCACACGCAACATCTTTGCAATGATATGGCCACATAGCCATATCTGGACAATGTCATTGACCCTGAGTGAACATGAGGTGTACTACACACACCCAAATAAACTTCATAAAAGTACATAAGGTGTATATAGTACATAAAAAAATTTGAATATCATCAAAAAGTTAATTTATCTCAGTAATTTAATAAAAAAAGTGAAACTTGTGTATTTTATATAGATGCGTTCCACAAAGAGTGATATATTTCAAGCATTTATTTATTTTAATTTGAATGATTATGGCTTACAGCTAGTGAAAACCCAAAATTCAGTACGGTGGAACCTTGGAATACGAGCATAATCCATTCCAGGAGAATGCTTGTAATCCAAAGCAATCGCATATCAAAGCGAGTTTCCCCATAGAAGTCAATAGAAACAAAGATAACTCTTTCCAAATTGACTTCTATTACATGCAATACCTCATGTGGCCAGAGGTGGGGGGGGCAACAGAGAGCCTCAGAAATACTCAGGGACAGCTCGGCTGAACTCGGAATGCCTCGGAAAGGCTTGGAAACACTCAGGAATGCAGTATTTCGGAGTGTTTCCAAGTCACCATTCTGAGTGTGCCCGGGGCCCCCCGCACCTCTGGCCAAATGCGGTACTGCACTGCCCATTAGCTTGAATTCTGCTCGTTTTGTGAGACAACACTCACAGACTGAGTCAAAATTTAAAAAAAAAAAGTTGTTTGCCTTTCAAAATGCTCATTAATAACGTTACTCGTAAACCATGGTTCCACTGTATATCAAAAAATTTGAATATTACATAAGACCAATAAAAAAATGATTTTTAATACAGAAATGTTGGCTTACGTGTGAAACGTGTGTCCAATGTATGGTATGCACTCAATACTTAGTCGGGGCTCCTTTTGCATGAATGTTATACTGATGTTGTGTAAGAATGTTTTTGTGTAATCTGCTTGCAATGTTATGTGCAAAAGTACTTATATTTTTTTTTCTTGTTTGACTCTACAGTTTCCTTCAACGCCACAGGAATGGCAGACTGTGGCCTCCCATTTTGCTGACTGTTGGGACTTTCCCAACTGTGGAGGGCAGATAGATGGAAAGCATGTCCACATTGTGCCACCACCCCATTCGGGGTCTTACTATTACAACTATAAGGGGTTTAATAGTGTAGTGTTACGGGCGGTGGTGTTGGCACAATATGAATTCATGCATGTGGACGTGGGGAAGAATGGCCGGATGTCGGATGGAGGAGTCTTCGCCCAGACGGAGTTTTACCAGCGTCTCCAGACTGATGGCCTGGCATTGCCACTTGATGCGGATAACGTGGAAGGATTCCACTTTGTCTTCATTGCAGATTAAGCCTTCGGTCTGGGCGAGCACCTGATGAGGCCATTCCCCCAAATGACCCTCACCCCGGAGAGGAAGGTTTTTAACTAACAGCTGGCCGGAGTAAGAAGAGTTGTTGAGAATACCTTCGGGATAATGGCCATCTGGTTCCGCCTGTTTCTGACAGCAATCCATATAGCAGACTACAAAATCAACCACATCACCCTGTGCTGTTACATGCTACATAATTATTGAAGGAAACATTCTCAGAATTATTAAGCCTCAGTTGGGCCTGAGGGCGGACCTATTCCTGAAACGTTGCTAACAGGCCTGGATACTGGCCCTACTGGCTTGGCACCCTAAAGTGCCCGTCAAGTTCAGGAGAGATATGTGAATTATTTTATGGGTAAGGAGGCCATTGCAATGTTAGACAATGTATAACATTTATATGAATTTAAAAAAAAAAATTCTGATAACATCTAGAGTTTGATTTATTGCTTGCTTTTCTTTTTGGTTGTCTCTTAGGTTCTCCTAGTGCTCTTGTAGCGCCAAGTGGATTTCCCTTTAGTAAATAAGCCCCATTATCCCTGTAAACACAAAATGACTTGCAAAACTGGTATTGAGTATTGAAAGAAGAAGCCACACATTGTTATCTTTTAAAATGCTTACTTTGTGCACATTCACACATGTATGTTTCTAAAACTCAATTTGGCTTTTAAAATTATAAAACTTAAAAACCCAGAATGTGGTCATCTCAAAAGGAAATGAAGAACAAGATTGATTTCATTTTAGGGAAAAAGGGATTAGATTCTCCCCAAAACATTGATCATGTTCTTCATTTCCTGCTGCATGATGTCCAGCCGATTGCACATTAAATTGATCTCCCCATTACAGGCCATGGTCTTGGCAATGAGGGTTTGGGCGCTGGCGCTTGTAAATGGTTCAGCCTCTTCCCCTTCCACAACCAGAACATCACTTAAAATTGATGAAAAAATATGTTTTCAGAAATATGCAGGCATACATAGATTACTTGAAGCCTCGGCGTCAGACACTCACCTGGTGGGGTGCCCATGTTGCCCACTTACTCCCCCTCTCCTTCCGCCACATCCTCAGGGGGGCTGGGGCTTAATTCCCATTCACGCTGGTGAGGTAGGGGGTCCCTGGGATCCTGTTGTCTGAGTCTTTTCTCCCCTATGAGAATGAAACAAAAGGTATACTTAGCACACAAATATTTGAGTCCAGAAATAGGAATATGAAACATTGCTTATAAGTGGTGTACAATTGTCTGTTTGGGAAGCGACCCAAGTTGAAGACATGATTCAAACTCCCTCTTAAACAAACTGCAATACTTACCTTTTTTGGCCAAGTTTCACAGATGGAGACACCCCAAGTATTCCCTGGAGCACCTGTGTGGGTTACCCTAAAAAATGTTCTCTGGTGTCCCACACTAGTGAGTCCAGATGTGTAAACAGCTGCTGAGTGTCCTCTCCTAACATTCTACTGAATCAAGTTTGCAATTCATTCTAGTTTCCAAGACATCTACACAACAATATCCTAAACTTCTTTTAATAGGACAAATTAGCATGACCAAAATGTAAGTATAACCCTGTACCAGAAAGATGGTTCAGACAAACGATGTTTTCTACAAATGATGTTTTCTACAAACGACTGCCCACAAACAGGAACGTAGTCATTTCAAACTGTACAATATTAAAGAAAAGCACATGGAGCAGCATGCAAGTTAATTATCATAATAGACAAGTACTTACTTTTTAGAAGCTCCTCCTTGATGTTGCGATACTGATCCGGCTCCCTCAGTTTTATGTCGGACCATCGCTTCCTCAACTGCTCTTTTGACCATCGTAACCCAAACTTCTGCTCCAGGGTTCTGACCACAGTTGACATGATGTCGTCCTTTCTTGTATTTGAATGGGTGTATGGACCATGTTTCCCATAATAATCCTCCCTCCTTAAAATCCCCACCATCTCTACCATTTCCTCAAAGACCATGTTGGTGGCCTTCAATTTCCTCCTGGATTTGGATGTTTGTGGCTCCGGCTTTCCTCCGCGCTACTTCCACAATGTGTCTCCGCCATTTTTCTCAATACACTCCTACTGCGCACCGAAGAGAGAAAGGGCGGGGAATAATCATCAAAAAGAACATCAGGGGAGGGCGGCACAGGTGGAGTTTGACATATGCACAGTGTATATAAAGCTAACACACGCCTGATTTGTGTCAAACGAACGGCAGTGACGAGCATCCTAAATGAAGGTAACATTGGAACTTGGCACAGATTGAGGCCTATATTGGCTACGATAATAATGAGAGTTTAGATTGACATTGTTGTTTTTGTCTTATCAAGCTAACACGCTTCGAACGTCCAATGTGTGTGTGTGCCCTATATTGGGATAAGATAATAATGAAAGTTTGGACTGACATTAGTGTTTTGTCTTGTGTATTGTCTTACAGAAAAAATGAATCTGTTTAAAGAACAACAATATTTGTCAATTTTTATTGACAAGTACATGGAGATGAGGAATCTGTGGGAGGTCAAACACAGTTTATATTACAATAAAGAAGCAAGGAAGGCAATACTGGAGACACTTCTGGAATTTGTCAAGAATTGGGTCCCCGAAGCAAACATTATGCTTTTGGGAAAAAAATTGGGATCTTAAGGAACATGTATAGGAGGGAGCACAAGAAGATCCAGGCTTCCCTCAGCCTCAGCTGAGAATGTTTATGTCCCCAGGCTGTGGTACTTCCACAAACTGCGGTTTCTGGACGACCAGACTGAAGCCAGGGAATCTCTTTCGACCCTTCCCTGCATCCTTCCCTCCACCCTTCCCTCAACCCCAGCAGATGCTTCCCAGGAACAACCTGGCCCTTTCATTCTTGAAGAAGTGGATGCGCCCAGCTGGAGCCATGTATTTTAGTTTTTAGAAATATTTATTGTCCTAATATTAATGATGTTAACTAAGATTTTATAATTGCTTACAAAACAATGATTTTATGCCAAAAATTATGTATACATGTCACTAGACAGTAGTGAGCAAAAATGTTGGTGACCAGCTTGAAAAATGCTTGGGTCAGAATGATAGCCTTTTCTATTTATTAACATTCAATTTGCAAAAGCCAGGAGGAGGCCTTTCCAGTGGCAGCCAGGAGGAGGCTGTGCCCAGTAGAAGCCTCACCCAATCCCATGTGCCTCCCCTCCGCCTTACCACCAAAAGGCCCAGGAAGGAAACAATGACAGAGGAGGCATCATTTGCCCTCATTAGGGAATCCAGACAGTTCTGGAGGAGTCCCCCCAACGCTGAAGAGGCCTATGGCTGCTATCTGGCCATGAGGTAGGTGGAATTGGAGAAGGGCCAATGTCTCCTCCATGAGGGAATTTTTGCTGAGGCCCTTCAGAAGGGATGGAGGGGCCAGCTCACTGAGAAAAGCCATATATATGAGCAAGCCCCTACTCCTCCTCCTTCTCCTCCTGCCACACAGGGCCGGATTAACATAGGGGCTATTGGAGCTGCAGCTCCAGGCCCCTTTCTCAAGATAGGCCCATTTGCCCAAAAAAAAAAAAAATCAAAAAAAAAAAAAAAAAGATCGACCTAGAGGATTTTAGCTCGGCGACCAGGAGTCACAGAGACCCCATATTTGGTGGGTATGTAGCTAAAGACCCACCCCAGCACTGGTTAAAATATGGGGCTGCTATCATCTATGGTTCCGGAGATACAGGGTTCCTTGCGCAGCCTGTCAGAAGCTACATACAGAGCGGCAGTATAAATACAAGCTGGAACACTCTGCAGCAGACTGAGAGGATGAACTCACAGAGCTCATAATAATTATTTGTATATTACTTATGATAATTAACCCCTTGGCAACCAGGCCCATTCTGAGACTTCTCTCCTACATGTAAAAATCATCATTTTTTTATGCTAGAAAATTACTCAGAACCCTCAAACATTATATATTGTTTTAGCAGAGACCCTATGGAATAAAATGGTGGTATTTGCAACTTTTTATGTTGGAAAGAAACTGTTTCATTCATAAAAAAAAACACTAAAGTTAGGACGATTTTTTGTTGTGTACTAAGCGATGCTTTACATTTTTTTACAGTTTACATGTTTAGAGTTACAGAGGAGGTCTAGTGCTAGAATTATTGCTCTCGCTCTAATGATCTTGGCGTATGTAACCTGTGTGTATCTGGCTCTGATACTAACCGGTGCCTACCCAGGGACTGACTAGTATCTCTCCCAGCCTGTCCCCACACACCCTCTCACCTGCTGCCCTGTGAATGGGGCAATCACTCCCGCAGTGTTATTCAATCACTCCCGCAGTGTTATTGTGTTCTGCCAGTGAATACAATGATTAGTGTTGCTAACTATAGGTGGCAGCACTGATTATTTTGGGGAAAACCTGACAGGCTGGTTGCACTCAAGTCGGTTAATAGGTTGACTTGTGTAAAACCAGCTAGCCCATACATAGATCGACTATGGCTGGTCTCTGCCTAATTGGTGTAATTTCAATCCATGTCTGGCCCGCTTAACCACTACACAGCCCCTAAACATCCTTCCACAAACCTTTACATTTTTCCTTCCCAGATTACTTCATCCTCCTCTCCTATACATAGTGCCCACTGTCATACTCTCCACACTTCTCTCCTATACATAGTGCCCACTGTCATACCCTCCACACTTCTCTCCTATACATAGTGCCCACTGTCATACTCTCCACACTTCTCTCCTATACATAGTGCCCACTGTCATACTCTCCACACTTCTCTCCTATACATAGTGCCCACTGTCATACTCTCCACACTTCTCTCCTATACATAGTGCCCACTGTCATACTCTCCACACTTCTCTCCTATACATAGTGCCCACTGTCATACTCTCCACACTTCTCTCCTATACATAGTGTCCACTGTCATACTCTCCACACTTCTCTCCTGTACATACTGCTCACTGTCATACCCTCCACACTTCTCTCTTATACATAACGCCCGCTGTCATATCCTACACTCTCCTCACCTGTACATAGTGCCCACTGTCATACACTTCTCTCCTGTACATAGTGTCCACTGTCGTACCCTTCACACTCCTCTCCTATACAGTGCCCACCGACATACCCTCCATACTCCTCTCCTATACATAGTGCCCACCGCCATACCCTCCATACTCCTCTCTTATACATAGTACCCACCGCTATACCCTCCATACTCCTCTCCTGTACATACTACTCACTGTCATACCCTTCACACTCCTCTCCTATACATAGTGCCCACTGTCATACCTCCAACACCTCTCTCCTATACATAGTGCCCACTGCCATACCTCCAACACTTCTCTCCTATACATAGTGCCCACTGTCATACCCTCCACACTCCTCTCCTGTACATACTACTCACTATCATACCCTCCATACTCCTCTCATATACATAGTGCCCGCTGTCATACACTTCTCTCCTGTACATAGTGTCCACTGTCGTACCCTTCACACTCCTCTCCTATACAGTGCCCACCGACATACCCTCCATACTCCTCTCCTATACATAGTGCCCACCGCCATACCCTCCATACTCCTCTCCTATACATAGTGCCCACCGCTATACCCTCCATACTCCTCTCCTGTACATACTACTCACTGTCATACCCTCCACACTCCTCTCCTATACATAGTGCCCACTGTCATACCTCCAACACTTCTCTCCTATACATAGTGCCCACTGCCATACCTCCAACACTTCTCTCCTATACATAGTGCCCACTATCATACCCTCCACTCCTGTACATACTACTAACTTTCATACCCTCCATACTCCTCTCCTATACATAGTGCCCACCGTCATATCCTCCCTCCACACTCCTCTCCTGTAATTACTGCTTACTGTCCTACTCTCCTGTACATAGTGCCCACTGTCATACCCTCCACACTCTTCTCTTATACATAGTGCCCAATTTCATACCCTCTACACTCCTCTGCTGTGCATACTGCCCACTGTCTTACCCTTCACACTCCTCTCCTGTACATAGTGCCTTCTGCCATACCCTCTGCACTCCTCTCATGTACATAGTGCCCGCTGTTAGAACTTCCACATTCCTCTCCCTCACCTGCACATACTTCCCACTTTTATACCATCCACACTCCTCCCTTATGCCTCTTACCCACAAAAAACTGTTCTTTAAAATTATATGTTAAAATTATATGTTCCTCAATGTTACCAGCTCTAGAATGGGCACTTTTGTCAGTTCAACTAAAGGAAATCTCACAGTCCTCATATTTGTTCTGCCCCATTATTAGTACTTATTTTATTTTGTAATGACTATTGTGATGTATAGAGGAACACGGGGGATGTCAGCTACTCTAAATATAGCACTTGTAAAAAAAGCAACCCTAAAATATATTTGAAATGTTGACAACCATGTACTTAGGCACTGCCCAAGGGCCACAGGGTCAGTAGGGCCCCATGAGAGGCTCCGGTGATAGTAAAGCGGTAGTAAACTTTTCTAACATTACTACTTTTTAGAGGCCCTTGGGGAGGTTATGCCATAATGTACAAGTGTGCCCAGCATATTAGCACATTAGGGTACACTTACCTGTCAGACCTCCAGTGCTGTGCTGTGATCAGTCCGGCGGGGCCCGGGCACTTCCATCTTCACCCGGTCTTCGTTCTGGGTTCTGTGCCTTCCGTCATTTGCCTTGGCCAGGCTGCGTTGATGTCATTCCCTCTTTCTCCCATCCCCCCCTTTCTCTCTCATCCTCCCTCCCTTACCCCTCACACCTCTTTCATCCCCTCTCTCTCTTTCATTTAATTTGTTATAACAAAAAATAGTTTGCATTTTTATTTATTTATTGTTTATAAAAGGCCCCATCAAAATCCTCAGCACCAGGCCCACAATGTTCTTAATCTGGCCCTGCTGCCACAAGTCCACCACCAAAGGCACAGCCTCCAAGGAAGGCTGCAGGGAAGCGTGGAGGGAAGGCTGCAGCGAAGAGAAGAAAGTGATGGCCTGGGTTCAGTCTGGTCTGACAGAAGACGCAGGTTGTTGTAGTACCAAAGCCTAGGGACAGATATGTCATCTGCTGCTTGTCCTGATCTCTGGGATTCCAGGACCAGATTGTGCTCCCTTCTATATGGACTCCTCAAAATCCCAATATTTTTTTCCCACTGACTTGATGTGTGCCCTGGGGGCCAAAAGGCTTCGCAAAGTTTCTCCAGCGTTGCCTTCTTCTTTATTTTGTTACCCAGAATAAAAGGATATTTTATTTTCACTATATTTAATACTTTCCGATGTGTTTTTATTCAAAAAGGACAGTTTGTTTGTGAGTAGGCAGGTACATTTCAAAAAGACTATAGGGGGGTTATTTACAAAAGGCAAATCCACTTTGCACTACAAGTACAAACTACAAGTGCAAAGTGCACTTGAAATTGCACTGCAAGTGCACTTGGAAGTGCAGTCACTGTAAATCTGAGGGGTAGATCTGAAGTAAGGGGAAGCTTTGCTGATTTTATCATCCAATCATGTGCAAGCTAAAATGCTGTTTTTTATTTTCCTTGCATGTCCCCCTCGGATCTACAGCGACTGCACTTCCAAGTGCACTTCTCAGTGCAATTTCAAGTGCACTTGCACTTGTAGTTTGCACTTGTAATACAAAATGAATTTGCCTTTCGTAAATAACGCCCTATGTCACATTAACAAGGGACACCAACCTCTTTAAGGTTAAGAAAAAATAAGATAAAAATCAAATTATATGGCGATCACTAAAAAATAATTTTTAAGTAATTGTAAAATAAACCTTGATGAAATAAAAAATTATAAAAGATGAGTATAAAAAATAATTGGAAACATTATTTATGGAGATTGGGCATTTAAAAACTAGAATATTAGTCATGAGATAAGGATAAATAATGAAGAAAGAAGTTTGTGAGAAGTCTGTGTGAATATGAGCAGCAAAACAACTTCATTCTTCTAGCATTCTAAAGAAGAAAAGAATGTGCTTTATTAAAACATCACAGAATTAGCAGCTTGAAGAATGTGCTAGCTCCAATACGAACGCTAGTTTTACCACACGTTGTACCACAGCAATTCTGTCTCATACTTGCGTCAAAGTCCACACATGATCGTAATAATGATTTAGTCAGACCTTTTCTGCTGGAAAGTCCGGTCGTGTGTACGCGGCATAAGACTGCTGCCATATAAGCCCATGCCATCCTGTCGAATGCCTTCTCTGCATCCAGTGAAAGGAAGAAGCCTTTTTGCTTTGATGTGGTGATATGATGGTGCAGGTTGATGGTTTTCAAAGTATTGTCCCTGGCTTCTCTTCCAGAGACAAACCCAACTTGAACACGGGAGACAATGGAGGGAAGAAGTGGTAGTAGTCTGTTAGCTAAAATTTTGGAGAAAAAGTTAATATCCACATTGAGGAGCGAAATTGGCCTATAGTTTGCAGCTTGTGTTGGGTCTCTATCTGACTTTGGTATTACAGTAATGTGAGCTTCCAGCATTCCTGGAATGAGTGGGTTGAAGTTGGATATGGAATTAAATGCTTTTTAGGTATGGAGTACATAGAGTGTCTGCAAATGTTTTATAGTACGTCGCCGATAGGCCGTCCGGCCCAGGACTTTTTCAGAGTTTCAGTTTTTTTAACTGCTTCCTTCCATTCTAATGGAGTGATTGGGGTTTCTAGTGTGTCCGCGGAATCAGCTGAGATGCCTTTGAGGCAGAATTTGTCTTGGGCACTGATGAGTTTGTCTTGTTGATATGGTATCCAGATGAGTAAATTATCTTGAATTTGTGAGCTATGTCGTCATTTTTCGTATAGCCGTCGCCTGTAGGGGAATGCAACTTGTGTACTTGTTTTGGCTTTTCTAGCATGTAGTCCTTGGGCTAATAGGTGTCCGCTTTTGTTCCCGAATTCATAATAAAGTTTTTGTGACAACATAAAGTTTTTCCTGATAGTTCAATCTTGTTCTTCTTGTATGAGTTTACGTGTATCAGTCAGTTCCTGGTACGTTTGTTGTGCTAGCGTCTTTTTGTGGAGTGCTTCAAAAGTCCTGAGTGCTTTGAACAGGTGTGACAGTCGCTGTTGTCTATCTTTCCTAAGTCTGGCTGTCATGGAAATGATTCTGCCTCGTATGACACACTTATGTGAAAGAATGAAACCTGGGATGTGTTTGGACTATAGATGTTGGCTAAAGTAATGGGTCTATTTTGAAAATTCCCTTTCAGGAAGATGTATCTGCCATGAATGATCATCAATGAGAGTGTCTGTTATCTGAATAGTGATGTTTTTGGATATGAGTATTGAGACCCCCTTTGTATGGAATTTGGTGAGGTTGTGTGATAGTATGTTGGGAAGTCCCTGTTTGATAGTTTAGGGATAGAAGATGAACAGAACTGTGTCTCCTGTAAATATACAATGACTGCTTTCATGCTTCGCATACTGTTTAACACTTTGATGTGTTTCTCAGGTATATTCAATCCCTTCATGTTCAATGAGAGTATTTTAAGTGAGGCATTGAGGAGTTAGGGATAGCCATAGTGCCTGAAGATTTGTTGGACCTGATTTGGGGTCGCCCACCAGAGGGAAGCAAGAGACGGTCACTCGGCTAATGATCTTTTTTTTTTTTTTAAAAGGGAGTGGAGAGGGGAGAGGCAATAGAGGTATGTGTCTCTGGGGGGGGGGAGGGTGTAGGGATGGGATGTATAACAACTGGATGTGGGTACGGACTCTTGGTCCTACCCATGAGGTGAAACTCCAGAAGGGGTCAGTTGGAGCTCTTAGCCCTTGTACACACGGTCGGAGAATCCGTTGGAATGTGTCCTATCGGACCGTGTTGTCGGATAATCCGACTATGTGTGGTATGCATCGGACTGTTTCCGTCGGAATATCCGACGGACCAAATTTTCCAACTTGCTGGAAATATTTTCCGACAAACTGGTCCGATAGGACATACTCCGATCATGTGTAGAGAATTCCGATCGGACAAAGTGCCACGCATGCTCAGATCAAATTCCTACATCAAAGCTATTGGCTACTAGCATGAACGTAGTCCCATTGTAACGAAATTACGTCATCATGTTCTGAAAGATCAGATTTTTCGACAACTTTGTCCGACCGGGTGTATGCAACAGTTTCGGACAAGATCCGACGGACAAAATCCGACGGATTTGGTTGTCGGAATCTCCGACCGCGTGTACAAGGGCTTAGAGTCCACTGTGTGTGAGGGTAGTTGACTACGGTTCCTAGGAGGATCTTGAGTTTCAATGAGGTCTGGTTGGCCTATAGAAGGGTTGGATAGTCAAAGAAAGGAGGGTGTAGGGGGAGCATACACCCATTGGATGCATCGGACTTGAATGTCTAAATTTCCCATTGGGTGTTTGGGAACGGTGTGTTGTGTTGTTCAGGTAGTTATTGTAGCTTGGTTGGCTCCGATCTAAACCAATGTATGGTGGAGAAATTCCCCTTATACATATCATTAAAACTAATAACAGTATATCAACAAATATAAGCTGCTGAACTTAATCAAATTGAGCAGAGTAACATATCTACTGACCCATATAGTTCAGCTCAATATAGCTAGTGAGCCGTTGATCATTTTGATTGCGGGGGATCCGCTTAAGGCAAGGTTCCCTCGGGGGACATAGTCCCCTTTTAGAAGTAGTAACCAGACATAACAAAATAAATTAAGAACCAGTCTAACTGGAGAAAGGCTAACAAATTATGACACAGAGGGGAAGGTGTCAACAGTGACATATACTCTTGGAACCATT
Source organism: Lithobates pipiens (assembly GCF_037356315.1). Classification (NCBI taxonomy): domain Eukaryota; kingdom Metazoa; phylum Chordata; class Amphibia; order Anura; family Ranidae; genus Lithobates; species Lithobates pipiens. The sequence goes on along the minus strand of NW_027507791.1, from coordinate 18,026,780 downwards.
TACTGCAAACGTTTTAGCAGACCAATCCAAGGGAGGCACCATGGGTTGTAATGGGGGGCATACTCCCTTGCTTGATCCGGGTATTTATTAATCGGTTAGGATCAGGTAGTGAGAGTGGTAAAGCTATGTGGTTTGTGACCACTCTCAGTGGCCTGGTGTGTACGTGTGGTCTGTTGTCACTTTTATTATATTCCTTTTTTTTGTTTTGTTTTGTTTGGGGACAGGGTTGCGGCGGTGCCCTGTGCCTCCCTCAGAGGTCTAAACTGTGGGCCCTATGTTAAGATATGCACTATGATAGCCAAGATTTTGTTGTAGAGAACAAGGGCTGTCCCTATTCGCCAGATTGGGTGTTTTGGCCCCATCTAACAATAGGCGCCTGTCCCACAACACCCCCACTCGAGTATACCTATCTTCAAGCACTGGTCATCTTGGCATTCCTTAGTGCTATCAGCTCAACCAATCCAAGTTCTTAGAGGTGATAGTAGGAGCTGGAAGGGAAGTAAGGGTTAGTTGAATAGAGTAACTCAGTCCCTGCTGTTAAGGGAGAGCACTTCCCATGCATAGTTTTGAGACATAATAATATGTGGTTCAGGCATTCTATGGCAGGTTTGGAATTTGTAGCAGCTCTCCCTAATGCTTAGGTGGAAGATGGGTTTCTTGGTTGTTGTTCTTACGGTGGATAACTCCAGCAAGTGCATAAGATCTGGACTTCAACATGGGTCAAGGGACCTGCACTGATCTGAGAAGGTAGTGCCTAGTGCGCTGGGGTTTCCAGTCAATAGATATGTCGCCCTTCCAGATATGGTTAAGAGTTTGGGTACTAGCCCGATATAGTCACAGGGCTGATTTGCGGGGAGCCATACGATTAGAGGATGAGGGGTTACCTCTAGATGCATGTAGGCTTGGTTGTCAGGTGTTCCAGGATGATAGGGGGTGGTATAGTTTTCAGTCTGCTAAGGAATGGTTCTCAGGGGGTACCGGGTCAGAACGTTAGCTATCATGTTCACAGGAAATAGCCCGCAAGAGGGAAGTGTGGTTGTGTTTCATGTCATTGTGGGGCATCTGTCAAGGAGAAGATGGGTTATCTCCTTATGAGCGTCGTGCCTTGCGATGATCTGGTGAGGCTGTGGGACTGCCATTCCTCAGTGGTCCTGCAGCCTGATGAGGAGAGGAGGGTGGATGGGCGCGGCGGCGGTGACTGATACTGAAATTGCCTGCTTCAATGATGTCATCCATGGAGGTTGCTCTGAGCATCGGCGGGAGGCGAAAGTCACTGTACCAGTCTGGCAGCTTGATTAGCAGGATGTTGACGGTGGTACAAAAGTGTTCCAGGTCCTCAGGTACTCTGAGGTTTACTGTGTGCCCATTTGTAGTTGCTGACAAACAAAAGGGAAACTTCCAACAGTAAACAATAGTTTTTGCTCTCAGTACAGCTAGTAGAGGGTTCAGCTCTCTCCTCCTCTGTAGTGTTATGTTGGACAGGTCTTGAATTTTTTTTACCTCTGCCCCTTGGTATGAAAAGCCTACTCGACCCTTGGCTTTCCTCATGGTCTCCACTTTCAGGATGAAATCTGTGAGGCAACAGATCACAAACCTGGGGGGAACCGTGTCTCTGCCCCTCGGGCGTAGGGCTCTGTGCATATGTTCCATAACTATCTGTGCGTCAAGGGGCCTTTCCAACAGATCATTGAACAGGTTAGTAATCGCGCGGGAGTTGTGGAAGTCTATGGATTCAAGGAGACCTCTTACCCATAGGTTGCGGCGTCTCCCGCAGTTGTCCAGGTCCTCCATGTGTCAATTTATCTCTCTTAGGTGAACCATGTGTGACTCCGTGATTTGCTGCATCTGGCAAAGTGAGGCATCGTGGCAGGCTTTCGTCTCCTCAGTCTCCTCCACCCTTAGGGATATGGCCTGTATATCTGAGGGCAGCTCCAAAATGGCATCCACAATTGTTGCTGAGAGCGAGTTTTTAATGTCCGCTGCCACTGAGCGGAGGTCGGCCATGCTCAGTGCGAATGTTTGGTGCATGTCTGGCAAGGAAAGGGGAGGGCTTCGGCTGCGGGTCCAGGGAGTGCTTCTACTCGAAGAGCGTGGTTCTCGGGATAAGGCCCGTGTCTTTAATGTGGCGTCTCTGGGCCACGTTCGGAATATCTCTCGAATTTGAAAGGTTAGCTGCGTGCCTTGGCTCCTGGGAGACCTCGACCTGGTTGCCAAAGCACTCCGGGGTGTGCTCTCCATAATTAGTCTGGGTTATGGTGTCTGTAGTCAGGTAGCTGAGCCTCCGGGAAGGGGAGCTCAGGGATTAAGCGTCCATCACGGAACAGAGCCAAGCCACGCCCCCCGTATTTTTCTACTCTTTCAATCCCCCAAAATTTTAACGAACCAAGATTGTTATCATGAATGTGTTTAAAATGTTTAGGTACATTATGTGTGACCATTCCTTTTTTAATATCATATCATTCTCGAATGAACAGGTCTACAGCAGAAATGTAAAAAAAAAAAAAAAAAAAATCTCATTACGGCCACTAGATGGAACTGAGTATCACAGGAAATAAGTATGCTCCTCAACTCTATCTAGTGGCCATAGTATAGTATTTCCCCGTTCACTTTTTTTTTGTTTTAATGAATAACATTTGATCAGAAGTGACTATATCGTGTGTATGGTGCTTTAGTGTCATTCAGTTAAGGAATTACATCTATGTTGACAGATTAACTTGACTCAAGCAGACAAAAGACATTTGCAATTTGTTTTGTTCTGAATTTGTTTTGTTTTTTACAAAATTCAACAAATTTGTTAATTCAGAAATATTAAAATTAACGAAAACTTGTTTTAACAAATTTTCCCAAAAAGGAAAATTCGTAAATTCGTAAATTCATAAATTTGAAAATTCGAAAATTCAAAAAAATCCGAAAGTTTCAAAATTCAAAAGAACGAAAATCCGAAAATAAGAACAAAAATCCGGAAATGTGAAAACCCGAAAAATCGGAAATCCGAATCAATAGCTAACTAATAATAATAATAACTATTACTAACTATTAAATGATAGATATTGGAATTTCCTTCCTTCCTTCAAATTTGGCTGTTAGTGAATGTAATGAATACTAATTTATTCAAAGTTACGAATTATTCCGGAATAACGGGTGCTGCATCTAAACGAATGGAACGTAACAAATTAATAATAATAATAATTATTATTATTATTATTATTATTATTATTATTATTATTAATGAAAACTTTTTATTATTTATTATTATTGATTTGTTACGTTCCATTTATTTTGATGTGGCATTCGTTATTTTGGACATTTCATAACTTCAGATAAATTTGCATTCGTTACATTCACTAACAGCCAACTTTGAAAGGAAATTCCAATAGCTATAATTTAATAGTTAGTTATTATTTTGTATTTTCAAATTTTCAAGTTTTTCTAATTTCCAAGTTTCAGAATTTCAGAATATCCAAATTTTTGAATTCACAAATTTACAAATACCTCATCTAAACTAATGGAATAAAACAAATTAAATTTTTTCTGTAGTCACAAATTTATTCTAAATAACAAATTTCGATCATAATGAATTACTAGAAAGATGAGAAAAAAAACAAAAAAACAAAAAAAACGAATGAAACTAAAACAATTTTTTTTCCGGCAGTGCAATAAGAATAGAGTTTTGAAGTTACGGGTCCTCTAATCCTCATCTTGGGACCATCATCGGCATCCTAGTTTACACAGGTCACGTAACTGCTGTTTGTGATGTTCAGCGGGTTCATTATGGAGGACACGCTATTGCATTTTGTTCGTCCCCCAACCTAATAAGTGTTCCTCTTGATTAGCAGCTCATTGGTATGGCCGTGGTGCTCTTAACATCTAGAGATATACTCATTAGGGCTGCGTGTCCGTCAAAGCTGCTCCGCCAGGGATAATCACCTTCAACCACTTCCAAGATGGAGGAGATCGATTTCTCAGATAAAGCGCAATCGATAGGTCAGACAGTAAAACTGGCTCCCTGTGATGGGGTGGAGGGGTCCGGGGGGCCCCACTGGATGGATCATCATGAATTTTGTTTGCCTTTTGAATCCCAAAACAGCAAGATCGAGTGTGATAAATATGTATTTAACATAATTATAGATTTTATTGTTCATCTAATATTAAAAAACGTCAGACGCTAGCCAACAATTCATGTTAATATCTCTGGTTCTAGCAGCTGAAAAAAGAATTTGAGGAGCGTGTTAAAGGTAAACTCTAGTCTTTTTATGGTTTTGTTTCAGATATATGGGAATGTCTTTATTTTAAAGGGTAACTACACTTTAAAAATTCCACTTTTGTGGAATAAAAAAATATAGCAAATAATAAAAAAAATATATATTTATATTTACAGAAAATTTACAGCAGCTGCAGATTGAAAAGGAAAAGTCTTTTTAATATATTGAAATTACAATATAACTTATGTGGCAATTGCATATGTTATATATATATATATATATATATATATATATATATATATATATATATATATATATATATATATATATATAACATATGTAATTGCCACACAAGTTATATTGTAATTTCAATATATTAAAAAGACTTTTCCTTTTCAATCTGCAGCTGCTGTAAATTTTCTGTAAATGCATTGCAATATGGCTACCTGGAGGCAGTGCCGGGACAAGGTCATCTAGAGCACAAATTCTCCCCAATCCCCCACCCTAGCAAGAATCCCCCCCAATTTCCCTTCCTAGCACAAATACCCCCTATCATCTCTGCTAGGCACAAATACTCTCCCCCCCAAAAAATCTCCTCCTAGCACAAATCCCCTTCCCCCCACCGTATTACCTTTTCTAGCACAAACCACCCAAAATTGCCCTCCTAACAAAATCCATCCCGATCCATGATACATGGCGGTGGCAGTATCATGTTGTGGGGATGCCTTTCTTCAGGGACAGGGAAGCTGGTCAGAGTTGATGGGAAGATGGATGGAGCCAAATACAGGGCAATCTTAGAAGAAAACCTGTTAGAGTCTGCAGAAGACTTGAGACTGGGCGGAGGTTCACCTTCCAGCAGGACAACGACCCTAAACATCCAGCCAGAGCTACAATGGAATGGTTTTGATCGAAGCATATTCATGTGTTAGAATGGCCCAGTCACAGTCCAGACCTAAATCCAATTGAGAATCTGTGGCAAGACTTGAAAATTGCTGTTCACAGACACATCCAATCAGACAGAGCTTGAGCTACTTTGCAAAGAAGAATGGGCAAAAATGTCCCTCTCTAGATGTGCAATGCTGGTAGAGACATCCCCAAAAAGACTTGCAGCTACAGGGCAATCTTATGCCGTGTACACGCGGCAGGACTTTTTGACAGCAAAGGTCCAACGGAACGAATCCGTCAGACAATTCAACCATGTGTTGGCTTCATCGGACCTTCGCTGTTTCAAATCTTTCTGACAGACTCGAGTCCGGTCGAAAAACCCATTCGTCTGTATGCTAGTCCAAAGGACGAAAACCAACGCTAGGGCAGCTGTTGGCTACTGGCTATTGAACTTCCTTATTCTAGTCCAGTCGTACATCATCACGTTTGAATCCGTCTGACTTTGGTGTGCTTGTGTGTGGCTAAGTCCGTTAGTTTGGAAAGTCAGTCGGAAGTCCGCCGAACGTCCATTGGGAAGACCGTCGGACCTAGTCTGCCGGAAAGTCTGGTCGTATGTACACGACACAAGAAGAAAACCTGTTATGCCGCGTACACACACTCGGAGATTCGGCCAGCAAAAGACAGATGAGAGCTTTTGGTCAGAAAATGTGACTATGTATGTGTATGCTCTATCGGGCTTTTGCTGGCCGAATTCCTGCCAGCAAAAGATTGAGAGCAGGTTCTCAATTTTTCGGTCGGAAAAAGTTCCAATCGGAAATTGCGGTCAACTGTACAAATTCAGACTCGCAAAATTCCTAGGCATGCTCGGAAACAATTCAAGGCATGCTTGGAAGCGCCAAACTTAATTTTCTCGGTTTGACATAGTGTTGTACGTCACCGCGTTCTTGACGGTCGAAAGTTCCACAAACTTTTGTGTGACAGTGTGTATGCAAGCCAAGCTTGAGCGGAATTCCGTCGAAAAAACCATCCAAGTTTTTTCAGACGGAAAATTTGCTTGTGTGTACGGGGCTTTAGAGTCTGCAAAAGACTTGAGACTGGGGTGGAGGTTCACCTTCCAGCAGCACAATGACCCTAAACATCCAGCCAGAGCTACAATGGAATGGTTTAGCTCAAAGCATATTAATGTGTTAGCATGGCCCAGTCAAAGTCCAGACCTAAATCCAACTGAGAATCTGTGGCAAGACTTGAAAATTGCTGTTCGCAGATGCTCTCCATCCAATCTGACAGAGCTTGAGCTATTTTGCAATGAAAAATGGGCAAAAATGTCCTTCTCTAGATGTGCAAAGCTGGTAGAGACATCCCCAAAAAGACGTGCAGGTGTAATTGCAGTGAAAGGCGGTTCTACAAAGTATTGACTCAGGGGGGCACCATACAAATGCACCCCACACTTTTCACATATTTGTTTGTAAAAAAAAAGGGAAAACCATTTATGATTTTCCTTCCACTTCACAATTATGTGTCACTTTGTGTTTATCACATAAAATCCCAATAAAATACATTTACATTTTTGGTTGTAACATGAAAAGATTTGGAAAATTTCAAGGGGCATGAATACTTTTTCAAGGCACTGTGTATATACAAAATATATATATATATATATATATATATATATATATATATATATTTTTTTTTTTTTTTTTTTTTTTGACACATTACGTGACCCTTTCCAAGTGTCAGCTGTTAAAAAGATCACATTTTTTTATGTTATCTTTTCTTTTATGCCACCATATGTACTTATGTATACTAATTGTTAAAATTCAATAAACAAATTTGACAAGAAAAAAAGAAAAAAAAGATCTCATGACCATTCTGTGTACGTTTCCAGCTGCTGCAGATGTTCAGATGAGGGGGGTACACATAGGGTTGCCACCTGTTCAGGATTCACCTGGACAGTTCAGGTTTTGAATCATGTGTTCGGGTTTCAGTCTACCTGAAACCCGGACACAATATTCAGACAGGTATGTGGCTTAGAACAGGGCCCTCGTAGGAGGGTGAGGGGAGCGCTATGCATGGCACATTACTATTCTCTTTGGAGTGCCCAAAGGTGTCCCAGGCCTTTTACAGTCCTATAGCTCAGAGGGCTCCAAACATTCTAAAGAAAGGGCCAGTTTACTGTCCTTCAGACTTTAGGGTGGCCAGACTGTGCCCAGTGGGAGTAAACAATGCCCAATCTTTGGTATTAGGGGGAGAAATAGTTGGTGTCCATGGGAGGAAATGTGCCCAAATTTTTGTAGTCGTTAGAAGAAATGATGCCCAATTGTTGATGTCAGTGGAAGGAATACTGCCCATTGTTGGTGTCAATAGTAGGAATAATGACTCAAGGGCCCGATAAAGGCAAGCAAAGGGCCGCAGTTTGGAGACCACTGTTATAGTGTATAAAATATATAATTTTGCTAAAGCGTTCAGGGTTGGCTTGAAGAAAAAGTAGAAACCCTTAGGTACACACACATAGAAATAAAATTTGGATTCAGTAGACTGTGTGTTAGTTTCAATGTGATATAAAAAGAAATGAGAAGGATAAGAGCAAACTGTAAGTTGAAGTCACTCAAAGCTGCCAAATAAATTCTATTTTTACTTTTGGAGCAAACAGACAAAAAAAAGAACTCACAGGGTTTAAACTTTTTATTTTTTTTATTTTTATCTAAATTGAAAAAGAAGCTTTGGCTCTAGGTACACTTCAAGTTTATAATTTGTAGCTTGTAGGTGAATCTTTGATTAAAGAGTGTTTATGAAACAAGCCAGCATGTTGTACTTGACCTCTGACTGTGTCTCGGCAGTTCAGAACGGTACCCACCTTAATTATACAAGAATAAATGGATTATTGTGGAGGGGAAGTACTTATCTCCTGACACTGCGGTCACCCTGCACAGAAGGGTCATTCATGAACAAGCAATAATCACAAACATTTTTATTTTATATAATGAGAGCACACTGAGCCAGTCACATCGGTCTCTGCACCAGAGGAGCTTACGCTCTAATATCTAAAATAATATTGAATCGGTTCTTAGCCTGAGGGTGTGTTTAGGTTGAGGTAGGGTTGTGTTTTGCATCATTTAGTAGTTCACTGAGAATAAAATAATGTTTCTTTGCACAGTATCTCACAAAAGTGAGTACACCCCACACATTTTTGTAAGTTTTTTATTCTATCTTTTCATGTGACAACACTGAAGAAATTACACTTTGCTACAATGTAAAGTAGTGATTGTACAGCTTGTATAACAGTGTAAATTTGCTGTCCCCTCAAAATAACTCAACGAACAACCATTAATGTCTAAACCGCTGGAAATAAAAGTGAGTACAGCCTAAATCCTACCCCACCACTGGTAAAAATATGGGGCTCCTACGATCTATGGTTCCAGAGATACGGGGGGCTCTTTGCGCAGCCTGTAAGGGGCTACATACAGAGCGGTCAGTTTAAATACAAGCTGACACACTCTGCAGCAGACTGGGAGGATGAGCTCACAGTGCCTCTCACTTCTTGCCAGAGGCACTGAGCTCAATGGACAGCTTGGAGTCTTGGACCAATGGTAAAGTACCATTAGCCCCAGCTGTCCAATAAAAATATTGCAGTGGAGGCACGCCTCTCACTGCAGTGTCATAGAAGGGGAATGTGTCTAAAAGATAAATACTCTCTTCCAGCCCAGCCCTCATAAAGGGGCGCTCCGGCCACCATATGTTTTTTTTTTAAAGTCAGCAGCTACAAACACTGTAGCTGCTGACATTTAATAAGGACACTTACCTGTCCAACAAGCCCGCGATATCGCCCCCCCCCCCCCCCCATCCATCTTAACAGATCTTAACCGCCATCTTAACGGAGGGAAACAGGCAGTGGAGCCTTGCGGCTTCACTGCCTGTTTCCGACTGCGCATGCGCGAGTCACGCGGCGCTTTGTGAATGGCCCTGTTGTGTTCTGAGACACACACATGTCCCAGAAGGCAACAGGGCCACTCGCCGAAGAGGAGGAAGCGCCGCGGAATAGGAAGAGGCAGATTAGGAAGACTGCCTAGCAACAGGTATTTTGAAAATATTTTTTCAAATGTTTTCATTTTTAATTTTTTTTAAATATTAATGCTATTTTTTTATTTCTTTTTAGGATGGCCCTCCGCTTTAACTACAAGGAAATACACAGGTTTATATGTATAAGGTTTACCTACAATCCCATGTTTTTTCACACAGTTAAGAGGGAGAATGAGAATCTGCTGCTGTTGAAAAGCAACTGTTATATTCGAGCTAAATCATATATTATTATGCTATATGTTATAACATAATGGTTTATTATTTATTTACTGTGCAATCACTGACTGGAAGTCATAACTTCAAACCTCAGTAATTTTTTTCCATTAAGCCACCTGCTTGAGTACAGTTTTTGAAACAAATAGTAAATTATCTTAAAAAAAATATATAATAATTATTTGTATATTACTTACTTATGGTAATTAACCCCTTGCCATCCAGGCTGATCCTGACACTTCTCTCCTACATGTAATAATTATTTTTTTTCTAGAAAATTACCTTAGAACCCCCAAACATTATATATATTGTTTTGCAGACACACTATGGAATAAAATGTTGGTTGTTGCAACTTTTTATGTTACACGGTATTTGTGCAGCAATTTTTCAAATGCGTTTTTTGGGGAAAAAAAGTTTCATGAATATATATATATATATATATATATATATATATATATATATATATATATATATGTAATATATATAAAAAACTAAAAAATACTAAAGATAACTCAGATTTTTTTGTATAATGTGAAAGTTGATGTTATGCCAAGTAAATAGATATGTAACATGTTATGCTTTAAAATTGCGCACACTTGTGGAATGGCGCCAAACTTCAAAAAAATCTCCATTTCAAATTTTTGTACAGATTACATGTTTAGAGTTACAGAGGTCTAGAGCTAGAGTTATCGCTCTCGCCCAAACGATTGCAGCGTATATAACCTGTGTGTATCTGGCTCTGATGCTAGCCAGTGCCTCACCAGCCACTGGCCTCACCGCACGTCCCTGGCTCTGACATTTACCGCAGTGCTGTACACAGAACACTGACCCAGTCACATCAGTCTCTGCACCAGAGGAGCTTACACTCTAGGGTTGCCACACACACATTATTATTCTTTGCTCCATACAAAGCTCATAGTCTAATCTCTCCGGTGTGGTCACACACTCTGTGGCTTGTCAGCTCCAATATGTTTTGCTTCCCTCTGCCAGACTGTTGCTTTCGCTGTTTTATTTCCAGAATATTGTACCAGCTGCATTACCCAGAATCCTCTGGGGACTTTTAGGATCCATATAATTCACTCTTGGTGGTAGACTTTCCTACAAATCACAAGTCTAAGGCAAAAAACAAAACAAAGAAAAAACAAGGTGAACGGCTCTATATTTATTATATAGTCTTCAACTTTACAACTATCTGAAAGCATCCCCCAGTATCAGCACCCTCCAATTAGCCCCGTATTATAGGGCCGCGATAGCGACATTAAATATCATTTTATCACATGAGCCAGACGGAGCAGAGTGATATATTTAGCTGGGAATTGTATCTTAAAACGTACCCCTAAAATACCTTATTAATTTTGCATTAGAACCAAAACCCATTGCTTTATTGGCCCATTAAAATTCACTTTAGATGATTCGAGCCCTTCTGCTTTTTATCACCTGAAAAATATCCTAATGGAGGTATAAAACAAAACTTAGACTGCTGTGATTATTTTTTATTATCTCAATAAAACTTTTAAAAAGCTTCTTACAATAAAATGTTGTGGGAATGCATGTCAGGGTATAAAAATATCGACACAAAAGGGGAAAATATATATTGGGTAGGGTCAGACAGCGCTACCGCCGGCCCGATGAGTGCCGAGCGTCTCCTGTGGTCTTGTATTTAATAATAATAGCAGCAATCAGAGACACTTGGTTCGGCATTCTGAAAGTGTGTGAACTGAAGTGCCTTTTAAAAAGAAAAGTTTTGTATTTGGCAGAAGGAGCCGGAGAATGAAAATGACAGCAATACATTCTCAGTACGTAAAGCTAGATCTTCTATTGTTGGTATCCAGTGCTGAAATCAACTGTCTCGTTAGTTAAGCTGACTTGCTTTGGTGAGGCTATATGCCACCCACAAAAAAGCACCCACAAAAAAAAAAAAAAAAGGACAAGCTGGGTTTGGCCTGAACTTGGTTTGATCCCAGTTTAGCAGAAACAATGGTAACCTGTCACAAAAGGGCAGGGATGCTTGTGATATCATTAACCTAATATGGCCACGTAGGACAAGAACATCGGCCAAATGTGGCAATGTGGCCGTATTAGGTCATTTATGTCACAACCTCCCTGCCTCTTTGCGTATGTATATGTCACAGTCAGGGGACTGGCTAGGAGACCAATAGCTATAGCAGTTGAGAGGCTCCCATTGACCAACTGCACAAGCAGGTCCCCAGGGGTGCAGGGACTTAGCACTAACTGGTATTCACCAGTGCTCCTGAAGGTGGAGATGGGTTTTGCTGCAGGTTAGTATTAGATTGCAGGGTGAAAGCGCACGGGCGCGCAGCATGACAGCTCTTGGCACAAAAGGGGTTATTTAAATGGACCTGTTACTTTGCCTCCTTGCTGTCCAGTCTACAGCGTTCCTGAGAGACCCCTTGTACCTGTTTTGACTACTACTTGATTCCTGTTACCCAGCTTGCCTCTGACGACCCCTCGCTTGCTGCCTGCCTCCGACCCCGGCTTGTCTGACGATTCTCCTGCCTGTTGTCTCGGTGCCATACCCGCCTGCCTGTGTTTGACCCGGCCTGTCTACGACTAAGCCTTGCCTGCCGCCTTGCTGTTGTTCCTGCCATCCAGCATCCTATCCTATCTGCTTGAAGGTCCACAGAGTGTTCCGAACTACAAGACACATTCCCCCTTGATCCAGCGTGTGTGTTCCTGCTGCTCCTGTTCCTCGCTGACCTCATTTCCAGCCTGCATCTGGTACCCCTCTGCTCCTAGAGTCTGGAACCAGCCCTTGCATCAGTGACCTGCTAGGCGCTTGTGCCCCTTCTGTGCTCCCGAACATCTGACCTCTCTACCAGGAGTTCTTGAGCCAGAGGAATACGAGTAGCCGCTCCCAGCATCCGTGGGCTCAGCCATCAGGTACGTGACATCAGGGATGAAGCAGAAACATAGTCAGTAAACAAGTTAAAGCTCAATAACATGTGGTTGCAGTTTGGGATCAAGCAGAAGTGTAATTGAGGAACAAACCAAAGGTTGGTAACGAGTGGTAGCAGGCATAAGAACAGCTACAGGTACACAAAGGAACAAGATATTGGCTGCAGAGAGCACAATTATCTGGCAAACAGGAAGTGTAGAAGCGTGCCTTAAAACAAGAAGTTCCTGGGAGGAGCAAAGTGTTAAAGGTTCACCAGAAATAAGAGATAGGGAGCTGTCTAGTATCTCAGGTGGCTCAGCAAGAAGAGGTTGTGGGGTTCAAATCCCGATTCCTGACAATGTAGCCGTGAGAAAAAAATGCCCCCACCGCAGCTAATTGGGTTGGCAGGGATGTAATCAGGTGACAGCTTCCCACAGGTTCTGCTGAACTGGGTGCAGATGGAATTTAGACTGAAACCAGTTTATTCCGCTTCTTAAGGAAAGGCCATCTATTGAAAAAACAGTAAGAGAATTCTACCACCAATCATCAGAGTCCAAAGAGATGCTATATTAAATAATCAATTGAAAGAAAGCCAACTCTTTTTGAGGATTTAGGCTGTCTTTGAGCTCCCAAAAATGTATTGGCTTTCTTTCAATTTATTTACATAGTTACATAGTAGGCGAGGTTGAAAAAAGACACAAGTCCATCAAGTCCAACCTGTGTGCGTGCTATTATGTTAGCATTACATTGTATATCCCTGTATGTTGTGGTCGTTCAGGTGCCTAGCTAATAGTTTTTTGAAATTATCAATGCTCTCCGCTGAAACCACCACCTGTGGAAGAGAATTCTTGCGGCTCTTACAGTAAAGAACCCTCTGCGCACTTTAAGGTTAAACCACTTCTCTTCTAATTCTAGGGAATGGCTGCGTGTCTTTTTAAATTCCCTTTAACGGAAAGATTTTCTCTATCCTATTGTGGGGTCACCAGTACGGTATTTGTACATTGAAATCATATCCCCTCTCAAGCGTCTCTTCCTCAGAGAGAATACGTTCAGTGCTCATAACCTTTCCTCATAACTAAGATCCTCCGGTCCTTTTATTAGCTTAGTTGTCCTTCTATAGACTCTCTCCAGTTCCAGTACATCCTTCCTGAGGACTGGTGTCCAGAACTGGACAGCATACCCCAGGTGCGGCCAGACCAGAGTCTTGTAGAGCGGGAGAATTATCGTTTTATCTCTGGGGTCAATCCCCTTTTTAAATGGATGCCAATATTCTGTTTTCTTTGCTTACAGCAGCTTCGCATTGCATGCCATTGCTGAGCCTATCATCTACTAGGACCCCCAGGCCCTTTTCCATCCAAGATTTCCCCAGAGGTTCTCCCCCTAGTGAGTAGATTGCATTGATATTTTTGCCACCCAAATGCATTATTTCACATTAAACCTCATTTGCCATGTTGTTGCCCACACCATTAATTTGTTCAGATCTTCTTGAAAGGTTTCCACATCCTGCGGAGAAGTTATTGCCCTGCTTAGATTATTATCGTCCGCAAATTCAGAGATTGAACTATTTACCCCATCCTCCAGATCGTTTATGAATAAATGAAATAGGACTGGTCCCAGAACAGAACTCTGGGGGACCCCACTTTCCACCCCTGCCCATTCCGAGTACTCCCCATTTATCACCACCCTCTGAACTCACCCTTGTAGCCAGTTTTCAATCCATGTACTCACCCTATGGTCCATGCCAACTGACCTTATTTTGTACAGTAAACATTTATGGGGAATTGTGTCAAATGCTTTTGAAAAATCCAGATACACCACGTCTACGGGCCTTCCTTTATCTAGATGGCAGCTCACCTCCTCATAAAAGGTTAGTAGGTTAGTTTGGCAAGAACGATTCTTCATGAATCTATGCTGATTGATTACTACTGAAGATACCGTTGTTATTACTAAAATCTTTTATATAGTCCCTTATCATCCTCTCCAAGAGCTTGCATACTATTGATGTTAGGCTAACTGGTCTGTAATTCCCAGGGATGTATCTTGGCCCTTTTTTAAATATTGGAACAGTCACAAATCAGCTGCGGTGCTGATCTGTGTCTTACCCTTTACTGCTGTAGATCAGCTGGTTCCTGTGGTACCACATGCTTGCGTTCAGCTCTTGCTGCACTCAGCAATTATGGGTGTCGCTGGCTTCACCTGTTGACTTTTATATCCTTCCTTCTGCTACTTCCTGTCCAGCCTCCTATGTGCTTATCTATTTACATTCCACTCAGACCAGTTTCTGGTTGCTTGAGCAACACTTGTTCCTAGCACCCTGTGTGTAACTTGTTTAACCCGACCCCTCATGAACTGATCTCTTGTCTACCAACTCGGCTAGTTCTCCTGATTACGTTGTCTGCTGCCCACCCTGACCTTGGCTCTCTATACGGCTCTCCTTTGCTTCATCCATCCATCCCTGTCTGGCAGTGTCTTCTGGTACTCCCCTCTGCTAGCAGGGTGAACCTAGGAGTCGTGACCTGGGGTCAGCACACAGCTAAGCCCAAACCCTCATGAGGGGGTCCCTGGCAGAATACCAGCTGGCCCTTAGGTTCCACGCCCTGGGGTATAACTAATAGACCTGTGATCGCTGTTTCCAAAATTGTCCCATATTTCCACATCCGTGATCAGGTCTGTATTGTTGGTAATCAGTAGGTCTAGTAACACTTTTTTTATTGTTGGTGAATATACAATCTGACCCATGGAATTGTTCTGCAAGACATTTAGGAACTGGTGAGATTTAGATGAATGCACGGTTCCTTCTGCCCAGTCTGTCTGGAAAATTAAAATCCCCCATTGTAATGACACTTCCCATCCTTGCCGCTAATCCAAATTGTGATAGGAGGTCTGTCTCCTCCTCCTCTCTCTGGTTAGGGGGCCTATAGCATACTCCCAGTGTTACTTTCCCCTTAGTTTCTTCCCTTTGTAGCTCTACCCATAAGGCAGGGCCGGCCCAAGACATTGTGCTGCCTGGGACCAAGAATGAAATGCTGCCCCCCCCCCCAAAAAAGAAATCACGCCCACAAAAAGACCCCCACATTCATTATTTTATATCATGATAACTAAAGGGGACCTATTATGGCTTAATACATGTATATAGGAGTATAAAGAGGACCTGTCATAGCACTATACATGTATAGGAGTATAAAGAGGACCTGTCATGGCTCTATAGATGTATATAGGAGTATAAAGAGAACCTGTCATGGCTCCATACATGCATATGTTAGTATAAAGAGGACCTGTCATGGCTCCATAGATGTATATAGGAGAATAAAGAGGACCTGTCATGGCTCTATACATGTAAATAGAAGTATAAAGAGGACCTGTCATGGCTCTATACATGTATATAGAAGTATAAAGAGGGCCTGTAAGGGTTCTATACATGTATATAGAAGTATAAAGAGGACCTGTCATGGCTCTATACATGTATATAGGAGTATAAAGAGAACCTGTCATGGCTCTATACGTGTTAATAAGAGTATCAAGAGAACCTGTCATGGCTCTATACATGTATATAGGAGCATAAAGAGGACCTGTCATGGAACTATACATGTATATAGGAGTATAAAGAGGACCTGCCATGGTTGTTTACATATATAGGAGTATAAAGAGGACCTGTCATGGCTCTATAAATGTATGTAGGAGAATAAAGAAGACCAGTCATGGCACTAAACATGTTTATATAAGTATAAAGAGGACATGCCATGGCACTATACATGTATATAGGGGTAGAAAGTGAACCTGTCATGGCTCTATAAATCTAAATGAATATAAAGAGGAAATGTCTTGGCTCTACACATGTTTATAGGAGTATAAAAGGACCTGTCAGGGCTCTACACGTGTATGCAGGAATATAAAGAGGACCTGTCATGGCTCTATACATGTATGTATGAGTGTAAAGAGGACATGGCATGGCTCTATACATATATATAGGAGTATAAAAGGACCTGTGCGTGGATGGCAGCTGCGATGTCCACCGACCACCCGCGATCGCTCCACTGAGAGCCAAAACGGGGATCTGTCAATGTAAACAGACACATTCCCATTCTGACAGGGGAGGAGAGACAGATCTTCCGTTCCTAGTTATCAAGAACAGAGATCTCTCTCATCCTGTAGTCAGTCCCCTCCCCCCACACTTAGAAACACCTCCCAGGAAACACATTTAACCCCTTCCCTATCAGTGCATTTTTATAGCACTGATCACTGTATAAATGTCAATGGTCCCAAAAATGTGTCAAAAGTGTCCAATCTGTCCACCACAATGTCGTAGTCCCGCTAAAAATCGAAGATCACTGCCATTGCTAGTAAAAAAAAAAAAAAAAAAATGCCATAATTCTATCCCCTATTTTGTAGATGCTATAACTTTTGTGCAAACTAATCATGTACACTAATTTCTTTTTTTTTTTTTTTTACCAAAAGTATGTAGAAGAATACATATTGGCTTAAACTGATGAAGAAATGTGTTTGTTTTTCCTTTGGTTATTTATTATGCAAGAAGTAAAAAATATTGTGTTTTTTTCAAAATTGTCACTCTTTTTGTTTATAGTGCAAAAAAACGCAGAAGTGATCAAATACCACCAAAAGAAATCTCTATTTGTGGGAAAAAAAGGACGTCAATTTTGTTTGGGTACAACGTCACACGACCGTGCAATTGTCAGTTAAAGCGACGCAGTGCCATATCGCAAAAAAAAGAATGGTTGAAGCACATTATTTCTATTATTACATTGTTATATAAAATTAAATAGTTTAACTCACCATAATGCAGAATTAGTTGGAGCCCTGAGTATGTCACTTGCCGTGTCACCTGCCGCACATTGTAGATTGTCATTTGCCATGTCACCTGCCCCCCGTTGTGGATTGTCACTTGCCACAACGTCACCTGACACACATTGCAGATTGTCACTTGCCACAACGTCACCTGCCACACATTGCAGATTGTCACTTGCCACAACGTCACCTGCCACACATTGCAGATTGTCACTTGCCACGTCACCTGCCACACATTGCAGATTGTCACTTGCCACGTCACCTGCCACACGTTGTGGATTGTCACTTGCCACAACATCACCTGCCACACATTGCAGATTGTCACTTGCCATGTCACCTGCCCCACGTTGTGGATTGTCACTTGCCACAACGTCACCTGCCACACATTGCAGATTGTCACTTGCCACGTCACCTGCCACACATTGCAGATTGTCACTTGCCACGTCACCTGCCACACATTGCAGATTGTCACTTGACACGTCACCTGCCACACGTTGTGGATTGTCACTTGCCACAACATCACCTGCCACACATTGCAAATTGTCACTTGCCACAACGTCACCTGCCACACATTGCAGATTGTCACTTCCCACAACGTCACCTGCCACACATTGCAGATTGTCACTTGCCACAACGTCACCTGCCACACATTGCAGATTGTCACTTGCCACGTCACCTGCCACACATTGCAGATTGTCACTTGCCACGTCACCTGCCACACGTTGTGGATTGTCACTTGCCACAACATCACCTGCCACACATTGCAGATTGTCACTTGCCATGTCACCTGCCCCACGTTGTGGATTGTCACTTGCCACAACGTCACCTGCCACACATTGCAGATTGTCACTTGCCACGTCACCTGCCACACATTGCAGATTGTCACTTGCCACGTCACCTGCCACACATTGCAGATTGTCACTTGCCACGTCACCTGCCACACATTGCAGATTGTCACTTGACACGTCACCTGCCACACGTTGTGGATTGTCACTTGCCACAACATCACCTGCCACACATTGCAGATTGTCACTTGCCACAACGTCACCTGCCACACATTGCAGATTGTCACTTGCCACAACGTCACCTGCCACACATTGCAGATTGTCACTTGCCACAACGTCACCTGCCACACATTGCAGATTGTCACTTGCCACGTCACCTGCCACACATTGCAGATTGTCACTTGCCACGTCACCTGCCACACGTTGTGGATTGTCACTTGCCACAACATCACCTGCCACACATTGCAGATTGTCACTTGCCATGTCACCTGCCCCACGTTGTGGATTGTCACTTGCCACAACGTCACCTGCCACACATTGCAGATTGTCACTTGCCACGTCACCTGCCACACATTGCAGATTGTCACTTGCCACGTCACCTGCCACACATTGCAGATTGTCACTTGCCACGTCACCTGCCACACATTGCAGATTGTCACTTGACACGTCACCTGCCACACGTTGTGGATTGTCACTTGCCACAACATCACCTGCCACACATTGCAGATTGTCACTTGCCACAACGTCACCTGCCACACATTGCAGATTGTCACTTCCCACAACGTCACCTGCCACACATTGCAGATTGTCACTTGCCACAACGTCACCTGCCACACATTGCAGATTGTCACTTGCCACGTCACCTGCCACACATTGCAGATTGTCACTTGCCACGTCACCTGCCACACGTTGTGGATTGTCACTTGCCACAACATCACCTGCCACACATTGCAGATTGTCACTTGCCATGTCACCTGCCCCACGTTGTGGATTGTCACTTGCCACAACGTCACCTGCCACACATTGCAGATTGTCACTTGCCACGTCACCTGCCACACATTGCAGATTGTCACTTGCCACGTCACCTGCCACACATTGCAGATTGTCACTTGCCACGTCACCTGCCACACATTGCAGATTGTCACTTGACACGTCACCTGCCACACGTTGTGGATTGTCACTTGCCACAACGTCACCTGCCACACATTGCAGATTGTCACTTGCCACAACGTCACCTGCCACACATTGCAGATTGTCACTTGCCACAACGTCACCTGCCACACATTGCAGATTGTCACTTGCCACGTCACCTGCCACACATTGCAGATTGTCACTTGCCACGTCACCTGCCACACGTTGTGGATTGTCACTTGCCACAACATCACCTGCCACACATTGCAGATTGTCACTTGCCATGTCACCTGCCCCACGTTGTGGATTGTCACTTGCCACAACGCCACCTGCCACACATTGCAGATTGTCACTTGCCACGTCACCTGCCACACATTGCAGATTGTCACTTGCCACGTCACCTGCCACACATTGCAGATTGTCACTTGCCACGTCACCTGCCACACATTGCAGATTGTCACTTGACACGTCACCTGCCACACGTTGTGGATTGTCACTTGCCACAACATCACCTGCCACACATTGCAGATTGTCACTTGCCATGTCACCTGCCCCACGTTGTGGATTGTCACTTGCCACAACGTCACCTGCCACACATTGCAGATTGTCACTTGCCACGTCACCTGCCACACATTGCAGATTGTCACTTGCCACGTCACCTGCCACACGTTGTGGATTGTCACTTGCCACAACATCACCTGCCACACATTGCAGATTGTCTCTTGCCACATCACCTGGCACATGTTGTGGATTGTCACTTGTCACAACGTCACCTGCAACACATTGGGGAATGTCACTTGCCACATCACCTGCCACACGTTGTGGATTGTCACTTGCTACAATGTCACCTGCCACACGTTGTGGATTGTCAGTTGCCCCGTCACCTGCCACACATTGTGGATTGTCACTTGCCATGTCACCTGCCACACATTGTGGATTGTCACTTGCCACAACGTCACCTGCCACCTATTGGGGATTGTCACTTGCCACGACATCCCCTGCCACACATTGCGGATTGTCACTTGCCATGACGTCACCTGTCACACATTACGGATTATTGAAGGAGGAGATGCAGGGGAAGCCGCCCATCTCCTGGAGGGAATAACTGCCCGCACCATAGATGGGGTAAGTCCGGGGCTGGTAACCGACACGGGGGGGTGTGTTCTGGTGACCCTACCGACTGGGGGAGGGGGTGGTTGTGGGTGCATTGTCTGCAAATATACCATCAACCTCCATGGCTTAAAGTATTGATGTTGCTTTAAACAATCTGGTTTCCAGCCAGGTGGCTTCTACACCTCAGAGAATCTCTATTTGTGGGAAAAAAAGGACGTCAATTTTGTTTGGGTACAACGTCACACGACCGTGCAATTGTCAGTTAAAGCGACGCAGTGCCATATCGCAAAAAAAAGAATGGTTGAAGCACATTATTTCTATTATTACATTGTTATATAAAATTAAATAGTTTAACTCACCATAATGCAGAATTAGTTGGAGCCCTGAGTATGTCACTTGCCATGTCACCTGCCGCACATTGTAGATTGTCATTTGCCATGTCACCTGCCCCCCGTTGTGGATTGTCACTTGCCACAACGTCACCTGCCACACATTGCAGATTGTCACTTGCCACAACGTCACCTGCCACACATTGCAGATTGTCACTTGCCACGTCACCTGCCACACATTGCAGATTGTCACTTGACACGTCACCTGCCACACGTTGTGGATTGTCACTTGCCACAACATCACCTGCCACACATTGCAGATTGTCACTTGCCATGTCACCTGCCCCACGTTGTGGATTGTCACTTGCCACAACGTCACCTGCCACACATTGCAGATTGTCACTTGCCACGTCACCTGCCACACATTGCAGATTGTCACTTGCCACGTCACCTGCCACACATTGCAGATTGTCACTTGCCACGTCACCTGCCACACATTGCAGATTGTCACTTGCCACGTCACCTGCCACACGTTGTGGATTGTCACTTGCCACAACATCACCTGCCACACATTGCAGATTGTCTCTTGCCACATCACCTGCCACATGTTGTGGATTGTCACTTGTCACAACATCACCTGCAACACATTGTGGATTGTCACTTGCCACATCACCTGCCACACGTTGTGGATTGTCACTTGCTACAATGTCACCTGCCACACGTTGTGGATTGTCAGTTGCCCCGTCACCTGCCACACATTGTGGATTGTCACTTGCCACGTCACCTGCCACACGTTGCAGATTGTCACTTGCCACGTCACCTGCCACACATTGTGGATTGTCACTTGCAGCAACGTCACCTGCCACCTATTGGGGATTGTCACTTGCCACGACATCCCCTGCCACACATTGCGGATTGTCACTTGCCATGACCTCACCTGTCACACATTACGGATTATTGAAGGAGGAGATGCAGGGGAAGCCGCCCATCTCCCGGAGGGAATAACTGCCCGCACCATAGATGGGGTAAGTCCGGGGCTGGTAACCGACACGGGGGGGGGGGGTGTTCTGGTGACCCTACCGACTGGGGGAGGGGGTGGTTGTGGGTGCATTGTCTGCAAATATACCATCAACCTCCATGGCTTAAAGTATTGATGTTGCTTTAAACAATCTGGTTTCCAGCCAGGTGGCTTCTACACCTCAGAGAAGCTCTACAATCTCTTTGGCTTATAATGTGATGTAAAGAAAATTGAAATTGAAATGCCATAATAGTGTAATATGTCCAGATAGGATACTATTCATACAAAAGTCAGGGGGGCAATCCAAAGAATAACCTACATGTGTTGGGAGTCCAAAAATGTCACCCTTCATCAGGTCTAATAAAAAATGTAAGGACATCTCCAGATCAATACAAAATCCATACAATATCCTCAGTGTCATAGTTAAAACCAAATACCCAATAGGCAATAGCATTAGATTTATAAATATGGCTGTCAGTGTCAAGTAACATTGAATTGCTCAATATATGAGAATCTAAACAATACAAATGAACATCAATAAAAGAAAAATAAATAAACATAAAAAATAATACAAAAAAAAAGTATATCAATTAAAGGGTATGTCCACCTATGCACCTTAAAAAAAATTAAAAATGATACAGTCGCTGTCAATGTGACCACGCTGACCAATGCTCCTACACCGCTTCCAGAGCTGTGTGAGTAGTATTCATATGTACGGATGTGTTGTACACCGGCAACTATGAGTGCCAGATGATTGTAAACAGATACAGATAAGTTCAACGAGGGAGGAAGAAGTGCGGAAACTTTTAGGAAGGAATTATTATTAATATTAAATATTATTATTTTCCTTTTTAAGTGCAAAAGTGAAGATACTTTTTAATGTCTGGCAACGCTAAATAGGTAAAAAAAAATAGAGAATCAGAATGATAAAAAACTAATCTCATTAAATAAAACAATAAATGAAAATAAGAAAAATAGACTTTGAATAATAAAATAGACAACAGACAATGGATGACAAATGTGAGAACCTGAATAATAAAACAAATCAATTCAGTCCATCACATGGGATAAAATAACAGTAATTATAACAATAATAATAGTAAAAATAATAAAAATATTTATTAATAAAATCGTATATCCTGATTAAAATGTGAATCCAATGAGAATAGATATATAAGAAAAATGTATAAAAAAAATGAATAGGTACAGTGCCTTAAAAAGTATTCATACCCCTTGAAATTTTACAACCAAAAACGTAAATGTATTTTATTGGGATTTTATGTGAAAAACCAACACAAAGTGCCACATAATTGTGAAGTAGAAGGAAAAATGATAAATTGTTTTTATTTATTTTTTTACAGATAAATAACTTAAAAGTGTAGCATGCGTTTGTATTCAGCCCCCTTTATTCTGATACCCCTAACTAAAATCTAGTTTAACCAATTGCCTTCAGAAGTCACCTAATTAGTAAATAGAGTCCACCTGTGTGTAATTTCTTCTCAGTATGAATACAGCTGTTCTGTGAAGCCCTCAGAGGTTTGTTAGAGAACCTTAGTGAACAAACAGCATCACAAAGGCCAAGAAACACACCAGACAGGTCAGGGACAAAGTTGGGGAGAAGTTTAAAGCAGGGCTAGGTTATAAAAAAATATCCCAAGCTTTGAACATCTCACGGAGCTCTGTTCAATCCATCTTCCGAAAATTGATCAACTGCAAACCTACCAAGACATGGTCGTCCACCTAAACTGACCGGCCAGGCAAGGAGAGTATTCATCAGAGAAACAGCCAAGAGGCCCATGGTAACTCTGGAGGAGCTGCAAAGATCCACAGCTTAGGTGGGAGGATTTGTCCACAGGACAATTATTAGCATAGCTCCCAACTGTACCTGATTTCAAGGGACTGTCCCTGATTTGGAGCAATGTCCCTCTGTCCCTCTTTACCCCTCATATGTGCCTCATTTTGGTCTGATGCATATAGTTTTTTCCATATGCGCTTTTAAAAAAAAAGTGTTTACCAGTGCTAAACCTTTCATCTAAATTCAAAATTGCTGCATTTTTAAATGTTAAAAGCCAATATAAAAGAATTGGAGTGGCAAAAAAAGTCCTTGTGGATTTAATTAACTTTTTTTTTTTTGATTAACCCTTTCCTGCCGAGCGTACGCAGATATGCGTACTCGGGTTCCGGGGGGTATACCGGGATGATGCCCGCACCTGCAGGCATCATCCCGGTACCGTTTTGTTCAGCGGGCGATTGGCTTTCCAGCCATAACAACCGATGCGGCTAAAAGCTGCTCGGCTGTTATGCCGGAGTGGCGGGAGGGGACGTCCCCCCTCCCGCCGCCTCCCGCCGCTGTTACCGGTGCTCCCGCTCGATCGGGAGCACCGATCCCTGCTGCAATGCCTCCGGCCGCTGGGGAGGAACTGGAACGAAGCCGTAATCGGCTTCGTTCCAGTCTCCTCATAGTAAACATGGAAGCGACGTCATGACGTCACTTCCCGTTTACTCGGCTGCCAATGGCGCCGGTTTTAAAAAAATATCCGGTATTCAGAATCGTCGTTTTTGGCGATCTGAATACACTGAAGTGTAAAGGAGGGGTGGGGGGTCTTTTAGACCCTCGATCCCTCCATAAAGAGTACCTGTCACCACCTATTACTGTCACAAGGGATGTTTACATTCCTTGTGACAGCAATAAAAGTGATCAAATTTATTTTTATTTTTTTTAAACAATTTAGTAATTTTAAAATAAATAAAAAAATAAAAAATTTTTTTTTAAAGCGCCCGCCGTCCCCGCGAGCTCGCAAAGCAAAGAAAACGCATACGGAAGTCGCGCCCGCGTATGTAAACGGTGTTCAAATCACACATGTGAGGTATCGCCACGATCGTCAGAGCGAGAGCAATAATTCTAGCACTAGACCTCCTCTGTAACGCTAACCTGGTAACCGTAAAAAATGTTTAAAGCGTTGCCTATTGAGATTTTTAGGTACCGTACTTTGTCGTCAATCCACAAGTGCATGCAATTATAAAGTGTGACATGTTTGGTATCTATTTACTCGGCGTAACATTATCTTTCACATTATGCAAAAAAAATGGGATAATTTTACTGTTTTGTTTTTTTTAATTCATGAAAGTGTACCTTTTCCCAAAAAGTTGCATTTAAAACACCGCTGCGCAAATACCGTGTGACATAAAATATTGCAACAATCGCCGTTTTATTCTCTAGAGTCTCTCTTAAAAAAATATATATAATGTTTGGGGGTTCCAAGTAATTTTCTAGTAGAAAATATGGATTTTAACTTGTAAACACCAAATTCCAAAAATAGGCTTAGTCATGAAAGGGTTAATTCTAGTTTTAATGGGGTCTGTCCTATGCCTACATATGTTTGCAAGTAGGTGTCCCTCATTCCCATCTCAAAATGTTGGGAGGTATGTATTAGTTGTGCGCTCCACAAATCTGGTCTTTATGAAAGAGTGCCAAGAAGAAAGTCACTGTTGAAAGAAAGTCATAAGAAGTTCCATTTGCAGTTTATGAGAAGCCATGTGGAGGACACAGCAAACATGTGGAAGAAGTGGCTCTGGTCAAATGAGACCAAAATAAAACTTTTTAGCCTAAAAGCAAAACGCTATGTGTGGTGGAAAACTAACACTGCACATCACCCTGAACACACCCTCCCCACCGTGAAACATGGTGGTGGTAGTATCTTGTTGTGGGGATGTTTTTCTTCAGCAGGGACAGGGAAGCTGGTCAGAGTTGATGGGAAGATGGATGAAGCCAAATACAGGGCAATCTTAGAAGAAAACCTGTAAGGCCGCGTACACACGCGCGGACTGTTCGCCCAACTTTGTCCGCTGAACAGTGTTTGGGCGGACAGTCCGCTCGTGTGTGGGCTTTCAGCGGACAGTTTCAGCGGACAGTTTGACGGACAAGGTTTTTCGGAAATTCCGTAAAACTGTCCGCTGAAACCTTGTTTCAGCGAACAGTCCGCTCGTGTGTAGGCTTGTTCGTCAAACAAAGTTGCGCGCATGCTCAGAAAGGATTTTCACGCCGAAAGCTATAATGCAGTGTATAGGACGTCGTATTTTTCGTCCCATCGTACGTGCCGTTCACGTCATCGCGCACGGTTTCAGCAAACTGTTCGTCCGTCGTGTGTGGCCATGTCCGTCCATGCTAAGTTTGAGCGGACTGTTTGCCGAAACTGTTGGACGGACAAAGTTGGGTGAACAGTCCGCGCGTGTGTACGCGGCCTTAGAGTCTGCAAAAGACTTTGGACTGGGGTGGAGGATCACCTTCCAGCAGGACAACGACCCTAAACATACAGCCAGAGCTACAATGGAATGGTTTAGATCAAAGCATATTCATGTGTTAGAATGGCCCTGTCAAAGTCCAGACTTAAATCCAATTGAGAATCTGTGGCAAGACTTGAACATTTCTGTTCACAGACACTCTCCATCCAATCTGACAGAGCTTGAGCTATTTTGCAAACAAGAATTGGCAAACATGTCCCTCTCTAGATGTGCAAAGCTGGTAGAGACATCCCCAAACAGACTTGCAGCTGTAATTGCTGTGAAAGGCGGTTCTATAAAGTATTGACTCAGTGGGGCGCCATACAAATGTACACCCCACTTTTCACATATTTATTTGTAAAAAATGGTGTAACCCATTTATCATTTTCCTTTCACTTCACAATTATGTGCCACTTTGTGTTGGTCTATCACATAAAATCCCAAAAGAATACATTTGTGTTTTTTGGTTTGTAACATGACAAAATGTGGAAAATTTCAAGGGGTATGAATACTTTTTCCAAGGCACTGTGTATAACTCAAGCCATGCACTCACTATACAATCCAATTGTAGAATATACTAATACAGTCAACTTTTATCAGCTATCAAACAGGAACTTTGCACTGGCAGAACTGAAGTTTTCTAGCAGAGCTCATGGGACAGCAGCAGAAAAGAAAATTAGATATACATTTAAATATCAAATTAAAATATATATTAAAATATATTTATCAATTTTATTGTTTTGTCTAGATAGGTTAAATAGTGGTAAGTTCAAATTCAATATATAATTAAACAAAACTTTACATTTTTGTAAATATCTTTTCATGTGACAACATTGAAGAAATTACACTTTGCTACAATGTAAAGTAGTGAGTGTACAGCTTGTATAACTAAAGTAAATTTGCTGTCCCCTCAAAATAACTCAACACAGCCATTAAAGCGGGAGTCCACCGGGACTCCAAGTTTTTTTTTTTTTTAAAAGCCAGCAGCTAGAAATACTGCAGCTGCTGACTTTTAAAATAGTGACACTTACCTGTCCAGCGCGCCCGCGATGTCGGCACCTGAAGCCGATCTCTCGATCGTCTCTCGGGTGCTGCCGCTGCCATCTTGGGTATGGGAATCAGGAAGTGGAGCCTTTCGGCTTCATTTCCTGGTTCCCTACTGCGCATGCGTGAGTCGCGCTGCGCAATAAGGATGGACCCGCTGCCTCTGGGATCTGTGTGTTTCCCAGCAGGCAGCGGGGGACTTTCGGAAAGGGGCGTAATCTACGCCCCTTTCCGCAGAGAGCTATCCCGGAAGTGGGTGCAGATACCTGTACTGTACAGGTACCTGCACCCCCCTCCCCCCTGAAAGGTGCCAATTGTGGCGCCGGAGGGGGGGAGGGTTCTGATGAGCGGAAGGTCCACTTTAGGGTGGACCTCCGCTTTAATATCTAAACCGCTGGTAACGAAAGTGAGTACACCTCTCAGTGAAAATGTGCAAATTGGGCACAATTAGCCATTTTCCCTCCCCCGGTGTCGTGTGACTCATTGGTATTACAAGGTCTCAGGTGTGAATGGGGAGCAGGTGTGTTAAATTTGGAGTTATCACTCTCACTCTCTCATACTGGTCACTGGAAGTTCAACATGGCACCTCTGGCTTAGCCCTTCCTTCTCTGGGCTGGCTGCTCAGCTGTTGTCTAATTGCCAGCTCTCATCTCTCTCCACAGTTACCAGCTGTTCCTGATCCTGTTCGTCTGACCTGCCTAATTAAATCTGTCCAGCTCACTTCATCTCTGCCTTCGCCTTGGTCATATCACAAGAAACCATCTCCTGCGGTTCTGTTTAAAGACTGGCTTGCTGACATCCCTCTGGCTCCTTATCCTGCTTGCTGTTGCTCCACTTGGATCCCTGACTTCTGGCCTGGCTGATTACCCGATCTGGTTATTGAACTCTGGACTGGCTGACTACTCGATCCGGTTACTGGACTCTGGCTTTGCTTTGACTACGCTTACTCTATTTACCTTTTTATTTTTTATTAATAAACAAGTGTGATTTAATTGTACTTCTGTCTTGGTCTGGTTCATGGTTTCTGACAACCTTGTGGCAAAGAACTCTCTGAGGATCTGAAAAAAAGAATTGTTGATCAACATAAAGATGGGCTTTAAGAAGACTACCAAGACCATGAAACTGAGCTGCAGCATGGTGGCCAAGACCATACAGTGCTTTAACAGGACAGGTTGCACTCAGAACAAGCCTCGCCATGGTGGACCAAAGAAGTTTAGTGCACATGCTCAGCGTCATATCCAGAGGTTGTCTTTGGGAAATAGATGTATGAGTGCTGCCAGCATTGCTGCAGAGGTTGAAGGGGTGGGGGGTCAGCCTATCAGTGCTCAGAACATATGCCGCACACTGCATCAAATTGGTCTGCATGGCTGTCGTCCCAGAAGGAAGCCTCTTTTAAAGATGATACACAAGAAATCTCACAAACAGTTCGCTGAAGACAAGCAGACTAAGGACATCGATTACTGGAACCATTTCCTGTGGTTTGATGAGACCAAGATAAATGTATTTGGTTCAGATGGTGTCAAGTGTGTGTGGCTACAACCTGCTGAGGAGTACAAAGACAAGTGTGTCTTGCCTACAGTCAAGCATGGTGGTGGGAGTGTCATGGTCTGGGGCTGCATGAGTGCTGCCGACACTGGGGAGCTACAGTTCATTGAGGGAACCATGAATGTCAACATGTACTGTGACATACTGAAGCAGAGCATGATCCCCTCCTTCTGGAGACTGGACCGCAGAGCAGTATTCCAACATGATAACGACCCCAAACACACCTCCAAGACAACCACTGCCTTGCTAAAGAAGCTGAGGGTAAAGGTGATGGATTGGCCAAGCATGTCTCCAGACCTAATCCCTATGGAGCATCTGTGGGACATCCTCAAACAGAAGGTGGAGGAGCGCAAGTTCTCTAACATCCACCAGCTCCATGATATTGTCATGGAGGAGTGGAAGAGGACTTCAGTGGCAACCTGAGAAGCTCTGGTGAACTCCATACCCAAGAGGGTTAAGGCAGTGCTGGAAAATTATGATGGCCACACAAAATATTGACACTTTGGGCCCAATTTGGACATTTTCACTTAGGGGTGTACTCACTTTTGTTGCCAGCGGTTTAGACATTAATGGCTGTGTGTTGAGTTATTTTGAGGGGACAGCAAATTTACACTGTTATACAAGCTGTACACTCACTACTTTACATTGTAGCAAAGCGTCCTTTCATCAGTGTTGTCACATGAAAAGATAGAATAAAATAATTACAAAAATGTGAGGGGTGTACTCACTTTTCTGAGATACTGTATATATGCATTTATTTATATGCTCACCCCTTTTGAGCACCTTTATTTTAAATATATAATTAGGATCTGAAAAACCTCTGAAGCATTTGCATATTTGCATATGTATAAGACTAAACTAAACGTATGCCTTTTTTATATTGTTCAAGTGCTTTTATGCATTATGGTATTGTACGTTAAATGGCATCTTGATCTATGTTTCGTAACTTTTCCTTTTCCAAGCTTATTTTATGCTTTGCCATTCCCATTATTTTAAATATATAATTAAGCTGAAACTTCTTTTTCTAAGTTCACTGGAGATTTCACGTGTCTCCTGTCTCTTAAAATGATAGGCGAGCAGATGGCGGATAATCTTCTGTTTCAGAGGGAACATTTTACAGCGCGGATCTCTTGACTTCCTATCACCAAACTGTCAAGTCAAATTGTTGCCGAACCGCCCCCGCTCGCCTCTTTCCGTATTGTGTGTATTGAAGGCCGGGGTGACAGCTTCTAATGCACGCCTAAGATCATCTGTTTGTATTAGTAAGAGAATTTAGCAGCTAAAGCCCTCATTAGTTCAGATTATTATGAATCATTCTCCTCTTCTGCATTTGTCTCTCTATCGTTCTGTGGGGAAATAAAACATTTGTAAGGAAATTAAGTTTAAGTTCTACAAAGCGTCAGGTTCATTAGAGGCTGTCAGATTCATATCATTACCTATATTACATGCAAGTATTATTATTCCGGATACAGCGCTGTGTACGGTACACAATAACCCGAGTAATTGAAAATCAAGCCGTGAAAGATATACTGGGAGTAGAGTCTACCTGCCCAAGGCTTATGATTTCCATCCATACTTTCTTTGGTCTACCATAGGGGAAGCAAACTCAGCACTCCAGCTGTGGTGAAGCTGCAAATCCCATCAGGTTTCTGACTCTTAGAGTCATGCCTATGGCTATCAGCAGTGCTTTTTTTCAGCTGGAATGCGTGGAAACGCAGTACCGGCACCTCCATCAAGCATTGAATGTATGTAATGGCAATGAGTGCTGGCTTGTGCTGTAGAGTCTATTAATTCTGCCTGTAGGGGACCTGTTTTAGGTGGAGGCAGGGGCGGACTGAGCATTGGGCCACTTGGGCACTGCCTGAGGGCCCCGAGCCACTAGGGGGGCCCATCAGGGTTGCCAGCCTCAGTAAAACCAGGGACAGTATGTAAAAATCTGTGTTTGTATGTGTGTACTGTCTCTGAAATGTCCCTTACCAACATCCTTTTGGTCTAAAAATCCTGAGATTATAGCTGTCCCACCTCTCCAGTACCTTCTCAGCCAATAGAAACATGTCTGTGTATACTGTGTGTACATGTATGTATATACTGTGTGATTGTATACTGTGTTTGTGTATACTGTGTGGCCCCATAATCTCGGATTGCCTGGGGGCCCCATAATCTCATATTGCCCGGGGGCCCCATGAGTTGTCAGTCCACCCCTGGGTGGAGGGGCTTTTATAGGGGTGGGGGAGGGGTTATTGTTGCTAGGAAGGTCTATTGTTGCTGCTGGGGATCTACTGTCGCTGGAGGGGATCTTGCCAAGGCTTCTCTCTTTCGAAGGGAAATCCCTTCTTCCTCAGAGCCCATGGGCTATGGGCTCTGAGAAAGAGGGGATCTCCCCTTCAAATGCGTCAGCCATCTGGAAGGTTCTCTGGTGTGCTGGTCCCGGTGACCTGATCGCTTTGTGCCCATTGTGAACCTTGATATGTCTTTGCTGACCTACTTGTTTATGAGTATATTTCCTTTCTTTTTATAAATGAATAAACATCACTTTGGTAATGTGCAAGGTTGTTGTTCCCTCTTATTGTTTTTTCTACAGTGATTCCATTGGGTGTCCTGTGACCCTTGGAGGGCAGCAAGGTCTGTGCATCTACCGAGAACTATAGAAACTCTAGGCGACATCTATTGCCATCACATCAATTTTGAGTGCAGGAGAATTTGTTTGTTAGACATTAAATGCCCAGCAAGAGCACAATAGCAGATGAAGGCATCCAAAGTGTCCTTACGCCAAATCCAGTCCAGCGATGGCTGATCTGATCCAGCGCAGTGCATCCATCCATCTTCTGTCTCCACGGAGGAGACACTGCAGGGATCCCGGCGTCCTGACGTTTGTTACATGCGGAGGGCGGGGCCACCCGTCACCTGACCCCACCCCCTTACCCCGCTTCCAAATTCTGATAAGCCCCCGCCCGCAGACCACGGACCACCGGCCAGGGTTGTGGGGATGAGGCCCTTGTCCCCATCAACATGGGGACATGGTGCTTTGAGGGGTCACAGATCCCCAAAGCATCCTCCCAATGTTGAGGGCATGTGGCCTGGTACGGTTCAGGAGGGGGGGCGCTGTCTCGTCCCCCCTCTTTTCCTGCGGCCTGCCAGGTTGCGTGCTCGGATAAAGGGTCTGGTATGGATTTTTAGGGGGATCCCCACGTCAATTTATTTTTTTTTTTGACGCGGTAATTGAATTTGCGGGAACCCCACTTTTTTTTTTTTTATCAATGACTTTCAATGAGTGTTCTCTGTATTACGGGAGCCGGCAATTCATTATAGCCGCAAGTGATTTTAAATGACTTTTTTCTGCAGAAATGACACTTTGTGCAGGGACAGTTCTAAGCACGGGAAACATGCGCCCCTTCACAGCCATACTATACACAACCCCCAGGTACGAAATTTAAAGGAATATTACACTTTTATTTTTTCACTTTAATCATTATTAAAATCATTGCTCCTGAAAAAACTGCCATTTTCAAAACTTTTTTTTGCATTGATACATGTCCCCTGGGGCAGGACCCGGGTCCCCAAACACTTTTTAGGATAGTAACTTGCATATTAGCCTTTAAAATTAGCACTTTAGATTGTGAACGGTCGAGTCCCATAGACTTTAATAGGGTTCTAAAGTTCACACAAAGTTTAGGTCTGTTCGTAGGTTCTGTTGCGAACCGAACCGGGGGGGGGGGGGGGGGGGGTGTTCGGCTCATCCTTATTAGTTACATTTTGAGTGTTATTTATAATAAAAAGCTGCTATGGCCATTACCTTCACATTAGAGTCGTGTGATTTCTTTGGAGGGATATAGGAAGGTGGATTTGGGTAAGATCGTTAGATGGGAGTCGGCATGTAGGTGACCTCTGATCTACCTTGGTCATGTCCTGCATCTTCTTCCGAGTTCTGTATCTTGTTCTGCCTTGTTTCTAGCTTTCCAGTCTTTTCATTTCAGTCATCCTATGCCCAATATTTTGTTCCCAGTTTCGTAACTTTTTCTGCCTTATTCTGTATGTAGTATTAAGATGCAAGACTAAAATTACTAAATTATCTACAGCTGCAATGTTTAATTAATTGCATTAGCAGTTCAATGATTACATTTTCCTTTTGCAAGCAGTTGCTAATAGAAATAAGTCAAGCAATGTGGAAGTTTTTAATTTACTTTACCTTGTTATATGCCAATATAATATATTTTCCCAGCCCAGAGAAACCTCCCTGCCTGGTGACTTGAACCACTTAAACCTATTATTCAGTCTTAATCATGTAAAGTGTTCCTCTAGCCAAAAACCTTGATAGGAAATGTTTGGATTGCTTGTTAAGGTTTTTCCTTTCACCTCATCTCCTGGGGACAACCAAATCATTCTGGTTTTGCATCACGATCTGGAGTCAGACTCAGAGGCCAGTAGCTATAGCAGTAGCGAGGCGCTCACCAACCAGAAGGATAAGTAGAGAAGCAGGTCATCCAGGTGGAGGACATGGGCTTACCTGAGGTGAGAGTTCTAAGTACTAAACAGTGTTCACCAGAGCTCCTGATGGTGGAGATGGGTTTTGCTGCGTATAAGTACCAGGTCTCAGTCCTTGGGATCGCCCCACCAGGAGGTTAGCAACCTGGGTTCCAGTATAAGATATAGCGGGTAACCATAAGTAGAAGTGTAATCAGTAAACAAGTCAAAGGTTTCTTAGTAAATGGTTGCAGGTTGGGATCAGGTGGAAGAGGAACAAGTTAAGGGTCGGTAATGGGTGGTAGCGAAGATACATACGGCAGCATAACTCACAAGAGTGAGATATTGGCAGAAGAGACCACAAGAATCTGGCAAACAGGAAGTGCAAAGGAATTGCTTTAACCACTTACGGACCGCCCGCCACAGTTTTACGTTGGCTGTTTGAAGGAGGGTATAGTTGTTATGGCAGCAGCTAGCTGCCATAACCTCCGGTATCTTCCTTTTCAGTGGGCGGTCCGCTACAAGATAAAAGTGGTCTCTGAGGCAGATTCACCGTGAGATCACTATTATCTGTGGCGGGAGAGGGCCCTCCCCCTCCCGCCGTGATCCGGTGCCCTCCGCTGCTTACCAGAGCCGTCGGCATCAGCGAGATGATCGCGTCCTCTTGCTGGCTTAGTATGGAAATGAGTGAGGGGAATATGGCCCCCACCCTTCTCCATACAATTGCTGGGTGGAAGTGACGTCAAAACGTTACTTCCGCCCACAGCTCTTAAAGGGAAATTTTTTCACGTTTTTAAATGACAACATTTTTATTTATTTGTTCTATTGCATTTTAGTCTAAATATGAGATCTGAGGTCTTTTTGACCCCAGATCTCATATTTAAGAGGTCCTGTCATGGCTTTTTCTATTACAAGGGATGTTTACATTCCTTGTAATAAGAATAAAGGTGACATTTTTTTCTCTTAAAAACAGTGTAAAAATAATAAAATAAAAGGTAAACTAAATAAGAAAAAAAAAATGAAATTTTAACGCACCCTGTCCTGGCGAGCTTGTGTGCAAAAGCGAACGCATATGTGAGTAGTGCGGGCATATGAAAACAGTGTTCAAACCACACATGTGAGGTATCGTCACGATCGGTAGAGCGAGAGCAATAATTCTAGCCCTAAGGGCCGGTTCACACTGCGGGCGATGCGAGGCGACACCGACTTGCCTCGCCGCGACCTGCCGCGACCTCAGCGGCGACTTGCAAATGACTTCTGTATAGAAGTCAATGCAAGTCGCCCCGAGGTCGCCCAAAAGTAGTACAGGAACCTTTTTTCTGAGTCGGAGCGACTCGAGTCGCTCCTCTCAGAACGGTTCCATTGTACAGAACGGGGGCGACTTGTCAGATCGCGGCGTGGCAAGTCGTGTCGCCTCGCATCGCCCGCAGTGTGAACCGGCCCTAAACCTTCTCTGTAACTCAAAACATGCAACCTACAGAATTTTTTAAACGTCGCCTATGAAGATTTTTAAGGGTAAAAGTTTGTCACCATTCCACGAGCGGTGCAATTTTGAAGCGTGACATGTTAGGTAGCAATTTACTCGGCGTAACACACTATGTTCACAATATAAAAAAAAAGTTGGGCTAACTTTACTGTTGTCTTATTTTTTAATTTAAAAAAAGTGTATTTTTTTCTAAAAAAAAGTGCGCTTGAAAGACCGCTGCTCAAATACGATGTGACAGAAAGTATTGCACGACCGCCATTTTATTCTTTAAGGTGTTAGAAAAAAAATTATAATGTTTTTGGTGTTAGAAAAAAAATTATAATGTTTGGGTGTTCTAATTAATTTTCTAGCAAAAAAAAAAACTGTTTTTAAACAACAAATCTCAGAAAAAGGCTCGGTCCTTAAAGCGGGATTTCACTGTGAAAAAAAATATTAAAAGCCAGCAGCTACAAATACTGCAGCTGCTGACTATTAATAAATGGACACTCACCTGTCCCGGGTTCCAGCGATGTCGGCAGCCGAGGCTGATCGATCGCTCGGCTCTCGGCTGCTGCCGCCACCATTCTAGGTGAGGGAATCAGGAAGTGAAGCGTTGCGACTTCACTTCCCGGTTCCCTACTGCGCATGCGCGAGTCGCGCAGCGCAATAAGAATTGTCCGCGCTGTCTCTGGGACCCGTGTGTGTCCCAGCAGACAGCGCGCAGGGACAGGAAGAGGCATAGACTCTCGGGAAGTCTTTGACAGGTATCTGCACCCCCCTTCCCCCTGAAAGGTGGCAATTGTGACACCGGAGGGGGGGAGGGTTCCGATGAGCGGAAGTTCCACTTTAGGGTGGAACCCCGCTTTAAGAGGTTAATAGGAAGTTCATGGGAGATGCAGAGGGTTCACAAACAAGGTTCAAGGCAGGATCATTCAAGGAATTGTACAGGGAACTGCCCAGAATTCCAAGGTGGCTCAGTAAGAAGTGACATCAACAGACATAACAGAGCTTGCAGTTTCAGGTTCAGGATGCTAACAATCACTTTCTGTCCCAGTGACAATGGGCATTAGGATAAATAGAGAGGATAAATAGAGAGGGATGAATCTCACAAGTAGTGTTGAGTGAATGGTTCGTCCCGAGCGCTGCACAGTGCATTCTGCACCAATCCGGGCCCAGTATAAGCTGATTGTTAAGAAGTGGGGCTGGGAAGTCTGCAGCGGCATCGTTAACAACCAATGAGTCATCAGCTGTCAATGGGTTTCCCCGTTGACAGCTGAAAAAAAAAGTGTTTTTGTACAATTTTTTAGTAGATGGGTAGGGGTACTATATACCTCATACCCATTCACATAGGGGGGCCAGAATCTGGGTGCCCCTTTTTAAAGGGGCTTCAAGATACCAATAAGTCCCCCATCCGCAGACCCCAACAACCACAGCCCAGGGTTGTCTGTATGGGAACCTTGTCCCCATCAGGGGACAAGGTGCTTTGGGATGGGGGGGCATATGGCCTGGTATGGTTCAAGAGGGAAGGGGCCACTCGCTCGACCCCCCCTACTTTTCTGACCTACCAGGCTGCGTGCCTGGATAAGGGTCTGGTATGAATTTGGTGGGGGGGGGGCTTTTTTTAATTTTGTGGGGGAGGGGGATCCCCACATTGTTTTTTTCTTTCTTTTTTTTCAATAGCCGGATGCCAGCAATTGCAACCATGAGTCAATTTAAATGTGATTTGACTTGTTTTTTTTCCTTTAGAAATGTCATTTTTGCTGCAGCATGTTCTATATATGCTACAGATGCGCCACTTTACACGCCGACTAAGGGGATCCCCCAGGCACTATATTTAAAGGAATTTTTCATTTTTTATTGTTGCACTTTAAGCATTATTAAAATCACTGCACCTGAAAAAAACTATTGTTTTTGAAAAAATGTTTGCATTGTTACATGTCCCCCAGGGCAGTGTCCGGGCCCCCATACCCCTTTTATAGTCAATCACTTTATTATAACTAAGCCCTCAAAATGGGGACTTATGATTTTTCCTGTTTGGCTCCCATAGACTTCAGTGGGGTTTGCCATTTGGGTTAGAACTTTTCCCCTGTTCGGGAGTTACCTCTAGCAGGGAGCCTTGGAAGTGCCTTATTAATGGAATCCTGGTTCCAGAAAGTGTCTTGGATTTATTGCTCAAGAGCTAGAAATCAGAATTGAGAGGGAATGGGAGAGCCTGGGAACAATCACAGCCTGCTCCAGTGAGGGGGCAGCACCTTCTTGGTACTGTAAAAGTGATTGGATGGCTCTATAACCACTCAGATCACTTTTTCCTTAAAGCCACAGAAACCTGTCACTATCATTCAGATGCATAAAACTGACAACCATACTGGCTTCCACCTCTGCTTTCCTTCCCAAGAAACTCCTGTTACCGGGAGCATGGAGTTGACACGCTCATCAAATGATGCCCATCTCTGATTGGTCGGATGAACAAAGTCCCAGACACAAATGGTAGAGTTTTTTAGACTCCAGTTGGCGGACAAGGAGTCCGGTCCCAGCAGATGTACGTCTTTCTTCACTTGGCGATGGGGCTGGCAGGTGCAGCTTGTTGCTGAGCTATGATATAATGATCTACAACATTTTTCTTGTTCCAGATAGATATGTATGTCAGTACTTTGTCATCTTTATAATATATGGCCGTCATTATCACTGGAAGCCGCTCAATTTTGCTTTCATACAAATAAGTCAGTTTTCTTGACATTAGCCAGCAACGCGGGGACGACTCGTATCGGCCTGGGGTGAAACACTCCTGGTGCCAAATTCACAGAGCCGTCCCATTAGCAAGTTTAATTTATGTCCCCGTACACAACGCCGTCACTTTTTATGAATCGTATTGATTCTTTGTTGAGGCAGCACAAAGGCGAATTCTCTTAGAGAATGCTGATAAACAAGCTGGTTCAAAATTACAGAGTTAACCAGCTATTGACTGCTTGGAGGAGATGGTGGAAAACATCCACATCTTCCATGGAAAATGAATCTCAGTGGTCAGACTACTCTTAAAGCATCAGGACATGCAATATACCTGCTAGATGTGTTTTTTTTTTATAACACCCCTACGCAACCTGGGTTCAGTGGAATCCTATGGTTCCTCCAAAGGCGGCTAGGGGTTTCTTGAGAAATTTCAGCATCTAAGATAGGTTGCCACTTACTCCAATGATCTTTTCACCTACGTGTAAGGGGGGATTCTCCCCCGTGGCACCCAATGTAAGGAACATTCTTCTCTGATCTTTAATGTAAGGAACATTCTTCCCACTGACCACCAATGTAAGGAGCATTCTTCCCACTGATCACCAATGTAAGGAGCATTCTTCCCACTGACCACCAATGTAAGAAACATTCTTCCCACTGATCACCAATGTAAGGAGCATTCTTCCCACTGACCACTAATGTAAGGAACATTCTTCCCACTGATCACCAATGTAAGGAACATTCTTCCCACTGATCACCAATGTAAGGACCATTCTTCCCACTGACCACTAACGTAAGGAACATTCTTCCCACTGATCACCAATATAAGGAACATTCTTCCCACTGACCACCAATGTAAGGAGCATTCTTCTCACTGTTCCCCAATGTAAGGAGCATTATTCCCACTGACCACCAATGCAAGGAGCATTCTTCCCACTGATCTCCAATGTAAGGAGCATTCTCCCCACTGTTCCCCAATGTAAGGAGCATTATTCCCACTGACCACCAATGTAAGGAGCATTCTTCCCACTGATCTCCAATGTAAGGAGCATTCTTCCCACTGACCACCAATGTAAGGAGCATTCTTGAAGGGTGTACTCACTTTTGTGAGATACTGTACATCCATATAAATGCTCACTCACATTAAAAGGCGCACAACCTTGTTACAGGAATAAAGTGGTAGCACCCGCTTAGCACACATATAGAGAAAAGGCTTTTATTTTTATTTATGTTTTATTCTTTATTTTTTTAGTCTGAGGTGTGGGTTTACCGATTTATAAAGTGCAATATAAACATTCCATTGTCCAACATACAGGTGCAAGGTTTTTCCTACATCCCCATGCCTACCTACAGGCTTGTGCTGCCCTGCAAAGGTGAAGTCCAAGCAATTACAGTTCTTCAACGGCATGCTCCAGTGCTGGTGTCTTCGGAGCAA
Organism: Lithobates pipiens; assembly: GCF_037356315.1. Classification (NCBI taxonomy): domain Eukaryota; kingdom Metazoa; phylum Chordata; class Amphibia; order Anura; family Ranidae; genus Lithobates; species Lithobates pipiens. The sequence continues at coordinate 17,988,373 of NW_027507791.1, read as the reverse complement.
ATCCCAGGTTTCCAATGCCTTTACATTTACATGCCATACATTCAATAAATAGCATATTTGGCTTATGGTGCTCAGATACAGTACAGTTCAACTTCAACCACTTACCCTCAGAAAGATTTACCCCCCCCCCCCCCCCTTCTTAACTAGGCCATTTTGTGCGAAACTGCACTGCGTTATTTTAACTGACAATTGCGTGGTCGTGCAAAACTGTACACAAAAAAAAATGTATGTCCTTTTTTTCCCACAAATAGAGCTTTCTTTTGGTGGTATTTAATCAGCTCTGCGTTTTTTATTTTTGTGCTATAAACAAAAAAAAGACAAACAATTCTGAAAAAAATAAAAATAAAATGTGTATTCTGCTGTATATTTTTGGTAAAAAATTCCAATAAGCATATGTTGATTGGTTTGCGCAAAAGTTATAACGTTTACAAACTATGGGACATATTTATGTATTTGTTTTAAAAAAAATTTAAATTACTAGTATCAATGGTGATCAGCGACTTATAGCGGGACTGCGATATCGCGGCAGACAAATTGGACACCTCACTGACACTTTTGGGGGACCAGTGACACTTATACAGTGATCACTGCTAAAAATATGCACTGACCCATGTGTGTCTGATTACATACTAGGTACGTGATCCAGCACAGCTGTGCTACTTTTCCATCTTATATCTAAGATATATGGTCAGCAAGTGGTTAAGCATCTTTTAGTGTCCTAAGTTGTCACAATTGTAGGAAGATCCTATTTTCATAGCCCCCAACTGTCCCTGATTTCGAGGGACTGTCCCTGATTTGGAACAATGTCCCTCTGTCCCTCTTTCCTCCTCATTTGTCCCTCACTTTGGTCTGATCTATATAGTTGTATATAAAATGCACTTTTTATCTTTCAAAAAGTGTTTCTTAGTGCTAAACCTTTCATCTGATTTCTAAATGGCTGCATTTGTAAATGTTAAAAGCCAATATAAAGGAATAGTAGTGGTAAAAAAAGCACTTGTGGATTTAATTAACTTTTTTGGGGTTATTTCTCCTTTAAGGGGGTGTGGTAGGGGGCGTGTCCTATGCCTACATACGTTTGCTAGTAGGTGTCCCTCATTCCCATCTCAAAATGTTGGGAGGTATGTATTTTTACTGCACAGATCTGGAAGAAATACACAAAGCTCACCAAGATTCAAGAAGAATACTCATAACGAATGGATTCAGATTGGGGATGCACCGATGCCATTTTAAAATTATTTTTACGAGTATGATTACCGATACTTTTTTTTTAGTACTTGCCGATACCAATTACCGATACTTACCGCAACTGTGTTGTGTACACTTCAGCTGTCAGCAATGGTACAAAACATTAAAAAGTTATTTACAAATTAAATACTTTTTTTTTTTAATTTTGTGCTTTTTTTTATGTGAAATGTGTAAATATATGATAAAGGTGTAAAAATATTACCAAACAAAGCAAATAAAAAAAATAAAAAAAGTTTTATTTATTAATAGTTTATAAAAATAGAAGTGAAAAAAATAATCCGCAGGAAAAATATAATTAAAGTGGAGGGCCACCCTGAAAACAAAAAAAATATTAAAAATTACAAAAAAATATAAAAAAAAAAAAAATGAAAAAAATTTTTTTTTTTTACTTACCAGAAATGCCTGTTGCTAGGCACTTTCTCCTAATCTTCCTCTTCCTCCTCCGCGGAGATCTTCTGTCTTCTGTCTTTGTCGCGGCGTCTTCTGGGTAATGAGTCGCGCTGTGTTCTGGGAACTGTGTGTTCCAGAACACAGCGCGTCCCATTCAGAAAGCACTGCGAGACTCGCGCATGCGCAGTAGCTGCGGGACTCGCAGTAGGAAACGGGCAGTGAAGCCGTAAGACTCCACTGCCTGTTTCCCTTACAAGGAATGGCAGCACCGGGACCCGAGAGCCGAGGGACGGGTCGGCCTCGGGCGGCCGACATCGCGGGCACCCTGGACAGGTGAGTGTGTTGATTAAGTCAGCAGCTGCAGTGTTTGCAGCTGCTGACTTTTTTTTTTTTTTTTGTATAACCGGCCCTCCTCTTTAAATGGAGAAGGAGAATAAGGAGTTAATGAAGGCTGATTAGCGTAAATTAAAGATTAATCAGGGGCTAAACAGAGATCTTTTTGGCTGCAACTATTCTGGCAGTCACTACAATCCAAATCCCATTGACGGCAGATGTCTGCTGGTCCTTGTAACTCTTCTGGCCCATAGCCGGGCAGTTAGAAACCTATTTGGAATACTACTTTACTATGCTTGTAAAAGCCATTGTCCTACGATGGAAATCCCACTCTGCTCCATCAATTAACCTCTGGAAAGGTTTGATCAATTCAGCCCTTCAATTATACAAAACTATACACTTGTCTAGACCAGTGTTTCTCAACTCCAGTCCTCAAGGTGCCCCAACAGGTCATTTTCCAGGCTCTCCATTATTTTGCCCAGGTGATTTAATCCGTTTCACTGACTTAGTAATTACCACAGCCGTTTCATCTGAGGGAAGTCCTGAAAAGAAAAAAGGCCCGTTGGGGCGCCTTGAGGACTGGAGTTGAGCAACACTGGTCTAGAGGCTGTACCAAGAAATTTCATAAAGCGTTGAACATTTGGGTGGAATCCCCCTAGACTAATGTTGATTCCCTGGAAAAGACTAGTTCATTTTTAGTAAAGTACTCGCTATTGACATTGGTGGTGGACCGCTATATTTATGTTCTATTAGGGGAGTCACTCCTTCTGTCTGGAGCTGAGAGATATTTTTGTTATATCATTCCATGAGTCAAGCATTGTAGAATGTCTAGGAAGAGGATTGATTGGTGGGATTCCTTTTATTCCAACTTTCACTGGTGGTACAAGCGTACCAACTGTTTTGATAGTATTAGGATGGCTTGGTTTAGTTAGGTTATTTTTATTGTTTTGTTACGTTTTCAAGCCTGGGTATGCCCAATAGGCTTTGTTCTTTATAATTATCTCAAAACTTACAATAAAAAACAAAAAAACATTTGATAAAAAACAAAAACGTTTGACTGGTTGCTTTAAACTGACATCTGCAAATTGAAGTTCATCCCTTTGATCTGTAGATGAATAAACAGAAAGATACAAAAAGAAACAATGTTTCTTTTTTTGTTTCAGCAGCTAAGCAATGTTGTTGAGAAACATTGCCCGGTTGCTTTTTTTTTTTTTCAAAAGCTCTAATTGCCAGGGCTTCATTGTAGAATGTCTAGGAAGAGGATTGATTGGTGGGATTCCTATTATTCTGGCTTTCACTGGTGGTAAGAGCGTACCAACTGTTTTCATAATATTAGGGTGCCTTGGTTTAGTTATTTTCATTGTTTTTGTTATGTTTTCAAGCCTGAGTATGCCACCATAAAAATAATTTTAAGAAACCAAAAAAAAAACCAGAAGAACATTTAATAAAAAACAAAAAAGTTTTTTTTTTACTTGACAGGTTGCTTTAAACTGACATCTGCAAATCAAAGTTCATCCCTTTGATCTGTAGATGAATAAATAGAAAGATACACAAAGCAACAATGATTCTTTTTAACTTTTTGTTTCAGCAGCTGAGCAATGGTTGTTGATAAACATTGCCTGGTTGCTTTTTTTTTTTATTTTAAATCTCTAATTGCCGGGGCTTCATTTTAGAATGTCTAGGAAGAGGATTGATTGGTGGGATTCCTATTATTCCGGCCTTCACTGGTGGTAAGAGTGCACCAACTGTTTTGATAGTATTAGGATGCCTTGGTTTAATTTAGTTATTTTCATTGTTTTGTTATGTTTTCAAGCCTGGGTATGCCCAATAGGCTCTGTTCTGAAGAATTATCTCAAAACTTACAATACAAATAGTTTAAATAAATATAAATAAATAAATAAATGAAGAACATTTAATAAAAAACAAAAACTTTTTTTTTTTTTTTACTTGACAGGTTGCTTTGCTTTAAACTGACATCTGCAAATCGAAGTTCATCACTTTGATCTGTAGCTGAATAAACAGAACGATACAAAAAGAAACAATGATTCTTTTTAATTTTTTGTTCCAGCAGCTGAGCAATGTTAATGATAAACATTGCTCGGTTGCTTTTTTTTTTTTTTTTTAAAGATCCAATCGCCGGGGCTTCATTTACCCTGTTAACAGAGAAACAGCACTGACAGCTGAATAAATAATGGGTTGTTAAGGATGCGGCGGCCCTACGCCTTACCAAACTGTTAAGCTGCTTTTTTTTTTACATTTCAGTTGTCGGGGGGGGGGAGGAATACCCCTGATAGCTGAAAGAACTGAGCCTAAAAGCAACGGTTTCAGGTATCAGAGCATTTGCACGAATACCGATACTTGGGCAATTACTTAGTATCGGCACCGATACCGGTATCGGTGCAACCCTAATTAAGACACTATGTGCTTATCCTGGATTTCAGCTTTAAATCCTGAATTGCTAGCATTCATTCCATTTATAGAACCCCCCCCTCCTGCACCAGACATGTGATTGCCTCGGTGCTCAGATACATCTTATTAAATGTTTGCCTCTTGTTATTGTCATATCTCTGAAATCGTTGAACAAAGCACCTGCTGTCTCCTCGATGGCACATAACAGGATGAGAATGCCTCGGCGTGCCTCTCGGCTCCATTGTGTAATCAGGTTAAGCGCGCCCTTTTAAGCACCACCGAGCGTTGCCGAGTATCAGAATTTCCAACGAAGTCTGGAATTTGTGTTCCCACCAGACCAAAGGAAAACAAATCCTTCGCACAGATATATTTACTCTGACGCTCTTTAAACATGTTTTTTTTTTTTTTCGGAATACCAGCAAGCAAAATTATGTAGATATTGCCTTAGTGCTGGAATGTGAGCTCGCTTGCTGGTTATGGGCAAAATAACAGTTTTTTGAAATCCAAATGAACGCAATTATCGCGGTTCATCAAACATTTTATATAGGCAAAAAGGTAGCCGCACTGCAGGATGAAAGAAGAATTATAGTTAAATGAACACAGGGTGTGCACCTGGGCACACCCTAATTACCCTATGCGCAGGGTTGTCTTTAATATTGATTGGACTCTGGGCAAACGTTTTCTTGCCCCCCCATACAATGTCGCTCTCCACCTGCTCTGAGACATACAATAAATAGCAGCTAGACTTAAAATCAGTTTACTGTATCAGATCAGGCAGTTGTGATTGGTTACCAGTGGTTACACCATATCATTACCACTTACTGACTGGTTGCTAGAGGTTACAGCACACATTACAGCTCACTGATTAGTTGCTAGAGGTTACAGCACATGATTTCTGCTTGTTGATTGGCTGCTAGAGATTACTGTACAGTAATACTACTCACTGATTGGTTGCTAGAGGTTACAGCACAACTTCTCCTCACTGCAGGGGGTCATGATATACATATGAACGTCGCCTTTATTTACATATCAATGCTGCCGGATGTAGCTATTTACATATGAATGCTGGTTATTTACATGTAAACACAGGGTCTGTCGGTGAGTCATCTGTACACAACAATAGAGCAGAGCTGGGCAGCAATAGTACTAGCACTTCATACCAAGATATCGGGACACAGCACAGGTATAATACTTCAAGGGACAAGGGAATTTAAACTAGGATAGTTGGCAAGTATGAGGCAGCTGCTTTGGGCCCCACAACAATGAGAGGGCCCATGGCAGCTGCCCCTTTTGCCCTGCCTTAAAGACGGCCCTGCCTATGCGGTGCAGATTGGTGTCTGGATTGCTGTCATAGATTGCTACCATTGCTGTCTATGCAACCCCCATGACCGCCATGTGTCTGGGTTTCAGACTGCCTGAAACCCGGACACATTATTCAGATTGGACTATGGCTTCACAGCAAGCTTGCTGGCTGTAGTTGTCTAAGCTGAGAGTGTCTGTTACACTCTCTTTCATGCTGCCCAAAGCCAGCACTAACAACACCCCCCCCCCCCCCCCAACACACACACAGATGGGAGAGAAGAGAGCTCGATCTGCAATTTGGATCCAAAATTCATCAACAAAATTTTTTTATTTTGTGTACAATTAGGGAGCATAGAAATTCATTTTTCGGATGCTTCCGAATGTACGAATTTTCGTAAATTGGTAGGAATTTTCGATTCGTACGAAACGAACCACACATGTCTCAGGAGAGCAGATCGCTGCAGCTGGCTGGTGATCAGTGTATATGAGCTGCTTTTTACAGCTTTTTACACACTGATGACCACCAGCATAGTAACACACTGTGTAAGTGTAAAACAGTCCCAAAACATGTCCCCACATAGTGAAAACACATGTCCTCCACCCGGTATTGTGCCCGGTATTGATGTGGTTAAATAACATTTCTAATGATATAAAGTTAATAACAAGAGTCCCCCTTTACGTCAGAGTCCACAGAGTTCCTTTTCACTGTAAGCGGGGGCTCTGCAGACTCTGATGTAAGGGAGAATTCTGGGGACTATAACATTAGGAATGCTCTGGGCACCCTGATTTCAGGGGGAACACTGAGAACTCTGATGTACGGAGAGCACTCTGATGTAAGGGGAAACACTGTGGCCTCTGGTGTAAAGGGGAACTCTGATGTAAGGGGTGCTCTGAGAACCCAGATTTTCCTTAGTGTACTCATTCAGAGGCAAGAGAGAGAAGCGGAGAAAGTGGGGACTGGAAATTTGAAGTCCAACAGCCATAGATACATCTGGATGAGAGATGCTGACTGCCATCCCAGTCACAGACAGGGATGGATGGTGAGCACACTCACCCTTTGGCAGTTAGCGTCTCTCATCCAGATGTATCTATGGCTGTTGGACTTCAAATTTCCAGTCCCCACTTTCCTTTTCTGAGGCACAGCCCTGGGGAATGTGGGAAGACACAGAGGGGTAAGAAAGACTGTGTAACAGACACACTCAGCTTAGACAACTGCAGCCAGCAACCCTGCTGGGAAGCCATAGTCCAGTCTGAATAATGTGTCTGGGTTTCAGGCAGTCTGAAACCAAGACGCATGATTCCAAAACCCAAACTGTCCGGTTGAATCCCGGACAAGTGGCAACCCTAAGTCTACCGCAGCTGCCAGAGCGGCTTATTCTGTCTTCTTGTTCACAGCTACTCCTGCCATAGCCCCAGCATCATGCATGGATGAGTCAGCTGAGTTATTTGAACACGGCGTTAGCCACTTGCTTCTTGAGGATGCACAGAAATTACTTGATTCTGATCAGTGGCGTAACTAGAACCTTCAGGGCCCCGATGCAAGAAACCATGAAGGGCACCCCTGAACCCCAGCCAGGGCCCTTCCCTCCGAGTCTGGCGGTGGAACTCCAGGGCGTGGTCACAGGTATGACCTTTGTGAGCCCTGTAGTTCCACCACTGGTATCAGTAGTTTTTTTTTTTTTTTTTTAGGTGCCCAGTTGGGGGACTGTCCCTAGGCAGGATGGGGTACCCGTCCCTAGAAGAGATGAGATTCTTTTCTCCAGGGCAGATGAAGTTACTGCCCCCAGGTGAGAAAGGGTCCCTGTCCCCAGGGGGAGACGGAGGGGGTATGTAATGGTGTGTGGGGGATGGGGTCCTCTCACTCACCATGACCAAGCTGCAGGCCGAACACTCATCCATGTTGGCCTGGGCTCCATCCAGTGTGCTGGACGGGCGATCAGCATATCTCCCAGAAAGACCTTTCATCATCTGTGTATGACGGGGGAGGAGGGGGGCTGGCAGAAAAGCGTGCAGCCTGCAGTGTCAGTGTGGGCCGGACTCAGGGGGGGCGGGATTCTGGCTGGGGAGAAGAGACATCGGACTGAGCGGCAATGCATGGAGCAGGAGAAGGGTACTCTGAGTAGCCGGCCGAGGCCACAGGTCATGCGGGGAATGCACAACTAAAGAGCAGCCAGTGCGATAGTCGAGCATGGAGCTCTGCTAGTCACCCTCCACCTCCAGCCACCCGTGTGCATGATGCACTGGTACCCCTAGCTGCCATATGTAGAGGGGGCTGCATGGGTCCCCTGCAGCACAGGGCCCAGTTGCGGTCGCGACTGCTGCACCCCCTATAGTTATGCCCCTGATTCTGATGTTGGTTCTGAAGTAGAGGAAGGGAGTAACATGAGCCTACAGAGAGGGGAGAACACTGATAAACAACAAATTGTCACGTTAACAATTTTTCTGCATGTTTAACCAGGGCATCAAATTTCAGTTTTTTACAGCAAGATAATTTCTTGCTTTCTTTAAGAGTACCTCTATAGGGTTATGGTGCGAAGGCACCACCAAGACCCAAAGACCAATTTTTCCACAACTGTTTGATCAGGGCATCAAATTAAAAATTTTTGAACAGTAAGGCCAATTCTTACTTTCATCAAGAGTACCTTTAGAAGTTTATGGGGTGAAGGCACCGCCAACACCCAAAGACCAATTTTTCCACAACTGTTTGACCGGGGCTTCAAATTTCAGTTCTTTTACCGAAAGCCCAATTTTTGGTTTCATCAACAGTCTTGATGAAAGCAAGAATTAGCCTTGCTGTAAAAAAAATGAAATTTGGTCCCCCGGGTCAAACAGTCGTGGAAAAAATTTGTCTTTGGGTGTTGGTGATGCCTTCACCCCATAAACTTCTAGAGATACTCTTCATGAAATTAAGAATTGGCCTTGCTGTTTAAAAAAATGATAATTTGATGCCCCGGTCAAACAGTTGCGGAAAAATTGGTCTTTGGGTGTTGGTGGTGCCTTCACACTGTAACACTATAGAGGTACTCTTGATGAAAGCAAGAATTGGCCTTGCCGTAAAAAAAAATTAATTTGATGCCCCGGTCAAACAGTTGCGGAAAAATTAGTCTTTGGGTGTTGGTGGTGCCTTCAGCTTGTAACTTTCTAGAGGTTCTCTTGATTCAAGAGGGACTTTGCTCCAAATCAGGGACAGTCCCTGCAAATCAGGGACAGTTGGGGTGTTTCTTCTTTCTGCAAAGCAAGAAGAAAAAAAACACACAGATTGTAAAGTAATATCAGCACACAGCTAACCCCTTGATTTCCCCTAGATGTTTAAGCCCTTCCCAGACAGTGTCATTAGTAAGGCCCATACACACGATCTGACTTTTTGACAACAGACATGCAAATTAGCTGTTTTAAGGCAACATCCGACCGTGTGTACGCTCCATCGGACAAACTTTTTCGGTTTTCATTGGACTTTTGTTGGGTATGCGAACGGACAAACTTTCTGGCAACAAAAGTCCGATGGAGCAAAGTCTGATCGTGTGTACAGAAAACCATAGGACTTTTGTACAAAGTACAAACACGCATGCTCAGAACCAATGCAAAAGATCAGACAACAATACAGAAGTTGACCAAAGGTGGCGGTAAAGAGCAGAAAAAACACGTGATTTGGTGAAAGTTGGCTGAAAAAGTGCTGCTGTGTGTATGCAATACAAGTTCTCGGCTGACGCCCTTTGTACACAAATCCACGGGAAAGTCCGATCGTGTGTATGAGGCTGTACAGTGACAGTATGCAGTTTTAGCACTGATCACTGTATTAATGTCACTATTGATGCCAGTGACAGTTAGTTCCGGACTGTCCATCACCCTATCACTGTCCCACTGTAAATGAATGATCATCCCTGGCATTACCAGTATAGTGTCTATAGCTGTGTAAATTCCAGTATATATGCCATTGTATATGCCATTCTTTGTAGACGCTATAATTTTCACACAAACCAATTAATATAGACGTATCAGGATTTTTTTTTTTGACATGTAGCAGAATACATTTTGGCCTAAATTTATGAAAAAAATAATTTATTGGATATGTTTGAAAGCAGAAAGTAAATTTGAAAAAAATGTTTTGGTCATTTTTTTCGTTTATATTGCAAAAAAAAAAAAAAAAAACAGTGGGGATCAAATACCACCAAAAAAAAAAGCTCTATTTGTGTGAAAAAAACGATATAAATGTCATGGGTTGCCTGACAGCAGTTAAAGTAGCGCAATGTTAAATAGCAAAAAATGCCCTGGTCATGGAGGAAGGTACAACCTTTTGGAGCTCAAGCGGCTAAAGGACAAACTTGTCATTTTTTTTATTTTTTTTATTTTTTTTAGATAGAATAAGGAGAGAGATAAAAGCCCTCAGGTTTGTATTCTGCCTTCCTTAGGATAATTCATCCTAATGCCCCATACACATGAGCGGAATTTCCATCGGAAAAATCTTGGATGGTTTTTCCGATGGAATTCCGCTTAAGCTTGGCTTGCATACACACGGTCACACAAACGTTCTCTGATCTTTCGACCGTCAAGAACACAGAGACGTACAACAAGCCGGGAAAATGAACTTCAATGCTTCTGAGCAGGCGTTGAATTGTTTCCGAGTGTGCGTGGGAATTTTGCACGTCGGAATTGGTACAGACGATCGGAATTTCCGATCTGAACTTTTTCCAACCAAAATATTGAGAACCTGCTCTCGATCTTTTGCTGTCAGGAATTCTGCCAGCAAAAGTCCGATGGAGCATACACACAGTTGGAATTTCCGACCCAAAGCTCACATTGGACTTTTGCTGGCGGAATTTCTGATCGTGTGTACGGGGCATAAGGGGTGTTACATGCTGGCACTCAATTGCTTAAACCAACACAGAACATTGTGGTATGTCAGAGTTTCCAGTGAAATCCTAAATCTGTTTTCCTACCAGACGGAAGAGAAAACAATTCCTCCGCTCTGCGATGACAGTCCCCTCCCCCCACAGTTAGAAATACCTCCCTGGGGAACACTTAACTCCTTGATCGCCCCCCTAGTGTTAACCCCTTCCCTGCCAGTGACATTTATACAGTAATCAGTGGCTACTTTTAGCTCTGATCGCTGTATAAATGTCACTGGTCCCAAAAAAGTGTCAAAAGTGTCTGGTCTGTCCGCTACAATGTCACAGTCCCGCTAAAAATCGCTGATCACCACCATTACTAGTAAAAAAAAATAATAATAATAAAAATGCCATAAATCTATCCCCTTGTAGACGCTATAACTTTTGCGCAAACCAATCAATATACGCTTATTTTATTTTACCAAAAATATGTAGAAGCATTAAAGAGGAGGGCCGGTTTAAAAAAATAAATAAAATTAAAAGTCAGCAGCTGCAAACACTGTAGCTGCTGACTTAATAAGCACACTTACCTGTCCAGGGCGCCCGCAATGTCGGCCGCCCGAGGCTGACCCGTCCCTCGGCTCTCGGGTCCCGGCGCCACCATTTTGGCTAAGGGAAACAGGCAGCGGAGCCTTGCGGCTTCGCTGCCCGTTTCCTACTGCGCATGCGCGAGTCGCGCAGCGCTTTGTGAATGGGGCGCGCTGTGTTCTGGGACACACAGTTCCCAGAACACAGCGCGACCCATTACCCAGAAGACGCCGCATGGAGGAGAGAAGACAGAAGATCTCTGCGGAGGAGGAAGAGGCAGATTAGGATGATGTGCCTAGCAACAGGCATTTCTGGTAAGTTAAAAAAAAAAAAAATCTTTTTTTTTCTGACTTTTTTCTAATTTTTAATGTATTTTTTTGGGGGGATATTTATTATAGCAAAAAGTAAACAATATTGTTTTTTTTTTTTTTTTTCAAAATTGTCAGTCTTTTTTTATTTATAGCACAAAAAATAAAAACAGAAGAGGTGATCAAATACCACCAAAAGAAAGTTCTATCTGTGGGGGAAAAATGGACATCATTTTTTTTTGTGTACAATGTCGCACGACTGCAAAATTGTCAATTAAAGCGACGCAGTGCCGTATTGCAAAAAAATGGCCTGGTCATTAAGGGGCAAATCCTTAAGTGGTTAAATATGTTTTTTTGAAATGACGGCAAGCAAAATTATGCAGATCTTGCCTAAGTAGCTGAAACGTTTGCCCAGTGCGTGGCCGCTGTCTACAGGGCGAGATAACATTTTTTGGAATAGAATCCAGATGAACACAAACGCCATCAGACATTCTAGATAGGAACACGACTCAGGTTTAAAAAAAAAAAAAAGAAAGAAAAAAAAAGTAATTGGATCTATTCCTGCTGGGGAAGCAGCTTCTTAATGAAAAGGCTGCTGCTTTCTATTCCAAAACTGCCTGTCAGGTTTTCTGACTCAATTTGGCTACGTGAGATGTGATCATATCTGTAAGACACCCCCCCCTTCGGTTACAAATGCGAAATACCAAGCATTTATTGATTTAAATTAGTAATGCCAAGCCGGGGTAGGGGAACTCTGGGTGGGTGCGCTCATTGGAATACAGAGGAAAAACAAAATAAATTGGTCTAAGAAAAACTCCTCCTGACAAAGGTGGGGGTTTGGGGGGCAGGGGCAAGAGATAAGAGCTACAAATTTTGTTGTTTTATCAGATGAGGGTTAAAAATGCCGGGTGTGTAAACAATGTTGGATAAAAAGTTGCCTCTATGCCCACCCTACATTTTAATGGGCAGACATCCTGCCATGCGGAGTGATCTGTGCAGGCATACAAACTGCATATATGCTATACTGTATATGTTATTTAATGTTATATACTATTAAAACCTGTTCTATTTACTCATATGTTGTTGTTTTATATAGTTTGCTCTCTCCATTTGTCCGGGTCCTGAAGAAGTAAAATTATTGGTGAAACGCGTTGACCTTACAGGCATTAGGATAATGCCGCGTGCACACGACCGGACTTCTCGACTGACTAGGTCCGGCGGTCTTCCCGACTGACTTTCGGTGGAGGTCCCACGGACTTTCTGAACAAAACGGATTTGGCCACACACCACCTGACTAAGTCCGTTTGAAAGTCTGTTCGTTTTGAACGTGATGACGTAAACGGGACTAAATAAGAAAGTTCAATAGCCAGTAGCCAATAGCTGCCCTTGCGTCATATTTGGTCTGTCGGACCAGCACACAGACAAACAGTTTTCCCGATTTTTAGTCCATTGGATAGATTTGAAACATGTTTTATTTCTAGGTCCGTCAGACTTTTGGGGAAAAAAAGTCCGCTGGAGCCCACACACAATCGAATTGTCTGATGGATTCCGGTCTGCCAGAAAAGTCTGCCGGAATGTCCGCTCGTGTGTATGCGGTATTAGTCTGTTCCACCTATACTGGACTGTTCACCATCTGAGTCTGTATATGTGTATTAACTGTGATAGTGAAAGGGTTTCACCTCCCTATACATAAAGACTATATTTTAGTTTATTGGTTGCTGTCCCACTATAGTCCTATTTTTATAGGCAATGGGAGTATACTTCAATTGATACATATATACATACATAAAAAATAGCACAGTATGGCCACTAGATGTAGCTGACAATCATAGGGAATATATTGAGACATATATCGATACATACAGTATATTGAAAAGGTATTCATACCCCTTCAAATTATCCACATTTTGTCAAAACATAAATGTATTTTATTGGGATTTTATGTGATAGACCAACACAAAGTGGCACATAATTATGAAGTGGAAGGAAAATGATAAATGGTTTTCAACATTTTTTACAAGTAAATATGTGAAAAGTGTGGGGTACATTTGTATGGCGCCCCCCTGAGTCAATACTTTGTAGAACCCCCTTTCACTGCAATTACAGCTGCAAGTCTTTTTGGGGATGTCTCTACCAGCTTTGCACATCTAGAGAGGGACATTGTTGTCCATTCTTCTCTGAAAAATATCTCAAGCTCTGTCAGATTGGATGGAGAGCGTCTGTGAACAGCAATTTTGAAGTCTTGCCACAGATTCTCAATTGGATTTAGGCCTGGACTTTAACTGGGCCATTCTAATGCCCCTTACACACGATCGGACTATCCGGCGGACTCAGTCAAACTTTCCGAACGACCGGACTTGCACACACACGACCACACATGAACGGACTTTCCGAACTGACTTTTGGCGGAGGTCCGCTGGACTTTCTAAATGAACGGACTAGCCCACACACAGATTAAAGTCCGTTCATTTTGAAAGTGACTTCAGGTACGATGTGACTACAGAAGGAAGTCAATCTCGCCACCTCCATCGGCGAGATTGACACCTTGGTAGCCCCGTCGTCTGGTATAGAATTTAAGGGGAAGCAGCTACACCGAAAAAACTTGTGGGGGTCCCCCCAAAATCGATACCAGACCCTTATCCGAGCACGCAGCCCAGCTGGTCAGGAAAGTGGATGGGGACGAGCAAGCGCCCCCATCCTGAGCCGTAGCATGCCCCCAACATGGGGGGATGGGTGCTTTGGAGAAGGGGGGTGCCCTGTGGCCCCCCACACCAAAGCACCTTGTCCCCATGTTGATGAGGACAAGGGACTCTTCCCAACAACCCTGGCCGTTGGTTGTCGGGGTCTGCGGGCGGGGGGCTTATCAGAATCCGGGAGACCCCTTTAACAAGGGGGCCCCTAGATCCCGGCCCCCTACCCTATGTGAATGAGTATGGGGTACATCATACCCCTACCCATTCAACTGGGGGAAAAAGTGTCAATGAAAAAAACACACTAGAGAGGTTTTTAAAATAGTTTATTAGGCAGCTCCAGGGGTCTTCGTCCGACTTCGGGGGTCTTCTTGTCGGGCTCCTCCGCTATCTTTTGCTCTTCCTTCTCTAGTCCCATCGTACCAGACTTTTGGGAAGAAAAAGTCCGCTGGAGCCCAAACACGGTCGAATTGTGTGGCGGATTCTGGTCTGCCGGACTAAGTCTGCCGGATAGTCTGATCTCTTGTACGGGGCATAACACATAAATATGCTTTGATCTAAACCATTCCAACCATTGTAGCTCTGGCTGCATATTTAGGGTTGTTGTCCTGCTGGTAGGTGAACCTCCGCCCCGTCTCAAGTCTTTTGCTCACTTATGCCACGTACACACGACCGGACTTTCCAGCAGACTAGTTCCGATGAACTTTCCGAACAAACTTTGCCACACACATGAACGGACTAAGGCCGCGTACACACGAGAGGATTGTCCGTCCAACTAAGTCCGTCAGACAATCCGACAGACACTCCGTCCTACTTTCGAATGAACGGACTTGACCACACACGATGAACAGACAGTCCGCCGAAAGCTTGCGCGGTGACGTGTACAGCACGTACGACGGGACTAGAAATACGACGTCCAATACACTGCAATGCAACCTTTCGTCGTGTAAATCCTTTCTGAGCATGCGCCATACTTAGTCCGTCGAACTAGCCTACTCGCGAGCGGACTGTCCGCTGAAACGTGTTTCAGCGGACAATATTACGGAAATTCCGAAAGACTTAGTCCGCCAGACTGTCCGCTGAAAAAGTCCGCTGAAGCCCACACACGAGCGGACTGTCCGCTGAAACACGTTTCAGCGGACTAAGTTGGACGGACAATCCTCTCGTGTGTACGCGGCCTAAGTCTGTTCGTTTTGAACGTGATGATGTAAACGGGACTAAACAAGGAAGTTCAATAGCCAGTAGCCAATAGCTTCCCTTGCGTTGTATTTGGTCCGTCAGACCAGCACACAGACGAAAGTTTTTCCCTATTTTATTCCCTAGATTTGAAACATGTTCTATTTCTAAATCCGTCAGATTTATTTTTCTAAAAACGGTCGGACTAGCCCACACACGATCGGGTTCCTAATCCCTTAAGCCCCGTACACACGAGCGGACTTTTCAACATCCAAAGTCTGACGGAATGATTCCGGCAGACTATTCGATCGTGTGTGGGCTGCAACGGACTTTTGATTCTCAAAAGTCTGACAGACTTTAGAAATGGAACATGCTTCAAATTTTTCCGCCAGAACTCTGCCGGACCCAGTTCCTACCGAAAAATTCGCTCGTGTGTATGCTATTCCGACGGACTAAAACCGACGCTAGGGCAGCTATTGGCTACTGGCTATGAACTTCCTTATTCGAGTCCAGTCGTACGTCATCACGTTCAAATCCGTCGGAGTTTGGTGTGATTGTGTGTGACCAAGTCCGCTCAATCGAAAAGTCCGTCAGAACTCTGTCGGAACTCCGTCAGAACTCCGTCGAAAGTCTGTCGGACTTAATCCCTCGAAAAGTCCGCTCATGTGTACGCGGCATAAGATTGCCCTGTATTTGGCTCCATACATCTTGCCATCAACTGTGACCAGCTTCCCTGTCCCTGCTGAAGAAAAGCATCCTCACAACATGATGCTGCCACCACCATGTTTCACGGTGGGGATGGTGTGTTCAGGGTGATGTGCAGTGTTAGTTTTCTGCCACACATAGCGTCCTGCTTTTAAGCCAAAAAGTTAAATTTTGGTCTCATCTGACCAGAACACCTTCTACATGTTTGCTGTGTCCCCCACATGGCTTCTTGCAAACTGCAAACGTGACTTCTTATGACTTTCTTTCAGCAATGGCTTTCTTCTTGACACTCTTCCATAAAGACCAGATTTGTGGAGAGCATGACTAATAGTTGTCCTGTGGACAGATTCCCCCACCTGAGCTGTGGATCTCTGCAGCTCCTCCAGAGTTACCATGGACCTCTTGGCTGCTTCTCTGATGAATGGTCTCCTTGCCCGGTCTGTCAGTTTAGGTGGACGACCATGTCTTGGTAGGTTTGCAGTTGTGCCATACTCTTTCCATTTTTGAATGATGGATTGAACAGAGCTCCGTGAGATGTTAAAACTTTGGGATATTTATTTATAACCTAACCCTGCTTTAAACTCCTCCACAACTTTATCCCTGATCTGTCTGGTGTGTTCCTTGACCTTCATGATGCTGTTTGTTTACTAAGGTACTCTAACAAACCTCTTAGGGCTTCAAAGAACAGCTGTATTTATACTGATCTTAAATTACACCTAACGATGTTAGGCTAACTGGTCTGTAATTCCAAGGGATGTATTTTGGCCCTTTTAAATATTGGTGCTGCATTGGCATTTTTACAATCAGCTGGTACCATTCCAGTCAGTAGACTGCCATGGATGCAACAGGAAAACAGAAAATTGTTTCATACTTACCGTAATTTTCCTTTCCTGGTGCCTATCCATGTAGATTGCAAGAAAAATGTTGGGACTTTAAATGAGGCCAAATGACCTCCATCCCTATTGATACGGTAAAAAGAAAGGGTTGGGACTTTGACGAAGCATGCGATTTTCGAAGCAAAAAGCAGAAGAGCAACAAAAATCAAATAGTGTAAATTTATTAACTATAGATTAAATGTATAGCATAGGGCACAAAGATACACAATGTATAATCCATGATCCATCATAGGTAGTAAATATATTAAAGTATTACACATCAAAAACATCAATCCCACAGTTCATACATCAAAAGCATTGACTTCATGTATAGGCATTTTGCACATAGTAAAAATCAATAGAATTAAGTAAAAACATTCCAGAGTCTAGTAAAACTGCATGTTTGGATGTGATTTGTAGTATTTAAAGCTCTACGCGTTTCGTGGCTACATTGCCACTCATCAGGAGCTGATATATGATGAATATCTGTGGGACGGGAAATGGTGTGCCAACAATTAGTCAGGTTTGTATAATAAATAAGAAAAAATGGAGGAAAAGGGACAGTGTATCCAAATCGAGTACCCATACTTACGGGTCAAGGAATGGCAAGAGGCGCAATCACGGGCAACGGAAGTAGCCAGGAGTGTCAACTGACACGGGAGCTGAGGCAGACAGAGCGTGCGGTGTCGCGATGAGGCAGTGTACCATTGATGTGAACCAAAAGTGATCATCACCCTAGGATGAATGATTGAATGTGTGAGTGTAAATTGGTTAACCACCTCAGTACAGTGCAGTTACACCCCCTTCCTGACCAGACCAATTTTCAGCTTTCAGCGCTCTCACAGTTTGAATGACAATTACTCAGTCATCCAACACTGTATCCATATGAAACTTGCGTCCTTTTTTCCACACAAATAGAGCTTTCTTTTAGTGGTATTTAATCACTAGTGGGTTTTTTATTTTTTGTGCTATAAATAAAATAAAACGTAAATTTTGTGTAAAAAATGCCTTTTTCTTCGTTTCTGTCATAAATTTTTGCTAATTAGTAATTTTTCTTCATAAATTTTGGCCAAAATTTATACTGCTACATATCTTTGGTAAAAATAACCCACATTAGTATATATTATTTGGTCTTTGTGAAAGTTATAGAGTCTACAAACTATGGTGCCAATCACTGAAAATTGATCACTTCTGATCAGGCCTTCAGTACATCAGGTGTATCTCATTTCTTGAGACACTAACAAGTCAGGAAAGTACAAATACCCCCCAAATGACCCCTTTTTACAAAGTAGACATCCCAAGGTATTAAGTAAGTAGCATGGTGAGTTTTTTTAAGTTGTCATTTTTTCCCACAATTCTTTGCAAAATGAAGATTTTTTATTTTTTTTTATTTTTTTTTACTAAATTGTCATATTATCAGGTTATTTCTCACACACAGCATATGTATACAACAAATTACACCCCAAAATACATTCTGCTACTCTTCCCGAGTACGGCGATACCACATGTGTGAGACTTTTACACAGCCTGGCCACATACAGAGCACCAACATTGATGTAGTACCTTCAGACGTTCTACGAGCAAAAATTACGCATCTTGTTTCTCAACCACCTATTACACTTTTGAAGGCCCTGGAGTACCAGGACAATGGAATTTCCCATAAAATTACCCCATTTTGGAAAGCAAACACCCCAACGTATAATCTGTGAGGCATAATGAGTCTTTTGAACGGTTCATTTTTTTCCAGAAGTTTTTGGAATATGTGGAAAAAAATTAAAACGCAATTTTTTTTACACAAAATTGTCAATTTATAAGATATTTCTAACACATAGCATGTATATAGCAAAAATGACACCCCAAAATACATTCTGCTACTCTTCCCGAATACGGCGATACCACATGTGTGAGACTTTTACACAGCCTGGCCACATACAGAGGACCAACATTGATGTAGTACCTTCAGACGTTCTACGAGCAAAAATTACGCATCTCGTTTCTCAACCACCTATTACACTTTTGAAGGCCCTGGAGTACCAGGACAATGGCATTTCCCATAAAATGACCCCATTTTGGAAAGCAAACACCCCAACGTATAATCTGTGAGGCATAATGAGTCTTTTGAATGGTTCATTTTTTTCCAGAAGTTTTTGGAATATGTGGAAAAAAATTAAAACACATTTTTTTTTACACAAAATTGACAATTTATAAGATATTTCTAACACATAGCATGTATATAGCAAAAATTACACCCCAAAATACATTCTGCTACTCTTCCCGAGTACGGCAATACCACATGTGTAGGACTTTTACACAGCCTGGCCACATAGAGAGGCCGAACATTGAAGTAGTACATTCAGGCGTTCTAGGAGCATAAATGACACATCTCATTTCATTCCTACCCATCACACTTTTGAAGGTCCTGGACCACCAGGACAGTGAAATTACCCACAAAATGACCCCATTTTGGAAAGCAAACACCCCAACGTATATTCTATGAGACATGGGCTGCAAATAGGTACTCGGGTACTCTGATGGGCTGGAGATAGGTACTCGGGTACTCTGATGGCCTGGTGACAGGTACTCGGGTACTCTGATGGCCTGGTGACAGGTACTCGGGTACTCTGATGGCCTGGTGACAGGTACTTGGGTACTCTGATGGCCTGGTGACAGGTACTCAGGTACTTTGATGGCCTGGTGACAGGTACTCGGGTACTCTGATGGCCTGGTGACAAGTACTCGGGTACACTGATGGCCTGGTGACAGGTACTCGGGTACACTGATGGCCTGGTGACAGGTACTCGGGTACACTGATGGCCTGGTGACAGGTACTCAGGTACACTGATGGCCTGGTGACAGGTACTCGGGTACTCTGATGGCCTGGTGATAGGTACTCGGGTACTCTGATGGACTGTGACAGGTACTCTGTACTCTAATGGACTGTGACAGGTACTCGGTACTCTAATGGACTGTGACAGGTACTCGGTACTCTAATGGACTGTGACAGGTACTCGGTACTCTAATGGACTGTGACAGGTACTCGGTACTCTAATGGACTGTGACAGGTACTCGGTACTCTAATGGACTGTGACAGGTACTCGGTACTCTAATGGACTGTGACAGGTACTCGGTACTCTAATGGTACTGAGATGGGCTGGGACAGGTACTCGGGTACTGAGATGGGCTGGGACAGGTACTCGGGTACTCTGATGGGCTGGGACAGGTACTCGGGTACTCTGATGGGCTGGGACAGGTACTCGGGTAACCTGATGGGCCGGGACAGGTACTCGGGTACTCTGATGGGCCGGGACAGGTACTCGGGTACTCTGATGGGCCGGGACAGGTACTCGGGTACTCTGATGGGCCGTGACAGGTACTCGGGTAACCTGATGGGCCATGACAGGTACTCGGGTACCCTGATGGGCCTTGACAGGTACTCGGGTACCCTGATGGGCCGTGACAGGTACTCGGGTACTCTGATGGGCCGTGACAGGTACTCGGGTACTCTGATGTGCCGTGACAGGTACTCGGGTACTCTGATGTGCCGTGACAGGTACTTGGGTACTCTGATGGGCCGGGACAGGTACTCTGATGGGCCGGGACAGGTACTCGGGTACTCTGATGGGACAGGTACTCGGGTACTCTGATGGGCCGTGACAGGTACTCGGGTACTCTGATGGGCTGGGACAGGTACTCGGGTACTCTGATGGGCCGGGACAGGTACTCGGGTACTCTGATGGGCTGGGACAGGTACTCGGGTACTCTGATGGGCTGGGACAGGTACTCGGGTACTCTGATGGGCTGGGACAGGTACTCGGGTACTCTGATGGGCTGGGACAGGTACTCGGGTACTCTGATGGGCTGGGACAGGTACTCGGGTACTGAGATGGGCTGGGACAGGTACTCGGGTACTCTGATGGGCTGGGACAGGTACTCGGGTACTCTGATGGGCTGGGACAGGTACTCGGGTACTCTGATGGGCCAGGACAGGTACTCGGGTAACCTGATGGGCCGGGACAGGTACTCGGGTACTCTGATGGGCCGGGACAGGTACTCGGGTACTCTGATGGGCTGGGACAGGTACTCGGGTACTCTGATGGGCCGGGACAGGTACTCGGGTACTCTGATGGGCCGGGACAGGTACTCGGGTACTCTGATGGGCTGGGACAGGTACTCGGGTACTCTGATGGGCTGGGACAGGTACTCGGGTACTCTGATGGGCTGGGACAGGTACTCGGGTACTCTGATGGGCTGGGACAGGTACTCGGGTACTCTGATGGGCTAGGACAGGTACTCAAATACTCTGATGGACTGTGACAGGTACTCTGATGGACTGTGATTGACAGGTACTATGAGGGGTGGTGACAGGTCCTCTTTATTGGGGGGGGGGGGCAATCAGTGTGATTGGTGTACACTGTAGGCGGTAACGAGATGTTACCGCAATCTCCTCCTCACACACGATCGGTGTGTGAGGAGGAGAACCCGGCAACATCCCGTTACCGCGGTTTGTTTACATTTTAGTGATCGGCTGTGAAAGGATCACAGCCGATCACGTGGGTAAACAGCCGGCCAATGGCTGTTTACCAGCGTCGGTGACGAGCAGTGTTCCCGGGGAACACGCCGCCACCTACGTGCACGCGCAGCGCGCTCGCGATCGCGCGCATGCGCCGTGCACGTTCGGGGTGTGACCATCTGTGATCGGCCGTGACTTCATCACGGCCGATCACGTGGTAAAAAGCCATAACGAATGGCTGTTCACCCCCTTCGGTGGCGAGCGGTGTCTCCGTGACACGCCGCCACCGAAGAAACAGGGATGCGCGCGCACGATCGCGCGCATTCCCTGTTTAAACGGGAGGCCGTCATATGACGGCCTCCCGCCACAATAGGTGCGCCGCCTGGCCGTCAATTGACGGTCGGCGGTCAGCATCTAGTTAATTGAGATATCTAAATGACTGAAATATAATGTGAATTGGATTAGAAAAGGTGTGGCACAGTTTAAGGAATGTAAGATAGTGAAATCATGTTGAAGGCAATAGAAATGCTCCAACAGTGGTAAACACCATCGTGTAAGGGTAAATAAAAATTAAATGTGAACTAAATCGACAACAGAAACAGAAACAAAACGAGTGAATGTTGAAAACAAAAACCACTAAGTGAGTGTACTGTGAAACAATACCTGGATGTGTTAAACATAATGCTCATTCCATCTAGGTGCCTAGGGCTATGAAAGGCAACAGTAGCCATACTAATAGTGTCCAATAGTCTTGTGCCAGAAGTTATTTGTGCCTCACCGTGGCCGCACGATGCCGCCAACGTCCCGCAGGCAGTCCGAGTAGGGGGGGGGACGGCGTCGTCCCCCGGGGGAATCAATCCCCCAGCGAGCGGCGCCAATCGCTAGCTCTCTCCCAGCAAGGCGCCAGATAAATACACGGCGCCCACGTGATGACGTCAACCACGTGACGCCGGAATGCGTGAGGTCGATGCGTAGCGGGGAAACCGCCCAATCCCCCAACAGGGAGGAGGGGCGAGAGCCCCGGTGCGCATCGCAGCTCCCATAGTCAGAAGAAAACCACCAACCACAAAACCAAAGCCGTAGAGGCTGCGCCCCATACCACAGCAGACCCGGGTTAGGTATAGTATAGTAAAGAAAAATAAAACGTTGCACATGCATGGTGCCTATCCATGTTCCACTATATTTTAGTTAGGGGTATCAGAGTAAAGGGGGCTGAATACAAATGTACCCCACACTTTTCAGATATTTATTTGGAAGACATTTTGAAAACCATTTATCATTTTCCTTCCACTTCACAATTATGTGCCACTTTGTGTTGGTCTATCACATAAAATCCTAATAAAATACATTTACATTTTTGGTTGTAACATTACAAAATGTGGAACATTTCAAGGGGTATGAATACTTTTTCAAGACACTGTAGATTTTAGTAATTGAGTTTTCATATATTATAGAAGTTCACATCATTTTAGCTCTTCACGTTTAAGGATTTTTGCAAAGGATTTGGGTCCACATTAAGGGCAATTGGGAGTCGTACTATAAAAAGCTGCCAATTTAGCAGCTGTAATGTTTATATTTTTAAAGGATGTGACTGGCTGTCGGTGCAAGCAAAATGCGAATAAGCCAGATTCAGGGGGGGGGGGGGTATGTTTTCTTAGCTTTTTTTTCAATGTCTAAGGTGCCAAAACCCCTTCATAGGCATAGACAATGCTCACGGCAAAAATCCTACCTGGCAGCTGCCAAACCAATCCACACCCCCACCACCACGCTCAGCTCGTGACCTCATTTTTCTCCGTAAAATTTGTAGTGCAGCAAAAGCATGAGGTGGTAATAGCGTCTGTTCTGACCTACTTTCCCGGCACATAGAAAACGCAGCGTGCTTCACACTCATTTGGGGTGTGAATGTTACACTCACCGAGACAGAAATGAGGCAAGGTTTTTTTTTTTTGTAATCTTTCTATTTTAAATCACAGATATGTTTTACAAAAATGACCGGACGTGACAAACACGAGACGAGCCGCCCAGGACGCCTGTTAGAGAGCTCACCAACGTCGGGGCAAAGCAATGGCTCCGCTTTGAAGTTTCTTTGTTTAAATAGAAAAGTGTTGATTGAGGAATAGAAGGAGCAGATTGTGTGCTGGTTCTATATCTAAGCAACCATTGTGGAAAAGGGCGTAACACGGCGGGGTGAAATTCTAGCCTACCAGCTGAGAGGCAGTGTCCCTGATCACATCTCTAGTCTCGTGTTTTGGAATATTATAGAAGTATGTTATAATATATTAAGGGTCCTTTCACACGGGGCGGATCAGTTCTGATCCGCCCCGTGGATGTCCGTTTGCTCAGCGGGGATCACTCCGCCGATCCCCGCTGAGCAGGGAGATGACAGGTCTGTCTCCGCACACTGTGCAGGGACGGACCTGTCACAGCGCCGCTCTCCCCTATGGGAGATCGGATGACGACGGACCGCAGTGCCCGTCGTCATCCGATCCGATCCGCAGACGGATGGAAAAATAGCTTTTTCCTCCGTCACACTTTTTCGGATCGGAGCGGGTCGGATGTCAGCGGACATGTCACCGCTGACATCCGACGCTCCATAGACCTCTATGGAGCACCCGTTCAGGTCCGCCTGAAAAACTGACAGGCGGGCCTGAACGGGACGTTAGTGTGAAAGGGGCCTAAGTCTTTTTATTTGGATGCTAAGTGTACATTTATCTTCCAAATTTTCTGAGATCGGGAAGTGGGATGCTTTTTAGCGTAAGCAGTCCCAATAAAAGTTCATCTAGAGCCCAGGGTGTAGATGCCAAATTGCCCCCCACCCCCCAAAGATGTATGTGCATTATATGTCAGCAAAAATCCCCCCTCCCTGAAAAAATAATCTAGCACTAATCTGAATTCTTACCCCTTAAGCATAAATCCCCCCTCCTCCCACTACGAATCCGCCCCCCTGCTGAAAATCTCTTCCCAGCACAAATCTTTGCCCAACCCCCCCATCTCATATCCTTTCATTTCGCATATGCCCCCAACACAAATCTACCCCCCCCTCTCCACCCACGCCAAATCTCCTCTCCCAGCAAAAATTCTCCCCAATCCCCCATCCTAGCACAAATCCCTTCAATCACTCCTGGTAGAACAAATCTATCCCCCACAGCACAAATCTACCCCCCAAGTCCAAATCCTCTACCTCACTCACACCCACTCCAATACACTCCACCCCCATCCTAGCACAAATCCCCTCAATTGTCTCTGCTAGAACAAAAATGCCTCGTCTAGTACAAATTCTTTACGCCTGGGAGATTGGGGGGAATTTGTGCTAGGTGGGGGATTTGGAGTAGGGGGAGAGGGGTAGAGAATTTGTACTAGAAGGGGAATTTTTTTTTTTTTTGGGGTGGGGGTGTATTTGTGCTGGAGGGGGTGTAGTTTTTCTAGCAGAGGCGATTGAGTGGATTTGTGATAGGAGGGTATTCGTGCTAGGATGGGAGATTGGAGAGAATTTGTGCTGTGAGGGGGGATTATGAGTGGGGGTAGAGGCGTAACAAATTTGCACTAGAAGGGGGATTTTTTTGGGGGGGGGTATATTTGTTTTAGCAGGGATAATTGTTTCAAATTTCTCTTTATTTATATTATAAAACATACATTCAAAATTTTCCATTAAATTTTCACATCATTATAAAACATTCCCCATACACAAAAAAAAAACAAAAAAAAAACACACAACTTTTCAATACTATGCCATTCAATCCCCCTCCCTTACATAAATTCCCATACTTTTCCTGAGGTACTCAATTCCTCCCATTTCTTCCAATAGTCCGACATCGGTTTTTCTACATATCCCTCTTGTCTAATCTGTTTCTCCATGAAGCACACCTCGCTCATCTCATAATTCCACTCTACTATTGTTGGAGCTACTTCCTTTTTCCATTTCCGTGCTATTACGGTTTTAGCTATTGTAGTTATTTGGTACAAAAATTCCATCTCTTTTCGTTTTAATTTTCCAGATGTATGGGAGAATAATACTGTCTTTATATCAAGATTTATTCTTATACCTGTCTAGAAGGGGAATTTTTTTTTTTTTGGGGTGGGGGTGTATTTGTACTGGAGGGGGTGTAGTTTTTCTAGCAGAGGCGATTGAGTGGATTTGTGATAGGAGGGTATTCGTGCTAGGATGGGAGATTGGAGAGAATTTGTGCTGTGAGGGGGGATTATGAGTGGGGGTAGAGGCGTAACAAATTTGTACTAGAAGGGGGATTTTTTTGGGGGGGGGTATATTTGTTTTAGCAGGGATAATTGAGAAGATTTGTGCTAGAAAGAGATTTGTGCTAGGATGGGGGGTTGGGAAGGGACACAGCTCCCAGGGGCATGCACGAGCAGCGCAAATGAAGGACATGATATTATGTCAGGATCCTAAAGCCACTGCCTGGCCTTCATTCTGCTATAGGCCGGTGTCAGAAACCCGGAAATCAGACAGAGACAGAAGTACAGTTAAATCAAACTGTTTAATAATAAAAGTAAAAAGAACAAACTTATTCAAAACACAGCCAGAGTTCGGAGACCAGAACGGATAGTCAGACAAGCCAAACGTCCGGGAGCCAGAGATGAGCATAGTAAAACAGCAAGCAGAATCAGGAGCCAGAAGGGATGTCAGCCAAGCAAGTCTTTTAACAGGAATACAGGAGAGCGTCTCTGTGATGTTGACCAAGGCGAAGGCAGAGATCCTCTGGGCTGGGTGGCTTAAGTAGGCAGGACTTATGAGCAGGATATCATCAACAGGTGAGTCACTGTGGAGAGATAAGAGCTGGCAATTAGCCAAAAGCTGAGCGGCCAGCTCAGAGAAGGAAGGGCTGAGCCCAGACTTGACAGCCGGACAAGAAGCTGTTAAATCAGATGTGAGGAGGTGACACTGCGCCCAGAGATCTTTGACTTCTCTCATGTTTTTCAGGTAGATCTCCACCTCTTTATCCAGCCCTGCTCTAGATTGCCTTTGCTTATATAAAATGGTACAGGAAATGTGGGTACTTTTACTACTCTGACTTAAAGTGGTTCTGCACCTAAAATAAAAATATTAAAAGCCAGCAGCTACTAATATTGCAGCTGCTGACTTTTAATAAAATCACACTTACCTGCCCCAAGGTCCAGCGATGTCGGCGGCAGATGACGAGCGATCGCTGGTCTCACTGCTGCCCCCGCCGCCATCCTCTGTCAGGGAATCGGGAAGTGAAGCATTACAGCTTTACTGCCCGGTTCCCTACTGCGCATGCGCGAGTCGCGCTGCGCATCTCTTATGGTCCCCCGCTGTGTCTCTGGGAACTGTGTGTTTCCCAGAACACAACGGGGGGGGGGGCGGGGCGTCTGCGGGGGTCTGTGGTGGTCTGCCCGGAAGTGGGATCAGATTAGCGGAACTTCCCCTTTAGGGTGAAGAACCGCTTTAAAAGAAAGATCTTAATTGGTATTAAAACAACTGTTTTTTGTAAACAATCAAAACGTTTCATGACATGTCTAGGCACTTCGTCAGGACAAATGTAGGAGAACTCAGGTAAGAACTGAGTATTCCGCCGTCAGTGGTGCAGTAAATGCCGGAGCCTAGTCCTCCAACTATGACATATCTCAATTTCTTCTCTCTCCATCTATTCCTGCTCCTTGTCCACCAAAATGGAAAAAAAATGCCTCCGGCTCTCAGAACAAATTAAAACAATATTAAAATATAATCTCAGTTCAAATCTTCTCCCTTCACCCTGATAATATATTGTTTACCAAGCTGATTATTTTTCTCGTGCTCAGCCGGAATAAATACAACCTTTTCACAGACATCTATGATTTGCAATTATTTTCTTTTTTCACGGTTTCATTTTTAAATCATAAATATTCAATTTTCTTGAGATTGCCTGAGCTTGAAAACAGAGGCGCGGCGTGATCGGTGCCTGCGCAAATTAAGAGCAACAATGGCAGCGCAAATGGGAGAGGATGCCGCACTCATGACTTCGAGATGAGGCTCGCACCGCACCAAAAGGCACGAAAGGCAATCAGAATTAATAAGGCAGCAGGTTGAAATGAAATTCCTTAAAGAACTCAGCTCATTTCACGAGCCTGCGGACGCTAATCATTATGGAGATAATCCCCAGTCCTGATTTGTGTACTAAATAAAACTGAAGCCTCTCTAGTCTTAGAGAAGTGTTTTTGCGCATGCTGCTTTGTTTACTGAGTTTGGGTCTAAAACTTTTTACATTTACATTTTATTTCCTTTTAACCAGGGAAATAGTAAAGTGTTACTAAACCAAGGACCCTGCATTCACTATATCTGGTCTTCCACAGTACACAGAACATGGAAATTCAATTATTTTAGTAAATATGAACGGCTTAGGGCTGAAACAACTAATCGATTAATCAACAACTAATCGATTATGAAATGAATTGATTACTATTTTCATAATCGATTAATCAATAATCGGCCAGTAACATAATGGGGATAAAAAAAAGAGCCCTTTATAGTACAAAAAGATGGTGTGGGGGTCCCCCTCAAAATCCATACCAGGTCCTTCAGGTCTGGCATGGATTTTAAGGGGAACCCGGCGCCAAAAAAAATGGTGTGGGGGTCCCCCTCAAAATCCATACCAGACCCTTATCCGAGCATGCAACCTGGCAGGCCACAGGAAAAGAGGAGGGGATGAGAGAGCTCCCCCCCTCCTGAACTGTACCAGGCCACATGCCCTCAACATTGGGAGGGTACTTTGAGGTAGCCCCTCAAAGCACCTTGTCCCAATGTTGATGAGGACAAGGGCCTCATCCCCACAACCCTGGCCTGTGGTTGTGGCTGTCTGCGGGTGGGGGGCTTATTGGAATCTGGAAGCCCCCTTTAACAAGGGGACCCCCAGATCCAGGCTCGCCCTCCATTATAAAAGAACTGTCAGAAGAAGAGAAGCATCACACAGTGGTAGCCTCACATTGCGCGGAGCAGCCCGAGAACCAAGAAGAGACACCGTGGAGGAAGATGCCAGGCGAGAACACCGGAGCAAGAAGAAGCGGATTGGAAGAAGAAGAAGATCGGAGGAAGAAGAAGATGGAGGAAGAAACCAAAGGATGAAGAAAGGAAGAAGGAAGACCAGAAGAAAGAAGATGAAAGAAGACTTTAATAAAGGAATTGTCAAAAACCGTCTCCTGTCATTTTTAACACTTTTTTGGTGAAATGGTAGGGGTACTTTTGTACCCCCTTACCATTTCACACGGGGGGAGGCTGGGATCTGGGGGGTCCCCTTGTTAAAGGGGGCTTCCAGATTCTAAAAAGCCCCCTGCCCGTAGACCCCCACAACCACAGGCCAGGGTTGTGGGGATGAGGCCCTTGTCCTCATCAACATGGGGACAAGGTGCTTTGAGGGGCTACCTCAAAGCACCCTCCCAATGTTGAGAGCATGTGGCCCAGTACGGTTCAGGAGGGGGGGATGCTCTCTCGTCCCCCCTCTTTTCCTGTGGCCTGCCAGGTTGCGTGCTCGCATAAGGATCTGGTATGGATTTTGAGGGGGACCCCCACGCCATTTTTTGGGGCGTGGGGTTCCCCTTAAAATCCATGCCAGACCCGAAGGGCCTGGTATGGATTTTGAGGGGGACCCCCATGCATTTTTTTTTCTTAATACTAATGCTAATGACCTGTGTGCAATGCAAATAGCCTTAAAAAACCCCATAGAAGACGTACAACATTAGAATCCTACTATAGCTTGTAGTCAAAATATTCGACCGAGAATGTCTGATTGCAGCATCATAAGTGTGTTTCGCTGCTCCGTCGAATCTTCTTTAAACATTCGACAGACACCATAAGACTTCAATGACAGATTTGACCGTAATTCATTTGGATTTTCGGACGAATGCAATTTTTTTACGAAAAACAAAATAAATAAAAACGAATTTCGGGAGTAACTAAATACATTTTCGGAAATACGAAATTCCGAAACAAAATATTTCAGTCTGCACATGTCTAGTCAATAGGGCAGTGGTCATGGTCCGTAGACGTAGTCAATGTAGTCAGTAGGGCAGTCGACATGGTCAGTAGACGTAGTCAGTAGGGCAGTGGACATGGTCAGTGGACGGTGTCAGTAGGGCAGTGGACATGGTCAGTGGACGGTGTCAGTAGGGCAGTGGACATGGTCAGTGGACGGTGTCAGTAGGGCAGTGGACATGGTCAGTAGAGCAGTGAGGGTGATCAGTAGAGCAGTGAACATGGTCATTAGGGCAGTGGAGTCAGACATTTTTTTTTGTTATTTTATTTTTTTTATAATTTTTTACCACTTTATTTTACAATTTTATTTTTTATATTTTTTTACAATTTTGGATGGGGGGGGGGGTGGAGTGCAGTATGGGGGGACAGCATGATGAGAGTGGGGCAGTATGGGAAGCAGCAGAGTGACAGTCAGTAGGACACCTGGAACACTATACTCAAACAAGGCCTCGTCAAGCACCTGCTAAAGAAACCCAACCTCGACCCTCAGGGCCCTAACCACCACAGACCAATAACAAGCCTTAACACCATCTCCAAGATTATGGAGAAAGCGGTAGTACAACAGCTACAACGCGACCTGGACACACACAAACTCCTGGACCCTCTACATTCAGGCTTCAGCCCAGGCCATGGAACAGAAACGGCACTCCTCAAGATATGGGACGATGCCCTCGAAGCAGCAGATGACAGAGAATCATGTCTCCTGGTACTGTTGGACCTCAGTGCAGCATTCGATACAGTGGACCACAATACTTTACTCATCCACCTCACAGAAGTAGCAGGAGTCACAGATTCAGATGTACAATGGTTAGCATCCTTCTTAGCCCTTGTACACACAGTCGGAGATTCCATCGGAATGTGTCCGATCGGAGCGTTTTGTCGGATATTCCGACTGTGTGTGGTCTGCATCGGACTGTTTCCGTCGGAATATCCGCCGGACAAACTTTACCAACTTGCCGGAAATATATTTCCGACAAAATGCTCCGATCGGACATACTGCGATCATGTGTAGAGAATTCCGATCGGACAAAGTGCCACGCATGCTCAGATCAAATTCCTAGACCAAAGCTATTGTCTACTAGCGTGAACATAGTCCCGTCGTAACAAAATAACGTCGGATTTTCCGACAACTTTGTCCGACCGTGTGTATACAACAGATTTGGACAAAATCCGTCGGACAAAATCCGACGGATTTGGTTGTCGGAATCTCCGACCGTGTGTACAAGGGCTTAGAAAATCGTTCTCAGACAGTGAAACCCGGGCAATCTCTTGTGGAGTCCCTCAAGGATCACCCTTGTCACCAGTGCTCTTCATCTTATGCATCCGCCCACTCCTCAAAATCATCAGAATATCAGTTCTTTCATTCATTCATTCATTCATACTTGCTGGGCAGTGTATTCTTTTACACTCTGCTGTGACAGAGAGTTTGTGGCTTACCAGGAGCAGCTTTGGGACAGGGAGCATTCCGGCGGCAGAAACAGCCTTGAGGCAGGAAGCAGGAGCCAGAGTTGTGGCTGGGAGGCAGAGCTAGCCGTCCTAGGTAAGGAAGACTGCTTGCCTCTTGAGTTTACACTCTGGATTCAGCTAGCACCAAGCTGGATAGAAGGGCTGGCAGGGCAGCACATAGGAGAACCGATCCTGCTCCTGCCGCTGCTGAAAGCCCTGCAGGACACAGGAGAATAGAGGAGATGGTTCTCCTATATGCCGCCCCTCCTATCCATGTCTTTAGAAGAGGATTCCTTCTGGGACGACAGCCATGCAGACCAATTTGATGCAGAGTGTGGCGTATTGTCTGAGCACTAACAGGCTGGCCCCCCACACCTTCAACCTCTGCAGCAATACTGGCAGCACTTATATGTCTATTTCCCAAAGACAACCTATGGATATGACACTGACTACGTGCACTCAACTTCTTTGTTTGACCATGGTGAGGCCTATTCTGAGTGTTCTGTCATGTTAAACTGCTGTATGGTCTTGGCCACCGTGCTACCGCTCAGTTTCAGGGTCTTGGCAATCTTCTTATAGCCTAGACCATCTTTATGTAGAGCAACAATTCTTTTTTTCAGATCCTCTGAGAATTCTTTGCCATGAGGTGCCATGTTGTACTTCCAGTGACCAGTATGAGAGAGTGAGAGCGATAACACCAAATTTAACACACCTGCTCTCCATTCACACCTGAGACCTTGTAATACTAATGAGTCACATGATACCGGGGAGGGAAAGTGGCTAATTGGGCCCAATTTGGACATTTTCACTCAGGGGTGTACTGACTTTTCTTGCCAGCAGTTTAGACATTAATGGCTGTGTGTTGAGTTATTTTGAGGGGACAGCAAATTTACACTGTTATACAAGCTGTACACTCACTACTTTACATTGTAGCAAAGTGTCATTTCTTCAGTGTTGTCACATGAAAACTTAGAATAAAATATTTACAAAAATGTGAGGGGGTGTACTCACTTTTGTGAGATACTGTATATTATATATATACTGCATACACTATATTGTAAAAAGTATTGGGACGCCTGCCTTTACACACACATGAATTTTAATGGCATCCCAGTCTTCACCTCTTCTGGGAAGGCTGTCCACAAGGTTTAGGAGTGTGTCTATGGGAATGTTTAGCCATTCTTCAGAAACACATCAGGCGCTGATGTTGGACGAAAAGGCTCACTGGCTCAGCTCTATTTCATCCCAAGGCATTCTATTGGATTGAGGTCCAGACTCTGTGCAGGCCAGTCAAATCCCTCCACCCCAAACTCGCTCATTCATGTCTGAGACAGCCGATCCGTAGATCGTTGTAACGCATCTATATGTACACAATCAATAGGGATATACATTTTTTTGAGTCGTCACAGCCAAATTCACCATGAAAATACCTTACAAATGACAACACGCTCTTCAATTTGTAAGCAGGCTTTGATCTCCATTCATCGGCATGCATCATTCCAGCAGAACGGAGCTCTCTCCACCTGGGATAATGTAATCTACCATCTCAGTGGGCTGCAGAGAAAGGATGAAGCGTCGGTGCGATTTCTCTTCAAAATGTTCCTTTATGACGGGGTGCGTTTTATAGGGGCCCTAAATGATCGCCCCGCACTTGGCAGTGCTAGATGACGTCTCTCTGAGCGGTACGTTTAATGATTCTGGAGGTGAGCTCAGCATCTTGGTTGGGTGTTGGAGAGAGAGACAGCTCGTGTGTGCTTAATGAGAAGCCCCGCGCGGCCCCCGTGACACCGTAGGAGGAGGGAAATAAATGACGGGGCCTTGGTCTTGGTGTGGAATATGCAGAACGACGCATAATGGAGTCTGCGGGACAAAATTAATCACGTGTAATGATCGGGGTTTGCAGGAATATTTGATGTAATCTCATTTATAAACATTTTCTGCTGAATGATAAATGAACCCAACAAAAGTCAGTTAGAAACGGCTGAACTTATGATGCGGCGGAGGTGTCGGGGGGCCAGGAAGAGAGATGGAGGAAAGATGAAAGAGGCTGACAGATTCCGAGCCGCGTTCTCAGCTAAGTGCACATTTGCTATGCGCGGGCTCTTCAAGGATTTTCTTGAAGGTGTTCATCAACGGCCTTTCTTATCGGCCCGCGTTTTTGTGACACTAAAGCGCAGCCCCACCTGTCTGACAGATCAGAAATCGCAGGGCGGGCTGATGAGACCATCAAATTAGTTAACGTTGCTCATTGCTTGTCTCATATTATTGTGCTGAAAGTGACAGACAGATAGGTCACTCTTCCAGGGGTTTGCAAATATCAATTATGAATGCGGAGCAATATGAAAACTGCTTTGTAAATCTTAAAAGATTTGTCATATACATGGTTGAAGGCCGAAGTATAAACAGAAAAGTCAGTGCTACTACCCATACACCCTGTGGATAGCAGAGCTCCCAGGTGCTTGATTCACAGTTGCTAGCTGAGTAGAGTAATGTAGAAAAAATGATACGCACTCCGGTTGTTGCTCTTAAAATGTCTTCATTCTATTGAATAGCCATAGTGAACAAACGCAGATTAAATCAGTTGACGGGTTTTAGCCTATAAAGCCTTAGTCATAACCACATTACAGACATACAACTTTGGCTGAGTAGAGTAATTTAGATAAAATGATCCGCTCTCTGGTTGTTGCTCTTAAAATTTGTTAATTTTATTGAATAGCCACAGTGAACAAACGCAGATTAAGTCAGTTGACGTGTTTCAGCCAATAGGGCCTTAGTCATAACCACATTACAGACATAAAACTTTGACATAAATAGTAGCTCTAAAGATCACAGGCTCCAACCATTGATTGTCTTAATTGACCGCATGCGCCGTAGACAGCGGCGCGCAGGCGCACTATCGCCGTTAGCAGCATGCCGCTGGTAACGGCGATATGCCATTAGTGGCGGCTACCGTGTGCATGCACGGGAGTGACGTCATCGCTGCTCCGGCTCTGTGAGTGGCCGGAGCAGCGATACCCGGAAGAAGATGGATGCTCCGAACGACAGGGGACAGAGGTGACATCACTGGCTCCTGTGTCAGGTAAGTGACACATAATGGGCTACTATGCGATCTAGTTTTTAATCTAAAAATCCACCTAGTAGCTTTCTTGAAGACCAAAGAGTCAAGAAGGTTTTCCTTGCAGCTGAGGCTCAAGTACCCCTGGAGTTGAAGACGGAAAGTGCAAGGCTCAAAATAGCGTGAGGGCCATTTAAAGTGATTCTAAAGGCTGAATGTATAAAGGTAAAAAAAATAGGGATGCACCGATACCTTTTTTTTTTTTTACAAGTAGGAGTAGCGATAATTTTATTTAATTTTTTTAGTACTATCCAATACCAATTACGGACATCTACTCTAACTGTTTTGTATAAACTTCAGCTGTCAGCAATGGTAAAAAGTTTGAAAAGAAATTTACAAATTAAATACATCTATATTTTTTTTACATTTTTTTTATTTAATGTGAAAAGTGTAAATATATCTTAAAGGTTTAAAATATTACCGAACAAAGCAAACAAAAGAAGAGTTTTATTTATTAATAGTTTATAAAATAAAAGTGAAAAAAATAATAAAAAATCAGCAGGAAAAGAATAATTAAATGGAGGAGAATAGGGAGTTAATTAGGGCTGATTAGATTAAATTAAAGGGTAATAAAGGGTTAAACAGAGGAACATTTAGTAAAACACACCAAAACATTTTTTTCTTACTTGACAGGTTGCTTTAAACTGACTTAATCTGCAGATGAATTCTTCCCTTTTGACCTGTAGATGAAGA
The DNA here is from genome assembly GCF_037356315.1 of Lithobates pipiens. Taxonomy (NCBI): domain Eukaryota; kingdom Metazoa; phylum Chordata; class Amphibia; order Anura; family Ranidae; genus Lithobates; species Lithobates pipiens. The sequence continues at coordinate 17,953,781 of NW_027507791.1, read as the reverse complement.
AACAGAAAGATGCAAAAAGAAACAATGTTCCTTTTTAACTTCATGTTTCAGCAGCTAAGCAATGTTGTTGATAAACATTGCCCAGCTGTTTTTTTTTCGACAGCTTCAATTGCCGGGACTTCTTCAAAGGAGTTGTAAACCCTTGTTTTTTTAAACAAACATGTAATACTTACCCCACTGTACAGTTCGTTTTGCACAGAGTGGCCTCGATCCTCGACTTCTGGGGTCCCTCGACGGCACTGGTAGCTCCTCCCAGCATTGAGTGCCCATGTTGGAGAAGGCTCTCCTAAGGTGGACACCCGTGCGAGCATGCTCCCAAGTCCTGCTTTTGTGTACATTCACACAGAATGCAGGACCCGCTCCCGCCCCCTAGCGCTCGCATCATTGGATTTGATTGACAGCAGCGGAAGTCAGTGGCTGCGCAGCTATCAATCTATCCAATCAAGGGCCGATACAAAGGGCAGAGAGGTAGACTTCGTCTCTGCCGAGGGAAAGAATGGGCTCAGGTGAGTAAAACGGGGGCCCGGGGGGGGGGGGGGGGCGGTCACTGTCAGAAGTTTTTTCACCTTAATGCATAGGATGCATTAAGGTGAAAAAACACAAACTTTACAAACTCTTTAATACTTTAAAGCGGAGTTCTGCCTTGGGGAACATTTTTTAAGTCAGGAGCTACAAATACTGCAGCTGCTGACCATTACTATATGGGCACTTACCTGTCCAGGGAGCTTGTGTTGTCGGCATGCCAACCGACCTTCAGATCGACGGTCGGGTACAGCCGCCGCCATTCCAGTTAAGGGAACTTAACGCCATCACGTCCGGTTCTCTACTGCTCATACGTGAAGCACACTGCGCTTTCTGATTTGCCCGGCGGTGGAGGGGGCCGAAATTCCAGGAGATCGGGCTGAAAGGTGCCAAATGTGACACTGGAGGGGGGAGGAAGCAATTAAGTGCAAGTACCACTTTTAGGTGGAACTCCACTTTAAGCTTTCAACGGGCATCTGAATTAGTCGTCGGTTGTTAAGAACGCGGTGCTCCTTAACAACTAATAATTATAATTTTTTTTTTTTTTTTACACTTCAGTTGTCCGGGGGTGGAATCCCACTGACAATTGAAAAAAACAAACCTGAAAGTATCAGTTTCAGGTATAGGTGCATTTGCACGAGTACTGATACTTGTGCATATGCTTAGTATCGGCACAACCCTAAAAAAAACATCAGTGTGCAGCTCCCCCTTGACCCCCCCCAATACTTACCTGAAAACAATCTCGATTCTGCGATGTGCACGTGAGCTGAGTCTCTCTGAAGACTCTCCCTTCTCATTGGCTTACATGCAGCAGCATAATCCATTGGCTCCTGCCAACAGAGAGCTGGCTCAGGAGCGAAGCATGCACGAGTGCCCCCATAGCATGCGGCTTGCTTTGGAGCACTTGCCAAGGGGGCGTGGCCCAGAGCACTGGTACCAGGGTACCCAAGAAGAAGAGGAATGAGGGCTGCTCTGTGCAAAAACTATTTTAAAAAGTTTTTCCTTTACAACCCAACAAGTTCATGATAAATAATAATAAACAAAATATATATAAAATATATGCTAATAAAAAAATTATTTTAAATGTATCTTGGGAAGTAATATTTTGCTGTCAAAATTTTTACCCTGGACTATTAACCACCTCAAAAGATTTTTGTGATTCGGCACTGCGTCACTTTAACTGACAATTGTGCGATCATGCGACGTTACACACAAAAACAAAATTTACATCCTTTTTTTCCCCCACAAATGGTGGTATTTGATCACCTATGCGTTTTTGTTTTTTTTGTGCTATAAACAAAAAAAGAGCGTCAATTTTGAAAAAAAAAAAAAGCTTTAATAAATATCTCCCAAAAAATATAAAAAAATTTTTCTTCAGTTAAGGACGATACGTATTCTTCTACATATTTTTGTTAAAAAAATCGCAATAAACGTATATTGATTGGTTTGTGCAAAAGTTATCGCGTCTACAAAATAGGGGATAGAATAATGAAATTTTTATTATTATTTTTTTATTAGTAATGGCAGCGATCTGCGATTTGACTTCAACAATATGGCGGACACATCGGAAACTTTTGACACTATTTTGGGACCATTGTCATTTATACAGCGATCAGTGCTATAAAAATGCATTGATTACTGTGTAAATGACACTGGCAGTGAAGAGGTTAAACATTAGGGAGCGATCAAGGGGTTACCTAGGGAGTGACTCTAACTGTGGGGGGAGGGGCTACATCTCTCATGACAGGTTGCTAGGCAGAACGGGGAAATGCCTTGTTTACATAGGCATCTCCCTATTCTGCTGCTTTGTGACACGATCGCGGGACATATCAGAAGACTGTAAACCATCTCTACATATGTGCCCCCCAACGGTCTAAATTTGGCCCTAGTTATCACCAGAACAATAATAGGGGGAATGTTCCAATGGGGACACTAGTTCTGGTACCAACCAGGGATTCCTTTAGTTTGGAGTGATTTCCTATTCAGAGTTGCTGTTAGAAATCATGGGGCCCCATACAGCCTACCCTACAGGGCCCCCCTCCCTGGCTGAAAGAGACTGAGGGCATAGATTTATCAGTCCCTTTCTCTGTATCCTCAGCTGAACAGATGAATGAATAGGAGGCGGGCCAAGGCTTCCTGCTCATTCACAATCTGAAGCCTAGTAAACACTGTTCCTGGAACTGCAGTTTAGTTTTGGGTTAATTTATACCAAACTTTGGTCTCAGTACCAGTCTAGCTGGATTGTGTTCTGCTTGACCATAGGTGGCGCTGTCATCTCTGGCAGGGGCGAGAACGCAGTCCAGTTAGGTGCATTGAGTGCCAATTCTTTCTCTGAATCAGCCCAGTGGGAGTGTCCTCTTGCTGTGCATTCTGGGAGAGGGTACTTAAGGTGCTGACATTACGTGCTTCGGGGTTCCAGCCCAGAGGTGCTTTCTGTCTGTTTGGTCCTGTTCCTCCTGACCAGCCCCCAGGGCTCGCATGGCCTGGGGTGCGGATCCATCCAATTCCGAGTCTCTGGGCTGGCTAGCCCGAGGCAAATTAACTGGAAGGAGGATTCGGAGGTGGTCCGCTGCCATCTCAGTTTGTGGAGAGGCTCAGCAACTGGAGAAGCATCCAGGGGAGGACTCTTCAGGAGAAGGCCACACAAAAGGCTGGCTTCTCAGAAGGAGCCTGAAGGCTTAGTTGAAAGACCCTAAGCGAATCTGGTCTCGTATGGTATCGCCGGACCGGCTGCAAGATACTGGTACCGTACAAGGGTTCTCTAAGTTTGTCTACAATCCTTCAGTTATTCAAGTGTTCCACAACAAGTCTGTGGCAGAGGCTTTGTTCAAGTGTCCTACGGCAAGTCTGTGGCAGAGACTTTGCTTGCTTGAGCACTCTATCGGCTGCTAGGCCTAGTGAGAGAAGGACTATCCGATAAGGGTGAGGATCTAGTTGTGAATGGCTATTCTTTGGATTTTCTAATGTGAGAGACTTTTCTATTTGACTAAGTTTCAAGAGTACCTGGACTTTCTACTTAAACCCTCTAACCCTCTTTGAGAGACTGTGTTTTGTGTATTCCTTTTTCACAAATAAAAATCCCTCAAGTGGATCTGGTGTCAGTCTCTGCAGTTCTTGGGCCATCTACCTCGGGAAACCCCTAGACATATACGAGGTCAAGAAGGTAATGGTAAGCCCAATCAAATCAGCCGCTCTTTCGGAAGAGAGTGCTACACACACAAAAACATTTTTTTTTTTTACTTGACAGGTTGCTTTAACCACTTGTAGACCGGACCATTTTGCTGGTCAAAGACCAGACCACTTTTTGCGATTCGGCACTGCGTCGCTTTAACTGACAATTGCGCGGTCATACGACGTGGCTCCCAAACAAAATTGACGTCCTTTTTTTCCCACAAATAGAGCTTTCTTTTGGTGGTATTTGATCACCCCTGTGGTTTTTATTTTTTGCGCTATAAACAAAAATAGAGCGACAATTTTGAAAAAAACGCATTATTTTTTACCTTTTGTTATAATAAATATCCCCCAAAAATATATAAAAAAAATATTTTTTCCCTCAGTTTAGGCCAATACGTATTCTTCTACATATTTTTGGTAAAAAAAATCGCAATAAGCGATTATTGATTGGTTTGCGCAAAAGTTATAGCGTTTACAAAATAGGGATAGTTTTATAGCATTTTTATTAATAATTTTTTATTATTTTTTTTTTTACTAGTAATGGCGGCGATCAGCAATTTTTATTGTGACTGCGACATTGTGGGGGACCCATCGGACATTTTTGACACATTTTTGGGACCATTGTCATTTATACAGTAATCACTGCTATATAAATGCAGTGATTCCTGTGTAAATGACACTGGCAGTGAAGGGGTTAACCAGTGGGTGGCAGTGTAGGGGTTAAGTGTTCCTAGGGGTGTGTTACTAACTGTGCGGGGGTTGGGCTTTCATTTAGTGAACACTGATCTCTGCTCCAATCACATGGAGCAGAGATCAGCGTCACTAGTTGCTAGGCAGAATGGAAAAATTCTGTTTACACAGCATTTCCTCCATTCGGCCGCTCCGTGAGACGATCGCGGGGATGCCCGCGGCGATCGAGTCCGCGGGTCCCGCGACCGGACTCACGGGGGTTCCGACCAGCGCGCCTTGGGGAAAAAAATAAATAGCTGCAAATACTGAATAAACTAAGTTTATTGAATGCTCCGAATAACAAAACAAAATTTGTCTGAATTTTGGAAATTCGAATCGAATTTTACATCGAATTCCATTCAAATTTGAACTGTAATCATATTTCGAAAATCAAAGACTGTGTGTTTTATTAGAGTACCATTTGGAAATAATTCTGTTTTTGTTAAGCCAAAGGTGGTTTAACCCCCCTGACGGTATTCCCGAGTCTGACTCGGGGTGGATTTTTTATACCAAGAGCGGTATCCCCGAGTCAGACTCGGGACTGCATCGCTGGATCCAGGAGGAGGTTTACTTACCTTCTCCCTCGGATCCAGCGTTGTCTCCCCGCTGTACGAGCGAGCCGTGTCTCGCTCGATGCATTACATCGCCGATCTCCGTGCCCTGCGAGCGTTGCGACGCACGGGCACGGAGATCGGCGCCAAATTCAAAAAGTGAAACAAACAGTAAACATACAGTATAATGTAATCTTACAGATTACATTGCTGTATGTAAATATTTCACATCCCCGTTGTCCCTAGTGGTCTGCCCAGTGTCCTGCATGTAGTTTTATATAATAAAAACTGTTCTTTATGCCTGGAAACTGGAGATTGTCCATAGCAACCAAAACTGTCCCTTTACATCAAAAATGATTTTAGACCAGCTAGAAAACAGCGATAATAAATTAGAATCACTCGCAGAATTGAGCGATAGCGATTTGTGGGGAGATCCGTCATCAAATACTGAAAAGTAATGACAGTGACAATTCTGCAACTTTCAAATTTCAGTGTTCTTGATTTGATTACATTATTGAATAATTTTTATTATTGTTATATTATTATTTGGTACAATTATTTATAATTATTTATTATATTATAATTTATGATTTAATTTTTCAAACTTTATCATACCCGGGATGTCTGCTAGACTCTGGTTTGGACAGATTTAAAGGGGAGGGCCACCCTGAAAAACAAAAAAATGTTAAAAATTACAAAAAATCTAAAAAAAAAAAATGAAAAAATTTTTTTTTTTTTACTTACCAGAAATGCCTGTTGCTAGGCACTTTCTCCTAATCTTCCTCTTCCTCCTCCGCGGAGATCTTCTGTCTTCTGTCTTCGTCGCGGCGTCTTCTGGGTAATGAGTCGCGCTGTGTTCTGGGAACTGTGTGTTCCAGAACACAGCGCGTCCCATTCAGAAAGCGCTGCGGGACTCGCGCATGCGCAGTAGGAAACGGGCAGTGAAGCCATAAGGCTCCGCTGCCTGTTTCCCTTACAAGGGATGGCGGCGCCGGGACCCGAGAGCCGAGGGACGGGTCGGCCTCGGGCGGCCGACAGCGCGGGCGCCCTGGACAGGTGAGTGTGTTTATTAAGTCAGCAGCTACAGTGTTTGCAGCTGCTGACTTTTTTTTTTTTTTTTTTTATAACTGGCCCTCCACTTTAAGAGAGTTATTCCTAAGAATTACAGGACTACAATATAAAACGCCAAATTTTCATGCAAAATAATGGTACCGCTTTTAGCACCTAAAATCCGAAATAATCATACCGCCAGGGAGGTTAAAGAGTCAATGTAATCATTTGATGAATATTTTCTTTTGTTTGTTCACCTTGCCGCATTCAAATAAAAAATAAAAATTTTGTTTTGACCGGTTCGAAATGTATCGATTTGAATGTTTTGAATCAAAAAATATCGGTATATTCAAACAAAATAAAATAAAAAGACATAAAATTAATTCCGATTATGAATTCTGAATACAAATCAGAATTGATTTGAATGAATCAACCAAATTTAGTAAAACAAAATAATTTGATTACCGTATCTAAACAAAACTAGACAAAATTTTTCGTCATGCACATGTCTAGCCATAACACTCTTATAACTTGTACAGATGGTCGGACATCCCGACCACAAAATCTGTCAGATTTTTTGCGACGGATTTTGTCCGAAACTGGTGTTCTATACACACGGTCGGACAAAGTTGTAGTTGCAGTACAGGATGTGGCCAGAGGTGGGGGGGGGGGGCACCAGAGAGACTTGGAAATACTCAGAGCCACTCGAATGCACTCGGGAACCCTTGGAAAGTCTCGGAAACACTTGGGAACGGAGTTCCTCCAAGTATTTCCGAGTGTTTCCTAGTGAATCCGAACTGCTCTGAGAGTCACCAACACCCAGGGCAGCCATCAGGAATTTTTGGGCCCTTTACACAGCTTTAGACCTGGGCCCCCTGCCCCCCTCGGGCCCCGGGGCCACTTACAATTTTAACGGCTGTACTCCCCTGATGGCAGCCCTGCCGGCGCCCCCGCACCTCTAGCTAGATGCAGTACTGCACACTGCAAAGGCTTGAATCCTCCTCATTTTGCAAGAAAACACCCGCAAACCGAGTCAGGATTTAAAAAAAAATAACAGCTCCTATTGTGAAATGCCCCTTAACCATGTGTAGCACCCTGCTCCTGATGGGCAGACGCTATTGTTCTTTTTCAAATTTAATTGTCTGAAGCTGTAGTTTGGTTCAGATTTCTCTTAGCCCTTGTACACATGGTCGGAGATTCCGACAACCAAATCTGTTGGAGTAATTCCGACGGATTAATTCCGGAAGAGGTCCGGAAGTGATGTTGCATACACCCGGTTGGACTAAGTTGTCGGAAAATCCGATTGTACATAACGTGATGACGTTTTTTCGTTAGGACGGGACTACATTCAGGCTAGTAGCCAATAGCTTTGGTCTAGGAATTTGATCTGAGCATGCGTGGCACTTTGTCCGTCGGAGTAGGCTACACATGATCCGAGTATGTCCGATCGGAGCATTTTGTCGGAAAATTTTACCGGCAAGTTGGAAAAGTTAGTCCGTCGGATATTCCGACGGAAACAGTCCGATGCAGACCACACACAGTTGGAATATCCGACAAGACGGTCCGATAGGAAACATTCCGTCGGAATCTCCGACCATGTGTACAAGGGCTAAAAGTTCTGGTTTCTGCACAAATCCGGTTGGGTTGCACTGATTCCCACTTAACCGTAGATGTCGCTGTCACCGTCAGTAGGTGTGGAACAGCAGCAGGCTGGATGCATTGAATTCCACCTCTTGCTCGGAAATAGTTCAGTGGGTGTGGTTTCCCTGCTGTGCATTCTGGGAGAGGGAATTTAAGGTACCGACACCATTTTCTCAAGGTTCTGTCTATCTGTCCGCTATCCCAACCCCATGGCCCTCCTGGCTTGGGGTCTGTGTTGCATGGATCTGTGTCTTGGGGCCGGCTGGCCCGAGGCTTCGTAACTGAGAGTGTAGGCCCAGGAATGTCTTGGGGCCTACTGATCCAGGGGAGGTCCTGTGCTGTCTCGCCTGCGGGGAGAAGCCTAGAAAACTGGAGGATCCAGGGGAGGACTTCTCAGGTGGAGGACCAAGCGCAAGGCTGGTATCTCTGGAGGAGCCTGGAAACTCAGTTGAAGGACGCAACCCGGATCAATATCCTTACAGTATCGCCGGGTCGGCTGAAAGAATCTGGTACTGTATGGTAGTTCTTTCTAAAAACTCTCAAAACCACTAAGTTCAATTGACAAGTCTGTGGCAGAGACTTTGTTTGGCATATCATCGGCTGCTAGGTCAAGTGAGAGGGGTCTGTGCGATGGCTGCTGGCAGGGCCGCTGATAGAAATCATGGGGCCCCATACAGCCTACCTGACGGGGCCCCCTTCAGCTCCACCCTGGCCCCGCCCCTGGTCCCTCCTTCAGCCCCACCCCTGGCTCCACCCATTGCCCCTCCCCAGGCCCCGCCTTGAAACAAAGTGTAGGTTTGTTTACAAGTGATATTTGTTTTTCTCCAGCCAGTTATAGGTTTGATTATCCAAAAGAAATAATGTTTTCAGATGAGAACAGACCTCTTTAATATCTATATGTAATACATAATAAGTATTGGCAGGGTATTGCAGAGTATTGGCGGGGTATGTATTGCAGAGTATTGGCGGGGTATGTATTGCAGAGTATTGGCGGGGTATGTATTGCAGAGTATTGGCGGGGTATGTATTGCAGAGTATTGGCGGGGTATGTATTGCAGAGTATTGGCAGGGTATGTATTGCAGAGTATTGGCAGGGTATGTATTGCGGAGTATTGGCAGGGTATTTATTGCAGGGTATTGGCGGGGTAAGTATTGCAGAGTATTGGCGAGGTATGTATTGCAGAGTATTGGCAGGGTATTGGCAGGGTAAGTATTGCAGAGTATTGGCAGGTTAAGTATTGCAGAGTATTGGCAGGTTAAGTATTGCAGAGTATTGGCAGGGTATGTATTGCAGAGTATTGGCAGGGTATGTATTGCAGAGTATTGGCAGGGTATGTATTGCAGAGTATGTATTGCAGATGTTGAACTTCAAGCCCCCCCCCCCCCCCCCAAGCAAGCATACACCTCACCTGTGTAATTGTCCACAATATCTCTCGAGCGCCCGGCCCCTGCTCTCTCTGCTCGCCTCTCACTCTGCTACTTCTTGTCACATGGAGAGAGAGAGAGAGAGGAATATCACTCCGCAACACCATAATATGATATGCTGGCCGGGACTTGTGCAGAGTGCGGAGCATTAGGAGCGGGTGGGGCCTGACCAGCAGGGGGTTGCGGGCGCTGATGGCATATGATGATCGGTGGAGGAGAATGTGTTTTTTTTTTTTTTTATACATAAAAATTAACTTTGCAGTTCAGGTTGCCCTTGCCCCCCAGCTGGTCAGGCCCGGTACAGCAGGGCCAGTTGTACTGGCCTATCAGCGGCCCTGGCTGCTGGATCCAGTCTGTGGCGCTGTTTGTTATCTGGATCTGACCAATACCTCTAACCCGCAATTACTAGGTGCCTGAACTCCCCAACTCCCCTTTATGCTCTAACCCTCTATTAAAGGACTGTGTCTTTTGTCTTTCTTCAGTGTTATCCCTAAATAAGTCTTCAAAAAGGACTAAGTGTCGGATTTATCATCATTTGGGCTACCTTCCACAGGACCCCCCTAAGATGAAGAGATGAGCAGGTGAGGTAAGGGTAAGCCCGAATAATACCAGATGCTCCTTCAGGGGTTAGTGCTACACACGTTACTCACAATCCAATGTATTACTGTACCTTATACAGCCCACTTCCTGTTTCTTGTCTGATCATTAGCCTAGGCTTATGACTGGAGGTGTGCCTCTGTGTGTCTGTGTTAAACCAGGAAGTGAACAGGCAGCAGCTTCGGCTGCCCACAGTTAAAATGGCTGCAGCCAGACTCAGTGGAGGGAGATTTCTGCAGCATATTTGGCAAGTACAGAATCACAGTATATATAAAATAAGATGCAAAGTGGTTGGAGGGAAGCTTCAGAATGGCAAAGAGGTTTTTATTACAAATGATGTGAGCAGACTGCAGTTCCTCTTTACCAGCTTAAATTAATTCTTATAACCCATAAATGATAGAAAAAAATATAAAAAAAAATAAAAAAGAAGAAGGAATTTGGTATACACAAGATAAGAATATTGTGTTGCTCTAAGAAAAACCTGAAAGTCGAAATGACTTTATCTCTGGTAAAGCAGGTCATGTAGACCGCAGGAGAAGAGAGGCATTAAGAATCCTCATTTCTCCGTACACAGCCGGATCCTCGTCAGAAATTTACAGAGAAAAGTTAGCACAATCTGACGAGACTTTTTTGACAGGCAAAGTCAGTGTGACATCCCGCATGGCACTGCCAGCCGGGTAATGAGATGCTCAAGTCAACGTGAGATAAAATGCTGTATTTTATATAGTAGGTGGCTGAACAGGAGTTAAAATTATGGAAAATACGAGAAAGGTATATAGTCGGTGATGATCAAGTCACAAGGAGGCAACAATTTACCAAATCTATTATAGCATCTCAAGCAGGTATAACCCTAGTGGTGGCGGGTGGAATTTTTTTTTTCTGGTAGGAGGCAGCAAACAGTAAGCCACCGACAACACCAGTCAGTGGGACGGTTGGTTGCACTTACCCCATTGCGGCTTCCCATGCTCGTTGGCGGTCTCTCATTCCCCTGCTCTCCATGGCTTCCGTTTTCCTCCCTCCTTTTCGGCAGCCAATCTGGAGTCTTCTCTTTTCGGCCAATCAGAAAATGAGTCTCATACTCGCTTCTGATTGGCCAGATTGAGGAATTGGTGTTACAGCAATGAATATTAACCGCATGCTGACCAGCCGCCCCAGTTATACTGCTGCAACATGGCTCGGCTGCGCAAATCGCCGTCATGGTACGTCGGTACCATAGACGCCCACTAGGGGGGGCTCACCCACGGAGCCCATGCGAGTGATCGGCGGTCGCGATCACTGCCGGGCTCCCGCGATCGCTCAGGGCAATGAGAACCGGGATCTGTTTGTGTAAACACACAGTTTCCGGTTCTCTGAGGAGAGAACAGACAGATCGTCTGTTCATATAGATTATGAACAGACGATCTGTCATCTCGCCAGCACAGTCTTCTCCCCCCCTTCAATTAGAACACATACTAGGACACACTTAACCCCTTCACTGCCCCCTAGTGGTTAACCCATTCACTGCCAGTGACATTTTCACAGCAATCAATGCAATTTTATAGCACTGATCGCTGTAAAAATGCCAATGGTCCCAAAAATGTGTCAAAATTGTCCGATGTGTCCGCCATAATGTCGCAGTCCTGATAAAATTCGCAGATCGCCCCCATTACTAGTAAAAAAAAAATTATATAATAAAAAAAGCCATAAAGCTATCCCCTATTTTGTAGACATTATAACTTTTGCTTTTTTTTTTAAATTGATGCTTTTTTTTTGTTTATTGCACAAAAAATAAAAACCACAGAGGTGATCAAATACCACCAAATGAAAGCTCTATTTGTGGGAAAAAAAGGACGTCAATTATGTTTCGGAGCCACGTCGCACGACCGCGCAATTGTCAGTTAAAGCAACGCAGCGCCGAATCGCAAAAAGTGCTCTGGTCAGGAAGGGGGTAAAATCTTCCGGGGTTGAAGCCGTTAAAGAGGAAGTAAATCCTGATGGGTTTTACTTCCTTTTCATTCCCCTGGAAGGTAAAAGCATAATGGGCTACTAGGCATCGCCTTTCCTGCAAACGAAGCCCGCAATGCCTGCAATGTCCTTGCTGGTGGAAGTGTTCATCTTCGCCCCTCTTCCTTCCGGGGGCTGCGGACTCTGGCTCTGTGTCTGGCCGGAGCCTGCTTGACGTCACTGCTGTGCATTGCATGTGGGAACTGTCAGTCACGGCACACGTTCTGACAGGAGAGTACAGTGTGATCGTCTGTTCCTGGTAATCGGGAACAGCGATCTCTCTCTACTCACAGTCAGTCCCCTCCCCCCACAGTTAGATACACCTCCCTAGGGAACACTTAACCCCTTGATCACCCCCTACTGTTAACCCCTTCCCTGCCAGTGTCATTTATACAGTATTCAGTGGCTATTTTTAGATCTGGTCGCTGTAATAATGTTACTGGTCCCCAAAAATTGGCAAAAGTGGCCAATCTGTCTTCCTCAATGTCGCAGCCACACTAAAAATCGCTGATCACCACCATTACTAGTAAAAAAAACAAGTAATAAAAAAAATGCCATAAATCTTTCCCCTATTTTGTAGATGCTATAACTTTTGCGCAAACCAATCAATATACGCTTATTGTGATTTTTTTTTACCAAAAATACATAGAAGAATACAGCATCTCACAAAAGTGAGTACACCCCTCACATTGTTGTAAATATTTTATTCTATCTTTTCATGTGACAACACTGATGAAATGACACTTGTCTACAATGTAAAGTAGTGAGTGTACAGCTTGTATAACAGTGTAAATTTCCTGTCCTCTGAAAATAACTCAACACACAGCCATTAATGTCTAAACTGCTGGCAACAAAAGTGAGGACACCCCTAAGTGAAAATGTCCAAATTGAGCCCAATTAGCTGGTTCCCTTACCGGTCCTGTGGTCTGATGAGACCAAGATAAACCTATTTGGTTCAGATGGTGTCAATGTGTGACATGTCATGAGTATGTGGTGGCAACCAGGTGAAGAGTAGTGATGGCCGAACGGTTCGCCCGGCGGTCGTTTCGCGGCGAATTTCCGACATTCGCGGTCCGCACGTTCGAACGCCTTTTTCCGTCGTTCGCCGCGGCGGACTTACGTGTTTAATGTATACAAGAACTTTAACCTTTGGTGACACGTTTATCATGTGATACAGGACAGCCAATTGAGACATGACAGCACATGGACACTTGTACATTCCCCCTAACCTATAAATACACCCGATCCGGTGGCCATTTTACATTCTTTCTTCTGTTACGATAGGGACAGGTTCCTGTGTGGAGTAGGGAGAGATAAACCACTAGCTATTTGGTACACAAAAGTTCTTTTCAGGACTGGTATAGGTGTTAGGTGTTGATAGGTTTGCTGTGCTGCTGATTCTTGCAGCAGCCTGAGTGTCTTTTGTTAGTTTAGAGAAAGGGAAAGGACGGTGTATGCTACAGGGACAGCCAGATTAGTCTTTCATCATCATCATCATCATCATCATCATTAGCTGTTACTATCAAGGTCCACAAAAGAGCTGTTCCAGTAACCACTAATCGTTCTCTTTTTTTGCCAATTTGTATAGGGACAGGAAGGAAGCAGTGTTGTCAGGCAGTGAGGGTAATTTTAAAGACTTGCTGTTATTATTAGTTCCACAAAGGTTCTTTTCAGGACTGGTATCAGTGGTACAGTAATAGGCTTGTACATGTATAATATTCTTTCTTCCAAATATAGAAAGGATATTATACTTGACTGCTGCCCTTCTGCTGCAGTCTGCTAAACATTCACAACTCACTTGTTCCACAAAAGTTCTTATAAGGACTGGTAACTTGGTATAGGGTGCTACGGTACATAGGCTTGAGTGCGGTACAGTCTGCTGTTCTGTAAGGACCGCTATCGGTCCACAATAGATAGGGTTGACGTGCACCACTGCTGACCGCTGCCCTATACTGCAGCAGTCCTTCAGCGGTATAGGGACTGACGTACAGTCTGCTAATCACTAACACACAACCTGCTTGTTCCACAAAAGTTCTTATAAGGACTGGTAACTTGGTATAGGGTGCTACGGTACATAGGCTTGAGTGCGGTACAGTCTGCTGTTCTGTAAGGACCGCTATCGGTCCACAATAGATAGGGTTGACGTGCACCACTGCTGACCGCTGCCCTATACTGCAGCAGTCCTTCAGCGGTATAGGGACTGAGGTACAGTCTGCTAAACACTAATACACAACCTGCTTGGTCCACAAAAGTTCTTATAAGGACTGGTAACTTGGTATAGGGTGCTACGGTACATAGGCTTGAGTGCGGTACAGTCTGCTGTTCTGTAAGGACCGCTATCGGTCCACAATAGATAGGGTTGACGTGCACCACTGCTGACCGCTGCCCTATACTGCAGCAGTCCTTCAGCGGTATAGGGACTGACGTACAGTCTGCTAAACACTAATACACAACCTGCTTGGTCCACAAAAGTTCTTATAAGGACTGGTAACTTGGTATAGGGTGCTACGGTACATAGGCTTGAGTGCGGTACAGTCTGCTGTTCTGTAAGGACCGCTATCGGTCCACAATAGATAGGGTTGACGTGCACCACTGCTGACCGCTGCCCTATACTGCAGCAGTCCTTCAGCGGTATAGGGACTGAGGTACAGTCTGCTAAACACTAATACACAACCTGCTTGGTCCACAAAAGTTCTTATAAGGACTGGTAACTTGGTATAGGGTGCTACGGTACATAGGCTTGAGTGCGGTACAGTCTGCTGTTCTGTAAGGACCGCTATCGGTCCACAATAGATAGGGTTGACGTGCACCACTGCTGACCGCTGCCCTATACTGCAGCAGTCCTTCAGCGGTATAGGGACTGAGGTACAGTCTGCTAAACACTAATACACAACCTGCTTGGTCCACAAAAGTTCTTATAAGGACTGGTAACTTGGTATAGGGTGCTACGGTACATAGGCTTGAGTGCGGTACAGTCTGCTGTTCTGTAAGGACCGCTATCGGTCCACAATAGATAGGGTTGACGTGCACCACTGCTGACCGCTGCCCTATACTGCAGCAGTCCTTCAGCGGTATAGGGACTGACGTACAGTCTGCTAAACACTAATACACAACCTGCTTGGTCCACAAAAGTTCTTATAAGGACTGGTAACTTGGTATAGGGTGCTACGGTACATAGGCTTGAGTGCGGTACAGTCTGCTGTTCTGTAAGGACCGCTATCGGTCCACAATAGATAGGGTTGACGTGCACCACTGCTGACCGCTGCCCTATACTGCAGCAGTCCTTCAGCGGTATAGGGACTGAGGTACAGTCTGCTAAACACTAATACACAACCTGCTTGGTCCACAAAAGTTCTTATAAGGACTGGTAACTTGGTATAGGGTGCTACGGTACATAGGCTTGAGTGCGGTACAGTCTGCTGTTCTGTAAGGACCGCTATCGGTCCACAATAGATAGGGTTGACGTGCACCACTGCTGACCGCTGCCCTATACTGCAGCAGTCCTTCAGCGGTATAGGGACTGACGTACAGTCTGCTAAACACTAATACACAACCTGCTTGGTCCACAAAAGTTCTTATAAGGACTGGTAACTTGGTATAGGGTGCTACGGTACATAGGCTTGAGTGCGGTACAGTCTGCTGTTCTGTAAGGACCGCTATCGGTCCACAATAGATAGGGTTGACGTGCACCACTGCTGACCGCTGCCCTATACTGCAGCAGTCCTTCAGCGGTATAGGGACTGAGGTACAGTCTGCTAAACACTAATACACAACCTGCTTGGTCCACAAAAGTTCTTATAAGGACTGGTAACTTGGTATAGGGTGCTACGGTACATAGGCTTGAGTGCGGTACAGTCTGCTGTTCTGTAAGGACCGCTATCGGTCCACAATAGATAGGGTTGACGTGCACCACTGCTGACCGCTGCCCTATACTGCAGCAGTCCTTCAGCGGTATAGGGACTGACGTACAGTCTGCTAAACACTAATACACAACCTGCTTGGTCCACAAAAGTTCTTATAAGGACTGGTAACTTGGTATAGGGTGCTACGGTACATAGGCTTGAGTGCGGTACAGTCTGCTGTTCTGTAAGGACCGCTATAGGTCCACAATAGATAGGGTTGACGTGCACCACTGCTGACCGCTCACCTATACTGCAGCAGTCCTTCAGCGGTATAGGGACTAAGAGTTTTGTCACAGGGTCATTTAAAAAATGACATGCAGAGGAAGAGGCAGGCCCTTCCGCAGGGGTGGTAGGGGTAGGGCAGGAGCAACAGGCTTGAGCCAAAGTGGGAAGTTGCAGAAGGTGCGTTCAATTACTTTAAAGGATGCACCAGACTTGGTTGAGTGGCTCGCTCAGCCTTACTCTTCTGCACCCTCCTCATCCTCTCGATCTGCACCCTCTTCTTCACTCTCTGCTATGTGCACCCCCAAAGACACTACCACCAACAACACGACCACCACCACCACCACCACATACCTTCCGCTTGAGTCACTGGAATTATTTTCCGATCCATATCAAGAGGACATTTCTGATGCGCAGCCACTCTTGGTATTGGATCAGGAAGAGGAGGTAGCAACAAGCGCTACTCAGCAGTCTGACGCCAGTACCCAGATCAGCCCAAGGAGGAGGTTGGTCCCCGGTGTTGCTGCCTACTCCGAGATCTCTACTTATAGCGGTGGGGAAGGTGACGTTGATGATGACGTGTCTAGTGATGTCACGTGGGTGCCCACAAGAGAGGAAGAGGAGGGGAGTTCAGAGGGAGATATGGACCAGCAGATAGGGAGGAGAAGCAGCAATGACTTACATTGCACAGCAGGGACAAAGCAGACTGCAAATGTATCAGGAGCGAGTCATCGACCATGTACGGTCACATCTGGCGCTCCCAGGACACCGGCACATGGCTCCGCAGTGTGGGCTTTTTTTAACGTGTCCGCTGCTGACAATAGCGTTGCCATCTGCAATCTTTGCAGTCAACGCGTTAGTCGCGGTAAGCCCAATACTCACCTAGGGACGACCGCCTTAAGAAGGCACATGAGCAGCCATCACCGAGCCCAGTGGGAGCAACGGAACACACAAAGCCACACTGCAGGCTCTCACCGTCCAGCCTCGTCTTCTACTTCTCCTTCTCCTCTCTCCTCACAATTGTCCTCCACTCCACCTTCCATCACGCCAAGCTCACATTTTTCTGCAAAAAGGCAGGCTTCCGTGGGCCTAATGTTTGAGCGTAAAAAAATGATGATGCCGGATAACCCTCTTGCCCAACGGTTGGCGGCTGGCTTGTCAGAACTCATAGCCCGCCAACTACTGCCATATAAACTGGTGGACTCGGAGGCCTTTCGCAAATTTGTGGCCATTGGAACACCACAATGGAAGGTCCCAGGAAGGAAGTATTTCTCAGAGAAGGGCATCCCAGAGCTATATGGCCATGTTCAGCGGCAAGTGAATGTATCTCTGGCACACAGTGTCGGTGCCAAGATACATCTGACCACAGACACGTGGTCTAGCAAACACGGGCAGGGAAGGTATATCAGTTTTACTGCCCACTGGGTGAACCTTCTGACGGCCGTCAAGCATGTAACCCGTGGCACCCGTGTAGATTTGGTTTTACCGCCACGGATTGCATGCAGGCCTGACTCTTCTTCTCCTCCTCCTACTCCATCCTCCTCCCTCTCCTCCTCAGCTGCCTCCTCCTTTTCCGCTGCTAGCGTCTCTTCCACTGCACCGCCCAAGCTCCCCAGAACCTATTCCACATGCCAGGTGAGACGTTGCCATGCCGTGCTGCGTCTGTTGTGCCTGGAAGCAAAGAGCCACACTGGCCCGGCACTCCTTTCAGCTTTGCGTTCACAGGCAGATGAGTGGCTAACACCGCTCAATTTGACAGTTGGTAAAGTGGTGTGTGACAACGGTGCCAATCTGCTTAGCGCATTGAAACAGGGCAAAATCACGCACGTGCCGTGCATGGCACACGTCTTAAACTTGGTCGTGCAGCGATTCCTTGTCAAATACCCTGGGGTCCAGGACATCTTGCGGCAGGCAAGGAAAATCTCGGCCCATTTCAGAAGATCTTACACGGCCATGGCTCGCCTTGCTGACATTCAGCGGCGACACCATCTGCCGGTCAGACGTCTTATTTGCGATTGCCCGACGCGATGGAACTCAACCTTCTATATGCTTGATAGGCTGCTCCAGCAGAAACGTGCAGTTAACGTCTACCTGTATGAACTCTGCGAAAGAAACGGTTCTGGGGAGCTGGGTTTTTTTTCACCGCGCCAGTGGCTGCTCATGCGCGACACATGCAGACTTCTGCGGCCATTTGAGGAGATCACCAAACTGGTCAGTCGCAGCCATGGCGCCATCAGTGACATGGTACCTTATGCCTTCTTTCTGGAGCGTGCATTGCGTCGTGTCATTGATCAGGCTGTGGAGGAGCAGGAGCGGGAAGATGAGGAAGTCGCAATGCTGGATGAATTCCCAGGGGGGGCTACTCTATCTGAGACAAGTCAACAACAGGAGTCTGATGAGGAGTCAGAGGAGGATGGTGCCGGGGCGGATGAGCAGGAGCAAGAAGAGCATGCTTTAAACCTTTCTGGGATCCCTGTTGTGCGTGGATGGGGAGAGGAGAATGAAGAGGACGACATTATCCTGGATGATGAGCAGGAGCCAGGCCACCACACCGCTTCCACTTTAGTGCAAATGGGGGCCTTCATGCTCCAGTGTTTTAATAGGGACCCCCGTATAAAAAGCATGAGGGTCAAGGACCAGTACTGGGTGGCAACGTACTTAGACCCCCGGTACAAACACAAAATGGCGGAAATGTTACCGCCGTCGCAGAGGGCTGTCAGAATGCAGCACTTCCAGGCCTTGCTTCGAGAAATGCTGCATTCTGCTTTTGCGTGCGCTGGCAGAGGAGCAATTCCCACTCCCAGAGAAGGATTTGCGGGTACCAATCCAACAGCGCCTGCAAGAAGAGGCCGGTTTGAAGATGTGTTGGTGACTTCGGATATGAGGTCATTCTTTCAGCCGACCCATCGACAGGTGTCATCCGGATCCAGCATCAGGGAACGCCTAGACCGTCAGGTGTCCGACTACATTGGGTTAACGGCCGATGTGGACGCTCTGAGGAGTGATGAACCCCTAGACTACTGGGTGGGCAGGCTTGACCTCTGGCCAGAGCTTGCCCAATTTGCAATCGAACTGTTGGCTTGCCCCTCATCCAGTGTCCTGTCCGAAAGGACGTTCAGCGCAGCAGGGGGGATTGTGACCGATAAGCGTACTCGCCTAGCTCACCACAGTGTTAACTACCTCACATTTCTAAAAATGAATGAGGCATGGATCTCGGAGGAATTCAACACATGTGACCAGTAGACCATGTATATGTCTATAAACTATTTTTTTAATCAAGCACACAGACCTTCTTAATTCATTTGGCTCACTTCCTTGACCCAAAAAAGCACACCGTACTATATGCCCCTACCCTCCTCTTTGAAGAGGTTGAGCGGTGTCATATTTCTACTGGGGCTGCTTATGATATCCCTGTGCTGTGCTGACTTCCTCCTGGGGGTTCTTATTATGAAGGGATCACACTATCCCTGTGCTGTGCTGACTTCCTCCTGGGGGTTCTTATTATGAGGGGATCACACCATCCCTGTGCTGTGCTGACTTCCTCCTGGGGCTGCTTACGGTGCTGCTGTCAGTGCTGTATGTCACGGTGCTGCTGTCAGCGCTGTATGTCACGGTGCTGCTGTCAGCGCTGTATGTCACGGTGCTGCTGTCAGCGCTGTATGTCACGGTGCTGCTGTCAGCGCTGTATGTCACGGTGCTGCTGTCAGCGCTGTATGTCACGGTGCTGCTGTCAGCGCTGTATGTCACGGTGCTGCTGTCAGCGCTGTATGTCACGGTGCTGCTGTCAGCGCTGTATGTCACGGTGCTGCTGTCAGCGCTGTATGTCACGGTGCTGCTGTCAGCGCTGTATGTCACGGTGCTGCTGTCAGCGCTGTATGTCACGGTGCTGCTGTCAGCGCTGTATGTCACGGTGCTGCTGTCAGTGCTCTGTATTACGGTGCTGCTGTCAGATGCCTCTATCACGGTGCATGTGTCATTCCGGTATGTCACGCTGCTGGTGATCATCTCCTGCACCCTCTTCTTTGCCTACCCTGGTCCCTGACCTTCCCTCTCCTCCATTGCCTTCATTAGCTCCATAGTCCTGAATTGTTAGAACAATTTCCCAAATAAAATAAAAATGCTTGTAGTTATCGATCCCAAATTCACCTCATACATGTATTATGTCATTGTCCAGATGGTGGGACTACGTTTTACCCCCTAATAATTACCACGTGGCCGCAAATTCGACATGAAGGTTTGCAAAGTTCGCCTCCCATTGAAGTCAATGGGGCCCGCGGCGAACGTACTGTTTCGCGAACGTTTGGGTCCGTTCGCATTTCGCGTTCGCGAAACGTCCCGTCGGAAGTTCGTCCATCACTAGTGAAGAGTACAAAGACAAGTGTGTCTTGTCTACAGTCAAGCATGGTGGTGGGAGTGTCATGGTCTGAGGCTGCATAAGTGCTGCCGGCACTGGGGAGTTACAGTTCATTGAGGGAACCATGAATGCCAACATGTTCTGTGACATACTGAAGCAGAGCATGATCCCCTCCCTTCAGAGACTGGGCAGTATTCCAACATGATAACGGCCCCAAACACACCTCCAAGACGACCACTGCCTTGCTAAAGAAGCTGAGGGTAAAGGTAATGGACAGGCCAAGCATGTCTCCAGACCTAAACCCTATTGGGCATCTGTGGGGCATCCTCAAATGGAAGGTGGAGGAGCGCAAGGTCTCTAACATCCACCAGCTCTGTGATGTCATCATGGAGGAGTGGAAGAGGACTCCAGTGGCAACCTGTGAAGCTCTGTTGAACTCCATACCCAAGAGGGTTAAGGCGGTGCTGGAAAATAATGGTGGCCACACAAAATATTGACACATTGGGCCCAATTTGGATATTTTCACTTAGGGGTGTACTCACTTTTATTGCCAGCGGTTTAGACATTAATGGCTGTGTGTTGAGTTATTTTGAGGGGACAGCAAATTTACACTGTTATACAAGCTGTACACTCACTACTTTACATTGTAGACAAGTGTCATTTCTTCAGTGTTGTCACATGAAAAGATTTTTTTTGTGAGGTACTGTACATATTGGCCTAAACTGAGGAAGAAATTAATTTTTTTACATTTTTTGGGATATTTATAATAGCAAAAAGTAAAAAAATATTTTCAAAATTGTCCGTCTTTTTTTTTTTTGGTCATAGTACAAAAAATTAAAACCGCGGAGGTGATCAAAATAGTTTGATGATCTTACATAGTAGGATACAACCAAAAGAAATCTCTATTTGTGGGGAAAGAAAGGACATCAGTTTTGTTTGGGTACAGTGCACAATTGTCAGTTAAAGCAACTCAGTGCCGTATAGCAAAAAACGGCCTGTCATTCAGGGGGCAAATCCTTCTGGTCCTTAAATGGTTAAACAACTATCCCTGATTAGTCCCGAAAGACGAGACCATCCAGGGTTCTATTGAGAAATGCGTATGCCTCCCATCGAAAAATGCCCCCCCTTCCCCCGAAGGGGCTGGGCATGCGCAGTGACAAACGTCACTCCAGCTGATGTTGATCAGCTGGTGAAAGAAGTAAACACAGCGCATGCGCAGATCGTTGCAGGCACTTATTGCAATTTTCTTTACCGTAAATATGTAGAAGCATACGTATCGGCCTATATTGAGGAAAAAAAAATGTTTTTTATATTTTTTGGGGGATATTTATTATAGCAAGAAGTAAAAAATATTGAATTTTTTTCAAAATTTTAGCTATTTTTTTTGTTTATAGTGCAAAAAATAAAAACCGCGGAGGTGATCAAATACCACCAAAATAAAGCTCTATTGGTGGGAAAAAAAGGACATCAATTTTGTTTGGGAGCCACGTCGCACGACTGCGCAATTGTCAGTTAAAGCGACGCAGTGCCGAATCGCAAAAAGTGCTCTGGTCTCTGGCCAGCCAAATGGTCCGGGGCTGAAGTGGGGGAGGAGTACACAGAAAAGCTGGGGATGATCGATGCGCAGCGAGAGGAACAGCCGCCACACCGATCATTCCCAGGAGATCGGGAGGAGCTTGCGGGTTTGCAGGAGCCACCACGGAAATACAGGAGTCTCCTGTACCCTCGGGGAGACTTGAGATGTCTGCGATTCATTAAATTTGAGCAGGGCACATATATCTGCAGTGCTTTGTTATCTCTCTTCAAAGTATTCAGGTTTAGGACACACCCCTTTCCACGCCCCCTTAAAGGAGAATTGTACAAAAAAAAACAAGATTGGTTAAACCCACAAGTGCTTTTTTTACCCCTACTATTCCTTTATATTGGCTTTTGGGATTTACAAATGCAGCCATTTAGAAATCAGATGAAAGGTTTAGTGCTGGAAAACACTTTTTGATAGATAAAAAGGGCATTTTATTATCAACTGTAAAGATCAGACCAAAATGAGGGACAAATGAGGAGGAAAGAGGGACAGAGGAACATTGCTTCAAATCAGGGACAGTCCCTCCAAATCAGGGACAGTTGGGAGGTGTGCCATAACTTTGTCCTGCTCCATTCTTCTGTTATCAGCCTGGGAACTTTTGACCAGCTCTCTGAGTCCCGGAAATAAAAGTGTGTCTGAAGAGGGTGTTATAAATAGATTAGCACACTGGTAAACTATACAAAGGCAACCTCTACATTTGTGTGTGGGGGGGGGGGGGGGGTGTGCCTTTCCTCCAATCAGCAGCACAAGCTTTTTCTTAACAGTATATTAAGGTGAAGACAGCAGATAAACCTGTAAAACTTATATAGGGAGATTTGTTTCATCTCTATGTATCATCTGAAGCTGTTCACTTCATTGGGTATATGGAGGGTTTACATCCCATTTTTAACACTTTAAACAGATTATTGTTGTTGCATAGTTGTTTTTTTTGTAGGTTCTATTGCATAGCTCCCATCTGTCCCTGATTTTGAAGCAATGTCCCTCTGTCCCTCATTCCTCCTCAATTGTCCCTCATTTTGGTCTGATCTATATATTGTATATAAAATGCCCTTTTTATCAAGTGCCAAACCATTCATCTGATTTCTAAATTGCTGCATTTGTAAATTCCAAAAGCAAATATAAAGGAATAGTAGTGGTAAAAAAAGCACTTGTGGGTTGAACCAATCTTTTATTTTTTTGTACAATTCTCCTTTAAGGGGGCGTGGCAAGGGGTGTGCCCTATGCCTGCATACTTTTGCTGATAGGTGTCCCTGGGGCCCTTTATGGTTTCTTGCATTGGGGCCCTGAAGGTAAATACTTCATGGATCCATACTTGATGGAAGCAAATGCTTTGCCCTTACTCAAGATGTCCGCAGCTCGAAATGCTAGGAGGGGGTGTTTATCAAAGTGATTTCTAAAGAAAATAAAGCATGGAGACATGGATGGATGGGGGAGATTGCTTTGTATATTAAAAATGAATTAAATAGCGTTTTCAGTCTGTGGTGCTCAGATACTGTTTAGTTCCGCTTTAAAGACACGAAGAAAAGTTTCAAATCGTACATTTCATATTTCTTTTCATATCTAGATATTTAGGTTGTCTATTGAGCTCAGCCGTAGTGGGAGATTGCAGTCCTGCAACGCTATTCATGCATTTGCCGACAGAATGATTTCTCAGCAGACTTTGTGCTCTTTTCTAAGAAATGTTTTCATAATAAAGAAAAGAGTAAAGGAAAACGGAAGCCGAAAAACCCAGGGATGGCGTCTCATGCCAGGCGGCCTTTTTTATGCCAGTCCATAAAGTTTGGCGAAAGGTTAATATCCGGGAAGGAGAGCGGTATACTGATATTACATGCTTATAATTCATCTGGAGAAGCAAATGTAAATGAGAGCTCTCGGATGAATTAAATAATTAGTGTGAGACATGCAAGAGATCCTTTGGAGATTGAATTATATGGAGAGAAATTCTGCCTAATCAACACGCTGATTAACTTAGAAAGGAACAATGAGATCAATCTTGCCACAGATTCCACTACGTGTCTCTTCAATTTAATTCTGAACATGCAGTCCTCTCTTCCAAAATTAACTTTCATCTCCTGGCAAAGGACTATGGGAAGGAGCTATGTAAATTGACCTAACGTTCTCCCGTTAGATGCCAGGGACTGGCTCCACCTTTCAGTTCAATAAGTGGGTTCTGTCTTTCTTTGATCTTTTCTTTTTTACATTTTTCAACAGCCAACAGAGCGGGAAGGGTCAGTATATATACAGTATCTCACAAAAGTTTTTTTTGGTTTGAGGGAGTCTGTTTATGCAGTTATATTGGCTCTTTTTTATGTCATTAGGATGAACTTTGAGGGTCACCTGCTCGAAATTTGAGATTTAATTTACATTATTAGTACATACTTGCCATGCAATCAATTATTTTCACATAGGGTTCAATCTGCACATGGTTTTGTGACCCAGATCCGGTTGGTTGCTCTTTGTCCATTACCCGGGAGCTGCGATGAGCATCGTGGCGCCCTCCCCTCCCCTTTCTTTCCCCCACCCCCTATTCCTCCCCATTCACATCACCTTGATGCGGGGGATAGGGTGGGCTTGTCCCTCCGCCCATCGGCGTCATGCTTCCACAAACCCTTTGGACATCTAGAAGCTGGAGTTTTTGACTTTCCAACTTGTATAACATGTAGTTGGGGGCATCTCCTGCCCAATAGGCAGCGGTTGCCGTATTGGCAGTGAAGCCTCTCTTCTCTTTGTTTCTACTATGTGACGCTGGGAGGGGCCTGCAGTTAGCCCTGGGTTTTATTAACATCCACAACATTTCCATCCAGTGCTTGTCAGTCCACAGAAACAACATGGTGGACGCACACTGGTATCTGTATGTAGGAGGTGCCCTTATCATGCTATCATGGTAATCAGGTATTCAGTCTTTTTTTTTTGCAGGCTCACTATGTGGCTACTCTCATCCCTTATATTCTTTGGGGGCACCTCCTATGCATGGTCCTTTTTCTCCCTTCCTTCCTACCAAGTATTTGGTTTCCTTGCACATAGGATTTCACACCCTACTATCACTGGTCTTGGTAATACCTAGGTCTATTGGGCTCCATTCCACCAATCCCGACATTATTCATTAATATTTTCAAGCATATTCAACTTATTTTCTTTTTAGAAATTGGTGCCTACATATATCACTGGCCAACATCTGTTCCTCTATTGGGGAATGCAGTTGTACACTCGTTGTTTTCTTGTATGGGCCCCTGCCTCAGCTCCCAGGAGGAACATCTTCAGCAGCCTCCTAGTGTATCTGGCTTTCACATGTCTCAGATTTATGCCCTGTACACACGGTCGGACATTCCGATGACAAAATCCGTTGGATTTTTTCCGATGGATTTTGGCCCAAACTGTCTTGCATACACACGGTCGCACAAAGTTGTCGGAAAATCCACTCGTTCAGAATGAGGTGACATAAAACACATACAACGGGACATTCAAGAGGCCAGTAGCCAATAGCTTTTGTCTTGTAATTTATTCTGAGCATGCGTGGCACTATGTCAGTCGGAATTGTCTATATGCGATTGGAATTTAAACAATCGGATTTTGTTGTCGGAAAATTTTAGATCCAGCTTAAACTTTGTGTGTGTCGGAAATTTCGACGGAAAAAGTCCAATGGAGCCCACACACGATCTGATTTTCCGTCAGCACGATCCGATCGCACATTTTCCATTGGAAAGTCCGACCATGTGTACAGGGCATTACTGTTATGTGAGTATCTAGTGAGGAGAAGTGTCCCCCCCTCCCCTTTTTTTGTTCCATGTGTATTTAAATTTTCCATCATATTGGTACAACATTGGCTTATTTATATCCATTTTTATAGCTATTCATGCATATGCTCCTGAAGAGTGGTAGAAACTAGTGTTGCACCCATACCGATACTAGTATCGGTGCACATACCGAGTATTTTACTCAGGCAAATGCTCCCGATGCCTGACCCGATGCCTGACCCGATACCTTTGCATTAAGAGGTGGCTCCCGGAAGTCAGCGGACAGAGAGGGAGGAGCGGAAAACAAGTCCCAGCAGGCTGGCAGCAGCGGCAGGTAAGCTGGCCAGGGGCAGAAGTATGGGTCGCAGCATCTGTGACCCGGGCCGTCACATTTGTTAGTGGAATTGACAGCCCCGGTCTCCATTGGTAATTGAACAGCTCAACGCCCATCTTGGTACACCCTGCACTTGGCCTCAGTAAGCAGCAGCCCCAAGGCGGCAGCGGACATATTGTTACACCCAGCCCATATAGCCCATTAACTATATGGGCTGGATGTAACAAGATGTCCTCTGCTGCCTTTTGACTGCTGCTTACTAATGCCTCTTACACGCGTTCCGATTATCGGACCACAAAAGTCGCTTTCGGACAGATCGTGCGATAATCTGATCGTTAGTACGCAGCTTTCGACAGCTGATCGCGACAGTCCGTCCAACCAAATCCGAAGGGACAAACAGGAAAACTTTGGTCGGATGACAGCCCGTCGTACGACAATCGTATAGCCAGTACAGTATGCGTCCGATAAATGTCATTCGACAAACACCACGCATGATCGGAAGCACGAAAATAAACCAGAAGGACACACAGGTCACACGTATTTGACATCATTTAAAATACGTAGCTACGCACGACGGAAGATTGTTCCAGAATCGTACGACAAAAATCTTACACACATTTTGCACTGTTGTATTCGATCTTAGTTGTATGCAACAAAATGTGAACGATCGGTCGTACGATAATCGGAACGTGTGTACGAGGCATTAAGGCCGAGTGCAGGGTGTACCAAGATGGGCGTTGCAGCACTTGTATACTGGAGAAAGTTTGAACTGTTATTGATTGTCTCTCATCTTTCATTTATCATGCCAGGCTGCCAGCAATTGCCAGTGCAATCAGTGCTGCATTTCATTGCCACTGCCTGCCCATTAGTCCCACATATCATTGCCCATAAATGCCACCTATCAGTGCGACCATATCAGTGCCCATCAGTCAGTGCCACCTATCAGTGCCCAGTTAGGGCCACCTATCAGTGCCCATCAGTCAGTGCCACCTATTAGTGCCCATCAGTCAGTTATTCCTATCAGTGCCCATCAATCAGTGCCACCTATCAGTGCCCATCAGTCAGTGCCACCTATCAGTGCTGCAAAGATATCATTAGTCTGTATTGTGCTTTGAAAACTGGCACATGACATTAAAAAAAAGTATCGGTATCGGGGAGTACTTGAAAAAAAGTATCAGTGCTTGTATTTGGTCTTAAAAAAGGGGTATTGGTGCAACCCTAGTTGTAACCAGGAAACACGTTGGGCTTTCTGGATACACCTATTTCCAACACACCCTACAGACTATGGTTGTGTAATTTTTGTTGTTTTTACATGGGGACATCAGTCCTTTATTACATCAGGGTTATGTTATTATATATCATTCTGATTGCTTTCATGCACACATGTTTTTACCTTGACTATCAGGTTCAGGTCAAATGTGACATGTATGTCCTGTATATTGTAATATGTTTGTGAATAAAAGTTATACTTCAACATTGACTAATCCTTTAGCCACAATAACCATTATCATTTAAAGTCCCAAATCCCCCCCTTTTTTGTATCTCACAAAAGTGAGTACACCCCTCGCATTTTTGAAAATATTTTCTTCTATCTTTTCATGTGACAACACTGAAGAAATGACACTTGTCTACAATGTAAAGTAGTGAGTGTACAGCTTGTATAACAGTGTAAATTTGCTGTCCCCTCAAAATAACTCAACACAAAGTCATTAATGTCTAAGCCGCTGGCAACAAAAAAGTATGAAAATGTCCAAATTGAATGTACCCACTAAAGGCATTTGTGTCTTTAAAAAAGGTTCTTACTTTACAGTTGCCAGGCTGGAACTAGAAGTCCAGGCATGCTGTGCTTTACCAACCCAATTTTTTCTTAACCCCATCATTAATATACCAGCCGCTGCAGCAAAGCTACGGCAGATCCTCATTGTACGCTTTGTCGTGCATCCAGCTCCATAATATCTTGTAAATTCCACTTACCTTTCCCCCGGTGCCGTTATTCGGGTAAGAGACAATCCTTGGCCTTTCCCGTGGTCGTTTTGGTCAGATTGCTTGAAATTGGTATATAAGTGTCAATAAAAAAAGCGTTTGTCTAGAGTACCGGCCCTGTGCTCGTCTCCGGTGAGAGCCTCCTGGCTGGCGCATGGCGTTCTGGGACCCGGCAGTCATTTCACCCGCTGTTTACCGAGCCACTGGCTCCGTTTTATAGAGGTGATATCTCTTCTTCTTGAAGGCTCCGGCTTCCATAAACCTTTTCAAGAAGTCTATTTACTTTTATTATGGTCTCACCAAGCTCGCCCAGAGCAAAAAATATATTGTGAAGTTAGGAGTTACTTTGATTTACGACCGCGGAGGTTTGTAACTTTTTCCTCTCTTTGAATGACATTACGTGCCGTCATTAAATGACTTGCAGGCTTTTCCGGGATCTTAGAACTGTACACAATTTTGTGTATTTAAGTAAGAAGATGTTTTTGTTTTTGAAAGTAACTGTCAACCTAGGTAATAAAACTGTGCCATTAGCACTCTTTATTTATGGGAGTTTCTCAGTGAATGTAATCAATCAGCATACTATATCCCACCCCCATGCCTGTTTGGCTCTTCATAATAAAGAGTCCAGGCTCTTTTGTAAGAATTCATTCTTAATTGTGGTGGTGGTCCACTCAAGTGGTGGAGGGATTCTGATTTGCTTTGTTTACTTAAGTGTCACTGATTCAGACACATATGGAATCTATGGTCCATTTGAGAGACTGTTGCTAATTTTGGACTAATTTCTGTTTAATTTTTATACTATATTATTGGAAGCCTCTGTATATTTAAATATATGTATGTGCCACTGGAGGCACTCACTTGAACCACTAGGTTGTTTTTTTATTTTTTATTTATTTTTTTATGGTTCCTGCAATACGTAGACAAACTCTCAGACTCCACTTCCACCTTGTTTTTGCAGGAAGACCCCATGTACCTGACCACTTCAATAGCCACTGAACATTAGGTTGGATTAGCTCTGAGGAAGGGACTCTGTCCCCCGAAACACGTCAGCCATCCAATCGGGTTGGCCCTATGATGGGCACATTGCATTCCGCTGTAGTTTTTTGATATTTATGCATATTGTTTTTATCCGCTTGTGAGTATCCATTTGTCTTAGTATACATAATAAACTTGTTAATGGTAATGCACAAAGTGTTCGTGCCCTCCTGTGTATTTTTTTACAGTGTATCAAAGATTTTCCAGTCTGAGGAGGGCTGCACCCCAACGGGCATCGCTTTTTGAAGCACCAAGAAAGAAAAAAAAAAACCCTGGATTTAGCACTGGATTGTTTTTGAGAGCCTTAAAACCAACCATGATATGCCTGCATTTCTTAGGGAAGCACAGAGAACGACGAATAATAACATCACTGGGTCTAAAATGAGGTATGGAATGAAAACAGAAACTTTTTTTTTTTTTTTATTAGCATGCTGATGAGGGGGGAAAGGAAGAACCAGGAAAAGCAAATATAAGCAGATTAAACTTTTGGGTCAAGTTATTAAATATGCAAATTTTACATCCTTAAGACGGCTTAACCAGGGAAGGATAAATTTAAGCAGATTAAATTCAGTTTTAATCCTTTACATCAAATTTTTTTGTCAGGAAAGGTCTAGAACCCCTGTCGTGTCTTATTGCATGACACCACTGAGGGTATTTCTCTCACTTCCTCTCCTGATGATATCATGTAAGTCCACCTGTATCAGAGTATGTCTGGTCTGGTCTATCAATCTTTTTAAAAACATTTCTGGACTGTTTCATCTACATCATCTAGTTGTTTGACCTTTTGGCCAAGATCAGATGTAGTATCTTTTCCTATCAGTGTCCAGTAGTGATGGCCGAACGGATCGCCCGGCGGTCGTTTCGTGGCGAATTTCGGCTGTTCGCGGTCCGCTCGTTCGGCGGACTATTGGTGCCGTTCGCCCCGGCGGACTTCCGCGTTTACTGTGTAAAATAACTTTGACCTATGATGACACATCCATCATGGGGTACAGGACAGCCAATTGAGACATTGCAGCACATGGACACTTGGACATTCCCCCTAACTTATAAATACACCCGATCCGGCGGCCATTTTACATTCTTTCTTCTGTCACTATAGGGAGAGGTTGCTGTGTGGAGCAGGGAGAGATTACAGTGACCCAAATCGCTAGCTATTTGGTACACAAAAGTTCTTTTCAGGACTGGTATTGGTGTTAGGTGTAGTTCAGGATAGGCAGTGCTGTGCTAGTTATTGTTACAGCAGTCTGAGTGTCTTTTGTAGGGATGAGCTTCGAGTTCGAGTCGAACTTATGTTCTACTCGAACATTGCCTGTTCGCCTGTTCAGCGAACAGTGAACAATTTGGGCTGTTCGCAGCAAATTCGAAAAGCCGGAACACCCTATACAAGTCTATGGGAGAAATCTAAAGTGCTCATTTTAAAGGGTAATATGCAAGTTACTGTCCTAAAAAGTGTTTGGGGACCTGGGTCCTGCCCCAGGGGACATGGATCAATGCAAAAAAAAGTTTTAAAAATGGCCGTTTTTTCAGGAGCAGTGATTTTAATAATGATTAAAGTGAAACAATAAAAGTGTAATATTCCTTTAAATTTCGTAGCTGGGGGGTTTCTATAGTATGCCTGTGAAGGGGCGCATGTTTCTGGTGCTTAGAACTGTCCCTGCACAAAGTGTCATTTGTGCAGGAAAAAAAGTCTTTTAAAATCACTTGCGGCTAAATTGTCGGCTCCCCGTAATACAGAGAACACTCAATGAGTGTTCTCTGTATTAGCCGACAATTCATTCATTCATTGATAATAAAAAAAAAGCGTGGGGGTTCCCCTAAATTCAATTACCAGGCCCTTCAGGTCTGACATGGATATTAAGGGGAACCCCGTGTCAAATTAAAAAAAAAATTGACGTGGGGGTCCCCCTAAATATCCATACCAGACCCTTCAGGTCTGATATGGATATTAAGGGAAACCCCGCATCAAATGTAAAAAAAAATTGACGTGGGGGTCCCCCTAAAAATTCATACCAGACCCTTTATCCGAGCATGCAACTTTGCAGGCCGCAGGAAAAGAGGGGGGGACGAGAGAGCGGCCCCTCTCCCTCCTGAACCGTACCAGGCCACATACCCTCAACATTGGGAGGATGCTTTGGGGGTCTGTGACCCCTCAAAGCACCTTGTCCCCATGTTGATGAGGACAAGGGCCTCATCCTCACAACCCTGGCCGGTGGTTGTGAGGGTCTGCGGGCGGGGGGCTTATCAGAATCTGGAAGCCCCCTTTAACAAGGGGACCCCCAGATCTCTCAGTCCAGCGCTGTCCATACATCCGTCTTCTGTCTCCATTGCGGAGACACTGCAGAGATCCCAGCGCTGACGTTTCTTATATTAGGAGGGCGGGGCCACCCGTCACCTGACCCCACCCCTCTGACGCTGGAGAGGGAAGCCAGGGGTTCCCCAGTGACGTGTGGGTGACCCCGCCCCCTCTGATGTAATGCAGGTTTCCGTTATATCAGAGGGGGCGGGGTCACCCATACGTCACTGGGGAACCCCTGGCTCCCTTCACCAGCGTCAGAGGGGGCGGGGTCAGGTGACGGTGGCCCCGCCCTCCTAATATAAGAAACGTCAGCGCTGGGATATCCGCAGTGTCTCCACACTGGAGACAGAAGACGGATGTACTGAGAGATCCCCTGTCGCTGGATATGATCATCCATCGCTGGACCCCGGAGATCCGTCGCTAGATAGCAAGAGTGGATTAGCACCGCTGGAATCTTTTTTTTTTTTTAATAAAGGAATTTTTCAAAAGTGTGTTTGTCTTATTTAACCATTTTTACACTTTCTTTGTGAAATGGTAGGGGTACTTTTGTACCCCCTTACCATTTCAAACAGGGGGGGCAGGATCTGGGGGTCCCCTTGTTAAAGGGGGCTTCCAGATTCCGATAAGCCCCCCGCCCGCAGACCCTCACAACCACCGGCCAGGGTTGTGAGGATGAGGCCCTTGTCCTCATCAACATGGGGACAAGGTGCTTTGAGGGGTCACAGACCCCCAAAGCATCCTCCCAATGTTGAGGGTATGTGGCCTGGTACGGTTCAGGAGGGAGGGGGGGGCGCTCTCTCGTCCCCCCCTCTTTTCCTGCGGCCTGCCAGGTTGCGTGCTCGGATAAAGGGTCTGGTATGGATTTTTAGGGGGACCCCCACGTCAATTTTTTTTTTAATTTGACACGGGGTTCCCCTTAATATCCATGTAAGACCTGAAGGGCCTGGTAATTGAACTTAGGGGAACCCCCACGCTTTTTTTTTATTATCAATGAATGAATGAATTGTCGGCTAATACAGAGAACACTCATTGAGTGTTCTCTGTATTACGGGGAGCCGACAATTTAGCCGCAAGTGATTTTAAAAGACTTTTTTTCCTGCACAAATGACACTTTGTGCAGGGACAGTTCTAAGCACCAGAAACATGCGCCCCTTCACAGGCATGCTATAGATACCCCCCAGCTACGTAATTTAAAGGAATATTACACTTTTATTGTTTCACTTTAATCATTATTAAAATCACTGCTCCTGAAAAAACTGCAGTTTTTAAAACTTTTTTTTGCATTGATCCATGTCCCCTGGGGCAGGACCCGGGTCCCCAAACACTTTTTAGGACAGTAACCTGCATATTACCCTTTAAAATGAGCACTTTAGATTTCTCCCATAGACTTGTATAGGGTGTTCCGGCTTTTCGAATTTGCTGCGAACAGCCCAAATTGTTCACTGTTCGCTGAACAGGCGAACAGGCAATGTTCGAGTAGAACATGAGTTCGACTCGAACTCGAAACTCATCCCTAGTAGGGAGTATTCTGAGGGACCCGGTGCCTCCTGAATTGAGCAGTGCTACTTGGTCAGGCCAGGGCCCAGAAAGGCAGAGCACCTGCGGTATCTGCACCCTGGGAGTGGTTACCAGAGGGTGCTGGAGTATCACTATGGGTTTGGAGTCCCACTGCACTAGGCCACCATACTAAACCTTTTTTTTTCTGCACAGTTCTTCATGGGTTAGGCATTTTGATCAACATTGGGGCAATTATTGTTACTAAGCTACACAACATTGGCATTTTTTTATATTTTTTCATTCTCCATGTGTGTCTCACTGCACTTTTTTATTTGTCTTTTTTCTCATGACTCACAGATAATAGAGCATGGGTTTCTAGACCTATCCTGAAGTCTAGGTGGAGGATATGGGGCCATAAAGTTCCATCCTACCCTGTCTTTGGGGGGGTCTCTCTTTGGGAGAACCTCCCACCTAGTAATCATGAGGAACG
The DNA here is from genome assembly GCF_037356315.1 of Lithobates pipiens. Classification (NCBI taxonomy): domain Eukaryota; kingdom Metazoa; phylum Chordata; class Amphibia; order Anura; family Ranidae; genus Lithobates; species Lithobates pipiens. The sequence continues at coordinate 17,920,680 of NW_027507791.1, read as the reverse complement.
GGGTCTGCAGGGTCTTTCAGCTATGTGAACCTAAGTGGGCCTTGCCCTCATCAGGTTTCATACAGTCTGGGGCTCCAGGGAGGGGTCCTTCCTCTTTGGAAGGGGATCAAAAGATAAACACTCTTGTGTACTTTTTTGGTTCACTTTGATGTTTTGTTTTTGTGGGAGGACTAAGCGGCAGAGGTTCAGCAGAGCTGGGGGACCAGAGCAGGAGAAATAAATAGAAGTCGTATGTGGTGCGCATCATGGGAATAATATAACGGGAGGTGAACGGGGACCAGAGAGAGAGGAGGATCAGCAAACTGGAGGATCAGAACAGTTGGAAATTACTACTCAGCAGATTTGAGGGTTACTATTGAGCATAGGATCAGCAGAGCAGGGGGTTAATAGTGAGCAGGTGGATCAGCAAAGCTGAGGATACTACAGTGGGGCATCAGCAGAGCTGGGGGTATTACTGAGCATGGGATCTTCTGTACGAGGTACTAATAATCTAGGGATCTGCTGAACAAGGGGTACTAATAAGTTGGGGATCTGCTGAACAGGGGTACTAATAAGCTAGGGATATGCTGAGTGGGGGTACTACTAAGCTGGGGTTATAATGGGCGCCTTTAAAACAAATAGAAAATCAAAATACACAGGGCATTTGCTAAGCTTCAGTAAACTTGAAGACCAGACTTTTTCTAGCACTTTTTGTATACAAGTTTGCAAGTACTTTTTGCTAGAAAATTACTTATAACCCCTAAACATACATTTTAAAAAAAAAATTTTTTTATATCACACAGTATATGTGCAGCAATTTTGAGAATGCAATTTTATGTGGAAAAAATACACAATATATTTCCCAATTTTTTTGTAAAATGGGAAAGATGATGTTACGCAGGGTAAATAGATACCTAACATGTCTTGCTTTAAAATTGTACATGGTCGTGGAATTGTGCCAAACTATGATACTTAAAAATATCCATTATCCATGCTTTAATGTTTTATAAAGGTTACCTGTTTAGAGTTGCAGAGGAGGGCCGGTTCTAGAATTACTGCTCTCGCGCTAACCTTTACGGCGATACCTCACATGTGTGATGTTAATACCATTTACATATGCGCGCGTGCGCCAACGGCGGTGCGCTCGTGTGCCGGTCGGGACCCCCGTGAGTCTGGTCACGGGTCCCATGGACTCGATCGCCGCGGGGATACTCGCGATCGTCTCACGGGGCGGCTGAACGGGGAGATGCCGTTGTAAACAGCATATCCCTGTTCTGCCTAGCAACAAGTGACGCTGATCTCTGCTCCATGTGATTGGAGCAGAGATCAGTGTTCACTAACACAAAGCCCAGCCCCCCACAGTTAGTAACACGCCCCTAGGAACACTTAACCCCTACACTGCCACCCCCTGGTTAACCCCTTCACTGCCAGTGTCATTTACACAGGAATCACTGCATTTGTATAGCATTGATTGCTGTATAAATGACAATGGTCCCAAAAATGTGTCAAAAATGTCCGATGTGTCCGCCATAATGTCGCAGTCACAATAAAAATCGCTGATCGCCGCCATTACTAGTAAAAAAAAATGATTAATAAAAATGCCATAAAACTATCCCCTATTTTGTAAACGCTATAACTTTTGCGCAAACCAATCAATAATCGCTTTTTGCAATTTTTTTTTACCAAAAATATGTAGAAGAATACGGATCGGCCTAAACTGAGGGAAAAAAATGTTTTTTTATATATTTTTGGGGGATATTTATTATAACAAAAAGTAAAAAATTATGAGTTTTTTTCAAAATTGTCGCTCTATTTTTGTTTATAGCGCAAAAAATTAAAAACGCAGGGGTGATTAAATACCACTAAAAGAAAGCTCTATTTGTGGGAAAAAAAGGATGTCAATTGTCAGTTAAAGCGACGCAGTGCCGAAACGCAAAAAGTGGTCTGGTCTTAAGCCAGCAAAATGGTGCGGTCTGAAAGTGGTTAAAGTTGCAATGTATATATACATATTGTGGTCTTCAAGTGGCTAAAGCTTAAAAAGAGCATCACAGAAGCATCAAAAAAGCACGTTGAAGCGGTAAAAGCCTTAGTCTGTGTAAAGTGCAAACGTAAAGTCAATATAGGGGTGGAGATCCACTTTAAGTCTCTAAACCCTCTTTAATGTATCCAGATTCTTTCCACTCTAAAATGTTTCCTGTCATTCTTCCCCCTCAGATGTTACAAACTTCCAAGTGATGACTGAAGTCCATCCATGGGGAAAACACAGATGTTTTCCGCCCGCCTGGGCCCCAATGGTGGTTTTCCTGAACTCCACAATTGACCAACCAGAAATAAGTGTGACTGAGCTGTGGCTTTGTCAGTGACAAGTGAGCGGAGTTATTACCAAGCCCAGGAAAGGCATGAGGCTCACACAGGCCCATGGCAGATATGAGAAGAGGTTTTGTGGTCTGTAGGTTTCTTGTCTGACATGAATGTCACTTTCATGTCGAAGCCATAAAGTAGATGACAGCGCAGATGGGAATGATTAAAGGCAGCCGCGGTGGTTTTTGCTGTAGATAGCGTATTCTTTGAGTTTGTGCTGATAACGCTGTTTAACTTTGAGTCGTGTGGTCAGCTGTGCTGCGAGCGATACCTCTGGAATTCCAGTCCTGGTAAATGCCAGACTTCATTAAAGGAACACTCCAGTTCAATGTGAAAGTTTATCATTTAACCTGGCACAGGGGGCACAGGCTTAGCAGGCCAAATGTTCATCCATTTCATCAGCTGGATGCTGAGATACCCGGAATCGCAGCCTGGAAAATGCAACTGTAGCACCCTCTAACTACTGTGCTGGGTGTAAATATCTATATTTGTTAGTGTAAGTAATGTGGCTTGGCTGAGAGCCAGGCCTGGTTTGAATCTGGGTCAGGGTAGAGGGACTCAGGCTGTTTTCTGGAACCTTGGAGAAGCTTCCAGAAATAGTGGGAGGAGGCTAGGAGGAGCTGCTTGGCATATTCATGAAGGTCCCAGCCAATCCCTAGCAAATGGGCTAGCAGGGGGCAGGCCACTTCATAAATAGGCATGAGTTGTGCCAGCAGGGTGAGCCGGGTGGAAGATGAAGATGGAGTGCTGAGGAGGCTGTCGGTGGCTATTGAGGGTACCCCCTAGTCTGGGGGGGGGGGGGGGTGACATTGGGCCTGGGGCCTAAGTGCTGGAGAGACCCACAACATCACAAGGCAGCATGTCCTGGAGATCTCCTGAGAAGTGGGCTAGTGAGTGTTCAGTCTGGGAGGACTGTGGATAGTGTTTCAGTCTGGAAGACTGTGGATAGGTTAGCCATGAGGGCTAATGAAAAGGAAGCTGCAGCCAGGCAGGCCTAGCAATGACTGAAGAGGTGGTGCTGGGCTCAGTGACCATGGGAGGAAGTCCTGGAACTGCATAACTCTCAATCACCCCGGATTCGCCGGAACTGTCTTTGAATTTGATCTAAGTCCCGGCATACTAGCAAATTAAAGCAATATCCCGGAGTGGAGTTCCAGCACTTGGCTCCATTGAATTTCCTGTTTCCTGGCAGGGGTGTGTTGGCACGGCAGCAGAAGGGCTTTCTTTCATCTGGCGCTGCACACTTCTCCCTGCCTCCCTATCGGCGTTGGCGACTCCACCTCCCCTCACTGGCATTTTGTGGCACTGGGGGCAGACTAACCAATTGGGTCCTGCTCTGGGCGAACATGGAGAATCAGGTGGCAGCAGGTGCACGATGTAAGGAGCAGGACCGGGCTCCAGGAGGCAGCGGGGACAAAGAGCAGTGAGGGCGGCCTGGACAAATTGCCCTGGAAGGAGAAGAGCTCAGAAGACTTACCTATGACTGATGTATAAGCTTACCAGGGCCAGAGAATGTCAGACAGGCGGGCAGGAGATGCAGGTAGCTAGGGACAGCAGCAAAAAGATCAGAGTTTGGATGGAGCAGCTCCATGTCCTCCTGTGACCACCCAACACATGGCAGGTACTGTACTCTGTGTCACACGTGCCTTCCCACAGACAGCAACTGCACATTGGGACACGGGGGCACATGAGGGGCTGCAGACAGGGCTGGGGTCTCTCTCATTTCCCTTTCCCCTCCTCTGCCCTTCCTTCCCCTCCTCCTCTCCCTCCTCCTTCTCTCCACCTCCTCTCCCCCTCTCTCCCCCCCCTCTCAGTACACAGCGCACCCCTCAACCATGCACGCAGTACATAGTGAACCCCTCAACATTGCACGCAGTACATAGCGCAGCCCTGAACCCTGCACACAGTACATAATGCACTCCTCAACCCTACACTCTTTATGTAGCACACCCCACAACCCTGCACTCTGTACATTGTGCACCCTTCAACCATGCACTCTGTAAATAGTACACCCTTCAACCCTGCATTCTGTACATGGCATACCTCTTCAACCCTGCACTCAGTACATAGCGCATCCCACAATGCTGCACTCAGTATGTAGAGCACCCTGCAACCCTGCACTCAGTACGTAGCGCATCCAGCAACCCTGCCCTCAGTACGGAGCACACCCCCAACCCTGCACTCAGTACGTAGCGAATCCAGCAACCCTGAACTCAGTATGTAGAGCACCCTGCAACCCTGCACTCAGTACGTAGCGTATCCAGCAACCCTGCCCTCAGTACGTAGCATACCCCACAACCCTGCACTCAGTATGTAGCGCATCCAGCAACCCTGCCCTCAGTACGTAGCATACCCCACAACCCTGCACTCAGTACATAGTGCATCCAGCAACCCTGCACGCAGTATGTAGAGCACCCTGCAACCCTGCACTCAGTACATAGTGCGTGTAAAGGCAGGCGTCCCAATAAATTTTTACATATACATTTTTTAAATAAATAAATGCAAAAACTTTTCTTTTTAATGAAAAAAAAGTTTTTTAGACCAATACTTTTTCCACCAGAGAACACCCCCCCCCTCCCCCCTTCCTGTGCCCTTGACCACATAGGCAGTAAAGAGAAACCTCTCCAATGGGACACAGATACCTGAACATTGTGAAAGTTTCTCTCCTGTTCGCACTCCATCTATAAAATAAAAACTTTGGTTTGCAGTTTCTCCTTAATTCTCAGTAACTGTGTGGCTTCAGTATATTTTACACAACATTAACAAAACCGAGGAGATTTTGCCCTGACAATGGTACACTTTGATTTGCTCTTATTATTGATATAACAGTGTAGATGAAGCCGACAAACATTCCTTGTTAGCAGCCTAGAGGGCAGCGCCGAAACAAGAACAATCCATTTCCCTAATTTCCTAGTCCAGCATCCTCCTGTCCTAATTAGAAAAAACGCCTAAAAAAATAGCGCTGAGATTTTGTTTCTAGAAGGGCAGCTTTTAATTAAAACTCATCTCTTTTCCGAAAAAATCTTGCTTTACTTATCAGGGTCGCCGCCAGAGAGAAATGGCGGTGGGCTGCAGAACCTTGACCTTCTGCACGGAGAGGGACCCATTGTGCATATGCAAAATAAAAATGTAACGTTTTGTTAGCATTTAAATCAGTGTCAAAAAATCTGAACCTTGAAAGGACGCCCTTGAAATGGCGAACAAGAGCCGCCACCTCGGGGAGCTATGGCGGGCATTGTACAGTAGCACAAAGGATTGTGTAGAACTTATTCTGAAAACGTTAACTGTTCTCCATGAAAAGATTTCATTACATTTTATTTATAAATTTATTTCTGGGGAAAAAAATAATAATTAATTATATATATATATATATATATATATATATATATATATATATATATATATACACAGTGCCTTGCGAAAGTATTCGGCCCCCTTGAACTTTTCAACCTTTTGCCACATTTCAGGCTGTCAAGAAGGTCAGCCCAGTCATCCGACTGCCCCCGAAGGTTCGGGCCGCAAAGCCCCTGTTGAGAGTGTCTGTCGGCGCATGCCGGTGCGCGCTGACGCAGGTGGACGCACGCGGGTGCGCGCTAACGTAGGTGGGCGCACGCGGGTGCGCGGATGTCCTGATGGGTGCACGCGGGTGCGTGTTTAACGCAGATGGGCGCACGCGGGTGCGCGTTAACGCAGATGGGCGCATGCGGTTGCGCGCTGGTGCTGTTGAGCGCACGCGGGTGCGCGGAGAGATTGGTGTGCGCACGCGGGAGCGCGTGGGTGCACGCCATGACGGCTCTTGGCGCCAAAGGGGTTACTTAAAGGGACCTGTTGCCTTGCCTCCTTGCTGTCCGGTCTACAGCGTTCCTGCCGTGATCCCTTTGCACCTGCTTGATACTTGTTACTCCTGTGACCCGGCTTACCCTGACGACCACTTGTTTGCTGCCTGCCCACGACCCCGGCTTGTCTGACGATTCTTCTGCCTGCTGATTCGGTACCTATCTGCCTGCCTGTTCCTGACCCGGCTTGTCCACGACTTCGTCCAGTCTGCTGTCCCTCTACGGTGCCAGCCTTCCAGTATCCTGCCCTACCTACTTGTGGGTCTGCTGTGAGAAACCGTACTACAGGACACCTTCCCTGCTGCTTCAGCGTGTGCATCTTCCACTGCTCTCACCTCCTGCTGGTTGCTGTTCCTGCTGCATCTGCTCCTCTCCAGTACCCGGAGCCGGATCAGTCCTGACACCTGTGTCCTGCTTGGCACTTGTGCCCCTTCCGCGCTCTTGAACCTCTGTCTCCTCTACCAGGAGTTCCTGAGCCGGAGAAATACGAGTAGCCGCTCCCAGCATCCGTGGGCTCAACCACCAGGTACGTGACACAGGCTTCAAACATAAAGATATAACATTTTTATTTTTTGTGAAGAATCACCAACAAGTGGGACACAATTGTGAAGTGGAACGAAATCTATTGGATTTTTGAAACTTTTTTAACTAATAAAAAAATGAAAAGTGGGGCGTGCAAAATTATTCGGCCCCCTTGTGTTAATACTTTGTAGAGCCACCTTTTGCTGCGATTACAGCTGCCAGTCGCTTGGGGTATGTCTCTATCAGTTTTGCACATCGAGAGACTGAAATTCTTGCCCATTCTTCCTTGCAAAACAGCTCGAGCTCAGTGAGGTTGGATGGAGAGCGTTTGGGAACAGCAGTTTTCAGCTCTTTCCACAGATTCTCGATTGGATTCAGGTCTGGACTTTGACTTGGCCATTCTAACACCTGGATACGTTTATTTGTGAACCATTCCTTTGTAGATTTTGCTGTTTGTTTGGGATCATTGTCTTGTTGGAAGATAAATCTCCGTCCCAGTTTCAGGTCTTTTGCAGACTCCAACAGGTTTTCATCCAGAATGGTCCTGTATTTGGCTGCATTCATCTTCCCCTCAATTTTAACCATCTTCCCTGTCCCTGCTGAAGAAAATCAGGCCCAAACCATGATGCTGCCACCACCATGTTTGAAAGGGGGGATGGTGTGTTGAGGGCAGGGCCGGATTAACATAGGGGCTATTGGAGCTGCAGCTCCAGGCCCCTTTCTCAAGATAGGCCCATTTGCCCAAAAAAAAAAAAAAAAAAAAAAAAAAAAGATCGACTTCAAGGATTGTAGCTCGGCGATCAGGAGTCACAGAGACCCCATATTTGGTGGGTAGGTAGCTAAAGACCCACCCCAGCACTGGTTAAAATATGGGGCTGCTATCATATATGGTTCCGGAGATACAGGTCTCCTTGCACAGCCTGTCAGAAGTTACATACAGAGCAGTAGTGTAAATACAAGCTGGAACACTCTGCAGCAGACTGAGAGGATGACATCACAGTGCTTATAATAATTATTTGTATATTACTTATGATAATTAACCCCTCGCCACCCAGGCCCATTCTGAGACTTCTCTCCTACATGTAAAAATCATAATTTTTTTATGCTAGAAAATTACTCAGAACCCTCAAGCATTATATATTGTTTTAGCCGACACCCTATGGAATAAAATGGTGGTTTTTGCAACTTTTTATGTTGGAAAGAAACTGTTTCATTCATAAAAAAAACCCACTAAAGTTATCATGATTTTTTGTTGTGTACTAAGCGATGCTTTACATTTTTTTACAGGTTACATGTTTAGAGTTACAGAGGAGGTCTAGTGCTAGAATTATTGCTCTCGCTCTAATGATCTTGGCGTATGTAACCTGTGTGTATCTGGCTCTGATACTAACCAGTACCTACCCAGGGACTGACTAGTATCTCTCCCCAGCCTGTCCCCACACACCCTCTCACCTGCTGACTTGTGAATGGGGCAATCACTCCCGCAGTGTTATTGTGTTCTGCCAGTGAATACAATGATTAGTGTTGCTAACTATACCTGGCAGCACTGATTGTTTTGGGGAAAACCTGACAGGCTGGCTGCACTCAAGTTGCTTAATAGGTTGACTTGTGTAAAACCAGCTAGCCCATACATAGATCGACTATGACTGGTCTCTGCTTAATTGGTGTAATTTCAATCCATGTCTGGCCCGCTTAACCACTACGCAGTCCCTAAACATCCTTCCACACACCTCTACATTTTTCCTTCCCAGATTACTTCATCCTCCTCTCCTATATATAGTGCACACTGTCATACTCTCCACACTTCTCTCCTATACATAGTGCCCACTGTCATACTCTCCACACTTCTCTCCTATATATAGTGCACACTGTCATACTCTCCACACTTCTCTCCTGTACATACTGCTCACTGTCATACCCTCCACACTTCTCTCCTATACATAACGCCCGCTGTCATATCCTACACTCTCCTCACCTGTACATAGTGCCCGCTGTCATACACTTCTCTCCTGTACATAGTGTCCACTGTCGTACCCTTCACACTCCTCTCCTATACAGTGCCCACCGACATACCCTCCATACTCCTCTCCTATACATAGTGCCCACCGCCATACCCTCCATACTCCTCTCCTATACATAGTGCCCACCGCTATACCCTCCATACTCCTCTCCTGTACATACTACTCACTGTCATACCCTCCACACTCCTCTCCTATACATAGTGCCCACTGTCATACCTCCAACACTTCTCTCCTATACATAGTGCCCACAGCCATACCTCCAACACTTCTCTCCTATACATAGTGCCCACTGTCATACCCTCCACTCCTGTACATACTACTAACTTTCATACCCTCCATACACCTCTCCTATACATAGTGCCCACCGTCTTACCCTCCCTCCACACTCCTCTCCTGTAATTACTGCTTACTGTCCTACTCTCCTGTACATAGTGCCCACTGTCATACCCTCCACACTCTTCTCTTATACATAGTGCCCAATTTCATACCCTCTACACTCCTCTGCTGTGCATACTGCCCACTGTCTTACCCTTCACACTCCTCTCCTGTACATAGTGCCTTCTGCCATACCCTCTGCACTCCTCTCATGTACATAGTGCCCACTGTTAGACCCTCCACATTCCTCTCCCTCACCTGCACATACTTCACACTTTTATACCATCCACACTCCTCCCCTATGCCTCTTACCCACAAAAACTGTTCTTTAAAATTATGTTAAAATTATATGTTAAAATTATATGTTCCTCAATATTACCAGCTCTAGAATAGGCACTTTTGTCAGTTCAACTAAAGGAAATCTCACAGTCCTCATATTTGTTCTGCCCCATTATTAGTACTTATTTTATTTTGTAATTACTATTGTCATGTATAGAGGAACACGGGGGATGTCAGCTACTCTAAATATAGCACTTGTAAAAAAAGCGTCCCTAAAATATAGTTGAAATGTTGACAACCATGTACTTAGGCACTGCCCAAGGGCCACAGGGTCAGTAGGGGCCCCATGAGATGCTCCGGTGATAGTAAAGCGGTAGTAAACTTTTCTAACATTACTACTTTTTAGAGGCCCTGGGGGAGGTTATGCCATAATGTACAAGTGTGCCCAGCATATTAGCACATTAGGGTACACTTACCTGTCAGACCTCCTGTGCTGTGATCAGTCAGGCCGGGCCCGGGCACTTCCATCTTTACCCGGTCTTCCTTCTGGGTTCCGTGCCTTCCGTCATTTGCCTTGGCCAGGCTGCGTTGATGTCATTCCCTCTTTCTCCCATCCCCCCCTTTCTCTCTCATCCTCCCTCCCTTACCCCTCACACCTCTTTCATCCCCTTTCTCTCTCTCTCTTCCTCCCTCTCTCTCTTTAATTTAATTTGTTATAACAAAAAATAGTTTGCATTTTTATTTATTTATTGTTTATAAAAGGCCCCATCAAAATCCTCAGCACCAGGCCCATGATGTTCTTAATCTGGCCCTGGTTGAGGGTGATGAGCTGTGTTGCTTTTACGCCAAACATATCGTTTTGCATTGTGGGCAAAAAGTTTGATTTTGGTTTCATCTGACCAGAGCACCTTCTTCCACATGTTTGGTGTGTCTCCCAGGTGGCTTGTGGCAAACTTTAGACGAGACTTTTTATGGATATCTTTGAGAAATGGCTTTCTTCTTGCCACTCTTCCATAAAGGCCAGATTTGTGCAGTGTACGACTGATTGTTGTCCTATGGACAGACTCTCCCACCTCAGCTGTAGTTCTCTGCAGTTCATCCAGAGTGATCATGGGCCTCTTGGCTGCATCTCTGATCAGTCTTCTCCTTGTCTGAGCTGAAAGTTTAGAGGGACCACAGTGCTCCTTGGGATGTTTAAAGCTTGGGAAATCTTTTTGTATCCAAATCCGGCTTTAAACTCCTCCACAACAGTATTACGGACCTGCCTGGTGTGTTCCTTGGTCTTCATGATGCTCTCTGCGCTTTCAACAAAACCCTGAGACTATCACAGAGCAGGTGCATTTATACAGAGACTTGATTACACACAGGTGGATTCTATTTATCACCATCAGTCATTTAGGACAACATTGGATCATTCAGAGATCCTCACTGAACTTCTGGAGTGAGTTTGCTGCACTGAAAGTAAAGGGGCTGAATAATTTTGCATGCACCCCTATTCAGTTTTTTATTTGCTAAAAAAGTTTAAAATATCCAATAGATTTTGTTCCACTTCACAATTGTGTCCCACTTGTTGGTGATTCTTCACAAAAAATTAAAATTTTATATCTTTATGTTTGAAGCCTGAAATGTGGCGAAAGGTTGAAAAGTTCAAGGGGGGCCAAATACTTTCGCAAAGCACTATATATATATATATATATATATATATATATATATATATATATATATATATATATATATATACATACATATATACACACACACATATTTTTTTTATATAAATATATTATTTAATTATAATTTAATATAAATATAAATATTATTTAAATATATATATATATATATATATATATATATATATATATATATATATATATATATATACACATACATTATATTACCAAAATATTGGGCCACCTGCCTTTACACGCACATGAACGTTAATGGCATCCCAGTCTTAGTCCGTAGGGTTCAATACCGAGTTGGCCCACCCTTTGCAGCTATAACAGCTTCAACTCTTCTGGGAAGGCTGTCCATAAGGTTTAGGAGTGTGTCTATGAAAATATTTGACCATTCTTTCAGAAGTATATTTGTGAGGTCAGGCACTGATGTTGGATGAGAAGGCCTGGCTCGCAGTATCCGCTCTAATTCATCTAAGGTGTTCTATCGGGTTGAGGTCAGGATGCTGTTCAGGTCAGTCAAGTTCCTCCACCCCAAACTCACTCATTCGTGTCTTTATTTTCACAGTTAACATTTTCAGAATAAGTTCTACAAAATCCTTTGTGCAACTGGGATGCCATTAAACTTTGTGTGTATATATATATATATATATATATATATATATATATATATATATATATATAAATTATTGTTATTGCTATTATTATTATTATATACAATTATTATTATTTATTTTGAACTTTTTTCATTTCCAGTGTAATATATAAAAGTAAATATATATATATATACACACATACCCCTTTGGGCGGAGTGGAGAATGACACCCTTCATTCAACAATATGTCATTCATCCTGGAAGACTGAGGCCATCTTGTGGCGAGGAAGGCATACCGAGTGGACAGCTCCCGATTGAAGGTGCAAATTGCAGCTTGAGCCGTTTGTTTTTTTTTTGTTTTTGTTTTTTTTCATAAAAGCCTCAATTTTGGCTTTTGAATTGAAAAGTCTGCATAGAGCACCCAACAAAATCATCACAACGATGTCACCTCCACGACGCAGGTTCTGCATGTGTTTGCATTACTTTAACAATCTTATTTCTTTTGTGATGATCTGATATATAAAGATGAATTAACCTTTTTTCCCCATCATTTATTTTTTATCACCCCCGGAACTAGGGTTGCCACCTGTCCAGGATTCACCCAGACAGTTCGGGTTTCGAATCATGCGTCCGGGTTTCAGACTGCCTGAAACCCGGACACATTATTTAGATTGACTATGGCTTCTCTGCAGCTTCCACCCCCACCCCCCAAACACTCCTACCCCTCTGTGTCTGCCCACACTCCAATCCCCGGCGCTGTGCCTCAGAAATGGAAAGTTGGGGCTGGAAATTTGAAGGTGCTGACTGCCAAGGAGTGAGTGAGTGAAGTGAGAGTTCCCCTTTATACCAGAGGCCACAGTGTTCCCCCTTACATCAGAATCTTCTCCATACATCAGAGTTCTCAATGTTCCACCTTAAATCAGGGTTCCCAGAGCATCCCTTATGACAGAGTCCCCAGAGTTATCCCTTACATCAGAGTCTGCAGAGTCCCCCCCCTTACAGTGAAAGGGAACTCTGCGAGTTCAGATGTAAAAGAGGAACTCTGCGGACTCTGATGTAAAGGGGAACTCTTGTGATTAACTTCATATGATTAGAAATGTTATTTAATAGCAAAATATATGTATAGTTTATACTATTAAAAGAAATTGCTGCGTGGCGCTAAAGTGTTCGGGTTTGACTTAAAGAAAAGGTGGCAACCCTACCCGGAACTGACAGCTCATACACTAGAAGCAACTGTACTTCTATTTTGGCGGTGGTGGAATCTTGAAAATGGAGACTGGAAGACCCTGACATGAATGGAATCATCGCGTTATGCTTGAACACTGCTTTTACTAATAGATGATTTAGTAACCTTCATTCATGCGATATTATTACTACCGCCGTATACGCCGGAACACATCCCCACCCCGAGATATAACACCACGTCTACATTCACTTTACACACAATGAGATCTGTTGCAGCCTTGAGCTCGATGACGGCTGCTTTTTACAACTAAAGATCAGAATTTCAAGTGGCGTGCGCAATCATCCACAAAGTTTGTTTTTATTTCAGTGACACACACAACGATTCACACACGTATTGTTCTGTATTGTTCTGTGTAAGTAAACCTAATGGGCCTTAATAGTGAAAAACAATTTTTATTTTTTTCTTAGGCATAGATCGTTGAAAAGGAAGGGGCCGGTAAATTACATACGGCTCTTCATCTTTAAAGCGGAACTTTGGTCATTCTTTTTCATCTTTCCATCTATTACATCTTCTGCCCTTGTTGTCGTTTTAACTTTGGATAGTATAGTATTTTTTTCTGCCAGTAAATCCCTTATACAGCCCACTTCTTGTTTCTTGTCTGTTCATTAGTCAAGGCTAATGACATCATGCACAGCTCTCTCTCTTGTGAGAGTTTGTCAGAAAGGAGCTGAGGGATGAGTCCTAAGAGGGCCAATGAGAGCTGCAGAGCTGGAGGTGTGCCACTGTGTAAATCCAGGAGGCAAACAGGCAGGACATAGCTCCTAATTGTCCCTGATTTCGAAGGACTGTCTCTGTCCCTCATTCCTCCTCATTTGTCCCTCATTTTGGTCTGATCTATATAGATGTGTATAAAATGCACTTTTTAGCTTTCAAAAAGTGTTTCTCAGCGCTAAACCTTTCATCCAATTTCTAAATTGCTACATTTGTACATTTTAAAAGCCAATATAAAGGAATAGTAGTGGTACAAAAAGCACTTGTGGATTTAATTAATCTTTTTAGGGGTTAATTCTACTTTAAGGGGGTGTGGCAGGGGGTGTGTCCTATGCCCACATACATTTGCTAGTAGGTGTCCCTCATTCCCATCTCAGAATTTTGGGCTTTTGGCCCACTTGCTAGACTCGGTGGAGGGAGATTTTCTGCAGCATATTTGGCAAGTACAGAATCACAGTATATATGAATTTATATGCAAAGTGGTTGGAGGGAAGCTTCAGAAGGACAAATATGTTTTTATTACAAACTATGTGAGCAGACTGCAGTTCCTCTTTAAATGATTCCCGTGTGCAGGGCCGGGACAAGGGATGGGCAGGAGGGGCAGCTGCATTGGGCACTGTGGTATTATGTGAGATGGGGGGCAATGGTGAACAGGGTACACAGAAGGGAACAGGTGAAAGGGGCAGTTATTAGAAACAGCCCCCCCTGCAGGGGTCCCTCCTTTTGAACTGATGGGACCTGGGCCCAGTACAAGAAGGCCAGCTGTACCGCCTTATCAGCAGCCCTGAACAGCTGATCTATGTGGCAAGATGTCAAGGAAATGCTGTAAAATCTCCCTCTCAAAAGCTAGTGCTTTTTTTTTTTTATTGGACCACTGCAGGGAGACCTCTGCTTCCCCACAGAGAGCAAGGGTCCTTCTCTACAGAATGCTGACACAGGGACATGTAATTACAATTCTTAATATAATATTTCACAGCAGGGCCCGTTCCTGCGCCCACCAAGAGTAACCGTGAGGGCTTACAACACCTAAGGCCCAATTTTCTGCAGAGTATATAAGGCAGGCCATATAGTATATATACTGCTGTTTAGAGTATATAGGGCCTAGGGGACCCCCACACCACTTTTTTAAAATTTTGGTGCGGGGTTTGCCTTAATATCTATACCAGACCTCAAGGGCCTGGTATGAATTGTGGGGGGGACATCCACAATTCTTTGGTATTTGTATCTATATTGCCGGGTTCCAACAATACATTACAACCGAGAGCAGTTTTAAATGATATTTTTCCTTTTAGAAATGTAATTTTGCTGTGGCGCTGTTATAAACATGGGAGAGATGCACTAATTTACAGGCATACTAAGGACACCCCCCAGTCACAAAATTTCAAGGAATATTTAATTTTTATTTTTTTACTTTACGCATTATTAAAATCACTGCTCCTGAAAAAACGTCAGTTTTTAAAACTTTTTTTTGCATTGATACATGTCCCATGGAGCAGGACCCAGGTCCACAGACACTTTTTATGGCAATAACTTCCATAAAAGCCTTTAAAATGATCACTTTTGATATTTCACATCCGCATTTCATAGACTTTAACGTTGTTCATGTGTTCGCGCACATTTTGGCATGGGGCACTGCCCGAGGGCCCCATGCCACTAAGGGGCCCCATCAGGGTTGCCAGCCTCAATAAAACCAGGGACAGTATGTAAAAATCTGTGTTTTCCCAAGATTATAGCTGCCCCGCCTCTCCAGTACCTTTTCAGTGTGTGTATTCTGTGTGTGTATACGGTGTGTGTATATTGTATGTCTGTGTGTGTATACTGTGTGGACCCATAATCTATTGCCTGGGGGCCCCAAAATTTCCTAATGCCTGGGGGCCCCACAATCTCCTATTGCCCAGGGGTCCTATAATCTTCTCCTATTGCCAGGGGGCCCCACAATCTCCTATTGCCCGGGGGCCCCATGAGTTGTCAGTCCGCCCCTGGGAACAAAAGATCAAAATTTTAAGTCCATGGCCAGGAAACTCCCCAGACCTTAATACCATTGAGAACTTGTGGTCAATCCTCAAGAGGCGGGTGAACAAAAAAAAAACCACAAATTCTGACAAACTCCAAGCATTGATTATGCAAGATTGGGCGGCCATCAGGTCAGGGTGTGGCCCAGAAGTTGATTGACAGCATGCCAGGGTTAATTGCAGAGGTCTTGAAAAAGAAGGTTTAACACTGCAAATATTGACTCTTTGCAAAAACTTAATGTAATTGTCAATAAAAGCCTTTGACACTTATGAAATGCTTGTAATTATACTTCATTATACCATAGTAACATCTGACAAAAAGATCTAAAAACACTGAAGCAGCAGACTTTATGAAGATTAATGTCATTCTCAAAATGTTTGGCCACGGCTGTATGTTATGTTATAGGTTTTAAAGTATCAGCATTTTGCCATCACTATCTTATTGTCCACATGTCCAGTCTATAGAGAGCAATTGGGTGCCCTTCTGTGGCACAATTTGTTTTTTATATGTTTTTTTTTTCTTTATTGTTGTAATAAATATATTTTTTTTTAATATACTGTACACATTTTTGTTTTACAAAAACATGTAGCAGATTACAGTTTGGCCTAAATTTATAAATAAATTTGATTTTATTCATTATTTTTTATAAAAGAAAATAGAAAATAACAGAACTTTTGGTCCTCCTTTGTTTATATCACAAAAAATAAAAAGCAGAGTAGTGATGAAATATCACTAAAGAAAGGTCTATTTGTGTGAAAAAAATGATATAAATTTAATTTGGGTACAGTGTTGTATGACCGTGCAATTGTCAGTTAACCTCTTGCCGACCAGCCGCCGCAGTTTTACTGCGGCAGAATGGCTGGGCGAAACGACGTTACCTTACGTTGTTTCGCCTTTTGGCCACTAGGGGCGTGCAGAGCCGATGCGATCGCTCGTGACAGAGTAAACACACAGATCCTGGTTCTCTCAGGGGAGAGGAGACAGATTGTGTGTTCATACTGATTATGAACACAGATCTGTCATCTTTCCTAGACAGTCCCCTCCCCCTACAGTTAGAACACAGTGAGGGAACACAGTTAACCCCTTGATCTCCCCCTAGTGTTAACCCCTTCCCTGCCAGTGACATTTATACAGTAATCGGTGCATTTTTATAGCACTGATCGCTGTATAATTGTCAATGGTCCCAAAAATGTGTCAAAAGTGTCTAATATGTCCGCCGCAATATCGTAGTCTCGATAAAAGTCACAGACCGCCGACATTACTAGTAAAAAAAAATGTCATAAATCGATCCCCTATTTTGTAGACGCTATAACATGCTTTTGCGCAAACCACTCAATATACACTTATTGGGATTTTTTTTAAATATGTAGAAGAATACATATCGGCCTAAACTGAGGAAAACGATTTTTTTTAATAAAAAATGTGGGATATTTATAACAGCAAAAAGTAAAAGATATTGGGGGTTATTTACTAAAGGCAAATCCACTTTGCACTGCTAGTGCACTTGAAATTGCACTGAAAGTGCACTTGGACATAAAGTCGCTGTAGATCCAGAGGGGGACATGCAAGGAAAATAGAAAAACAGCATTTTAGCTTTCACATGATTGGATGATAAAATCAGCAGAGCTTCCAATCATTTCAGATCTACCCCTTAGATTTATAGTGACTGCACTTTCAAGTGCACTTGTAGTGCAAAGTGGATTTGCCTTTCGTAAATAACCACCATTGTGTTTTTTTTCAAAATCGCTATTCTTTTGTTTATAGCGCAAAAAATAAAACCCGCAGATGCGATCAAATACCACCAAAAGAAAGCTCTATTTGTGGGGAAAAAAGTACGTCAATTTTCTTTGGGTGCAGTGTTGCACGACAGCGCAATTGTTAGTTAAATCGACGCAGTGCCGTACCAAATAAAATGCCCCGGTCATTGAGCAGCCAAATCTTCCGGGGCTGAAGTGGTTAAAGTAGCAAAGTTCTTCATGGCAAAAAATGCCCTGGTCATGAAGAAGGTACAACCTTCTGAAGGAGTTAAAAGACCAAAATGGAGAGAATATAAGAAATTCATTGTTTAAGGTAAAAGTCTCAAGGTTTCTCACCTTAATGCATTCTATACATTAAGGCGAAACACCTTCTGTACTGCAGCTGCCCCCCTTTTTCTTACATGAACCTGATCGTTCCAGTGACAAACCCAAGCCCAGCAGCTCCAGCCAATGTCTTGGGTCCTCATTGGATCGGTTGATAGCAGCAGGAGCCATTGGCTTCCGCTGCTGTCAATCAAAGCCAGTGACACGAGAGCCGGGGGTGGGGCCGAGTCCTGCTGTCTGTCAATGAACGCAGCAGCAGGATTCACAAATGGGCCAGCACGGGTGCCCCCCATGGAATGCAACTTTCTGTGGTGGCATTTGAGAAGAGGAGGAGCCAGAAGTGCCTGTAAGGTGCCCCAGAAGAGGAGGATCGGGGGCAACTCTGTACAAAACCTTTGTACAAAACAGGTAAGTATAACGTGTTTGTTTGTTTTTCTTTCAAACAAACCTTTATAATCACTTTAAGGCTTAGATGTCATTTAATGATTTATTAATTTGCATTCACTTTAATTCATTAATTTAAATACACTTTAATTCCGATACTTTGTATCCCACGATGGTTATTTTCTGGGACAGAGCCGCACGTGTTAATGAGGTGAGTGAAGCGGGTCACAACCCCACGCTGACTCCTTTACACATCCACTAATAGGTGTCAGCAGGTACCAGTGCAGCTCCTATCACCGTACTGTACACGGCCCTTCAGACGCCGGTCATTAGCAGGATATCGGTTAATGCGCCGCATCCCCGGTGTAATGACAGGTACAAAGGAAATCTCCACATTGTAACCTATTGAAGAAAGCACCAGCGGACTAATTACCATTGTTGATAGCGTATGATGAGACGGTGTAATCAGGCCGTGGAGAGTCAGCGACTTTCATCGGATTTCTATCTTTGCCTTCATTTGGTTTGAGCTTCCTAATGGAAATTACATTTAAATGTTAACAAATGCAAAGATCCCCGGGGTGAGAAATAATGAAAACAGGTTGAAAATGAACATGAAGCTTCTAAAGTAACTGGACTGGATCTCCCAGCCGGAGGAACTTTTCGGATCTCAACTGTTAAAGCTGAACTCCAGCCTATCCCTTCAGTCTTGCACAGTTGTACCGACTCCGCTCCTGTACTGACATTGCCTTCTATGATTTCATTGCACACTGTGAGCTTCTCACAATGTGCATTAGAAGCTGCAGCAAGTCAGATAGCGCCCCACCTTATTTCCTGGCTGGAGGATGTCCAGCATCATCAAGCTGTTTACTTCCCAGCCTGAGTCCCTGGCCCACCCCTTTCTTTTACTGGATTTCATTTTTTTTCAGTCACGGAGGCTAATGCCGCGTACACACGAGCGGACTGTATGGCGTACTTAGTCCGTCATACAATCCGACAGACAGTCCGTCATACTTTCGACTGAACGGACTTGACCACACACGGATGCACAAACAGTCCGTCGAAAGCTTGCGCGATGACATGTACAGCACGTACGACGGGACTAGAAATAGGAAGTCGAATACACAGCAAAGCACCCTTCCGCCGTGTAAATCCTTTCTGAGCATGCGCCATTCTTAGTCCGTCGAACTAGCCTACTGGCGAACGGATTGTCCGCTGAAACCAAAGTACGACAAACAGAATTTCGAAAAATCCGAAATACTTAGTACGCCAGACTGCACGCTGAAAAAGTCCGCTGAAGCCCACACACGAGCGGACTGTCCGCTGAAATGTGTTTCGACGGACTGAGTACGCCATACAGTCCGCCCGTGTGTACGCACCATTAGTATTATATGCAAGCTTTACCTAGACTGGTCTACTTGTAGAGCCCACCCCATTCTGGTGGGTGCTAAATAGGTTTTTTGTATACAGTGATAGGTAAATTTAGCCAGGGCCTTTCACTTTTCTAGGCCCGGTTGTTTATTTTGGAGGTGGTAG
Organism: Lithobates pipiens; assembly: GCF_037356315.1. Classification (NCBI taxonomy): domain Eukaryota; kingdom Metazoa; phylum Chordata; class Amphibia; order Anura; family Ranidae; genus Lithobates; species Lithobates pipiens. Next base: position 17,901,068 of record NW_027507791.1, on the reverse strand, counting down.
TGATAGAATAGAGGGGGTGTGGCCACCTACACTCTGACTCAGAGAGATCCCCTCAGCCTTTCAGTAAAATGTTCTGGAAGGGAGGCAGGACTTGGGACTGGAGTGGCAGGCAGCTTATGTGGAGAGCTCTGGACTAATTATTAATTTGTGTTGGCAGGGGCAGGCTTGAAGGCCTGGGGGTTCAGAGACCCCATTGCTGGATAGCAGAAGCGGGTTTGAAGGCCTGAGGGTTCAGAGACCTCAGCGCTGGATAACCCACACAGTCGCAATGTAATCCAGACGAGAAACCGGGTGTCCCAGCCTGGGATGCACCAGACCATGCAGAGGAGGAAGTCGATGAAAAGCGGACGGAGGAGACTGGGATCGATCTTCTGTGGCAATCATGGACTGTCAATGGGAAGTGAGCAAAGGGAGTGCAACCCAGTGGTGCTTATCCGTCCTATGTGTTCAAGGACTTAGTGGGCGACACTTTCCAGAACTGACACTGGGCGGATTTACAAGAGTCAAGGTAAGTGATGAGGCCTGGGACTTTGAAATCTACACCCCAAAGCATTATTCAGAGTGGTGCTAGTCGGTTCACAAAAGGAAAGTGCACAGGATCAGGAACCAGTATTACCAAAGGCAACTCATATACTTTATTCAACATGTAACGTTCACCAAGTTCAAGCAATAAAGCCTTTTAAAAGATAAAGACTGTCTGCTGTTTGTGGACCTTTGCATGGGAGGAACAGAACCAACTAATACAAAGATAATGAACAACTTTACAGCTCCCAAAAGAGTAGTGCGCTACATACTGTTTTCATAAAGCTATGTAGAGCATGGCACCCATCAGCAGGACCGGTATCTGCTCCTTTGTACAAGGAGGAGCAGGAGGAGCACTGCCAGAGCCCAACAAAATGACCTCTAGCAGGCAACAGGTGTGAATATCTCTGACCAAACAATCAGAAACAGGCTTCACCAGGGTGGCCTGTGGGCCCTGTGCGCACTGCCCGGGACCGTGGAGCTTGATTGGCATTTGACATTGAACACCAGAATTGGCAGGTTAGCCACTGGCGCCCTGTGCTTTTTACAAATGAGGACAGGTTCACCATAAGCCAATGTGATAGATGTGCAAGGGTCTGGAGAAGCCATGGAGAATGTTATACTGCCTGTAACATCGTTCAGCATGACCGGTTTGATGGTGGGTCAGTGATGGTCTGAGGAGGCATATCCATGGAGGAACACACAGACCTCTACAGGCTAGACATTGGCATCCTGACTGCCATTAGGTATTGGGGTGAAATCCTTGGACACATTATCAGACCCTCCTGGGTTCCTCCTGGTGCACAACAATGCCCAGCCTCATGTGGTGAGTGTATGCAACCAGTTCCTGAAGGATGAAGGAATTGATACCATTGAATGGCCTCCACGCTCGGCTGACCTAAATCCAACAGAACACCTTTGGGACATTATGTTTCGGTCCATCTGGCGCTGCCGTCTGTTCAGGAGCTCAGTAATGCCCTGGTCCGGATCTAGTAGGAAATACCCCAGGACACCATCTGTTGTAGCATGCCTGACATTGTCAGGCATGCATAGAACCATGTGGGGGCCCATACAATCTGCTAAGGGCCATTTTGAGTTTCTGCAATGAAATTTCAGCAAAATGGACTAGCCTGCTGCATCGTTTTTTCACTTTGAGTTTTGGGGTGTCTTTGAATTTAGCCCTCTGTAGGTTGATAATTTTCATTTCTATCAAACGATGTGGCTTCCTTTAGTTCCTTAAACATTACCCAGCCCATATCAGTATAGATCCCAACATATTACCTAGTCCATACCAGTATACATTCTAACACATTACCCAGTCAGTGCCGTCTTTAAGGCAGGGCAAAAGGGGCATCTGCCCTGGGCCCCATCATTGTTGTGGGGCACAAAGCAGCTGCCTCATACTTGCCAACTATCCCAGTTCAAATGACCTTGTCCGTGGAAGTTTTAGTCCTGTGCTGTGTCCCGATATCACAGTGTGAAGTTCTGTTACTAATGCTGCTCAGCTCTACCTATTGCCGTGATGTCAGATGTCTCACCTGCAGACCCTGTGTTTACATGGAAATAACCTGCATTGATATGTAAATAGTGACAGCATTAATATGTAAATAGCTGTGGACCAGCTGCATTGATATGTAAATAGAGGCAGCATTCATATGTATATCATGCCCCCCTAAGGTCATATCGACCATCAGTTCTCCTGAATGCTGCCCATTGGGGAAGTAAAGGGGCTTGCCTCCAACTATGGTCATTAAGCCTAACATCAGTTACAGTTGTCTCAGTTACATTGGTGGTCAGTGTAAATCTTCTCATTACATTGGGGCTTGGTGTACAATCCTTTCATTCACACTGGTGGCCAGTGTGAAGGTCCCCCTTACATTGGTGGTCAGTGTAAATCCCTCCTTACATTGGTGGTCTCTGTGAATGCCGCTATTACATTAGTGGTTAATGTGAATCCCCATTACATTGGAGTTTTCTGTCTATGGATGGGTCCCCTTACCTCCCCAGTCCATGGTGTGCAGGTAGGGAGGAGATGGTTTGCTGTAACCTTTAGCAACCAATCAGTGAGCATTAATGATGTGCACTGACCTCCTGCAACCAGTCATTGAGTGGTAAGGATATGCAGTAACCTCTAGCAACCAATTATTTAGCAGTAATAATGTGCAGTAACCTCTAGCAGCCAATTGATGAGTGGTAAGGATGTCCAGTAACCTCTAGCAACCATTCAGTGAGCAGTATATATGTACAGTAATCTCTAGCAACCAATCAACAAGCAGAAGGCATGTTCTGTAACTTCTAGCAAATAATCAGTGAGCCATAATATGTGCTGTAACCTCTAGCAGCCAGCAAGTGAGTGGTAATGATACATTATAAAATCTGGCAATTAATCACAATCGCTGCCTGATCTGATTCAGTAAACTGATTTTGAGTCTAGTTGCTACTTATTGTAGACTCTTAGAAGGTGTGGGGGGGTACAATAATTTTTTTGCCAAGAGTTCAATCAATATTAAAGATGGCCCTGTACCCAGTCCATACCAGTATAGATATCCAGCATGAGATTTTTCCCCATTGTGATCTGATTTGTTTTCAAAATGTTGCTTTCATTTTTTTGAGCAGTATACAGTATATTGCTTATATATTCGGCACTGGCTATTTTTTCAAAAAATACATAAATGGTGTAATTTTTAAGCAATTTTTCGGATAAACCAAAGAAGCTTAATAACTGACATCTTCACAATCTACAGCCCATGCAGGAGCAGAGTATGGAAAAGTCCTATTGCATCATGGGAGATAGATTTTTACCCCCCCAGGTCAGAGGCTACTTGCCCACACTCCTGTTGTGAAGCAGTGGGCGGGTAAACACAGAATAACACGGGTCCCAGGAGGGGGTACAGAATGGCCCCCCGGGGCGGCCCCTTCATTGCAGAGATGAATGTATCAATAGTGGTGCTGGAAATGAACAAACGATTGCTGGGGAGTAAAGTCAATATAGCAATTTGTGGAGGGAATGAAATAAATGTTTAATAAGGCCAGAGCGAAGGAGATCGAATGAGACATTTAAAAATTGGGACAGATGACATTAAAGATCTTATAATTCCATCATTGAGGAACTGTTTAGTTTTTTTTTTATTATAATTGGCAGAACTGGATTAACTGGAAAAGTGATTAGAGGGAAATGATAGATCCTGGGAGAGCACATTTCAATGTATTATCGGATTATCTCATTCATTGACATTCATGTATTTATATGATGGCTGTTCCATGTTTTAATTCTTGTGTGCCATATGGGCAGCACAGTGGCTTAGTAGTTAGTATTTCTGCTTTGCAGCGCTGAGGTCTTCGGTTTGGTACCTGACCAGGATCTGCATGGAGTTTGTATATACTCCCTGTGCTTGCATTTGCTTCCTCTCACATGCTGCTGGGTTTGTTGGGGCTAGTATATGTATGTATGGAGATAGGGCCTTAGATTGTAAGCTCCTTGGGGCAGGGACTGAGATGAGTGCACGGTATGGAAAGTACTGTGCACATTGTCAGCACTATATAAATGTCTGTCAGTGGCGGCTGGTGACATTTTTTTTTGGGGGGGGGGGAGCAGCAAACCGTATGCCAGAGACCCCCCCCCCCCGTCGGTTGGTGGGACGGTTGGTCGCCCTTACCCCATCGAGGCTTCCCATGCTCCGCGGCGGCCTCCAGTTCCCCTGCTCTCGGTTTCCTCCCTCTTTCTCTGTGGCCAATTGGGAGTCTTCTCTTTTTGGGCAACCGGAAAACGGGTCTCACACCCTCTTCTGATTGGCCAGATTGAGGATCAGTGTTACAATAGCGAATATTAATTCGCTGTTGTAACACTTGGGTGGGCTCATGGAACAATGCTCTGCGCCACAAGCCCACTCTATTTTGAAGCCTATTAGAACCTCTGGCTCTTATCAGGTGTTTTAAAAAAAAAACAGCCCCACCCCTGTAATTCATGCACCCGGTGACCGCAGCGGCCATGGATAGATTCATCCTATGCATGAATCTACCCATTATTCATATGATTCATCCTATGCATGAATCTACCCATTATTCATACAGGGGGTGGCGAGGATAGAGGGGGCGGAGCCCGGGCGCCCCTAATGGATGGGCCACCACTGATGTCTGTAATAATATGTACAGTATCTCACAAAAGTAAGTACACCCCTCACATTTTTGTAACTATTTTATTCTATGTTTTCATGTGACAACACTGAAGAAATGACACTTTGCTAAAATGTAATGTAGTGAGTGTACAGCTTGTATAACAGTGTAATTTTACTGCCCCCTCAAAATAACTCAACACACAGCCAATAATGTCTAAACCACTGGTAACAAAAGTGAGTACACAAAGTCCAGTTATTTAGCATCTGGTGTAGCGGATCCAGCATTTTTTCACATAGAGAAACAAAGTTCCTCCTGACTTCCTCTCCCTCTGTGGTTGAGCGCCACCTGCAGTTAAGAAAGCAGATTGCACCTGTCTTCCCCTGTAGCTGCATTGCATGTGATGGTGTTGGGGATGATGGTGGGAGTGTTTGGTGACACAACCCATTGCCGACCAGAAAGAGGGACTGGTTGTCAAAACTGGGAGCAGTGGGGAGGAAGATGATTAACCGGTTCTCGACTGGCTCCCGTCTATATACAAGGGAAGAATGGCTCCCCTGCGCGAAACCCCATACAGGTACATGGCAGGAGATCGGATGCGCGTACGTCTCCTCTCCTACGCAGTCCTATCCCCACACAGTTAGAACACACTGAGGGAACACACATTTAACCCCTTGATCGCTCCCTAGTGTTAACCCCTTCCCTACTAGTGTAATTTACACAGTAATCAGAGCATTTTTATAGCACTGATCGCTGTATAAATGACAATGATCCCAAAAATGTGTCAAAAGTGTCCGACCTTTCCGTCTCAATGTCGCAATACCGCTAAAAATCGCAGATCACCGCCATTACTAGTAAAAAATAATAATAATAAAAATACCATACATCTTTTCCATCGTTTGTAGATGCTATAACGTTTGTGCAAACCAATCAATATACACTTATTGCGTTTTTTTTTTTTTTTTACCAAAAATACGTAGAAGAATACATATTGGCCTAAACCAGTGATTCTCAACCAGGGTTCCGTGGAACCCTAGGGTTCCTCCAAAGGTTGATAGATTGCTTCAGCATTGGGAAATTTCTGCCTCTCAGATAAGTTCCCACCGACACCATTGATCTTTTTAGCTATCTGTAAGGAGGTAATTCTTCCCAATGACCACAAGTGTAAGGACCGTTCTTCCCACTGACCATCACACTAATGGATCATGAGTTGTAGATTTATCATTTTTAGCAGAGGATTCCCCCGAGAACGGAGAACTATTTCAAGGGTTCCCCTGTGTTGAAAAGGTTGAGAAAGGCTGGCCTAAACTGATGAGGAAATTTTTTTTTTTAAAACATTTTTGGGGATATTTATTATAGCAAAAAGTTCTAGTTTTTTTTTCAAAATTGTTGCTCTTTTTTTGTGTATAGTGCAAAAAATAAAAACCGCAGAGGTGGTTACATAGCACCAAAAGAAAGCTCTATTTGTAGGAAAAAAGGACGCAAATTTAATTTCATACAGCACTGCATGACCAGGCAACAGGCAATTATCAGTTAAAACAACGCAGTGCCAAATTGTAAAAAGTGCTCTGGTCAGGAAGGGGGTAAAACCTTCCGGGGCTGAAGTGGTTAAGGAAAGTTTCCTTTGTGTTACATCCTGCCAATATGAGGTCATTTATATGTAGCAAAGTCCCCTGAGGCCTAATGGTGACCTTTAGAGTTAGGGAGAGCTGACATCCTTCTGTTTAGAGTGGGTTAAAAGGCATGGTGGGTGTAATGCAGGATAAAATGGTGGGTGCCAGACACTTTTTGAATGCAAAGAGATTTAGGGGTTGAATGAATGAATGAATGAAATACTTGTATAGCGCACAATGCAAACTGAATCGCCTCTAGGCATTAATTTACTAAAGGCAAATCTGCTTTGCACTACAAGTGCACTTGGAAGTGCAGTCGCTGTAGATCAGAGTGGGAAGATCTGAAATCAGGGAAAGCTCTGCTGATTTTATCATCCAATCATGTACAAGCAAAAATGCAGTTTTTTTATTATCCTTGCATGTCCCCCTCAGATCTACAGCGACTGCACTTCCAAGTGCATTTGTAGTGCAAAGTGGATTTGCCTTTAGTAAATCAACCCCCTACTGTCTCTTAAACAGAACTGTGGGAGAGAGGATTAGGGCCAGGACACCCTTAGGTAGGTGCAAGGATAATTACCAGACTCTGAGACTTCTATAGGCAGACAGCTATACAGGTGAAGGCCTCCAGCCGGACACTGTTCCTGTATAGGTAGGACAGATGTCTCCTATGGCAACAATCTTGTAGCACTAACTAGCGGTAGTTGTACTCAACTATTGGCAACACAAACAGTTCTCTTTACTCCACAGTCACCCACTATGGATCTTTACTCAACGAACCCCCAGTCTTTCACTAGACTTCGGATCTACTAGCCATTGAAACCCTTGAGCTCCTCCACTTTTAGCACTCAGTATCTTCCTCAAGTGTCACCCCTGCTTCCCTGCTGGGTCCCTGGCTTGGCACTCACTGATATTCCTCAAGCATCACCTCGCTGACCCGCTAGGTCCCTGGCTTGGCAGTCACTGATGTTTCAAAAGCGTCACCTCTGCTGTCCTGCTGGGTCCATGACTTGGCACTTGCTGAAGTTTTCCCACTTCTTCACCATCCCCAGCCAGCGAGAAGTCCCAGGTTCCTTGACCTGTTAGGAGTGCCTATTTATTTTGGAGAATTCAGGTGATCAGGTTCTGTGCCACCTGGATGGCTGTCTGGGTGGACATGTGTTGTGCTGCCTGGGGGCTGCTAGGCCAGAGCCTGAGGCACCGGGGACATCTGGCTGCTAGGCTGTCTGAGGGCCTATCCAGAAGCAGGAGAAGCAGTGCATGGTTGGAGCTGCGGGCTTGTAGTCCAACTAGAAATAATGGTTCCAACAGCCGGGGTACTGGCCTCAGCTTACTCACAATGGTCTCTGGTAATAAGGCGGATGGTCCCTTTAATGGCGACAGTTTCCCCTCTGACCACAGCTGGTTCCCCCGACCGGTGGCACTGCTACTTCTAGTTGGACTACAAGCCCGCAGTCCCAACCATGCACTGCTTCTCCTGCTTCTGGATAGGACCTCAGACAGCCTAGCAGCCACATGTCCCTGGGGCAGCACAACACATGTCTACCCAGAGAGCCATCCAGGTGGCACAGAAACCCAATCACCTGACTCCTCCAAAATAAATAGGCTCTCCCAGCAGGCAAGGGACCAAAAAAAACCCTGCCCATTGGCTGAGACAACCCATTCATTCATAAGCTGTCCTTGCTATGCCCTTCTTTTATCCAATGTAACCAGCTATAATGCCACCTAGTGGCAGAAGAGAGAAGTGTAGCAATTACAGAATTAGGGGGAAATCAATTGATCTCCTAACAATTGGCCAAGGCAACTATCGCCTGGCAACTAAATTTGATACATCAGGGTGCTACATCAATTCTGCATAGGAAGGGAGGGTTTACTATGAAAAGCAACTCTGATAGTCTCGCCATTCAGGCACTTGGGAAAAGATATGTTTACTCAAAGAAAAATGAAAAGCATCCGGTAGGCCAGGTGATATCCACATCAACAATTCAACATCAACAGCCCCCTGGAGAACGGAGCGGCGGGTGGGTGACTCCGTTTACCAGACTCTGCCTGTAACTGATATCACCTGCGGGTGGACCGGTCCTTTAATTCCTTTATTACAGAATCCGCATTGTACAGGAAAATAATACTGAAATATTTAGAGGTAGTGTTACTATCAACTCGGGAAGGCGTTAGCCACGCAGGGCCCCGGCTCTGCACCGGAGACGTGTTTTTGATCGCATTAAGCAGTTTTATAACAGCGCGGATAATCGCATTGATCCTCGGTAAATGTCTGCTTAATTTTTCACGAGGTGTAGATTTCTCCGCAATCGATAATTCTCTGGCGCATCCCTATTCCTCCAAATAAATTGTGTCTGCCGCAGAAACTTGATTCTTATGCTCAATAACATTCATCAAACGTTTGCAGACAAGCCAAGTGTTGGCGAGGGGGGCTGGCGCGTCCCGTTTGTTTGAGCCATGCCAGGCGCCGGCCCCCCGATTTCAAGGTGACACAGAGGAATCTGATCGTTCTTCACTTCCCAAACGGCAGGGAAAAAAAAAACAACAACCGGTGTTTGTGTCTTTGTCCCCGGGCGTTTTATTTTATTGTCAGCTAAGTACAACGCTCTGCTCACTGAATGCACACTGAATGACACAAGGCTCCCTCTTTTATTCCCTTTGTCTGCTATACCCTTCTGTTTAGGTCTGAAATATTTGATATGAAAAATATAACAAATGTACACTTTGTTACAAAAAAAAAAGTGGGAGTGTATCTAAATTCTAACCCAATGATTATGTGTTATCTTGTTTTCGACAATTGATGGTATATTGATATAATTGAATATTATTGATAATAAATATTATTATATAATATTTATTTATTTATATATGGGATTTATTTTGCGCCAACAGTCTGCGCAGTGCTCTATGATATAAAAAAAGACAGTGGGTCATTTTTGATGCGTTTTTTTTTCGATGCGTTCCAGTGCATTTTTTCCCCTCATTTTTCTTAAACCCAAATAGGGACATGTGTGTTCCAGTGCGTTTTTGGTGCGTTTAGGTGTGTTCCGGTGCATTCCAGTGCATTTTTTATGCTTTTTACAGTGTTCAAGTACAGTCCAGTGCAGGAAAAATGCAGCATGTTCTACTTTTTTTTTCTGGCACTGGAACGCACTGGAACTGCAATCACTGGTGTGAACTGTGCTATTAAAGACAATATAACCTACTTTCCATGCATTTTTTATGCAGAAAAAAAATGCACTGGACTGCATGTGGTGTGAACTGGCACTAAAGGTTAGGATGAAGGGGAAATACTGCACTGGACTGCATAAAAAAACGCACCAAAAACGCGTCAAAAACACGCATGCAGAAAAGCATCTGGAATGCATCCGGGCTGCATTTCTATGGTGTGAACTGGTTCTTACAATATAATTTAAGACAAGAGGATTTTGAGGCCCCTGTTCATGAGAGCTTACAATTTAAAATGAAGAGCCAAGTAACACAAAAGATAACAGTGAGGGGTGTGAGTTTATGAAGGATCAGAAGGTTCAGTTATTAGGTATAGATGGGATAGGCTTCCCTCGAAAGATACATTTCAGGCGTTAACTAAAGGTGGACAGAGTATGAGATAGCAGGACAGATTGGGTTAGGGAGTTCCAGAGGATAGGGAGGCTCTGGAGAAGTCCCAGATATGGAGCATTGGAGGAGATGATACGAGAGCTAGAGAGCAGGAGGTCTTTAAATAGAAATTGGGGTAGGGGGTTCTAAGGATCAGAGAGGCTCTGGGGAAGTCCTGAAGGCAAGCCTGGGAGGAGGTGATAAGGGAGCTAGAACGCAGGAGGTCTTGAAATATAAATTGAGGTAGGGAGTTCTAAGGATGAGAGAGACTCTGGGGAAGTCCTGAAGGCAAGCATGGGAGGAGGTGATAAGGGAGCTAGAATGCAGGAGGTCTTGAAATATAAATTGAGGTAGGGAGTTCTAAGGATGAGAGAGGCTCTGGGGAAGTCCTGAAGGCAAGCATGGGAGGAGGTGATAAGGGAGCTAGAGAGCAGGAGGTCTTGAGAGAGACTGAGGTAGGGAATTCCAGAGAATGGAAGATGCTCTGGAGAAGTCTTGGAGGAGAGCAGAGAAGGAGATGCTAAGGGAGCTAGAGAGCAGGAGCTCTTGTAATGGAAATTGGGATAGGGAGTTCTAAGGATGAGAGATGCTCTGGAGGAGTCCCAATGGCATACATGGAAGAAGGTAACAAGGGAGGTGGAGAGCAGGAAGTCTTGTGAGAAGCGGTGATGGTGGTTTGGGTGATATTATGAGATGAGGTTGGTGATGTAGCTTGGGGCATAGTTGAGGATGTCTCTGTATGTTGTTAGTATTTTGAATTGTATTCATTGGGTGAGCGGAAGCCAGTGGAAGGATTGGCAGAGAGGGGTGTTGGACAATGAGAAGTTGGTATATAGGTAGAACAAATCTGCTCATACCCTAAACATACAGTATAATACACTCCCTGTGCAAGTGACTTATACAACATTAATAGATAAACATATCAACCTTGTGCAAATTCAATATCAAAATCAATATCTTAAAAGTGCCAATGTCCATAAAGTGCAGTCCACCAGTGCAAGTGCAAATAAATGCGCAATACATTTTTGCTGCAATTCTTCTTAAATAAAGTGGCTTATGCTCTGTGTATACTCCACACCAGAAAACGACAGTTCGCCTCCAGGGACCGAACTCACTATTGGTTGTTGACCCCCTGAGCATATACCAAAGAAGGCCAATTCAATGTCTTGAATTTAATTCAATGGGTCTTGTAATACAGACCCACTGTGTAAATTAAGCCATCATCCAGGGAGCAGTACGTGTCATATTCATACCACACATAAAAAGGAAGCAAGCCAAAAAACAATCCTCATAGCGGGAAACCATTTATTAAAACCATAAAAATTAAAAAAAGACCTGCACTCACAAAATGGGGTATCTCCCCTGGCACCCAGAAAGACCTGCCACAGCCTTTACAGTTACCAATAGAAGACGTTGGCACTCCAAATCCTCAGCAAATGGTTTATTAGGGACACATAAGGGCAGCCCCTTGTACCCTTTTATGTGTACCTAATAAACCATTTACTGAGGATTTGGAGTCCTTGCTTCTCCTATTGGAATTTGCTGATTACTTGCTGTCGTGAGGACATTGCAGCCTGAGCACCCTTCTGTGGACTGCAACTGATACCTAGGATATTTCCTTGTAGAGCACTGCATTTTTTTGACTGCTTGCAGTCTTCACAAGTAATACCAATGCTCTGATCCACATAGTAACCGGCGTGCATTCCGTAGAGAGGAAGTGACATAACTGGAAGTTGCCTCCCCTGTATGTTTTGTCTTATTCTGGGCGTCAGCATTTGATAAAGTGGATAAGTCTGGCAGCAGCATTTGTGATGGGGAGGGGAATAGCCTGTGTTGAGGGAGGGCAATATTTTAATCCTCTTGTCTAGTATCTGATATCCTCACTTATGTATTGTAGATTAGTGCCAGTTCTCTTGGAAATACCTTTTAGCACACAGGTGCCTGTTAGTCAGTTGCACATATGCATGCCAGGAATGTATGCATGCTGTGAACCTAACGGTGAACAAAAGACGCCACTTGCCCCCAACTATAGCTGACTATTGCAGTAAGAAGCATTGGAAGGCTACATAGGGTATAAACAAGGCCGAGGATAAATCCAAGGGAAATAAACAAGCTTAACTTACCGACCAGCTTGCAGACAACAAATTAATCCTGGCCAACAGTATGTATTAAAAACAGGGGTTTAGTTTGCATGCATTTGCAAATGCATGCCTAAACAACAGAGCCACGTCACGGCACCCTGGTATCTGTGGTACCTAACACTAACTTATAAGTGTCCCCACAGTGGAGGCACATGCATTCTAATGAATAGGTGAGGGCAGGTGTGAACCTAAACCAAATTTAGGATCTCTGCTCTGGCAACTAAGCCCCCCATTCGGTGTGTGTTCCACTAATGGTGCAGGTCAGGTCCACCCTGACTCCATGTAATCCACAAAACAAATAGAGAAAAATCTCAGCCACCATGACTAAGCCCCGTGGGAGGGGTAAAATCCTATTGGAGGGAGCGTGTCCTGAATGGAGTTAAGCTAAGGCCTGCTATCACTTAATGCAGGTTGGGCTTGTGTGGTGGTTGAGAGTTTTCTCTATTTGTTCAGTGTATGTATGCTGTTATGTTTAGTTCCTGACAATGCGTTCAGTCTGTCCACACCTGTCACTCACCCACTGCAAATGACTACTTCTGGTCCTTGCTACTTAATATAAACAAAGTGGCGGGGTCTTCTGGATGACTTTGTTCACCAAAAACTGTTATCACTGCTAAATGTATCACTTCTGGCTACCATCAAAGGTTTTATTCAAACAAGAAAAAAATTTGGTCTGAACTTGGGTTGGGACTGAACAGCAGCTCATCCCTACTGACAGGGGTCGGCAAGTTGTTCCTTGAGATTCTACAATGCTTATGGCTAGTCCATTGCTGTGCTCTGTTGCTCTGTCTTCTCTTGCTAATTCTGGCCTCACTACCTCTAAATATGGTCCTCTGATTTGGTCTCGTGTCTGCCTTGCTGTTCTCAGGTTGATGACCTCAGCCTAACTTAGCACAATTATTGATGTTCTTGCATAGGGGACCTTAGTTTGGTTCTGTATTTCTTCTGGTTCCATGCTCATCTGCTTACCAGTGTCTCCAGTGGGGGAAGTCTAATGCCCCGTACAAACGATCGGACATTGATCGGACATTCCGACAACAAAATCCATGGATTTTTTTCTGACGGATGTTGGCTCAAACTTGTCTTGCATACACACGGTCACACAAAGTTGGTCGGAAATTGCAAACGTCAAAAATGCATTGATGTACAACACATATGGTTAGCCGAGAAAAATTAAATTCAATAGCCAGTGTGGCTCTTTTGCTTGATTCCGAGCATGCGTGGAACTTTGTGCTTTGGAATTTTCTACACGCGATTGGAATTTGCGACAACGGATTTTGTTGTTGGAAAATTTGATATCCAGATCTCAAATTTTGGGTGTCGGAAATTCCAATGGAGACTACACATGGTCATAATTTCCAACCGGCTGGGCCCCTTGGCAGGGCACACAATAATGCTCTGCAAGTGTCACTTCTGCTAGCTGGGTCCCTGGCATGGTACCCGCTGAAGTTTCCCAATTCTTCACCGTTCCCTGTTGGTGAGAATACTGCTCTGGTGTTGTTTCAGCTACTCACTGTGGTCCCTGGTAACAAGGTGGATGGTCCCTTAGTTGCATCAGCTTCCCCTTTACCACCGACCATGACAGGTTCTCTGGGCAGCAGAACTGTCACTTCTGGATGGACTGCAAGTCTCAAACCTACACTGCTCTCTTGCTTCTGGATAGGCCCTCAGACAGCCTAGCAGCCAGATGTCCCTGGGACAGGCCTCAGACTCTGGCCTAGAAGTCCGGGGCAATGCAACACACATCCACCCAGACAACCACCCAGATGGCACAGAACCCCAATCACTTGACTCCACCCAAATAAATAGGCTCTCCCAACAGGCCAAGGGACCCAGGAAATCCCTGCCTATTGGCTGAGACACCCCATTATTCCTAAACTGTCCTTGCAATGCCCTTGTCTTATCTAATGTCACCAGATACCCGGCCACCTAGCGACAGAAGAGAGAAGTGCAGCAATTACAGAGTTAGGGGAAATCAGTTGATCTCCTAACAATTGGCCAAGGCAACTATCACTTGGCAAATAGATTTAACAGCAACACTGGCTAAAGATCAGGGTGCTACATTTGGATTGGCATTATATGCATACTCAATGCTCCATCTTTGCTCCTCTCTCTAGCCCTCTAGCCCTGGCACCTTTTGCACTCAGCAAAATAGTGACAACCTAATTTGATATCATCTCGTGGCTATATTGATGCATCACATTACTTTCACTGTGATTTTATGTGCGTTATGTGATTAAGGTATTTCTAGTAATTTACAAATTCCTGATCCACAGAGCAGGGTTCTCTGTTTATTGTACGTTAATCGCTATGTACTTTTATTAAATTACTAATCATACATCTGTATTGATATAGACTCCTCGAGTTGTTGCCTTGGCCCCATTTGGCATCTCCTGGCTTGAGACTGGAGCCCCGTTCAGTGGCGAACCCTTTTCCTCGCTAATTAATAATTATTAACCTGTTTCTTGTCTTTTAAAGTCCCACCTTTTGAGGAAATACTTTTTGTTCATTATATGCTTCCAGGACTCATCCTTGGCATCCTGTAATATATATATATATATATATATATATATATATATATATATATATATATATATATATATATAGAAAACCTTCTTTTATTTTAATTTCTTTATGCCGAAATTGTCTTTCTCTCCCATCTTTCTCCCTCATGTTTGTGTGGACACTTACTTTCCGCACCTCTCTTTCTATAAATTTTGCTCTGCAATCTAACAAGGAGCCAATTAGTTTGAGACAGTTTGTTAAATGTTTAATCTATTCTTGTCGCTGCTTTATTTCAGCAGAAAACTCAGTGACCCAGAGAAGCATAAAATTATTTGGTTTATTCATAATAATAAAAGCTGGTTATGCATTCCGAGATCAAGCGGAGCCTGGGGCAACCATGCAAATTAGGGGAGGCGACACATTAGCGCAATACTTAGGATTCCATGAAATCGTTATTACGTGCTAGAGGTTTTTCTTCCCCAACACAGAGAGATCTGAGCAAATACATGTTAGGAGATGGGGGGGTGGGGGGGGGGGGGGGTACCAATCATATAACCCGAGCAAATACAATAAAGTTAATGAAGAATTGGATGATGGTAATTAACCAATACCGCAAAGAATTGTAGTAGCTAGAGAGAAAGGAGAACATGTATGATGTACTGCATAATGTGTTCCCAAGCCTGGAGATTGGAGGGAAGAGAATTACAACATTATATGAATACATTAAAGTCAAATTCTATCTATCTATCTATCTATCTATCTATCTATCTATCTATCTATCTATCTATCTATCTATTTATCTGGGGGAGGTGGACTACCAATCATATAACCTGAGCAAATGCAATAAAGTTAATGAAAAATTGGATGACGGGAATTAACGAATTCCACCATGCAAAGAATCTATCTATCTATCTACCTATCTATCTATCTATCTATCTATCTATCTATCTATCTATCTATCTATCTATCTATCTATATCTATCTTTTGATCTATTGATCTACCTATCTTTACATACATATCTCTCTCTTTAAAATGATATTAAAGGCTAAAAAAAACAACAAACATGTCATACTCACCTGCTCTGTGTAATGGTTTGCACAGGGCAGACTGGGTCCTCCTCTTCTCGGGTCCCTCGCCAGCGCTCTTGGCCCCTCCCTCCTACCCAGTGCCCCCAGAGCAAGCAGCTTGCAATGGGGGCACCCAAGCAGACTTTTTACTGAGCCGGAATGATGTGTGTTCATTCACATTCAGCCAGGGAGAGCCCACTACACTGTGCACTTTGTAAAGTGCAGTTGCTCCACAGCTTAGTAAATGAGCAGAAACTCTGCTGACTGCCTCCAATCACGTGCAAGAAAAAATGCTGTTTTTTTTAAATTCCTTGCACATGATTGGGTATTTTTAGCAGAGTGAATTTTTACCTCATTTACTAAGTCCTGGAACAACTGCACTTGCAGAGTGCACAGTTTATTTGCCTTTAGTAAATCAATCCTAATGCATCACTTCAACTCAAAGATATAGCTTTTTATTCCAAACAGTACATTTCAAAGCTCACTATACACAATTTAACGTGACACTAAACCTAAAAAAAAACCTAAGAAAAAAAAAATGAGTCTCTGTAATACAATTCTATATCTTTTTTTTTTTTTTTGCCTTTTTAAATAAATTAATTTTAGATTAAAGTACATGTTGATCCTGTCAGTAACTTCTTCTTGTTGTTGTGGTGGCAGAAATCTGCAGGGTCATCTACCCTCTGCAGCTTTGCCAACTCCTATGCACATCCTCAAAACACAGTGGCCACGGCTTACTCTGCTTTTGCTCTAACCAAATCCAAACATCCCAGGCGATGGGCGTGACCAGTCTGCTCTACCATGTATGACTATAACAGAAGGAGCAGCTGTCAATAAAATAACCTCACCAGTCTTGTTAGGTGTTGCTGCTGCTGACATAAGCAGGGGGAAGGCATACATCTGTCAGTCAGATGTAAGATCAGATTGGATGGCAAGGGGAAGTTCCGCTCGTTTGCTTCCTCTCTCCCTTAGGTGCAACATTTGGCACGTTTTGTGTGTGTGGGGGGGGGGGGATATGGGGGCGGGAGTACCTGTTTTGGACAGGTACCCGTCCTCACATATGGGAGACCTGGCTGCAGCGAGATGTGGTGAGGTCCTGGATGTTCACCCCCCCCCCCCCCCCAGATGTTTGGCCTCCCCTCTTCCTTCCTCTGCCAGTTAGAAAGCGCAGCATGCTTTGCACATGCTCAGTCGGAAAGGCTTCACTGCCGGTTTCCCTTACCACCAATGGCGGCGGCAGCACCCGAGAGCTGATCAGAAAATCAGCTGGAGTGCTGACATTGCTGAATTCCAGGACAGGTAAGTGCCCTAATATTAAAAACCAGCAGCTAAATCATTTGTAGATGCTGACTTTTAATTTTTGGAGGGGGGGGGGGGGGCTTGAGCTCCGCTTTAGGTGTATCCAGTAAAGAGTTTGATCCCTACTTGGCACCATAGATCAAACCCCTGAAGCTTGCCTAGTTTCCAAAATTGTGTGTTGTTCTGTAGTGGGGTGAACTGGTTGCATCTTTTATAATGCATGATTTTTATCATTTCTATCCAATTTTTATGAAATAAACAAAGAATTGGGAATTGTGGTTCTCTGCTTGTAGTATCTGCCTCTCGCTGAGAGATGAGGGGGCATTTGGCTGTCAGAGTTAGCAAAATACTTTGGTTAGGGTCATTAGTAATAATGTCGCCCCACCATGCCATGCAGATTTAAGTGTTTAAGAGTTTTTACAAAACCAATGTAGAGCTGCTGATGAATTTGGTCCTATTTCTCCCTTGCACACACAGCCAGGAACACCCCATTTTCTACATGTTTTCACCGGCTCCAAAGAACAGTCTAGGGGTTTCTTTCAGTTTTTCTTTTTTGTTGTACTTTTAGGTGAAACAATGAACTTGGATAAGGCGAAAGAACATGTGATACCCCGATAAACTGTAGATCTGAACAACTCGAAGACTCCTCAATTTATGGCTGAGCTGCACAAAAATGAATGTCCCAAAGGATGTCTATGCTATTGGTAACCTGTACTCATTCCAGAGTTAAAAGCTAGACACAGTCACTACACTTCAGCACTGGGGTCATCTACTCACATAGCTACAGGATCATCAGTTGTTTCCTGATGATATCCACCAGGCCCTTCCTAGTGAGGGAGATGTAGATTCACACCATCAGAGGACCGCTGGACTCTCTTACCAGCTTCCTCCTCGCTCTCTCCTGCGAGCTTCTCCAGACCCAACTAGATCCTCAGGTGCAGATTTGCAAACAGCCCCCACCAGCTAAGCCTAGCTGGGATCTCAGTGTCTTCCGGCAGACATTGTCTAGAATCCTGCACCAGGGGCCAGGCCCCAACACAAGGGTCTCTTCCTGCAGGGCTGGACCGAGGAACACTGCCCTCTGCTGCTCAGGCCTCCGGCTATTTATGGGCTCTCTCACCACCTACAGGGCACACCTCCCCAGGGATTGGCTAGAGTCTCATAAATATTCAGGCTGCATGCTTGAAGTGCTTCCTTACACTATGATTCTAGAATTTTCGAGAATACAAGGGGAAGCACTAAATAATCAACTCCTGCTCACCTAATTACAGGGGAGCTATACTACATTTACCTAGCAGAGAGAGAAGGGAGGAAAACACTGCACTGAAGCCAAAAGCTAAGGGTCAGCAGCTAACACCCAAACAAACAAAGTTTAGTGAAAATGAGAAAAAATTGGTGTGGCGCTAGTGAATCAATTGGTGTAAAACTCTAAAGCTATATTTGAAGGGGTGGTAATAAAACCAATACTATAAAACACGCATGCTTGGCCAATCATGAGCCAGCAATGCACTGCGATGGCGCAGTGCATTGCGGCCCACAGAGTTCTGGCTTTGCCGAATGGGCGAACAGCCGGTGTTCGAGTCGAACATGCGTTCGACTCGAACACCAAGCTCATCCCTACTTGGCACCCACTGATGTCCCACAAGCGTCACCTCTGCTGTCCTGCTGGGTCCCTGACTGGGCACTCACTGAAGTTTTCCCACTTCTTCACCGTCCCCAGCTGATGAGAAGACTGCTCTGCTACTGTCCTCAGCTTACTCACCGGTCTCCGGTAACAAAGTGGTTGGTCCCTTAGTGGCAAAAGCTTCCCCTTCTACCTCCAACCACAGCTGGTTCCCACCACTACTTCTGCTTGGACTACAAGTCAGCAGTCCCAACCCTACCCTGCTCTCCCGCTCCTGGAAAGGCCCTTAGGCAGCCTGGCAACTAAACGTCCCCGAGATAGGCCTCAGGCTTAGCCTAGCAGCCCAGAGAAGCACATTATACGTCCACCCACACAGCTGCCTAGCAGGCCCAGGGACAAAAGGACATCCCTGCCCATTGGCTGAGACACCCCATCCATTCATGTCTGAGCTTGCAAAGACCCTGTCTTATCTAGTGTCACTAGCACAGTACTTCCCGTGACAGAAGACAAAAGGTGCAACAGGTCCAAATTAGAGAAGAATCAATTGATCTCCTACCAGTTGGCAAAGGCAGCTATTGCCTGGCAACTAAATTTGATAGCATCCCTGCCTAAACATCAGGGTGCTACATCAATATCCCCCACACCATTACACCACCATATACCAGCCTGAACCATTGATACAAGGCAGGAGGGATCTATGCATTTATGTTGTTTATGCCAAATTCTGACCCTATCATCTGAATGCTGCAGCTGAAAGCAAGACTCATCAGACCAGGCAATATTTTCCAATCTTCTATTGTCCAATATATATATATATATATATATATATATATATATATATATATATATATATATATGTATATGTATATATATATATATATATATATATATATATATATATATATATATATATATATATATAATCTTTTGCTGCAAAAAACAAAAAAACAAAACAAAAACAAATTACATTTACACAATTATTGTAATACAGCAATTTTCAATTTAGAGCAGGTTGTAAAGACAACACAAACACATCTATGGCTTAACCTAAAGAATATGCTGGTTGTAAATTCTATGGAGGATCATACAATCCATACATCACTATTGGCAGTATTCCTGAATTATGTAAATGTCTGAAGATCAAACACATGCAAATTTGAAGTCAATACTCAATAATCTTCTGCTCTTGTCATCACTGGTGCTGACATGTGCATTATCCATTCATGTGAACTGTGAATTTTAATGAAATTAAAGCTATATTTGAAGGGGTGGTAATAAAACCAATACTATAAAACACACATGTGAAATAATGTGCAAAGGTAAATAAAAAATGATAATATAGAACAAAAATTGGTGAAATTAATAATTCACTAAGTATAAGAAGGAGAGCCTTGTTTGGCCACAGGTAGGATGCCTGTGTCCAATCATAGCTCAGGCTGTGTAGTACACGACCCAAACTATATAAGGCCGCCAGCACGGCGGCCTTGTGTAGTGTGTTGGCGTCTGCAGGAGTTAGTGGGTATTGTCTGTGTACCTTCAGCGTAGTATACACCTGTATCTACATATTTAGCATTATTGCTCTTCTGTAATTGAGCTATCAGCCATCTGCAGGAGTTTTTGAGTGTTGTCTGTGTGCCCTGAGTGCAGTATACACCTTTATCCACCTATATAGCTATATTACTCTTCTGTAATTGAGCTATCAGCCATCTGAAGGAGTTTCTGGGTGTTGTCTGTGTGCCTTGAGTGCAGTATACACCTTTATCCACCTATATAGCTATATTGCTCTTCTGTAATTAAGCTATCAGCCATTTGCAGGAGTTTCTGTGTGTTGTCTGTGTGCCCTGAGCGCAGTATACACCTGTATCTACCTATTTTGCTCTTCTCTAATTGAGCCATCTGCAGGAGTTAGGCCGCGTACACACGCGCGGACTGTTCGCCCAACCTTGTCCGCTGAACAGTGTTTGGGCGGACAGTCCGCTCGTGTGTGGGGCTTCAGCGGACAGTTTCAGCGGACAGTTGGCCGAACAAGGTCTTACGGAAATTCCGAAAAACTGTCCGCTGAAACCTTGTTTCAGCGGACTGTTCGCTCGTGTGTAGGCTTGTTCGGCCAACTAAGTCTCGCGCATGCTCAGAAAGGATTTCCACGTCGGAAGGTTGTATTGCAGTGTATAGGACGTCGTATTTTTCGTCCCGTCGTACGTGCCGTTCACGTCATCGCGCACGGTTTCAGCAAACTGTTCGTCCGTCGTGTGTGGCCATGTCCGTCCATGCTAAGTTTGAGCGGACTGTTCGCTCAAACTGTTGGACGGACAAAGTTGGGCCAACAGTCCGCGCGTGTGTACGCGGCCTTAGTTGGTGTTGTGTGCCTCCAGCACATCACAGTATACACCGGTATCTACGCTTTAATTCCTGTTGTTCTATAATAAAGGCATCTGCAGGAGTTAGTGGGTGTTGTGTGCCTCCAGCACAGCACAATATACACCTGTATCTACCCTTTTTTGCTGGTGTTCTATAATAAAGTCATCTGCAGGAGTTAGTGGGTGTTGTGTGCCTCCAGCAAAATATACACTACCCAATTGCTGGTTTTCCCATCTCCCTTCAGGCCATTACCATGTCTGGAAGCCAACAAGGAGAGGCAGACAGGCACGAGCCGATAAAAGAGGGCAAGCAACAGTGCTGGTCGTGGACACGGAGCATCGTCATCAGCACGTGGCCATGGGACACGCTTGTCCTTATTTTCAGCAGCTGGACGTGTTGAGCCACATTAGGCCGAAGACTTGGTAGAGTAGATGATCAAGCCCTCTTCATCCTCTCTCACCCAGGCTCAGGGTACTAGCAAAGCAGCTGCCAACGCATCCTCTTCCCTCGTCTCAATGTCATCATCAGTGACTCCTTCCCTAGACCCACCACGTCCTCCTGAGGAGTCCCCCTGAACTCTTTGAGCACAGTGTTGGGTACATGCCCCAGGAGGATGCCCAGTGTTTTGTAGGCTCTGGTGATGATACTCAGCTAGAGGAAGGCAGTAGCGTGAGCGCAGAGAGAGGGGATGCTGAAGAAGGATAGCAATCTAGCAGTCATGTTCCACAAGCTGCAGCATACTACCAGGTTTGCTCCAGCAACGAAGAGGTAGGGGATGATGAGGGCACTGACTCCACATGGGTACCTGATAGGAGAGAGGAGGAGGAGGCACATCTCCAACAAGGCAGGATGCCCTCCGGGGGCCAGCTTAGGGGCAGCACACCGACTGAATCACACCGCAGAGCCCCACCTGTGCAGGGCGCTGCCTCTGCGCGTTATTCTAAAAGTTCTTTGGTGTGGGCCTTTTTTGAGACAAGTGCATCAGATCGCACCGCTGCTATTTGCAACATATGTCTCAAGCATATCTCGCGTGGCCAAAACATCAGCCGCTTGTTCACCACATGCTTGACCAGATATATGTTGACCTGCCATGCAGCTCGTTGGCAAGCATACCTCAAAGACCCACACCAAAGAACAAAGTGGACCTCTCCTTGCTCCTCATCAGCTGGGATCTCCAACCCCACTAGACCTTCAGTCCTCTCTGAAACCTACACTGAGAGGAATGAAGGTGTAGAATTAGGTGTGTCACAGCCAAGTACTTGCGGCCATTCTGCTAGCAGTGCATCCACATCCAATTGTAGCAGGCCCCAGCTGCTGGACCGTAGAAAGAAGTTCACTCCCAGCCATCCACATGCCCAGCGGTTGAATGCTAACTTGGCTTAATTGCTAGCACTTCAACTGCTACCTTTTCAGTTGGTAGACTCGGCCCCCTTCCGTGAGGTGGTGCAATGTGGGGTTCCTCAGTGGCAGGTCCCCAAACGTCACTTTTTCTCACGGAAGGCGATTCCGGCATGTGGAAGGCAATGTCCTTGCCTCGCTGGACAGGGCGGTCAGCGGTAAGGTGCATATTACCACTGACTCATGGTCCAGCAGGCATGGACAGGGACGTTACCTGTCTTTCATGGCCCATTGGGTTACTCTTCTGGCAGCTGGGAAGGATGCAGGACAAGGTGCAGTAGTGTTGGAGGTTGTTCTGCCACCACGCCTCCAAAATGCTACTACTGGTTGTGACACACCTCTCTCCTCCACCCCCTCCTCTTCTTCTTTCTCCATGGCCTCTTCCAGTGCTCTGTCCTTGGAACCAGTGGTACTCCATAGGCGTTTAAGGGGCTATGCAAGTACGCAGGCAAAACTATGCCATGCTGTGCTTGCGCTGGTTTATTTGGGGGACAGGAGCCACACTGGGGCAGATATTTTGTCAGCTCTGCAGGGGCAGGCCGAGAGGTGGTTGACACCATGCCAGCTTAAGCCAGGATTGGTGGTTTGCGACAATGGCACCAACCTCATCTCCGCCCTCCGACAGGGACAACTGACCCATGTGCCCTGTGTGGCTCACTTCCTTAACCTGGTGGTGCAGCGGTTCTTGGGCAGGTACCCGGGCTTACAGGATGACCTGAAGCAGGCCAGGAAAGTCTGTGTGCATTTCAGCCGATCATTTAATGCCTGTGCTCGGCTGGCTGAGCTCCAAAAGGAGTTGAATCTGCCCAAGAACTGCCTTATATGTGACATGCCCACCAGGTGGAACTCAACATTGGCCATGCTGCAGCGGCTGCACGCGCAGCAGAGGGCCATCAATGAGTACCTGTGTGACTACTGCACCAGGACAGGGTCAGGGGAGCTCGGTTTTTTCTCACCACGCCAGTGGGGCATGATCAGGGATGTATGCACTGTCCTGTCACCGTTTGAGGAGGCCATAAGGATGGTGATCAGTGACAGTGCATGCATCAGTGACACTGTACCTCTTGTCCACCTGTTGGAGCATGCGCTGCGTGGAATAATAGACAGGGCACTTGAGGAAGAGGAGGAAGTCCTTGCCTCTCAAGGCCCCCTTTATCCAGACAGTGTTCCTGCTGTCCCACCCATCACACAGGAAGAGGACGAGGAGGAGGATGATTGTGTCAGCATGGAGGTGGAGGCTGGCACTCAGCATCAGCAGCAGCAGGTCTTGTAGGGATGATTTGCAGTCCCAAGAAACCCGTGGACTTGTACGTGGCTGGGAGGAGGTAGCTGCGGATCATGTTGTCCTTAGTGACCCAGAGGACTCCAGACCGAATGCCTCAGCTAACCTACGCTACATGGCCTCCCTGATCCTGCAAAGCCTGCGGAAGGATCCTCGTATTCTTCGGATCAAGGAGAGGGTCTATTACTGGCTGGCTACTCTCCTTGATCCACGGTCCAAGGGTAAGGTTGCCGACCTTATCTTGCCGTCGCAGAGGGAGCAGAGGATGAGACATCTCCGGGAGGCTTTGCAGAAAGGTCTGTGCAGCGCGTTCCCAGAGACTGGAAGGTTACAAACTCCTGGTCCTGGACAACGTGTTGCTGAGGCATCGGTCAGAAGGAGCGGTGGAGAAGGTGGCCGTCTGACCAATGCGTTCAGACAATATTTTAGTCCGCAGCTCCAAGGTATGATCGGTTCCAGCAACCATCGCCAGCGTCTGCTTTACGTGATGCAGGAATACCTAGGGGCAAGGTCAGACTTGGACACCTTTCACACCAAAAATCCTCTGGTTTACTGGGTCTTGAGGATGGATCACTGGCCAGAACTTGCACAGTATGCAATTTAGATACTGGCCTGTCCTGCATCCAGCGTTCATTTGGAACGCACCTTCAGTGCTGCTGGTGGCTTTGTTACCGATCACAGGGTGCGCCTGTCCACCGACTCGGTTGATCGACTGACCTTCATAAAGATGAATCAGTCTTGGATCACCCACAGCTATCAAGCACCTGAAGATAATGTAAACGAATATTTTTTTTTTTAAATATCACATCCCTTCAAGACTGCCTATGCTGATGCTGAGTGACTGTCCTGTTATGTTGACTGTCTATCCTCTTCCTCCTCTGCTGATATCTTGGAAGAACATTTTTGGTTCTGAGTGATGCCCCAATTTTTCAGCCTCTGTTTAACAGGGGCATGTAATACAATTTTTGATGCAATGCTTTGCAGCAGGGCTCATTCCTGCACTCCAACTAGAGTATATGGGAGAGGTTGCAGTGTCGTGGCACCAGCACCAATGCCTAATGCCCAATTTTTCAGCCCCTGTTTAACAGGGGCATGTAATAAAAAATGTTGATGCACTGCTTTGCAGCAGGGCTCATTCCTGCACTCCAACTAGAGTATATGGGAGAGGTTGCAGTGTGGTGGCACCAGCACCAGTGCCTAAGGCCCAATTTTTCAGCCCCTGTTTAACAGGGGCATGTAATTAAAATTTTTGATGCAATGCTTTGCAGCAGGGCTCATTCCTGCACTACAACTAGAGTATCTGGGAGAAGTTGCAGTGTATAGGCCCAATTTTTCAGCCCCTGTTTAACAGGGGCATGTAATACAATTTTTGATGCAATGCTTTGCAGCAGGGCTCATTCCTGCACTCCAACTAGAGTATCTGGGAGAGGTTGCAGTGTCGGGGCCCAATTTTTCAGCACCTGTTTAACAGGGGCATGTAATTACAATTCTTGATATAATATTTCACAGCAGAGCCCGTTCCTGTGCCCACCGAGAATAACTGTGAGGACTTACAATGTTGTGGCAACACCAACACCTTGTTCCGCCATTTCTGCAGAGCATATAGGGCAGGCCCCTACTTTCAAACATCCAACTTACAAACGTCTCCTACTTGCAAATGGAAGGAGACAACAGGAAGTGAGATGAAAAAAGACGGACGGCAAAACAAATTATACAGGGGTGATAACCCTTCCCTATGTTTTCCAAAAAGCTTAAAAATAGATTTTTTGCCTGGATCTACACTTTAAAAATGTACCAGTTCAAAATTACAAACAGATTCTACTTAACACAACAAACCTACACAGTCCCTGTCTTGTTTGCACCACCTGTATACTGCTGTTCTGAGTATATAGGGCCTGGGGGCCCCACGTCGTTCCTTTTTTTTATATGGGTACGGGGTTCCCTTTAATATCCTTACAAGACCCAAAGGGGCTGGTAATGGGCAGGGGGGGCTACCCATGCCATTTTTCTCAATGATTTTCATCCATATTGCCGGAACCAGATATTGCATTAAAACCGCAAGCAGTTTTAAATGACTTTTTTCCCTTAAATGTCATTTTGTGCAGGGACTGTTCTAAACACGGGAAACACATGGCACTTCACAGGCATACTATAGACACCCCCCAGGCATGATATTTAAAGGAATATTTTACTTTTTTTTCACTTTAATTGTCATTAAAATCAGTGCTCTCGAAAAAACTACAATTTTTAAAAACATTTTAGGCATTGACCCATGTCCCCTGGGGCAAGAGCCAGGTCCCCAAACCCTTCTTAGGACAATATCTTGCATATTAGCCATTAAAATTAGCACTTTTTATTTCGAACGTTTGAGTTCCATAGACTTCAATGGGGTTCTAAAGTTCGCACAAATTTTCGGTCCGTTTGAAAGTTCTGGTGCGAACCGAACCAGGGGGTGTTCGGCTCATCCCTAGTGCCAAGCCAGGGAACTAGCGGGTCAGCAGGGGTGATGCTTGAAGAGTATCTGTGAGTGCCAAGCAAGAGACCCAGTAGGGAAGCGGGGGGGGGGGGGGGGTGCTTGAGGACGATACTGAGCACTAAAGTGGAGGAGTGCAGGGGATCCAGTGGCTATTGGATCCGAAGTCTAGTGAAAGACTGGGAGTTTGCTGAGTAAAGGCCCACATTGAGTGACATGGAGTAAGCGGAGAACTGTTTGTGTTGCCAGTAGTTGGATAAATCTACCGTTAATAACTACTACAAGAATGTTGCCATAGGAGACAGCTATCCTACCTATACAGAAGTGGTGTCAGGCAGGCACTTCACCAGTATAGCTGTCTTCCTATAGAAGTCTGCCAATTATCATTGCATCTATGTAAGGGTGTCCTGGCCCTAACCCTCTCTCCCACAGTTCTGTTCAAAAGACAATAAATCTCTTTGCATTCAAAAAGTGTCTGACGTCCACCTTTTCATCTCGCAGTACACCCACCATGCCTTGTAACCCACTCTACACAGAAGGATGTCAGCTGTTCCTGACCTTGGAGGTCACCATTAGGCCTCTAGAGGTCTCGGACCTTGCTACATTTTCTTGGCACACTTTGGACCCCTTAGTACCATTTAAGCATCATTTAAAAACCACGGCCTACCTGAGTATTGTAGCTGACCATGTCTATCCCTTTATGACTACAGTGTCCCCATCTTCTGATGGCTCCTTCCAGCAGGATAATGCTCCATGTCACAAAGCTCAAATCACCTCACCACTGGACAATGAGGTCACTGTACTCCAATGGCCTCCACACTCACCAGATCTCAATCCAGTAGAGCATCTTTAGGAAGTGGTAGAATGGGAGATTCACATCATGGATGTGCAGCTGACAAATCTGCAGCAACTGTGTGCTGTTATCAAGTCACAATGGAGCAAAATCTAAGAGGAATGTTTCCAATACCTTGTTGAGTCTATGCCATGAAGACTAAAGGCAAAAGGGGGTCCAACCTGGTACTAGCAAGGTGTATCTAATAAAGTGGACAGTGAGTGTAAATGTATATATTAAATAATTAGTTGCACTACATGTTTAGGGGGGCACAGTGGTGTAGTGGTTAGCATTCTCACCTGGCAGTAAAAAGGGTCACTGGTTCAAATCCCTACCACAACACTACCTGCCTGGAGTTTGCATGTTCTCCCTGTGCTTGTGTGGGTTTCCTCCAGGTACTCCAGTTTCTTCCCGCACTCCAAAGACATGCAGGTAGGTCAATTGACTTCTGTCCAAAATTGGCCCTAGTATATGAATGGGGACCTTGGATTGTGGGCTCCTTGAGGGTAGGGACTGATGTGAGTGTGCAATGTACAGGGATAGGGACAATTGTAGACACTCACCCTGGATAGACTGGTGTCTTTATTCAACCTTACTAACTACATAACTATGTTACACCCCACAGTGAATAATTTCAGTCTGGGCCCCATTGTTTCTGTCTTGATTTGACCTCATACAAACTGAATAAAAGAGAGCCAGAAGGGATCAACCATGACGTTTAATATTGATAGGATTAGTGAACAACTGGATTGAAACTAATGATTGAAGCTAAAGAATTATTAACTAAATAAAGGAATTAAATTCACTTATCTGTATTTATCTAACATTGTTTTTTTTAGGATTTAAATACCTACACATTTCAGAGACGCAGTTATTTTACACTGTGTAACATGATAAACTGTTTCCATTTTTGTTTTTCTCTATGTTTTCAGCATTTTACTAAAGTTTTTTTTTTTTTTTATCTTCTGCTTTACTCCTGAGACTGAGCTTGCAGCCAAATGAGTCTTATAAATAAACATGCTTTCTTATTAGAGGATTGAGCAAAGTTGAAAATGTGTTTTAGCAATCGTGGAGCTTACAGCTATTTGTGTTTTGCAGGTAGCAGAAGGTCAAGGATGCTGTTCTTACTATTTTGTTACCTTGTTATTAGTCTGCAGATGGTGGTTTGGGAAGCCGTCGCCTGCTTTCTTCTCCCAGCCGTCTTTGCAGTTTCGTTAATTTGCTTCGTCATTAGCGGGATTCTTCTTTTCCTTAGAAAGGCATCTGATATTCATCGCGTCCGTCCTGTAATAGGACCAACATGACCCCTGTTTCTAAATATTGCCATCCCCCCCGTGGTTGGCAAGCATTACATTTTCATAATATTTTAATTCTGTTGCAATTATATTGGGTTCTTTGAGCATGCCAGGCAAAGCAGATCAACACGTGTGTAGAGACTCGGCTCTGCTTATCAGAGAAAATGTACAAAAAAAAAAAAAAAGCTCAATCGATGAATTATCTCATGCCAGCCAGGACACATTGTATATGGGGTAGACCCAAAGAGCAGGGCTATGCCAGCTATAAATAAGTCTGTTGCTCATTCTGGTAGTTGAATATTTGATTCACTCAGTGTAAAGAACTGTTAACCTTCGTACACATGATCCGATTGTTGGTACGGGATTGTCTGTTGACAGACTGTTGTCCTAAAATCAGACTGTTAGTGCGCTCTTTCAGACAATTGTCAGAAGTGTTTTTTCTAGGAAGAGAGTAGTGAAGCAGCAGACAATTCCGCAAACACAGATAAATGTGTGAGTGAGCAGTTGTTTGGTAATAACTAGTGCTCACCATTCTCAATCACTCCTTCCATCCAAGCAAGCCTTGTCGCACAGCGTTCTTTTTTTTTTTATATTTTATTGAGTTTTCACAAAATACAGAAGAATGAATACACAAGCCAAAGTTTCAAAAACAGAATAATGACAGTTATCAGAATTGGATCTGAACAAGATAAACATTGAATAAAGTACTGATGCCTCAATATAGGGAAAAATACACAGTGAAAATAGTGAACATATGCGAAGCTGGCAAAGAGACATGACCATATTAGAAGGAATAGGAGCCAAAGTAATGGTAGAGGGAAGGGGGAAGGGTAGGGAAAGGAGAATTGGTTATTGTGGGAAAGTGTGGTTGAATATATATCTGTCTCCGGTCACCCCTAGAGGGATCTGACTGTGACCGGAGGGTGTGCAGTGAGAAACATACAAGGATGGATAGAATAAGGTAGTATAAGCGGTGGCAAAAGGGCGTCGTCCACAGTACTGTGATTGAACACCGAAAAATAAGTAACCTACTGGGGTGGTGGTGGCGGAGTGTTCTGCAAATTGACCAACCCTAAGTTCCCAGGGTTGTTAGGCAATGTGGAGTTACGGAAATGTGTCCAACACGCCCATGTTGACCCATAAGCGGTCAGCTTGTCATGTGCCTGATGTATAAGTTCTTCTATTTCGGCTATGGTGTCTACTCGTTTCATCCATTCAGCTATAGAGGGAGGTGTTGTGCTTCTCCAGTGTACAGGAATACATTGATTGGCCGCATTGATGAGGTGTATGGTAAGGGATTTAGTGTAAGCTCGTTTGGGGGTATGGGTGTGATGTAGTAAAAATTGGGCAGGAGTGAAGTCTGGGGTGTATGTTGTGATTTGAGAAATTAGTTTATGTATTTCAGTCCAGAATGTACGAATGTGTGGGCATTCCCACCAAATGTGAAGAAGTGTCCCAACGGGTCCGTTGCATCTCCAGCAGTTGGGGGGAGTGGTGGGGTGAAATTTATGAATTTTATCTGGGGTTCTGTACCAGCGTGAGAATATTTTATATCTGCTTTCTTGGATTGTGGCATTTACTGAGGCTTTGTGGATATTGTAAAAAATATTTTCCCAGTCGGCAGTGGTAAGGTCTATGTTGAGGTCGGATTCCCAACGTTTTACTAATGCATCTTGTTTAATATCATGTGAGGAAAAAAGAAGTGAGTAAATCGTTGATATAACATGTCTTTGGGGTTCTTGACTGTTGCATAAGGTTTCGAAGGGTGTAAGGTCTCTGTGCCAATTCCCGCTATTATTTGAGTCTCGGAGAAAGTGCAGAATTTGTAGATATTTGAAGAAGGGGATGTGGTACTCCGAGAATTTTGAGGACATAAGGGAGTGTGATAGGAGTTCCCCATTCTGGAAGAAACAGTGTGCGGTTGGTTTGGGTGTAGAGGAGCCTGTATGTGGTAGACGTCGGGATATACCCGTTGGAAATTCAGGATTTTGAGCCAGAGGAGTCAGTGGGCCCGGGGTAGGTGTCAACTGTAGAAATTTGCAAGCTTCCCTAAATCTATTTATAGTGGCATATATGAACGGATTATTTAGTGAGTCTTTTGGGATGAGCGACTTAGGTATCCATGGCAGGTGAGCAAGAGGGAGCCGAGTAAATGCCTGCTCCAGTCGGATCCAGTCCTTATGAAGCGCCTGGGAGTGCCAGTCGACTATCCTGTTCAGGTGACACGCCAAATGATATCTATAGATATCAGGCACCCCTAGACCTCCAACGTTTTTAGGTAGTGTTAACTTATCCCAACTAAGTCTAGGTGCTTTAGACAGCCATATAAAGCGTCTGCATAGGCTCTTATAGGTGCTAAAGAAGGACTGTGGAAGAGATATAGGGATCGTTTGAAGCAAGTAAAGGATCCGAGGGAGTATGTTCATTTTCAAGATAGCCAGTCTGCCAAACCATGAAAAGGGACCAGTTTGCCATTTGTGCAAGCCAGTTTGAATAGTGCGGAGAATTGGCTGGAAGTTTTTTGCGTATACGTTTTTAAGGTTGACAGGAATGTGTATGCCCAGATATTTAATGGCTTCCGATTCCCAGCCAAAGGGAAAATTTTGTTTACATTGATTCATTATGGAAGGAGCAAGGGAAATATTGAGTGCTTTAGATTTGGAGAAGTTAATTTTCAAATTAGAAAGGTCTTGGAATAGGGGAAAGTCTTTAAGAGGGTTGGGGATAGTAATAATGGGATCTGATAGGAAAAGTAGAATGTCGTCAGCATAAGCTGCTATCTTATATGTTTTGCGATTAATTGAGAGACCTTTAATGTCCGGGTTATCCCTAAGCTTACGGAGAAAGGGTTCCATGGTAAGAATGAAGAGCAAGGGAGAAAGGGGACAACCCTGACGAGTACCATTGGCAACGGAGAAGGCGTTCGACAGGCGACCATTTATTCTAAGTTTGGCTGAAGGGGACGAGTATAGGACCATGATCATCTGTAACAGGCGATGAGGCAGTCCCATCATCTGGAGCGCAGGCTCCATATAATCCCAGGCCACACGGTCGAACGCCTTCTCCGCGTCGAGGGATAAGAAGAAGCCAGGGGTAGATGTGATAGTCAGCCAGTGATGTATATTAAGAGCTTTGGTGGTATTATCCCTGGCTTTCCTGCCAGGGACAAAACCAACTTGATCCAGGTCAACCAAACGTGGAAGGAGGGGCGAGATTCGGTTCGCTAAAATTTTGGCAAATATCTTCACATCTACATTGAGAAGTGAAATGGGACGATAGTTGGTGATCAGTGTGGGGTCTTTTTCAGGTTTAGGGATGAGAGTAATATGGGCTTCTAGGATGTCTCTTGGGGCTCCAGAGGAGGACGTGACGTCGTTAAAGGCATTAACCAAGTGGGGAAGTAAAATTTCCGGGAAGGACTTGTAGTAGCTTACTGTGAGACCATCTGGGCCTGGGCTTTTCCCGGGCTTCATCTGTTTCATAGCGTTTAAGGTTTCTTCCACTGATAGTGGTGCATCAAGACCAGTGATATCTTCACTAGTAAGGGGGTCGGGGGAGTATTCACTAAGGAAAGACTGAATAGCTGCCTTCCGATCAATCGGCTTGGGTTGGTGGGGATCGGAGGGGAGGTTATAAAGATCAGAAAAGTATTGAACAAATTTGTTCATAATGTCTTCCGTTTTAGACAAATTTTCTCCTGATGCGGTTTTAATGGCATGAATAGTATGGGACGCTTTTTTCACCTGAAGAGCTCTGGCTAGCAATTTCCCAGATTTATTACTATATTCGTAGAAGAACTTCCGGGAGAGGGTGAAGTTACGTTTCACCCGTTTATGCAACTCACCCAAAAGTTCTTCTCGTGCATTTGTCAGATCTGCCAAAATGTCTGCAGCCAGGGAAGATTTATGAGCTTTTTCCAGATTGTATATCTTATTGGTTAAGTCCGTAATGCGTTTCTGTCTAAGTCTACGTCGAGCTGCGGCCAGGGAAATAAAGTCTCCCCGGATAACACATTTGTGTGCTGCCCAAAGCATAATGGGAGGGGAATCCACTGAGGAGTTTTCTGAAAAGTAATTAGAGAGGCTTTGGGATATTTTTTGGACATTATCAAGATCAGTAAGGAGGGAATTGTCGAGACGCCAAATGTGGGGATGAGCCACCGAATCTGGGATTGACATGGTTATGGAGATCGGGTTATGATCTGATGGGAGCTGTGGTTCTATAGTCGCTTTGAGTAGTAAAGAAAGGTCGTTTTAGGACAGAAAAAGATAGTCAAGTCTGGAATATTTATTGTGGGGTGAGGAAAAAAAGGTGAAGTCTTTTTCGGTAGGGTGTAATGTGCGCCACGAATCATGTAATAATAGGTCTTGGAACTGAGTTTTTATTGCGCGAAGGGCCCTGTATGTTAAAGTGGAGGCTCCATTAGAGGTGTCGAGGGAGGGATTAAGGGCGACGTTAAAGTCTCCACCAACTATTAGGGTACCGGATTGAAACGCGGTAAGGTTTTGTAAAGTGTTTCGAAAGAAAGAGACCTGGTGCGTGTTGGGTGCATAGATGTTGGCAATTGTGATAGGCCTATTGTACAATATGCCTTTTAGAAATAGAAATCTCCCCTGCGTATCTGATTGGACATCAAGAATTTGGATGGGACAGTGTCTCGAAATTAGTATAGAGACGCCTTTGGATTTGGCTTCTCTATTGGGCGCATGATGGACCGTAGGAAAATGTTTGTTATATAATTTCGGGACGGAATCAGCTCTAAAGTGTGTTTCTTGGATAAGAGCAATATCGTACTTGAAATGTTGTAAGGAGGATAGCAAATGCTTTCGTTTCTCAGGCGTGTTAAGACCCTGTATATTGATAGAGCATAGCTTAAGCGTTCGTTGAGGGGGGGCTAGGAGTTGCATGGTTGGTGAAGCGGACATGGTGGTCACTTGGGAGGAGGTTTATGTACCGTGATAGAGGCACTTGTCTAATTCCTCAAGGAATAGGGAGGGGTGATTTGTAGAGTGAACTACTAGAAAACCGAAGAGACAGTGAGAGGGTGGAGTCCCGCTGTCTCAATAAAAGGGGAATCGGTGTAGGTACAGCGCAAGGACTGCAAACTTATCCTATACCGGACAGGTTTACCAATCACTGCCGCCGTGTGGGGGTTGGTACCTAGCTGTGGTGGAAAACAAAGATGCTGCTAACAAGCCGACTCATGACATCAGAGTGCGGAAGGGGGGAGATGTGTAGCCTAGGGGAGTGTAAGCAGGGATAATATCATATTGTAAACAATCTGAGAACTTATGAGTGCGGGGGGGAGGGACGCTGTGACAGGTCACAATTGTATACAAGAGTACTGCGTAAGCTGATAACAATATGAAGATGGCGAACAAATAAAATATGAGGAGAGAGGAACCAATCTCCGGATGAGTCCCGCGAACTCCCAAAATTGGGGGTCCAGGCGACTCATCCGGGGTACATTTCTTTAAGAACATTTCAGTGATAATGTAGAGCCGATAAACGACTAACAGATCAACAAGTTAACTTTGCAAACGAGGTAAGTATTGTGAACCAGCGAGAAAAACTTAGCTGAATTCTCGAGTGGAGGTGTCATGAGTACCATGAATACTTTGCAAGAAGAGAACCAGGCAAATGTATTAGGAACACAAAATATAAGTGTCAGAGGCTGTAAAGGAACAATAACAAGTCCTAACAGTCTGAGAGGAAAACTCTCTCCCCCAACCCGAGAACAGAACAAGGGAGGAGATTGTTTATGTTCAATTATCGGAATAACATCAGACAGTATTTGAACCGTTGCTAGGCAGGAAAGAGGCTCAGATCAAACGTTCCTGGTGCAATGGATGAAAGATGTTTCGCAGAGAAAGGAGGGGGGAGCAGGAGCAGTGTTAGAGGTAAAGTACCTGTTGGTCCATAGAAACTGCACCAATCGTAACGGCTGGATCCATGGTAACTTCAGCTTTCCGGAGCGTCCCATCAGGGGTGAAGCCAATCCACGGTAAGGTGAGTGTAGGTGCGCAGCGAAGTATTCAAATGTCGGCCGATCGGAACCTTAGTACTGTAGTGTAGAACTACAGTGGAAGAACGGGACCTTATCTATGTATATGTTCCAGGAGGAAAGCCTAGGAGCTATGGTGTTTCCGGGGTAACTCAGATATTCACTATATAAAGTCCGGAGACAACATCCTGCATGAGGCGGAAGTGCAACCGCAAAGGATTACGTTAGTAGTGAAGTCCCAGGAAGAATGAGCAAGATACCAAATCATATCGAATTGAATATGGTAACAGTAACACATGTGTTATACAGGATAAAGATGCTATAGATAGCGCCCCAGCCTACCATGCAACCTGTGTTATGTATGAATTGCAGGGCATTACTGTAAGTAACAACACAGTATGATCGAACAGAGAGTTAAAGAAAAACTGGAGGCTGTGTTTCATGAAGCTCCGTCAGGCTTAAGGGGAAACAATAAAATATGAACTAGGTAATGACGAAAAAAAAAAAAAACCCAGATGTTAGATGAGAGTCATCCAAGGAGAAAGAAGTTACTTGGAATCAGGGAAGGAATATTTGGGGACTCGTTCAGCGATCCCTTCTGGCCCTCCGGGAGCTCTGGGTATAGTATGGGCTATGGCTGCGACGGGATCCCCCGTGTGTGCCGCGGGCGTCTGAGACAGAAGGCGATCTGCGCCGGCGTAAGCCACTTTCCTGGGCTTCCATGGGGTACACTGGATGTGAGTCCTTCTGCACCGCTGAGCGGCGGAAATCAGCGAACCAGTTGGGCACCTCCACAAGCGGAATATTGAGGATGCGGCAGAACTGAGGTAAGTCTTCAGGCACCTTTAGGAGCGCAGTACGACCAAGAGCCGTTGCCGAAAGGCAGAATGGGAATTTCCACTTGTAGGTGATGCCGTTATTACGGAGCACCTCCAGTAAGGGTTTCAGATCTCTCCGGTGCTGCAAAGTAATACCGGAGAGATCCTGATATATTTGGATTGTTGAGCCCGCATGAGTGATTTGTGGTGTCCCCCGGGCTTGTTTGAGGATTTCTTCCTTCAATTTAAAATCCGGGAGACAGCAGACAATGTCTCGTGGGGGATCTGAGTCTCTGCCTCTTGGTTTCAGGGCTCGATGGATCCGGTCCATAGGTATGGGGGTCTGAGGAGGCCTGTTCAATAGGGTATTGAAGATTTCAGTCACTGAGTGTATGATCTGATATTAAGGATACGCTTTCAGCGGCCATTTCAGAGCTACGTTTGGACATTCGCTCCCTGACTGACAGGCAATTGTCTTCAGATCTTGTAAGCTTAATTGCGGCTGTGAGGATGGAGGGGCTTGTTGTGTACCGTCGTCCTCCACAGTTATGGGCCCCGGAGGAGGACGACGGTACACAACAAGCGGGGCCCCGTGGGGCAGACATCTGATCCCGTAGAGGCCTGTTAGCTGCGGTCGTCATGTTCCCTCTATTAGCGCGGAACAGGTCGGGGATTGTGTTGCTGAGGTTCCCTGAATTCCCTCTGGGAGAACGGGAACGTGATGCCGAGGAGTTCCGCGAAGCAGTCCCCATGAGAAAGTGAGCTTCGGGCAGCTATTATCTCCGTTAGGCTGATAGCTAATCGTGAGTCGGCAGGAGCTATGGGACTAAGCGTCCATCTTCCAGTCAGGCCAAGCCACGCCCCCTCCTCTTTCAGACAATTGTTTCGGTCAACAAATGTTGGATGCCAGGCTAGTAAATTTTTGGTGGACAACAGTTTGATTTTTGTATGGTCAGTACACAAGTCTGTCACACAAAAGTTGAAAGTACAAACACGCATTCTCGGAAGAAAGGACGAGCCGGAAGCGGTCGGTTCAAAAATATAGAAAATATAACAAATAAAATCATTAATCAACAAAAAATAAATAAAAATAAATACATTAGTAAGTGGGGAAGGGGTGAAAATCCCCAGACCAGTGGGCTTGTTGGGGGTCTTGTGGCTGGTATTGCCACTGACCGCCATGCTGCTGTGGTGGGTGGGGTGGCTGTGGTATGTGGGTTGGCTGTGGAGGTGGTGGATGTGGGGCCACAAAATCACAGAGGTGTGTGTTTTCTTAAATTTAGCCCCTCACCCCCTTGTTGAGGAGCTGCAGGATGAGTTCCTCACACCTGCCTCTTTGCTCACGGGCCATCTGCCTTAATATATTGGCAGTCACTCAGCCTCATCTGGGTCTGTCCAGATGGCAGTAGTGGCGTGGCTGAGGAAGGCAGCTGTGGCCTCCTCCAGATTCCTGCTCTTCCTGGCCCTTTTAGCAGGAGGGTGTAGGGGAGGGATCTGTGACTCCGTCTGGCTGCTGATTGCTGGCTCCTCCAGACTGACACTTTCCTGTGTATTGAAAATGGGACATAATTAGAATCTTTTTTAGGGTTCGGTCATCAATCACACACAATTTTGATCTGCTCACTGTTGCAAATTCAATGTGGAAAAATAGAAAATACTATCATTCGGACCTCATCATTTTTCATTCTTGTCCAATAATTTTTGACCACTACTGTCTATTGATATGGAAACCACTTTGTTAAGTCAGAAAAATGTTAACAATAACGTCTACTTATCATCGTATTTTTAGATACAAATATGTTCAACAATGCTGTACCTGGGTCAAGCTGGGCTCCTACACATCTTCATCCTATGCAGCAGGACCTGTGTGGACCTCAGGAGCTCTGGCCCCAGCAGATGTCGATGGAAAAGTAGACAGCGATGGCCTGGGTTCTGTCTGGTCAGTCAAAAACCACAGGCTGTGGTAATACCACAGCCTGGGGACATATAGGTTATCTGCTGCTGCTCCAGATCTCTCTGAGTCCATGACCTTGTTGAGCTCCTTTTTTAAAAGTACTCTGAAATTATTGTCTTGACATAGTTGATGTCTGCCCTGGGGTACATAAGCTTCACCAACTCAAGCAGTTTCCCAAAGCTGCCGTCCTCAATATTTTATTGGAGTAGTCTCTACTCTTGATCTTCCAAAGACAGGGTAGCTCCCAGTACAGGTCAATGAATTGGGGTAGAAAATCAGGCGCAGTAAATGTATCCATCATAATAAATTATATAATGCCTGCAAGACAGAACAAAAGACAAACCATAATGTCTGGCTTAGCTTATAAGCTGGTACCAATATAGGCCTCAATTTCAGCAGTATAGGCCACTAACCACCAATTTCCAATTGTACCTTTGTTTTATGGCTCCTTTCTTGCGTTGGCGATCGTTCGTAATCCACTCCAAGATCATTACTATGGCCTTTCCCTTTCAAAAATTTTTTATTATCAAGAAACAGAAGATTTACACAGTACGATGTAGTCAGAATCTAAATAGAACATTAGATACAGAACAAAATAATGTAACAGTTTCAAGGACATAACAAGAGCGTGTCGCTCCGTACTATGGCCTTTCCATCGACGTGCGTTCTGGCTTTATATACACTGCGCATATGTGAAACTCTGCTCTCAGTCTGTCATGAAGCTGGGGCGTGACCATCTCTCTTCTGCATGTGACACACACGGTGGAACATTTAGGAGGGACAACATGGTGGATTCGGCAGATTACAGGCAGCCCCGCGGTGGTGGAGCTCATAGGAGGCACAAAGCAACTCACATGAACAAGGGTGAGATGGTGGAGATGGGATCCTAGAGAAGCAGGATTACGACTGCAAGCTGTGCAATTACGAAATGCCCAACATACGAAAGGACCTCATTTTGGAGAAGGTCATCGCCATTTTGCATAGCAAATTTTTGGTGGAACGATCAAAGGACCAAATTGGAAAACGATGGTCTGACCTCAAACACCGTGCACAAGACCAGATGGAGTATATACATCAGATCATAAAAAAGTAAGCAATATTTGTAACTAAACAATATGTATATGTGTAAATTAACAGTATATGTTCTTTCTCTAAGTAGCTCTATATATATATATATATATATATATATATATATATATATAAGGTTTTCTAAAATCTTTGTATGACTTGGTATTCTAAAGATGAAGGTAAATATAAACCAGATATGAACATTCTTATTTGGTCATGTTTTTGGACATTTCTTTATTTTTGGAACACATTTTTTTTCTCCTGGCACCAAAAAAGGAGGCTCCAGCCAAGCCACCACAAGGGATGAAGGGAGGCTACCCTCGCTCGGGCCCCAACAGGGGAGGCAACAAGGCCATCTTCCCCCCAAAAACATAAGTGAGAATTCAAACACACTCATTTAGCCACTGACATGGGTGTTTCTAGGTGGGCCAAAGGTCATGGGCTTAGGGAAGAACTTTAGAGGTGAATAGAAAAACCTCCGCAGAAAATAGGGTTTTTAGGCAGCCAGATGAAAAAATAAGAAATAGTACAATAGGGTAATGATGTAAAAAAAATGTATATTTATTTAAAAAGGGGAACAAAACAAAACCCCCTTAGCATAACAGTAAAAACATGAGCTCCCATGGCATCCCATGGGAATGGGAGAGCCAAGCAATACTGGGATATATATATAGTGTTGATCAATTAAAAACATTGGTCAGCTATTACCCACAGGTGTGTCCATGTCCCACCCATCCACCGGTATATGGCTGTCTGCAAGTAGGCAGCCCTGTGTGGCCCTGTGTGGCTTCCCCGGCATTCCAGGAAGTCAACACTGACCCCAAAATGACGTCACTTCCGGTACAACATCACAACATCCGCAAATCACGGGGCCCCGCACGTGCACTGCGAGATGCGGCATCCGGAAAGTGCCCTGGGACGTCGCCGGCAAGGAAGTATTCCCTGCTTGGACAGTGGGACCAGCCCGTCAACTCCACAGCTGAGAACATGGGGAGGAGAACTTAATATACAGATCTCCTCCCCCCCTTGCCGGGAAGGCGTATTTGCGGATACCAGATCCATCCAGAACGTGCCCCCTGCCGGTTTCTCCTGAATCTTGAAAAAAAATTAAAATAAAAAAGCCACATTATGTACATATTTCCACATAGACAACATTGTTCTTATAGAGTCCATATGGAGCAATAGTTATATACCTGTATGTAAAATTGGAATCCCAAAGAGAGAAGCCTATTGAACATGACATATTATTGTATTAACTCATCATTACAATAAGACTAAAATGTATTTGCATAAAATATGCAGAAACATAAAGCAACCACTAGGTAAATGCAAATCACAAAGAAAACCCAAAAGAAGTTATACTGTAAAAAGAGCATTATAGTTTGGCCTTCAGAGAGCAAAAAGTTCCCCGAAAGTCAAAAACATTTAATTTATTGTGTTTTTCCAAAGGAGAACCCCTTAAGGAAAGGTGCAAATGAAATTGATTCATTAAGTCCTGGAGCAGAGGTGGCGTTAAAGAGGAGAGCCAGTTTAAAAAAAAAATTTTTTTTAAAGTCAGCAGCTGCAAACACTGTAGCTGCTGACTTTTAATAAGCAGACTTACCTGTCCAGGGCGCCCGCGATGTCGGCCGCCCGAGGCTGACCCGTCCCTTGGCTCTCGGGTCCCGGTGCCGCCATTTTAGCTAAGGGAAACAGGCAGTGGAGCCTTGCGGCTTCACGGCCCATTTCCTACTGCTCATGCGCGAGTCGCGCATCGCTTTGTGAATGGGGCGCGCTGTGTTCTGGGACACACAGTTCCCAGAACACACAGCGCCCCATTACCCAGAAGACGACACATGGAGGAGAGAAGACCGAAGATCACCATGGAGGAGGAAGAGGCAGATTAGGACGATGTGCGTAAGTTCAAAAAAACTTCTGAACAATATTTTTGATTGCTTGTTGTTTAAAAAAACGAAGAATAATCCTAGTTGGGGCCGAGATAGGATCCTTTAAAGCTTTTTTATAGGTCAAGTCATTTCTAGACTGCGCAGCCGTTCTGTTGTATGCTTTGCGCAGGCAAGAACGGCTGTATCCTCTTGCTAGTAATCTAGATAGTAGTTTCCCAGCCTCTATTTTAAAGAGTCATCAGAACAGTTCCTGTGTAGGCGTAAGTATTGTCCGTAGGGCAAAGAACACTTTCTGGTTGCTGCCTGGCTCATCAGTGCCCATTAATGCAGCCTTGCCAGTGTAGACATGGGTAGTCATGCCTGCTAGGATGTTCATCATATATCCCCTATCCCATATGAGACAAAAGGGGTGGGGGGCAACTGCTGGACGTTTTCAATGTTGGCACTTGTACAGTGTTTTCCCTCTGTAAAATGTCATCATTTTTTCTATGCATTTTTCACAGAAAAACAACAAGAGTGCAGTATGGTGGAGTCCACTAGTCAGGAGAAAACACTGACATCAGACCAAGTGCAAGGTTAGTCAACTAATGTAGCAAAATAGATGCTAGAAACAGATGGGACTTGGGGTGGCTTAATTAATGATGTATTGTTTCTTTTTAGAGGAAAGTCAGTTTGGTGAGCTTGTTTGTTTGGTGAGGATGTTTGTTTGGAGCCATGGAATCTGACTCCTGGACCCAGCACAGACCTTGCAATGGTGGATGTCAAATCCCCTGAAGTCACACTGAAGGCCAAAGTGACCCAGAAGAGGAAGAAAGTATTCGGGAGCCTCTTGTTTTGTGCAAGTAAGTATTCTTGGAATCTGGCTTCAAATGTGTATACATGTTGAGTGTTTAGATGTCCAAACAAAACACCCACTCCACACATTAGCAAAGTATGTAGTGCCTTAACATATGCATGGAGAAGGAAGAGGTGGAAGGAGCTGGCAGTGTCGTGTACCCGAGTTTTGGAGACCCAGGCCCAAGAGCCAAGATTACAGAGTAGTTGCAGTGTGTATATTCCTAGTAGTGTAGGTGTCTGAAGGGAAAGCAGGCTGCAAGCAACAATAGCCTGAGTAGGTAAGTATTTCCTGAATTTGACTAGTAACTTGACCATAACTCACTATGTAGGGCCTCAGCCACTTGACCATCGCTCCCTTAATACTTTTTACTCTTCTTACTAGGTCATGATCTTCCACGATGCACTATTGGCAGAATGAGTGCAGATATGTTGCATTGTTTGAAGGATCTGGAGAAAATCAAGGAGACTGCCACTGCTTTACAGCAAAGAATCAGAGATTTTGTGGACATGCTTGCCAAATTTTAATTTGTTCTTGCCTGTTATGAAGTTTATTGTTCCACTTGTTGGCTCCTGTTTGCCCTTTTAAAATTCATCATGTTTTTAGGACTTTGAAATCTGAAAGTTTAGGGACACAACTCAGTGTTTCTCCACTCCACTGCTCTAGGTGCACCACCAGGTCATGTTTTCTGTGTTTTCCTCAGTCTAAAAAACTATTGTGAATTACTAACAGTGAGC
The DNA here is from genome assembly GCF_037356315.1 of Lithobates pipiens. Classification (NCBI taxonomy): domain Eukaryota; kingdom Metazoa; phylum Chordata; class Amphibia; order Anura; family Ranidae; genus Lithobates; species Lithobates pipiens. The sequence goes on along the minus strand of NW_027507791.1, from coordinate 17,859,649 downwards.
ATGACAACATCACCTGTGCCAAATTCTACAAGTAAAGAAAACATGACCTGGGTTTGCATCTTGAGGAGGAGAGTTGGGAAACATTGCCCTAACTAATGTGAATTGTAATGTTTCTGTATTTTTAAGAATATAAAACCCCAAAATTTGAAGCGCCCCCAAATTGGGGCTTAATATTCTTATTTTCCTCATGATCCCATGCTTAAAATGTGTGTATTTCCATACATCTAGTTTGCAAAAAGCCCCAAAACACACAGTGGGGGTTATTTACTAAAGGAAAATAAACTTTGCACTGCAAGTGCACTTGAAAGTGCACTTGGAAGTAAAGTCACGGTAGATCCAAGGGGGACATACAAGGAAAATAAAAAACAGCATTTTAGCTTGTACATGATTGGATGATAAAATCAGCAGAGCTTCCATTCATTTCAGATCTACCCCTTAGATTTAGAGCGACTGCACTTCCAAGTGCACTTTCAGTGAACTTTCAAGTGCACTTGCAGTGCAAAGTGGATTTGCCTTTCATAAATAACCCCCAGTGTGTCAACACGTGCTATCTACCATCACTGGGTATTAATGGACGCATTTTGGTGGTGCAACCCCTTCATTATAACTAAAGTAGCTCAGAGGAAGGGTTTGCACCCCGAAACACATCCATTGATACCCCATGATGGGAGATAGCACATGTTGACACACTGTGTGCTTTGGGGGTTTCGAAAAAAAGATGTTTGTAACTACCGTACACACATTTTCGGCATGGGTCATAAGGGATATGTAATTGTTATGCCTCTACATGTACGTGGCTTCAAAGTTTGCCTTTTAGAGGGGTGAGATCATCCCATATGAGGAAGGCAACATCCACACAGTCTTGGGATACTAATGTCTCATTTGGCCTTCACTTTACCAAAATTGAACTTTGTAAGTTCCTGAGTTTGGATTATATATCTAATGTTTTAAAACATGCCTGTTTAGCCACAAAAAATTTGAAATAATGCAAAACATACATGTTATACACTAAGATGTTGGTTTGTTTTAAAACCTTAAAATGCACATGTGAATGTGCTTTAAGTAAAATGTTTTTACTAAACAATGTGTGGCTTATTATTTCAATGTTCAATACCAGTGTATTTGTTAAGTTGTTGTAGTTACAGTGACAATGTGCTCTTAAATTTGGCCAACTCCTGCAGTTTTTAGGCCTCAAAAAATGCAAAAAAAAATGTTAAAAAGGCTTACTACCCACAAGATACCCAGAAGATAATCAAGGTATTTCTGCTGTAAATCTCTGGCAATTTGAGGGCAAATCAGCATGGGCATTTTCAATAAACGTCAGCACGCCCCCAGATGGCCAAGCTGCAGCCTCTTCAGCTGGGCCTGACACTGCAGGGTCCACGTCACTTAGCAGTGAGGCAAGGTAGCTGGTAGCATTCCTCCTTAAAAAAATATGTAAAATTCAACAGCACAGGACCACATGGTTGATCTTGTAGCGTGCCAGGTTGATTGGACTCAAAAACAGTCTGAAACTATTCGATAGGATGCCAAAGGCATTTTCGACCACCCTCTTGGAACAAGAGAGCCTTTAATTGAATATTCTCTGCTCTGGGGTGAGGTTCCTCATAGGAAACGGCTTAATCAGATGTTCCCCCAGAGCAAATGCCCCATCTGCAACAAAAACAAAATTGAGGCCCTCAACATTCTCTTCAGCAGGTGGCAAATTTAAGGTGCCATTCTGGAGCCGCTTGTAGAACTCTGTCTGGATAATCACTCCTCCTTCAGAGTTGCAGCCGTTCTTCTCAACATCCACATACAAAAACTCATAATTGCAGACACTACAACTAGCATGACTTTGCTGCACAAACCAATATAATTAAAATAATATGAGCCAGAGTTGGGTGGTAAGACAATCCGGACATGCTTGCCATCAGTAGAAAAACCATAGTTAGGAAAATCCCACTGATGGTGGAACTGGGCTGCAACGTCCTGACATTGCTCTGGGTTGGAAGGAAACTGTGGATTAAAAAAAGAAAAAAGAAAAGAGTTCTTCTACACATCACATTGCAAGCAGATTTGACACAAACATGCTTAGCCAACATAAGGATAGAACTTAAATAAGTATTTAAAGACAAAAGTATAAGGTCAACTTATCTGATTCATCACCCCCTCTAGTGGCCTATTAGCCAAATTTTAGAGTGGTGGGGGTAATGGGTTAATGTTTTGGACAGGTAACCCTCTCTACTTTTATGAAAGCTGTTTGCATAAATAATCAGTGATACTTTGTCCTGCTCCTCCTTAATTACACTATTCGCAGCCCAGTGGAAAGGTAAGAAGTGTCATAATCTAAAAATCTGGATACACACAGTCCGAATTGCAGCACATTTTTAACCTATCAATATAATAGGTGACAAAAACCTTCTGTTACAATTTATATTTGATCAGTCAGGCCCTTGCACTACATGGTTTGGTGAATTTATACAGAAATATCAACACAAAAGAGGGATGGTGTGTATGGGTTTTGCAAAGTCAGCAGATAGAGTATTTGTATCTGTTGATGAGTTTGGGCCCCAAAAATGGCCTCTTGCACTCTGCTTGAATTTGAGGACAACAATAATGTTTGTACACATTTTAGGGGTTGTTTAGGGTAAGCCCCAAAATGTAGCTGACAAAAAACATTGTTAAGTTACAAGGCTAGGTGTGAATGGGCCCAAGGTAGCATGCTGGGAGGTTACTTATGGTAAATATGCATGTAGGCCAAAAAAGGAGCAGGAAAAGCTTACATCATGTATGAGGACAAAGAGGACATTCACAGCATATTACAATATTGATACAATATTGATAATTATGTAATCAACAAATGAATACAATACATTAGCAAACATTAATACATAGACTGTCACGATTATAATTGGTCACGATTAAGCAACCAATCTTTGGTCCAAGAACTCCTCCTGTTCCTGGACTGAACTTGGGTCAAAGCAATAACTCCAAGCCTAATAATAGCACATTCTCTCCTACATGGCTGTTTGACGAACGGCCGTCCAGAAACTAACTGAAAAGCATGAACTAAAAAGCGCAAATCAACTGTTCCTTTGGACAAAAATCAGACACTCAGTTGGCCAACAATCAGATCGTGTGTACGAGGCTTTATAGTGTTCAAAAGTATCACTTCTGTATTTCAGAGTTCGTGGTGGCCTACCTCACAGTAGATTACCATCACCTAGTGTAGGGTGCATGCAATTCAGAAGAAAGGAAGCTACCAGCCTTCACCCAATACAGGGTGCAGGTAATCTAGAAGAAAAAGGTCTACTGGGCTTCACCCAGTGCAGGGTGCATGTAATCCAGAAGAAAAAGAGCCACTGACTATCATCCAGTGCAGGGTGTATGTAATCCAGAAGAAAATGAGCTACCAGCCACCACCTAATGCAAGATACATGTAATCCAGAAGAAAAGGAGCTACTGACTCTCACCCAGTGTAGGGTGCTTGTAATCTAGAAGAAAATGGGCTACAAGCCACCATCTAATGCAGTCTGAATGCAATCCAGATGACAAGGGTCTACCAGCCACCACTTAATGCAGGGTGCATGTAATCCAGAAGAAAGGTGTCCCAGCCTTCACCCAGGGCAGGTTGCATGTAATCCAGAAGAAAATGAGCTAACAGACACCACCTAATACATGGTACATGTAATCCAGAAGAAAAGAGGCTACTGGCCATCACCCAGTTCAGGGTGCATGCAATCCAGAAGAAAAGAGGTTACTGGCTATCACCGAGTGCAGGGTACATGTAATCCAAAAGAAAAGTGGCTACCGGCTATTACCTTGTGCAGGGTGCACACAATCCGGAAGAAAAGGGGCTACCAGTGATCATCTAGTGCACGGTGCATGTAATCCAGAAGAAAAGAGGCTACTGGCCATTGCCTAGTGCAGGGTGCATATAATCTGGAAGAAAAGGGGCTACCGGCCTTTTGTTTAATGCTTCCCACACAATGTACTTCATACATTTACAATAAAATCCAAAAAAACATGGCTTTCTTTGATATCTTACCACGCTTCATTGTTTTCAAAATGGCAGTGCATTTCAAAGACGCGACTGGAAAAACTCCACCCAATGTGTTTTGTCAAAACATCAGCAGGGGAAAGTATTGCATAAAAGGTTGTACACTATTTGCAAATTCTCTTGATACTTTTTGATGGTGGCTGAGTGTGGAGAGAGGCTGGGATACATATTTGGAGGAGATGGTGATTCAGAGTAAATAATGAGCACAATTAGATTTCCTTAATGGTTATTAAGGGGTTGCATTATCTGGTGAGGGCCGCACCAAGAGGAGTAGCACTTGGGAATTTCACCTATATATGTGAAGCCATCATGATTACACTGTGGTATTGTGAACTGCACAAGTGGCACAGGAGAAATACTCTGCAGTTCCCTCAGGCGTAACAGTCTGCAGATTTCACATATGGATGGTTATAGACTTTTTGTAAAGAGACTGAAGACGCATTTAAAAAAAAGATTTACATTTTTAGAGTGGCTTTGAGTAACATCATTGTTTTCATGTCTGGACGCAATTGATAGTATGTTTAATATCTTTGAACACATGTTTATATGATTTACTACAACTGGAGAGTGCAAAATCTAGTGCAGCTCTGCACAGAAACTAGTCAGCTTCCAGGTTTAATTGTGTTCAATCACATGTAAACAAAGAAATGCCGGTTATTGGCTTTCCTCTCCTCACATTGACAGCCTGAAAGGAGAGGTGTCTTTAGGACCCAGCATCTGTCAGGGAACAAACAACAGGAGGAGGGCTCTAGGTCCCAACGTCTCAGGGCAGCACATCACATGGGCCTTAATAAGGAAGTGTATCAGTGATTGAAGTTGCTGACTGATCTCAGCTTCTTACCTGTGTTCCTGTGATTCCTTGCTCCTGTGATCCCTAGTTTCTGACCCGGCTTATTCCTGACCTGTCTACCTATCTCTGGTGCCTGACCCCGGATTTTCTCACGGATACAATCTGCCTGCTTCTCGTGGTTGACTCGGTTTCTAACTGACTTTGTCTGCTCTGCTTTAAACCTGGTTCTGATCTCAGCTTCTGATGACTACTCAATTATCTCAGTGACTTTACAGATCTGTCTCAACTCACAGGTGCCACCCGCCTGCTGACTCTGTTCATCACAAAAGCAGTATTCCTAAGCTTTCTGCAAGCAACTCCACAGGCTACCTGTGCTACTTTGGGCCCAACTCCTCCTGTCTCACCTTCAGGGGAGTCTGGAACTTAGCTGCAAAGGAAGCCCTCTCTCCATTGGCCTCCAGCACCTGGTACGTGATATTATCAGTCAGCCTTTATGTCTGAGACCGAGAGAGGTGCTTAGTCGCTGGAAATGTTGTGTCAACAGATGACAGCCCCGACACAGGCTGTCAAAAACCAGCAAGATGGATACTTACAGATCAAGGGACATCTCCATATCCTCACTACTTCAATGGCTCCTGCCAAATCCGACCTAGCCACAAGCTCCGCCTCTGCAATGGCACCCTCCAGTTCAGCTGCTGCTGCTCCACCTTCTGTGTTACTGCCTCTCCTAGAATCCAGTGTTCCCACTTCAGAATGCTTCTCCAGGGACCGACAAAGGTTCAGGGCCTTCAAACATGCCTGCGAACTTTACTTTGCAATCCAACCCAGGACTTTCGCACTTGAGAGTGTCCGAATAGGGTTCATCATCTCCCTCTTATCTCATGAACAACAATCCTGGGCTCATAACCTGCTTGAAAAGAGGGATGAAGTGGTAAACTCTGTCACCGCATTCTTCAAAGCCATGGCGGAGTTATATGACGACCCTCAGAAAACCACCACTGCCGAATCATCTCTTCATTCCCTTATGCAAGACAAATGACCAGTGGAAGACTACGTCGGAGAGTTCTGTAGGTGGGCAACTGATACAGGTTGGAACAATGCGGCCCTAAGATTTCAATTCCACCTAGGCCTGTCCAAAACTCTCAAGAATCAGCTAGCCAGGTCCGAGGCTCCCGCTACACTTGAGGCTCTCATTCAAGTTTCCATTCAGTTGGACAGGCACCTGTGGGAGCGATCCCAGAACTTTAGGGCAACGTGGGTACTACCCAAAGTCCCGGCCCCAGCAGTCCCTGCCTCCATTCATCCAACCTCCAATATATCCGATGTAGATCCTATGCAGGTAGGTCTACTCCGGCTTTCTTTGACCCTGGAAGAAAGGGAACATAGGCGCCTAAACAACCTATGCATCTACTGTGGAACTGAAGGCCACTTCCTATGTAACTATTTCATTCAACCAAGTAGGTCCAGGTACCTATATCCCTGATACCTCCAGTTATCCGGGACTGTGTCTACTCACATAATTTTTCCTATCTCTTTGAAGGTGGCTGGAAAGGAGGTCAAATTATGGGCAATCGTTGACTCAGGAGCGTGTAGCTGCTTCTTAGATATTAACCTTGCAAAAGACTTACATATTCATCTCCTTTTTAAGAAACAAAATCTGGACATACACCTCGCTGATGGCACTCCACCTAGCTCAGGACCTGTTACTCATGAGACTGTCTTCATTCTAGAAACCTCAGACACTGATCATAAGGAACTCTTCCGCTTTGATATTATCAGATCTCCCATTTTCCCAGTCATCCTGGGGATACCTTGGCTGCAGCCCACAACCCATCAATCAACTGGTCCAAAGGGGAGGTCACCTTTTCCTTCAGCTACTGTTGCTGACACTGTGACATTCCCACACAAGTTGACCCCACTGCATGCCTAACCATCCAACCTTCAACAGATACCAGCCAGCTCATTCCTCAGTTCACCACAACTTCCTGGATGTCTTGGACAAGAAGAAAGCTGATACCCTGCGCTATGACTGCCCCATCGAGTTGCTTCCTGGAGCAAAGATTCCTTTTGGGTGCATCTTGCCATTATCGAAGGTTGAGTTGGAAGTTCTCAGGCAATATATTGATGAGAACCTGGCCAAGGGTTTTATTCATCCCTCCTCCTCACCCGCAGGAACAGGCATTTTCTTTGTTGAGAAGAAGGACCACTCCCTTCGGCCGTGTATTGACTACAGGGAGCTCAACAAGATTACTGTCAAGAACAGGTACCCTCTTCCCCTCATTCTAGCGGTTCTGAGCAGCCAGAGTGTTCACTAAGCTGTACTTGAGAGAGAGCTACAACCTGGTCCGCTAGAGAAGGGGACGAATGGAAGACGGCTTTCCAAACCTACGTTCCAACACCTCATGAACGATATCTTCAGAGAGTACCTTGACCTGTTTCTGGTTGTTTACCTGGATGACATTTTGATCTTCTCAGCCTCAGTTGAACTCCACCAGGACCATGTCAAGGAAGTACTAAACACCCTGTGAAGTCATAACTTTTACGCTTAAGCAGAAAAGTGTGAATTCGAGAAGTCCATCCAGTTCTTAGGGCTCATAATCTCCACTGAGGATATTTCAATGAACCCCTAAAAGCTCTCAGCAATCCTTGAATGGCCTGTACCCTTTGATATTAAGAGAGTCCAAAGATATGTTGGTTTTACCATTATCTTCCCAATAATTTAGCTTACTCGCCTTCATACCATTTCCTCTGGAGACAGGAAGCTCGGGCAGCCTTTGAACGTCTGAAGATCTTGTTTACCTCCGCTCCAGTATTGCAACACTTGGACCCAGCACTTCCTTTCATTCTTGAAGTTGGTGCTTCCAAAATAGCTACAGGAGCTTTCCTCTCCCAGTCTCTGGGCCCAAAGGCCTTGTTGCACCCAGTAGCCTTCTGCTCCAAAAAACTAAGCCAAGCCGAAAAGAATTATGATGTAGGTGACATAGAACTCCTGGCAATTAAAGTAGTATTTCAAGAGTGGAGGTATCTGTTGCAGGGCGCTACTCACCCAGTCATGATCTTTACTGACTATAAGAACTTAGAATATTTGAGGTCCACTAAGCGCCTAAGGCCCAGCAAGCCAGATGGGCCTTATTTTTTTCAAGATTTAACTTCCACTTGACATATAGAGCCGGATCTAAGAATGGGCAGGCAGACGCAATATCCCAGATGTTCCCTGAATCTGCTGAACCTGCTCCCCCGAGCACCATTCTCTCTGCCCAGAATGTTTTGTTCTGTCTAGCTTGAGATTGATTATTGAACAGGCCTCTGCATCTTGCTCTGAAACAGGGCATGCTTCTCTAAGGAGACAGTATGGATTACTTTGGCATCAAGATAAGGTCTTCATACCCCAGGAGACAAGGCTTTCAGTTCTCAAAACTTTCCACAACCACCAATTAACTGGCCACTTTGGAGCCTGTAAAACTAGTGAACTTATCCAACATTCCTTCTGGTGACCCAACCTTGGTCGAGACTGCAGAGCCTATGTTAGAACCTGCATGGTGTGTCTGTGCAGCAAAGGTGACAAGACTAAGCCCTGGGGATAATTGAGATGCTTAAATATCCCTATCCGTCCATGAGAGATGACCTCAATGAACTTCATCATTGATCTTCCGCCCTCTGAATTATTCACTACTATCCTGGTGGTGGTAGATCGCCTGTCAAAGATGGCCCATTTCTTGCCCATGGTAGGCACACCTTCTGCTACAAAGACAGCCCATATGTTCATCAGAGAGATTGTGAGACTCCGTGGTCTCCCCAATAACATTGTTTCTGATCAAGGGGTACAGTTTACCTCCAGATTCTGGAGAGCACTTTGTAAAGCCCTGAGTGCGGAACTCTACCTTTCTTCGACCTACCACCCCCAGAGTAACGGGCAAATCAAACCTTGGAGCAGTACCTACGTTGCTTCTCAGCCTTTTCCCAGGACAATTGGGCTTCCCTGCTTCCACTGGCAGAGTTCGCCTATAACAACTCGTTACACTCTGCTACCATCTAGTCCCCATTCTGGGCCAACTATGGATTGCACCCTTCCGCTATACCAGAGACTATACCCGAATCAGCAGTGCCTGCTATACAGGAAAGCCTAGCCTTCATACAACCAAATTATCAATTCCTCCAAGAATGTAGACAAAAGGCTCAGTCCAACTATAAGAGGTTTTTTTGACAGGTAACGAAGAGGGAATCTCTCCCTTAAAGTCGGGGATGAAATATGGCTATCAACAGCCAACCTGAAGTTACCGTGCCCTTCGAAAAACTTTTCCAATTAGGCATGAAATAAATCCAGTGGCCTTCGAGTTATCTCTGCATAACTCATACAAAATTCACTCTGTCTTTCATGCCTCTCTCCTCAAGCCAGCCATTCCAGATCCTTTTTCCAGGCAGAGTGAAACCACCTCCACCACTGGTAACTTTTGAAGGGGAAACAGAATACGAGGTGGAATCTATTCTAGATTGCAGCAAACAAGGTAGGCAGTTCCAATACTTAATCAAGTGGAAAGGATATCCACCCGAAGAATACTCCTGGGAGCCAGAAGCCAATGTACATTCCCCCAGATTCCTCTGAGAGTTTTGGCTAAATACCCAGAGAAAATTGCCCAAATGGGCATGCGGTGGCTGCCTGTCAGGGGAAGGGGGGAACTGTCAGGGGGAGGGCGCTAACAGAAGGAGAAGGTCTTTAGGACCCAGCATCTGTCAGGGCATGAACAACAGGAGAAGGGCTCTAGCAGGTGTTCTGGACTGATGAGTCAAAATGTGAAATATTTGGCTGTAGAAGGAGGCAGTTTGTTGGCAAAGGACTGGAGAGCGGTACATAATAAGTGTCTGCAGGCAACTGTGAAGCATGGTGGAGGTTCCTTGCAAGTTCGGGGCTGCCTTTCTGCAAATGGAGTTGGAGATTTGGTCAGGTTTAATGGTGTCCTCAATACTGAGAAATACAGGTAGATAATTCTCCATCATGCCATACCATCAGGGAGACGTGTGATTGGCCTCAAATTTATTCTGCATTAGGACAACCACACCAAACATAGAGCCAACGTCATTAAGAACTATCTTCAGTGTAAAGAACAAGGAGTATTGAAAGTGACAGTTTGGTCCCCACAGAGCCCTGATCTCACTTTAATGGCATCTACTGTATCTGGGATTACATGAAGAGACACAAGGAAGAGAGGCAGCCGACATACACAGAAGATATGTGCTTAGTTCTCCAAGATGTTTGGAACAATCTACCTGCTGAGTTCCTTCAAAAAGTGTGTTTAAGTGTACCTAGAAGAACTGATGCTGGTTTGAATGCAAAGGGTTGTCACACCAAAAATTGATTGGATTTTGATTGGATTACTTTTCAGTTAATTTACTTGCCATTTTGTTAACCCCTTCCCGCTGACAGCACACATATATGCGGCCTCACAGAAGTGGGCTTTTTCCGGTTGAGACGTCATATATGTGTATCTCCCTTTGTGCTGGTAGCTCCCTTTGTGCCAGGACTCTCAGTTCTTGGTCACCTGATTGTAATGATAGCCTCTGATTGGCTATCAAAGTGGTCAGTCACTGTGAGCCGTCCCTGTGTTTACATCCTCTTCTGAATGACATGTGTATTCCTCTTCTTGCAGGAGAGGAAAATGTAAACAAAATATATACAAACAAAAGTGAGTTAAAAAAAATAAAATAAAGAATAAATAAATAAAAAAATAACAAGATTAAAGCGGAGCTCCACCCAAAAGTGACGTGAAAGAGAGAGGAGCGAGGCTGCAAATGGCTGTATCGCTGGATCGTGGGACAGGTGAATGTGTGTTTATTAAAAGTCAGCAGATACACTTTAATAAACTTAAAAACAAGTGGAACTCCGCTTTAAAGTTTGCCAGGGTTTTTGTTAGGGTCAAGGTCAGGGTCAAAGGTCAAGGGTGGGGTCAAAGGTCGCCGTCAGCATATTTTGGGTAGAATTAAAAAAATTATTTAATAAAAATAATTAATAATTTTAAATAATAATAATATATAAATATATATTTTTGAATTGGTTTCAGTGCCAGTCAGTATCAGTATGTTTTAGGTAGGATTAAAAAAAATGCAAAATGCACACTATTGTTTCTGGGCTGTACTACGGGTACAAACAACAACTAACATACACATATATGTATCGCTGCAATCATCAGGAGCAGGGAAATTTATTCTGGGTTGTTCTTTGTTGGTAAATTATGATAATAGCAAAATAAATTTAAAAAAACTTTTTTTTTTGTTATTTTGGGACAGTTTTTCTTTTGATAATCAAAAAAAAATAAATAAAAAATCAGGAGATATCCATTACCATTTACCACCAAAAGAAAGCCAAATTTGTTATAAAAAAAAGAAGGTATAAGTCACCTGGCTACACAAAGTAGTTGTGATGATATCCACAGTTTTACTAACTCATGTCAAAGTTGCAAAAATTATGCTTAGGCATTAACGTTTGTTTTATCCTTAGGCGCAAAGGGGTTTATTGCTAAAAATAAAATTTTAACACTTCTATTTCTGAAAGCATTCTTCATTTACTGCATTTTTTCACACCTGAAAAAGCCACCTATGACTGGCTTTTGCGGAAAGAAGCACATGGAAGGGCGACGCACATTAAACAAAAGCCAAAGAGAATTTGCAACTCACCTTACCGACTAGCCTGCTAACCAGGGGCGGCCCATCCATAGGGTGAGCCACCCCCTCCCCTTCCAGGCAGTCAAAAAAAATTAAAAAATAAATAAAATACAATTTTTGTTGTTAAAGCTGGCCCTTAGGTAAGTAAAGGGGGGGGGGGGGTTGATGTGAGGCAGCTGCAACTTGGTGGGACACATGCTGCTGCAACTTGGTGGGACACATGATGCTGCAACTTGGTGGGACACATGCTGCTGCAACTTGGTGGGACACATGCTGCTGCAACTTGGTGGGACACATGCTGCTGCAACTTGGTGGGACACATGCTGCTGCAACATGGTGGCACACATGTTGTTGCAACTTGGTGAGACGCATGCTGCTGCAATTGATGGTGACACATGCTGCTGCAATTTGGTGGGACACATGCTGCTGCAACTTGGTGGGAAGCATGCTGCTGCAATTTGGCGGTAACACATGCTGCTGAAATTTGGCAGGACGCATGCTGTTGCAACTTGGTGGTGACACATGCTGCTACAACTTGGTGGGACACATGCTGCTGCAATTTGGTGGGATGCATGCTGCTGCAATTGATGGTGACATATGCTGCTGCAACTTGGTGGGACGCATGCTGCTGCAATTTGGTGGCTACACATGCTGCTGCAATTTGGTGGGAACGCATGCTGTTGCAACTTGGTGGTGACACATGCTGCTGCAACTTGGTGGGACACATGCTGCTGCAATTTGGTGGGATGCATGCTTCTGCAATTTGGTGGGACACATGCTTCTGTAATTGATGGTGACACATGCTGCAACTTGGTGGGACACATGCTGCTGCAATTTGGTGGTGACACATGCTGCTGCAATTTGGTGGTGACACATGCTGCTGCAACTTGGTGGGACACATGCTGCTGCAATTGATGGTGACACATGCTGCTGCAGTTTGATGGTGACACATGCTGCTGCAATTTGAAGGTGACACATGCTGCTGCAATTTGAAGGTGCCACATGCTGCTGCAATTTGGTGGTGACACATGCTGCTGCAATTTGATGGTGACACATGCTACTGCAATTTGGTAGGACACATGCTGCTGCAATTTGGTGGTAACACATGCTGCTGCAATTGATGGTGACACATGCTGCTGCAACTGATGGTGACACAGGCTGCTGCATTTTGATGGGACACAGGCTGCATTTGGTGGGACTCCGCTGGGGACACCTGATGGCATCTGGTGACAGGCGACATGACTAGTGACACGCTCAGGTCTCCCACTGATTCTGCATTATGGTGAGTTGAATGATTTCATTTTATATTACAATGTTATAATAGAAATAATGCGCTTCAATCATGCTGACACCATAACAACCATGGTGCCGGGATGATTGAAGTGCTAACACCAGGTGTTTGAAATATCTTTATCTGCTGATTGTTAAACTTTCTAGGATACACATATTTCTATTGTCGTGTAGGATCTGGGCCTGCTGTCCCTCCATCCCTCTCTCCCTCTCCCTCCGTCCCTCGTTCATCTCAGACACTAACCACACCACCTTAGAGCCACGCCCACTGTTTCGCTGAAACCACGCCCCTTTTCACAAGTGGGAGGGGTCAAAAATGAAGGGTGGGGTCTGGCACCCCCCCATCCTAAAACTTCACTAGCCGCCACTGCTACTAACCAATCCAATTCTCCTGTCTAACAGTATGGGGTTGATTTACTAAAGTTAATTAGACTGTGCACTCTGCAAATGCAGTTACTATAGAGCTTAGTAAATGAGCAGAAGCTCTACTGACTTCCATCACCCAATCATGTGCAAGCAAAAATCCTTTTTTTTTCCTTGCATGTGATTGGGTACTCTTTGTGTAGTGAAGCTAAGCTCTGGAGCAACTGCACTTGCAGAGTCTATTTGCCTTTAGTAAATCAACCCCTATGCGTTAAAAACAGGGGTTTAGTTTGCACACATTTGCAAATACATGCAATGCTGCAGAGCCTCTTCATGGCACCTCAGTATCATCTGCAGTCCTAAACTCTAAATTTTGAGAGCCTCCATAGTTGAAGCACATACATTATAATGGATAGTGAAAGGGCAGGTGAGCTTGGAGGGAGCCCACTCCTCTTTAACCACTTGCCGACCGCCGCACGCCGATATACGTTGGCACAATGGCAGCGGTGGGCAATTGGGCGTACCTATATGTCCCCTTTAAATGGTGGGGATAGCGGGCATGCGTGTGCCCACGGCGCACAGCGTGACTGTGCCCGTGGGACCCACGGACTTGATGTCCGCTGGTCTCCCGGCGATCGTGTCATGGAGCCGCAGAACGGGGAAGTGCCTAGGTAAGCAAGGCATTCCCACATTCTGCCTTGTGTCATGACAGAGATCACCGCTCCCTGTCATCGGGAGCAGTGATCGCTGTCATGTGAGTGGAAGCCCATCCCCCCCACAGTTATAATCACACCCTAGGACACACTTAACCCCTTAATCACCCCCTAGCGTTTAACCCCTTCCCTGCCAGTGTCATTTACATAGTAATCAGTGTATTTTTATAGCTCTGGTCGCTTTATAAATGACAATGGTCCCAAAATAGTGTCAAAAGTGTCAGATGTGTCTGCCATAATGTCTCAGTCCTGATAAAAATCGCAGATTGCCGCCATTACTAATAAAAAAAAAATTAATAATAAAAATTCTATAAATCTATCCCCTATTTTGTAGACACTATAACTTTTGCGCAAACCAATCAATGTACGCTTATTGCCCCCACCTATAACTGGCCTTCACAGCAAGGGGCACATGGAAGGGAAATCCATGTCAAACAAAACCAAAGAAAATTTCCAGCTCTACTTACCGACCAGCCTGCAACCAACAAAATTATCCCATCTAATGCCACCTACACATGGTCGGAGTTTCCAACGAAAATGTTCGATGGGAGGTTTTTTTGGAAATTCCGACAGTGTGTAGGCTCCATCGGACATTTTCCATTGGAATTTCTGTCACACAAAATTTGAGATCTGGATCTCAAATTTTCCGACAACAAAATCCGTTGTTGGAAATTCCAATCATGTGTACACAATTCCGACGCACAAAGTTCTATGCATGCTTGGAATCAAGCAGAAGAGCCGCACTGGCTATTGAACTTAATATTTCCTGGCTCATCGTACATGTTGTACGTCGTACACCGCGTTTTTGACGTTCGCAATTTCTGACCAACTTTGTGTGACCGTGTGTATGCAAGACAAGTTTGAGCCAACATTCGTATGAAAAAATCCATGGATTTTGTTGTCAGAATGTCCGATCAATGTCTGATCATGTGTACGGGGCATAACAGTATGCATTAAAAACAGAGGTTTCGTTTGCACACATTTGCAAATATATGCATAAGCTGCAGAGCCACTTCATGGCACCCCATTATTATTTGCAGTCAGTTGGTTGCAGACTGATTGCAGTGGCGGCCCTTCCATTATCTTCTATCCACGCCGCTACTCCCTATTCATGCATCCGACCCATTTCAGGATGCCGGGCGCATGAATTACCATGGCGGGGGTGTTCAAGCACCTAATTAGAGTCAGAGGCTCTAATAGGCTTCAAAATAGGGCGGGCTTGTGGCGCAGAGCATTGCGCCAGAGCCCACCCAGGTGTTACAACAGCGAATGAATATTCACTGTTGCAACACTGATCCTCCTCCCAGCCGATCTGGAAATGGGTCTGATGCCCATCACCCGATTGGCTGAAAGTGATCCTATTGGACACCAAGGTAGAGGGGAGGAGACGCATGGCAGAAACGAAGGAGAAGACACAGGAGCCAATACCTCGATCCCAGCGCTGCCCGATGTGCCTGTTGATGCCCCCATCCCCACAAATGCCCGATGTGCTCGCCGCCTAGATGGGGTAAGTGCCGGTGGACCGGCAGACAGCCGGGGGGGGGTTTGAGGTGCCGTAGAGGGGGGGTGGTTGTTTGACACCCCCCCAAACAAAAAAAACACCAGCCGCCATTGCTGGTTGGTAAGTAGAATTGCCTGCCTAGAATTTTTACACAGAACTGTATATCTAAAATTAATTGCCATATCAATATTTTCCCTTTCTATTCGTAGTAAACTTTTACACTTAACCCTCTTGTAGTCCAGCAATGCCCACTGGCATTGATTTCCTTCTGGTCCTCTCTCAACTTTCTGACTCGTTTCTACAAATCCTGAGTTTCCTATTTCATTCTTTTGGGTTCTTCCCAAATAAATTCTTCAGCCGTTCTTACCAACTGGAGCTCATTGGAAAGCCCAAAACAGCAGGCAGAGGATTGCAGAGAGTGCTGACGGTGGCACAGAGCGGAGCGCTCAGCGAGGTGCCAAGCATCTCCCTCTGCCAACAAAGCCCCAGACCCGTCGTGGAGATTATTCAGCCTCGTTGGCTGCTCAAGAACTCAAGGTTATTTAGTAACAAAATTGCATCTTTGCAAACAGTAAACACAGTTCGTTCAAGGTAATTAGTCGCGGAGGAATTCAGAAAAGGTCAACGGTTTGAATTAGAAGAATGCACTGAAAACTGTGTACCAAAAGAAGCAAAACAATCGTCTGCGCCCATTAACTCCAGTCACAGAAACCGCCAGCATGTCCCTGTGCCGCGACTCGCCGATTCAAAATTGTTCTAAGTGCGTTCTGCGGAAGTATGGAACATCTGTCAGTTTCCTTAGGCAAATTCTCTCTCTGCTATCTGAATTATCTTGAGCAACTGAGACCGCATCTGTTGCTGGGTGGGCGACGTCTGTTCTGACTGTTCATCCATTGCAAGATATTGTCAAAAGAATGAAGACCACTTCAACACGGGGCCTATTCTCACACTTCTCTCCTACATTTACAAATTTGCAGTTTTTTTGTGCCGAAAATCACTTTGAACCCCCAAACATGAAATATTTTTATAAGAAGATGGTTCTAGAGAATAAAATGGTGGGTGTTGTAATTTTTTATGTCACACGGTATTTATGCAGCGGTTTTTAAAATGCAATTTTGTAGGACAAAAATACAATTTAGTGGATTTAAATGCACGAAAACATAATATAATACCCAATTTTTTGTAAAATATAAAAGATGATGTTGCACCAAGTAAACAGATACCTAACATGTCACTCTTTAAAATTGCTGGGTGGAGCATCCCACTCCCTCAGTAAGTACCTCTCATTAGTGACCACCTGTGTCATGGTGGAGACCTCATGTTCTCCCATATGGAGTATAGCTCCCATGGTTCAGAGAAGCAGGATCTCCCAATCTATGGATAGTGTAGGACCCACTAATCATGGGGTACTTTGTCGCAGTAAGTGGGCTTAAGCACCGTATAGCTATATGGTGTGACCAAATCCCCATATTTTTTGATAATGTTTTTTAAAAATGTCTAGGTGTTTTTAAAAAGCCTTGCTGGAGGTAAATATTAGTTTTACATGTGTGCTGTAATATTTTTGTTCTGTACTCTTTAAAATTGTGCACACTCGCGGAGCAGTGCCAAACTAGTGGCTCATTAGCCAGTGCCACTAGATTGCTTTCCGAAGTAGGAGGATGGTTGCGAGTAATGAAATCCATTCCTCTCATTATGTCTTGGGAGAGCCTGGTAAAGGTGGAGGCAGAAGGAAGGGACCCCCATTTTGCCGGCTGTAAAAGTAATCTAGCAGTAACGATTCGACGATGCAGCTGGCTGGTCACAGAGGCAATGATAGAATCCATTGTCTCTGATTGTCTCTAGGGCCTTGGAGGACCAGCGCAACGTCATGACCTTACTTCTGGTCTAGGGCAGAAGTAAATTTTTTTTATTTTTTTTAAAGCAAAAGATAAATTTTTTTTTTTTTTGCTTTTTAATCTTTTGCTTTTAAAGGTAAAGGAGAGATTTGAGGTCTTTTTGACCCCAGATCTCTCCATAAAGTGGACCTGCCATCCTTATTTCAATTATATATTTCTTATTTCATTCCTTGTAATAGAAATAAAAGTGAATACATAAATGGACAGCGTAAAAATGAAAAAATAAATACATTTAAAATGCCCCCCATCCTGCTGTGCTCACGCACAGAAGCGAACGCATATGCAAGTCATGCACGCATATGTAAATGGTGTTCGCACCAGGGGCGTACTAAGTGGGGGGGCGGGGGGGCGTGCCGCCCCGGGTGCCATACACTGGGGGGGTGTCAGGCCAGCGCCCTCCCCTCTCCGCAACTGAAGTGTCAGACAGCGCCGTGCCTCGGGTTCGCAGCCCACACAGAGGAGCCCGAGGCACTGGCAGTGGGCGGCATTGCAGGGGGGGGGGGTGCGAGCAGCACCCGAGTGGAGTGACATCTGCCGGCTCAGTGATCCGGGACCCGGCGGCCCCTTCTCTCTGTGGTCGCGTCGTGCGCCGTTCTGATCAGTCTCGGGCAGCGGCTGTCACTCACAGCCGAGCAGAGTGAAGCCGCCTCCCCCTCCTCCATGCACAGCACTGTGTAGACAAGGAGGGGGAGGAGGCTTCACTCTGCTCGGCTGTGAGTGACAGCCGCTGCCCGAGACTGATCAGAACGGCGCGACGTGAAGCACGTGACCACAGAGAGAAAGGGATTATTGCGCCGGGTCCCGGATCACTGAGCCGACAGGTGACACTCCACTCGGGTGCTGCTCGCACCTCCACCCTGCAATGCCGCTGCCTTGGGCTCCAGGTACACTATGGGTCCTTAGGGGAGGCTGTGCACTGTAGGGGGGTTCTTTACTGTGGTGGGTCCTGCACTGTAGGGGGGTCTGCACTGTAGGGGGGGTCCTGCACTGTAGGGGGTCCTGCACTGTAGAGGGGGTCCTGCACTGTAGAAGGGGTCCTGCACTGTAGGGGGGGTCCTGCACTGTGGGGGGGGGTCCTGCACTGTAAAGGGGTCCTGCACTGTAGGGGGGTCCTGCACTGTAGGGAGGTCCTGCACTGTAGAAGGGGTCCTGCACTGTAGGGGGGTTCTGCACTGTAGGGGGGTCCTGCACTGTAGGGGGTCTGCACGGTAGGGGGTCTGCACTGTAGGGGGGGGGGGTCCTGCACTGTAGGGGGCCCTGCACTGTAGGGGGGGTCCTGCACTGTAGGGGGGGTCCTGCACTGTAGGGGGTCTGCACTGTAGGGGGGGGGTCCTGCACTGTAGGGGGGTCCTGCACTGTAGGGGGTCTGTAGGGGGGTCCTGCACTGTAGAAGGGGTCCTGCACTGTAGAAGGGGTCCTGCACTGTAGGGGGGTTCTTTACTGTGGTGGGTCCTGCACTGTAGGGGGGTCCTGCACTGTAGAGGGGGTCCTGCACTGTAGGGGGTCTGCACTGTAGGGGGGGTCTGCACTGTAGGGGGGGTCTGCACTGTAGGGGGGGGTCCTGCACTGTAGGGGGGTTCTTTACTGTGGTGGGTCCTGCACTGTAGGGGGGTCCTGCACTGTAGGGGGTCCTGCACTGTAGGGGGTCTGCACTGTAGGGGGGTCTGCACTGTAGGGGGGGTCCTGCACTGTAGAAGGGGTCCTGCACTGTAGAAGGGGTCATGCACTATAGGGGTCCTGCACTGTAGGGGTCCTGCACTGTAGAAGGGGTCCTGCACTGTAGGGGGGGTCCTGCACTGTAGGGGGTCCTGCACTGTAGAAGGGGTCCTGCACTGTAGGGGGTCTGCACTGTAGAAGGGGTCCTGCACTGTAGGGGGGTCCTGCACTGTAGGGGGGCCCTGCACTGTAGAAGGGGTCCTGCACTGTAGGGGGGGTCCTGCACTGTAGAAGGGGTCCTGCACTGTAGGGGGGTCCTGCACTGTAGGGGGGTCTGCACTGTAGGGGGGTCCTGCACTGTAGAAGGGGTCCTGCACTGTAGGGGGTCCTGCACTGTAGGGGGTCCTGCACTGTAGAAGGGTTCCTGCACTGTAGGGGGGTCCTGCACTGTAGAAGGGGTCCTGCACTGTAGGGGGGGTCTGTACTGTAGGGGAAGATTCGGCACTGTAGGGGGGTCGGTACTGTAGGTGAGGATTCTGTACTGTAGGGGAGTCTGTACTGTAGGGGGGGTCTGCGCTGTAGGGGGGTGGGTCTGTACTGTAGGAGGGTCTGCACTGTAGGGGGGGTGTCTACGCTATAGGGTGGAGGGGTCT
Source organism: Lithobates pipiens (assembly GCF_037356315.1). Taxonomy (NCBI): domain Eukaryota; kingdom Metazoa; phylum Chordata; class Amphibia; order Anura; family Ranidae; genus Lithobates; species Lithobates pipiens. The sequence goes on along the minus strand of NW_027507791.1, from coordinate 17,840,089 downwards.
GTACTGTAGGAGGGTCTGTACTGTAGGGGAGGATTCTGTACTGTAGGGGGGTCTACACTGTAGATGGGGGTCTGTATGGTAGGGAGGGGGGTCTGCACTGTAGGGGATCTGTGTAACATGCAGAGGGTCCAGAGCTGTGAGGGGCTGTGTAATGTAAAGGGGTGCAGAGGTGCAGGGTGCTGTGTAATGTAAAGGGGTCCAGAGGTACAAGGGCTGTGTAATGTAAAGGGGTCCAGAGGTTCAGGGTGCTGTGTAATGTAAAGGGATCCATGGGTACAAGGGCTGTGTAATGTAAAGGGGTCAGGAGGTTCAGGGTGCTATGTTATGTAAAGGGGTCCAGAAGTACAAGAGCTGTGTAATGTAAAGGGGTCCAGAGGTGCAGGCTGCTGTGTAATGTAAAGAGGTCCTTAGGCGCAAGGTCCTGTGTAATGTAAAGGGGTCCAGAGGTGCAGGGCGCTGTGTAATGTAAAGGGGTCAGGAGGTTCAGGGTGCTATGTTATGTAAAGGGGTCCAGAGGTACAAGAGCTGTGTAATGTAAAGGGGTCCAGAGGTGCAGGCTGCTGTGTAATGTAAAGGGGTCCAGAGGTGCAGGGGGCTGTGTAATGTAAAGAGGTCCTTAGGTGCAAGGTCCTGTGTAATGTAAAGGGGTCCAGAGGTGCAGGGTGCTGTGTAATTTAAAGGGGTCCAGAGGTGCAGTTGTGGAGAGGGGGGGTACACAGTAGTGACAAAAAGATATTGAAGGATGCAGAGGTATGCAGGGGACACGGTGGGTGTTTTTACATTTTATGGTGGGGGGGGGGTGCCAGATATAGGATCCGCCCCGGGTGCCAAATGCTCTAGGTACGCCCCTGGTTCGCACCACACATGTGAGGTATTGTCGTGAATGTTAGTGTGAGAGCAATAATTCTAGCACTAGACCTCTTCTGTAACGCTAAACAGATAACCTGTAAAAATGTTTATAGCCTCGCCTATGGAGATTTTTAAGTACCGTTTGTTGCCATTCCACGAGCGTGTGCATTTTTAAAGTGTGACATGTTAGGTATCTATTTACTTGGTGAAACATCAGCTTTCATATTTTACAAAACAATTGAGATATTGTGTGTTTTTTTTAATTCATTAACGGCTTGCTGACCGCCTCATGCCGATATACGTCGGCAGAAGGGCTCGTACAGGCAAACTAACGTACTTGTATTTGGCCCTTTAAGAGGCGGCCTGCGGGCACGTGCGCCCGCGGCAAGCTCCGTGAGTCGGGTCGTGGGTCCCATTTACGTAAACGGGTGACCCCGCCCCTCTCTGATAATATGAGGTAAGCCATAGGGAAGTCCCCATGCGTCAGAGGAGGGCGGGGTCACCGGGTGGCCCCGTCCTCTGTTATTTAAGAAGTGTCAGAAGAATCAAAGCATCACACGGTTGAAGACTCCCACAGAGGTGGTTCGTGCGGACGGAGCGGAGAAGAAGTGGAGCAAGTGGGATGAGAAGAGCAGATGAAGAAGAAGATGAAGAAGAAGATGGAGAAGAAGAAGTTGGAGGAACAAGAATACCAAAGGAAGACCAGAAGAAAGAAGATGAAAGAAGGAGTGGAAAGAAGAAGAATTTAATAAAGGACTTTTCCAAAACCATCTCTGTTTTTTAACCTTGTCACTTTTTTTTGTGAAATGGTAGGGGTACATTTGTACCCCATTATCAATTCACACAGGGGGGGCTGGGATCTGGGGGTCCCCTTGTTAAAGGGGGCTTCCATATTCCGATAAGCCCCCGCCCGCAGACCCTCACAACCATCGGGCAAGGGTTGTGGGGATGAGGCCCTTCTCCCCATCAATATGGGGACAAGGTGCTTTGAGGGGCTACCTCAAAGATCACTCCCAATGTTGAGGGCATGTGGCCTGGTATGGTTGGGGGGGGCGCTCTCTCGCCCCCCCTCTTTACCTGCGTCCTGCCAAGTTGTGTGCTTGGATAAGGGTCTGGTATGGATTTATGGGGGGACCTCACGCCATTTAAAAAAAAAAATTGGTGCAGGGTTCCCCTTAAAATCCACACCAGACCTTAAGGGTCTGGTATGGATTTTGAGGGGGACCCCCAAAATCCTTTTTTTTGCATTGATACATGTCCCCTGGGGGAGGACCCAGGTCCCCAAAAAACCTTTTATGACAATACCATGGATATAAGCCTTTAAAATTAGCACTTTTGATTATTCATGTGTGTTCACGTGTTAGAACAAATTTTTTGCCTGCTCGCATGTTCTGGTGCGAACCAAACAGGGGGGGGGGGGAGTGTTTGGCTCATCCCTACTGGTTGCTGCCACACAAGCTTGACACCATCTGAACCAAATAACTTTATCTTGGTCCCATCAGACCACATGACATGGTTCCAGAAATCCATGTCCTTAGTCTGCTTGTCTTCAGCATACTGTTTGCAGGCTTTCTTGTGCACCGTCTTTAGAAGAAGTCCCCTTCTGGGATAGCCATGCAGTCCAGTTTGATGCAACACGGTCCGATCTGACATTTTCCGTTGGAATGTCCAACCGTGTGTACAAGGGCTTAGAAACTGCGCCTCATTGTTGGTCCCATTACATTAATAGGAATTGTGCCTCATCTTTGGTGTCACTGGGAGAATTATGCCCCATTATTGGTGTCAATGGGAGGAATTGTGCTACATCATTGGTCTTATTGGGCCCCATTGTTGATGTTGGCAGGAGGAACTGTGCCCCATTGTTGGTGTCATTGATAGGAATTGTGCCCCATCATTGATGTAATTGAGCCCTATTGTTGGGGTCATTGGGAGCAACTATGCCCCATCATTGATGTCATTTGTATTATTTGTATCATTGGTCTCATTGGGCCCCACTGTCAGTGCCAGTGAAAGGAACTGTGCCCCATTGTTGGTGCCATTGATAGGAATTGTGCCTCATCGTTGGTGTCATTGGGAGGAATGGTGCCCCAACATCGGTGCCATTGAGCCCCATTTTTGGGGCCATTGGGAGTAACTGTGCCCCATCGATGGTGTCATTTGTAGTAATTGTACCCCATCTTTGGTCTCATTGGGCACCGTTGTTGGTTTCAGTGGAAGGAACTGTCCATCATTGGTGCCATTAATAGGAATTGTGCCTCATTGTTGGTGTCACTGGGAGAATTATGCCCCATCATTGGTGGCATTGGGAGGAATTGTGCCACATCATTGGTGTCAATGGGCCCCATTATTGGTGTCATTGGGCCCCATTGTTGGTGTCATTGGGAGGAGCTGTGTCCCATTGTTGGTGTCATTGGCACTAATTGTGCCCTGTCATTGGTCTCATTGGGTCCCATTGTTGGTGTCAGTGGAAGGAACTTTACCCATTTGTTGGTGTCACTGGCAGGAATTATGCCTCATCATTGGCGTCACTGGGAGAAATTGTTTCTCATCATTGGTGTCATTTGGAGGAACTGTGCAACGTCATTGATGTCATTGGGCCCCATTGTTGGTGTTATTGGTCACCATTGTTGGTGCCATTGGGCCCCATTGTTGGTGCTGTTGGTAGGAATTTTGCTCTTTCCCAAGGGCTGGATAAAAGCAAGCAGCTGGAGTTGGTCTAGTGATTGGTTATAAGTAAACCCCAAAGCTTTGAGGATGGCAGTTTATTTATACACCAATGGAAATAAACAGCAAAACGTAAAGCTAAGGGTGGGACTTTATGTGAGATGAAATATAAATTATATACATACACCTCCACCCCCGATACATTGAAAGAAAAAGAATAAAATGGTGTGACTTTGTATGAAGCATATCACTAGATTAAATGAGCCAATCAATGTACACATTAGTTATTATTATCAAAAGTCATACATACATATATACAGTAATAAATAGTAAATTGGTATTAAAAAATTGATTAATGAGTCTCAATTGGTAGGTCTAAACATAACATAATATTACATGATTAGTTCAACATAAAAAAAATAAAAAAATGTTTAATATTAAAAGCTGATAGGTATCAATAAAATCTAAACATTTCATGATATTACATAATTAATTCAATATAGTGTATATAATACTGGACCTTAGGTATGTAGACCAAGATTATATTAGTAATAGCGTTTGGACATAAAAAGTAATGGTGGATTGGCTCATTAACCACTTCCTGACCGACGCACGATGATCTATGTCGGCACAATGGCACGGGAAGGCAAACTGGCTTACAGGTACGTCCATTTGAAATTGCCACCGAGCCATCGCGTGAGCACATGCCGGTCAGGACCCCCCGTGAGTCTGGTCGTGGGTCCTGCGGACTCGATCACCGTGGGGATACCCGCGATCTTCTTACGAGGAGGCTGAATGGGGAGATGCGGAAGTTAACAGCATCTCCACGTTCTGCCTAGCAACAAGTGACACTGATCTCTGCTCCCTGTGATTGGAGCAGAGATCAGTGTTCACTAACACACAGCCACGCCCCCCACAGTTAGTAACACGCGCCTAGGACACACTTAACCCCTACACTGCCACCCCCTGGTTAACCCCTTCACTGCCAGTGTCATTTACACAGCAATCAGTGCATTTGTATAGCACTGATTGCTGTATAAATGACAATGGTCCCAAAAATGTGTCAAAAATGTCTGCCATAATGTCGTTGTGACAATAAAAATCGATGATCGCCGCCATTTCTAGTAAAAAAAAATTATGAATAAAAATGCCATAAAACTATCCCCTATTTTGTAAACGCTATAAATTTTGTTAAAACCAATCAATAATCGCTTATTGCAATCTTTTTTACCAAAAATATGTAGAAGAATACGTATCGGCCTAAACTGAGGAAAAAAAATGTTTTTTTATATATTTTTGGGGGATATTTATTATAGCAAAAAGTAAAAAATAATGAGTTTTTTTCAAAATTGTCGCTCTTTTTTTGTTTATAGCACAAAAAATAAAAACTGCAGGGGTGATTAAATACCACCAAAAGAAAGCTCTATTTGTGGGAAAAAAAGGACGTCAATTTTGTTTGGGAGCCACGTCGTCCGACCACGCAATTGTCAGTTAAAGCGACGCAGTGCCAAATCGCAAAAAGTGGTCTGGTCTTAAGCCAGCAAAATGGCCCGGTCTGAAAGTGGTTAAAATAGAATTTAACCCTTTCATGACTAAGCCTATTTTTGGCATTTGGTGTTTACAAGTTAAAATCCATATTTTTTGCTAGAAAATTACTTGGAACCCCCAAATATTATATATATATTTTTTAGCAGAGACTCTAGAGAATAAAACGGCGATTGTTGCAATATTTTATGTCACACGGTATTTGCGCAGCGGTGTTTTAAACGCAACTTTTTGGGAAAAGGGACACTTTCATGAATTAAAAGAAAAAACAGTAGCCCAATTTTTTTTGCATAATGTGAAAGATAATGTTACGCCGAGTAAATAGATTGATCACTTTTATTGCTGTCACAAGGAATGTAAACATCCCTTGTGACAGTAATAGGTGGTGACAGGTACTCTTTATGGAGGGATCAGGGGTCTAAAAGACCCCCACCCCTCCTTTACACTTCAATGTATTCAGATCGCCGAAAACTTTTTGAATACCGTATATTTTTTTTAAACCGGCGCCATTAGCAGCCGAATAAACGGGAAGTGATGTCATGACTTCGCTTCCGTGTTTACTATGAGGAGACTGGAACGAAGCTGATTACGGCTTCGTTCCAGTTCCTCCCCAGCGGCCGGAGGCATCACACACAGAATCGGTGCTCCCGATCGAACGGGAGCACCGGTAACAGCGGCGGGAGGCGGCGGGAGGGGGGACGTCCCCTCCCGCTCCTCTGGCATAACAGCCGAGCGGCTTTTAGCCGCAACAATTGTTATGGCTGGAAAGCCATTCGCCTGCTGAAGAAAACGGTCCCGGGATGATGCCTGCAGGTGCGGGCATCATCCCGGTATACCCCCCGGAAGCCAAGTATGCAGATCTGCGTACGCTCGGCGGGAAGGGGATAATATAGTACAGATATTATACATGGATACTGTGACGACGCATCATAGGAAATCTCTACGCGTTTCATGGTTAAAATACCACTCATCCGGAGCGGATGCAGGATTTTGGGGTATCTATAATGAAATAAAATTACCAAGTGAATATAGTAACAAAAAATGTACAAGTATGAAAGGGAGAGAGGGGAAACACAAAAGGTCCCAACCAATCTCACCTATCTGTAGTGTATGGGTACCACTGTTGATGGTATCAAAAGGTAAAAAACATTATAGAAGACGCTCATCCCTTTCATATCTGTACATTTTTTATTACTATATTCACTTGGTAATTTTATTTCATTATGGATACCCCATAATCCTATGATGCGTTGTCACAGTATCCATGTATAATATCTGTACTATATTATATTCTATTTTAATGAGCCAATCCACCATTAGTTTTTATGTCCAAACGCTATTACTAATATAATCTTGGTCTACATACCTAAGGTCCAGTATTATATATACTATATTGAATTAATTATGTATTATCATGAAATGTTAAGATTTTATTGATACCTATCAGCTTTTAATATTAAACACATTTTTTTTATGTTGAACTATTATGTAATACTATGTTATGTTTAGACCTACCAATTGAGACCCATTATTCTATTATCATACCAATTTACTATTTATTACAGTATATATGTATGTATGACTTTTGATAATAATAAATAATGTGTACATTGATTGGCTCATTTAATCTAGTGATATGCTTCTTACAAAGTCTACACTATTTTATTCTTTTTCTTTCTATTCATACACCCAGTCCTTGGAAATCTTGGCCGCTCCTGTGTATGATAATATAATATAGGCCAGCAGTGACAACACACCGTTTTTTTTTTTCTTCCCTTTTTTTCCTTGTTTTTAAGGATATAAAAGTTTCCCAACTCGCAGTTTGTATGCGCCCGTTAATCTGCGCGGCAGCTTCTGTTTGCTGACATTAAAGAGCGGATGAGCTTTACCTGCAGAGAATAATAAAATCAGATTTATTCAGTTTATTACACAATGAAGCAAGTCATATACATAGGTTACACCGCGCACAAATAAAAGCGCCCAAGTTTCTAAGACAACAAGCCATTGACTCATCCCAGTTTTATCTTCAGATTTCTCGCGCTTCGCTAATAAAGGCGTCTTAGCTGCTATTGATCTGACAGCGGCATGTATAGAGCGCGTTTCCCAACACATAATAACGTCTAGATGTCGGCTCTATAGATCCTGCCTCGTTCTACGCTGTGAATGGCTTGTTGTCATTATCGATTCCAGAACACCAACGTAGGAGTGTCACTTATAATCCAGAAAGAGGAAGCATGTAGATGGGTATTTTTTGTTCTCTAGTACCTTGCCAATATATGACTGGCAGTGTTGGTCATCTTACTTTAAAAAAGTAATTAGTTAAGTTACAAATTACTTCTCCCAAAAAGTAATTGCGTTAGTAACTCAATTACTACATTGGAAAAGTAATTAGTTACTCAGCAAAGTAACTGTGACAGGGGGTGGCAGCAGTGATACTAGAGGGGGTGGCATCAGTGGTACTTGAGGGGGTGGCAGCGGTGGTACTTGAGGGGTGGAAGTGGTGGTACTTGGGGGGATGGCAGTGGTGGTGGTGTACTTGGGGGGATGGCAGCGGTGGTGTAATTGGGGGTGTGGCAGGCAGTGGTGGTACTTAGGGGGGTGGCAGCGGTGGTGGTGCCATCCTCCCCCACCACCACTTCTGCCTCTTACTGATCCCATCCCCCCCACCACTGATATCATCCCTACCCTATTTCCCCCATCACCTCTGTTGTAGAAGTGATGGTGGGTGGGTAGGGATGGGATCAGTAAGAAGCAGAGGTGGTGGAGGACTTGGGATGGATCGATTGCACTGCAATTCGAATCGTCAGACAGTCACTTACTTGAATGCCTCCAGGGATGCCTTTCCTCATGGGGAGAGAGAGAGACCCTCCCCTTCACTCGATTGGTGTCAGCTGGTCAGCTGACTTCATTTTTCAGTGTCCGCCCCGCCTATCCAGAGAGAGAGAATGTAGGGAGGCGGGGCAGACACTGAAAAATGAAGTCAGCTGATACCAATCGAGTGAAGGGGAGGGTTTCTCTCTCCCCATGAGGAAAGGCATCCCTGGAGGCATTCAAGTAATTGACTGTCTGACGATTCGAATTGCAGTGCAATCGATCCATACCAAGTCCTCCACCACCTCTGCTTCTTACTGATCCCATCCCTACCCACCCACCGGGATGGGGCGGTCCAGACAGTCTCTCTGAGTCTCAGCCTCTTCTCAGCTCAGCGGGCGAAAGCCCCCCTCCCCACGGCGGAACGAACGGCCAGGCAGCGCGGCCACGGCGGGGCCTCCCGGGCAGTAGATGTAATTGTGGTAACTCCGCCCAAGTAATCGGAACTGAGTTACCATGAGGGGAAGAGTAATCAGTTAGATTACTCGTTACCGTCTAAAGTAACTGCGTTACGTTACTCAGTTTATTTCAACTGAGTTACTTACATCACTGATGACTGGATAAGGAACAATTTGGAAGTTATGTATGGAATTACCCCTCCTCAATCTACTGCAGCTCATTAAATGGCGTTGGTCTCATCCCTTCCACCTTGACAAGCCGATTAGGCTGTAGTGCGAGCTTGGTCTTGGTTCTTGGTCTTGGTTCTTGGTCTTGGTTGGTTTGGTCCCTCATTCTGTTATAGCTTTTCTAAAGCGACATTAAATTATATCCTTATTCTCCAAAAAAAAAAAAAAAAAGGAAAAGATCCTTAAAGAGGAAGTAAACCCTGATGAGTTTACTTCCTCTTTCATTCCCTGCAAAGGTAAAGCATAATGGACTACTATGCATCGCATAGTAGCCCATTATGTGTCACTTACCTGACACAGGAGCCAGCGAAGTCACCGCGTTTCCCCTGTAGTCCGCCGCATCCATCTTCTCGGTGGGTCTCACAGCTCTGCTGCTGTCATTCGGCGAAGCCGCGATGTCACTCCCGCGCATGGGAGCCGGGATGCGCGGCATTGCGCGGCATCTTCGTTATCGAGGATGCTCAGTGCGCCTGCGCGCCGCTGTCTACGGCGCATGCGCCGTAGACAGCGGTGCCCTTCTTCGGGCAAATATCTCCTAAACCGTATAGGTCTTTTTTTTTTTTTTCCAAATGAAAAGATTCAGTAAATATATTGTGAACTGTTGCTTTATATTTTTTCTGTCTGTGAAAAACATGTAAAATATGGAGAGGTTGTAGGCGATATAATTTTTGCACAAACTAATTAATATACACATATTAGCATTTTTTTTTTCTTACCAAAAGCATGTAGCAGAATATATTTTGGCCTATTTTTTTTAAAGAAATCAAATTTTTTTTATCTGATATGTTTTGTAACAGAAAATAAAAAATATTGTTTTTTTCAACAATTTTGGTCTTTTTTTTGTTTGTTTGTTTATATAATAAAAAAAAAACAAAAAAACTGCAGTGATCAAATAGCACCAAAAGAAAGCTTTATTTGTGTGAAAATTATATAAATTTAATTTTCATACAGTGTTGCACAATGGCGCAATTTCCAGTTAAGTGGTTAATATAATTAAAACGTGAGTACGTGACCCAAGGGATTTTTAGTATTTCAACACAACCCATTTTAAGTGCTGACAGTGCCTAACCATTGGCACATCTGCGCTTCGGATACCTGAGGCCGAGTAACAATTATGATGCTTCTCATTCCCGCTGACCGCACTGTTATCTTTAAGGGAGGTTCTGGCCTCCACCACACGGCTAAATTATAAGCAATTTCATCTTCAAAAAAAAAACGCTTTTTTTCCCCTCACAAGTTTTCTATTTCTGGCATGAAAAAAAGGTCAACCGCGAGAAAATTATGGAACACGTCGTCCTGTTTGGAGGCAATGTCTTTTCCTGCCCAAGCCCTGCTTTGCATGAGGTTAAGAATACAGGAGACGTGGTCGGGGGTTTGTGATCCTGGTGTGTATAATTTCATGGAAAACACGGAAAATTGTTTCAGCTGCTCCGGTAGAGCGCCAGGCTCCGGTTGGGCTGACGGGGGCAGGTGGAAGCAATTTTGGGTCAGATAATAGTTCAGCGGCAGACAAAGCACCTGCTTGGCTCCTTGTCGCTCCACAACAGGACCACTACTGTGCAAAAGTTTCCGTAAAGAGCTGCTGAGCGACTCTTAGAACTCTCTGGAAATAAAGGGAAACTTTGGTATCTTTTTAGTGGTAAGTAGGGATGAGTGAATCTGCCGAGGTTCAAGTGGTATTAAGTTCCTATTCACACCTCAGCATTTCGTAGTCTGTAGCTCGAAGCTCCGAGATGCTGGAGGATAAAAAAAAAATCAACTATTCTTCACATCTCCACTCCAAGTCACCTGAAGTCAAGCGTCTGAAGCTCAAAAAAGTTGCAACTTGTGATTTTGGTTTGGATTTTGGCTCCTCCACAACTGCTTAGTGCTAGTTCAGATTTAAGTGTCTTCTATAATCCCCTCAGTTAAAGAGGAGCTCCAGTCTCCTGTGTAAAAAAGTCAGCAGATACAAAAACTGTAGCTGCTGACTTCTAATAAACAGACACTCACCTGTCCCACAATCCAACACTGTTCTCACCCGAGCTGGTTTTTACCTGCTGTCATATGTCCCTGGCACCAGCATCTTAACTGTGGGCACCTGGCCGTGACAGCTTGCGGCCCATTGTGCATGCACAAGCATTGTGAATGGTCCTGCAGTCTTCTGGTACCTGTCATGTGTCCCAGAAGGCTGCAGGGAGGGAGGAGAACTCCTACTTCTGATCGCCTGTCAAAATCAGGTACCTTTCTTTTCTCCACCCTCCCCAAAAGCTCAATTTCACGAAACAGTAGCGGGGGAGGAGACCTTAAAGCAGAACTTCCCCCTTTGGGTGGAGCCAGGGGCGGATCCAGGGTGGGAGCAACGGGGCCACTTTCCATCCCGAAAAATGAATGACTCCTGTCCTGATTCTCTCTCCCTGAAGGGTCTGGTATGGATATTTGGGGGGAACCCCACGTCATTTTTTTTTTTTTTTTGAAGAGGGGTTCCCCTTAATATCCATACCAGACCTGAAGGGCCTGATAAATGAATTTGGGGGAACCCCACACTTTTTTTTTTTTTATCAATGACTTTCAATGACTGTTCTCTATATTACGGGAGCTGACAATTCATTATAGCCGCGAGTGCTTTTAAATGACTTTTTTTCCTGCAGAAATTCCGCTTTGTGCAGGGACAGTTCTAAGCACGGGAAACATGCGCCCCTTCACAGCCATACTATACACAACCCCCAGGTACGAAATTTATAGGAATATTACACTTTTATTGTTTCACTTTAAGCATTATTAAAATCACTGCTCCCAAAAAAGCGTTAGTTTTTAAAACTTTTTTTTGCATTGATACATGTCCCCTGGGGCAGGAGCCAGGTCCCCAATCACTTTTTATAACAATACCTTGCATATAAGCCTTTAAAATTAGCACTTTAGATTCCTCCCATAGACTTGTACAGGGTGTTCCACGGCTTTTTGAATTTGCCGCGAACATCCCAAATTGTTCGCTGTTCTGTGAACAGGCGAACAGGCAATGTTCAAGTCGAACATGAGTTTGACTCAAACTCAAAGCTCATCCCTACTAGTAATGATGGCAATCAGCGATTCTTACCAGGACTGGGACATTGTGGCGGACAAATCGGACACCTAACAGACATTTTTGACACTTTTTGGGGACCAGCGACACTAATACAGTGATCAGTGCTAAAAATATGCACTGTTATTGTACTAATGACACTGGCAGGGAAGGGGTTAACATCAGGGGCGATCAAAGGGTTAAGACCCCTTTCACACTGAGGCGCTTTACAGGTGTTATAGTGCTAAAAATAATGCCTGCAAAGCACCTGTAAAGCGCCTCTCCTGTCACTCCAATGTGAAAGCCCTGAGTGCTTTCACACTGGAGCGGTGCGCTGGCAGGACGTCCTGCAAGCCGCATCTTTGAGGCACTTTAGGAGAAATGTATACACCGCTCCTAAAGCGTCCCTGCCCATTAAAATCAAGTGCTTTGCGGGCGCTTTTAACCCTTTTTCAGCCACTAGTGGAGGTTAAAAGCACCCCACTAGTAGGCGAAAGAGCACCGTTAAAAAGACTGTAAAGCGCCGCTAAATATAGCAGTGCTTTACCACCAAGCTCCCAATGCCCACTAACAAAAGTGCCCTTACTGTGTCCCTAGGGGGTTCTTGCTAACTGTGTGAGGGATGGATTCACTAGATGAACAGAGTGCTCCATGCTCCTGGTTAGCAGGAACACAAGATCACTCTGTTCATCTCTGACAGAATGGCGTGTTTACATAGACAGACCATCATTCTATCTCTGTGGGCAGCAATCGTGGGTGGCCAGTAGACATTGCTGATTGGCTCCCCCTCTGTCCAATCAGGACTGTATGATGCGTTAAATACGGTTCTGTAAGCAACACCTTATGTTCTAGAGGTAAAAAAAACAAAAAGCAAAAAAACAAGAGACACAATTATTGTCAATCGCTGAACCACTAGGTGGCCATGAGCTTAGCAGGCACCATTTTCTTGGAGACCAAAAATATCTGCAGCCATAGAAGGTCGACAGATCTGCAAATTTGTTTTTTCATTGGAATACAATTTATTCTGTGACTTTGATTGAATATAGTATCACAGTTATTAGGACTTTATTGCTTTATATACAGTATGATTCATATACACATATTGTTTTTCAAATATATACAGTATAGATTTGTATAGAGCTGCACATTACTGTTTATATTTAAGTTGGGTTTTGTATGTAGACCTATTGCGAGAGAGAGAGAGAGAGAGAAAGAGAGAGAGAGAGAGAGAGAGAGAGAGAGAGATGGCTTTCCTGCACATTGTAGTATCATGTGAGGTGGGGGGCACCACAAGGTGATTGTAGAGGGGGGTTTGTGTTGAACAGGGCAATTTGGGCGAGGGGGGGGGACTTACGGTATGGGGTAAGAATTGTCCAAGGGGGGCAAATTTAGGGACGTGTGCTAAAGATGGTTTTTGGGGAGATTTGTGTTGGGAGGGGGGATGGGGGGAAGAGGATTTGTGCTAGGAGAGGGGATTTGGGGAGTTTGTGCTATAAAAGTAAAATGGTAGAGGGGAAACATTTTTTGGGGGGGTAGTAGGGATGATTGGGGGGTATTTCTGCTAGGAAGGGAAAATTGTAGGGGAGGGGGAATTTGTGCCAGGCTACGGGATTGTCGGAGGAGAGTTTGTGCTGGAACAGGGGGATTTAAAGTGGGGGGGGATTTGTGCTTGGGGGTCTCTTTAACAGTTACAGCGGGTCATGTGCACATGTCCGCGGCGCGGCGGGTGGGCCGGATGTCCGCTGGCCACCCGCGATCGCTCCACATAGAGCCAGAGCGGGGATCTGTCAATGTAAACAAACAAATCCCCGTTCTAACACAGAAGTACAGAGTGATCGTCTGTTCCTAGCGATTAGGAACAGTGATCTGTCTGTACTTCCAGTGAGTCCCCTCCCCCCCCACAGTTAGAAACTCCTCCCAGGGAACACATTTAACCCCTTGATCGCCCCCTAGTGTTAACCCCTTCCCTGCCAGTGTAATTTATACAGTAATCCGTGCATTTTTATAACACTAATCACTGTTTAAATCTCATTGGTCCCAAAAAAGTGTCAAAAGTGTCCAATCTGTTTGCCGCAATGTAGCAGTCCCGCAAAAAAACGCTGATCACCACCATCCATTACTGGGTAAAAAAATAAAAATAATAGTAATAATGCCATCTATATATCCCCCTATTTTGTAGATGCTAGAACTTTTGTGCAAACCAATCAATATACACTTATTACGGTTTTGTTTTACCAAAAATATGTAGAAGAATATATATTGGCCTAAACTGATGAAGAATTTTTTTTTTTACTTGTGGGAAAAAAGGACATCAATTTTGTTTGTGTACAGTTTCGCACTACCACGCAATTGTCAGTTAAAGTGACGCAGTGCCATATTGCAAAAAATGGCCTGGTCATTAAGGGGACAAATCTTCTATTATATTTTTGTTATAATAAATATCCCCCAAAAATATATAAAAAAACATTTTTTCCCTCAGTTTAGGCCGATACATATTCTTCTACATATTTTTGGTAAAAAAAAATTGAAATAAGCGATTATTGATTGGTTTGCGCAAAAGTTATAGCGTTTACAAAATAGGCATAGTTTTATGGCATTTTTATTAATAATTTTTTATTATTATTTTTTTACTAGTAATGGCAGCGATCAGCGATTTTTATTGTGACTGCGACATTGCGGCGGACACATCGGACATTTTTGGGACCATTGTCATTTATACAGTAATCACTGCTATATAAATGCAGTGATTCCTGTGTAAATGACACTGGCAGTGAAGGGGTTAACCAGTGGGTGGCAGTGCAGGGGTTAAGTGTTCCTAGGGGTGTGTTACTAACTGCGGGGGGGCTGGGCTTTCATTTAGTGAACACTGATCTCTGCTCCAATCACATGGAGCAGAGATCAGCGTCACTAGTTGCTGGGCAGAATGGGGAAATGCTGTTTGCACGGCATTTCCTCCATTCAGCCGCCCCGTGAGATGATCGCGGGTATGCCTGCGACCGGACTCACGGGGGTCCCAGCCGGCGGCGCGCTCGCGATGGCAGGGCGGCATTGAAGATTGGACGTACCTGTACGCCAATATGCCTGCCCGTGCCATTCTGCCGACGTACATCGGCGTGCGCCGGTCGGGAACCGGTTAAGTGGTTTAAAAAAATGTAATAATAAAAAAAAATAAAATAGGTTGGAGCTAGGTCAGTGTCTAGTACTATCAGTGTCAGTGTATTGTTCTTTGATGGTAGGTTATGGTAGTAGCAAGAAATATACAGGTAAATAAGAAAAAGGAAAAATAAAAGCGGTATAGTCCACCTGGATGTGCAAAGTAGTTGTGATGATATGTATGGTTTTTCTAACACATGTCAAAGTTGGGTTTAGGCATTTAGATTTGTTTTAACCTTAGACGCAAAGTCAAATCCGCCTCCTCTGCTGTCCCCGGAAGGCTTTGATTCCCAGCTGAGCCACTCAATAGGAACCTCTGATGTTCGTTTCACCACCTGTGGTGGGAGTCTGCAGACCAAATGCCCTTGACAACGGAACATTGATGAGCCTTTTATCACCTTTATCTTCTGAGTTGCTTAGTTCACGCAATACATTTGGTTTATTTACTGCTACACTCAGAGTCTTTTGCTTTGTCTTTTGCATCTTTCTTTTTTTCTTTTGTACAGTATAGAGTTTGCTTCTGCCTCTAAAGACAAGCAGCCCGAAGAGTGTGTGACCCCTCCCTTAAATTTATAGATCATTGACAGACTCTGGACTCTATGGCCAATCTATCCTGAGCTATACAGTTTTTTTCTTCTTTGCTCTTCTTACTGTCACATGACTGGTCAGCCAGGCTCCTCTCCTCCTCCCGAGTACCCGCCTACAGTACAGTCACTCAAGAGATGAGGCCTCAGCCATGCTTTTTTTCTCACTGGCACCGGGAGATTACACCAGCGCTGGCACCGGGAGATTGACAGCCGCCGGTGGCCAATGGCAGGTGCATATTTTGTACAGGTGACAGGACGTCAAGTGCAGCTGGCCAATGGCGCACAGACAGGAGGGCAGGATGCGGTGCCAGTGCGGGTAACTGGTAACACTTCCCGAACAGAGCAGACAATGGAGAGGCCTTACTGGCCTGTGCATGCAGGGATGGGTGCAAATAGGTGGTCTTGCCTAGGGCTAAAAATAGTCTGCCAATGTATATAGTGTAGTCATTTATAAAAATGTTAATGATCCACATGAAATCACATACATCCAAAAGGATAACATGGCATATAAAAACAACAATTCAAATCCACATTTCAACAGCTCTTGAAGGGTTTGTCCAGGAAATGGTGAAATAAACTCCCTGTATTGTAAATTGGAGGGAAAAATTCCCTTTCGACCCTTGTATGTTCTGTGCAATCAGAATTTTTTTGTCCCTGGAAGCTGCAACATTCCCTTGAGCAGGGTTACCAATGTCCTTTGCAGTCTGTGGAAAGAAAGTCTCAGATGATTAAGTCCCGTGTCCTCCTTCCTTGTTCTCCTGGTCATAAGGAAATGCCCAGATGAAAGTCCATTCCAATTCAGCCACCATCAGGAAATAATCTGCATCTTCCTCAGGTTCTCTTCTGGCCTGCCTCCTCCCATCTGGCCTGGTCATCTCCTTTGCCTTCTCCACCTCTCGATGCTCAGTACCTTAAAAGAGTAATGCCCCGCACACACGAGCAGATTTTCTGTCGGAAAAATCTTAGATGTTTTTTTCAACGGAATTCCGCTCAAGCTTGGCTTGCATACACACGGTCACACAAAAGTTCTCTGAACTTTTGACTGTCAAGAACACGGTGATGTACAACACTACAACGAGCCGAGAAAATTAAGTTTAATGCTTCCGAGCATGCGTAAGAATTTTGCGCATCGGAATTTGTACAGACGATCGGAATTTCCGATCTGAAATTTTTCCAACTGAAAAATAGAGAACCTGCTCTCAGTCTTTTGCCGGCTGGAATTCTGCCAGCAAAAGTCCAATGGAGCATGGGGCTTCAGAGACAAAACAGATTATATGCTCCTTCCAACTGTGCCAAAAGCATAGCTCACATTTCGCTATCTCCCCAGTTCTAACTGCACAACTATTGTAGGGTGCCCATTGTTGCCTTGTAACACTTTCATGGAAAGGCATTGTTTTCCAATGGAAAGAATAAACCTGCATCTCTCCCTGTGCTGTCCTGGGAACACTGGCTTGCTGTTCTCTAGTCTTTACAGCATGGCACATTCTAGTAAAATGCCCCGATCCTTGACAACAAAAACACTTAATGTGACGGAATCTACCATTCCCAACCACTTGCTTCCACTTCTTAAGCAATGCTGGTGTTGGAATCCCATCTATTTCCTCTCTAGGATCCCCCACCTTAAGTAAATCAGTCCACATGTGTCTCTTGGACACTATAGGCCTTGCCTTCTTATTATCTGACTCAACTTGACCACCTCTATTCAAGCTGATCAGATTCTCAACTTCCTAAGAGTCCTTTGTCCTTTGTTAGGGCATCATCAGACTTGTTTATGAGGGCTACACACCACTCATTCAAATCTTTAGCTCTGCCTGCCGTGGTTTGAACACACCCTACATTCTAAATCAGCCTTTCTCAACCTTTTCAACACAGAGGAACCTTTGAAATAGTTCTCCAGTCTCAAGGAACCCCTGTTAAAAATTAGAACTTTACAACTCATGATACATAGGGGTGATGGTCAGTGAGATGAATGGTCCTTATACTTGTGGTCATTGGGAAGAATTACCTCCTTAAAGATAGCTAAAAAGACCAATGGTGTCAGTGGGAACTTATCCGAGAGGCAGAAATTACCCAATGCTGAAGGAACCCCTAGTAACCTCTGGAGAAACCCTAGGGTTCCACGGAACCCTGGTTGAGAATTATTAGTCTAAATAATTTGCCTTGCATACAGTGTCTTCCAGACACTTGGTTGACGCCTGCTCCTTCAGGAAGTCTATTTCTAACTCTGCCTTTTTCCTCTTTTTGTTTTCAATATGTAGAGCATGCAGGAAGTGAAAACCAAACACTGCAACTGTCCACATCTCTCCCTTACTAAACCCAAAACTTTCGAGACTACAATCTCGGGTTGCCACCTTTTCTTCAATTCAAATCCGAACACTTTAGCGGTGCACAGCATTTTTTTTTTATAGTATAAACTATACATATATTTTTATATTAAATAACATTTCTAATCATATGGAGTTAAGAACAAGAGTCCCCCTTTACATCAGAGTCCACAGAGTTTCCCTTTTACATCTGAACTTGCAGAGTTCCATTTCACTGTAAGGGAGGGCTCTGCAGACACGGATGTAAGGGAGAACTCTGGGGACTCTAACATAAAGGATCCTCTGGGAACCCTGACTTATGGGGGAACACTGAGAACTCTGATGTACGAAGAGGATTCTGACGTAAGGGGAAACACTGTGGCCTCTGCTGTAAAGGGGAAATCTGATGTAAGGGGTGCTTTGAGAACCCTGATTTGCCTTGGTGTACTCACTCAGAGGCAAGAGAGAGAAGGGAGACTTCAGTCACAGACAGGGATGGATGGTGAGCTCACTCACCCCTTAGCAGTAAGCACCTCTCATCCAGATGTATCTTAGGCTGCTGGACTTCAAATTTCTGGCACCAACTTAATTTCCTATTCTGAAGCACAGCGTCTGCCTCAGTCAAGCTTTAGCGCAAATCCTGGACGAGCCCCCAAATGTTTTGCTTAATGTCTATTAAAGTTTTTGCAGTAAAAGCCAAGGAAGCTTAGACTTCTGTAGTGTGTCAATGTATTTACTAAACAGAAATTCTGCACATACAACTGAACAAAACACAATTTATAGTTACAAAATATGCCTACAACATGCACAAGCCAATTATCCTTTCCAGCAAAAATAAGTGTAGCACTAACCCCCGAAGGAGCTGCTGGTTTTATTCGGGGGCTTATTGTTACCTCTTCTGCTCACCTCTTCATCTTAGGGGGATCCCATGGAAAGTAGCCCAAATGAAGATAGATCAGACACATGGTCCTTTTTTGAAGATTTATTTAGGGGTAACATCAAAGAAAGACACAAGACACAGTCCTTCAATAGAGGGTTAGAGGATAAGGGGAGTTCAGGCACCTAGTAATTGCGGGTTAGAGGTATCAATCAGATCCAGAGGACAAACAGCTCCACAGACTGGATCCAGCAGTCACCGGATAGGCCCCTCTCACTTGACCTAGCAGCCGATGATATGCCAAACAAAGTCTCTGCCACAGACTTGTTAATCGAACTTAGAGATTCTTGAGAGTTTTTAGGAAGAACCACCATACAGTACCAGATTCTTTCAGCCGACCCGGCGATACTGTAATCATATTGATCCGGGATGCGTCCTCAAACTGAGTTTCTGGGCTCTTCCAGAGACACCAGCCTTGCGCTCGGTCCTCTGCTGGAAAAGTCCTCCTCTGGATCCTCCAGCTTTCCTTGGCTTCTCCCCGCAGGCGAGACAGCACAGGACTACCCCTGGAACAGCAGGCCCCAAGACATTCTTGGGCCTACACTCTCAGCTGTAAAGCCTCGGACCAGACAGCTCTGAGGCGCAAGACCATGTGACACAAACCCCAGGCCAGGAGGGCCCTGGAGTTGGGATCAAGGACCCCAGAACACAAGAAAATGGCGTCGGTACCTTAAATACCCTCACCCAGAATGCACAGCAGAGAAACCACAATCACTGAACCATTTCCGAGCAAGAGGCGGTATTCAATGCATACAGCCTGCTGCTGTTCCACACCCACTGACGGTGACAGCGACACCTACGGTCAGGTGGGAATCAGTGCAACCCAACTGGACTCGTACAGAAACCAGAACTTTAGAGAAATTAGTCTGAGCCAAACTACAGCTTCAGATAATTACATTTGAAGAAAAAACAACAGCGTCTGCTGTGGAGCAGGGCTATACATAAGCATGTATAATATGTATTCAATAAGTAAACTAAACTGTTATCTTTGAGATGGAATTATGATGCAATGTCCTTCATGGTTCTTTTCTCAGAGTCCAACATCTTTCTCCAAAGTCCTCCAGCACACGACTTGCCTCTTTGTTTCCCAAATCAACTCTCTTTTGTCTAACCACATGCTTCTTTCAAAATCCTAAGCTCCTCCCCCCAACTTCCTGTATATCATATCCTGTCTTCTGCTTAGCTCCTAAACCAATCCGACTTATTTCCATATCGAAGGGGAAAGCATCGTTTTTAACAGCACATAGTCTTAAAATCAGCTTCATATATTCTAAAGCACTGCGTAAACTGTTGGCGCTATATAAATCCTGTATAATAATATTAGTGTTATAATATCACTACTAATAGCCATGGCAACACACTGGACTAGGTTACTTCTGTCCTGCGCTATACAGTTTTTTCCTTTTTTCTCTCCTTATTGTCACATGACTGGCCAATCAGGCTCCTCTTCTCCTCCTGAATACCCACCCACAGTACCATCGTTCAAGGGAGGAGGCTTTTGCCACGCCTCCTCTTCTCTCGCTGATTGACAGTCACATGCCCACGCTGGCACCGGAAGATTGACAGCCACCACCGGCCAATGGCAGGTGTGCCCTTCAAACAGGGGGCGAGACGGCAACCATGGATGGCCAATCGCATGCAGGGAGGAGAATGGGTACCTATGCATGCGAGGGGGGGGCTGGTCTTGCCTAGGGCGCAAAATGGTCTAGCACAGGCCCTGCATATAATGTAGTGATTTTTTATAATGTAAAGGATCCACATAAAATCATATAAAAACAGCAAATCAAATCCACTTACTATAATGGCCGCCAATTCTACAATTCTAATGCCCGGAAGTGGGGGAGTGACGTTAGTGTGTAATCCAGCCCTAAGACATTACGTGCAAGGGCACATCCTCAGAGGGCATTTTCAGCCAAAAAGCCAAAGGCCACCCAACCATTCCAGATCATAACAATGGAAACAAACTAAAAAAACATAAATTAAATACAAAACCTAGAAAAACTCAGATGACATACTATATCATTATCAGGCACAGGAGGCAGTAAACCTCAAGCATTGGCAAAAAACAAAATCCAAGGTAAAAAAACAAAAAGCAAAAAAACAAGAGACACAATTATTGTCAATCGCTGAACCACTAGGTGGCCATGAGCTTAGCAGGCACCATTTTATTGGAGACCAAAAATATCTGCAGCCATAGAAGGTCGACAGATCTGCAAATTAGTTTTTTCATTGGAATACAATTTATTCTGTGACTTTGATTGAATATAGTATCACAGTTATTAGGACTTTATTGCTTTATATACAGTATGATTAATATACACATATTGTTTTTCAAATATATACAGTATAGATTTGTATAGAGCTGCACATTACTGTTTATATTTAAGTTGGGTTTTGTATGTAGACCTATTGCTAGCTGCCTTCTCTATACCCCTTAGTCCAGACTTCTTTTTTACTATTTGCGTTGTTTTCAATCAGTCACTCCTGACTGGTAGACCTGCACTGAGAGAGAGGTAGTGAAGTGAAGTCCCTATACTGCATTATTATGTAAGACAGATGAGCTTGCCTATGTAATGTGAATATATGGGTGTCCCCATGTACATGGTGTATAGATGGTCTTGTCTATGTAATGAGAATATATGCCCACACTCATGCACATATTGTATATATAGTTATGAACTGTACATAGAAACAAGGCTTTTCAACCCAAGCCTGTGATGATAATGTATGAAATGTCTAATTGAAGAAAAGTTTCATTCCTCTTGTAGCAGCTAATCAATTTCTCCCATAAATCCTCCAACCTACTCCAGAAACAGGAAAGGGAAGTCTAGATTAGTTGCTAAAAGGGAAATACACATACAAAGACCAGTCAGGACAGCAGCCATTTAATTTACCAGCATTCCTTTGGAGTGTGGAAGGAAACCAGAGTACCCAAAGGAAAGCAACATAAGCACTAGGAGAGCATACACACTCAATGCACATAGTATCCTGACATAGATCACTAAAGAAAAAAGTCGGCACTAGGGGTAACATCAATTAACAATTTTCCTTTACTGAAATATCATGCATAACAGCTATAAAACCTCCCACGCGTTTCATCAGCCAGATCGTTTCAGCAGCGATCCACCCAAAAGGGGAATCTCTGCCTGTTTGTTTTTTTGGGGGCAGCAGGTACCTGGGTTTGACAGCTCAGTTTGACGCAGTGACCTGAGCCAAAAGTGGGAGCTTGTACCTGTCAAAACCAGGTACCTACCCCCCCCCCCCCCCAAAGTTTGCCCTCCTCTTCTTCGCCTGCAGTCTTCTGGGACACATGATACGTCCCAGAAGACTACAGGACTATTCACAAGGTACAGCGCAACTCGCACATGCACAGTAGGAAATAGGTTGTGAAGTGGCAAGGTTTCCCTTCTTGTTTTCCTTACTAGAGATGCTAACGCCTGTCCCCAAAGCCAAATCAGATCAGGTGAGGACATTGCAGGATCCCTGGACAGGTAAGTGTCCTTGAATTAAAAGTCAGCTGAAGAAACCTGGAGCTTCTCTTTAATCATGACCATGATTAAGGCCTGATAGCTGAAATGCATTGCAGGTTTTACAGATTTTATACATGATATTTCAATAAAGGAAGGCTGCTAGTGGATGTTACCCCAAGTGCCGATTTTTTCCTCTAGTGATCCATTGTACACAGAGGCATTAGCAGCCTGACAGTCTGAGCACCAGGTGGAGCTGGGAATTTGAGAAGATGAAAGTGCTAATATACCTGTTTCCATTAGGTGTTCTGGCGTAGATTTGACACAGGGACCCCAGTCCTGCAAGGATGAAGTGATAACCACTAAGCCACTGTGGTAACCCATTTTATTTCTAATACTGAGGCCTATATGCTATGAACATGAAAAATGTTTCCATAATATGCCTACTGTTGGTTGTTGAATTGATTCAGAAATAGATAACACTGCCTTAAAAAAAAAGTATTCATATCCCTTGAAATTTTTCGCATGTTACAACCAAAAATATAAATGTATTTTATTGGGATTTTATGTGATAGACCAACACAAAGTGGCACATAATTGTGAAGTGGAAGAAAAATGATGAATGGTTCTCAACATTTATTACAAATAAAATCCCAATACAGTGGAACCTTGGATTACGAGCATAATCCGTACTAGGAGAATGCTTGTAATCCAAAGCACTCGTATATCAAAGCGAGTTTCCCCATAGAAGTCAATGGAAACAAAGATCATTTGTTCCACATTTACTAATATTATATGCAGTACCGCATGTGGCCAGAGGTGGGGGGGGGCACCGGAGAGACAACACTCACAAACCAAGTTTTAATTTAAAAAAATAATAGTTCGTATTGCGAAAAGCTTGTTAACTGCGTTACCTGCAATCCGAGGTATTACTTTATGATACATTTACATTTTTGGTTGTAACATGAAAAAATGTGGAACATTTCAAGGGGTGAATACTTTTTCAAGGCACTGTAGATTCAGACCGAACTTCATAAATTAGGATGTTCCACACCAAATCTGAATTTCATTCTTTTTGGTAGTGTAGAGTCACCAAAGGCTTCTGGGAGAAAGGGACCAAATGCTCCTCTAAAGGCTGATTCTGTGGTATATCTTCTGCCGTTCCTTGAGCATCAATAGCCAAACTGCCAGTGCCATCAGGTCTAACCCCATCTTAGTATCCCTGGTAAAATGTATAAAGTGTCTTGAGCTGTTTCTGGCTCCATCGCCTCATTGGGCTGGGGTTCCAGAAGCTTCTCAAACCATTCTACCCAGTGTTGTTGCATCTGCTGCTTATTAATACACATTTTGGTAGCCTGGTTCATATATACTTTCAAGTCAGAAGTTCCAAATTTGCACAATTTAATAAAAGTTTTGCTGAAGCACAACTGGTCAAACTCTTCAGAAGTTTGCTCCACTCTTGGGCCTACTAGAGACTCTGCCTGGAGTTAGGAAAAGGGACCAGAAATACACCCTTGGGTATGCAGGGGTAGCTGTAACTTCTACACCACCTCTAGTTGCAATTAAAGCAAAGAAAATCAGTATTATGAAAATCCTGGCATACTGTAGAGTTAGCTAGTATGTGGAGCTACACAAAGAAAACTGGAATCAAAACTAAGTGAAGAAATATGGTTTATTATAAACAAAACTAGCTCTAAAAGTACAGAAAAGAAGGGGGGAAATGGGGAAAAAGCAGGGTCAGATGGCAAACAAAGAATAAACAGATGGGAACAGGTAGTATGTTTAAGGCCGATGA
This sequence comes from Lithobates pipiens, assembly GCF_037356315.1. Lineage (NCBI taxonomy): Eukaryota > Metazoa > Chordata > Amphibia > Anura > Ranidae > Lithobates > Lithobates pipiens. The sequence goes on along the minus strand of NW_027507791.1, from coordinate 17,816,252 downwards.
GGTGGAGCTAAATACCTTCCCAGTTGCAATCATCAGGAGGAGACTGCAGCCTTGTTGAGGATTTGTTAAGACAGTTCCCATGCAAAGGCCTACAGTCAAATTCTTCAATAATGGCGGGTTTGAGACTCCCATAACCATCCATCCAGATCACCACTTTTTTAGGTTTTCACTCTTATGGGCCTTCAGGCCATTTTGGGAAACCCTTTGCTCACATACTTATGAGAGGCTTCTCTATTTCCAGTGGTTCCAGGCTTAGTCCACAAGAGATCTGGTACAATACCTAAGAAATGGGGCCCCAAGTTGCTGGTCACGTGCTCCCAGGGGGAACCATCCCTACAACTGCCAAACAAGCAGACCCTCCACTAGACCACCACTTGTTCACAACCAAAGCCAATGTTCATGTCTAAACTCCCCTGTATTGGTGGTAATATTATCTTCTCATAAAGAATAGGGAACCAGTCCAGCACTCCTAGCAGCAGCATGTAGAGTCTTACCAAGCCATGTTTTGCTTACACGTACTGACAGTTCTATTAAAACATTTACTAACTTTTTTTGTACTGCTACACATATTAGGCAAACAGTTATTTGAGTATGTAGATCTCATCTTAAAATATGGTCTTGAGCTCAGTTTATGTCATAGCTTGAACATAGTTTGCCCCAGTGTTGGGCGTTACAGGATGGGTGTTGCTGTACTCAAGAACTTGTCTTGAATTGTTTTTTTTTTCCTTTCATGTAACATCAGACAAGCGTCTCTATCCCAGCTTCTTCCTTGTTTAGGGGATTGATGATATTTCAGTATCCAGTGTGTCCCCTCACCAATTACCAGTGTGTCCCCTCACCAATTACCAACAATACAAATAAATGGCAACCACCCCAACCTATAACCTTGACAATGCAGCAAGCAATCATGGTTCAGGAATTGTATGGTGGTCCTCAGACTGCAGGTAGATGTTCAGGAGGATTAGAACTGAGTGATTCACATGCTTGTTTATTTTACAAATTCTTTTATCCATCTTTGTTGATCCCCCGTCGTTCCTTTTAAGGTGCCATGATTGCTTTTAGACTTTGCTTAGAAAGCCACTTCAAGTAGCAGAGAAACGAAGGTTGGAAAGGAGAAAGAAATGGCTGCACATATAGAACTTTTAATTGCCTTTTAGTTTGCTTCACAAAAATAATCATTGATTAAGCACAAGATGGATGTGTGAAACCCGTCTACGTGACCACAGTTGGGTGTCTCTGGTGTTATCTTTGTGAAACAAAATAAAAAAGGCAATCGGAAGTTCTGGATGTGCAGCCATTTCTTTCTTTTTTCCATGTTTCTCACAGAAGCAGGGCGAGGTTCTGCATGATACTCCAATCATCCTTATCTTTATACACCTGGAGCAGCAGTACTTTTTCTTGTATGCTAGCAGAGAAAGGAAGAACGGTGAAAATTGGTCCAATGTTTCTTCTACAAATAAGCGAGTTCCCGTACACTATTGAAATTTAGAACTGTATAAAAAATATTGGAATGCCGTGCCATCTGAAAGCCTGGATGAAAGCATTTCTCTCCACATTTCTCAGTCGGAATGATTCCATAGACGCCACACTAGACGTTCCGGTTTATTTTTCCGCGTGTGACCCGGCTCATAAAAGACGTTGCATGGAATTTACTGTGAAATGAGGGCACCGCGTGCCTTCAACCTCTGAGGAATAGAGCTTGCTGGCTTTTGTCTCTTTTTACAGGAAAAACGCTTTGCCGCCATGGCCATCCGGTATCTTGCCATTTACTTGTCACTCCGAATCACATTTAATGCGCCCACAGCTTACATCTGACTTTTTACATCTGTTTGCTTACAGTTCCTAGCGGAGATCTGACAGGCACAACGTAGATAAATCAGACTGTCACCGGCGGATCAGAATCATCATATCCTAATGTGAGATATGCCGAATCCCCACAACGGACGGGGAATGGGAGCCGAGGATTAAATCAGAGCAGATGCAAAAAAAGACACAAATTAAGGCAGCTCCGTATTCATTCATATATTATTAATTGTATTTTTGGTTTATCCTCTTGTCACCTGCGTAACATGTATGTGCAGCAGCAAAGAGGATGGGCTTTAACATTTACATGTCGTCCATGGATGGCTAAGGCTCCTAGATGAGTGCCCGAGTCCTGACCAGGTGACCACTGTGACAGCCAATCACAGCACACCATCCAGAAAAAACGGGCTGCACGCCAAAGACATTCAACTCTAGCCAAGGTTTATTGCAACGATAGCACGCCATGCCCCCAACTAGACATGTGCAATTCATTTTGTTGAATTTAGTTTTTTACCGAATTTCGACAAATTCGCTAATTTAGGAAATATCCAAATTTGACAAATTTTTGTGAATATTTGTAAATTCGAAAATTCTGAAATTTGTAAATTCGAAAACCCAAAAATTCAAAAATCTGAAATAATAACTAACCAATAATAAGTTAACTATTACTAAATATTACATTATAGGTATTGGAATTTCCTTTCAAATTTGGCTGTTAGTGAGCGTAACAAATATGAATTTATCTGAAGTTACAAATTATCAGAAATCACAGATATAACAATTTGTTTCTAAACAAATAGAACGTAGTGCATTAATAATAATAAAGACCAAAATTTGGAATACCACTAGTGGTGGATTTTTAAGGCACGTACAGTAAATATCAGATTATAAAGATACAAAAGAGTTTTTTCTATTGAAAAGATTAAGAGAATACATAAAACAAGGAATGCATAAATACACTGGTAATCTCTACATATATAAAAAACCTAAAAAATACAGCGCTGTTCCTATGTAAACTTAATGTGAAGTAATGGAAAAAAAAAAAAAATTGTGAATTATAAACGCAGCAGCAGCTTTAACCGTGAGATACCCACAATTCAAATAATTATTCCCAAATAAGCTGCGCTATACTGATCCGATAAATGCTATGTGAAGCAAATGAGTGAATAAATAAAGCATGAAATCAAAAATATTAACAAAGTGCAGACAGGGAAATGCATATACTAATGTTCAAATATTAGTCCATCATCCCATCAACAAAAAATGTTTTGCTTGTAATCTCCAACGTGTTTTAAACACACCACACCGATATAGGAAAAGTGTCATCAGAGTTTGCAGGAAAAAAAGAGGACTTCCACCACCAACACTACTGCGGCTTACCAGCTACACTGATCCCATCTCAGAGACCAGATATCGCCAAATCAAAAACGCTTCCTCTGAGTCAGGACTGCATGGAGGGTGTATCCTCTTTAAGCGCTTGGTTCAAGTGGTTAGAAGAATCCTACGGCCACACCGCTCATTGCCCAGCACATATAATAACGAAAGGAATCGCCATAGTGTGATATAGTCACGAAATTTAATATAATAAAAAAGATTGCACTTACATCAAGTAGAAAAAACTTTGCTTTGTAAAACAAACAAATTCGCCGGCCGGCTTAGTAACGCTGCCCGTCGCTTCCGGGTCCAGCGTAGATTGCGGTGACGTCGGTACGTCGCTCCTCCCTACCCCGTTTCGTTATAGGTAACGTCTTCCAGGGGCACTGGAAGACGTTACCTATAACGAAACGGCGTAGGGAGGAGCGACGTACCGACGTCACCGCGATCTACGCTGGACCCGGAAGCGACGGGCAGCGTTACTAAGCCGGCCGGCGAATTTGTTTGTTTTACAAAGCAAAGTTTTTTCTACTTGATGTAAGTGCAATCTTTTTTATTATATTAAATTTCGTGACTATATCACACTATGGCGATTCCTTTCGTTATTATATGTGCTGGGCAATGAGCGGTGTGGCCGTAGGATTTTTCTAACCATTGGAATAAGCGGTGTGGCCGTAGGATTCTTCTAACCACTTGAACCAAGCGCTTAAAGAGGATACACCCTCCATGCAGTCCTGACTCAGAAGAAGCGTTTTTGATTTGGCGATATCTGGTCTCTGAGATGGGATCAGTGTAGCTGGTAAGCAGCAGTAGTGTTGGTGGTGGAAGTCCTCTTTTTTCCTGCAAACTCTGATGACACTTTTCCTATATCGGTGTGGTGTGTTTAAAACACGTTGGAGATTACAAGCAAAACATTTTTTGTTGATGGGATGATGGACTAATATTTGAACATTAGTATATGCATTTCCCTGTCTGCACTTTGTTAATATTTTTGATTTCATGCTTTATTTATTCACTCATTTGCTTTACATAGCATTTATCGGATCAGTATAGCGCAGCTTATTTGGGAATAATCTCTACATATACTGGTTACTTGAAATACCCTACGTGTTTTAGAGAGACTGAATCTCCTTCTTCAGGGGTATTGTTAGGGCTGGCTTAGCCATTCCTCCTCTGGGCTGGCCGCTCAGCTGTCGGCTAATTGCCAGCTCTCTTCTCTCTCCACAGTTACCAGCTGTTTCCGATGATGCTCGTCTGGCCTGTCTATTTAAAGTCTTGAAGCTCATTTCTCCATTGCCTTCACGTTTGGTCACATCACTAGGAACCATCTCCTGCTGTTGTTTCAAGACTGGCTTGCTAACATCCTTCCTGGCTTCCATCCTGCTTGCAGTTGCTCTCCTTGGATCCCTGACATCTGGACTGGCTGATTACCCAATCTGGTTTATGAACTTTGGACTGGCTGACTACCCAATCTGGCTACTGGACTCTGGCTTGCTTGACTACGCTTTTTCCTATTTACCTTTTTATTTTTATTAATAAACAAGTGTGATTTGATTGTACTTCTGTCTCTGTCTGTTTCATGGTTCCTGACAGGTATGTACAAGTGTAAAAAATAATCTATTAAAACAGAAAATGAAATATACATTAGAAAAAAGGCATGCATACATAATATATTGTATATACTTCACTGTTGTGATGATCACTTGCATATTCAGAACAGTGTGTTGAATAGACATTCCATCAGGTTTGCAATTAAAAACACAACCAAGAACCAGGGTGCATGTTGCCGATGGCTATTTTACCCCCTTGAAGCCTTCCAATGTGGTTGCTCTGACAGGAAGGGCCGAAAGACCAGCAAGATGTAAAAGAGAGACCAAACCCCTACCATTGATGGGCAATTGGAGCTAAAGGCTCCCAACCCGGGAGAGACACTGGGGCAAAGCAAACGGTCCTAAGTGAAAAAAAGTAGATAAGATAAGGTATATTTTCAAACCCATCACGGGGAGAACAGGGAAAAAAGGAGTCCCCTCCTTTCCCGTGATGTAGAGAGAAAATCCTTCATTGTATAAGAGAGTAACTAAATATATAGATATATATACGTAAAAGAAAGTATATCGTACCTGAGATACAGTAGATAATTCTAAAGATGATCACTCGTAACACTGTTATAAATATACATCTTTTTAGGAGCTGCTCTGATTGCTAACATCATCTTTAGAATTATCTACTGTAGTTTTTCAACAGCTGGAGGGACACTAGTTTGAGATTAAAGGCTGTAATGTAACAAAATAGGTAAAAAGCAAAGGGGGGTGAATACTTTTGCAAGGCACTGTATTTATACCTGTATTATTGATTGCATTCATTTGTGTCTTTAGTATTTGACTGGAGTTTACCATTAATTAGCCAGCACAGCCATATGGAATAGGGGGCTTCAAAACATTAACATCTTGTCAAGCACTTACAAGAAATATGATCAATACGATCAAACTGCTAAGTTGATTTATTTTTATTTTTTCAGCAAGCTTCAGCCATATGGCTATAGAAACATTTTAAGTAAATATATGTTAATTGATTTACCCACAAAATATAACTCTCTTTAGTCACCCCCTTAAATCATATTTTTCCAAACTAAGTAAGTCCAGCTCTTCTAAGATTTTACTGCCTCATATGCCTAGCCTTTAGAGTATGTTTATAAAAACATTGCTGTGTGAATGCTGGGGCATTCGCACAGTCAAAACGAATAATCCCTGCAATGTGTCTAATATGTTTATTTCTTACAATCATCAGCTCCATCTAGTGGCCATAATGCAGTATTTTCCTGAAATAATGCAATGGGGATAATACTGAATTATAGCCACTGGATGGAGCTGGCGATCAAAGGAAGTATACATTACGGGAATTTTTTTTTATTTTTTATTTTTTTTATTTTTTTAAATAGACCCCCCAAAGGTGTCTTTCCATCTTTGAAGCTTGCTCAAACCTCCTCGTCCTTAAAATGGGGTGTCCAAAACTGTTCTCATAGTCTTTTTCCCAATGCACCCCCAAACATTAGGAGCTCTAAAATAGCCAATGTATACAGGCATACCTCACTTTTAAGTACACAATGGGGTTTATTTACTAAAGCTGCAAAGTGAAAAATCAGGCTCACTTCTGCATAGAAACCAATGAGCTTCCAGGTTTTATTACCAAAGCTTAGTTAAACAAGCTGGGGTTGGAAGCTCATTGGTTTCCATACAGAAGTGAGCCTGATTTTGCACTTTCCAGCTTTAGTAAATAAACCCCATTGTGTAGTTAAAAGTGGGGTATGCCTGTATTCTCATTTGCATGCATTTTGCTTCAGCTGCAGGATAAAAACTTGGCGAGAATAAATCCTGAAGGGGTTTTTGGCTTTGTTTGAATTTTCTGGGGTATCAGCCCTGGATCTAGGGTAGGCTGAGGTGGGCTGTGCGATGTAAAGGAACACTCTGATGGGAGACAGTTGATGTAGGAGGACACTCTGATGGGAGACAGTTGATGTAGGAGGACACTCTGATGGGAGACAGTTGATGTAAGAGGACACTCTGATGGGAGACAGTTGATGTAAGAGGACAATCTGATGGGGACAGCTGATGTTATGGGACACTCTGATGGGAGACAGTTGCTGCAGGAGGACAATCTGATAGGGACATTTAATGTAAAGGAAACTCTGATGGTGACAGTTTATGTAAGGGGATGCTCTGATGGGGAAAATTGATGTAAAGGGCACTCTGATGGGAGACAGTGAATGTATGGGAGCATTCTGATGGGGACATTTGAAGAGTATGATCTCATAGAAAACAATTGATTTAAGATGGCACTCTAATGGGGGAGAGTTGATGTAAGAGGACACTCTGATGGGGATATTAATTGTAGGAGAGAACTCTGATGGTGACAGTTAATGCTGGAGGACACACTGGTGGGGGCGCTTGATATACGGGTATAGTCTAAAGGGAGACAGTTGATGTAAGAGGATATTCTGATGGGAACAGTTGATGTAAGTGGACACACTGATGGGGAACAATTGATTTAAGGGAACACTCTGATGGGAGACAGTTGTTGTAAGGGGCACTCTGATGGGAAACAGTTAATGTAGAGGACACTCTGCTGGGGAACAGTTGATGTAAGTGAACACCCTCATTGGGAACAGTTGATGTAAGAGGACAATCTGATGGGGACAGCTGATGTTATGGGACACTGATGGGAGACAAGTGATGCAGGAGGACAATCTGATAGGGACATTTAATGTAAGAGGAAACTCTGATGGTGACGGTTTATGTAAGGGGATGCTCTGATGGGGAAAATTGATGTAAGGGGGCACTCTGATGGGAGACAGTGAATGTATGGGGGCATTTTGATGGGAACATTTGATGTAAGAGTATACACTGATATAAGACAGTTGATGTAAGATGGCACTCTGATGGGGGAGAGTTGATGTAAAAGGACACTCTGAAGGGGACACTTGATGTAAGGGGGCACTCTGATGGGAGACAGTTGATATAAGAGGACACTCTGATGGGGATATTAATTGTAGGAGAAAACTCTGATGGTGACAGTTGATGCTGGAGGAGACTCTGGTGGGGACGCTTGATATACAGGTATATTCTAAAGGGAGACAGTTGATGTAAGAGGATATTCTGATGGGAACAGTTGATGTAAGTGGGCACTCGGATGGGGAACAGTTGATGTAAGGGAACACTCTGATGGGAGACAGTTGATGTAAGGGAGCACTCTGATTCGAGACAGTTGATGTAAGAGGCACTCTGATGGGGAACAGTTGATGTAGAAGGGCAGTCTGATGGGAACACTTGATGTAAGGGGGCACTCTGATGGGAGACAGTTGATGTAAGGGGCTGTAATGGTTATGCAGTGATGTGTGTCTGTCAGGTTACCTTCTCCATGTGTTTCTTAAGAGGCCAGCCATTTCCACCTGGTGGTTTTTATAACCTCTCCTCGAAGCATGGCTCTACCCCAGACCCTATCATGGAACCCTATATTAACCTGTGCACTGCAAGCCACGGTGCTGATCAACCATTGTGTATTCACTGTGTGTTTGCACTTCCGACTCTTACGGAGTGCATCTGTCACCTAGCCTCAAGGTGACCAGACAGGAGGACACTCTGATAAGGGGCAGTTGATGTAAGGGGACACGCTAATGGAAACACTTGATGTAAAGGGACACTATGCAAAGGGACACTCCAGTCAATGTCAACTGTTGAGGTAAGATGCCACTCCTATGGGGAAAATTGGTGCAAGGGGAGTACCCTGATGAGGACAACTGATTTAAGGGGGCATTCTTATGATACTAGTTGGTGTAAGGTGGCCCTTTGATAGAGACCCTGATGTAAGCGGGGGGGAGGCTAATGAGGAATCCAGACTCCAGGAGGGACTCTGATAGGGTTACCTGATATAAGGGGGCACAGGTTCTATTTCATTATTCCAATCTAATTACAGCCTAATACATATTGTCTTTCCCTGATCACTTCTGCACTGCCTCTGCACTACCTACCAGACTCTACTTCTAAGTCGTGATTCGCGCTACATAAGAGCACAAAGTAAATAGAAAATACTCATTCGCTGTACTTGTACATTATGTGACAAACTCACACACACACAGCGTGAATATTATGCCCCCTGACTTTTTTTTTACTGCACCCTCAAATCAGACAGGCTAGATCTGGCCTTGTGGGTTATTAAATGTAGTGGTCAAACTGATATTTTTTTCTTTAACAAAGCTGAACTTCATGGATTTATGTAGCTCTGCCTTTACGTCACCAGAGAAGGTATCCTGGCGAAGCTTCTTTTTTTTTTGCCCAGCTCGCATTTTCCTAATTGAAAAATTTGATGTCGGTGCCCAAGGCGTAGTAATCCAGCTGCAAGGACGATAACCTTTTACAGCAGTCAATTTACAAGGCAGCGCGGTCACTTTACGCAGCATTTTGCGAGATTTGTGTAGCGCTGGAGGTCTTTGTGTTATTAGGCCGTTAAATTATTGACTTATTTTTATCACCCTGTTTATGTCACTAGTGATTACTGATGCTTTAAATTTTGACAGCACAATGAGAGCAGCAGGGGAGCAGCTCAATAATTATAAATTGATGGTGATTCTTAGACACGCGCAGACACCAATATTGACAGCATGCTGGTTACATCGTTCATACACTGGACTCGGGTTGTATTTAGGTCATATAGTATATGACATAAAGAGAGTGAAAATATAAATGTACAATATGTGGTTTGTACACGGAGAGACCTTTCTTTTCTCAAAAAATGAACTCTGAGACTTTTTATTCACATTTCTGTGGTAAAGCAACCATTTTCAGGGTCATACTCTAGGCACTGTGCCCAATCCAGGATGCTTCTTCTGTCATGGACAACCTCACTAACAGAGAAAGATAACAAAAGGAGGGCCAAACCACAAATGCATTGGCTGTTCTTTCAATTATTTGATGGACGATCAAAGTTTCCTCTGACTCGTTTTGTGGTTTGGAGCGCTTCATGTTATCTTTTTCCTTCTGGTTTCTGATTCCGGGTACCCCAGTTAGGGTGACCCCGGGCCTCACAAGGGCCCTTGAACCTCAGAAACTGGTTGCAAATTAAGTAGGTATGAGTTGCTAGACTTTTATTGTCCATTAAAACAGAAGATGTTGGTTGGGCTTGATGACTAGATCTCGGCAGCTCTGCCACAATGCGGGGGACCTTCTAAATTGGAAAATCCAAATGGAATCATTTGCCAAGCGGTTGTCCTAAAGATCCAGAATTATTTATTGTAGATTACAATTTGACAGCATGTAAGATGGTGGCAGAGCAGTTCCTTGGTTGGCTACTAGGTGGCATCGCTTCTTTGGGTATTAAAGGCTGTGTTAGCAGGTAAAAGATGGGAAGTTAGTTGAAGAGACAGTAGCCTATGGCCCCCATAGGACCTGTAAGGGCCTATTCATCTACAATGGGTCCTCACCAGTCAGAGGTGGTGCATTTCAAGAGAAGGGGTACCCATGTACCCAACACCACAGTGATGGTGACCCATTGGCAGGCCAGCTACCCCATACCAAACCACCTTCTATACTCTCCAATTGATCTTGCTCTTCATCCCAGCTCACTACACAGAATCTCCATTTGGTTTTGTACTGCATTTTAACAGCTTTACTTCAACACAACTGATTACCTAACAATCTTTTCTTCATAAAGAGGCATTTGCAACATGGAGACTTAAGGTAAGTTTCAATAGTACAAACAAAAGAGGCACAAAAGAGTGCACTGGATGACGCAAGAGGCTTTGGGCTGCACTTGGGTCATAAGGCTGTGTGAGGACAAAGGTGTCACTGAAGGTCACGAGATGCTCTGGGGTCAGTGGGTGACATAGGATGTTCTGGGGTAAGTGGGTGTCACAGGATGCTGTAGGGTTGCAGGGTGCCAGGGTATGCCCTAGGGTCATGTGGTGGCCCAGGATGATCCAGAGTCATGGGTTGACACAGGATGCTCTGGGTTTAATTGGTGACACAGGATGCTGTAGGGTTGCAGGGTGCCAGGGTATGCCCTAGGGTCATGTGGTGACCGAAGATGATCCAGGGTCACGGGATGACACATGACACTCTGGGGTCATGGGTTGGCATAGTATGCTCTGGGGTAATGGGGTGACACAAGATGCTGAAGGGTCAATGGGTGACACAGGATGCCCTGGGTTCAGTGGGTGGCACAGGATGTTCTGGGTTCAATGGGTGACACAGGATGCTCTGGGGTCATGGGGTGACGCAGGATGCTATAGGCTCATGGGGTGACACAGGATGCTCTGAGGTCATGGAGTAACACAGTATGCTCTGAGGTCATGGAGTGACACAGAATATTCTGGCCTCACTGGGAGACAGTTTGCACTGGTCATAGGGTGACACAGGATGCCTGGGGTTCACTGGATGACACAGAATGCTCTGGGGTCATGGGGTGTCACAGGATGTTTAGGGTCATGGGGTGACACAGGATGAGTTCACGGGGTGACACGGGATGTTCTGGCCTCCCTGAGCCCTTGTACACATGGTCAGAGATTTTGACGGAATGTGTCCTATCGGACTGTTTTGTCGGAAATACCGACTGTGTGTGGTCTCCATCGGACTATTTCCATCGGAATAGCCGACGGACCAACTTTTCCAACTTGCCGGTAAAATTTTCCGACAAAATGCTCTGATCGGATAGGAGTTATCATCTGTAGCCTACACCGACGGACAAAGTGCCACGCATGCTCAGATCAAATTCCTAGACCAAAGCTATTGGCTACTAGCCTGAACATAGTCCCGTCGTAACGAAATAACGTCATCACGTTATGTACAATCGGATTTTCCGACAACTTTGTCAGACCGTGTGTATGCAACCGTTTCGGACAAAATCCGTCGGACAAAATCCGTCGGACAAAATCCAATGGATTTGGTTGTCAGAATGTTCGACCGTGTGTACAAGGGCTCACAGTTTGAGCTGGGGTCATAGAGTGGCACAGAAGCCTCTTGGGATGATTTGGGCTCATTGGATGACATAGCCTGCTCATTGGTTACAGGGTGAGCCAGGATGCTCTAGGGCAGGGGTCTCAAACTTGCGGCCCTCCAGCTGTTGCAAAACTACAAGTCCCATCATGCTTTTGCCTGTGGGAGTCATGCTTATAACTGTTAGCCTTGCAATGCCTCATGGGACTTGTAGTTTTGAAACAGCTGGAGGGCCGCCAGTTTGAGACCCCTGCTCTAGGGTCTTGGAGTGACAGAGGATGGACTGGGGTCACATGGATACACAGAATGTTCTGGGGTTACACGGTGGCATAGGATGATTTGGGGGTCAAGTGTTGACATAGGATACTCCGAAGACCTTGGGTGACAGAGGTTGCTCTGGGGGTCACATGAGAACAGGGGAGGCTTTGGGGTTACTGAATGACACAGGCTGGCAGGAACGGCATGAGGGGTCAAGCAGGAAACAGCACGGGGTGGGGCTCAGATTAAGCACGGCATTGGGTTTCTGGAACGCCGAGACATGTTTTGCTTTGAAACTTAAGGGAAACTGTCTTGTGATTGGCTGTGGTATGGGCATTCTGGATAAAACCCATAAGTGCAGGCAGCTGCGTGTTGGAGAGGGGATCCGAAGCAAATCAAAAAATCCCATTTTCTATAGTGTGAAAAGAGGACAGTTTAAAATCATTTTCAGAAATGAAGAATACAAACTGATTATAATAATTCTGCACAAGCTCCTTATACGGAATCCTTTTACAGCAAACAGCAAATGACAATTTGAATGCAAGCTCTTTCAGTTTATATATATAGTAAAGGTTACAGAATTCCTATCATTTGCATTATCATTACCATTATACTTAGCAATTAGCCCTGCTGACCAGGCATAAGGTCAAGACATATGACAAGACATTATTTAATCTTGCAGATCAGCAAAACTAAAATAAGCAGAGTGTGCTGACTAAAAATGTTATAAAATATATCCTGATGATATTGTTTTAACTTAAAGTAGTGCTCTTCTTCTCTTCTTGAATTGGCTTTATCCATGCAGTGAATAACAATTTAGCTTACTTCCCAACCGTCCTGAGGGACAACACTTTAAAAAACATGCTCGTGCCACAATTTATAACGAGCGTGCATGCATGCCCATGCACAAACAGCAAGACCTGTACAGGTGCTCATGCTGGAATTCGGCTATGTGAGCTGGCTCGATCGACCTGACAGGTGGGCTCATTTACTAGGTGCTGGCCAGATTCTATAATCCCCCCACAAGTGCAAAAATTCCACCTCTGCTCTGCCAAATCGCAATTGGAGAGGATAGTCTTTCTTTCGCTCTATCATTATTCAAAACTTTATTTGAAAGAAAATGAAGATGGACAACCAAAAACACAATTTATACACAGTGGAGTCTTTGTGAACTACATTAAAAAAGAAAAAAGGTTAATCCTCTCGCCCGCGGCTATTTTCTCCGGTGTTTGCTCTGATGTATCAGAAGAAATAAAATGGATCCAATATTTTCTGCATTTTAAATCTTAAGCCTCTTTTCTTTTTTTTTTTTTCTCTCCATCCTTGGCGCCTTAAAATTCCAGGTAATTGTCGGAAAGGTTCTGTGAGAAAATCTCTCCGACAAGTATTTGACAATCCTAGGCCGGCCGCGCTACGGCAGGTACATCGCATCCCCGAGGCCTTTAAGCACCTGAGCTGCAGTCATCATCCGCTTTTAAATGGCTTTCTAGCACGTCTGATGTCTTCGCTAATCTCCAGACGCCGGGGTTTTTATTTTTTTAATTTTTTTCCCCAGCCACCGGTGATAGCGGGCACAAAAATTGTACCAAGTTTAGAAACTATTAAAGTCCACTTTTATACAAACCGATATTCAGGGGAACATCTATTATTCAAAAGTGGGATGAATGCTAAATCTGCTTGAAATTGCCGAGCATATCACACAGCTGAGTCCTCTGGAATACTAACTGGCGGCTTCAATCTCGCAGGAATGCTAATGCCGCGAAGTTATGTGTGTTAGCTGCACTATTAGCTGGTACTCTAAGTTCTAACACCTCTCCTGGGTTCTTCATTACAGGCAGTGACAATGGAAGTGCACATTTAACCATGGCATAATTGAGGAGCGAGAAGAGAGCACAATTTGGAACTCAGCGGAAACACCAGTTCTCCTATACGCTCTAAAATCTCTTTATAAAAAGGTCTCTGTAGCCAAAACTTTTCTGTTTCTGTTTTGCAGGGCTAGAGCCCCCGTTATTTTTTATTTCTAGCCTCCCGACACGATCTTCTGGTAATGTTGTGTAGTGGAGGAGTCACTCTGCTCTAAAACCAGTTCCTGCTCAAACCTAGAGGTAGTGACCTTGCCTAAACATCTTATCATGAGTACTGGCCCCCCAAGGGTATCTTTCCTACTCTCCCGTGCATACAGAAATGTCTGTAGGTTGTACCCATCCTGACTTAACCAGTACCTGTCGACAGTCCTCTGCACACCTGCTTCAACCCTTAGAGCCTTTCTTGCTCCTCCTGTGCCACCTGTCCAGAACCTTCACACTTTTTTGTAGGGCTCCGCCTTGCACCCGAGCCCAGGCCCAAGATCACCCCCCCCCAGACTGTGGAGCTCCCTCAAAGTCCCCAACAGCCTAGTACTCAATCTCCAGTTCTTCCACCCGGCTCAACTCCTACCCCCCCCGCCCAATCTGGGCAGACCCTAGGTATTTAAGGAGGCCTACCCCCTTCCCGAACCAGGTTGGGGATTGTTCAGGGCTCCTTAGAACACCCCAGGCAGCTCCATCACTCCTCTCCTCCTTCTAGAATCCTCTAGAAGAAAGAGAGAGGCCACCAGCTGCCAAACTCTGAGCCACTCCCAGTCCACACAAACCAAAACAAACAGGCCTGCCTAAATTTACCTACTGTACACTCACAAAAAGAATCCTAATCTAGCACCTACCTATGTAGAGGGTGCTATACTCACCCCCCACCAAAATCCAGCTGGTCCCTCAGCTAGGAACATTTAAAAATGGCTCCTGGGCCCAGGAGCAAGGGCATCCCATAAGATAATTTGGAAAGGGGGACGTGAAACAAGTTGGATGGGGAACTGTACAAATAAATCTAAAAATATCATATAAAAAAACGTACAAAAAATATATAAAAAACTCTGGAAAGTATTTACATCTGTACAACATAACAAACACCTACAGGTCCCTGCAGCTAACAGCAACACACAATATACATCTGAGCCAGAGCATCTCTCCCTCGAGAAAGATACTCTGCCCACAGGAAATCTTGATTCCAGCCAGAGGGGATAGACAGCCGTCCCATCCCAAAAGATCCCATGAGGAAAATACAACAACATCCTATACTCAAACCTATCTATACACTGTACAGTCTCTGTTGGGAGGGAGTTAGCATCCTGCCGACAGAAATATCAAAATTCAATCCAAAATACACACATTTTTATACCTGTTTGTTCTGTCAGGAGGGGGTTATGATCTGCCAACAGAAACAGTACGGGGGGAGACATAAAAACAAGGTGACCAGTTCTTCTCCAGGGTTCGGTTTAACGAATATCGACACTCTACAGAAATAACGAATTATCGGAAAAATGAATTAACGCAACAGAACAAATATAACAGAAGGAAATTATGTATTTTACAAATGAAAACGAAACTAAACAAAATTTTCCGTTGTGCACAAGTTTAGTAACTAACCCTTATTAGTGTTTTTCATAAGAGCAAATGTTAGGGTTAGCACTTGGATTAGCGTTAGGGTTAATTTTAAGGTTAGTATAAGGATTGGCATTCGAGTTAGTGTTCTGCCGCATACACACGATCAAATTGTCTGGTGTACTTAGTCCGCCGAAACGCATTTCGGACAATTTGATCGTGTGTGGGCTTCAGCGGACTTTTCCAGCGTAAAGTCCGGCGGGCTTGGGTTTCAGCGGACAATACGTTTGTCAGTATGCTAGTCCGGCGGACTAAGAATGACGCATGCTCAGAAGCAAGTACGAAAAGGAAGCTATTGGCTATTGAACTTCCTTTTTCTAGTCCCGTCGTACGTGCTGTACGTCATCCCGCTAGCAAACGCCAGGCTTTCTGTGTGTCCGTGTGTGGCCAAGTCCGTTCGGTAGAAAGTCCGCCGGACTATCCGCTGGATTGTTTGCCGGAGTAAGTACGGCGGACAATTCGCTCGTGTGTACGTGACATTAGAGATGCCAATTAAGTTAGCTTTAGGGTTAGGGTTAAGATTAAATTTGGGAAGAACTTTAGGATTAAGCTTAGCATTAAAGTTAGTACTAGAGATAGGGTTAGTGGTAAGGTTTAGCATCAGGATAAGTGTCAAAGTTAGCATTAGAGGTAGTTAAGAGTTGGCTTTGTTTATCAACAATGCCATAATTCACTATGCCATTGCTTTCATGGTTTTATAGGGACTTTGTTGGTAAACAAAGCATGTGACTTTTTTCATCCCAAGTGCACTTTAGCAGTCTGCTATTTTTTTATTTTTTTTTATAATAAAAATCATGTAATACTTACCTCCTCTGTGAAGGGGTTTTGCACAGAGCAGTCTGGATCCTCCTCTTCTCAGGTCCCACGCCGGTGCTCCTGGCCCCTCCCTCCTGCTGGGTGCTCCCGAGCTGTGCATCTGTGTGTGCCCATTCACACACTGAGTTGAAGCTTGACCCCGCCCTCTCCTTCTCTTGATTGGCTCACTGGCTGTGATTGACAATGCTGCCAACAGTCAATCAGGAGTGCTAGTCCCCAGAGAAGAAAGGCTCTCATGGACATGGATAGAGATGGGGCTCAGGTAAGTATTGGGGATGGCTGCTGCACACAGAATGTTTTGTACCTTCATGCATAGAATGAAACCTTGTGCCTTTACAACCACTTTAACCACGTAAATACTTGCCCCCTTAATGCCCAGGCTATTTTTGCGATACGGCACTGCAACAGTTTAACTGAAAATTGTACGGTTGTGTGACATTGTACCCAAACAAAATTGATCTTTTTTCCCCACAAATAGAGCTTTCTTTTGGTGGTATTTGATCACCTCTGTGGTTTTGTTTTTTTCCGCTATAAACAAAAAAAGAGCGACAATTTTGAAAAAAAAACAAGAATTTTGACTTTTTGCTATAATAAATATCCAAAAAGTATAAAAACGAATTTCTTCTTTAGTTTAGGCCAATATGAATTATAATGATGATCTATGAATATTTTTGCAAAAAAGAAAAATGCAATAAGCATATATTGATTGATTGGTGCAAAAGTTATAGCGTCTACAAAATAGGGGATAGATTTATGGCATTTTTATAATTTTTTTTTTTTTTTACTAGTAATAGCGGTGATCAACGATTTTTAGCGGGACTGTGACATTTTGGTGGACAGATTGGGCATCTTTGACACTTTTTTTGGAGCATTGACATTTATATAGAGATTGGAGCTAAAAGTAGCCACTGATTACTGTATAAATGACACTGACAGGGAAGGGATTAACACTAGGCAGCGATCAAGGGGTTAAATGCATAGCTCCCAACTGTCCCTGATTTGGAGCAATGTCCCTCTGTCCCTCATTCCTCCTCATTTGTCCCTCATTTTGATCTGATCTATATAATTGTATATAAAATTCACTTTTTACCTTTCAAAAAGTGTTTCCCAGTGCTAAACCTTTCATCCAATTTCTAAATTGATGCATTTGTACATTTTAAAAGCCAATATAAAGGAATAGTAGTGGTAAAAAAATGTTTTGGGGTTAATTCTCCTTTAACCACTACAATACAGGGCACTTTCACCCCCTTCCTTCCCAGCCCAATTTTCAGCTTTCAGCGCTCTCGCTCTTTCAGTGACAATTGCGCGGTCATGCTACACTGTACCCAAATGAAATTGTTATCATTTTTTTCGCACAAATAGAGCTTTATTTTGGTGTTATTTATTCACGACTCCGTTTTTTTTTTTTTTACGATATAAGCGCAAAAATAGCGGAAATTTGGAAAAAAAACTATATTTTCTTTTTTCTATTTGAAAAGAAATCCAATAAAATCAAATTTTGTCATAAATTTAAGCCAAAATGTATTCTGCTACATGTTTTTGGTAAAAAAAATTCCGTTAAGTGTATAATAATTGGTTTGTGTGATCACGGACATATGTACGCAAATGATCATGTACATATGTGTGCAGGTGATCACGTACATATGTGTGCAGATAATCATTGGGACATGTGATTTTAGTGGGACATATGTGGGGGACATGTTTTTATTATTAGGGACATGTGTTTTTATTATTTGGGGACATGTATGTTTTGGGGACATGTGTGTTTTGGGGACATATGTGGGGACTGTGTTTGTACTGTGTGGTGTGTTGTGTGTGTACACTACACTGATGATCAGTGAGTAAAAAGCTGTAAAAAGCAGCCCATACTCACTGATCATCAGCCGGCTGCAGCGATCTGCTCTCTTCTCCTCAGCGGTGACTTCCGTGTGAGGAGAGGAGAGCCGATTGCCTAGCAACCGGCTGTTTGTTTACATCACATGACGGCCGTGATTGGACACGGCCGTCATGTGATCAGGAGGGCCAATCACAGAGCCCTCCTGCCGATCTGAGATGTGCCGTGTCCGGGTGACACGAGCACATCGGGATCGCGCCGCTGCGCGGGCGCGCGCGCGCGCGATCCCGCTGCTCCTGAATGACGTTCCCAAACGTCCTATCAGGAGCAGGCGGCTCCCACCCGGCCGTATATACGCATTGGCCGGGTGGGAAGTGGTTAAGGGGGTGTGGCAGGGAGGCGTGTCCTATGCCTACATACGTTTGTTAGTAGGGGTCCCTCATTCCCATCTTAAAATGTTGGGATGTATGTAAATTTGTTCCCTGGGATTTCTATCTGTGGGGGGGGACTGACTGACTGGAGGAGGAGAGAGTGATCAGGAACAGCAGATCTCTCTCTACTCCCCTGACAGAATGGGGATCTTTTTGTTTACATACACAGATCCCTGTTCTGGCTCTCTGCATAGCTCCCAATTGTCCCTGATTTCGAGGGACTGACCCTGATTTGGAGCAATGTCCCTCTGTCCCTCTTTCCTCCTCATTTGTCCCTGATTTTGGTCTGATCTATATAATTGTATATAAAATACACTTTTTATCTTTCAAAAAGTGTTTCCCAGTGCTAAACTTTTCATCTGATTTCCAAATTGCTGCATTTTTACATTTTAAAAGCCAATATAAAGGAATAGTAGTGGTAAAAAAAAAGTCCTTGTGGTTTTAATTAACTTTTTTTCGGTCAATCTTCCTTTAAGAGGGTGCGTCTGGGGGGGGGGGGGGGGTGTCCCATGCCTACATACGTTTGCAAGTAGGTGTCTCTCATTCCCATCTCAAAATGTTGGGAGATGTATATCTGGAGCGATCGCAGGTGGATGGAGGACATCGCGGCCGCCGGGCCCACGCGCATCGGCTCCGGCGTCCCCCTATCGCTCTTAAAGTGCCCGACGTACACCTACGGTGATTCGCGCAGTCGTGCCGACCTGCTGCAGTATAATGACGGCGGCTGGTCGTCAAGTGGTTAAGTAAAGGCAAATTAAATTTCAGCAAAATCCCTCTGTTCATCCCTTCTAAAGACATTTTTTTTTTCAATTGCTCAGGAATACATCTCAGGGATGGTTTGATCCCACACAATGGTTGAGATCATTATTATTATTATCATACAGGTTTTATATAGCGCCAACAGTTTGCGCAGCGCTTAACAAAATGAAAGCAGACATTACATTTACATTACAATTTGGTAGATCATCAAATGAAACCTATCAAAATAAAAATAAACAACATAAAATAAAAAGCTAATATGAAATAAAACGGAATAAATAAAACATATAAAAATAACAAGAGCAGCCGTTTTACACCCTTCATGCTGGAGAAGCGAATACGCCGCGCTCTCCTGTTCTGTGACCGTTTAGTAAAAAGGAAAAATGCAATTTGTGGGAAATCGTAGCAGAGCCGAGACGCAAAAACTTTGATGTAGAAGAGTTGCAGAAGGAGCTGTTGTGTGGTCCCCGGCAGCCTGGGCTGATCTGGAACAAATTAGCCTCCGCTGTAAACAGTAGGTTGGTCTGATATTGTAGGCGGAATGGAGGTGAGAATGTCCAGGCAACGGAATGTAACATATAATTCGAATAACGAGGAGCTCGAGTTACATTGTACTCCGGAGAACAACTTAATGTTTTATGGAACAAAACGCTTGCCCTGTAATTCTTACGCGACAGTTGCGTACCGGGATTAGGCAGACATCCTGGAAATATTTTAAATTGCAAATACTGTCAACATTAAAAAACATTTTTTTTTAAATGTCAGTATAGAGAGGACATTTTTTTTTTAATTCACTAAAAAATAACTAAAATGAAATAAAACGCTCTAAAAAATAACTAAAATTAAATATAACTCCCTAAAAATAAACTAAAATGAAATAAAACTCTCTAAAATTAACAAAAATTTGCTGAAAAACATCTAAAATTAAATACTGTATTTATTGGCATATAACACGCACGTTTTCACCTCAAAAATCGTGTGAGAATCTCCTGTTTACTTGGCGGCCTCTGTAATAAGAAGTCCCGTCTCCTGGGCCGCTACCACTGTTCTGTCTATCATAGAAAATTCTCATTGTATGTAATCTGTCGGCGCGCTTGTCCTGCCCCCGCCCCCTCTAGGCTGTAGATGGCTGACTGATGGCAATGGTGATGCTGCTGCATTGATGGCAATAGTGAGCTGCTGCATTAATGTCAATGGTGTGGCTGCTGAAATTATGGCAATGGTGAGACTGTTGCATTCATGGCAATGGTGAGGCTGCTGCATTCATGGCAATGGGGAGGCTGCTGCATTCATGGCAATGGGGAAGCTGCTGCATTCATGGCATTTGACAAGGCTGCTGCATCAATGGCAATGGTGAGGCTGCTGCATTGATGGCAATGGTAACACTGCTGCATTGATGGCAATGGTGAGGCTGTTACATTAATGTCAATGGTGAGGCTGCTACATTAATGTCAATGGTATGGCTGCTGCATTGATGGCACTTGTGAGGCTGCATTGATGTGGACTGATGAGGCTGCATTGATGGCACTTGTGAGTCTGCAGATGGGCATTTATTAGGCTGCATTGATGTGGCATGATGAGGCTGCATTGATGGCAATGGTGAGGCTGTTGCATTGAAGGCAATGGTGAGGTAACTGCATTAATGTCAATGGTGAGGCTGTTGCATTGAAGGCAATGGTGAGGCTACTGCATTAATGTCAATGGTGAGGCTGTTGCATTGAAGGCAATGGTGAGGCTGTGTCAGAGAAGGGTTCTTTCCAGCCACATCAGCCGCATCCCTGCGTCATGTGCGGCAGAATTTCGCTCTAGTGCACGCGCATTCGTGGCCTGATAGAACGGCGTCCGCGTTTGCGCAATAGTGCACGTCTGACATGATGCCCTGGCGGGGCTATTTAAAATGGCTCTGGCGCTCAAACAGGTTGCTGGGTTGTCTTCAGCTTCCCGTTTGTATCTGCTTCCTGTTTTCTGCATTTGATTACCCGTTGTGACCCGGACTGTTCCCGACTACTCTCCTATTCTCCTGGACCTGACCCTCGGCCTGCTTAATGGACTTGCCTTGTCTCTGGTGTTTGACCCTCTGCCTGTGACCCGGATTTACCTGCTCTCTCCAGTGTTTGACCCTCGGCCTGTGACCTGGATATGCCTGCCTTCTCCAGTGTTTGACCCTCGGACTTACCTTGTACCTCCTGTATCTGATCCTCAACCAGTTCCGGAATTCCTGCTAAACCTGGTTCACCTCAACAGCCATCTCCTAAGGAACTCTACGCTAGTCCTATCCTACCTGCTGGTGGCCTGTGCCTCTTCGTGCCACCCACTTCCTGTACCACCTCCATGGGTGGGCTTAGTCACAAGGGCGCGCTTAGTCGCAAGGGCGAACCGCTCTCGGCAGCTCGGCCTCGGTAAATACTCACCTGACAGGCTACTGCATTGATGGCAGTGGTGAGGCTGCTGCATTGATGGCAATGGTGAGGCTTCTGCATTGATGGCAATGGTGAGGCTGCTGCATTAATGGGACTTGTGAGGCTGCAGATGGGCATTGATCAGGCTGCATTGATGTGGAGTGATGAGGCTGCATTGATGGCAATGGTGAGGCTGCTGCATTGATGGCAATGGTGAGGCTGCTGCATTGATGGCAATGGTGAGGCTGCTGCATTAATGGCACTTGTGAGGCTGCATTGATGTGGACTGATGAGGCTGCATTGATGGGAACTGATGAGGCTGCATTGATGGCAATGGTGAGGCTGCAGATGGGCACTGACCCTTATTTTGCTTCAAAGTTTCTTATTTAAAATTTAAGGTTTTTTTCCTGAAACTTCCCTCTTAAAATGAATGTGTGTGTCATACGCCGATAAATACGGTAAATTCCCCTTTTTTCAATCCTGTAGAGAGCTTTGGTCAGTTGAATGTTACCTAAGCATGGAGTGCCCAGATCAATAAGCTGAGAGCCCAACAAAATATTGGTGTTCATTCAGCTTTGTTCAGTTCATGTTTTTAAACCTTTAACATATATTTAAATGTTTCTAATTGAAAAAAGCACAAAATAAAAAAAATATAAAAATCAATTTAATTTGTAAAATAACTTTTCAATGCTTTGTACCATTGCTGACAGTGGAAGTGTAAACAAAAAAAGTTGCGGTAGGTATTGGTAATTGGTATCGGTGAGTACTAAAAAAAATAAAAAATAAAAAAAGGAGCCCAATATAACTTAATGGTAATTTTTTTACATTTCTTTACACATTGCATTATTTTTCATTACATTTCTGTAAATTTGATTGAAGCAATATTATGTCTTATTTTATTGCCATCTTGATAACCTAATGTTCAGGGGTTGTAAATCTTTTCAAATAAAAAAGTTCTTCAAAATCGTGATCTTTATTCTAAACAAAAAAATTGTGATTCCCATTTTAGCCAGAATCATACAGCTCTACTAGACAGTGAAAACAGAAGCAGTGCAGTGATGAGCTCATCTCTTTGCCAATTCTTCTCTTTCCTCCTATCAGCATTAATTTGTCAGCACATAAACTGATTGGCTTCTTGTGCTGCTTCTCCCTCTTCCAGTCTTTGCTCTGCTGTGCAGGAGCTACTGTTACCAGACCAAATTCAGCTGTTCATGACTGCATTTAAAAAGTGAATTTAATGATCTAATAATGATTACCGAGCCGCCTTCATGTGTGTTTCCTGGAGTTCATCTTCAACCGTTCCACAGAGAGCGGGATACAGATACATTTATTTTAGATGAAATAGCTTGCAGCTTGTAAAAGGGAAAAGAATCAAAGTTTTAATCACGTCGGACCCAAATGCCCCGCATGCAGCAAAACTTCCTTCTGTACTTTCTCTGATCTCCCGAAACATGCTGGACTAGAAATAGAAAGAAGGGGGAGGGGTAATAAGGAAGGAGTCAGGCCACAAATAGAGGCTCTGTCTTCTTTCCTATAATCTGGAAGTATTTGGTGTCGGGTCAGTGCACTCAGAGCCGCTATTTTATTTATTTTATTTTAGAGTTCGCTGAAGCCGGTAGGTTGAATTATCCACAATGTAAAAGTTTCGTAATCCAGTGAAACCAAAACACCTCTAGGCCAATCACAATCTTTTTAAACATCTCAAAAGATAAATATTGTCTTTACTCAAGTTACATTTAAATTTTTTGCTAGAAAATTACTTAGAACCCCCAAACATTATATATATATATATATATATATATATATATATATATATATATATACCATATTTTTCGCTCCATAAGACGCACCTGACCATAAATATTCTGAACCAAATGGTGTACTAAAATATTTTCCAGTGCCCATGAAATGCAGAGTGACCATTACCATAGAAATGCAGAGTGACCATTACCATAGAAAGTATTGGCAGGGTATTGCAGAGTATTGGCTGGATATGGCAGAGTATTGGCAGGGTATGACAGAGTATTGGCAGGGTATGGCAGAGTATTGGCAGGGTATGGCAGAGTATTGGCAGGGTATTGCAGAGTATTGGCAGGGTATGACAGAGTATTGGCAGGGTATCGCAGAGTATTGGCAGGGTATGACAGAGTATTGGCAGGGTATAGCAGAGTATTGGCAGGGTATTGCAGAATATTGGCAGGGTATTGCAGAGTATTAGCAGGGTATGGCAGAGTATTGGCAGGGTATGGCAGAGTATTGGCAGGATATGGCAGAGTATTGGTAGGGTATGACAGAGTATTGGCAGGGTATCGCAGAGTATTGGCAGGGTATGACAGAGTATTGGCAGGGTATAGCAGAGTATTGGCAGGGTATTGCAGAATATTGGCAGGGTATTGCAGAGTATTAGCAGGGTATGGCAGAGTATTGGCAGGGTATGGCAGAGTATTGGCAGGATATGGCAGAGTATTGGTAGGGTATGGCAGAGTATTGGCAGGATATGGCAGAGTATTGCAGAGTATTGGCAGGGTATCACAGAGTATTGGCAGGGTATCACAGAGTATATAGCTGGGTATGGCAGAGTATTGGCAGGGTATGGCAGAGTATTGGCACTGCAGAGTATTGGCAGGGTATGACAGAGTATTGGCAGGGTATTGCAGAGTATTGGCAGGGTATGACAGAGTATTGGCAGGGTATGGCAGAGTATTGGCAGGGTATGGCATAGTATTGGTAGGGTATTGCAGAATATTGGCAGGGTATTGCAGAGTATTGGCAGGGTATTGCAGAGTATTGGCAGAGTATTGGCAGGGTATTGCAGAATATTGGCAGGGTATGGCAGAGTATTGGCAGGGTATGGCAGAGTATTGGCAGGATATGGCACAGTACTGCAGAGTATTGGCAAGGTATTGCATTTTTTTGCAGGGTATGGCAAAGTATTGGCAGGGTATGGAGGGATGGCTGTGACTGCACTTGTCACAGAGCAGCGCTGTGGGCACTACAGATGCAGCCCACAGCGCTGCTGCCATCCGATTTCTCCCCTCCACTGTACAGATCTGTACACAGAGGGAAGAGGGGAACTGGCATCATCATGACGCCGGTTTGTTTACAAGTGATCGCTCTGCCGTGGGAGCGCGATCGCGGGTTATCCTGCTTCACATCATATGACGTCCAGCCAGGAAAACTGCTATATGGCAGGCGGGAAATGGTTAACCACTTCAATACCAGCCACTTTCACCCTTTTCCTGCCCAGGCCAGTTTTCAGCTTTCAGCGCTGTCACACTTTGAATGACAATTGCGCGGTCATACAACACTGTACCCAAATTACATTTTTATAATTTTTTCAAACAAATAGGTTTAATAGTTTGTTTTTGCAAGGAGGTAATTTTTCTCCTTCACTGATGGGCACTGTTGAAAGAGAGCCTTGACTGACATGGCCAGTTACCGGACAAAGGAATGATTGGTAGAAACATGGAGGATGGGATGGGCCTGAGCTCAGGGAACGTGTGCCCCCCCCCCCCAGAGAATTCTGGGTAATCGGATGGAAGCGCTGCCCAATCTCCAGCCCCCTTTTTCATCTGTTATGGTATGTCACAGCTTGCTGTGGTTTTTTGACCTTGCCAGGATTTAAAGTTGTTGTAATGGACTATGCCCTTGGTGAAAAGTTGGAAGCAGGTTGTCTGTCCAGCACTTATGGTAAGTAAAGGCCCCACACGCCCTTTTGGAATTGAGTGCTCACAGTACGACTGTGACTGGCACTGGTTAAATGTGTTCACATGTTACGTGTTGGAATTTAATAAAGCTGTGACCTTGCCCTATCCAAACCCAATTGTCGTGTTTTTTTAATGGGGTAAAAGGGGAAGGGTGGTGGAGGATTTGATCCCATTGTGTTAAATGAAATTGGACCTAGGCCCATTGCGCCTCAGCAGTTATTGGCACTGATAAGGCGGCACTGACTGGCACTGATGAGGCCACACTGGTGGGCACTAATGAGGAGGCACCAATGAAGCTGCCCTGATGGACGTCCCCAAAGCCCCTCCCATCCTCTGGATCTCACTACCCCAATCTTTCCGGTTACCTCCTACTCTGTCCACTTTTAAGTGATCCCTGAAAACTCATCTCTTCAGGGAAGCCTATCCTGCTTTCAGCTAACAACTGTATCTTCTACTAGCTCGCAGGGTCCTCCTAATTCTCTTGTATTGAATTGTATTGTGGCTGTATTGTCTCCCTTTATATTGTAAATTGCTGCACAAGCTGTTGGCGCTATATAAAACCCGTATAATAATAATAATAATGATGATGATGGGCACTGATAGACGGCACTGATAATCTGTTGGAGCTGCACTGATAATCAGTGTGGATGTCCCTTTCACACAAGAAAGTTCCTCTCCTCTCTGCTCGCTGTCAGCGTGAGGAAAGGAATGCAGATAACTGTTTATATTGTGATCAGCTGTGATTGGTGATTGGACACAGCTGATTGTGTGGTAAAGGGCCACTGTGATTGGGCCTTTACCCCGATTCGTAATCAGATGGGTCCCAAGGACACATCGACCACAGAGCGTGCCGCCCATGCCCATGCACTGATGCGATCACGGGAGGACGTCATATGATGTCCTTCCAGAACTGGACGATCATGCTGTAGCTGACTAGCCATCAATCAGCAATAGCCCGGTCTGGAAGTGGTTAATTTTATTTTATTTTTCTGGGCAAAATCACAGAGCTTAATGTGATTGTAAACCCTTCCATATACCCAGTGAAGTAAATGGCCTCAGTGATACACAGAGATGAAACAAATCCTGCTACATAAGTTGTACTTGTTTATCTAAAGCCATGTTTTCCCCTACATACATTCAAAGTGTAGAATTTCACACAGGGTCTCTCAGCTCTGAAAAGCAATGGTCGGAGAGCTGACGTTAAATCAGTGAGGAGATCTCTGAGAGCTGATTGGAGGGAAGGGACACACCCTCCCAGTACACAGGAACAGAGTTGAGGGTATCAATCAAGGGCTGTATGTTGGAGCTCCCTCCCCTGTCACTCTTTTTCTCTTGGTGTCAGGAAGACTTGTCAGAAGTGACTCAAGCTGATAGCAGATGAAGGAGGCAGCAGACAGAATTGACACTTAGTGCTTTCGATTGAGACACGTACACACTATACTGTAGAGAAGAGATATGCAATTAGCGGACCTCCAGCTGTTGCAGAACTACAACTCCCATGAGGCATAGTAAGACTAGGATAGCTGATGGGACTTTGTTTTGCAACATCTGGAGGTCCACTAATTGCATATCCCGGTTGTAGAGGGATATGCTTTGTTCATGTTTTATCCCTGAGGTTTACAATCTTGTTTAGACATGTGTGGGGGGGGGGGGGGGGGGTGTTAAAAACTGCACAGTTGAGCTGTGTTTTTAGCCACCCCTGAATCAGCAAAGGTAGCGGACGGGGGTATTTTCTTGCCATGGCCACAAGGCTCTGCTTCGCACACGCAGCAAAAACTATTGCTTTGGTGGCCAGTAAGCTGGCCAAACAAGCCAGACAAGTTCCTCCAACCCAAACTAGTTCATCCATGTCTTTATGGACCTTGCTTTATGCACTGGTCCAAATCATTTGGTGGAGGGTTGATTATGGTGTGGGGTTGTTTTTGAGGGGTTGGGCTTGGCCCCTTAGTTCCAGTGAAGGGAAATTTTAAGGCATCAGCATACCAAGACATTTTGGACAATTTCATGCTCCCAACTTTGTGGCAACAGTTTGGGGATGGCGCCTTTCTCTTCCAACATGACTGCACACCAGAGCACAAAGCAAGGTCCATAAAGACATGGATGAGCGAGTTTGGGGTGGAGGAATTTGACTGGCCCACACAGAGTCCTGACCTCAACCCGATAGAACACAATTGGGATGAATTAGAGCGGAGACTGTGAGCCAGACCTTTTGGTTCAACATCAATGCCTGACCTCACAAATGTGCTTCTGGAAGAATGATCAAACATTCCCATAGACACACTCCTAAACCTTGTGGACAGCCTTCCCAGAAGAGTTGAAGCTGTTATAGCTGCAAAGAGTGGGCCAACGCAATATTGAACCCTATGGACTAAGACTGGGATGCCATTAAAGTTCATGTACTGTACGTTTAAAGACAGGCATCCCAATACTTTTGACAATATAGTGTATATGAGACTCACATCTGGGATACAGGTCTGGTACAGATGAAGGGAATCCATGATTGCTGTTGCATGTAGACATGACGTGACTGCAAGGAGGATGGAGGAGATCAGTGGAACTGAGCTGTAACAAAGACAGAAAAAGGGATTTTTATCTAAAAAAAAATGCTAATTTTTTTGTATGGCCCAGAGTGCATACAGCAAACCAAAGCCCACCTAGTTGGGGATTGAGGAGAAGAAGATCCTATGTACTGTAGGGGTGCTCTGCACACCATTACCTGATCTCAGGGCCATTTAACCAAACAAGCAAAATTTTCAGATTCCAGTTGACACTTTTAATATGCTTTGCGCTAGACATCATTTAAGAATATAGATCACCGAAAACATAAAAAATCTGTTGAAAGCGACTGCTGGAACATTACCATGGCAACGCTCCTCGCTGAATAAATTCCAAGATTAAAAACACACCACCATAACGACATTAAAGAAAAACTCTGGGCACATAAAAAAAAAAGTGCTGCTTTGCATTCATTCAAGTCATGATGACTTGAGATCCATCTTCATATAGGCTTCCCGTAAAAGAAAGCACACCAGAAATGAAGCTGAGATTGGGAGGTTCTGCACATTGATGTTTAACCTGAAGTTTAGCCCCCCCCATATCAATATACTAATAAAAATCTTTTCAAAGACTTCTGTTCAGGCCTCCTGCTGTCCAGGTCTTCCCACACTAGCCAGGGTGTCTCCAGGGTGAGACTGAAGGGTGGTGAAGATCCACTTCTTCCTTCTTCAACTCCAGACCTGAGGTAGAGTCCCCTTCCCAGGCCTCACAACATCAACCTCAGCACTCCATCTTCCACCCCGACAAACAACCCCTGCTGGCCAGGCTTTTCAATATTTATGGGCCAGTTTTGGCACCCTGCCAGGCCTCCTGCATGGAAATTGGTTTAACTCCCATCAACATTAAGACCCTGCCTCCTTACCTCCGCACACTAGTTTCTATGGACCTCCAGAGCCAGGGGGAGGCGATAGAGGCCTGGTCAGTAGAGCCTTCTAGCCTGACCTCAAGCTGAACTCACAGCAAATGCAGACTCACACAAACTACTATGAGTAAATTTGCCTCACCACACTGTACATTGCAGGGTTCTACATCTATATAAAACCTATCCATATTATACAACTCAGTTTGGGTTCTTCCCTGATAGTCGTGTTTGTGCCTGTACAGGAAACCTTGCTAGTCCCCTTAGTAGAACCTCACTATATGTAGGAGCAATATGTCCCCTTATTTGAACCTCACTATATGTAGGAGCAATATGTCCCCTTAGTAGAACCTCACTATATGTAGGAGCAATATGTCCCCTTAGTTGAACCTCACTATATGTAGGAGCAATATGTCCCCTTAGTAGAACCTCACTATATGTAGGAGCAATATGTCCCCTTAGTTGAACCTCACTATATGTAGGAGCAATATGTCCCCTTAGTTGAACCTCACTATATGTAGGAGCAATATGTCCCCTTAGTTGAACCTCACTATATGTAGGAGCAATATGTCTCCTTAGTAGAACCTCACTATATGTAGGAGCAATATGTCCCCTTAGTCGAACCTCACTATATGTAGGAGTAGGGATGAGCTTTGTGTTCGAGTCGAACGTACGTTCGACTCGAACATTGGCTGTTCGGCCGTTCGGCGAATTCCGAACGTTTGGGCCGTTCGCGTCAAAATTCGAGTGACGCGGGCGCGGACCACAATGCACTGCGGTGGCGCAGTGCATTGCTGCCCCATGATTGGCCAAGCATGCACTGTGACCCCGCATGCTTGGCCAATCGCAGCGCCGGCAGCGAGGAGAGCCATGATTGGCCACAGGCATCTTCAGGCTGTGTAGTGCACGCCCCACACTATATAAGGCCGCCTTTGAGGCGGCCTCCTGTAGTGTGTTACTTAGCATCTGAAGCAGTGGGTGTTCTGTGTACCTTCAACACAGTACACACCAATCGTTTTTGGCTGATTTCCTATCTTGCTGCTGTGTAGTGGTTGTTGTCTGTGCCCTGACTGCAGTATACACCACTATATTCACCTCACCTATATAGCTAGTGATCTAGCTTTAACCACTTAACTGCCCATTGCCGATTAACGGCTTCAGGGCGGTTGTTTAACTCTGAGAGGCCGTTAATTAACGGCCTCCCAGAATTCTGCTCTCACGTGCCCCGAGGTGCGCGCACTCGAGAGCATCCGTGACCGCCGGGTCCACAGGACCCGGCGCATCACGGATCACGGTAAACGGCCGCTCATAGCGGCCGTTTACCACGTGATTGCTCCGTCAAATGATGGAGTGATCACTTGGAAACAAACCGGCGTCATGTTATGACGCCGGTTCCTCCCTCCCCTCTCTGTACCGATCGGTACAGCGGAGGGGAAAGAGATCGGTGTCAGCAGCGATGTGGGCTGCATCTGCAGTGCCCACATCGCTGCTCACTGAATTTAACCCCTCAATTCCCTGCCAATACTCTGCAATACCAGTGCATACTCTGCAGTACCCTGCCATTACTCTGCAGTACCCCGCCATTACTCTGCAGTACCCCGCCATTACTCTGCAGTACCCTGCCATTACTCTGCAGTACCCTGCCATTACTCTGCAGTACCCCCCATTACTCTGCAGTAACCCCCATTACTCTGCAGTAACCCCCATTACTCTGCAGTACCCCCCAATACTCTGCAGTACCCGCCATTACTCTGCAGTACATAAATTGCCATACCCAGCCATACTCAGAGATACCCAGCCATACTCGGTGATACCCTGAAATACCCAGCCATAGACGCCCCCCACCCCTCACCGCCCTCCGGTGCTTCTACCAACTCGCCAGTACGATCAAAGCCAGAATCTTTTTTTTATTTTTTATTTCAGGCTTCCCAGCCTAGAGGTGAGATGTGGGGTCATATTGACCCCCCAGATTTCACTGTAAAGAGGACCTGTCACCCCATATTCCTATTACAAGGGATGTTTACATTTCTTGTAATAGGAATAAAAGTGATCAAAAATATATTTTTGGGGAAAAAAATGTCAAACTAAAATAAATAAAGTAAAATGAACAATAAAAAAATAAAATAAAAATTAAAGCGCCCATGTCCCCATGTGCTCGCATGTGCCACACATGTGAAGTATCGCCGAGAATGTTAGAGCGAGAGCAATAATTCTAGTCCTAGACCTCCTCTGCAACTCAAAACATGTAACCAGTAAAAAAAAATTTAAAGCGTCGCCTATGGGGATTTTTTAAGTAGCGACGTTTGGCGCCATTCCACGGGCATGTGCAATTTTGAAGAGTGACATGTTTGATATCTATTTACTCAGCATAACTTCATCTTTCACTTTATGCAAACATTGGGCTAACAAGTGGTTAATAATAGAGCTTGCAGTCAGTAGTGTTAGGAGATAGTGCGTGCTGTCTGCGTGCTCTGTACCCAGTACATACCTATAATATAGGGCAGGCCCCTACTTTCAAACATCCAACTTACAAACATCTCCTACTTGCAAACGCAAGGAGACAGCAGCAAGTGAGATGAAAAAAGATGGACGACAAAACAAATTATACAGGGGTGATAACCCTTCCCTATGTTATCCAAAAAGCTTAAAAATAGTTTTTTTGACTGGAGCTACACTTTAAAAATGTACCGGTTGAAAATGACAAACAGATTCAACTTAACACAACAAACCTACACAGTCCCTGTCTTGTTTGCACCGCCTGTATACTGCTGTTCTGAGTATATAGGGCCTGGGGGCCACACGCATTTCCTTTTTTTAATATGGGTACGGGGTTCCCCTTAATATGCGTACAAGACCCAAATAGGCTGGTAATGGGCAGGGAGGGCTACCCATGCCATGTTTCTCAATGATTTTCAACCATATTGCAGGAACCAGATATAACATTAAAACCGCAAGCAGTTTTAAATGGTGTTATTTCCGTTTAATGTCATTTTGTGCAGGGACTGTTCTAAACACGGGAAACACGTGGCACTTCACAGGCATACTACAGACACCCCCCAGGCACCATATTTAAAGGAATATTTCACTTTTTTTTTTTCACTTTAATCGTCATTAAAATCAGTGCTCCCGCCAAAACGGCAGTTTTTAAAACTTTTTTTTGCAGTGACCCATGTCCCCTGAGGCAGGAGGCAGGTCCCCAAACCCTTTTTAGGACACTATCTTGCATATTAGCCGTTAAAATTAGCACTTTCCATTTCGAACGTTCGAGTCCCATAGACTTCAATGGGGTTCTAACGTTCGTACCGAACGCGGGGGTCGTTCGCAAGTTCTGGTGCGAACCGAACCGGGGGGTGTTCGGCTCATCCCTATGTAGGAGCAATATGTCCCCTTAGTTGAACCTCACTATATGTAGGAGCAGGGCTCGAGTCCTGCGGGAACGCATGGGAACGGCGTTCCCGTACTATTCCCACAGCGGGAACGCCGTTCCCATTAGCTGCCTGAGGGCTGAGGCTATGCAGCGCGTAGTTCGCCGCCACTCCTCAGCCGCCGAGTGACTGGTTGCTAGGCAGAGGCCGCTCCGCATCTAGCAACCGGTCACATGACTTCGGCCGTGCACGTGGGCACGCACTGGCGCGAGTCAGTGGGCAGGCTGACACACGCTGCGCGCCTGCTTGGATACGGAGTTCCGGACTGTCCCCCCCCTCCTCCCCTCTACCCAGTGCCAGTCAGTCCTGGCCTCCTGGGGCCACACGCTGCACTTTTCCAGGTTACTTCTCCCCGGAGAACAGAAGGGAAGAGAATACCAGGTTAGTCACTAGTGTGTAAGTTGCACTCTGCAATACCCTGCCAATACTCATCAATACTCTGCAATACCCTGCCAATACTCATCAATACTCTGCAATACCCTATCAGTATCAATACTCTGCAATACTCTGCGAATACTCTGCAATACCCTATCAATACTCTGCAATACCCTGCCAATACTCTGCAATACCCTGTCAATACTCTGCAATACCCTGCCAATACTCTGCACTACCCTATCAATACTCTGCAATACCCCGCCAATGCTCTGCAATACATACCCTGCCAATACTCTGCAATACCCTGCCAATACTCTGCAATACCCTATCAATACTCTGCAATACCCTGCCAATACTCTGCAATACATACCCTATCAATACTCTGCAATACCCTGCCAATACTCTGCAATAAATACCCTATCAATACTCTGCAATACCCTGCCAATACTCTGCAATACATACCCTGCCAATACTCTGCAATACCCTGCCAATACTCTGCAATACCCTATCAATACTCTGCAATACCCTGCCAATACATACCCTGCCAATACTCTGCAATACCCTGCCAATACTCTGCAATACCCTATCAGTATCAATACTCTGCAATACTCTGCGAATACTCTGCAATACCCTATCAATACTCTGCAATACCCTGCCAATACTCTGCAATACCCTGCCAATACTCTGCAATACGCAATACCCTGCCAATACTCTGCAATACCCTATCAGTATCAATACTCTGCAATACTCTGCGAATACTCTGCAATACCCTATCAATACTCTGCAATACCCTATCAATACTCTGCAATACCCTGCCAATACTCTGCAATACCCTGCCAATACTCTGCAATACCCTATCAATACTCTGCAATACCCTGCCAATACTCATCAATACTCTGCAATACCCTGCAATACCCTATCAGTATCAATACTCTGCAATACTCTGCGAATACTCTGCAATACCCTATCAATACTCTGCAATACCCTGCCAATACTCTGCAATACCCTATCAATACTCTGCAATACCCTGCCAATACTCTGCAATACCCTATCAATACTCTGCAATACCCTGCCAATACTCTGCAATACCCTGCCAATACTCTTCACTACCCTATCAATACTCTTCACTACCCTATCAATACTCTGCACTACCCTATCAATACTCTGCAATACCCCGCCAATGCTCTGCAATACATACCCCGCCAATGCTCTGCAATACATACCCTGCCAATACTCTGCAATACCCTGCCAATACTCTGCAATACCCTATCAATACTCTGCAATACCCTGCCAATACTCTGCAATACATACCCTATCAATACTCTGCAATACCCTGCCAATACTCTGCAATAAATACCCTATCAATACTCTGCAATACCCTGCCAATACTCTGCAATACATACCCTGCCAATACTCTGCAATACCCTGCCAATACTCTGCAATACCCTATCAATACTCTGCAATACCCTGCCAATACATACCCTGCCAATACTCTGCAATACCCTGCCAATAGTCTGCAATACCCTGCCAATACTCTGCAATACCCTATCAATACTCTACAATACATACCCTGCCAATACTCTGCAATACATACCCTGCCAATACTCTGCAATACCCTATCAATACTCTGCAATACCCTGCCAATACATACCCTGCCAATACTCTACAATACTCTGCCAATACTCTACAATACATACCCCGCAAATACTCTGCAATAACCTGCCAATACTCTGCAATACCCTGCCGATGCTCTGCAATACTCTGCCAATACATACCCTGCCAATACTCTGCAATACCCTGCCAATACTCTGCAATACTCTGCCAATACTCTTCAATACATACCCTGCCAATACTCTGCAATACCCTGCCAATACACTGCAATACCCTATCAATACTCTGCAATACCCTGCCAATACACTGCAATACCCTATCAATACTCTGCAATACCCTGCCAATACTCTTCAATACTCTGCCAATACTTATTCCTGTTTGTGGGATATTTTCTAATGGGCTGTGTAACAGAATTTGGAACAGGGTGTATTTGTGGTAGAAATTCCCTGCGAGGGAAAGATCATCACCCATTGTGTTGATTGTTTTGTTTGACACGTTATTTTGTTTTTGTAAACTGGCACTTTACAATAAATGTTGTACTGTATTTTCTGTGAAGTATATATGCATATGAGCGTACCTTTTTTTTTTTTTTTTTTTGGTGGGGGAATGGATCTTGGGTGGGAGTTCCCACACTTTTTTTCCCAGGACTTGACCCCTGTGTAGGAGCAATATGTACCCTTAGTAGAACCTCACTATATGTAGGAGCAATATGTCCCCTTAGTTGAACCTCACTATATGTAGGAGCAATATGTCCCCTTAGTAGAACCTCACTATATGTAGGAGCAATATGTCCCCTTAGTAGAACCTCACTATATGTAGGAACAATATGTCCCCTTAGTAGAACCTCACTATATGTAGGAGCAATATGTCCCCTTAGTAGAACCTCACTATATGTAGGAACAATATGTCCCCTTAGTTGAACCTCACAATATGTATATATGCATATGAGCGTACCTTTTTTTTTTTTTTTTTTGGTGGGGGAATGGATCTTGGGTGGGAGTTCCCACACTTTTTTTCCCAGGACTTGACCCCTGTGTAGGAGCAATATGTACCCTTAGTAGAACCTCACTATATGTAGGAGCAATATGTCCCCTTAGTTGAACCTCACTATATGTAGGAGCAATATGTCCCCTTAGTAGAACCTCACTATATGTAGGAGCAATATGTCCCCTTAGTAGAACCTCACTATATGTAGGAACAATATGTCCCCTTAGTTGAACCTCACTATATGTAGGAACAATATGTCCCCTTAGTTGAACCTCACTATATGTAGGAGCACAAATTATTTATCTCGGGATTTAGCAGACACATGGTGGTGCCATTGGTTTTTATTGCCCCCCAGTACAATATCTAACTGTTTTTTGCTGTTTTATTGAGGGAAAACAACTTGGATGGGAAAGAGGGGTTATGGCATGCCCAAAGTGACTTGGTAGAACAACTTGAGGGCGAACGTCCTTCACTATATACATAAAAATGCAGATCCTGGGCTGTACTCCCTCCAGACTGATATCATTCTCTGATGGATTAGTAGCAATGTTTCATCTCTTCGGGAGCTCTATGTCCCCTTGGTGAAACCAGCAAAGTATCAACTGTATGCAGAGCACTGTGTTCCCTTAGTAGAACTTTACTATTCACTATATTGTAAAAAGTATTTGGACGCCTAGGGTTGTCACCTTTTCTTCAAGTCAAACCCGAACACTTCAGCTTCGCACAGAAATTTTATTCATAGTATGCATAGATAAACTATGCATAGATGTTGCTATTAAATAACATTTCTAATCATATGAAGTTAATCACACAAGTCCCCCTTTACCTCAGAGTCCACAGGGTTCCTCTTTACATCAGAGTCCACAGAGTTCCCCCTTTTCATCAGAGTCCACAGAGTTCCCCTTTTACATTTGAACTCGCAGAGTTCCATTTCACTGTAAGGAGGGACTCTGCAGACTCTGATGTAAGGGAGAACTCTGGGGACTCTAACATAAGGGATGCTCTGGTGTACGGAGAGAACTCTGATGTAATGAGGAACACTGTGGCCTCTGGTGTAAAGGGGAGCTCTTATGTAATGAGTGCTCTGAGAACCCTGATTTACTAACTTAGAGGCAGGACAGAGAAGGGAAGAGACTTAGTCCGGTCTGAATATTGTGTTTGGGTCTCAGACAGTCTGCAACCTGGACGCATGATTCCAAACCCGACCTGTCCAAGTTAATCCCGAACAGGTGGCAACCCTAGGGACACCTGACACACACATGAACTTTAATGGTATCTCAGTCTTATTTCATAGGGTTCAATATTGAGTTGGTCCACCCTTTGCAGCTATACCAGCTTCGGATCTTCTGGGAAGGCCACCCACAAGGTTTAGGAGTGTGTCTATGGGAATGTTTGACCATTCTTCCAGAAGAGCATTTGTGAGGTCAGGCACTGATGTTGGGTAAGAAGGCCTGGCTCTAATTCATCCCAAAGGTGTTCTATCGGGTTGAGATCTAAACGTTGTTTTGTGCGCTGGTCTAAAATCATTTGGTGGAGGGGGGATTTTGGTGTGGGGTTGTTTTTGAGGGGTTGGGCTTGGCCCCTTAGTTCCAGTGAAGGGAACTCTTAAGACATCAGCATACCAAGACATTTTGGACAATTTCATGCTCCCAACTTTGTGAGAACAGTTTGGGGATGGCCCCTTCCTGTTCTAACATGACTGTGCACCAGTGCACAAAGCAAGGTCCATAAAGACATGGATGAGCGAGTTTAGGGTGGAGAAAGTTGGCTGGCCTACACAAAGTCCTGACCTCAACCCGATAGAACACCTTTGAGATCAAATACAGCGGAGACTACGAGCCAGGCTTTTATTGTCCACATCAGTGCCTGTCCTTACAAATGCGTTTCTGGAAGAATGGTCAAACATTCCCACATACACACTCCTAAACCTTGTGGACAGCCTTCCCAGAAGAGTTGAAGCTGTTATAGCTGCAAAGGTTGGGCCAACTGAATATTAAACCCTACGGATTAAGAC
The DNA here is from genome assembly GCF_037356315.1 of Lithobates pipiens. Taxonomy (NCBI): domain Eukaryota; kingdom Metazoa; phylum Chordata; class Amphibia; order Anura; family Ranidae; genus Lithobates; species Lithobates pipiens. Next base: position 17,779,085 of record NW_027507791.1, on the reverse strand, counting down.
TGGAATGGCATTAAAGTTCATGTGTGTGTAATGGAGGTGTCCCAATACTTTTGGTAATATAGTGTATAAAGCATAGGTAATGGCACACTGCGTGGGTTTGTTTCGCCATCGGCCTTGCACTATATTTGCAAACGTTTTTTAATAGAACTTAGGAGGACGATTTTATTGGGTTCCGTTTCCTAGCTGAATGCAGAGAAGAGCTTTACTGTTGTTATCCCTTCCATGAACCCTCCCACCGCGCACTTTTCCTGTTATAAACTGATTGAGCGCTCACCGCTTTGTCTGTTTACTGAACTGAATGAACGTGATTTGTCAAGCTGGGATTGTTGTGTGTCCGTGTGCGATGTGCGGCTTCATTGGCCAATGATGCCTCCCGTGAACCAGGATAGATGGGGGTCATTCTCCTCTGCCAGCCTCTGTCTCTTCAACCTACGCGGACGGATTAGGTGACATTTCACATGCACGGTCTGTTGCCCCCACTGCCGCTGTCACCTGTCCGTTATTCTCCGCTCTGTCTAATGAGCGGCGCTGCCGCCCCTTGCAGGATTTTAATTAAATGTGACATGTTATTATAAGCATGTGACACGGTAATGCGGCATTTCTATATGTGCCGTTTGACAGGTGAATTTCAGCGCAGCTACGAGAACATTTGCAGGATTTTGTTATGGTTGCGTGGCCTCATGGGGGGGTTGGGGGGCTCCTGGCTGAGCGTGAAGGGGCGGTGCTTTTTACAGCTCAAGTACTCTCATACTCTCGTCACATATAGTGATTTTAAAATAAAAAAAATTAAAAATACAAAAGATAAAAAATAAAAACAAATGTAAAAAATAAAAATAAAATAAAATTTGAATTAAATTAAAGTTAAAATAAAATACATAAATAATATGATGCTTTAAAGCGCTGCCCAAACTCTTGGCACTATATAAATCCTGTATAATAACAATAATAATATAATATTTACAATTGATACAAATGCTACACAAGTCATGTCGTAATTTAAAGGGTAACTCCACTTTCGTGAGGAAAAAAAAGAGTAAATTAAAAAAATAAAAATAATAATACAGCATATACAATTGCGACTCGCCATTTGACAGGTGAACGTCAGTGCAGCTAAGAGAACATTGGCAGGATTTTGTTATGGTTGCATGGCCTCATAGTGGGGTCGGGAGGCTCCTGGCTGGGCGTGAAGGGGCGGCGCTTTTTACAGCTCAGGTACTCTCAATAAGCCTTAGATAGTGTTTTAAAATAAAAACTTAAAGTAAAAAACTTAAAAAAATTAAAAATTAAAAAATTAAAATAACATAAAATTGTAATTAAATTAAATTAAAGTAAAAATAAAATAAATAAATAATATGATGCTGTAAAGAGCTGCACAAACTGTTGGCACTATATAAATCTTGTATTATAATAATAATAATAATAATATTATAACATTTACAATTCATACAAATTCTACACAAGCCATGTCGTAAGTTTAAAGGGTAACTCCACTTTCCTGAGAAAAAAGACGTGGTGCCTTGCTGGGGCCTTTCCCTGCACAGCTGTCCTCCTACTGAAGTCTCGGAGTCTGCCAATTGAATCTACAACTATTTAAGGGTGTACTGGACCTAGCCCTCTTTCCCTCTAAAATATAAACAGGACTGTTAAGAGAACTAAAACCTCTTTTACATCTAAGAAGTGTCTGGCGTCCAATAACTTTGTCCAACTTGCACCCACTATGCCTCACAACCCACCACATACAGAAGGATGCCAGCAATCTCTGGTCAGGAAAGTTCTTATTAGACTGGACAAGGCCAGAGACCTTGTTACATTACAAAAGGTGACTGGCGCCCAATCTTTTCACCTTGCAGCACACCCACTATGCCTAGTAACCTGCAGCATGAGGAGCAATGACAGTTCTCTCGGGCTCTAGGGGTCACCATCATGCCCTTGGAAGTTGGGGAGACCGCTACAGATACAAGATAAGCAAGATAATGCAAGGACTTCCTTTCTTGTCTTTGGGAAGGTAAGAGTAGCACCATTCCTCCCTGAGAGGCCTGGACTTTGCACTAGGGGAAAAAAGTGCAGGTCTTGCCATACTCTTCCTTTGGGGGTGGGGGTCTTGGTTGTTGAACTTTGTTTTTGGGCTGTGTTTGTTATAACATGTACTGCCATTGCTGAAGCATGGTTGATATAATAGAAATTTATTTCTTTCATTAATTGAAGCCCTTAAAAAGTTTTGACAGTGACAGTCTGGACTTTGCCTTATTCCTCTGACTAAAGGGAATGTCCCCTGGGTAGTGGCCTTGTTCCCCATTACATAGGACTTCCACCACCAAAGCCAAGCTGTAAAGCCTTAAGAGGTTGTATACCACCCCTTTCCAGGCCAGTTTGCCAGCAGTGTGTGCAAGCATGGGTAGCTTACTTCCTATGCTGAATGGAACCCTAGTGCCCCCACATCATATAACTTCTTTTGCTCATGGGCACTACCCAAGCCAGGCTCTAAAGGCTTAAGAGGTTGTAGACTGCCCCATTGCAAACCAGGTTGCCAGCAGGGTATCCAAGCATGAGTAGCTTAGCCTCTACTGTGAAAGAAACCCTGGTAGCCCCACATTATAGGACTTCCTTGGTCTATGGGCACCGCCCAAGCCAGGCTTAAGAAGTTTTAGACTGCCCCAGCCTAAACCAGGTTAACAGAAAGGTGTCCAAAGATGGGAAGCTTAGCCCATACTTTGAACAGAACTTCATTGGCCCCATGACATAAGACTTCCTTGGCCCATAGGCACCACCAAAGCCGGGCTGTAAAGGCTTAAGAGGTTGTAGACTGGCCAAGCCCAAGCCAGGTTGACAGAAGGGTGTTCAAGGATGGGTAACTTACTTCCTACTTTGAACAGAACCCCAGTGGCCCCATGACATAAGACTTCCTTGGCCCATGGACACCACCAAAGACTGGCTGTCAAGGCTTAAGAGGTTGTAGACTGCCTTAGCTCAAACCAGGTTGCCAGCAGGGTGTCCAAGTATGCATAGCTTAGTTCCTATATTACACAGAACTCTGGTTTTCTCACGTCATGGGACTTCCTTGGCCCATGGGCAACACCTAATACAGGCTCTAAAGGGTTAAGAGGCTGTAGACTTTCCTACTACATAACAGTAGCATTCCACCAAGGGACAGCCTGCTTGAGCCCCAGCTTTGCTATATGCATATTGCACAGGTCCCAAAGTTTGGGTCTCCTAGGTGCCTAAGGGATAATTTTTGATTGGGGAGAGGTACACTTAAGCCATTTGTAAAAACAGGTTCCCTTTAATGTCAGAACATCGACAACAGTGCTTTGTCTCCATGATATACCCGGGAGCTTGTGTAGCTCATTGAGTTTCACTTGTATCGCTATCATTTTCATATTCCGCAGAACAGTTTTCCAGTGGGTAACGACACTGAGATTTTGATTAAATAGATCAGGAAGATATAATCACCCCTTGTGTTTTCTTAAACTTAATTATATCTCCGCCTGAGGGAAAATCTAAAGAGAAAGGAAAAAAAAAATGTTTCATGGAAACTAAAAAACAGGCAGCCAGGCATCCAGGAGAGGCTGGTACCGGGGCTCGGTGTAATTCTCTAATCGCTTCGATCATTATAATTAAGTCAAGGTGATGAGCACGGCGCTAATTCATGTGCTGTGCCACACACGTGCTAATTAACCCAGAGAAATACTAATTACTTTTCATCAATACAGCACAATAAAAAGTAACGACAGGAATGTTTTGCTTTCTTAATAATAAGCCCAACAGGCGCCAACTTTTCCAGCAGGCGCTGGGAGGTGTTTGGGCTCCTTAGTGGACAGTTTCATAAAAAATGCAATAATAAGCAAAAAGGGCAAAAGGCGCGGGAGCGTTGCCTCGTCTGGCACCCGAGGCATCTCACAGCACCCCGATCATTAAAAAAAATGCAGGGGAAATCTCAGAACTTTAGATCTCAGAACTTTAGATTCTTTAAGTTTGTTTAACCAGTTGAAGACTAGGCATTTTGTGGCACTTTTTGTTTTTTTGCTAGAAAATTAGTTAAAACCCCCTAACATTATATAAAAAAAAAAAATATATATATATATATATATATATATATATATATATATATATATATATATATATATATATATTATTATTTTTTTTTAAAGCAGAGGTCCTAGAGAATAAATTGGGGGGTTTTGCATTTTTTTATGTCACACGGTATTTGCGCAGCAGTTTTTCAAATGCAGTTTTTGGGAAAAAAAATACAAATTTAAAAATTTGAATGCAATTTGAATGCAAAAAAAAAAACACAGTACCCAATTTTTTTCTAAAATATAAAAGATGATATCACGCCGAGTAAATAGGTACCAAACATGTCACGCTTTAAAATTGTGCACGTCACCCACAATGGTGACAAACTAACTGAATTTTACTATTAGGGATGAGCCGAACACCCCCCGGTTCGGTTCGCACCAGAACTTTCGAACGGACCCCACGTTCGTTACGAACGTTAGAACCCCATTGAAGTCTATGGGACTCGAACGTTCGAAATGGAAAGCGCTAATTTTAACGGCTAATATGCAAGATATTGTCCTAAAAAGGGTTTGGGGACCTGACTCCTGCCTCAGGGGACATGGGTCAATGCAAAATTTTTTTTTAAAAATGGCCGTTTTGGCGGGAGCACTGATTTTAATGACGATTAAAGTGAAAAAAAAAAAAAGTGAAATATTCCTTTAAATATGGTGCCTGGGGGGTGTCTGTAGTATGCCTGTGAAGTGCCACGTGTTTCCCGTGTTTAGAACAGTCCCTGCACAAAATGACATTAAACGGAAATAACACCATTTAAAACTGCTTGCGGTTTTAATGTTATATCTGGTTCCTGCAATATGGTTGAAAATCATTGAGAAAAATGGCATGGGTAGCCCTCCCTGCCCATTACCAGCCTATTTGGGTCTTGTACGCATATTAAGGGGAACCCTGTACCCATATTAAAAAAAGGAAATGCGTGTGGCCCCCAGGCCCTATATACTCAGAACAGCAGTATACAGGCGGTGCAAACAAGACAGAGACTGTGTAGGTTTGTTGTGTTAAGTTGAATCTGTTTGTAATTTTCAACTAGTACATTTTTAAAGTGTAGCTCCAGTCAAAAAAACTATTTTTAAGCTTTTTGGAAAACATAGGGAAGGGTTATCACCCCTGTATAATTTGTTTTGTCGTCCATCTTTTTTCATCTCACTTGCTGCTGTCTCCTTGCGTTTGCAAGTAGGAGATGTTTGTAAGTTGGATGTTTGAAAGTAGGGGCCTGCCCTATATGCTCTGCAGAAATGGCGGAACAAGGTGTTGGTTTTGCCACAACATTGTAAGCCCTCAAAGTGACTCTTGGTGGGCGCTGGAGCGCCCTGCTGTGAACGATTATATCAAGAATTGTAATTACATGCCATTGTTGAACAGTGGTAGAAAAATTGACCTTTGGTGGTTGTGGTGCTGGTGCCACAACACTATAAGTCCTCACCGTTACTCTGGGTGGGCACAGGAAGGGGCCCTCCTGTGAAATATTATATCAAGAATTGTAATTACATGTCCCTGTTAAACAGGGGCAGAAAAATTTGGCCTTAGGCACTGCTACTGGTGCCACCACACTGCAACCTCTTCCATATACTCTAGTTTTTTTGCTGGAATTAGCCCTGCTGCAAAGCATTGCATCAAAAATTGTACTTAAACGCCCCTGTAAAACAGGGGCAGAAAAATTGGGCCTTAGGCACTGGTGCTGGTGCCACCACACTGCAACCTCTGCCATATACTCTAGTTTTATTGCAGGAATTAGCCCTGCTGCAAAGCATTGCATCAAAAATTGTAATTAAACGCCCTGTTAAACAGGGGCAGAAAAATTGGGCCCTTAGGCACTGGTGCTGGTGCCACCACACTGCAACCTCTGCCATATACTCTAGTTTTATTGCAGGAATTAGCCCTGCTGCAAAGCATTGCATCAAAAATTGTAATTAAACGCCCCTGTTAAACAGGGGCAGAAAAATTGGTCTGCAGGCATCACCCAGAACCAAAAATGTTCTTCCAACATATCAGCGGAGGAGGAAGAGGATAGACAATCAACATAACAGGACAGTCACTCAGCATCAGCATAGGCAGTCTTGAAGGGATGTGGTATTTCAAAAAAAATTATTCTGTTACATCAGCTTCAGGTGCTTGGTAGCTGTGGGTGATCCAAGACTGATTCATCTTGATGAAGGTCAGTCGATCAACTGATTCGGTGGACAGGCGCACCCTGTGATCGGTAACAAAGCCACCAGCAGCACTGAAGGTGCGTTCCGAAGAACGCTGGATGCAGGACAGGCCAGTAGCTCAATTGCATACTGTGCAAGCTCTGGTCAGTGATCCATCCTCAAGACCCAGTAAGCCCAGAGGATTTTCGGTGGGAAAGGTGTCCAAGTCTGACCTTGCCCCTAGGTATTCCTGCACCATGTAAATTAGACGCTGGCGATGGGTGCTGGAACCAATCATACCTTGGGGCTGCGGACTAAAAAATTGTCTGAAAGCATCAGTCAGACGGCCACCTTCTCCACCGCTCCTTCTGACCGATGCCTCAGCAACACGTTGTCCAGGACCAGGAGTTTGTAACCTCCCAGTCTCTGGGAACGCGTTGCACAGAGCTTTCTGCAAGGCCTCCCGGAGATGTCTCATGCTCTGCTCCCTCTGCGATGGCAAGATAAGGTCGGCAACCTTACCCTTGTACCGTGGATCAAGGAGAGTGGCCAGCCAGTAATGGTCCCTCTCCTTGATCGGAAGAATACGAGGATCCTTCCGCAGGCTTTGCAGGATCAGGGAGGCCATGCAGCGTAGGTTAGCTGAGGTATTCGGTCCGGAGTCCTCTGGGTCACTAAGGACAACATGATCCGCAGCTACCTCCTCCCAGCCACGTACAAGTCCACGTGTTTCTTGGGACTGTAAATCATCCCTATAAGACTGCTGCTGCTGCTGCTGATGCTGATGCTGAGTGCCAGCCTCCACCTCCATGCTGACACAATCATCCTCCTCCTCCTCTTCCTCCTCCTCATCCTCTTCCTGTGTGATGGGTGGCACAGCAGGAACACTGTCTGGATAAAGGGGGCCTTGAGAGGCAAGGAAGTCCTCCTCTTCCTGCCTCTGTTCTGCCTCAAGTGCCCTGTCCATTATTCCACGCAGCGTATGCTCCAAGAGGTGGACAAGAGGTACAGTGTCACTGATGCATGCACTGTCACTGCTCACCATCCTTGTGGCCTCCTCAAACGGTGACAGGACAGTGCATGCATCTCTGATCATGCCCCACTGGCATGGTGAGAAAAAACCAAGCTCCCCTGACCCTGTCCTGGTGCCGTAGTCGCACAGGTACTCATTGATGGCCCTCTGCTGCGTGTGCAGCTGCTGCAGCATGGCCAATGTTGAGTTCCATCTGGTGGGCATGTCACATATAAGGCGGTTCTTGGGCAGGTTCAACTCCTTTTGGAGCTCAGCCAGCCGAGCACAAGCATTAAATGATCGGCGGAAATGCATACAGACTTTCCTGGCCTGCTTCAGGACATCATGTAAGCCGGGGTACCTGCCCAAGAATCGCTGCACCACCAGGTTAAGGACGTGAGCTACACAGGGCACATGGGTCAGTTGTCCCTGTCGGAGGGCGGAGAGGAGGTTTGTGCCATTGTCGCAAACCACCATTCCTGGCTTAAGCTGGCGTGGCGTCAACCACCTCTCGGCCTGCCCCTGCAGAGCTGACAAAACATCCGCCCCAGTGTGGCTCCTGTCCCCCAAACAAACGAGCGCAAGCACGGCATGGCATTGTTTTGCCTGCGTACTTGCGTAGCCCCTGGAACGCCTACGGAGCAACGCTGGTTCTGAGGACAGAGCACTGGAAGAGGCCATGGATGAAGAAGAAGAGGAGGGGGTGGAGGAGAGAGGTGTGTCACAACCAATAGTAGCATTTTGGAGGCGTGGTGGCGGAACAACCTCCAACACTACTGCACCTTGTCCTGCATCCTTCCCAGCAGCCAGAAGAGTGACCCAATGGGCCGTGAAAGACAGGTAACGTCCCTGTCCATGCCTGACCATGAGTCAGCGGTAATATGCACCTTACCGCTGACCGCCCTGTCCAGCGAGGCAAGGACATTGCCTTCCACATGCCGGTAGAATCGCCTTCCGTGAGAAAAAGTGGCGTTTGGGGACCTGCCACTGAGGAACCGCACATTGTACAAACTCACGGAAGGGGGCCGAGTCTACCAACTGAAAAGGCAGCAGTTGAAGTGCTAGCAATTTAGCCAAGCTAGCATTCAACCGCTGGGCATGTGGATGGCTGGGGAGTAAACTTCTTCCACCGGTCCAGCAGCTGGGGCAGGGACATTTACCTGCTATAATCGGACGTGGGTGTACCACTAGCAGAGTTCCCGGAAGCACTTGGCTGTGACACACCTAATTCTACACCTTCATTCCTCTCAGAGCAGGTTTCAGAGAGGACTGAAGGTCTAGTGGGGTTGGAGATGCCAGCTGATGAGGAGCAAGGAGAGGTCCGCTTTGTTATTTGGTGTTGGTCTTTGAGGTACGCTTGCCAACGAGCTGCATGGCAGGTCAACATATGTCTGGTCAAGCATGTGGTGCCCAAGCGGCTGATGTTTTGGCCACGTGAGATACGCTTGAGACATATGTTGCAAATAGCAGCGGTGCGATCTGATGCACTCGTCTCAAAAAAGGCCCACACCAAAGAACTTTTAGAATAATGCGCAGAGGAAGCGCTCTGCGCAGGCGGAGCTCTGCGGTGTGATTCAGTCGGTGTGCTGCCCCTAAGCTGGCCCCCGGAGGGCATCCTGCCTCATTGGACATGTGCCTCCTCCTCCTCCTCCTCCTCCTCTCTCCTACCAGGCACCCACGTGGAGTCAGTGCCCTCATCATCCCCTCCCTCTTCATCGCTGTAGCAAACCTGGCAGTATGCTGCAGCTTGTGGAACATGACTGCCAGATTGCTGTCCTTCTTGAGCATCCCCTCTCTCTGCATTCACGCTACTGCCTTCCTCTAGCTGAGTGTCATCATCAGAGCCTACAAAACACTGGGCATCCTCCTGGAGCATGTACCCAACACTGTGCTCAAAGAGTTCAGGAGACTCCTCAGGAGGACGTGGTGGGTCTAGGGAAGGAGTCACTGATGATGACATTGAGACGAGGGAAGACGATGCGTTGGCAGCTGCTTTGCTAGTACCCTGAGACTGGGTGAGAGAGGATGAGGAGGATGAAGAGGGCTTGGTCATCCACTCTACCAAGTCGTTGGCATGTTGCGGTTCAACATGTCCAGCTGCAGAAAAGAAGGACAAGCATGTCCCATGGCCACGTGCTGATGACAATGCACCGCATCCACGACCAGCACTGTTGTCTCTAGACACAGAGCCTGCTTGCCCTCTTTTATCGGCTCGCGCCTGTCTGCCTCTCCTTGCTGGCCTTCCAGACATGGTAATGGCCTGAAGGGAGTTGGGTAAAACAGTAGTTGGGTAGTTTATATTGTGCTGGAGGCACACAACACCCACTAACTCCTGCAGCTGCCTTTTTTATAGAACAGCAGAGATAAAGGGGTATATACAGATGTATACTGTGCTGTGCTGGAGGCACAGACAACTTCCAATAACTCCTGCAGATGGCAATTGGGCTCAAATAGAGAACAGCTATGTAGGTGGATTATAGCGGTATGTACTGGGTACAGAGCACGCAGACAGCACGCACTATCTCCTAACACTACTGACTGCAAGCTCTATTATTAAAGATGGACCACTAGCTATATAGGTGAGGTGAATATCGCGGTGTATACTGCGGTCAGGGCACGCAGACAATAACCAGAAAACAGCAGAGATAAAGGGGTATATACAGATGTATACTGTGCTGTGCTGGAGGCACACACAACTTCCAATAACTCCTGCAGATGGCAATTGGGCTCAAATAGAGAACAGCTATGTAGGTGGATTATAGCGGTATGTACTGGGTACAGAGCACGCAAACAGCACGCACTAGCTCCTAACACTACTGACTGCAAGCTCTATTATTAAAGATGGATCACTAGCTATATAGGTGAGGTGAATATCACGGTGTATACTGCGGTCAGGGCACGCAGACAATAACCAGAAAACAGCAGAGATAAAGGGGTATATACAGATGTATACTGTGCTGTGCTGGAGGCACACACAACTTCCAATAACTCCTGCAGATGGCAATTGGGCTCAAATAGAGAACAGCTATGTAGGTGGATTATAGCGGTATGTACTGGGTACAGAGCACGCAGACAGCACGCACTAGCTCCTAACACTACTGACTGCAAGCTCTATTATTAAAGATGGATCACTAGCTATATAGGTGAGGTGAATATCACGGTGTATACTGCGGTCAGGGCACGCAGACAATAACCAGAAAACAGCAGAGATAAAGGGGTATATACAGATGTATACTGTGCTGTGCTGGAGGCACACACAACTTCCAATAACTCCTGCAGATGGCAATTGGGCTCAAATAGAGAACAGCTATGTAGGTGGATTATAGCGGTATGTACTGGGTACAGAGCACGCAGACAGCACGCACTATCTCCTAACACTACTGACTGCAAGCTCTATTATTAAAGATAGATCACTAGCTATATAGGTGAGGTGAATATAGTGGTGTATACTGCGGTCAGGGCACAGACAATAACCACTACACAACAGCAAGATAGGAAATCAGCCAAAAACGATCGGTGTGTACTGTGTTGAAGGTACACAGAACACCCACTGCTTCAGATGCCAACACACTACACGAGGCCGCCTCAAAGGCGGCCTTATATAGTGTGGGGCGTACACTACACAGCCTGAGCTATGATTGGCCACAGGCAGGATGCCTGTGGCCAATCATGGCTCTCCTCGCTGCTGGCGCTGCGATTGGCCAAGCATGCGGGGTCACAGTGCATGCTTGGCCAATCATGAGCCAGCAATGCACTGCGCCATCGCAGTGCATTGTGGGCCGTGCGCGCCACACGAATTTTGACGCGAACGGACCAAGAGTTCGGATTTCGCCGAACGGACGAACAGCCAACGTACGTTCGACTCGAACACGAAGCTCATCCCTATTTACTATACATAGGTGATGCTTTAAGAGCCTTTACATGTTGCGACTTTAGATGTACAGAGGAGGTCTAGTGCTAGAATTACTGCCCATGATCCGACATTGGCGGTGATAGATCACATGTGTGGGACGATCTTCGTTTGCGCGTGTGTGGGAGTGATATATGCGTTCGTCTTTGCACGCTAGCACGGGGGGGGGGGGGGGCACTTTACTTCTTTTTTTTTTTACAGTGTTGCTTTACATTTTTTTATCCCTTTTACCCCAAATCCCTCCTTTGCACTTGAAAGCATTAAAAATGCCAAGATTGGCCTTTTTAAATGTTTTCAATTTTCAAAAACTTTTGTTTTTCTGCAATTATTTTATTTTGGCTGCGGAGACTTTTTTGTTGTTTATTTGTTTTTTGCACATATGGAAAAATGTTAAAATATGGAAAGACAGTTAAATAATTTCATCTTTTTATCAATTCATTTTATTCTATACTGAAAATTTTGACTGTTGGGCAACATAAAAAAAAGTTGCTATTACCATGGTTCTTGTGTTTGTTTGTTTTTTAATCTATCCTATTTGCCCCTGGAACTTTTTTGTTTTTGTTTTTGCACACGTGCAAAAATGTTTTTTCTTTTTTTTTTATATCTTAAAACGAATTAAGTAATAATTTCACCTTTTCACAATTCAGCGTCTGAAAATAGCCTGCGCTTTGTGACACAAGAACAGAGCTGAGACACACAGTGAACTTATACACAGGTGGTGTCAGTACACAACTTTCTAGGTGGAAAGTACGCAAGCTCAGTGTACGATTATAGCTATCAATACGCAGTAACATTCCGCCACCTCTGCTTTCCGGACTACAGAGGGGCCGGACAGCCAAAAGAACAGATGACAAGACATATAGAATAAGAAGAAAAAGAAAAAGATAGAAGAATAAGAGGAGGGGAGGGAAGGGAGCATGGGTCTAGCTCCCGGCTTACGGTGGGTCCTCATGATGGCGCCACTCCTCCCAGACCCTGTTATGCACCTCCAACCTATCCTGTACTCTGTCTGGAGGTCATCCTCTCCATGTTTTCTACATCTTTAATTCTGGCATATAGGTCTGCTTGAGAGGGGGGGGGGGGGGGGGGCTGCCTCTTCCAGTGGAGAGAAATCAGGCATCTAGCGGCCGTGAGTATGTGTCTTAACAATTTCTTTGGGGTTTAGGGATCCGCAGAGGCGACACTCCTAGTAGGAAAAATTTCGGGGACAGGGGGATCTGAACTCCCAGGAGGTGGGACAGCAGGAGCTGGGTTTCTGTCCAGAATGGAGCAATCTTAGGGCAGCTCCAATAAACATGGAGCAGAGTGCCCTTGTCTCCCCGGCAACGCCAGCATCTGTCCGAACTTTAGGGGTATATGGCATGGAGTACACTTGGTGTCATGTACCAGAAATATAATATTTTGTACGTGTTTTCTTTGTATAGAGTGCAATAGGAGCTCTTAGCTGCCTGGGACCAAATCAGCTGCCAGGTTGCTATCGAAGGGGGACGGCACGGAGAACTGGAGATCCGGAGTTATGGATTGGGCGTCATGCCTTATTTGCAGATAGCCATAGAAAACCTGGTGAGGTAAGTCATATTTCGTTTGAAGTTGGGTGAAGGATAGCATTTCACAGGATCTGGGGTCAATCAGGTGACCAAAATGAAAGAGGTCCCGTGTTGCCCAGGGAAGAGACATCTGACGTGAAAGTCCAGCGGGCAGTTTAGGGTTATAGAGAAAGGAGATCATTGGCGATTTTTCCGAGCCTAGGTTATGTTTCCGCGACAGCATGCGCCAGAGTGACATGAGCAATGCCATTGGCCCAAGGAGTCTCTCTGGGTCTACCTCCGCTTTTGCTCCCCACAGTAAGCTATTTGGGTGTATGGGCACCATCCAAATCTTTTCAATTCCTGTCCATTTATTATACGTTCTTTGGGGGAAGCAGGAGGTAAGCGCTCGTAGTTGGGATGCTTGGTAGTATTTCACCAAGTCAGGGAACGCCAGTCCCCCATCACGGCGAGTGGCCACCAGCACCGAGCGAGGTATCCTATGTTTCTTGTATTGCCAAACAAAGCATAACAGGTCAGCCTGCAGTTTTCGCGGAAGCGTGTAAAGTACCGGGATTGGTAAAGTTTGGAACAGATATAGAAGTTTGGGGAGTATGTTCATCTTTACCGTTGCTATTCTACCCAGGAGAAAGATATGGTGCACCTTCCATCTCTGTAGTAAGTTTTATATGGCGAAATAGAGGGGGAAAGTTGGCTTGAAACAAGGAGGAATAAGAGGGTGTGATTTGAACTCCTAGATATTTAAGGGCTGTGGTCTGCCAGCGATACGGGAAGCATTGTTGTAGGTGTTGGATTTCCGTAGGCGGTATATTAATGGGGATCGCTTCTGATTTAGACGCATTCTTTTTGTAGCCTAAGAGGGCTTTGTACTTATCTAATTCAGCATGCAGGTTAGGAAGCGATGTCCCGGGCTGGGTGAGGGTGAGTATAATGTCATCCGCGAATAACGCCAGTTTGAATTCCTGTCCTCTGACCGATATACCTCGTATGTCCGGATTTCACAGAGCGCAAAGAGTAAAGGGGATAACGGGCATCCCTGGCAGGTCCCATTCGCTATCGAGTAGGTGGGGGAGAGTGCAAAGGGGGTCTTGACCTGGGACATAGGGTTCGTGTACAGATGTCGGATCGCTCTTAGAAAGGGTCCCTGGAACCCCATGTGTTTCAACGTGGCGAACAGGAAGGGCCACCCCAGACGGTTAAAGCTTTTTCCACGTCCAGGCCCAATATCAGGGATGCCTGACCCTCCCTATTCGCCACATCAATCAAATCTATGACCCGTCTAGTATTGTCTCCTGCCTGGTGGAGGGGAACGAAGCCCACCTGGTCCTTATGGATCAAAGACGGCAATATCATATTCAGTCACATAGATAAGAGTTTCGTAAAAATTTTGAGATCCGAGTTCAGGAGAGCTATTGGTCTATTGCTCGCGCAGAGAGAAGGATCTTTGTCTGGCTTCGGATTCAAAGTAAGAAAAAGATCTCTGCATGTCGAGGGTAGGGGCATGTGTAGGAGGAAGCCATTAAAGAGTTTACACAGATGCGGTAATAGAGTGGGGAGAAAAGTTTTGTAATACTCATAGGGAAGGCCACCCGGGCCTGGAGATTTATGCATGGGCAGGGCTTTAATGGTGAAGGTGTGTTCCTCCTCAGAGATGGGTGCGTTAAGGGAGGCGATATCTGAGGGTTGAAGGTGGGGTATTCCACTGTCTTCCAGATATTGGGTTAAATCAGGGGGGGGGGGGGGGGCAATGAGGAATCTCAGGGTTATTATATAAGGTAGTGTAAAATTCTGCGAAGGCTTGAACTATGTCATGGGGGTGGGAGACTAGGTCACCGTTCTTATTCTTAATTTGGTGGGGTGTTGTCATATGTGATCGTTCAGCCAATTTACGGGCCAAGAGGGAGTGGGGCCTTACTGCCTTTGTCGTAGTAAAGCTGTTTTAGTCTCCTCAGCGCTTTTTCCACCCGACCAATGGCCAGGTCCTTAAGCGTCGCACGGATGCAGATAATTTTTAAGGAGAGCTAGTGTAGGGGCATTCTGTAATGTGTGCTCAAGCGACTGCAACTCCCTCTCAGTCCTCTGTTTGGCGGCGATAGCGTCTTTTTTCATCCCTGAGGAGAGGGCCAGACAGCGGCCACGAATGACTGCCTTGTGGGCCTCCCAGAGAATGGAGGAAGTTACCGCGGGGGTGTTATTTTCCAGGAAGTAGTGTTTTAGGGTCGTTTCTAATTCTACCTTAGATGGAAGGTGCTGCAGGAGAAAAGTGTTCAGCTGCCAATGGCAGGGCTTACGGGTAGGAATACCCAGGTCCAGGGTAATGGTAACGGGGGCATGGTCCGACCAGGAGATCGGGAAAATCCGCGCTTCATCAACGTCTCGAAGCATCGCATTGTTGACAAACAGGTAGTCAATACGGGTGTGGGTGCGATGCGGTGCTGAATAGAATGTGTATTGTCTCTCTCCTGGATGAAGGGCTCACCATGAGTCAAACAGAGCATGACATCTGGTCAATTGCCTAAAAAGTTTCAAGTCCCTGGAGATCCTAGGTTGGGTGCATTTGGGGTTCACTGTGTGGCAGTCATGTAAGGAGGAGTGGGACAAATTAAAGTCCCCCCCAACTATTAAATATTCACTAGGGGTCCGGAACAACCGTGCAAAAACCTTGGTTAAAAAGCCGATCTGGTGCGTATTAGGAGCGTACAAGGTACATAGAGTGATGTTCTGGGTCTGCTTGAGACCTCGAAGGATCACAAAGTGTCCCCTCTGGTCCACATATGACTCCCGGCATTGGAATGGCGAGCCCCGCCTAAAGAGGATGGCCACCCCCGCTCGTTTGCGTGGATTAAATGCCTGGTAAACATGTGGGTACCTTCTGGAGGCAAACGCAAAAGAATCTCCCTATTAAAGTGGGTCTCCTAGACCATAATTATGTCTGCTCCGGATTGTCTAAACTCTGTAAGCGCCAGATGTCTCTACCTATTGAAATTTAGCCCGTGAACATTTAATGACATTACCTTAGCCATGGTGATGGATATGTGCAAAAAATAAAGATACTTATCTGGACCAGTCGCCGGGAAGACAGAGCTCTAACTTGGAGGAGTGGACGCCAGCCATAGGAGGATCGGGCCACTAACAGGAACCCAAAGAGGGGGTGGGGAGGGGAGAGTGAAAGTGACAAGAAGAAGAAAAAAAAGAGAAGGTTAGTATAACACATAATGAGGTTGGCAGACATAACACGTAAAGTTTGCAAAGCCTGCAAAATGCAGGTATACATAAGTTCCAGTAGGTCCATCTGGTCAGAAGTAAGACTGACCGGCCAGAGGGACACAGGAAAATACTTGCTACAGAAGCAGTTAAAATAGATAACAATACTTTTATAACGGAACTCTAGGTGGAAACCTATGGTGGGGCCAATGAACGGAAGATCACCCAGTCTCTATAGCTTCACCGAGGAAGCGCCCAATATGTTTAGCAGAAAAGGTTACGGAGGGCCTAATGGGGTACTCTTGTAACACAAAAATTCAAATAACAGAGAGTCATTTGGAATATGCACCATCCCAGGCTGAGAGATACAGGTACAGAGAGCCTGTCCTCGTCAGCCGTTTTTGGGTTTGGTGGCTTTGCGGGGAGTGCCTGGGGCTCTGGAGCGTTTGGTCGGGGGGATCTTTTGCCATGTGGCGGGAGGGGGGGTGGAGTAGCCACCAAGTCCCATTCCTGGAGCCTGGGAATAGGAAGTCCCATCATGTCGCAGAAGGACTCCAGATCCTCCGGATAGCGGAGCACTGCCGACTGTCCTTCCTTTCGTGCTGTCAGACTAAAAATAAAACCCCATCGGTAAATTATGTCTCTCTCCTGCAGTAGAAGGAGGAGGGGTTGGAGAAGCCGTTGTTTCTGCAACGTGATTCACAAAAGGTCCGGGTACACCTGGACATGTGTGTTGTTAAAAGTCACTTGCCAGGCCATTCGGGCCTTTCGCATGATCTCCTCCTTCAGGGGGTAGGAGTTGACTTTGCAGATAATGTCCCGGGGTTTAGAGGTCAGGCCTTTGGGGCGCAAAGCTAGATGAGCCCTGTCCATTGCTATGGGGGAGTCAGGAGAGACCCCAAGAAGGTCATTAAACAGACATTGCAAGGTGTCATGCAGGTTTTCCGGGCCATCCGCTTCCGGGAGGCCACAAATGCGTATGTTGTTCCTCCGTCCCCTATTGTCCAAGTCCTCAATATGGCGTTGTATCTCCCTTAGAAGCATTCGGTGATCTACGCCCTGTAGTTGGGTGCGATGCACAGCAATTTTCGTTTCCTGTATCTCTTCCTCAGCTATTTCAACCCGATCAGCCAGGTGCTTAAAATTGGTTTGAAGTGCTTGAATCTCAGCTTGGCAGGTAGTTGAATTTAGGGGAACCCCCACGCTTTTTTTTATTTAATTTTTTTAATTTTTTTATCAATGAATGAATGAATTGTCGGCTAATACAGAGAACACTCATTGAGTGTTCTCTGTATTACGGGAGCCGACAATATAGCCGCAAGTGATTTTAAAAGACTTTTTTTTCCTGCACAAATGACACTTTGTGCAGGGACAGTTCTAAGCACGGGAAACATGCGCCCCTTAACAGGCATACTATAGAAACCCCCCAGGTACCACATTTAAAGGAATATTATACTTTTATTGTTTCACTTTAATCATTATTAAAATCACTGCTCCTGAAAAAACGGCCGTTTTTAAAACTTTTTTTTGCATTGATCCATGTCCCCTGGGGCAGGACCCGGGTCCCCAAACACTTTTTGGACAGTAACCTGCATATTACCCTTTAAAATTGGCACTTTAGATTTCTCCCATAGACTTGTATAGGGTGTTCGCTGAACAGGCGAACAGGCAATGTTCGAGTCGAACATGAGTTTGACTCGAACTCGAAGCTCATCCCTACTCAGGACCAATGAGAATCTCTTCTTTATTCTAGGATGCCGTGCTGAAAGAAAAGAGGCTCAGAAGAAACTCTAATGCCGCGTACATACGACCGGACTTTCCGTCAGAACCGTCAGAATAAACTCTGACGGTCTCCTACGGAGTTCCAACCGAATGGACTTGCCTACACACGATCACACCAAAGTCCGTTTGTTTCTAATGCAATGACGCACGACGGGATTAGAAAAAGAAGTTCAATAGCCAGTAGTCAATAGCTGCCCTTGCGCCGTATTTGGTCCATCGGAATAGCATACAGACGAACGGTTTTCCTTATAGGAATTGATTCCGTCGGAAAGATGTAAAACATGCTCTATTTCTGGGTTCCGTCTAAGGGTCCGTCAGAATTTTTTAAGAAAAAAGTCAGATGAAGCCCACACATGATCGGAATATCCGATGAAATTATTCCGTCTGACCTTTTCTGCCAGAAAGTCCGGTCATGTGTACGCGGCATAATTGGTCAGCACAGGGCTGGTGTGAGCAGCCGGAGATGGTATTTACTGCAGCTAAGTGCAGCGGGAAGTGGGAATGGAGTTGAGAATTAGTTTTCCTTTTTATAAAATTTTTTTGAAGTTTTCCTTTTAAAAAAACCCAAATGAAATATTTTCTGAAAGCAGAGTACACATAAAAAAGTGCTAAAAAATAGAGGTAAGAGTGTGGCTGTGTGTGAAAAAGCTTGGTCTGTCTGACCCAATAATAGCAAACATAGAAAAACCATCTGGTACTGGAGGTACGAGGAAAAAACCCCTTAGGGTCGTTAATAGAAAGATCAAGCCAATAATAGAAATGTATACATTTTATTACATAAATTCAATATGTACAAAAAATAAAATGCAAAAAAAACATATCTGATACCCTGATTGTTACAGTTGTATAGAAAAAGCACCATCCTGGTGCAAAGGCTGCCACATGGTTGAGCTCCACTCTTATGCCGCGTACACACGAGCGGACTGTATGGCGTACTTAGTCTGGCGTACTTTCCGCCAGACTGTCCGTCGGACTTTCCGAACGGGCTACTTGTCCACACACGGCACTTTTTGAGCGGACTAATACGGCGTACTAAGTCCGCCGTACTATCCGCCCTACTTTTGAAATGAACGGACTCGCCCACACACGCGGCGGAAAGTCCGCTCATTTCGAGCGCGTCTCCAGGTAGGCGGGGCCCGCGAAGGAGACGTCGATGGCCCCGCCGCCTGGTATGGACTTAAAGGGGAACCCCAACGCCGAAAAAAATCTGCGTGGGGGTCCCCCCCAAGTCCACAGCAGACCCTTGTCCGAGCACGCTACCCGGCCGGCCAGGAAAGGGGGGCGAGCGAGGGTGCCTTGGGGAAGGGAAAAGTCCGCTCATTTCAAAAGTACGGTGGACTGGCATACACACGGCCGGATTGTCCACCGAAATGCGAGTACGATGGACAGAATTTAGAAAAAAACGAAATTCTTAGTACGCCGGACTGCACGCTGAAAAAGTCCGCTGAAGCCCACACACGAGCGGATTGTCCGCTGAAATGTGTTTCAACGGACTAAGTATGCCATACAGTCCGCTCGTGTGTACGCGGCATAAGAGGGCAGGTGTGGCCATTGCACGTCGGCGGCATCATGACATGGTCCCGCCCCTCGAGTTCTAGGGCGTGGCCACGCACCGTGTTGCCGGGGGACTCTAGGAGGATGTATGGTGCGATGATATCGCATCCTTCCCTCCTTCTTTCTCTGCACCAGCTGTTTCTGATCGCGATTAGCATTGCGATTGGCTTAAGGTTTTTTTCCACACATGCTCATAAACCGGCCCCCATGTCTCTTTAGAAGACGTTGAGGGATCATCCGGGTATGAGCAAACTCTTTCCATGCGTAAAATCAGTTACTTAATATTTATGTACAGAATTCGGCATTCCCTGCCCTATACGTTTGCTGGGGAAATGGTTTGCTGCACTTGTATATTCATATATTTTTCAGCAATTTATATAGACGCATATAGACATCTTTTTTGTATAAATTTAGAAACAACAACGGTTCCAGAGTTTGGTGGTGGCGTCTATACAATGCCCCACCATATTTGAGTCCTTGCAGTGAATTAAATACCAGTCTTCCCATATGATTTGCTCATTGGGTGGCTCTGCGAGTGGTGTGTGACCAACTGACCAATGGGTGCCCTGACCGAGCACAATCCCCTTAGTCAATTGGTTCATGTTAATGGTTTGCCATGTAAGTAAACTTATTCATGTATCAGATTACATTTATACTGTGTGTTACATAGTTTGCTATTTTGCCGAACAGTCATTGACATTCTTACTCTGTACTTATTTGTATCATCACTTATATACTCCTTTTCTCATCGTAGAAACCTTATACCCAATTTTGATTCAATAACATAAAAACTCTGAAGAAGGACCATGTGTCTGTAACATGTAAGGTGTTATCTACACTGTATTGATCCTCGCCAATCCTCTCCACCAGGATGGTGATTTTTCTATACTATCAGATATGGTTTTTTGTTTTTTTTGTACACGTTGAATTTATGTAATAAAATGGATACTTTTTTACTATTAGCTTGATCTGTGTATTAATGACCCTAATGTCCCATACACATGAGCGGATTTTCCGCTGGAAAAAACTTAGATGGTTTTTCCGACGGAATTCCATTCAAGCTTGGCTTGCATACACACGGTCACACAAAAGTTCTTGGAACTTTCGATCGTCAAGAATGCGGTGGCGTACAACACTACAACGAGCCGAGAAAATTCAGTTCAATACTTTTGAGCATGCGTCGAATTGTTTCCGAGCATGCGTAGGAATTTTGCGTGTCAGAATTTCCAATCAGAACTTTTTCCGACCGAAAACTTGAGAACATGCTCTCAATCTTTGGAGTCCGCTTTCAGATAAAAGTGGTCTCTGCAGCGGATTTGCTGCAAGGTCACTGTTATCGAGGGGCACGAGAGGGCAGCCCCGCCACGCTTTGGGGGTCTCCGGCGCATACTGGACCAGCCGGTAGCAACGGAGACAATCGCATCCTTCCCCCTGGTGGCCTGGCTGCCGAGTGAGGGGAAGATGGCCCCCTCTCGGCTCCATGGCATTGACTGGCGGAAGCGTTGTCAAACATCACTTCCACCCAATGCTCTTAAAGAAGAATTTTTTTTTTTCAAATTACATTTATTTATTTATTTATTTTTATTGCATTTTTGCTCTGAGGTCTTTTTTACCCCAGATCCCATATTTAAGAGGTCCTGTCATGCTTTTTTTTCTATTACAAGGGATGTTTACATTTCTTGTAATAGCAATAAAAGTGACCCAAATTTCTTTTTTTTTTTAAAGTACAGTGTAAAAAAAAAGTAAAATAAATAAGAAAAAAAAGTAAAGTGCCCTTCCCGCCGAGTTCGCGTGCAGAAGCGAACGCATACGTGAGTAATGCCTGTATATGAAAACAGTGTTCAAACCACACATGTAAGGTATTACCACTATCGTTAAAGCAAGAGCAATAATTCTAGCACAAGACCTCCTCCGTAACCTCCTCAAAACTGGTAACCTATAGAAGTTTTTAAACATTGCCTATGGAGATTTTTAAGGGTAAAAGTTTGTTGCCATTTCACGAGTGGGCACAATTTTGAAGATTGACATGTTGAGTATCAATTTACTCTGCGTAACATTATCTTTCACAATATAAAAAAAAATTGGGCTAACTTTACTGTTGACCTATTTTTTTAGTTCAAAAAATGTTTTTTTCCCAAATGAAGACCGCTGTGTAAATACGGCAGGACATAAAGTATTGCAACAAAAAAATTTATATAAATATATATATATATATATATATATATATATATATATATATATATATATATATATATATATATATATATATATATATATATAATGTATGGGGGTTCTAAGTGGTTTTCTAGCAAAAACAAATGATTTTAACTTGTAAACACTGAGTCTGAAAAATAGGCCTGGATCTTAAGTGGTTAAACTGCCTTGCTCATTCCTTTTGTGCCTTCGCTGTTAACATGTCCAGTGTGTCTCTGCTGGGTTCCTGTTATGACTTTGCCTGGCTGATATTTCTTCTGGTTCCTGATCCTGATCTTTGGCTTCTGACAACACTGATTGCTGGATTCTCAATCCTGCCTCGTCTGATTAGCCATTTTGGATTCCTAACCCTGGCTCCTGTTTTTGACTATGTTTCATATCTGTATTATTTTTACTTTTACATTAAGGCCCCTTTCACACCGACGTCCCGTTCAGGCCCGCCTGTCAGTTTTTTAGGCGGACCTGAACGGGTGCTCCATAGAGGTCTATGGAGCGTCGGATGTCAGCGGTGACATGTCCGCTGACATCCGACCCGCTCCGATCCGAAAAAGTGTAACGGAGGAAAAAGCTATTTTTCCATCCGTCTGCGGATCGGATCGGGTGACGACGGGCACTGCGGTCCGTCGTCATCCGATCTCCCATAGGGGAGAGCGGCGCTGTGACAGATCCGTCCCTGCGCAGTGTGCAGAGACGGACCGGTCATCTCCCTGCTCAGCGGGGATCGGCGGAGTGATCCCCGCTGAGCAAACGGACATCCACGGGGCGGATCAGAACTGATCCGCCCCGTGTGAAAGGACCCTAAGGGTGTGATTTTAACTGTATTTTCTGCCTCAGTCTGATTCATTGTCACTGACAGTAGGCGAGGTCCATGAATTCAGAAGATGGATGAGCAGGCCCACACCTCAGGTCCTGTAGGGGACAGACCTTAGGTGGCATCTTTGCATCCCCAGCTATCCTGAAGGATAAGCCTCTATTTCCCATTACCCATTCCTAGTCTGAGTTTTCCATTGATACCCAGGCTCTAATCGATTCTGGGGCTGCAGGCTTGTTCATAGTGCTTTCGTATCGAAGCACTTGATACCACTGCAGCCTTGTGCCTCCCCACTTTCCATTAAAGCTATTGATGGGAGACCTTTATAGCCTGCCCATGTGACTCATGAAACTGCTTAATGGACCATGGCTGTAGCAGCTCTTCACCATGAGATAATACACTTTCAAATAATTTACTCACCTCCTTACCCAGTGGTCATTGGCTATAGTTAGAGAGACAAAATCTCTCTTTTAATTGGCATCGTGCTGAGGTTCTCTCTTGGTCGTGCAGTAATACATGTTTTTAGAAAGTGATAAAGGTCATGTGCACATCTTCACTCTCTTTATTGCCAGAGGAATGCTGTGAATTCAGCGATGTCCTTGACAAAGGTCATGCAGGTATTTTGCCTCCACATCGGCCTTATGATTGCATAATTGACCTTCAACCTTGTGCAATTTCTCCTCATGGCCAGGTTTACCCTTTGTCTGTCTCTGAGGATAAGGCCATGGTGGACTATGTTGTAGATACACTTTCCTGGGGCTTCTCCTGCCGGTGCTGGCTTTTTCTTTGTAAAAAGGAAGAGTGGTGAACCGAGACCTTGTATTGATTACAGGGGTCTCAATTGCATTACAGTTAAGAATGCTTATCCGATCCAATTGATCACAGAATTATTTGACTGTGTCAAGGGAGCAATGGTCTTCACTTAGCTCGATTTGAGAGGGGCATATAATCTTGTGAGGATTAAGGAGGGCGACAAATGGAAAACTGCTTTTAATACTATGTAGTGGCTGCATAGTGTTGTGCCTACCTATCACCCTGCCCAGCCCGGAATTCAATCCTTTAGACACTCCAAGGTAATGAACAGTCCAATAGCTTTGTTTTCGTATTTTATTTAGAGAATTGAACTTGGATAGGGTATAGGAAGTATGGGATGTCCAGTGAATTTTAGAACAATAAATTGGAACAACTTATATGCACTCAGGTATATACAGGCCTCAGTTACAGTACATGGTTAGTCAGGTTTAAAAAAGAGACAAGTCCTTCAAGCTCAACCAAAGCTTCAGCAGCACTAGCTGTGCCTTTACATATGCCTCAGGCGTGATGCCCTGCTTCACCACTGTGGCAGAAATGATTCACCATGTCATTTTTGGCATGGTGTAGCGTCCACCAAATGCAACCTATTCAGGGAAATAGGCCCGCTCTGCAAGCGACCCGCTACCCCATGCAATGTAGTTTGTGGCACGCTAGGAGTTAAAGCAGGTGGTGAGTGGGTACAACACCTCTTCACCACCTGCCAAATGCTCTTTGAAGAGCTACCCAAATGTGTGTTGCTCTTCAGAGACTAAAGCTCATGTAAACGAGCCCTAGCACATAGTTAGAAGCTTGCTGGTCAAACAAGCATAGTTACATAGTTACACAGGTACATAGTAGGTGAGGTTGAAAAAAGACACAAGTCCAACCCATGTGTGTGATTATATGTCAGTATAACATTGTATATCCCTGTATGTTGCAGTCATCAGTTGCATATCTAATAGTTTCTTGAAACTATTGATGCCCCCCGCTGAGACCACCGCCTGTGGAAGGGAATTCCATATCCTTGCCACTTTTACAGTAAAGAACCCTCTACATAGTTTAAAGCGGAGTTCCACCCAAAAATGGAACTTCCGCTTTAAGCACTCTAAGGCATGTCATTTTTTTGGGGGTGGAGTGAGGGCTTCATTAGGAGGGGGACTTCCTGTCCCACTTCCTCCTTCCACCCATCTTTTATATCTTCACAGTCTTATATTTGCTGCAGTCTTTTAATACCTTTTATCAAAAAAGAAGCTTGACAGCGGTTTATAAATGGCCGACGCCTTCCAAAACTTTAATGAGTGATAATTGACGTTGGCGACTTGTCCGTTAGGTTCAGTCAGTCTGTGCAGCGGATTAAATAAATTATATTTGAACAAAATTATCTCACTGTAATCGCTCTAAATCAACCGAACAAACATTCATTAATAACCAGAACTATAGAGAAAGTACTAATGAGCTACCAGTTCATTAACAACACCAAAGAGAGCTAATCTCCCAACACAGAAAGAAACAGGAGATATGATAGATAGATAGATAGATAGATAGATAGATAGATAGATAGATAGATAGATAGATAGATAGATAGATAGATAGATAGAACAGATGTGAACAGGTAAAAAATTTGTTCGAACAATCCGCTCGTGTGTGGGCTCCGGCGGACTTTTTTTACCCAAAAGTCCAGCGGACTAAGATTGTAGTTTTGCACATCAATCTGACTTGCATTTCGGCGGACAATATGGCCGTGTGTGTGCTAGTCCGCCGTACTTTTGAAATGAATGGACTTTTCCTGCCCAGAGAAAAGTCCGCTCATTTTGAGTGCGGCTCCAGGTACCCGGGACCAGCGAAGGAGGCGTTGCTGGCCCCGTCACCTGGTATGGACTTAAAGGGGAATCCCTACACCCCAGAGTCCATATCAGACCCTTATCTGAGCACGCTACCCGGCCGGCCAGGAAAGGGGGTGGGGACAAGCGAGCGCCCCCCCCCCTCCTGAGCCATACCATGCCACGTGCCCTCAACATGGGGGGGTGCCTTGGGCTAAAGGGGAAGCCCTATGCCAAAAAAACGGCGTGGAGGTCCCCCCCAAAGTCCATATCAGACCCTTATCCAAGCACGCAGCCCGGCCAGTCAGGAAAGGGGGTGGGGACAAGCGAGCGCCCCTCCTGAGCCATACCAGGCCACGTGCGCTCAACATGGGGGGGTGCCTTGGGCTAAAGGGGAAGCCCTATGCCAAAAAAACAGCATGGAGGTCCCCCCCAAAGTCCATATCAGACCCTTATCCGAGCACGCAGCCCGGCTGGTCAGGAAAGGGGGTGGGGACGAGCGAGTGGCCCCCCTCCTGAGCCGTACCAGGCCACGTACCCTCAACATGGGGGGGTGCTTTGGGGAAGGGGTGGCTGTGCGGCCCCCCCACCCCAAAGCACCTTGTCCCCATGTTGATGAGGACAAGGGCCTCTTCCCGACAACCCTGGCCGTTGGTTGTCGGGGTCTGCGGGCGGGGGGGGCTTATCGGAATCTGGGTGCCCCCTTTAATAAGGGGGCCCCCGGATACCGGACCCCCACCCTATGTGAATGAGTATGGGGTACAATGTACCCCTACCCATTCACCTGTGAAAAAAAAGTAAAAAAAAAAACACAACACACAAGGGTTAAAATAGTTTATTGCACAGCTCCGGGGGTCTTCTTCCGTCTTCGGGGGTCTTCTCGCCGGACTCCTCCGCTATCTTCTGCTAGCTCTTTTACTAGCGGAGGAGCCCAGCTTTCTTCTTTGCCGTCCTCTTCTTCTTAATTCGGGGGTCTTGTCCCCCTCTTCGGTTCTTCTTACCGGGCCACCGCGCCTTCTTCTAGCTCATCCAGAGAATGCTGGGACTGTGACATCATAATGGACGGGGACATCATCCGGCGATGTCCCTATATAAGTCGCTGCACGCCGCGTGCCTGTCATTGTGGACAGAGACAGCGATGAGGCAACAGCTCAAGAAGAGAAGAAGAGACGAACAGAAGAACAGAAGAACAGAAGGCGCCGACAACGCGGCGACAGAAGACCGGGCCACCGCTTCTAAAAGAGCTAGAAGAAGGCGCGGTGGCCCGGCAAGAGGAACCGAAGAGGGGGACAAGACCCCCGAAGAGGGGGACAAGACCCCCGAAGTCAGAAGAAGAGGGCGGCAGTGGCGAGGAAGAAAGCCGGGCTCCTCCAATAGTAAAAGAGCTAGCAGAAGATAGCTGAGGAGTAGGGATTCCCCTTTAAGTCCATAGCAGGTGGCGGAGCCAGCGACGCTTCCTTCGCTGGTCCCGGCTACCTGGAGCCGCTCTCAAAGTGAGCGGACTTTCCTCCGTGTGTGTGGGCAAGTCCGTTCATTTCAAAAGTACGGCGGATAGATCCGGCGGACCTAGTCTGCTGAAAAAGTCCTGTGTGTGGGCAGGTCCGCTCGTTCGGACAGTCCGGCGGATAGTCTGATCGTGTGTATGCAGCATAAGGGACACAAACATGAAAAATCAAAAGTGCTAATTTTAAAGGCTTATATGCAAGTTATTGCCATAAAAAGTGTTTGGGGACCCGGGTCCTGCCCCAGGGGACATGTATCAATACAAAAAAAAAAGTTTTAAAAACTGACGTTTTTTCGGGAGCAGTGATTTTAATAATGCTTAAAGCGAAACAATAAAAGTGAATTATTCCTTTAAATTTCGTACCTGGGGGGTGTCTATAGTATGCCTGTAAAGTGGCACATGTTTCCCCTGTTTAGAATAGTGCGAACAAGAAGCTTTGGGGGGCTGCTACCCCAAAGCACCCTCCCCATGTTGAGGGCATGTGGCCTGGTATGGTTCAGGGGGGGGGGGGCGCTCTCTCATCCCCCCCTTTTCCTGTAGCCTGCCAGGTTGCATGCTCGGATAAGGATCTGGTATGGATTTTTGGGGGGATCCCATGCCATTTTTTTAAAATTTTTGTGGGGGGGGTTCTCCTTAATATCCACACCAGACCTGAAGGGCCTGGTATGGAATTTGGGGGGACTCCCCCACATTTTTTTTTTTTAATTTCGGTTTGGGGTTCCCCTGTGGGGGAATCCCATGCTGTTTTTTTCAATGACTTTTATGTGTATTGCCGAGACCGACAGGTCCCCAAACACTTTTTATGACAATACCATGCATATAAGCCTTTAAAATTAGCACTTTTGATTTCTCCCATAGACTTTTAAAGGGTGTTCCGCGGCTTTCGAATTTGCAGCGAACACCCCAAATTTTTGCTATTTGACTCGAACATCGGGCCCATCCCTATGGGTGAGGTTGAAAAAAGACACGAGTCCATCAAGTCAAACCTATATTCGTTATGTAATATATGTTATTATCTGTACAAAATTGAATATTCAGGATGTTGGACGCACAACAAGACGCCTCTGTGACAGAATCTAATATCATTATCAACAAAAATATCAAGGTTGCTAGACATTTCAGATCCCGACATGGTTTGGATGCCAGTTCCTTCAAAGTTCAAGTCATAGATTGTGTAAACACCCCTGCTGAAGGGGGGAGGGGGATGTTTTTCTCTGCTCTGCCAAAGAGAAATATATTGGATATTAAAATTGGATACACGTATTCCAAAGGGATTCAATTATGTATGGGACGTCACTCATTATTATGAGTGATATCTCCCCCTCTATCCTGTTTTCTCTCCTCCGTCCCCCTCTGCACCCCCCTTTTCCCTCTCCCCTTCATCCCATCCTCTCCCTTCCCCACCCCATTTCTTCCCTCTTCTTTCCTTTCCTCCCCCTTTTTTTTCATACTCGAATATTTGTAAATATAAGGGACTTGTTTCCCTATCTGTTGTCCTACATGATGCAGGACAGCATCCCTATCTGCTATTTCCCTATCTGCTGTCCTACTGATGAGGACAGCAGAGTTGTTGTTTTTGTTTTTACACAACCTATACTTATTATTATTCCCTTTTTTTTCTATTTATTTACCCCCCAAAATGGTGCATAGGCACCTGCTCCCTTGCCTTTTTCCCAGCCTAAAGTGGCACTGCAAATTATACCTGGATGACTGAATATTTATGTTGTCTTAGCCAATCCCTGGATGAGGGTGGTCAGAAGTTGGCTGGGTAAGAACATAAATAGTCTGGACTTTGGATTTGCCCTGTTCTTGTCCAGGGGAAGAATTTCCCAGCTTGAAGGTCTGCTGAAGTTTTAGGCAGCACAGCTGTAGTTCTATCTGTGTTCATTGAGGTCCCAGCTATGCTAAAGCTGGGGGGATTGGTTTGCTGATGATCTCTGAAGCTAAGTAATGGAAGGTAAGGAATTTCAATGAGGATCCAGTCTGGAGAGTTCTCTAGGGAAATGTCTGTCTGATATTGGAAGGAGGCATCCAAGTATCCAGGGGTATTCTGAGTACAGACTTGTGTGGAGGATCCCGGTAACTGTGCC
The DNA here is from genome assembly GCF_037356315.1 of Lithobates pipiens. Classification (NCBI taxonomy): domain Eukaryota; kingdom Metazoa; phylum Chordata; class Amphibia; order Anura; family Ranidae; genus Lithobates; species Lithobates pipiens. The sequence goes on along the minus strand of NW_027507791.1, from coordinate 17,750,645 downwards.
TGCTGCCAACTAGGGATGAGCCGAACACCCCCCGGTTTGGTTCGCACCAGAACTTGCAAACAGGTAAAAAATTTGTACGAACACACGAACATGTAAACAGGTGACCCGCCCCCTTTTAACATCATGTGATGTCATGTGAAGGGCCTGGTATGGATTTTGGGGGGACCCCCGCGCATTTTTATTTTTATTCTGGCGCAGGGCCCAACACGCACAGCTTCTTTCCAGTTTCTAATGAGCCCAATCTTATCCCTAATAGACATTGCAGTGCACTGCCAAAAAATGTGTTTGTTTCATTTGTCTTTTTTTTCTTCTTTGTTTTTTGGGTCATTTGTTATGATCGTAGTTCGTAAATTAAAAAAAAAAAATGTAAATTCGAAAAAAAAAACTGAAATTCGAAAAAAAAGTAAATTAAAAAAAATCTGAAATTCAAAAAAAATGTGGAAATTCAAAAAAAAAAAAAAAAAAAATCGGAAGCTCAAAGAAATCAGAAATTCAGGAATTCGAAAACCTGAGAACCTGAAAATTAGAAAATCTGAAATAATAACTAATAATAATTTTACTATTACTAACTATTAAATTATAGGTTTTGGAATTTCCTTTCAAATTTGGTTGTTAATGAACGTAACGAATACTAATTTATCCAAAGTTATGAATTATCCGAAATAGCGAATGGCGCACAAATAGAACAAAACAAATAAATAAATAATGATAATGATAACAGTAATAAAAAGTTATTATTATTATTATGGTAATTTGTTATTATTCATTTGTTATGTTCCATTTGTTTAGATGCGGCATTCGTTATTCAGGATAATGCGTAACTTTGGATAAATTCCTATTTGTTACGTTCACTAGCAGCCAAATTTGAAACGAAATTCCAATACCTATATTTTAATAGTTAGTAATAGTTATGTTATTATTAGTTGGTTATTTCAGATTTTAGAATTTTCAAATTTCCGCTTTTTCCAAATTTCCGATTTCTTTTGAATTTCCATTTTTCTTTTTTGAATTTCAGATTTTTTTCCGAATTTCCTAATATTCAAATTTATTAATATTCAGAAAAGTTTATTAAACAGGTTTTCGTTAATGTGGTTATTTCCAAATTAACTAATTTGTCAAAATTCGTTAAAAAACGAGTTCGGAATGAAACAAATTACACATGTCTAATCCCTAATGCTGAGTCTCTATGTTTGAAAGACTTCCAGTGAAGGAAAGTGGCAGGCTAGGGGCAGTCAGGCTGAGGAAGAAAGGGCTAGATGACACTGGGCATCCCTCTGCCACAAAATGAGGCAGGCTTTGCCTGACTTCTTGCAGCTACTCATGCACATTGTGAGAAGTTAGTGAATTCAGAGTAAGCCATTACAGTCCAGTAGAGGAGCCAGTACAACTGTGCAAGACTGAAAGGAAGGTCGCAGTTCAGCTTTAAAGTCTGTAAAGGCTCAAGGTTATTTACCATCATGCATCCTATGTGCAGCAACCCCCCCCCCCCCTCCAATACTTACCTGAGCCCCATCATGATCCAGTGATGTGCATGAGAGCCTCGGCTCTCCGGTGACTCTCCCTCATCATTGGCTGGGACAGCAGTGGGAGCCATTGGTCAATTACAGCCAGTGTGCCAATGAGAAGAGAGAGGGGGCTGAGCCGAGCCATGGCTCTGTGTGTGAATGGACACAAAGCAGTGGCTCGGGAGTGAGCCTGCTTGGGTGCCCCCATTGCAAGCTGCTAGCTCTGGGGGCACTTGGCAGGAGGGTGGGGCCAGGAGCTCCAGAGGAGGACATGACCTGTGAAGAGGAGGATCGGGGCTGTTCTGTGCAGAACCATTACACAGAACAGGTAAGTATAAGATGTTTAATATTGAAAATAAACAGATAATTGCCTTTAATATCACTTTAAGACTCAGAAAAATATAAATCTTGTCTTCTGTTTGGCTGTAACCAAAACAATAGCAGATAGTCTGACATGTACACCCTCCCTATAAAGCCATGTTTATCTTATGACCTGTCTCACCAAAAATCTGCAAGGCTGCAACGGCCCTTAACTACTTGCCGCCTGAGCTATAGCCGAAAGACGGCTACAGCATGGGCCTTAATTGGCTGTCAGTATGAGGGGAAAAAAAGCCAATCACCGGCTTCTGTCAGGGGGACATCGGTCCTTCACACAGAAATCCACGGCTGCATTTTCTGTGCCCACTGTGCCACCTACCAGTGCCCACACCCATCAATGGCCACCAGTGCTGCCAATCAATGCTCATCAGTGTCTCATAATCAGTGCTACAGATCAGTGCTGCCTATCAGTGTCACCTACCAAAGCCTACCACTGCCCATCAGTGCCACCCGCCAGTGAACATCAGTGCCCATCAGGGCCATTTATCAGTGCCACCTATCAGTGCCCTACAGTGCTAACCATCAGTGAAAACCATCAGTGCCACCTCATTAGTGCTTATCAGTGCCACCTATCAGTGCCCATTAGTGCCACCTTATCAGTGCCTATCAGTGCCCATCAGTGCAGCCTCATCAGCACCGGCGCTCTGCAGACATACTCTGGCTCTCTCATGGCTCTGTGGCAGCATTGTCTTCTCTCGGTGTGACTGTGTAGTCACACAGCAGTAGAGGAGTCTGCTCTGTATGCTTCCTCTGCTCGGGCGCACTGGGAGATAAAAGCGGAAGTGACATCATAGCTCGAATGTCACTCAAAGCCCCGGCCATCATAATGCATAGCATATAATATGTGGAAGCTACTTGGCACAATGAATCGCGCCACAAGGTGGGTTAAAAGCCCACAAATGAAGTGCTGCGTCTGCAATCTCGTGATTGCATAGACGTAGCGCTTCCCATAGTGCACTACGTCCGACGCCCAAAACACAGTGCACTTATGGACCTTTTTCAATTTTTTTTTTCTTTTTTTAAAGGGACAGTTTAAAAAAAAAAAAAAAAATATATATATATATATATATATATATATATACATATTAATTTTTTTTCTTTTTTGTGACTGTATGGGGGGGGGGGGGGGCAGCGCTTGTGCGCCCCCTATGAACGGGCCGCCACTGCTACTGACTGGAATGATACCAGCTGATTGGAGAAATGCCAATGTAGCACCAATATTTAAAAAGGGCCCAAAATACATCCCTGGGAATTACAGACCAGTTAGCCTGTATATAAAAAATATGTGGAAAAAACGGTGCTGTCTTATACCACGCTATAGTATAACTCAAGCCTCAAAATGGGTGTGAAATGGGTGCCATTTTACACCAATATTGAGGCTTGAGTTATACATCAAAGTGAGGCTTGAAATGCAAGCCATGGGCGACATCTTTACAAACAGGAAGTGGTTTGTTTATGATTGTTTGGTGGTCGCAGTGGACCAGCACCCCAGAGGATGCCTTATTAGGACGAAACTGAAGGAAAGAATTGTTGATGAATTGCTGATGCCACTGCGTTACTTGGTTTTATCCCTATGCTTTTACTCACAGACCACCTTTACCTACAGGTAAGCCTAGATTAAGGCTTACCTGTAGGTCCAAGAAATATCTCCTAAACCTACACAGTTTAGGAGATATTTGCAAAAAGACAGGCACCACTGGCACACTGTACACAGGCGCACTGAGCATGCCGTGGCTAACGGCGATATGCCGTTAGTGGCTGCTCCCGTGTGCATTCGTGGGAGTGACGTAATCGCGGCTCTGGCCAATCACAGCGCCGGAGCCACGATACCCGGAAAGAAGATGGACACTCCGTGGAAGAGGGGGCATCGGTAACATCCCTGGCTCCTGTGTCAGGTAAGTGACACATAATGGGCTACTATGAGATGCATGGTAGTCCATTATGCTTTACCTTTGCAGGGAATGAAAGAGGAAGTAAACTCATTAGGGTTTACTTCCTCTTGAATGTCTTCTCAAATGTGAGTGACCATTTTATCATTTTTTCACATGTTTTACATTTAAAACGGAATCACACTATGTGGCCCAATTTTTCTCCTTTTGCCATATGTCATATTGAGAGGAAACGTTTATGAATTTCAGTCATTATACCTATGGTGGATACCTATTGATGTCATTACTTTAACAGATCCCTACCAGATTGGTCTATATTGGAAGTAGTGGTTGCTGTACCTTTCCTTGGGTGTGTTACACCAAAAGCTTGGTTGACCCATCAGAGATACTCCTACCTGGGTTGAACCTGTCTGGTAAGCCTCTTTCCTTATGGTGGTGGATTATTTACAGACAACCAGTTCACCCATATTCACAGTAACATTATTCTTTACCAAATTATATGGACTAGATGCACTTTATATGCACTAGCACTGTTGGTTTGCTTACATTTGTCATTATTGTATTTATATGCACATTTATATACTGTATCAATTTTGTATTGGAAATAATCTCATTGTTTATTTCATCTTTCATCAGCACTGTACTATATTACTTTAATCAGATCCATTAGCCTAACATCAATAGTATGCAAGCTCTTGGAGGGGATGATAAGGGACTATATATAAAATTTTAGTAATGAGAACGGTATCATTAGCAGTAATCAGCATGGATTCATGAAGAATCGTTCTTGCCAAACCAATCTATTAATCTTCTTTGAGGATGTGAGTTTACATCTAGATAAAGGAAGGCCTGTAGATGCGGTGTATCTGGATTTTGCAAAGCATTTGACACAGTTCCCCATAAGCGTTTCCTGTACAAAATAAGGTCCGTTGGCATGGACCATAGAGTGAGTACATGCATTAAAGTGGTTGTAAACCCTTACAAACCACTTTGACCTACAGGTAAGCCTAGATTAAGGCTTACCTGTAGGTCCAAGAAATATCTCCTAAACCTATACGGTTTAGGAGATATTTGCCCAAAAACAGGCACACTGAGCGCGGCATTCTCAACGACGGAGCTGCCGCGCGTGTCGGCTCCCGTGCGCATGCGCAGGAGTGACGTCATCGCGGCTTCGCTGAATGACAGCGCCGGAGCAGCGAGACCCACCAAGAAGATGGAGGCTCCGGACTACAGGGGACAGCGATGCATAGTAGTCCATTATGCTTTGCCTTTGCAGGGAATGAAAGAGGAAGTAAACTCATCAGGGTTTACTTCCTCTTTAAAAACTGGTTACAAGTTCAGAGAGTGGTAATAAATGGGGAGTACTCCGAATGGTCAGGGGTGGGTAGTGGGGTCCCACAGGGTTCTGTGCGTTGACACTGGGGGGAGAACCTCTGGGGGAATGTAGGATGGAAAAGGACCTGGGGGTCCTAATAGATGATAGGCTCAGCAATGGCATGCAATGCCAAGCTGCTGCTAACAAAGCAAACAGAATATTGGCATTAAAAAGGGGATCAACTCCAGAGATAAAATGATAATTCTCCCTCTCTACAAGACTCTGGTCTAGCCGCACCTGGGTTATGCTGTCCAGTTCTGGGCACCAGTTCTCAGGTATTGGAAATGGAGCGAGTACAAAGAAGGGCAACAAAGCTAAGGGCCTGGAGGATATTAATTATGAGGAAAGGTTGCAAGAACTGAACTTATTCTCTCTGGAGAAGAGACGCTTGAGAGGGGATATGATTTTAATATACAAATACCATACTGGTGACCTCACAATAGGGATAAAACTTTTTCGCAGAAGGGAGTTTAACAAGACACGTGGTCACTCATTAAAATTAGAAGAAAAGAGGTTTAACCTTAAACTACGTAGAGGGTTCTTTACTGTAAGAGCGGCCAGGATGTGGAATTCCCTTCCACAGGTGGCGGTCTCAGCGGGAGGCATCAATAGTTTCAGAAAACTATTAGATAAGCACCTGAATGAACGCAACATACAGGGATATACAATGTAATACTGACATATAATCACACACATAGGTTGGACTTGATGGACTTTTTAAACCTCACCTACTATGTAACTATGACAGCTCTGAAAGCTGAAAATTGGTCTGGACAGGAAGGGGGTTTAAGTGCCCAGTAAGCAAGTGGTTAAAAAAAACTATTATCCCTCTATCCCTCCACATAAGTTGCTGACTCGGGGGAGGTCTGTTAATCCGAAAGTGAGCAGACTATATCTAAGATTACACGTTTAATGTTCCTGTTCTACGCAGCTACACAATGGTTTGGCTCCAGGCTCAGAAACAGTAATTTTTTGAGCGAATGGTGGGCTTACGGGGATTTCATCCTAACTAATACTGAATCTCGGGCCTCTTCCAACTGCCAAAAAATACACTCAGAGATGTCGGGCCTTGCAATAATAATCACGGCATGGCACCGACTACTTAACTGAAACGTTATATTTTTTATTTTCTGGATGAAAGTCATCTCCTCTAAATTGTTGTTTTATGTCGACATTGGCATCTATTTCTAGGGCATCACTCGAGAAAGGCTTACCGTTTAATATGATATGCCCTTCCTCCCTCACTCATTAAATCAAGATTTCATTTAAATCCCAAGCACCTCTAAGCTGGCCAGTTACCCAGAATTCCTGCAACATTTTTTAAGGTTGGACCATTTGTTATTTTTTTTTTTTTTTACTTTTTTTTTTACTTTTTTTAACCGTATGCAAAAGAGTGACAAAAGGGTCTGAGAACAATACTCGCTTTACCCAGCCTGAAAGCAATACTCCAAACCCAACACTAAGCTCCTTAGACATCCCTGCCGGCACACAGAAGATTAGGCTTCCCATTATTTGAATGTTTGGCAAAATAACTGGTGCGATTACGTTTTTTTTTTTTATTCGCTGAAACAATTCTTTCCTTCAGTTTGAAGAAAGTAAATAAATTCAGCGGCACGTTATAAGCACTTAACGGAAAACACATTCTCTTTTTTTCTTTCTTTTTTAAATATATGTTAGAAAAGCCCTGAAACAGAGATTAGAGGTCCTTTTTGGCCTTCCAAAAATAAATGACAGAAGTAGGAAATTATTGGCGGGCTGAAGTCACCGTGTTACACTCGATTATTGAGTTAAAAGGCAAAAAAAAGGTCAAAAATAAGATTGCAGGTTCTTGTGAACAGGAACAATAAACGGGAGAGTAATGATTATTTTGAGCAGCACAAAGTGTATACAGAACACTTAACAAGAAGGCGATTAAGTCACGTAAAAATCTTTCCCCAGGTGCTTGTGTCCTCAGCTGACCCTATCCACTTTAGCCAAGCTGAACAAGAAATTGGTTTTCTTATGAAAGAATTCCTATTAAAAAAAAATTCTTGATGATACAATGGGGAACGGCCTAGTTGTCAAATCTTTTCTTCTTTGAAAGTCCTTGAAGTTGTCTTCTTTGAAGGTCTTGCTTCTATCATTGTCCCTTGTTCTATAGTTAGGTAGGTTCATATGACTATAGGCTGAATAAAGGGGCCTGTGTGGGTCAAGGTCAGCCTCCCAAAAACTCAAGAACTTTTTAATTCCAATATATTCGTATTCAACCTGTTCAGAAACAATACAAAGAGGTACAGGATACCTTCAAAGATATGGAGGTACACACCATTGGCAATATACATGGACAAAATCCAAATGTATGGTGCTAGAATGACAAAAACTCAAGTACTTTTCATTGAGATGGAAAAAGAAACAATCCTCCACCACTTTTCAAAATATTCCTCTTTTGTAATTGTACATGCAATGTTAATAGTTACTGAGAAACATAGCAGTGATAGCAAAAAAAAAAAAAAAAAGACCAAGTTTTCCATTGAGTCTGCCCCTTCTTTTAATAATGTAATCCAGTCCTTGTTTTCATTCAATTTAGGGTTTGGCATTACTACCTTCCCAAGAAATCTAAGTATCTCTAGGCATGAACTTTTTTTTAGTGTTTGATAGTGTAGGTAAGGGTTAGATCGCCCTTTTTCAAACTTATTACCCCAGATGAATACTTAAAATAATTTTCAAGACTTGGGGGATCCCTATTAAAACCAGTTCACTGGTGGTCAGTTGTAAGAATACCCCCCTTACAGTGGTCCCTGAATGCCCCCCTTACAGACAGCTAAAAAGGTCTCTGGCTTAATTCCAATGGACTGGTTCTGCCTAGAAATATGTAGTCATCATTTAAATGGAAGGTCAGCGACAGCTCAAGGAACCTCTAGAAGCCGCTGGAGGAACCCTAGGGTTCTAACAAATGCTGGGTGAGAATGGCTTGGATAGACCCACTGTTGACAGCCACAATCACACAAATATTTAAATATTTGTGTCTTTTATTATTTAAAAAAAAAAGTTTTTAGTGCTAAAGGCAGAATCCTCCCTAAATACATACCTGAGACTGATCCCGATCCAGGGATGTGCAAGAGAGCGAAGGCTCTCTCAGGTCTCTTGCTCCTCATAGGCTCAGGTGCAGAAGCAGGAGACATTGGCTCCTGCTGCTGTCAATCAGAACCAGTGAGGAGGGAGCAGGGGGCAGGGACGAGGATGTGAGAGTGCCCCCATAGTGAGCGGGTTGCTATGGGGGCAATCGGCGGGGGGTGGAGTCAGGAGTGCCAGCGGTGGGATGTGAGAAGAGGAAGATTGGGACTGCTCTGTGCAAAACCATTATACAGAGCATGAAATGTTTGTTTTTTAAAAAAAAGAGAATTTAGCATTACTCTAATGGTTGCCTAAGGCCGGGTTTATATATGTGCAAATTAGATGCAGTTTTCACTCTCAATGGAGCCAGTTCCCACATACCCAGGACGATCCCAAAAGCGTCCTACGTGTTTTTGGGTCTGGTTCAGGTGCGATTCAGGTCCGGATTTTTGCCTGAATTTGAACCAGTGAACAGAAACGCACCGGACCCCATGCTGGAAACGGCGGCCGCACATATGTGAACCCGTGGTGCATGTCAAACACCAAAACACAATCACCTTGTATGTAGAAGTATGTATAGTTACCACTATTTTGGTAGATCAGTATAGGGGTTATTTACTAATAGACATGTGTCTTTTTTCAACCTGACTAACTATGTAACTATGTAACATGTGCACACTGAAATATTTTGTTTCCAATTTATTTTTTTGTCCGAAAAATACATTTATTTAGTTATTCCCGAAATGTGTTTTTATTTATTTAGTTTTTCGTTAAAAATTGCATTCGTCCGAAAATCCTAATTAATTAAGGTCGAATCTGTCATTGAAGACTGATGGTGTCTGTCGATTGTTCAAAAAAGATTCGGCGGAGCAGCTAAACTGTATGACTCCGTATAATTTAGCTGCTCCGTCTAATCTTCTTAGAACTTTCGACAGACACCATAAGCCAAAGATTCTACGTTTATATGTTTTTCGCTGCTTTGTCGAATCTTTGTTGTTCATGTTGAATGTATATAGTTCAAACAGAAAATGGACTGATGATAGTGATCACCAGTGATGTAAGTAACCCAGTTAAAATAAACAGAGTTACTTAACGCAGTTACTTTGGAGGGTAACGCCGTTCCCATTACTTTGGCGGCGTTACCGCAATTACATCCTGTCTGGACTGCCCCATCCCGCCCCGCCTATCCAGAGAGACAGAATGTAGGGAGGCGGGACGGACACTGAAAAATGAAGTCAGCTGACCAGCTTCATTTTGAACGTGGCTCCAGGTAGACAGGACTAGCGAAGGAAGTGAATGTCACCACCTCCATTGGCAAGATTGACACCTCGCGAGCCCCACGCCTGGTATGGATTTAAAGGGGAACCCCTACACTGAGAAAACTTAGTAAGTTCTCCCTCACTTCACACTGTTCTGTTCGCTCCCCGGCGGCCCCTCCTCTCTTCTCGTCTATCCCCATTGGCTTGTGACATCATCTGGGATAGACGAGAAGAGAGAAGGGGCCGCCCGGGAGCGAACAGCACTGCGTGAAGTGAGAGAGAACTTACTACAGCCAAATGCTTCCTGCGCTACTCTGCATACATCTCATTCGGGCGACTCTAGTCCTGCAAAGGGAACGGCGTTCCTGCTGTGAAAATAGTGCAGGGACGCCATTCCCACGCGTTCCCGCAGGACTCGAGCCCTGCTTAGTTCTAGCTATTTTACTGCTCCTCCTCTTTGGTTACAATCAGCCAATAACATTCATCATCATCATCATTTTTATTTTACTTCCCCCACCCAATTCCAGCAGCGATCTTTCCTCTCTATGTCGAATCTTTCCTCTCTATGTCGAATCTTTCCTTTCTATGTCGAATCTTTTCTCTCTATGTCGAATCTTTCCTCTCTATGTCGAATCTTTCCTTTCTATGTCGAATCTTTTCTCTCTATGTAGAATAATCCTGGACTAATAGAGTTAAGGTTAGGCACATTCGACCACAGGTTCGATAGATACAGATTGTTATTGTCAGCGTCATGTCGAATCTCCTATCTATATTGAACTTTTGTCACAACGAAAATGAAAATAAAAATAAAGCATTTGTTTATGTCGGATCTTTCGTTTTTCGGATTCTGCACTTTCGTTATCGTTTGTTAAAACGATAGCGAAATTACCTGAAATTTGGATGAAAATGCATTCGGGCGAAAACTAATGCCCATGTCTATTTACTAAAGGAAAATCCACTTTGCACTGCAAGTGCACTTGAACCTTGTGGGGACAGTTTGGGGATGGCCTCTTCCTGTTCCAACATGACTGTGCACCAGTGCACAAAGCAAGATCCATAAAGACATGGATGTCCTATCCTCAACCCGATAGAACACCTACAGGATGAATTAGAGCAGAACCCTACGAACTAAGACTGGAATGCCATTAAAGTTCATGTGCGTGTAAAGGCAGGCGTCACAATACTTTTGGCAATATAGTGTCTTCCTTGTTGCCTGTTTTCTTTTTTCAAATATTGTATTTTTCTGTATTTATTCAATGGAACTGTGTTCTTTTTCCCTAAACTGATTTAACACGCACTTGACAATGATGTCAATTTGTCATTTCAGATGCATCTATTAAAATTCAACATACTGTACTTACGATGTAGGCAGTGACTGCCACTCATTATAAAAGACATTTTTTTTGCATCGCAGATGATTTTTTCCCTCCCATTCTGCAAATAACTCATAATTTTCATTCTTTGTCCTCGAGGAAGGAAGATTAATAATAATAATTCTTGGTGGAATGTTCATTGTTAGCCCAGGGAAAGTGTCTGAGATATGAAGACTCTTGTTCATTGTCAGACAATTAGTTTGTACTCTTGTCTACAGAGATGGAGGAAAAGGTTTTGAGATACGAATCCCCCACAGCGAATGGATCCCCGGGGAGCCGCAGAAGTCATGATCATTGAGAATGCGTGATATTTGTTAACAAATCTGCCTTATTATTAGCATTTATTCATCCTGAAAAATAAAGCTTGTTTCACCGATAACAGCGACTGCTCTAAGATTTACTCTGGGCACGTTTTATGGCTCCAATGCTGCGGTAATGGGAAGATGATGAAAACCATGGTGTACATGAGAGGAATTAGCAAAGCAAGAAGGCCAATATTTCAGCCCTATTTGTGTAAAGTTCTTACGTGGTAGTCAGTAAATATTCACAGTCCTGTGAAAAGAACCAGTAAAACATTTTGTTGTGAAATTTTTTGGAGAGTACTTCTTTGGCTAAGCTTCTTCAGTCTTGCAAATGTAACAAAAAAATATATATTTTGAAGAATTCATAAAATATTGTGCCAGCGGCACCTCAAACCCTCCTAGCCCCACCCACCTGCTGTCTTACCCCATCTAGGTGGTGGGCATTGGCAATCAGGCAGTGGTATCAGGCATCAGGCAGTGGGAATCAGGAGGTGGGCATCAGGCGGCGGGCATCAGGCAGCAGGCATTAGGTGGCGGGCATTGGGCATCAGGTGGCAGCCATCAGGCAGTGGCTCCTGTGTATTTTCTTCCATAGCTGTGGCCATGCTCCTACCCTCCTCCTAGGCATCCAATAGGATCGCACGTCCTTTCAGTCAATCGGGTGATGGATCTCACGACCCGCTTCCCAATTGGCCGTAGGATCGGTGTTAAAATAGTGTTAAAATTGGCTATTGTAACACACCTGGTTGGGCTCCTTTCGCATTCTCTGTGCCCCAGACCCACCCTATGTTGAAGCACTGATTAGAGCCTCTGGCCCTAATTGGTGCTTCAAAAAAAAAACCTCCCCCATTGGAATTCATGCATCTGGCGTCCTGAAAGGGGCTAGATGCATGAAAGGGGGGGGGGCGCCTATGCGTCCTTAATGGGTTGGCCGCCCCTGGTTGAACGATGGCCATCATCATTTATCACACTTTCTTTGAGCCCACTGTACGATCCTAACTGTGAAGCCCTCCCCAGCACCATACAGCTTTTCCAGTAAAAGAACACAACCAATATTTGCCCATGGCACTTTAAATGAGGCAAGATACAAAAGTCATAAAATATCAATTTATTGAACAAGGTTTTGACACATACAGTAAATGTATAGAATACGCATATCAAGCCAATGGGTTACATGTAACAATAAATAATGTTGCACAAAATGGTATATTTTCAAGCACATGATTACATAGACAATATGATTGCAATATAGGAGGGGAATGCATCTTGCAACTCGACGCATTTCATGAATACGCTCACTTCTTCAGGAGTAGATGCCTCCAACAGAACTCTAAAAAAAACAGCTTGGAACTTGATAAAACATAGTGCCTCCAAAGGGTGACCACTGCTCAGTGTCTGACACAGGAGTAGTGGAAGGGGACCAAGAAACCCAATGGGAAAACCAATGAGGAGGCACAAGAGAATTCATGTGGTAAAAAAAAATACCAAAGTACCAAAAACCAACCTGGTATTTGAAAAGGTGAGTGATGATTCTCCAAACAAACAGATCATGATCTCAAAGGAAAAGGGTAATGGGGATGGAGGCATAATACGTTAGGCACCTAGTCACAGTTCTTTTCTACCGTTTTCAGTAGAAACATCACCTTTGGGTCTTTCTCTAATGCCCTGTACACACGCAAAAGTCTGATGTGAGCTTTGGATCGGAAATTCCGACCGTGTGTATGCTCCATCAGACTTTTGCTGGCGGAATTTCCGCCAGCAAAAGATTGCCGTTTTCTATTTTTCTGACGGAAGAAGTTCCATAGTGTTGTACGTTGCCACGTTCTTGATGGTCGAAAGTTCAGAGAACTTTTGTGTGACCGTGTGTATACAAGCCAAGCTTTAGTGGAATCCTGTCTGAAAAATCACCCAAGATTTTTCCGACAGAAATTACGCTCGTGTGTCCGCTCATTTGTACGGCGCATTAGTGCACATGTACACCATAACTCCATCATTCCAAAGCCACACTCATGGTGACCTCCAGCAGTTATAGAAAAGTATGGTTTGTCTAAGGGATGAATGGGGCTGTAGCTCACCCATGCATTAGCGAGCAGTCATTTTTGCTGGAAAGGAGGGCATGGAGCAAGAAGACAAAAGGGAAGAGGGACCACATAATGGGGGGAATGGGGTGCCTGGCAATGGTTTAAATGGACAAAGGAGTAAATGTCCTGCTACCTGATTGGTGAATGGGCTGGTCCAAGTGCGGAGGAGTTGTTGGAGCCTAGATGCAGAAAAAAGCAGGTAAGGGTCATTTTCAGGTTGACCAACCTTAATAGAACTTACGACCCGCCTCCTGTGCAGTTTTTGACTTGTGTGACTATGAAGTTTTGAAAGGTCTTTGAAGATGCCTATGTGCATAAAATTGATGGGCACCCTTCTAAGCTATGGCATCCTATGTGATCTAAGGCTGGTGTACAGAGGACATTATGCAGCAGGTTTTCTGTTATCATCCCCAAAATAGTGTGGTGCAGCTGCAAGCCTAGTAAGTAAAGGATTTGACCACAGATGCAAGGTTTTCGGTTGGGATATTGTTGTTGTTTTCCCTCCTGCACCTTCAAGGACCTTGATCCAGTAAATACTGGAGGGGCAGAGCAAAGAATGCTGGTGACTGACAGTCACTGTTCTCCGCTCCGTGAAGACTGAGAACTAAGCAAACAGCAGTCCTGCAATTTTTCAGTTCTCAGTCATAGAGCCGAAGTGGGACAGCTGTAGCGTCACATCGATGCTGCAGCAAAGAGGACATGATTTTTTTTAAATTCCAATACTTCTCCTTTATTAAATGTCTGCTACAGCCATTAAATCTATTAAGGTGCCTGCTCATTTTAATTTAACGTGTAGTACCCCCCCTGATCCCCAGAGCATGTGAGACAAAAGCAGAGTGGGTTAGCTTTTGACCTCAGGGTTTAGTCCTCAGCAATAGTGCACAGAAGGGCACAACTCACCTTTTCATGCAAGAAATGGGGGGTAGATTCCAAATGGGGGGCAAAAAAATACTTACATTTTTTACAGTTAGAGTAGAGAACCTTTAAGCCAACAAAAGATTCTGTAAAATCAGCTTCTGACTGCAAGAAACTTATCGGTTCAACTACTGACTCCTTTTATTTACGGACCAAGATGGTCTGGACCCAGCATTCCATGTCCTCAAATTTGACTTCAGTTCTTCCAAGTTTCATCAATCAACATGTTCAACATACCAGGCCCCAAACCTAGGCCTCTGTCCATGAGATGGCCACCTTCTCAGACAGCAGGCCTAAGAGGGTCAGGCAACCATGTACATTCCATCCTCAAGGGAGGCTCCAAGGAGGTCCAGGGAAAGGTTGACACCCCAAGGTCACTCCTGAATATTTACACCTTCGCCTAGACTGCACGATTGACAATAACTCTCTTAGTGGTTGCTCAAGGGGATATAAATATATATAGCTTTGTGCATGGTGTACATTGGCATAGTGCACACTATTGTCAGGGACATTCCCCAGCAGTAAACAGCAGCAAACAAAATCCAGAGTCCAAGAGGGAAACAAGGGAGCTGAACTATCAAACCAGCTCAGGCCGACTACAACCCAGCAAATACTAAATTTAAAGATACCCTCCTGCTTAAGGCAGGGTGGCTACATGGGGAGTGCATGTGGTAGGGGTTGGAGATTGGAGTGGTAGATGGCTGTATGATCTTCTTAGGCCTGCTGCTTGAGGGTGGTGACCATGTGCCCCTAGACAGAGGCCTAGGTTTGGAGCCTGGTATGCTGAACAAGGGGATTGAAGCACCTTGGAGGAACTTAAGCCTAATTAGAATTCTGGATGAAGCTTGGTCTTCAAAATGAAATGTGGTGGATTCTTCTGAAGAAGTTGGAAGCCAAGCCACAAGTGTCATGCAGTCAGAAGCTGATTTCACAGAAAGACAGACTTGCTTCAGGTCCTCTTTCTGTGATGACTGGAAGTACTTTTTTTTCCCCCAATCTGGAGTTTGCTTAGTAAATGGATGTTCTGCTCCCTAACCCTGAAAGTCAATAAACTCAGTTTCTTGCATTAAAAACTGGGTGATTGGCACCCATCTACCCACACTGTTCCATGAGAACAGTACTAGACCATGAGGCAAAATCCTAGCCCACACTGCTTCTCAGGTACCTCACATGATTTGGGGTTTCAGGGGGGATGTACACGAAAATTTAAAATGAATGGACACCAAGATGGATTTAATGGCCATAGTCACTTTCATTCACATAACTTCAAGTTATTAGAATAACAGATGAAGATGGGTTGAGGGTCCTTGAAGGTACCAGAGAGAAATATTAGCAAATATATAGCCAACCTACACCTTGCATCTACAGCCACGTCTCTTACTTGGAGTGGTAAGAAAGTCAAGATTAGTGATGGACGAACTTCCGACGGGACGTTTCGCGAACGCGAAACGCGAACGGACACAAACGTTCGCGAAAACGACCGTTCGCCGCGGGCTCCATTGACTTCAATGGGAGGCGAATTTCGCAAACCTTTAGGTCGAATTTGCGGCCACGGGGTAATTATTAGGGGGTAGCACGTAGTCCCACCACCTGGACAATAGCATAATACATGTATGAGGTGAATTTGGGATCGATAACTACAAGCATTTTTTTTTTATTTGGGAAATTGTTCTGACAATTCAGGACTATGGAGCTAATGAAGGCAATGGAGGAGAGGGAAGGTCAGGGACCAGGGTAGGCAAACAAGAGGGTGCAGGAGATACAGAGCACTGACAGCAGCACCGTAATACAGAGCACTGACATCAGCACCGTGACATACAGCGCTGACAGCAGCTCCGTGACATACAGCGCTGACAGCAGCTCCGTGACATACAGCGCTGACAGCAGCTCCGTGACATACAGCGCTGACAGCAGCTCCGTGACATACAGCGCTGACAGCAGCTCCGTGACATACAGCGCTGACAGCAGCACCGTGACATACAGCGCTGACAGCAGCTCCGTGACATACAGCGCTGACAGCAGCTCCGTGACATACAGCGCTGACAGCAGCTCCGTGACATACAGCACTGACAGCAGCTCCGTGACATACAGCGCTGACAGCAGCTCCGTGACATACAGCGCTGACAGCAGCACCGTGACATACAGCGCTGACAGCAGCTCCGTGACATACAGCGCTGACAGCAGCTCCGTGACATACAGCGCTGACAGCAGCTCCGTGACATACAGCGCTGACAGCAGCTCCGTGACATACAGCGCTGACAGCAGCTCCGTGACATACAGCGCTGACAGCAGCACCGTGACATACAGCGCTGACAGCAGCTCCGTGACATACAGCGCTGACAGCAGCTCCGTGACATACAGCGCTGACAGCAGCTCCGTGACATACAGCACTGACAGCAGCTCCGTGACATACAGCGCTGACAGCAGCTCCGTGACATACAGCGCTGACAGCAGCACCGTGACATACAGCGCTGACAGCAGCTCCGTGACATACAGCGCTGACAGCAGCTCCGTGACATACAGCGCTGACAGCAGCTCCGTGACATACAGCGCTGACAGCAGCTCCGTGACATACAGCGCTGACAGCAGCTCCGTGACATACAGCGCTGACAGCAGCTCCGTGACATACAGCGCTGACAGCAGCTCCGTGACATACAGCGCTGACAGCAGCTCCGTGACATACAGCGCTGACAGCAGCTCCGTGACATACAGCGCTGACAGCAGCTCCGTGACATACAGCGCTGACAGCAGCTCCGTGACATACAGCGCTGACAGCAGCTCCGTGACATACAGCGCTGACAGCAGCACCGTAAGCAGCCCCAGGAGGAAGTCAGCACAGCACAGGGATGGTGTGATCCCCTCATAATAAGAACCCCCAGGAGGAAGTCAGCACAGCACAGGGATGGTGGGAGCCCCTCATAATAAGAACACCCAGGAGGAAGTCAGCACAGCACAGGGATGGTGGGAACCCCTCATAATAAGCAGCCCCAGTAGAAATATGACACCGCTCAACCTCTTCAAAGAGGAGGGTAGGGGCATATAGTACGGTGTGCTTTTTTGGGTCAGGGAAGTGAGCCAAATGAATTAAGAAGGTCTGTGTGCTTGATTCCAAAAATTGTTTATAGACATATACATGGTCTACTGATCACATGTGTTGAATTCCTCCGAGATCCATGCCTCATTCATTTTTAGAAATGTGAGGTAGTTAACACTGTGGTGAGCTAGGCGAGTACGCTTATCGGTCACAATCCCCCCTGCTGCGCTGAACGTCCTTTCGGACAGGACACTGGATGAGGGGCAAGCCAACAGTTCGATTGCAAATTGGGCAAGCTCTGGCCAGAGGTCAAGCCTGCCCACCCAGTAGTCTAGGGGTTCATCACTCCTCAGAGCGTCCACATCGGCCGTTAACCCAATGTAGTCGGACACCTGACGGTCTAGGCGTTCCCTGATGCTGGATCCGGATGACACCTGTCGATGGGTCGGCTGAAAGAATGACCTCATATCCGAAGTCACCAACACATCTTCAAACCGGCCTCTTCTTGCAGGCGCTGTTGGATTGGTACCCGCAAATCCTTCTCTGGGAGTGGGAATTGCTCCTCTGCCAGCGCACGCAAAAGCAGAATGCAGCATTTCTCGAAGCAAGGCCTGGAAGTGCTGCATTCTGACAGCCCTCTGCGACGGCGGTAACATTTCCGCCATTTTGTGTTTGTACCGGGGGTCTAAGTACGTTGCCACCCAGTACTGGTCCTTGACCCTCATGCTTTTTATACGGGGGTCCCTATTAAAACACTGGAGCATGAAGGCCCCCATTTGCACTAAAGTGGAAGCGGTGTGGTGGCCTGGCTCCTGCTCATCATCCAGGATAATGTCGTCCTCTTCATTCTCCTCTCCCCATCCTCGCACAACAGGGATCCCAGAAAGGTTTAAAGCATGCTCTTCTTGCTCCTGCTCATCCGCCCCGGCACCATCCTCCTCTGACTCCTCATCAGACTCCTGTTGTTGACTTGTCTCAGATAGAGTAGCCCCCCCTGGGAATTCATCCAGCATTGCGACTTCCTCATCTTCCCGCTCCTGCTCCTCCACAGCCTGATCAATGACACGACGCAATGCACGCTCCAGAAAGAAGGCATAAGGTACCATGTCACTGATGGCGCCATGGCTGCGACTGACCAGTTTGGTGATCTCCTCAAATGGCCGCAGAAGTCTGCATGTGTCGCGCATGAGCAGCCACTGGCGCGGTGAAAAAAAACCCAGCTCCCCAGAACCGTTTCTTTCGCAGAGTTCATACAGGTAGACGTTAACTGCACGTTTCTGCTGGAGCAGCCTATCAAGCATATAGAAGGTTGAGTTCCATCGCGTCGGGCAATCGCAAATAAGACGTCTGACCGGCAGATGGTGTCGCCGCTGAATGTCAGCAAGGCGAGCCATGGCCGTGTAAGATCTTCTGAAATGGGCCGAGATTTTCCTTGCCTGCCGCAAGATGTCCTGGACCCCAGGGTATTTGACAAGGAATCGCTGCACGACCAAGTTTAAGACGTGTGCCATGCACGGCACGTGCGTGATTTTGCCCTGTTTCAATGCGCTAAGCAGATTGGCACCGTTGTCACACACCACTTTACCAACTGTCAAATTGAGCGGTGTTAGCCACTCATCTGCCTGTGAACGCAAAGCTGAAAGGAGTGCCGGGCCAGTGTGGCTCTTTGCTTCCAGGCACAACAGACGCAGCACGGCATGGCAACGTCTCACCTGGCATGTGGAATAGGTTCTGGGGAGCTTGGGCGGTGCAGTGGAAGAGACGCTAGCAGCGGAAAAGGAGGAGGCAGCTGAGGAGGAGAGGGAGGAGGATGGAGTAGGAGGAGGAGAAGAAGAGTCAGGCCTGCATGCAATCCGTGGCGGTAAAACCAAATCTACACGGGTGCCACGGGTTACATGCTTGACGGCCGTCAGAAGGTTCACCCAGTGGGCAGTAAAACTGATATACCTTCCCTGCCCGTGTTTGCTAGACCACGTGTCTGTGGTCAGATGTATCTTGGCACCGACACTGTGTGCCAGAGATACATTCACTTGCCGCTGAACATGGCCATATAGCTCTGGGATGCCCTTCTCTGAGAAATACTTCCTTCCTGGGACCTTCCATTGTGGTGTTCCAATGGCCACAAATTTGCGAAAGGCCTCCGAGTCCACCAGTTTATATGGCAGTAGTTGGCGGGCTATGAGTTCTGACAAGCCAGCCGCCAACCGTTGGGCAAGAGGGTTATCCGGCGTCATCATTTTTTTACGCTCAAACATTAGGCCCACGGAAGCCTGCCTTTTTGCAGAAAAATGTGAGCTTGGCGTGATGGAAGGTGGAGTGGAGGACAATTGTGAGGAGAGAGGAGAAGGAGAAGTAGAAGACGAGGCTGGACGGTGAGAGCCTGCAGTGTGGCTTTGTGTGTTCCGTTGCTCCCACTGGGCTCGGTGATGGCTGCTCATGTGCCTTCTTAAGGCGGTCGTCCCTAGGTGAGTATTGGGCTTACCGCGACTAACGCGTTGACTGCAAAGATTGCAGATGGCAACGCTATTGTCAGCAGCGGACACGTTAAAAAAAGCCCACACTGCGGAGCCATGTGCCGGTGTCCTGGGAGCGCCAGATGTGACCGTACATGGTCGATGACTCGCTCCTGATACATTTGCAGTCTGCTTTGTCCCTGCTGTGCAATGTAAGTCATTGCTGCTTCTCCTCCCTATCTGCTGGTCCATATCTCCCTCTGAACTCCCCTCCTCTTCCTCTCTTGTGGGCACCCACGTGACATCACTAGACACGTCATCATCAACGTCACCTTCCCCACCGCTATAAGTAGAGTAGGCAGCAACACCGGGGACCAACCTCCTCCTTGGGCTGATCTGGGTACTGGCGTCAGACTGCTGAGTAGCGCTTGTTGCTACCTCCTCTTCCTGATCCAATACCAAGAGTGGCTGCGCATCAGAAATGTCCTCTTGATATGGA
Source organism: Lithobates pipiens (assembly GCF_037356315.1). NCBI lineage: Eukaryota > Metazoa > Chordata > Amphibia > Anura > Ranidae > Lithobates > Lithobates pipiens. Next base: position 17,730,489 of record NW_027507791.1, on the reverse strand, counting down.
TCGGAAAATAATTCCAGTGACTCAAGCGGAAGGTATGTGGTGGTGGTGGTGGTGGTCGTGTTGTTGGTGGTAGTGTCTTTGGGGGTGCACATAGCAGAGAGTGAAGAAGAGGGTGCAGATCGAGAGGATGAGGAGGGTGCAGAAGAGTAAGGCTGAGCGAGCCACTCAACCAAGTCTGGTGCATCCTTTAAAGTAATTGAACGCACCTTCTGCAACTTCCCACTTTGGCTCAAGCCTGTTGCTCCTGCCCTACCCCTACCACCCCTGCGGAAGGGCCTGCCTCTTCCTCTGCATGTCATTTTTTAAATGACCCTGTGACAAAACTCTTAGTCCCTATACCGCTGAAGGACTGCTGCAGTATAGGTGAGCGGTCAGCAGTGGTGCACGTCAACCCTATCTATTGTGGACCTATAGCGGTCCTTACAGAACAGCAGACTGTACCGCACTCAAGCCTATGTACCGTAGCACCCTATACCAAGTTACCAGTCCTTATAAGAACTTTTGTGGACCAAGCAGGTTGTGTATTAGTGTTTAGCAGACTGTACGTCAGTCCCTATACCGCTGAAGGACTGCTGCAGTATAGGGCAGCGGTCAGCAGTGGTGCACGTCAACCCTATCTATTGTGGACCGATAGCGGTCCTTACAGAACAGCAGACTGTACCGCACTCAAGCCTATGTACCGTAGCACCCTATACCAAGTTACCAGTCCTTATAAGAACTTTTGTGGACCAAGCAGGTTGTGTATTAGTGTTTAGCAGACTGTACGTCAGTCCCTATACCGCTGAAGGACTGCTGCAGTATAGGGCAGCGGTCAGCAGTGGTGCACGTCAACCCTATCTATTGTGGACCGATAGCGGTCCTTACAGAACAGCAGACTGTACCGCACTCAAGCCTATGTACCGTAGCACCCTATACCAAGTTACCAGTCCTTATAAGAACTTTTGTGGAACAAGCAGGTTGTGTGTTAGTGATTAGCAGACTGTACGTCAGTCCCTATACCAATGAAGGACTGCTGCAGTATAGGGCAGCGGTCAGCAGTAGTGCACGGCAACCCTATGTATTGTGGACCGATAGCGGTCCTTACAGAACAGCAGACTGTACCGCACTCAAGCCTATGTACCGTAGCACCCTATACCAAGTTACCAGTCCTTATAAGAACTTTTGTGGACCAAGCAGGTTGTGTATTAGTGTTTAGCAGACTGTACGTCAGTCCCTATACCGCTGAAGGACTGCTGCAGTATAGGGCAGCGGTCAGCAGTGGTGCACGTCAACCCTATGTATTGTGGACCGATAGCGGTCCTTACAGAACAGCAGACTGTAACGCACTCAGGCCTATGTACCGTAGCACCCTATACCAAGTTACCAGTCCTTATAAGAACTTTTGTGGACCAAGCAGGTTGTGTGTTAGTGATTAGCAGACTGTACGTCAGTCCCTATACCAATGAAGGACTGCTGCAGTATAGGGCAGCGGTCAGCAGTAGTGCACGGCAACCCTATGTATTGTGGACCGATAGCGGTCCTTACAGAACAGCAGACTGTAACGCACTCAGGCCTATGTACCGTAGCACCCTATACCAAGTTACCAGTCCTTATAAAAACTTTTGTGGACCAAGCAGGTTGTGTGTTAGTGTTTAGCAGACTGTGCGTCAGTCCCTATACCGCTGAAGGACTGCTGCAGTATAGGGCAGCGGTCAGCAGTGGTGCACGTCAACCCTATCTATTGTGGACCGATAGCGGTCCTTACAGAACAGCAGACTGTACCGCACTCAAGCCTATGTACCGTAGCACCCTATACCAAGTTACCAGTCCTTATAAGAACTTTTGTGGACCAAGCAGGTTGTGTATTAGTGTTTAGCAGACTGTACGTCAGTCCCTATACCGCTGAAGGACTGCTGCAGTATAGGGCAGCGGTCAGCAGTGGTGCACGTCAACCCTATGTATTGTGGACCGATAGCGGTCCTTACAGAACAGCAGACTGTAACGCACTCAGGCCTATGTACCGTAGCACCCTATACCAAGTTACCAGTCCTTATAAGAACTTTTGTGGACCAAGCAGGTTGTGTGTTAGTGATTAGCAGACTGTACGTCAGTCCCTATACCAATGAAGGACTGCTGCAGTATAGGGCAGCGGTCAGCAGTAGTGCACGGCAACCCTATGTATTGTGGACCGATAGCGGTCCTTACAGAACAGCAGACTGTACTGCACTCAGGCCTATGTACCGTAGCACCCTATACCAAGTTACCAGTCCTTATAAAAACTTTTGTGGACCAAGCAGGTTGTGTGTTAGTGTTTAGCAGACTGTGCGTCAGTCCCTATACCGCTGAAGGACTGCTGCAGTATAGGGCAGCGGTCAGCAGTAGTGCACGGCAACCCTATGTATTGTGGACCGATAGCGGTCCTTACAGAACAGCAGACTGTAACGCACTCAGGCCTATGTACCGTAGCACCCTATACCAAGTTACCAGTCCTTATAAGAACTTTTGTGGACCAAGCAGGTTGTGTGTTAGTGATTAGCAGACTGTACGTCAGTCCCTATACCAATGAAGGACTGCTGCAGTATAGGGCAGCGGTCAGCAGTAGTGCACGGCAACCCTATGTATTGTGGACCGATAGCGGTCCTTACAGAACAGCAGACTGTACCGCACCCAAGCCTATGTACCGTAGCACCCTAGACAGACCAAGTTACCAGTCCTGATAAAGAGCTTTGTGGAACAAGTGAGTTGTGAATGATTAGCAGACTGCAGCAGAAGGGCAGCAGTCAAGTATAATATTCTTTCTATATTTGGAAGAAAGAATATTATACGTGTACAAGCCTATTACCGTACCACTGATACCAGTCCTGAAAAGAACCTTTGTGGAACTAATAGTAACAGCAAGTCTTTAAAATTATCCTCACTGCCTGACACACTGCTTCCTGCCTGTCCCTATACAAATTGGCAAAAAAGAGTAGGCTGGAACGATTAGCTGGAACAGCTCTTTTGTGGACCTGATAGTAACAGCTAATGATGATGATGATGATGATGATGAAGAAAGACTAATCTGGCTGAGCTGTCCCTAAAATAGCAGCATACAGCGCTCTGTCCCTTTATCTAAACTGACAAAAGAAACTCAGGCTGCTGACCTAACACCTATACCAGTCCTGAAAAGAACTTTTGTGTACCAAATAGCTAGCGTTTTCTCTGTCCCTACTCCACACAGGATCCTTTCCCTACAGTGACAGAAGAAAGAATGTAAAATGGCCACCGGATCGGGTGTATTTATAGGTTAGGGGGAATGTCCAAGTGTCCATGAGCTGTCATGTCTCAATTGGTTGTCCTGTAACACATGATAAACGTGTCACGAAAGGTTAAAGTTCTTGTATACATTAAACACGTAAGTCCGCCGGGGCGAACGACGGAAAAAGGCGTTCGAACCCGCGGACGGCGAAAGTCGGAAATTCGCCGCGAAACGACCGCCGGGCGAACCGTTCGGCCATCACTAGTCAAGATCCCTGGTCAAGACAGATCAGCACTAAGCAAGGTCACATAACAAAGATCACAAATTTGAGGAGGAAGGTAAATGATTGAGCTTGTTGAGGGTCCTTGAAGGTGCAAAAGAGAAAATATTACCCAAACCCATTAACAACCTACACCTTGCATCTGCAGCCAAGTCTCTTACTTGGAGTGGTAAGAGGGTCAAGTTCCCTGGACTAGACTGGTCACTGACAGGCAAGACCACACAGCGAAGATCATAGGGTTAAGGAGGAAGGTAAGTGTTTGAGCTAGTTGAGGGTCCCTGAAGGTACAAGAGAGAAAATTTTACCCAAATACATTAACAACCTACACCTTACATCTGCAGCCAAATTTCTTACCTGGAGTGGTAAGAGGGTCAAGTTCCCTGGTCAAGACTGATCATCAGCACTAAGCAAGGCCACACAGTGAAGAACCCAGGTTTGAGGAGGAAGGTAAGTGTTTGAGCTAGTTGAAGGTCCTTGAAGGTGCAAGAGGGAAACTATTACCCAAGCCCATTACCAACATACACCTTGCATCTGCAGCCAAGTCTCTTATTTGGAGTGGTGAGAGGGTCAAGTTCCCTGATCTAGGCTGCCAGCGCCAGGCAAGGCCACACAGCGAAGATCATAGGTTTGAGGAAAGCAAGTGTTTGAGTTAGTTCAGGGTCCTTGAAGGTGCAAGAGAGAAGAGATTACCTAAGCTTATTAACAACCTAATCCTTCCATCTGCAGCCAAGCCTCTTACATGAAGTGGTAAGTGGGTCAAGTTCCCTGGTTAGTGCAGGAAGGCCACACAGCAAAGATCACACGGCTGAGGAGGAAGGTAAATGAGCTAGTTGAAGGTCCTTGAGGGTGTAAGAGAGAAAATATTACCCAAATCCATTAACAACCTCCACCTTGAATCTACAGCCAGGTCTCTTACTTGGAGTGGTGAGGGGGTCAAGTTCCCTTGTGTAGACTGGTCTGCGGCAGGCAAGGCCACACAGCAAAGATCACATACTTGAGGAGGAAGGTAAGGTTTTGTGCTAGTAGGTTGCTCTCAAGGATGTGACGAGAAAATAATTAAGGGGTAATTGTACCCAAAGCGTAGTTGTCCTTTAAATTCATTTCCATACAGCACAGTTTGCTAGGACAGTCCTTCCCACCTTCTTCATGGCCTGCGGTTTTCAAACTTTTGCCAAGCTTTCACAACTTCTACATACACAGCAAAAGCAAATGACTAAATGATTCTCCTTATATTCAATCTCTACTGTATGCTCTTTTCTTCTGGGACTTGAATGGTGATAATTACACAAATCACTAAAATGAATCTAAGCTACAGCTGCTCCGAGTCCTGAAATATTAGTGTATATTTGTTTATCCAAGCCCGCCGAGGATCTATTATGTTTCCCTTTAATGCAAGATTAGCCAGAATGTTCCCGAATGTTCCCGAACGCTAATCTCGGCGGCGAATGACTGCTGACCGCAGACAAGTCGGAAAAAAATAACAAAAACCTCACCGAGGGGAAGTTTGTATATAGTCAGCGCAGTTAACTGCATAATGTCAGAAAATTTGTTGCTGAGTATGTGCGCGGCAATTGAGTCGTTGTCAATTATGTCAATCGGAGACGGTGGGGGGGGGAAGCAATGGGAAGGCAATGTGTGGATTTGCAAATGCGTTTTGATGGCCATTTTTCTGCCTGCTGTCTGCCTTCGAGGCTCCGAGGACATTTGTTAAACGGCTGGATGCGTCTTTGCACAAAGTGGCTCTCGACAAAATATGTTTACTTGTTGTTCCTCAGACGGTGACCTTGGCTTTACGCGGCAATTGTGTCCTGAACAAATTGCAGCCTTGGGAGAATCGTCAGCTCGGCTCTGACAAAGGAAGAACGGAATCAGCATTGTTTTCACACCGAGCATAACAAGAATGATCTGCCTTGACCAATTTAATTTGTGCAATAAATTCCAGCCAGCCGTCCCTACGCATAATACTGCAATTAATCTTATGATCTTTCAAATGTTACTTTAAACGAGAAAAGGAAACTATGGTGTGTTTTAACGGGAACAACGTTTTATTTTTTTATTTTTTTTAATGGTACTGACACCATTTTCTATGTTTTCGAAAAAGCTCAGTGGAGCTTGCACTCTTATATGGCTCCAACATATTCCGCAGTGCTGTACAGAGAACACTGAGGCAGTCATGGCAATCTGTGCACCAGAGGAGCTTACACTCTAATATCCCCATCAAAGTCACACACCGTGACTAATATACACTTATATAGCTCTGACATATTCTGTATTGCTGTACATATATCACTGGGACAGTCACATCAGTCTCTGCACCAGAAGAGCTTACACTCTAATGTCCCACTAAAGTCACACACTGTGACTATTATACACTTATATAGCTCTGACATATTCTGTAGTGCACACCTCCCATCATTTTGAGATGGGAATGAGGGACACCTACTAACAAACATATGTAGGCATAGGACACACCCCCTGCAACACCACTTAAAGGAGAATAACCCCAAAAAAAGATTAATTAAATCCACCAGGTCTTTTTTTTTTACCACTACTATTCCTTTATATTGGCTTTTAAAATTTACAAATGCGGCAATTTAGAAATTGGATGAAAGGTTTAGCACTGGAAAACACTTTTTAAAAGATAAAAAGTGCATTTTATATACAACTATTAGGGATGAGCTTCGAGTCAAACATTGCCTGTTCGCCTGTTCAGCGAACAGTGAACAATTTGGGCTGTTCGCGGCAAATTTGAAAAGCCGGAACACCCTGTACAAGTCTATAGGAGAAATCTAAAGTGCTCATTTTAAAGGGTAGAATGCAAGTTACTGTCCTAAAAAGTGTTTGGGGACCTGGATCCTGCCCCAGGGGACATGAATCAATGCAAAAAAAAGTTTTAAAAATGGCAGTTTTTTCAGGAGCAGTGATTTAAATAATGATTAAAGTGAAACAATAAAAGTGTAATATTCCTTTAAATTTCGTACCTGGGGGGTGTGTATAGTATGCCTGTGAAGGGGCGCATGTTTCTTGCATATTAGCCTTTAAAATTAGCACTTTAGATTTTGAACGTTTGAGTCCCATAGACTTTAATAGGGTTCTAAAGTTCACACAAAGTTTAGGTCTGTTCGCAGGTTCTGGTGCGAACCAAACAGGGGGGGTGTTCGGCTCATCCTTATAGAGTACGTAGGAGACTAGGACTTGTAGAACACTCATGTGGTACCAGTATCTTTCAGCCGGTTTGGCGATACCTCACGAGATTGGATTCACTTAGGTCCATCAGCCTCACCAGGCTGTTGCTAAGAAGCCAACCCGTATGTGGTCTTCTGAAGAGTCCTCCCATGGATAGCTATGAAGTTGCTGGGCTCTAAAACCGGAGACGGCACTGGGCCACCTCCGAATCCTTTCCTGAGTTTCCTTGCCTCAGGCTAGCCAGATTCGAGACATGAAGTCGGGTGGATCTGCACCCCAGGCCATAGCCTTCCTGGGGGCTGGTCAGGAGGACCAGGCCCATGGAGTCAGAACATACTTCTGGACCGGAACCCTGAACCACATGACATCCGCATTTTAAGTACCCTCTCCCAGAAAGCACAGCAAGAGTGACACTCCCACTAGGCGGGCTCCGAGAGAAAGTAACCTTAAAGCACCCAACCAGACTGTGGTTCCATGCATGCCAGAAGAGACAGTGCCCCCTATGGCCAGGCTGAACACCCTATAGTCCAGTCAGACTGATGCTGAGGTCAAAATTTGGAATAATCATACCCAAACCAAACTGCAGTTCAGGCGTAACATTAAATTTCAAAAACATAGCATGCGCTCTTCTGGAGCTGGTGCTACATTTATTATAGAAAAGTAAGTAAAAAATAATGCATTTTTTTCAAAATTGTCGCTCTTTTTTTGTTTATAGCGCAAAAAATAAAAAAACGCAGAGGTGATCAAATACCACCAAAAGAAAGCTCTATTTGTGGGAAAAAAAGGACGTACATTTTGTTTGGGAGCAACGTGGCACAACTGCGCAATTGTCAATTAAAGCGACGCAGTGCCAAATCGCAAAAAGTACTCTGGTCAGGAAGGGGGTAAAATCTTCCGTGGCTGAAGCGGTTAAGGAGAAATACTGGGAACCCTGATATAAGTGGGAGGTTTGGTGAGCAGAATCCCCCTTACATCAGAGTTCTCCTTTACACCAGAGTCCACAGCATTCCCCCTTAAAAAAATAAAAATAAATTAGCTGTGAGCCCCCAGAGGGTTCGGATTTGGCTTGGAAAAAAAAGGTGGCAACCCTGCTATTGTCCCCACCACAGTCAAACACTATTACCAATATACATTTATATAGGCCACCATAGAACAAACACCAGCCTAGTGCATTAATTACTATTATTTATACTATTTCCGGGAACCACTTTCAAGAGCAGGAGACTGTGTACTTGACTGCTAGTTTGGTACATTTATATAGCACTGACATATTCTGTGGTGTTGTAAAGTGCATACTAAGCCTTTCATATCAGTCTCTGCACCAATGGAGCTTACACTCTAATGTCCCCACCACAGTCACACACTATTATTATACTATTATAAAGCTCCGACATATACTGCAGTGCTGTACAGAGAACACTGAGCCAATCACATCTGTCTCTGCACCAGAGGAGCTTACATTCTACTGCCCTACTAAAGTCATATACTATTGCTAAACATTTATACAGTTCTGACATACAGTGCCTTGCAAATTTATTCACCCCCCCCCCCCCCCCCCTTGGCATTTTTTCATGTTTTGTTGCCTTTCAACCTGGAATTAACATGGATTGTTTGAGGATTTGCATCATTTAATTTACAGAACAGGCCCACAACTTGGACGATTTTTTTATTTTTTTTATTGTGAAGCAAACAACAAATAGGACAAAATGACAGAAAAAGGCAATGAGCATAACTATTCACCCCCCTAAAGTCAATACTTTGTAGAGCCACCTTTCGCGGCTATCACAGCTCCAAGTCGCTTTGGATAAGTCTCTATGAACTTGCCACATCTCACCACTGGGATTTTTGCCCATTCCTCCTTGTAAAACTGCTCCAGCACCTTCAAGTTGGATGATTTGTGCTTGTGAACAGCAATCTTTAAGTCTGACCACAGATTTTCTATTGGATTGAGGTCTGGGCTTTGACTAGGCCATTCCAACACATTTACAGGTTTAACCCTTAAACCACTCAAGTGTTGCTTTAGCAGTGTGTTTGGGGTCATTGTCCTGCTGGAAGGTGAACCTCCATCCTAGCCTCAAATCACACACAGAGTGGTACAGATTTTGCTCAAGAATATCCCTGTATTTAGTACCATCCATCTTTCCCTCAACTCTGACCAGTTTCCCAGTCCTGACTGCTGAAAAACATCCCCACAGCATTATACTGCCACCACCATGTGGTCACGGTGGGGATGGTGTTCTTTGGGTGATGTGATGTGTTGGGTTTGCGCCAGACATAGCGTTTTCTTTGATGGCCAAAAAGTTACATTTTAGTCTCATCAGACCAGAGCACCTTCCTCCATACATTCTGGGTGTCTCCCACATGCCTTTTCGCAAACTCAAAACGTGCCATTTTGTTTTTTGCTGAAAGTAATGGCTTTCTTCTGACCACTCTGCCATAAAGTCCAACTCTGTGGAGTGTGCGGCTTATTGTTGTCCTATGTACAGATACTCCAGTCTCTGCTGTGGAACTCTGCAGCTCCTCCAGGGTTACCTTAGGTCTCTGTGCTGCCCTCTCTGGTTAATGCCCTCCTTACCCGGTGCGTGAGTTTTGGTGTGCGGCCGTCTCTTGGCAAGTTTGCTGTTGTGCCATGTTCTTTCCATTTGGTTATGATAGATTTGATGGTGCTCCTAGGGATCATCAAAGATTTGGATATTTTTTTATACCCTAACCCTGACTTGTACTTCTCAACAACATTGTCCCTTACTTGTTTGGAGAGTTACTTGGTCTTCATGGCAGTGTTTGGTTAGTGGTGCCTCTTGCTTAGGTGTTGCAGCCTCTGGGGCCTTTCAAAAAAGTGTGTATATATAATGACAGATCACGTGACACTTAGATTGCACACAGTTGGACATCATTTCACTAATTATGTGACTTCTGAAGGTAATTGGTCGCACAGAGCTTTTTATGGGCTTCATAACAAATGGGGGTGAATACATACGCACATGCCTATTATCAGTTTTTTATTTCTGAAAAATAGTTTTATGTATATATTTTTCAAATTTTACTTCCCCAACTTAGATTATTGTGTTCTGATCCATCACATATAATTCAGATTAAAAAAAAATATTGAAATAAAGGCTGTAATGTAAAAATAAAACTACTTGAATCAGAAAAGGGCTGGCGACTCGGATGCTCTTGAATAAAAGTCCTTTATTTGGTTGCATGGGTAAACGGGTAAAGGCTACGCTGATGGGTTTCAGCTAGGAAGCCTTCATGCTTTGATGAAGGCTACTTAGCCGAAATGCATCAGTGTAGCCTGCACTCATGTAACCAAATAAAAGGCTTTTATTCAAGAGCATCCGAATCGCCAGCCCTTTTCTGATTCAATTACTGCATTTTGGGGCCTAAACATCCTGGCTAGAGCACCGGTCCACAGTTCATAGATCATCATTAAGGATGAGCCAAACACCCCCCGGTTCGGTTTGCACCATAACCTGCGAACAGACCTAACTTCGTGTGAACTTTAGAACCCTATTAAAGTCTATGGGACTCGAACGTTCAAAATCTAAAGTGCTAATTTTAAAGGCTAATATGCAAGTTACTGTCCTAAAAAGTGTTTGGGGACCGGGTCCTGCATCAATGCAAACGTATGGGTGACCCCGCCCCCCTCTGATGTAACGCAGGTTTCCGTTACATCAGAGGAGGGCGGGTCGCCCCCACACATAATTGGGGAAGCCAGGCTTCCCCACTAGCGTCAGAGGGGGGGGCGGGGTCAGGTGACGGGTGGCCCCTCCCTCCTCATATAAGAAATGTTAGGCTGCCAGGATCCTGCAGTGTCTCTGCCAGTGGAGACAGAGGAAGGATGGATGGACTGCGCTGCGCTGGACTGGAGGGAGAGATCACCCATCGCTGGGTCAGATCAGCCATCGCTGGACCCCGGAGAGATGATCATCCATCGCTGGATAGCAAGAGTGGATTACCACCACTGGAATCTTTTTTTTTTTTTTAATAAAGGACTTTTTCAAAAGCGTGTTTGTCTTATTTAACAATTTTTTACACTTTCTTTGTGAAATGGTAGGGGTGCTTTTGTACCCCATTACCATTTCAAACAGGAAGGGGGGCTGGATCTGGGGGTCCCTTTGTTAAATGGGCCTTCCAGATTCTGATAAGCCCCCTGCCCGCAGACCCCCACAACCACCGGCCAGGGGTTGTCCTGATCAACATGGGGACCTGGTGCTTCGGGGGGGACCCCAAAGCATCCTCCCAATCTTGAGGGCATGTGGCCTGGTACGTTTCAGGAGGGGGGGTGCTCTCTCATCCCCCCTCTTTTCCAGGTTCCATGCTCGGATAAAGGGTCTGGTATGGATTTTTAGGGGGGACCCCACGTCATTTTTTTTTAATTTGAAGTGGGGTTCCCCTTAATATCCATACCAGACCTGAAGGTTATGGTATGGATATTTAGGGGGAACCCCACATCATTTTTTTTTAAATTTGACCCTCAATATCCCCTTAATATCCATACCCCTTAACATACCCCTTAATATCCATACCAGACCTGAAGGGCCTGGTAATTGAATTTGGGGGAATCCCACGCTTTTTTTTTTTTTATCAATGAATTTCTCTGTGTTCTCTGTATTATGGGAGCCAACAATTCATTATAGCCGCGAGTGATTTTAAATGACTTTTTTTCCTGCAGAAATTACACTGTGCAGGGACAGTTATAAGCATGGGAAACATGCACCCCTTTACAGGCATACTATACACACCCCCCAGGTACGAAATTTAAAGGAATATTACACTTTTATTGTTTCACTTTAAGCATTATTAAAATCACTGCTCCCGAAAAAACTGCAGTTTTTAAAACTTCTCTTTGCATTGATCCATGTCCCCTGGGGCAGGACCTGGGTCCCCAAACACTTTTTAGGACAGTAACTTGCATATTAGCCTTTAAAATGAGCACTTTAGATTTCTCCCATAGACTTGTACAGGGTGTTCCGCGACTTTTCGAATTTGCCACGAACACCCCAAATTGTTCACTGTTCACCAAACAGGCGAACAGGCAATGTTCGACTCGAACTCGCAGCTCATCCCTAATCATAATTTTGGCAGTGGAGCTGGGGTATCATTTTGCTTCTAATGTAAAAAAAAATTGTAAAAATGCCAAGGGGGTGAATACTTTTGCAAGGCACTGTATACCGCAATGTTGTACAGAGAACATTGAGCCAATCACATCAGTCTCTGAACCAGAGGAGCTTACAGTCAAAGCTGTGGTGCACCAGGCCTGTTCTGCTGCTGATACCGCCAACAACCCAAGCTGTAGAGCCATGAAACCAGAGGCTGCAGTACTTCCCAAAGCCCTGTTACACTGAGGCCTCAGAAACCAGTTGCTTTTGGATTATGTAAAACTCCAAAAGAAAATGAAATGAACTTCCTGACTTTAGAATTGAAAGTTCTAACACTTCCAGGGCAAAATTAGCAATTCACTGAATCAATTTTCTTGTTACCTGAAATTGTTTCTGAAATGTGTCACAGCAGCACTTATATAATAAAAGCGACTAAACAAACACTTTTTTTTTTTTTGCTTGACGCGTGGGCTTGCTCGCCCCTCAGTAAATCATTCAGGCTTCAAGCGAATCCATCCAATGGCTGCGCTTTTTCCTAATTAAAAGCGCATTCAGCTGCTGGCATGAAAATGACGACTAAATAATAATCCAATAATTTATTTATTTATTTATTTTTTCAGAAAAGAAATGCTAATAAAATAAAATCAGCATAACGTCATGACAAAAAAAAAAGAAAATATATGTAGCTCGCTGCTAATTAATTACTAATTATCTGAAACCAAATTTCCGCAAGTGATTCGATATTTGCAGTAAATGTTGTGTGTCAGGTGACATTTCTAAAATTAAAAAAAATAAAGAAAAATTTATGTAACTGGAAACTTGTTAAAACATGAAGAAAGTGTTGATGAAGGGTAAGTGTCGCGTTGTGGAATTGTGTTATGTTGTCTATTATCTTTTTGAGGTCAAAAGAATGTGATATGGAGGATCGGAGGAAGACATGAATTGCATACGAGTCTTGTTTGTGTTTGTTTAGGGATGAAGTATGACTTTTCCGTAGGCAAAGTTTGCGAATTGTGAACCTTTCTTTGCAGGTTCATTTCTAAAAATACAACCGAAGTAGGCGTGCACATCCTAATCACCCTGTGCGGTGCAAAATCCACCATGTCCCCCCCCCCCCCATCCATTCCCGCATCCCTCCTCTCTTCTCCCGCTGGTTGCTGCAGAGGATGTTTCAGGATGGAGCAAAGAGTCGGTAAATATAACATTTACTGGCACCTTCCTCTTCTGAATGAACACAGTGAGTGATTGGGACTGTGCTCTTTCATAACTGAAGCATAGTAATTTGTGTTTACAATGCTTCAGTTTGTGAATGAACAGGAAGGGAAGCCACTACACTTCCCATTCATTTAATCCATTCACTGTCCAGTGCAGCTGAGGCTGTAGAGAAAAAGACTGGGGAATCTCTGTCCTCAATCCTTTTCTCTACTAATACTTCATATTCCCATTGCACACGTTCCTGGTATAAGCTCTCAAGATTTGTATGCTGCAGCAACAACCAGCTGGATACTGGTTCAAGTCACAAAGTAGATATTTGCAAGCACCCCAAGGATCCGCACAAAGTGGCATCCAAACGGGTAGTTAGGCAGGCATGTGACACGCTTGAGGAAGGGGTCCTGCATGACTCTGAAACGTTGCAACTTTATTGTGTTGCGATCATGCAAGAAACTACCCGTTTGGACACCATCTTTTGCCGATCCTTGGTGTGCTGGCAGATATCCACTTTAAATCCCTTTCTTAGTCTCAAAAGCGAGAAATCGGGGCATCTGTTTGCATCCCTGATACTTCACAAGAGCTCCTAAAAATAAAAAAATAAAAAGTAAAATAAAAATAAAATAAAATAATAAAAATTAAATATAAACTACTGTTACTGTCCACTGCCCTACTGACACCAATCTCTGCCCAACTGATACCGTCCACTTCTCTACTACACCAGGGCTCAAAATTTCAATTCATGAGCTGCTAGCCAGGCCTTGAGAGTTACTCGCCAACAGTTTCCCCAACCAACCCCTACACTGCCCCGCCCCTAATTCTACCGCTAAACACGCCCTTGTAAGTGATCTCATGAAATTACACTGTTAAATGTTTTATGCAGAATTAAGATACAATTATTTTTTTTTTTTTTTAACAAAAGCAACTTTAAGAATATTTACATAAAGCATATCAGTACCTATCAGCGCAGCCTGCAGCTTTATCAGTACCCATCAGTGCAGCCTTATCAGTACCCATCAGTGCAGTATACTAGTACCTATCAGGGCAGCCTCATCAGTGTCCATCAGTGCAGGCCCATCAGTGCCTATCAGGGCAGCCTCATCAGTGTCCATCAGTGCAGGCCCATCAGTGCCTATCAGGGCAGCCTCATCAGTGTCCATCAGTGCAGCCACATCAGTGCCCATCAGTGCCTATCAGTGCAGCATATCAGTGCCTATCGGGGCAGCCTCATCAGTGTCCATCAGTGCAGCCACATCAGTGCCTATCAGTGCAGCAGATTACCTATTAGAGCTGCACGATTCTGGCTAAAATGAGAATCGCAATTTTTTTGCTTAGAAGATAGATCACGATTCTCTCACGGCTTAACATCATCTTTCACATTAAACAAAATAATTGGGCTAACTTTACAGTTTTTTTATTTTCATTTTTTTATTCATTGAAGTGTATTTTTCTGAAAGACCACTGTGCAAATACAATGGGACATAACATATTGCAACAACCACCATTTTATTCCCTAGGGTCTCTGCTAAAAAAAAAACATATATAATGTTTGGGGGTTCCAAGTAATTTTCTAGCAAAAAAAAATCTGTTTTTAACTGTAAGAAACAAGTGTCAGAAAAAGGTTTAGACTTTAAGTGGTTAAACTTCCTACATAGTCACACAGAAGTTTTATCCCTTTGATCTAAGACTGAAGAGTTACAATTTTGTTAAAAACTTGGCAGACTGCCAGAGTGATCAGAGAACTCTCTATACTTGTTACATGAAAGAATAGGGAAACTCTGCAATACAGTTCGAGATTGTGATCTTTTAACAATTAATTGTGCAGCTCTAGTACCTATCAGTGCAGCTTCATCAGTGTCCATCAGTGCAGTCTCATCAGTGCCCACCAGTGCAGCTCAATCAGTGCCCACCAGTGCAGCCCCATCAGTGCTCATAAGTGCCCATCAGTGCAGCATATCAGTATTTATCAGTGCCACCTCATCAGTGCTCACCAGTGCAGCCCCATCAGTACCCATCAGTGCTGCCTCATCATTGCCCATAAGTGCAGCCTCATCAGTGCCTATCAGCGCAGTATCATCAGTGGCCATAAGTGCTCCTCCGTGTTCTTTGTTCCTAAGATTTTATTCAAATTTATGCCTTCTAACAAGGTTCATAGTTTAGGGAAGTTGGCTCTTTTGCAATTCAGTGTCTTTATATTCCCCTTATGCTTCCTATCTGTGTGATTTATACAGGCTGTATGCTCTAAGTAAAGAAATAGGATTTTATTCACCAGCGGCTCCAACATTAGCAAATATCAGGTTTAAAGAAGGGTATTCCATGCTGATGTGTTTCAGCCAATATTGATAAAGCCCAGGACTGGTTAAACCATCAGCCTGTAGGCAGGTGCAATCTGCTTTTTCCACTGCAAGTGGCACTCAACTACAACGACAAAGCAGAGGGAGAGGAAGTCAAGGGGAATGTGGTTCCTTTATGGTTTCCTGTGTCACTGGGGAAGTTGCATGTATCTAGTTATATGCTGCCACTCCATGTGACTCTGGCGGCCATCTTGGGTCAGGAAGAGTCTATTTAAGATACAAAACAGCAAAAAAGACCCTTGTGCATAAGTATGATACCCTGGCTCAGGTGGGAGTGGTAGTCCACTTCACCAGGGGTATTGTTTCAGACCTTGTGCGCTCTAGGACAGGTGTCCTTGACATCTATGGGAAATGAAAAGAAAGAGGGCGCACAAGCCTAATGCATTATCCCACATAAATGTATTGAAGATAAAAATGAGAAAAAACGACTCACGAGCATAAGATAAAAGTTTGCTTAAACCAGTCGCTCTTCTGTAGCTTGAAAGCCCTGGAATCAACAGTCTCCTGACCATTGGAGGACCATGCAGGGGCCCTTGCTGGCTTGCGATTAACGTAACATCATCTCACTTATTGCCCATTGTGGCTTTGCTGCTACAGTAGATCTGAGACGTGCTCCGCTACACACAGCTGTTACATTCTGTGAGTGTTCCCAGGCAGGCGCCTTCCCAACGGATTTGTTGTGAAATTTTGAATTCTACATTATTACAAGTTCTGATCTCCACAACTGGACTGGAGTGTTTATTGCCCCCGCTCTACATTCCACCTTCCCTTGTTTTAATGTAACACAAACAAATCGATGTTTTTGCAAGTAGAGGGAGTTTTGGCTTTGTGGACTGTCTTAAGTCTTTCTATTTAGACCAGAAATGTTTCCATGATGAGGCCACCAACCATGGGTGTCCACCGAACAGCTGGACAGACAACATCATCAAACACTACCCACAACAAAGCAGCAAAAACAAAAAAAGAGTATATATTCAAATCCCAGGAAGGCATGGTAAAGGTTATATATACTAAGCGTGAAACCCAGCATGAAACCATAAAATGTGTCTATCACCGTTGTCTTGTTTCTGCACCTCCGTCCACAATTCTTCTAGAGACGTCACTTAGCCACAATTGTTCCAGTTCTTGTTCTCTTTTTCCAGCTGCAAGCGTTTAGTAAATGGTTGCTTTAGAACGTATGTTCCGGGCCTACTTCACAAAGCGGAGATAATTATACAGGAGAAGACGGTGATTTACTTGTGGGATGCGGGTCATAAAGTTAAAGACTCTCGGCAGAATGCAGGTCAAAAGTTAAAGAGAATCTTTAATGATACTTAGAAGGTGAACGCAAAAAACGTTAAACAAAATACACGGAAGACCATTAGCTTTTGTGATTCTAGTTAAGGGGTCGGAGTAACATCCGCCGATAATATTTTTGGGAAATTCAGCCAGGTAGCTAAAAAGGCCTTTCCATGCCACAACCCCCCCCCCTCCCCCCCCCCCCCCCCCAAGAAAACAACAGAAAAGCTAGAAAGTAATTTTTTAAATATGTAAATGTGATCACTAATTTAAGCTTTAACATGTTAATGACATTTTAATAACATGTCATTCTCAATATTTATAAATCTGAAGCTTTCAATAAAATAGTCCTCGTGATCCTGCCATGAAGGTCTTATTCAGGCACTTCCTTTTCTAGGGTGACAATGCTGTGTCTCCTAGTTGTGCTCCTGGGTTGTCACCCTGTGTAATGGGCTTATGATGGATACAAGTGGCTGTTTCAGTACTCATAATGCATGCATGGTCCACTTGTGTCACCAACAGGAAAACCACCCTGGGAAATGCCATGTAACCATTGCTGGAGTGCATGTAGGCAAGAAGTGGCTGCAAAGAGGCTTCAGGATATCAACAACACTGATGTATTGCAACCCCTCTGATTTTTAACTGGTTATAACATAAACAGTGCAGGGGCTACCAATCACAAAGGCAACAGTCCATTTGCTCTGTCTAGGGGATGTCTTTTTACATTATATTTGCTTGTAGAACTTATAACAGGAGAGGAGTTGGGGTGGTATGGGATACTGTAGAACAGTGGACTCCAAAATGTGGCCCAGAGTTCAGATGTGGCCATTTGCTTGCCTTTATCTGACTATTCCACCAACTGACACCAATGAGGAGGCTCTATTCCACCTATTGACTCCATCAATAGGGTACTATTCTCCTCATTGATATCAACAATGGGGCACTATTCCTCCCATTAGAACCAATGATGGGGCATTTTCTTCTCCGACTGGCCACAGCCCAGCCCCCCTAAAGCCTGAAGGACAGTAAACTGTCTCTTTGCTTACAAAGTTTGGAGCCCCCCTGATCTAGAACTACAGACTTGTAACAGGAGGACACGCTCAGCTAGATGAAGAAGGGGAAGACCGCAACAGAAACCCAGTAGAAAGGAATAGCTAAAGCTGGTGTACCAGAAACACACAATCACTAGTTCTTGAGCTAGGGTCAGTACTCACAGGATCCCAGAGCAGCTGCACATCTGCCAGATTCCGTCAGGGATTCCTGAGTTATCCAGACCAATTCCTCAGCTCCAGCTATGCCTCAGCTGGGACCTCAATGACCATCAGCCAACTCTGGCAGGACTGCCTCAAAGGACTCCTCCAGCAGGTCCAGGCCTCAGAATGTCGATGTCCCCCTACAGCCACCTACTGGGCACACCATCCCGGTGGTTGGCTGAGGCACCATAAATATTCAGGCTGCTCATTTGACCTTTCCAACCCTCTATGTTCTGGAAGCCTCCAGAATGCAACAAGAAACAATCAAGCAGCAGCCTGTGAGATCTAGAACAGCCCAGAGAAATCAATAGCTGCTCCAATGACTATAGAAGAGCCAAAAACAAAATGTTTCTAGCGTCCCAAACTAGTAGGGGGCCATACTGAGATGTAACAAAGGAAGGAATAAAAAAGTGAAACCAAGTTTTTTTATTAAATCATTTTTTTTATGACATACAGTGCAAAAAGCAAACTAAATGTCACCCATAGTAGTACAAAAAAAGAAATGAGCTGCTCAACATCCAGGAGGTTGAAAATAAATTTCTTCATATCATCCAATACAGGGAAAATCCTTCTCCTTTTATGCTTTTCACTTTATCAGGTGTGTCATCCAGCTAGGAGTGGATTTGATTATTTGTTCAATCAAGAGAATATTTGATTAGCCCATAGTATAAACTAACGAGTAAAAAGCGATCTAAAGGATCACTTACCAGTTCAATAAACGCAAATTGCGTTGCAGCATGCTAGTGTGAAGATCAGGGGGTTAAAGCAAGTCGTAAGAAGGTGGTACAAAGCCTCCTCACCACTTGTCAAATGCTCTCTGAAGAGCAACCCCAACACAGCTTGTTCTTTAGAGATCAAACCACGTGTGAATAAACACTTATGTCGCGTACACACGACCAGGCTTTCCGTCAGAAAAGGTCCGACAGTCTTCCCAACAGAGATTTCCGATGGACTTTCGACGGAGTTACGACGGACTTCCGACCGAACACACTTGCCCACACACGAAGTCCGCTCGTTTTGAACGTGATGACGTATGACGGGACTAGAAAGTTCAATAGCTGCCCTTGCGTTGTATTTAGTCCGTTGTACCAGCATACAGATGACCGGTTTTCCCAATAGAAATTGATTCCATCTTAAAGATTTGGAACATGTTCTATTTCTAGGTCAGTCGGAATTTTTGAAGAAAATATCAGATGAAGCCCACACACGATCATAATATCCGATGGAATGATTCCGTCTGATCTTTTCTGCTGGAAAGTTTGGTCGTGTGTGTCTACGCGGCATTAGGGTTTTTACTGTAAAGTATAAACTGTGTCATTCTTATCTCTACAATTGTGTTAATTCATGTTTTCTGATATCTTGTACTTTTTCAAAATTAAAATAAGGAAAGCATACAAATTTTTTTTTTTAAATGTTACAATAAAAGTGTTAATAAAAATGTCATCGGTATAACATTCTCTGTTGTATGATGCAAATCCCCCACCTATATAACCCCATTTGCCCACCTAATGTTTGGGTACTTCTTTGCAGGGGCGTACCAATATGGGGGCGGGGGGTGCGGTCCGCCCCAGGTGCCACACTTTGGGGGGGTGTCAGTGGCCAAGTGACTTTGATATAGGGGTGCATTCCGCACCCAAGTCGGGTTGACACCGTCAGATCATCTCAAGGGCATCCTTGCTGTCTCTGGTTGCTCATTTTCACTTTATTTTTTTTAGAACACCCCCGTGCCATGGCCACAATGGACTGTTCCAGACTGTTCAGCGAGTGACTGTATTCCCTCCTGCTAGCTCCATCTCCACCCACCACTGCTGCTGCCTGTGTGTGTCTATCTCATCTATCTCTCCGCTGGGGTGGCTGCTTCCACACAGTTAATACAGAGTTCTCCCTAGCCGACTGAGAGCCTGAGGTGGTGAGCAGGGGGGAGGGGGGATTGATGTAAGAAGAGGCTGCAGCCTGCAGAATTGTGTCTACCCCTGTGCTGGTCTAAGATGGGGGGTCAGTGACTGTGATTGCAATGTCCACCACTCCCTCCCCCTGCCATGTGTATTGTGTAGCTGTCTGACCTGATTGGGGGGGTTGATGTAAGAAGGGGCTGGAGGAGTGTGTCTACCCCTGCCATGTGCTGGTCTGGGGGGGTCAGGGTGATTGCTGTGTCCCCCTCCCCCTGCCATGTGTATAGTGTAGCTGATGGGGGGGGGGGGTTGATGTAAGAAGAGGCTGGAGTATTGTGTCTACCCTGTGCTGGTCTGAGGGGGGGGGGGGGTCAGGGTGACTGCTGTGTCCATCACCCCCCTCCCATGTGTATAGTGTAGCTGACCTGATGGGGGAGGGGGGATTTCAGAATCAAGATATGTCCTATATACAGGGTGCAGAATCCAGATATGTCCTATATACAGGGCGCAGAATGCAGATATGTCCTATATACAGGGTGCAGAATGCTGATATGTGCTATATACAGGGTGCAGAATGCAGATATGTCCTATATACAGGGTGCAGAATGCTGATATGTGCTATATACAGGGTGCAGAATGCAGATATGTCCTATATACAGGGTGCAGAATGCTGATATGTGCTATATACAGGGTGCAGAATGCAGATATGTCCTATATACAGGGTGCAGAATGCAGATATGTCCTATATACAGGGTGCAGAATGCAGATATGTCCTATATACAGGGTGCAGATATGTCCCATATACAGGGCGCAGAATGCAGATATGTGCTATATACAGGGTGCAGATATGTGCTATATACAGGGTGCAGATATGTCCTATATACAGGGTGCAGATATGTCCCATATACAGGGTGCAGATATGTCCTATATACAGGGCGCATATATGTCCTATATACAGGGTGCAGATATGTCCTATATACAGGGTGCAGATATGTCCTATATACAGGGTGCAGATATGTCCTATATACAGGGTGCAGAATGCAGATATGTCCTATATACAGGGTGCAGAATGCAGATATGTCCTATATACAGGGTGCAGATATGTCCTATATACAGGGTGCAGAATGCAGATATGTCCTATATACAGGGTGCAGAATGCAGATATGTCCTATATACAGGGTGCAGATATGTCCCATATACAGGGCGCAGAATGCAGATATGTGCTATATACAGGGTGCAGATATGTGCTATATACAGGGTGCAGATATGTCCTATATACAGGGTGCAGATATGTCCCATATACAGGGTGCAGATATGTCCTATATACAGGGCGCATATATGTCCTATATACAGGGTGCAGATATGTCCTATATACAGGGTGCAGATATGTCCTATATACAGGGTGCAGAATGCAGATATGTCCTATATACAGGGTGCAGATATGTCCCATATACAGGGTGCAGAATGCAGATATGTGCTATATACAGGGTGCAGAATGCAGATATGTCCTATATACAGGGTGCAGAATGCAGATATGTCATATATACAGGGTACAGATATGTCCTATGTACAGGGTGCAGAATGCAGATATGTCCTATGTACAGGGTGCAGAATGCAGATATGTCCTATATACAGGGTGCAGATATGTCCTATATACAGGGTGCAGAATGCAGATATGTCCTATATACAGGGTGCAGAATGCAGATATGTCCTATATACAGGGTGCAGATATGTCCCATATACAGGGCGCAGAATGCAGATATGTGCTATATACAGGGTGCAGATATGTGCTATATACAGGGTGCAGATATGTCCTATATACAGGGTGCAGATATGTCCCATATACAGGGTGCAGATATGTCCTATATACAGGGCGCATATATGTCCTATATACAGGGTGCAGATATGTCCTATATACAGGGTGCAGATATGTCCTATATACAGGGTGCAGAATGCAGATATGTCCTATATACAGGGTGCAGAATGCAGATATGTCCTATATACAGGGTGCAGATATGTCCCATATACAGGGTGCAGAATGCAGATATGTCCTATATACAGGGTGCAGATATGTCCCATATACAGGGTGCAGAATGCAGATATGTGCTATATACAGGGTGCAGAATGCAGATATGTGCTATATACAGGGTGCAGAATGCAGATATGTCATATATACAGGGTACAGATATGTCCTATGTACAGGGTGCAGAATGCAGATATGTCCTATGTACAGGGTGCAGAATGCAGATATGTCCTATATACAGGGTGCAGATATGTCCCATATACAGGGTGCAGAATGCAGATATGTGCTATATACAGGGTGCAGAATGCAGATATGTCCTATATACAGGGTACAGATATGTCCTATATACAGGGTACAGATATGTCCTATATACAGGGTGCAGATATGTCCCATATACAGGGTGCAGAATGCAGATGTGTGCTATATACAATAAATATTCTTGAGAAAATGGAAAATAAATTGTGGGTGTTTTTTCATTTTAAATTGGGGGGGGGGGGGGGGGGTGCCAGATGTAGGATCCGCCCCGGGTGCCAAATGCTCTAGGTACGCCCCTGCTTCTTTGCATCCCAAATTCTTCTGGCAGTTGTGGCTGCAATCTTTCTTGATCTACCTGACCTTGGGTTGATATCAAGAGATCCCCAAATTTTCCACTTCTTAATATGTGATTGGACAGTAGTGGCTGGCATATACAAAGCTTTGGATGTCTTATATCAGTGATGGCGAACCTTGGCACCCCAGATGTTTTGGAACTACATTTCCCATGATGCTCATGCACTCTGCAATGAAGTTTAGCATCATGGGAAATGTAGTTCCAAAACATCTGGGGTGCCAAGGTTCGCCATCACTGTCTTATATTATCCTTTTCCATCTTTATAAAGTTCCATTAGCTTGTTACACAAGTTTTTTGACAGTTATTTTATTCCCTCCATTGCTCAGTATCTAGCCTGCTCAGTGTATTCACGTAAGCGCTAAGAAACTCATTTACTATTTATACCAGTGGCGGCTGGTGCTCAAAATTTTTGGGGGAGCAAGCAAACTTGATTCTGAAAAATACTTAAACAGGAAGCAAACAGCATGCTCAGTGCGCCTGCACCCGATGTCTATGACGCATGCGCCGCAGACATCGGTGCAGCAAATTCTGAAAATATCTCCTAAACCTTTTAGGTTTGGGAGATATGTCTTGCACCTACAGGTAAGCCTTAATCTGGGTTTACCTGTAGGTTAAGGTGGTTGTAATGGGTTTACAACCACTTAAAAAAAAACAAAAAAAACATCAGTTGCGGCCTCCCTGTGCCTATCAAATTCAGCCACTTTGCCCATCAAATGCAGCCACTGTGCACATCAAATACAGCCACTGTGTCCATCAAATGCAGCCCCTGTGCCCATCATATGCAGTCACTGTGCGCAGCATACACAGTCACTGTGCCCACCAAATACAATCACTGTGCCCAATTCCCATCATGTGCAGCCACTGTACCCACCAAATACAGCCACTGTGCCCATCATATGCACCCCCTGTGCCCATTTTATGCAGCCACTGTGCCCAGCATATGCAGCCACTGTGCCCGCAACATACAGTCACTTTGCCCATCATGTGCAGCCACTGTGCCCACCAAATAAAGCCACTGTGCCCATCATGTGCATCCACTGTGCCCACCAAATACAGTCACTGTGCCCATCATGTGCAGCCACTGTGCCTGCCACATACAGTCACTGTGCCCATCATGTGCAGCCACTGTGCCCACCAAATAATGCCACTGTGCCCATCATGTGCATCCACTGTGCCCACCAAATACAGCCACTGTGCCCATCATGTGCAGCCACTGTGCCCACCAAATACAGCCACTGTGCCCATCATATGCAGCCATTGTGCCCACCGACCCCCCACTTGGGGGGCTCGCTGTTCTGGCAGCACCCCATAACCCCCACACCCCCCCTCCCGTGCACGGCTCTGACTGAGGGGGACTTACCACAGCAGCTGCTCTCCAATGCACCAGAGATGCGTCGACCTAAGCTCCAACGTGTGTCTCCTCCGCTCCTCTTCCTAAGCGCCAAGCATCCAATAGGATGGCCTAGTGCTTTGACCAATCAAGAAACAGGTTTGACGCCCTTATTGGCATGGAGGAAGGTTTGTGTGAAAATAGCAAAAATTCATTCGCTATTGTCACACAATTGGGTGGGATCAGGGCACACTCTCTGAGACAGATTTTTTGGAATGACCAGTCATATTTTCAAAATCAATGCCGAAATTTCACTTTTTCTGCCAGGCGATGCAAACTTTTGAGCTCAACTGTATATACAGCAGAGATGATATGTATATTCTACACATTTCACAACTACCAGATGCTGCTGCTTATTCAGGAGTAAGGATCAGCTATTATGGAAACATCAATGGCAGGTCTATGGCACACATGAATCGATGTAAGGTAAGTGTAGTAACGTGGGGGTATGGTACGATTTTTATTGAAACATGTTTTTGAAAGCACAAAGATATATACAGACAGTGGCTCTGCGTCCATTAAGGGCGCACGGGTGATGCCCCCTCTCTCCATATATGTAAATGGTATGTGGCGCTACCTAACCAAACTATCTAGAAATTACTAACTATAAATATACCATAAATCATAAATACTTCAATTTATAAATTAATAATACCGTAATGTGATAATGTGCAACACAAATCCTTATTGTGATGATGCAATTCAAAAAAGTGCAAAAATGACATAAATATGTGCAAGCATATGCAAAATAATGTGCAAAAATCATTAAATGAGCAATAATATTTCTAAAGTGCAATCCTTGTTGTAAAGTGATGATAAAGAAAGTAAATGTGAACCCTCAAACGGACTCCAAACTCATAGAACCAAGTCCCACAAATTTCCAATATAACTCTTCTAATAATTCATCTGAAGAAATAAAGTGCAAAACTGAATGCAGTCGATCATCAGACAGTGCAATCCACCAATCCGATGTGCTCCAAGCGCCCCCTGTTTCTCCCAGCCTCTCACCTCTAATTGCGGCCCCTACAGGCCGAATGACGCTGTATAATGATGACAATGGTACTCTCCAATCGGCCGATCGATCTCCTATGGACTTATTGTGGTATACACTCAAGAGGGCTAATACGATCGCCAAAGCAGTATAAGTGCCCAATCGGAGAGAGAAAGGGAATAAGGGGCTTCAATGTGTAGTATTATTAAAATGACTTTTAATTCCACATTAATATGCACTTACATTTAAAATACATAGAACAGCGCTGTAAACATACGGTACTTCCAGTCTCGGGCGCGACCGGAAATGACAATGACACCTGGCTCCTCCCTGACGCTTTGCGTCACCGTTCACGTGACTTTTTCAAAGGGTCAAAAGACCCCCTCTCTCCAGCCACCCCCTCTATGAATAATGGATAGGTTCATGCATTGCATGAATCTATCCATGGCCACTGCCGACACCCCCTATTCAGGTGTCAGGCCCCTTTTCGGATGTATTTTTAAAGCACCTAATTAGAGCCAGAGGCTCTAATAGGCTTCAAAAAAGGTAAACTCTGAGCGCAAAGCATTGAGCTCGGTGTCCACCCAAGTGTGTTAGAAAAGCGAATGAATATTGGCTTTTCTAACAGTGAACCGCCTCTCCACCAATCATGAAGCGGGTCTGTTACCCATCAACTGATTGGCTGAAAGGACAGGCACTGCTATTGGATGCCTTCCAGAAGGAGGCGAGGAGATACATGTAGGACACAGGGGCTGCTGTTTAAATAGCTAGAGGGTCCCACCGCTTGCCGTCGCCAACGAGCTAGGGTAAGTGCAGGTAAAACATCGAGCGGGCGGGGGAGTGACAGTGGCAACTTTTGTATGGGCACAGTGGCAGCATTTGATGGGCACAGATGAGCAGGCTGCTTTTGATTATGTTGCAATTTGATGACGAAACGCGCCAAGATCGAAGTTCTGATACGTCATATCCAGCACGGATGTTGGAACACACGCTGGTCTGCAGACAGCATTATTCAATAGACACCAATAGATGCACGGGGACATTTCTTACCAGAGTTTTTTTTATCTTAATACTTTTAAAGGAATTTTTATCATAAGATGCCTAAACTGAATAAAGAGTTTTAAGGATCTTACGCTATGAGGAGACCTCTGTTTATATATTCCATGCCTGCATATCCTGGATTCTGAGCGCCACTCTAGGAGGCCAGCCCATACAGTGGAAGCATCCGGCGATAATCGCAGAGGGATAGGTCCCCCTTAAAAGACCTAAAGGACAGTTGACTCTTCTTGCCATACGGTAGAGGAGTCCAACCCATCTGGTGAGTGTGGAACCACACAATGGTGGAATTATGGCCACCTTTGGAGCACGGAGCACCAAGTACTTTGTTTTGCTGCCTTTGCACATATCATCACAAGTCACTTTATTATTATGTTAATCAAGTCACTATTTTTAGCCATTTATGTAATAATAATACAAGTTATTACTTTATAGTTTGTCACTTGGTTATGTATGTTATTTTTGACAATATATCTATTCTATTGTCTAAGCGGATATGTTTTTATCTGATTGAAGTGGGGTGGGGCAAGCGCTGTTTAGTTTAAATGGGCAGCTTTACCATCTGAGAAGATAAAGAGCCTCATCCACAAATGCCACAAATGACTTCAAGCCGTCATTGATGTTAAAGGGGGCAATACACGGTATTAAGAACTGGGGTATGTAAACTTTTTTTGATCAGGGTCATTCGGGTAGTTTCTGTTGCCATAATGATTTAAAAAGAGTAAACACATTTGATTGATAATAAATGGCTTCAGCCAAACACTAACCATGAGTGAAAGGAAAGTTTTTGTGTTATCATTCAGAAAAACTGGTCAAGAAATCATAAATTCTGCCAGGGTATGTAAACTTATGAGCACAACTGTATATAAAATCATATTTTATTGTACACATTTTTGTTTAAAACATGAAAAAAAAGCATGTGAACAACTTAAAATTTCCACACTTGCAATAAGCTCCATGCTTAGTTGCCTTCTGATTATCTTAATGCCGCGTACACGCGTAGGCAGACTAGGTCCGACGGAATCAGTCCGTCGGACAATCTGATCGTGTGTGGGCTAATCCGATCATTTTTCGGACCTAGAAATAGAACATATTTCTAATCTGTCCTATGGACTCAATTCCTATCAGGAAAAACGTTTGTCTGTATGCTGGTCCAATGGACCAATTATGACACAAGGGAAGCTATTGGCTGCTGGCTATTGAACATCCTTTATTAGTCCCTTCTTACCTCATCACGTTCAAAATGAACAGACTTTCGAATGGATTAAGCCCTTGTACACACGGTCGGAGATTCCAACAACCAAATCCGTCCGATTTTGTCCGAAACTGTTGTATACACACGGTCGGACGAAGTTGTCGGAAAATCCGATCGTTCAGAGTGTGATAACGTTATTTCGTTACGACAGGACTACGTTCAGGCTAGTAGCCAATAGCTTTGATGTAGGAATTTGATCAGAGCATGCGTGGCACTTTGTCCGATCGGAATTCTCTACACATGATCGGAGTATGTCCGATCGGAGCATTTTGTCAGAAAATATTTCCAGCAAGTTGGAAAATTTGGTCCGACGGATATTCCGACGGAAACAGTCCGATGCATACCACACACAGTCGGAATATCCGACAAAACGCTCTGATCGGACACATTCCGTCGGAATCTCTGATCGTGTGTACAAGGGCTTAATCTGTTTGTGTGTGGGCAAGTCCGTTCATTCGGAAGGTCCGAATGAATGAATGAGGAGGGGTACTTTCTTTTGTTTACTCATTCATGTGAAGGGGTGGTATCTGGGGTCCGCCTTATTATTAAAGGGGGTATCCAGATTCTGATAAGCCTCCTGGCCACAGACACCCACAACCACCAAGCTCCCACAGACATGGTGTCCATCAGTCCAATCATACGTACCTAATTCACAAAAATAGAAGCATAAAAAAAGACAGTACACAAAAATATACACTCTATTGTCAAAAGTATTGGAACGCCTGCCTTTACACCCACATGAACTTTAATGACATCTCAGTCTTAGTCCTATAACAGCTTCAACTCTTCTGGGAAGGATGTCCGCAAGGTTTAGGAGTGTGTCTATGGGAATGTTTGACCATTCTTCCAGAAGCCCATTTGTAAGGTCAAGCACTGATGTTGGACAAGAAGGCCTGGCTCGCAGTCTCCATTATAATTTATCCCAAAGGTGTTGAAGTCAGGACAGTCAAGTTCCCCCACCCCAAACTTGCTCATCCACACTATATTGCAAAAAGTATTGAGTCACTCCTCCAAATCATTTGGTGGATGGGGGGTGATTAAGGTGTGGGGTTGTTTTTCAGGGGTTGGAATTGGTCCCCTAGTTCCAGTGAGGGGAACTCTTAAGGCGTCAGCATACCAAGACATTTTGGACAATTTCATGCTCCCAACTATGTGGGAACAGTCTGGGGACGGCCCCTTCCTGTTCCAACATGTCTGCGCACCAGTGCACAGAGCAAGGTCCACAAAGACATGGAAGAGCGAGCTTGGGATGAAGGGACTTGACTGGCCTGCACCTCAACCCTTTAAAACACCTTTGGGATGATTAGAGCAGAGACTGTGAGCCAGGCCTTCTCGTCCAACATTAGTGCCTGACCTTACAAATGCACTTCTGGAAGAATGGTCAAAGATTCCCATAGACACACTCCTACACCTTGTGGACGGCCTTCCCAGAAGAGTTAAAGCTGTTATAGCTGCAAAGGGTGGGCCAACTTAAAATTAAACCCTACAAACTAAGATGCCATTAACCACTTGAGACCCGCGCTATAGCCAAATGACGGCTACAGCACGGAACTCCTTTTCCGGGACTACGTCCATTGACGTAGTCCCGTGCACGAGCGGCCTGCGCGCCCCCTGAGGGGCGCACACGGCGCGCTCTGTGATCGGCGAGTCTACGAGACTCGCCTGATCACCGATCCGTGCAAGGGGTCGATCCCGACCCCTTATCACGTGATCAGCTGTCAGCCAATGACAGCTGATCATGTGATATAACGGATCCGGTAATCGGCTGTTATTCCTCCTCGCGCTGACAGCACGAGGAGAAAAAAAAAAAGCCGATCACCGGCGGCCGTGATCGGGACATCAGTCCCGATCACGGCCAGCCCTGCCAGTGCCCACCTGCCCCCTGCCAGTGCCCACCTGCCCCCTGCTTTGCCTGCCTGAATAAAAAATGTGTCCCCCCTGTCAGTGCCACCCAGCAGTGCCCATAGTGCCACCCAGCAGTGCCCACAGTGCCACCCAGCAGTGCCCACAGTCTGCCTCAACAAAGGTGCTGCACCCCAGTGCCACATATCCGTGCCCAGCAGTGCTGCCCATCAGTGCCCAGCAGTGCCGCCCATCAGTGCCCAGCAGTGCCACCTATCAGAGCCACCTACCAGTGCCACCTATCAGTGCCCATCAGTCCCATCTATCAGTGGTACCTATCAGTGCCCCTTAGTGCCACCCATCGGTGCCACCCATCTGTGCCACCCATCCATGCCATCTTATCTGTGCCCGTCTTTGCCCATCAGTGCCGCCTTATCTGTGCCCATCGGTGCCGCCTTATCTGTGCCTATTAGTGCCGCCTTAACTATACTTATCAGTGCCCACCAGTGCAGCCTATCAGTGCCCACCAATGCAGCCTATCAGTGCCCACCAGTGCAGCCTATCAGTGCCCACCAGTGCAGCCTATCAGTGCCGCCTCATCAGCGCACTTCAATGAAGGAGAAAAATGACCTGTTTGCAAAATTTTATAACAAACTATTAAACATGATTTTTTTTTTTTTGCATCTTTTTTTGTTTGTTTAGCAAAAAATAAAACTCCCAGCTGTGATTAAATACCACCAAAAGAAAGCTCTATTTGTGGGAAAAAAAATGATAAAAATTTCATTTGGGTACAGTGTTGTATGCCCGCGCAATTGTCATTCAAAGTGCATCAGCGATGAAAGCTGAAAATTGGTCTGGGACTGAAGGGGGTTTAAGTGCCCAGTAAGCAAGTGGTTAAAGTTCATGTGCGTGTAAAGACAGGCATCCCAATACTTTTGACAATATAGTGTATTTTGTGTGTTTATTTTTAATTTTGTGTGTATTTTTTTTTTTTTCAATTTATAAAAAATATATAAAAAACAAATAAAACAAATACATTCTTGTACAGTGTACAATATTCGGTAGTAGAATTATTTTATTGGTAGCCCATTCAATGTGGCAGAATTTTTAGCTAAATAGGAGACAATTTTGTCCACCTACAGCCAGCTTTAAACCACTGAAATAATCAAAACATTTCCTGGATAAAAAAAAAATAATAATAATAAAGGTGCCTGTGTTTTCATTTGTCCAATCTGTCAATCATGCGTTGAAATCCCAAGCAGTGATATGAAGCTGCTGTTTGAAAAATGGTTTCTGTCATAAAACACAAAATACCAATATCACCGGCTCCAGGAGCGTTCAAGGTCAGGAGACGTGTCGGGACAAGTTGGACACAGGCTGCATGATCTAAACGCTTTTTATGCACGCTCACCCCTGGGCACTGTGTGACATTTTGGTGGGCTTCGTTCACCCTGCCTTTGTTATTGAGGTCTGGCCGTGCTTGCAATGACTAAATGAAAGCTGAAATTCCAAATATAGCTGCCTGAACACCGGGAACGGCGAGGACAAGAACCTGCCAGTCAAGTCACGTAGACAATTCACAGAGGGACACCTTTATAAAGGGGTGAAATGTTTTTGTTTTTTTTTACAAAAGTTCGTCGGTCTCTGTGATTTTCTCTTTTTCGACCTCATAAAAGCTTTTATATTTCCATTCTCTGTTTGTATTTTCAACGCTCATTTGTTTTCTATGGAGACATGTACTACCTTATAAAAAAAACAGATGTTTATAAAATAACAAAATGTATTTTCTCAAATCATTCATTTTTCTGCTTTACTGTGAGATAAAACCCGGGGCACTCCATTGATTTTCACCAGGTTAATGCTTCATAAATGGTCCGTTTAGCATCTAGTCTAGTGAATTCATTGACTGCATTCTTAGTGATGTCACTTGTCTCTTGGGAAGTGCATAGTCTGTATCAGACTTTCACAAACTTTTCAACACAGAGGAACCCTTGAAACCCTTGAAATAGCCTTTCCGTCTCAGGGAACCCCTGTTAAAAATGGCTATATCTAGAGCTCATGATTAAGGATGAGCCGAACACCCCCCTGTTCAGTTCGCACCAGAACCTGCGAACAGACCTAAACTTCGTGTGAACTTTAGAACCCTATTAAAGTCTATGGGACTCGAACGTTCACAATCTAAAGTGCTAATTTTAAAGGCTAATATGCAAGGAATTTTTCAAAAGTGTGTTTGTCTTATTTAACCATTTTTACACTTTCTTTGTGAAATGGTAGGGGTACCATTTCAAACAGGGGGGGCTGGGATCTGGGGGTCCCCTTGTTAAAGGGGGCTTCCAGATTCTGATAATCCCCCTGCCCACAGACCCCACAACCACCGCTCAGGGTTGTGGGGATGAGGCCCTTCTCCACATCAACATGGGGACATGGTGCTTTGAGGGGTCACAGACACCCAAAGCATCTTCCCAATGTTGAGGGTATGTGGCCTGGTATGGTTCAGGAGGGGGGGCGCTCTCTCGTCCCCCCTCTTTTCCTGCGGCCTGCCAGGGTGCGTGCTCGGATAAAGGGTCTGGTATGGATTTTTAGGGGGACCCTCACGTCAATTTTTTTTTAAATTTGATGTGGGGTTCCCCTTAACCACTTGAGGACCGCCGTATTGCCATTGTACGTCAGCACAATGGCACAGGCAGGCATAATCACGTACATCTACGTGATTGCCTTCCAGCGGGTGGGGGGTCCGATCGGACCCCCTCCCGCTGGTTACGGCGGTCCGATTCGGTCCAGGAGCGCTCCGTGATGAGGGGATGGCCGTTGGTTTTTGGCCACCCCCTCTGGATCGCTCCTGGCCAATGAGAAGCTTCCTCCCCTGTGTATTGTTTACACAGGAAGGAGGAAGTGATGTCATTCTCCTCGGGGCGGTCTTTTTGACCGGACTACGAGGAGAACAGTAAAAGTAAGTGTGCACCAACACTACACTGACATGTAGGTACACACAGGCACACAAACCCCCCCCGATCCCCCCCCCGATCGCCCCCCGATCCCCCCCCGCCCCCCCTCCCCCCCCAGTCACAGTGTCACTGATTGCATTGATCATTTCTTTACTGATCAATGCATTCAGTGTCAGTTGTGACAGTAAAAACTGTCAGGACAGTTAGTGTTAGGTCCAGGGTAGCCCCCTATCACCCCCCAATAAAGATTTAACCCCCTGATTGCCCCTAGAGTTAACCCTTTCACCCCCTTTTGCCAGTGTCACTAAGCGATCATTTTTCTGATCGCTGCATGTGTCGCTAGTGTCGCTAGGTAGCTAGTTATTTTTTTAGGTTCACCGCCAGGTTTTTATAGCGCTAGGTACCCCGATATACTACCCAATAATGTTTTTAACCCCCTGATTGCCGCTAGTTAACCCTTTCACCCCCTTTTGCCAGTGTCACTAAGCGATCGTTTTTCTGATCGCTGCATTAGTGTCGCTACAGTCGCTAGGTAGCTAGTTATTTTTTTAGGTTCACCGCCAGGTTTTTATAGCGCTAGGTACCCCGATATACTACCCAATAATGTTTTTAACCCCCTGATTGCCGCTAGTTAACCCTTTCACCCCCTTTTGCCAGTGTCACTAAGCGATCATTTTTCTGATCGCTGCATGTGTCGCTAGGTAGCTAGTTATTTTTTTAGGTTCACCGCCAGGTTTTTATATCGCTAGGTACCCCGATATACTACCCAATAATGGTTTTAACCCCCTGATTGCCGCTAGTTAACCCTTTCACCCCCTTTTGCCAGTGTCACTAAGCGATCGTTTTTCTGATCGCTGCATTAGTGTCGCTACAGTCGCTAGGTAGCTAGTTATTTTTTTAGGTTCACCGCCAGGTTTTTATAGCGCTAGGTACCCCGATATACTACCCAATAATGGTTTTAACCCCCTGATTTCCGCTAGTTAACCCTTTCACCCCCTTTTGCCAGTGTCACTAAGCGATAATTTTTCTGAACGCTGCATCAGTGTCGCTAGTGTCGCTAGGTAGCTAGTTATTTTTTTAGGTTCACCGCCAGGTTTTTATAGCGCTAGGTACCCCGATATACTACCCAATAATGGTTTTAACCCCCTGATTGCTGCTAGTTAACCCTTTCACCCCCTTTCACCAGCGATCACAGTATAAGTGTCACTGGTGACGCTGGTTAGCCAGTTAGTTATTTAGGTTCCCCGTCAGGTTTTTATATAGCGCCAGGGACCCCCATATACTACCTAATAAAAATTTGAACCCCCTGATTGCCCCTAGTTAACCCTTTCACCACTGATCACCGTATAAGTGTTACGGGTGACTCTGGTTAGTTTGTTTTTTATAGCATTTTATATTCAAATCCGGAAGGCAGTGCTTGGTTTTCGGGGTCCCGTACGTGGCTAGGCTCCCAAAAAGTCCCCCACATGTGGTATCCCCGTACTCGGGAGAAGCAGCAGAATTTATTTTGGGGTGTAATTTGACTTCTGCACATAGCATGTGTGAGCAATATATCATTTAGTGACAACTTTGTGCAAAAAAAAAAAAAGTTTGTAATATTCCCGCAACTTTTGGCAAAATATAAAATATTCCATGGACTCAACATGCCTCTCAGTAAATAGCTTGGGGTGTCTACTTTCCAAAATGGGGTCATTTGGGGGGGTTTTGTGCTATTTTGGCATTTTATGGCCTTCGAAACTGTGATAGGTAGTGAGGAGTTAAATCAAAAATTTGCACCCTTAGAAATCCTGAAGGTGGTGATTGGTTTTCGGGGTGCCGTGCGCGACTAGACTCCCAAAAAGTCCCACACATGTGGTATCCCCGTACTCGGGAGAAGCAGCAGAATGTATTTTGGGGTGTCATTTCACATATGCCCATAGCATGTGTGAGCAATATATCATTTAGTGACAACTTGGTGCAAAAAAAAAAAGTTTGTAATATTCCCGCAACTTGTGGCAAAATATAAAATATTCCATGGACTCAACATGCCTCTCAGTAAATAGCTTGGGGTGTCTACTTTCCAAAATGGGGTCATTTTGGGGGGTTTTGTGCTATTTTGGCATTTTATGGCCTTCGAAACTGTGATAGGTAGTGAGGAGTTAAATCAAAAATTTGCACCCTTAGAAATCCTGAAGGTGGTGATTGGTTTTCGGGGTGCCGTGCGCGACTAGACTCCCAAAAAGTCCCACACACGTGGTATCGCCATACTCGGGAGAAGTAGCGGAATATATTTTGGGGTGCAATTCCACATATAACCATGGCATGTGTGAGCAATATATCATTTAGTGACAACTTTTTGTAAAAAAAATTTTTTTTTTTTTTTTTTGTCATTATTCAATCCCTTAGGACAAAAAAAATAAATATTCAATGGGCTCAACATACCCATCAGCAATTTCCTTGGGGTGTCTACTTTCCAAAATGGGGTCATTTGGGGGGGATTTGTACTGCCCTGCCATTTTAGCACCTCAAGAAATGAGATCGGTAGTCATAAATTAAAAGCTGTGTAAATTCCAGAAAATGTACTCTAGTTTGTAGACGCTATAACTTTTGCGCAAACCAAAAAATATACGCTTATTGACATTTTTTTTACTAAAGACATGTGGCTGAATAAATTTTGCCCTCAATGTATGACTAAAATTTAGTTTATTCGATTTTTCTTATAACAAAAAGAAGAAAATATCTTTTTTTTTCAAAATTTTCGCTCTTTTTCCATTTATATCGCAAAAAAAAAAAATCGCAGAGGCAATCAAATACCATCAAAAGAAAGCTCTATTTGTGGGAAGAAAAGGACGCAAATTTCGTTTGGGTGCAATATTGCATGACCGCTCAATTACCAGTTAAAGCAGCGCAGTGCGAAATTGCAAAAAGACCTCTGGTCCTTAAGGTGTTTATTGGTCCGGAGCTGAAGTGGTTAATATCCATACCAGACCTGAAGGGTCTGGTATGGATATTTAGGGGGACCCCCATGTCGAATTTTTTTTTTTTTTTTTTTTGACACGGTGTTCCCCTTAATATCCATACCAGACCTGAAGAGCCTTGTAATCGAATTTAGGGGAACCCCCACGCTTTTTTTTTTTTATCAATGAATGAATTGTCGGCTAATATAGAGAACACTCATTGAGTGTTCTCTGTATTACGGGAGCCGACAATATAGCCGCAAGTGATTTTAAAAGACTTTTTTTCGTGCACAAATGACACTTTGTGCAGGGACAGTTCTAAGCACGAGAAACATGTGCCCCTTCACAGGCATACTTTTCATTATTAAAATCACTGCTCCTGAAAAAACGGCCGTTTTTAAAACTTTTTTTTGCATTGATCCATGTCCCCTGGGGCAGGACCCAGGTCCCCAAACACTTTTTAGGATAGTAACTTGCATATTAGCCTTTAAAATTAGCACTTTAGATTTCTCCCATAGACTTGTACAGGGTGTTCCCGGCTTTTCGAATTTGCCGCGAACAGCCCAAATTGTTCACTGTTCGCTGAACAGGCGAACAGGCAATGTTTGAGTCGAACATGAGTTCGACTCGAACTCGAAGCTCATCCCTACTCATGATACATTGGTGTAATGGGCAGTGGAAGAGTGCTCCTTACATCTGTGGTCTTGGGGAAGAATTTCCCCCTACCGATAGCTAAAAATATCATGACTGCTAAGGCGTAATGGGCCTAGGTCCCAATTAACATAACACAATGGGATCAAATTCCCCACCATCCTTGCCCTTTATTTTATTAAATAAGACAAAACCATTAGGTTGGAAAAGGCAAGGCGACAGCTTTATTAAATTCCAACATATAACATGTGAACATATTTAACCAGTGCCAGTCACAGTCGCACTAAGTACTCAACCAAAAGAGGGAAGTGGGGCCTTTACTTACCATAGGTGCTGGACAGACAGCCTACTACCAAATTTACATCAAGGGCATAGCGCATTACAGCAACTTTAACTGCTGGCAAGGTCAAGAAACTGCAGCAAGCTGCGACCATAACAGAGGAAAAAGGGGGCGGGAGGGTGGGCAGCTCTGCCAACCGACTCTTCCAAAAGACCCAGAATTCCCTGGGGCACACATTCCCTGAGCTCAGGCCCATTCCATTCTCCATGTTTCAACCAATCGTTCCCCTTGTCCGGCACCTAGCCATGTCCCCATCAGTCAAGGTTCTGTTTCCCTAGGGAGGAGGCTCAAGCGGCCTTCATTGGTGTCATTGGGAACTTATCAGAGAGGCATTGCTCAAGGAACCCCTAGCAACCATTGGAGGAACCCTTGCGTTCCAAGGAACCCTGGTTGAGAAATCCTGGTCTATATTATCAGTGATGCCATTGAACACTAGTGAATGGGTAGGTTACATTGTCAGTGATGTCACTGGTCTAGAGTAAATGGATAGGTTATGTAGTACCCTCTAGGTTGCTAGATAGGTTTTTGGTAGAGTAGGAAAATTTAGGCAGGCCTGTTTGTTTTGATCCTGGCCGAGAGTGGCTCAGGGTAGTGCTGGTGTTTTCTGGAAAGAGAGGTAGAGAGGGAAGGTGGAGCTGGCTGGGGTGTTCTGAAGAGCCCTGACCAATCCCTAATCTGGATTGGCAGGGGGCAGGCCTCCTTTAAAACCCAGGGTCAGCCCAGCTGGGGGGGGGGGGGGGGATTTATTCAGGAGGCAAGGGAGATGGAGTGTTAGGCTGTCTGGGCCTTGAGCAAGCTCCACAGTCTGGGGGGTGACCTGGGGCCTGGGCTCAGGTGCGTACAGGACCCACTTACAACCCACAGAGGTGTCCTGACTAGGAGGCACAGGGGGAGCAAAAGAGGACAGTGGGAAAACATTGCCGGACAAGTCTCTTGGCTGCCTCTGTAGGAGTTCTACAGAGGCAGCCAAGAGGGCTGGTGAGTGTTAACACCGTCGGGAGGACTGGGAGGCACACCTGAGAGGACTGAGATGCAGCAGTCTGGGATGGGTGCAGAGCCAGTCTGGAAGATTGTGGTGGCACGGGCAGTGGAAAGGGGCAGCTGCAGCCTGGAGGGCTGGCAGTGCCTGAAGAAGTGGTACTGGGAGCAGTAGCACCAGGGACAATTAGCACTGGAACTTTCTATTTCTGATACACCATAGAGATCCACGGTCCCTGCCTGCAAAGGGCATCTACTTTGGGCCTGGCTAAGCCAGTGTCAGGTCTACAGTGTTAGTTGGTCCAGGAAGTGAAAGCAAGTGATGTGCTGGAGGAGTAAGGAGTTATAGTCTGCAAGCAAGGAAGTGCAGGAGAAGAAGAGGAGATTATATATGCCATGGTGTATAGAGTTGCTCCCAATATTGACTGTTAATCATCTGGGCATCTCATAAATTCCCTATCCAAGTTAAATTCCTCTCAATAAAATACAAAAAAACAAATGCAAGGACTGCTTTCTTTTCTCTGGATGCTTGAAAAGTGTGTGCCTGGCTGGGCAAGGTGGCAAACTACTATACACAGCAGCCCCTACGGGAGTACCACTATAGTTACATTCTCAGTGATGTCAGTGGCCTATAGTAAATGGATAGGCTACATTCTCAATGATGTCACTGGTCTATGGTGAATGGATAGGTTACATTCTCAGTGATATCATTGGTCTATAGTGAATGGTTGGGTACATTCTCAGTGATGTTATTGGTCTATAGTGAATGGATAGGCTACATTCTCAGTGATGTCACTGGTCTATGGTGAATGGATAGGTTACATTCCCAGTGATGTCACCGGGTTTCTAGTGAATGGTCAGGCTTCCTCTCAGTGATGCCACTGGTCTATGGTGAATGGATAGGTTACATTCCCAGTGATGTCACCGGGTTTCTAGTGAATGGTCAGGCTTCCTCTCAGTGATGCCACTGGTCTATGGTGAATGGATAGGCTGCATTATCTGTGGTGTCAAGACTCCCAGTGCTAGTTGCTCATGTGGCTACTGAGCCTGATACCACATCTTCAGGCCCTGTCAGCCCTCCTGGCTGCAGCTGCCTCTCTCTCCACTGCCCATCATAGTCCACTCCACTGGCTCTGCATCCATCCCAGACTGCTTGCACTGAGTCCTCTCAGGCATGCCTCCTAGACTTCCTGACTGTATGACACTCACCAGCCCTCCCGGCTGTTCTCCTAGTGTCCTATCCTTGCTCCCGTGCTTGCTGTTCAGGACTCCTCCACGTGTTCTCAGAGGGTCCCGTCTGCACCTGAGCCCAGGCCCAAGGTTGACCCTGGGTATTTAAGAAGGTCTACCAATCCAAGTTGGGGTTTAGTCAGGGTTTCTCAGAATACCCCAGGCAGCTCAACCTCTCCTCTTTCCTTTCCAGAAGATACCAGAACATTCTGGAAAGAAGTGTGAGGTCTTAGTGATGCTGCCTGTGAGTTACACAACTCTGTCTGAGTCATACTTCCCAACATTTTGAGACGGGAATGAGGATCACCTACTAACAAATGTATGTAGGCATAGGACACGCCCCCGTCACACCCTCTTAAAGGAGATTTTATTTTTATTTTTTATTTTTTTACCACAACTATTCCTTTGTATTGTATTTAAAAATATACAAATGCAGCAAATTAGAATTTGGATGAAAGGTTTAGCACTGGGAAACACTTTTTGAAAGATAAAAATGTATTTATATATAACCAGGGCCGGTGCTACCACTAGGCAAACTAGGCAGCCGCCTACGGAACACTGCTGCCTAGGGGCGCCTAGCCGCTGATTTCCCTCTGCGTCTGCATGCTCTGCAGGCTGCAGCAAGTAACTAACTCAGTATCAGGCAGAGTAGTGTAATTAGAGGTGCAGCGCAGCACTGGAGCCAATGCATAAAGGAAGAAGAGCCAATACTTCCTGTATAGCATCGCCTTCTGTCACATGGGCAGGGAAAAGGGGGGGGTCAGGGGTGGAGCCAACGGGGGTGGCAAAATTAGGTTTCGCCTAGGCTGTCAAAATCCCTGCACCAGCCCTGTATATAACTACAGTGGTGTGAAAAAGTGTTTGCCCCCTTCCTCATTTCCTGTTCCTTTGCATGTTTGTCACACTTAAGTGTTTCGGAACATCAAACCAATTTAAACAATAGTCAAGGACAACACAAGTAAACACAAAATGCAATTTGTAAATGAAGGTGTTTATTATTAAAGGTGAAAAAAAATCCAAACCATCATGGCCCTGTGTGAAAAAGTGATTGCCCCTAAACCTAATAACTGGTTGGGCCACCCTTAGCAGCAACAACTGCAACCAAGCGTTTGCGATAACGTGCAATGAGGCTTTTACAGCGTCCTGGAGGAATTTTGGCCCACTCATCTTTGCAGAATTGTCCTAATTCAGTTACATTAGAGGGTTTTCGAGCATGAACGGCCTTTTTAAGGTCATACCACAACATCTCAATAGGATTCAGGTCAG
Source organism: Lithobates pipiens (assembly GCF_037356315.1). Taxonomy (NCBI): domain Eukaryota; kingdom Metazoa; phylum Chordata; class Amphibia; order Anura; family Ranidae; genus Lithobates; species Lithobates pipiens. The sequence continues at coordinate 17,691,205 of NW_027507791.1, read as the reverse complement.
GACTTTGGCTAGGCCACTCCAAAGTCTTCATTTTGTTTTTCTTCAGCCATTCGGTGGTGGACTTGCTGGTGTGTTTAGGATCATTGTCCTGCTGCAGAACCCAAGTTCGTTTCAGCTTGAGTACACGAACAGATGGTCGGACATTCTCCTTCAGGATCTCTTGGTAGACAGCAGAATTCATAGTTCCTTTTATCACGGCAAGTCTTCCAGGTCCTGAAGCAGCAAAACAGCCCCAGACCATCACACTACCACCACCATATTTTACTGTTGGTATAATGTTCTTTTTATGAAATGCAGTGTTCCTTCTACGCCAGATATACTTGGACACACACCTTCCAAAGAGTTCCACTTTTGTCTCATCGATCCACAGAATGTTGTCCCAAAAGTCTTGGGGATCATCAAGATGTGTTGTGGAGAAATTGAGACGAGCTTTGATGTTCTTTTTGCTCAGCAGTGGTTTTCTCCTTGGAACTCTGCCATGCAGGCCATTTTTGCCCAGTCTTTTCCTGATGGTGGAGGCATGAACGCTGACCTTAACTGAGGCAAGTGAGGCCTGCAGTTCCTTGGACGTTGTTGTGGGGTCTTTTGTGACCTCTTGGATGAGTCGTCGCTGCGCTCTTGGGGTAATTTTGGGCGGCCGGCCACTCCTGGGAAGGTTCACCACTGTTCCATGTCTTCGCCATTTGTGGATAATGGCTCTCACTGTGGTTCGCTGGATTCCCAAAGCTTTGGAAATGGCTTTATAACCCTTTCCAGACTGATAGATCTCAATTACTTTCTTTCTCAATGGTTCCTGAATTTCTTTGGGTCTCGGCATGATGTGTAGCTTTTAAGGATCTTCTGGTGGACCTTACTGTGTCAAGCAGCTCCTATTTAAGTGATGCCTTGATTGTGAACAGGTGTGGCAATAATCAGGCCTGGGTGTGGCTAGAGAAATTGAACTCAGGTGTGGACAACCACAGTTATAGTATGTTTTAACAAGGGGGGCAATCACTTTTTCACACAGGGCCATGATGGTTTGTATTTTTTTTCACCTTTAATAATAAACACCTTCATTTACAAATTGCATTTTGTGTTTACTTGTGTTGTCCTTGACTATTGTTTAAATTGGTTTGATGTTCCGAAACACTTAAGTGTGACAAACATGCAAAGGAACAGGAAATGAGGAAGGGGGCAAACACTTTTCACACCACTGTATATGGATCAAACCAAAATGAGGGACAAATGAGGGGGAAAGAAGGACAGAGGGACAGTCCCTCGAAATCAGGGACTGTTGGCAGTTATGCCTGAGTTACTTCCAACCCAGATTAAAACAAACAGGCCTGGCTGCCAGCCAAGCCTGGAATTTACCTACACTGTCAAAAACCCTAGCCATACGACTTCTAGCACACTAGAGGGTGTTACAAATAAAGGACAGGATGGAACATACAGTATATGGGAAAAAAACAAACAAAAAACTGACAGGGCTATAACCTTCCCTACTCTCGCCACAATGAAAAAAAAAAAGTTTTGCTTTTAGTTGCTCTTTAACCACTTCAGCCCCAGAAGATTTGGCTGCAGAATGACCGTGCCATTTTTAGCGATTCGGCACTGCATCGTTTTAACTGACAAATGTGCGGTCTTGCGACCCTGCACAAAAACAAAATTGATGTCCTTTTTTCCCACAAATAGAGATTTCATTTGGTGGTATATGATCATATCTGTGGTTTTTATTTTTTGTGCAATAAACAAAAAAAGAGCGACAGTTTTGAAAAAAACTCAATATTTTGTACTTTTTGCTATAATAAATATCCCCATTTATTTTTTTTTTTAAAGCAAATTTTTTCTCAGTTTAGGCTGATATGTATTCTTCTACATATTCTTGGTAATAAAAATCGCAATTGACTAGAGGAAGTGACGGATCATGGTTCTTAGCTAATAGGAACACACGATCTGTCTCTCCTCTCAGAAAAGAACAGGGAAGTGCGTGTTTACACACACTTGTCCCTGTTCTGTGTCTCCTGCTCACGATCGCTCGCGGCCAAGGCCGGACTGGCCTACCGGGATACCGGGAGATTGCCCGGTAGGCCGCCTGCCCTGGGGCTGCTTTGAGTTGCAGCTGCAATGCTCCCCTCTCTCCTGCTCCTGTGTATCACTATCATGGCGCTGGCTGGGTCTGTGTTTGGCGTCACTGTAACACGGTCCCTCCCCCCTAGACCAGCTCATGTGATAGTAGATAGAATTAGTGTTCCGCCTATCACACGAGCCGCTCTAGGGGGGCGGGACTGTGTTACAGCGCCGCAGAGCGCAGACCCTGCCAGCGCCACGATACACAGGACTAGATGCCCACCATGCAGCCCGCCCTGTGTGCTTGGATAGAGGGATCGGCGGGGGGGCGCATATAGAGGAAATGATCTTTATATATTCTTCCATGCAGCCGCTGAATGCTTGCAGGAGGGAGAGGAGGAGAATCAAGCATTCAGCGGCTGCATGGAGGAATATAGAAAGATCATTTCCTCTATATGCGGCCCCCCGAAGATACCCCTATCCAAGCACACAGGGCGGGCTGCCCATCTTTTACTGCCCCACCCCCCCAGTTCTCCTTGTGCTCTCTGGCTCCCCCGCATGCTCTCCTCCCCCACCACACTCTCCAGCCCCCCCCCCCCCCCACAGTTCACTCCACCCCTGTTCTTTCTGCTCTCCCTCCCTGCTCTCCAGCTCCCAATCCTTCTCTAGCCACCATCCCAGTGCTCTCCACCCCTGCCCCCCATGCTCTCCACCCCTGTTATCCCTCCCTCAGTGCTCTCCACCCTTATTCCCCCCCCCCCCCAGTGCTCTCCAGCTCTCCCCATCACTCTCCAGCCCCCACCCCAGTGCTCTCCAGC